>NC_136061.1:1019239267-1020563434 GCF_964261635.1 Lissotriton helveticus
CACTCCTACCCAGTCAACAGATCAGGGCTTGATCCATCACCGTTTTTTAGCTCACTGCACCATCCCAGTTCAGAACCTGGCTATATGCAAATTAGTCTGTCCCTGGCCCAGTGCATCATGGGAACAGGGCAGACCAAACTACCAAGCCAATTCTTCACTGGAAAGGAAACAAGCTTCCGGGGACCGGTTTCTGGCATTACAGCCGTCTTCGGCCCGGCTTGCTTGAATCCTGATGGTGCAATGAGCAAGGGACTCATGTCTGAGCATACCCTTCCACACTCATGGTGGCCAAAATAATTACAAAAAGGGGGTGGTGATGGACAGAGTATCTGAGTTAATCAGAACACTCCTACCCAGTCAACAGATCAGGGCTTGATCCATCACCGTTTTTTAGCTCACTGCACCATCCCAGTTCAGAACCTGGCTATATGCAAATTAGTCTGTCCCTGGCCCAGTGCATCATGGGAACAGGGCAGACCAAACTACCAAGCCAATTCTTCACTGGAAAGGAAACAAGCTTCCGGGGACCGGTTTCTGGCATTACAGCCGTCTTCGGCCCGGCTTGCTTGAATCCTGATGGTGCAATGAGCAAGGGACTCATGTCTGAGCATACCCTTCCACACTCATGGTGGCCAAAATAATTACAAAAAGGGGGTGGTGATGCACAGAGTATCTGAGTTAATCAGAACACTCCTACCCAGTCAACAGATGAGGGCTTGATCCATCACCGTTTTTTAGCTCACTGCACCATCCCAGTTCAGAACCTGGCTATATGCAAATTAGTCTGTCCCTGGCCCAGTGCATCATGGGAACAGGGCAGACCAAACTACCAAGCCAATTCTTCACTGGAAAGGAAACAAGCTTCCGGGGACCGGTTTTCCTGCATTACAGCCGTCTTCGGCCCGGCTTGCTTGAATCCTGATGGTGCAATGAGCAAGGGACTCATGTCTGAGCATACCCTTCCACACTCATGGTGGCCAAAATAATTACAAAAAGGGGGTGGTGATAGACAGAGTATCTGAGTTAATCAGAACACTCCTACCCAGTCAACAGATCAGGGCTTGATCCATCACCGTTTTTTAGCTCACTGCACCATCCCAGTTCAGAACCTGGCTATATGCAAATTAGTCTGTCCCTGGCCCAGTGCATCATGGGAACAGGGCAGACCAAACTACCAAGCCAATTCTTCACTGGAAAGGAAACAAGCTTCCGGGGACCGGTTTCTGGCATTACAGCCGTCTTCGGGCCGGCTTGCTTGAATCCTGATGGTGCAATGAGCAAGGGACTCATGTCTGAGCATACCCTTCCACACTCATGGTGGCCAAAATAATTACAAAAAGGGGGTGGTGATGGACAGAGTATCTGAGTTAATCAGAACACTCCTACCCAATCAACAGATCAGGGCTTGATCCATCACCGTTTTTTAGCTCACTGCACCATCCCAGTTCAGAACCTGGCTATATGCAAATTAGTCTGTCCCTGGCCCAGTGCATCATGGGAACAGGGCAGACCAAACTACCAAGCCAATTCTTCACTGGAAAGGAAACAAGCTTCCGGGGACCGGTTTCTGGCATTACAGCCGTCTTTGGCCCGGCTTGCTTGAATCCTGATGGTGCAATGAGCAAGGGACTCATGTCTGAGCATACCCTTCCACACTCATGGTGGCCAAAATAATTACAAAAAGGGGGTGGTGATGGACAGAGTATCTGAGTTAATCAGAACACTCCTACCCAGTCAACAGATCAGGGCTTGATCCATCACCGTTTTTTAGCTCACTGCACCATCCCAGTTCAGAACCTGGCTATATGCAAATTAGTCTGTCCCTGGCCCAGTGCATCATGGGAACAGGGCAGACCAAACTACCAAGCCAATTCTTCACTGGAAAGGAAACAAGCTTCCGGGGACCGGTTTCTGGCATTACAGCCGTCTTCGGCCCGGCTTGCTTGAATCCTGATGGTGCAATGAGCAAGGGACTCATGTCTGAGCATACCCTTCCACACTCATGGTGGCCAAAATAATTACAAAAAGGGGGTGGTGATAGACAGAGTATCTGAGTTAATCAGAACACTCCTACCCAGTCAACAGATCAGGGCTTGATCCATCACCGTTTTTTAGCTCACTGCACCATCCCAGTTCAGAACCTGGCTATATTCAAATTAGTCTGTCCCTGGCCCAGTGCATCATGGGAACAGGGCAGACCAAACTACCAAGCCAATTCTTCACTGGAAAGGAAACAAGCTTCCGGGGACCGGTTTCTGGCATTACAGCCGTCTTCGGCCCGGCTTGCTTGAATCCTGATGGTGCAATGAGCAAGGGACTCATGTCTGAGCATACCCTTCCACACTCATGGTGGCCAAAATAATTACAAAAAGGGGGTGGTGATGGACAGAGTATCTGAGTTAATCAGAACACTCCTACCCAGTCAACAGATCAGGGCTTGATCCATCACCGTTTTTTAGCTCACTGCACCATCCCAGTTCAGAACCTGGCTATATGCAAATTAGTCTGTCCCTGGCCCAGTGCATCATGGGAACAGGGCAGACCAAACTACCAAGCCAATTCTTCACTGGAAAGGAAACAAGCTTCCGGGGACCGGTTTCTGGCATTACAGCCGTCTTCGGCCCGGCTTGCTTGAATCCTGATGGTGCAATGAGCAAGGGACACATGTCTGAGCATACCCTTCCACACTCATGGTGGCCAAAATAATTACAAAAAGGGGGTGGTGATGGACAGAGTATCTGAGTTAATCAGAACACTCCTACCCAGTCAACAGATCAGGGCTTGATCCATCACCGTTTTTTAGCTCACTGCACCATCCCAGTTCAGAACCTGGCTATATGCAAATTAGTCTGTCCCTGGCCCAGTGCATCATGGGAACAGGGCAGACCAAACTACCAAGCCAATTCTTCACTGGAAAGGAAACAAGCTTCCGGGGACCGGTTCTGGCATTACAGCCGTCTTCGGCCCGGCTTGCTTGAATCCTGATGGTGCAATGAGCAAGGGACTCATGTCTGAGCATACCCTTCCACACTCATGGTGGCCAAAATAATTTCAAAAAGGGGGTGGTGATGGACAGAGTATCTGAGTTAATCAGAACACTCCTACCCAGTCAACAGATCAGGGCTTGATCCATCACCGTTTTTTAGCTCACTGCACCATCCCAGTTCAGAACCTGGCTATATGCAAATTAGTCTGTCCCTGGCCCAGTGCATCATGGGAACAGGGCAGACCAAACTACCAAGCCAATTCTTCACTGGAAAGGAAACAAGCTTCCGGGGACCGGTTTCTGGCATTACAGCCGTCTTCGGCCCGGCTTGCTTGAATCCTGATGGTGCAATGAGCAAGGGACTCATGTCTGAGCATACCCTTCCACACTCATGGTGGCCAAAATAATTACAAAAAGGGGGTGGTGATGGACAGAGTATCTGAGTTAATCAGAACACTCCTACCCAGTCAACAGATGAGGGCTTGATCCATCACCATTTTTTAGCTCACTGCACCATCCCAGTTCAGAACCTGGCTATATGCAAATTAGTCTGTCCCTGGCCCAGTGCATCATGGGAACAGGGCAGACCAAACTACCAAGCCAATTCTTCACTGGAAAGGAAACAAGCTTCCGGGGACCGGTTTCTGGCATTACAGCCGTCTTCGGCCCGGCTTGCTTGAATCCTGATGGTGCAATGAGCAAGGGACTCATGTCTGAGCATACCCTTCCACACTCATGGTGGCCAAAATAATTACAAAAAGGGGGTGGTGATAGACAGAGTATCTGAGTTAATCAGAACACTCCTACCCAGTCAACAGATCAGGGCTTGATCCATCACCGTTTTTTAGCTCACTGCACCATCCCAGTTCAGAACCTGGCTATATGCAAATTAGTCTGTCCCTGGCCCAGTGCATCATGGGAACAGGGCAGACCAAACTACCAAGCCAATTCTTCACTGGAAAGGAAACAAGCTTCCGGGGACCGGTTTCTGGCATTACAGCCGTCTTCGGCCCGGCTTGCTTGAATCCTGATGGTGCAATGAGCAAGGGACTCATGTCTGAGCATACCCTTCCACACTCATGGTGGCCAAAATAATTACAAAAAGGGGGTGGCGATGGACAGAGTATCTGAGTTAATCAGAACACTCCTACCCAGTCAACAGATCAGGGCTTGATCCATCACCGTTTTTTAGCTCACTGCACCATCCCAGTTCAGAACCTGGCTATATGCAAATTAGTCTGTCCCTGGCCCAGTGCATCGTGGGAACAGGGCAGACCAAACTACCAAGCCAATTCTTCACTGGAAAGGAAACAAGCTTCCGGGGACCGGTTTCTGGCATTACAGCCGTCTTCGGCCCGGCTTGCTTGAATCCTGATGGTGCAATGAGCAAGGGACTCATGTCTGAGCATACCCTTCCACACTCATGGTGGCCAAAATAATTACAAAAAGGGGGTGGTGATGGACAGAGTATCTGAGTTAATCAGAACACTCCTACCCAGTCAACAGATCAGGGCTTGATCCATCACCGTTTTTTAGCTCACTGCACCATCCCAGTTCAGAACCTGGCTATATGCAAATCAGTCTGTCCCTGGCCCAGTGCATCATGGGAACAGGGCAGACCAAACTACCAAGCCAATTCTTCACTGGAAAGGAAACAAGCTTCCGGGGACCGGTTTCTGGCATTACAGCCGTCTTCGGCCCGGCTTGCTTGAATCCTGATGGTGCAATGAGCAAGGGACTCATGTCTGAGCATACCCTTCCACACTCATGGTGGCCAAAATAATTACAAAAAGGGGGTGGTGATGGACAGAGTATCTGAGTTAATCAGAACACTCCTACCCAGTCAACAGATCAGGGCTTGATCCATCACCGTTTTTTAGCTCACTGCACCATCCCAGTTCAGAACCTGGCTATATGCAAATTAGTCTGTCCCTGGCCCAGTGCATCATGGGAACAGGGCAGACCAAACTACCAAGCCAATTCTTCACTGGAAAGGAAACAAGCTTCCGGGGACCGGTTTCTGGCATTACAGCCGTCTTCGGCCCGGCTTGCTTGAATCCTGATGGTGCAATGAGCAAGGGACTCATGTCTGAGCATACCCTTCCACACTCATGGTGGCCAAAATAATTACAAAAAGGGGGTGGTGATGGACAGAGTATCTGAGTTAATCAGAACACTCCTACCCAGTCAACAGATCAGGGCTTGATCCATCACCGTTTTTTAGCTCACTGCACCATCCCAGTTCAGAACCTGGCTATATGCAAATTAGTCTGTCCCTGGCCCAGTGCATCATGGGAACAGGGCAGACCAAACTACCAAGCCAATTCTTCACTGGAAAGGAAACAAGCTTCCGGGGACCGGTTTCTGGCATTACAGCCGTCTTCGGCCCGGCTTGCTTGAATCCTGATGGTGCAATGAGCAAGGGACTCATGTCTGAGCATACCCTTCCACACTCATGGTGGCCAAAATAATTACAAAAAGTGGGTGGTGATGGACAGAGTATCTGAGTTAATCAGAACACTCCTACCCAGTCAACAGATCAGGGCTTGATCCATCACCATTTTTTAGCTCACTGCACCATCCCAGTTCAGAACCTGGCTATATGCAAATTAGTCTGTCCCTGGCCCAGTGCATCATGGGAACAGGGCAGACCAAACTACCAAGCCAATTCTTCACTGGAAAGGAAACAAGCTTCCGGGGACCGGTTTCCGGCATTACAGCCGTCTTCGGCCCGGCTTGCTCGAATCCTGATGGTGCAATGAGCAAGGGACTCATGTCTTAGCATACCCTTCCACACTCATGGTGGCCAAAATAATTACACAAAGGGGGTGGTGATGGACAGAGTATCTGAGTTAATCAGAACACTCCTACCCAGTCAACAGATCAGGGCTTGATCCATCACCGTTTTTTAGCTCACTGCACCATCCCAGTTCAGAACCTGGCTATATGCAAATTAGTCTGTCCCTGGCCCAGTGCATCATGGGAACAGGGCAGACCAAACTACCAAGCCAATTCTTCACTGGAAAGGAAACAAGCTTCCGGGGACCGGTTTCTGGCATTACAGCCGTCTTCGGCCGGGCTTGCTTGAATCCTGATGGTGCAATGAGCAAGGGACTCATGTCTGAGCATACCCTTCCACACTCATGGTGGCCAAAATAATTACAAAAAGGGGGTGGTGATGGACAGAGTATCTGAGTTAATCAGAACACTCCTACCCAGTCAACAGATCAGGGCTTGATCCATCACCGTTTTTTAGCTCACTGCACCATCCCAGTTCAGAACCTGGCTATATGCAAATTAGTCTGTCCCTGGCCCAGTGCATCATGGGAACAGGGCAGACCAAACTACCAAGCCAATTCTTCACTGTAAAGGAAACAAGCTTCCGGGGACCGGTTTCAGGCATTACAGCCGTCTTCGGCCTGGCTTGCTTGAATCCTGATGGTGCAATGAGCAAGGGACTCATGTCTGAGCATACCCTTCCACACTCATGGTGGCCAAAATAATTACAAAAAGGGGGTGGTGATGGACAGAGTATCTGAGTTAATCAGAACACTCCTACCCAGTCAACAGATCAGGGCTTGATCCATCACCGTTTTTTAGCTCACTGCACCATCCCAGTTCAGAACCTGGCTATATGCAAATTAGTCTGTCCCTGGCCCAGTGCATCATGGGAACAGGGCAGACCAAACTACCAAGCCAATTCTTCACTGGAAAGGAAACAAGCTTCCGGGGACCGGTTTCTGGCATTACAGCCGTCTTCGGCCCGGCTTGCTTGAATCCTGATGGTGCAATGAGCAAGGGACTCATGTCTGAGCATACCCTTCCACACTCATGGTGGCCAAAATAATTACAAAAAGGGGGTGGTGATGGACAGAGTATCTGAGTTAATCAGAACACTCCTACCCAGTCAACAGATCAGGGCTTGATCCATCACCGTTTTTTAGCTCACTGCACCATCCCAGTTCAGAACCTGGCTATATGCAAATTAGTCTGTCCCTGGCCCAGTGCATCATGGGAACAGGGCAGACCAAACTACCAAGCCAATTCTTCACTGGAAAGGAAACAAGCTTCCGGGGACCGGTTTCTGGCATTACAGCCGTCTTCGGCCCGGCTTGCTTGAATCCTGATGGTGCAATGAGCAAGGGACTCATGTCTGAGCATACCCTTCCACACTCATGGTGGCCAAAATAATTACAAAAAGGGGGTGGTGATGGACAGAGTATCTGAGTTAATCAGAACACTCCTACCCAGTCAACAGATCAGGGCTTGATCCATCACCGTTTTTTAGCTCACTGCACCATCCCAGTTCAGAACCTGGCTATATGCAAATTAGTCTGTCCCTGGCCCAGTGCATCATGGGAACAGGGCAGACCAAACTACCAAGCCAATTCTTCACTGGAAAGGAAACAAGCTTCCGGGGACCGGTTTCTGGCATTACAGCCGTCTTCGGCCCGGCTTGCTTGAATCCTGATGGTGCAATGAGCAAGGGACTCATGTCTGAGCATACCCTTCCACACTCATGGTGGCCAAAATAATTACAAAAAGGGGATGGTGATAGACAGAGTATCTGAGTTAATCAGAACACTCCTACCCAGTCAACAGATCAGGGCTTGATCCATCACCGTTTTTTAGCTCACTGCACCATCCCAGTTCAGAACCTGGCTATATGCAAATTAGTCTGTCCCTGGCCCAGTGCATCATGGGAACAGGGCAGACCAAACTACCAAGCCAATTCTTCACTGGAAAGGAAACAAGCTTCCGGGGACCGGTTTCTGGCATTACAGCCGTCTTCGGCCCGGCTTGCTTGAATCCTGATGGTGCAATGAGCAAGGGACTCATGTCTGAGCATACCCTTCCACACTCATGGTGGCCAAAATAATTACAAAAAGGGGGTGGTGATGGACAGAGTATCTGAGTTAATCAGAACACTCCTACCCAGTCAACAGATCAGGGCTTGATCCATCACCGTTTTTTAGCTCACTGCACCATCCCAGTTCAGAACCTGGCTATATGCAAATTAGTCTGTCCCTGGCCCAGTGCATCATGGGAACAGGGCAGACCAAACTACCAAGCCAATTCTTCACTGGAAAGGAAACAAGCTTCCGGGGACCGGTTTCTGGCATTACAGCCGTCTTCGGCCCGGCTTGCTTGAATCCTGATGGTGCAATGAGCAAGGGACTCATGTCTGAGCATACCCTTCCACACTCATGGTGGCCAAAATAATTACAAAAAGGGGGTGGTGATGCACAGAGTATCTGAGTTAATCAGAACACTCCTACCCAGTCAACAGATGAGGGCTTGATCCATCACCGTTTTTTAGCTCACTGCACCATCCCAGTTCAGAACCTGGCTATATGCAAATTAGTCTGTCCCTGGCCCAGTGCATCATGGGAACAGGGCAGACCAAACTACCAAGCCAATTCTTCACTGGAAAGGAAACAAGCTTCCGGGGACCGGTTTTCCTGCATTACAGCCGTCTTCGGCCCGGCTTGCTTGAATCCTGATGGTGCAATGAGCAAGGGACTCATGTCTGAGCATACCCTTCCACACTCATGGTGGCCAAAATAATTACAAAAAGGGGGTGGTGATAGACAGAGTATCTGAGTTAATCAGAACACTCCTACCCAGTCAACAGATCAGGGCTTGATCCATCACCGTTTTTTAGCTCACTGCACCATCCCAGTTCAGAACCTGGCTATATGCAAATTAGTCTGTCCCTGGCCCAGTGCATCATGGGAACAGGGCAGACCAAACTACCAAGCCAATTCTTCACTGGAAAGGAAACAAGCTTCCGGGGACCGGTTTCTGGCATTACAGCCGTCTTCGGGCCGGCTTGCTTGAATCCTGATGGTGCAATGAGCAAGGGACTCATGTCTGAGCATACCCTTCCACACTCATGGTGGCCAAAATAATTACAAAAAGGGGGTGGTGATGGACAGAGTATCTGAGTTAATCAGAACACTCCTACCCAATCAACAGATCAGGGCTTGATCCATCACCGTTTTTTAGCTCACTGCACCATCCCAGTTCAGAACCTGGCTATATGCAAATTAGTCTGTCCCTGGCCCAGTGCATCATGGGAACAGGGCAGACCAAACTACCAAGCCAATTCTTCACTGGAAAGGAAACAAGCTTCCGGGGACCGGTTTCTGGCATTACAGCCGTCTTTGGCCCGGCTTGCTTGAATCCTGATGGTGCAATGAGCAAGGGACTCATGTCTGAGCATACCCTTCCACACTCATGGTGGCCAAAATAATTACAAAAAGGGGGTGGTGATGGACAGAGTATCTGAGTTAATCAGAACACTCCTACCCAGTCAACAGATCAGGGCTTGATCCATCACCGTTTTTTAGCTCACTGCACCATCCCAGTTCAGAACCTGGCTATATGCAAATTAGTCTGTCCCTGGCCCAGTGCATCATGGGAACAGGGCAGACCAAACTACCAAGCCAATTCTTCACTGGAAAGGAAACAAGCTTCCGGGGACCGGTTTCTGGCATTACAGCCGTCTTCGGCCCGGCTTGCTTGAATCCTGATGGTGCAATGAGCAAGGGACTCATGTCTGAGCATACCCTTCCACACTCATGGTGGCCAAAATAATTACAAAAAGGGGGTGGTGATAGACAGAGTATCTGAGTTAATCAGAACACTCCTACCCAGTCAACAGATCAGGGCTTGATCCATCACCGTTTTTTAGCTCACTGCACCATCCCAGTTCAGAACCTGGCTATATTCAAATTAGTCTGTCCCTGGCCCAGTGCATCATGGGAACAGGGCAGACCAAACTACCAAGCCAATTCTTCACTGGAAAGGAAACAAGCTTCCGGGGACCGGTTTCTGGCATTACAGCCGTCTTCGGCCCGGCTTGCTTGAATCCTGATGGTGCAATGAGCAAGGGACTCATGTCTGAGCATACCCTTCCACACTCATGGTGGCCAAAATAATTACAAAAAGGGGGTGGTGATGGACAGAGTATCTGAGTTAATCAGAACACTCCTACCCAGTCAACAGATCAGGGCTTGATCCATCACCGTTTTTTAGCTCACTGCACCATCCCAGTTCAGAACCTGGCTATATGCAAATTAGTCTGTCCCTGGCCCAGTGCATCATGGGAACAGGGCAGACCAAACTACCAAGCCAATTCTTCACTGGAAAGGAAACAAGCTTCCGGGGACCGGTTTCTGGCATTACAGCCGTCTTCGGCCCGGCTTGCTTGAATCCTGATGGTGCAATGAGCAAGGGACACATGTCTGAGCATACCCTTCCACACTCATGGTGGCCAAAATAATTACAAAAAGGGGGTGGTGATGGACAGAGTATCTGAGTTAATCAGAACACTCCTACCCAGTCAACAGATCAGGGCTTGATCCATCACCGTTTTTTAGCTCACTGCACCATCCCAGTTCAGAACCTGGCTATATGCAAATTAGTCTGTCCCTGGCCCAGTGCATCATGGGAACAGGGCAGACCAAACTACCAAGCCAATTCTTCACTGGAAAGGAAACAAGCTTCCGGGGACCGGTTCTGGCATTACAGCCGTCTTCGGCCCGGCTTGCTTGAATCCTGATGGTGCAATGAGCAAGGGACTCATGTCTGAGCATACCCTTCCACACTCATGGTGGCCAAAATAATTTCAAAAAGGGGGTGGTGATGGACAGAGTATCTGAGTTAATCAGAACACTCCTACCCAGTCAACAGATCAGGGCTTGATCCATCACCGTTTTTTAGCTCACTGCACCATCCCAGTTCAGAACCTGGCTATATGCAAATTAGTCTGTCCCTGGCCCAGTGCATCATGGGAACAGGGCAGACCAAACTACCAAGCCAATTCTTCACTGGAAAGGAAACAAGCTTCCGGGGACCGGTTTCTGGCATTACAGCCGTCTTCGGCCCGGCTTGCTTGAATCCTGATGGTGCAATGAGCAAGGGACTCATGTCTGAGCATACCCTTCCACACTCATGGTGGCCAAAATAATTACAAAAAGGGGGTGGTGATGGACAGAGTATCTGAGTTAATCAGAACACTCCTACCCAGTCAACAGATGAGGGCTTGATCCATCACCATTTTTTAGCTCACTGCACCATCCCAGTTCAGAACCTGGCTATATGCAAATTAGTCTGTCCCTGGCCCAGTGCATCATGGGAACAGGGCAGACCAAACTACCAAGCCAATTCTTCACTGGAAAGGAAACAAGCTTCCGGGGACCGGTTTCTGGCATTACAGCCGTCTTCGGCCCGGCTTGCTTGAATCCTGATGGTGCAATGAGCAAGGGACTCATGTCTGAGCATACCCTTCCACACTCATGGTGGCCAAAATAATTACAAAAAGGGGGTGGTGATAGACAGAGTATCTGAGTTAATCAGAACACTCCTACCCAGTCAACAGATCAGGGCTTGATCCATCACCGTTTTTTAGCTCACTGCACCATCCCAGTTCAGAACCTGGCTATATGCAAATTAGTCTGTCCCTGGCCCAGTGCATCATGGGAACAGGGCAGACCAAACTACCAAGCCAATTCTTCACTGGAAAGGAAACAAGCTTCCGGGGACCGGTTTCTGGCATTACAGCCGTCTTCGGCCCGGCTTGCTTGAATCCTGATGGTGCAATGAGCAAGGGACTCATGTCTGAGCATACCCTTCCACACTCATGGTGGCCAAAATAATTACAAAAAGGGGGTGGCGATGGACAGAGTATCTGAGTTAATCAGAACACTCCTACCCAGTCAACAGATCAGGGCTTGATCCATCACCGTTTTTTAGCTCACTGCACCATCCCAGTTCAGAACCTGGCTATATGCAAATTAGTCTGTCCCTGGCCCAGTGCATCGTGGGAACAGGGCAGACCAAACTACCAAGCCAATTCTTCACTGGAAAGGAAACAAGCTTCCGGGGACCGGTTTCTGGCATTACAGCCGTCTTCGGCCCGGCTTGCTTGAATCCTGATGGTGCAATGAGCAAGGGACTCATGTCTGAGCATACCCTTCCACACTCATGGTGGCCAAAATAATTACAAAAAGGGGGTGGTGATGGACAGAGTATCTGAGTTAATCAGAACACTCCTACCCAGTCAACAGATCAGGGCTTGATCCATCACCGTTTTTTAGCTCACTGCACCATCCCAGTTCAGAACCTGGCTATATGCAAATCAGTCTGTCCCTGGCCCAGTGCATCATGGGAACAGGGCAGACCAAACTACCAAGCCAATTCTTCACTGGAAAGGAAACAAGCTTCCGGGGACCGGTTTCTGGCATTACAGCCGTCTTCGGCCCGGCTTGCTTGAATCCTGATGGTGCAATGAGCAAGGGACTCATGTCTGAGCATACCCTTCCACACTCATGGTGGCCAAAATAATTACAAAAAGGGGGTGGTGATGGACAGAGTATCTGAGTTAATCAGAACACTCCTACCCAGTCAACAGATCAGGGCTTGATCCATCACCGTTTTTTAGCTCACTGCACCATCCCAGTTCAGAACCTGGCTATATGCAAATTAGTCTGTCCCTGGCCCAGTGCATCATGGGAACAGGGCAGACCAAACTACCAAGCCAATTCTTCACTGGAAAGGAAACAAGCTTCCGGGGACCGGTTTCTGGCATTACAGCCGTCTTCGGCCCGGCTTGCTTGAATCCTGATGGTGCAATGAGCAAGGGACTCATGTCTGAGCATACCCTTCCACACTCATGGTGGCCAAAATAATTACAAAAAGGGGGTGGTGATGGACAGAGTATCTGAGTTAATCAGAACACTCCTACCCAGTCAACAGATCAGGGCTTGATCCATCACCGTTTTTTAGCTCACTGCACCATCCCAGTTCAGAACCTGGCTATATGCAAATTAGTCTGTCCCTGGCCCAGTGCATCATGGGAACAGGGCAGACCAAACTACCAAGCCAATTCTTCACTGGAAAGGAAACAAGCTTCCGGGGACCGGTTTCTGGCATTACAGCCGTCTTCGGCCCGGCTTGCTTGAATCCTGATGGTGCAATGAGCAAGGGACTCATGTCTGAGCATACCCTTCCACACTCATGGTGGCCAAAATAATTACAAAAAGTGGGTGGTGATGGACAGAGTATCTGAGTTAATCAGAACACTCCTACCCAGTCAACAGATCAGGGCTTGATCCATCACCATTTTTTAGCTCACTGCACCATCCCAGTTCAGAACCTGGCTATATGCAAATTAGTCTGTCCCTGGCCCAGTGCATCATGGGAACAGGGCAGACCAAACTACCAAGCCAATTCTTCACTGGAAAGGAAACAAGCTTCCGGGGACCGGTTTCCGGCATTACAGCCGTCTTCGGCCCGGCTTGCTCGAATCCTGATGGTGCAATGAGCAAGGGACTCATGTCTTAGCATACCCTTCCACACTCATGGTGGCCAAAATAATTACACAAAGGGGGTGGTGATGGACAGAGTATCTGAGTTAATCAGAACACTCCTACCCAGTCAACAGATCAGGGCTTGATCCATCACCGTTTTTTAGCTCACTGCACCATCCCAGTTCAGAACCTGGCTATATGCAAATTAGTCTGTCCCTGGCCCAGTGCATCATGGGAACAGGGCAGACCAAACTACCAAGCCAATTCTTCACTGGAAAGGAAACAAGCTTCCGGGGACCGGTTTCTGGCATTACAGCCGTCTTCGGCCGGGCTTGCTTGAATCCTGATGGTGCAATGAGCAAGGGACTCATGTCTGAGCATACCCTTCCACACTCATGGTGGCCAAAATAATTACAAAAAGGGGGTGGTGATGGACAGAGTATCTGAGTTAATCAGAACACTCCTACCCAGTCAACAGATCAGGGCTTGATCCATCACCGTTTTTTAGCTCACTGCACCATCCCAGTTCAGAACCTGGCTATATGCAAATTAGTCTGTCCCTGGCCCAGTGCATCATGGGAACAGGGCAGACCAAACTACCAAGCCAATTCTTCACTGTAAAGGAAACAAGCTTCCGGGGACCGGTTTCAGGCATTACAGCCGTCTTCGGCCTGGCTTGCTTGAATCCTGATGGTGCAATGAGCAAGGGACTCATGTCTGAGCATACCCTTCCACACTCATGGTGGCCAAAATAATTACAAAAAGGGGGTGGTGATGGACAGAGTATCTGAGTTAATCAGAACACTCCTACCCAGTCAACAGATCAGGGCTTGATCCATCACCGTTTTTTAGCTCACTGCACCATCCCAGTTCAGAACCTGGCTATATGCAAATTAGTCTGTCCCTGGCCCAGTGCATCATGGGAACAGGGCAGACCAAACTACCAAGCCAATTCTTCACTGGAAAGGAAACAAGCTTCCGGGGACCGGTTTCTGGCATTACAGCCGTCTTCGGCCCGGCTTGCTTGAATCCTGATGGTGCAATGAGCAAGGGACTCATGTCTGAGCATACCCTTCCACACTCATGGTGGCCAAAATAATTACAAAAAGGGGGTGGTGATGGACAGAGTATCTGAGTTAATCAGAACACTCCTACCCAGTCAACAGATCAGGGCTTGATCCATCACCGTTTTTTAGCTCACTGCACCATCCCAGTTCAGAACCTGGCTATATGCAAATTAGTCTGTCCCTGGCCCAGTGCATCATGGGAACAGGGCAGACCAAACTACCAAGCCAATTCTTCACTGGAAAGGAAACAAGCTTCCGGGGACCGGTTTCTGGCATTACAGCCGTCTTCGGCCCGGCTTGCTTGAATCCTGATGGTGCAATGAGCAAGGGACTCATGTCTGAGCATACCCTTCCGCACTCATGGTGGCCAAAATAATTACAAAAAGGGGGTGGTGATGGACAGAGTATCTGAGTTAATCAGAACACTCCTACCCAGTCAACAGATCAGGGCTTGATCCATCACCGTTTTTTAGCTCACTGCACCATCCCAGTTCAGAACCTGGCTATATGCAAATTAGTCTGTCCCTGGCCCAGTGCATCATGGGAACAGGGCAGACCAAACTACCAAGCCAATTCTTCACTGGAAAGGAAACAAGCTTCCGGGGACCGGTTTCTGGCATTACAGCCGTCTTCGGCCCGGCTTGCTTGAATCCTGATGGTGCAATGAGCAAGGGACACATGTCTGAGCATACCCTTCCACACTCATGGTGGCCAAAATAATTACAAAAAGGGGGTGGTGATGGACAGAGTATCTGAGTTAATCAGAACACTCCTACCCAGTCAACAGATCAGGGCTTGATCCATCACCGTTTTTTAGCTCACTGCACCATCCCAGTTCAGAACCTGGCTATATGCAAATTAGTCTGTCCCTGGCCCAGTGCATCATGGGAACAGGGCAGACCAAACTACCAAGCCAATTCTTCACTGGAAAGGAAACAAGCTTCCGGGGACCGGTTCTGGCATTACAGCCGTCTTCGGCCCGGCTTGCTTGAATCCTGATGGTGCAATGAGCAAGGGACTCATGTCTGAGCATACCCTTCCACACTCATGGTGGACAAAATAATTACAAAAAGGGGGTGGTGATGGACAGAGTATCTGAGTTAATCAGAACACTCCTACCCAGTCAACAGATCAGGGCTTGATCCATCACCGTTTTTTAGCTCACTGCACCATCCCAGTTCAGAACCTGGCTATATGCAAATTAGTCTGTCCCTGGCCCAGTGCATCATGGGAACAGGGCAGACCAAACTACCAAGCCAATTCTTCACTGGAAAGGAAACAAGCTTCCGGGGACCGGTTTCTGGCATTACAGCCGTCTTCGGCCCGGCTTGCTTGAATCCTGATGGTGCAATGAGCAAGGGACTCATGTCTGAGCATACCCTTCCACACTCATGGTGGCCAAAATAATTACAAAAAGGGGGTGGTGATGGACAGAGTATCTGAGTTAATCAGAACACTCCTACCCAGTCAACAGATCAGGGCTTGATCCATCACCGTTTTTCAGCTCACTGCACCATCCCAGTTCAGAACCTGGCTATATGCAAATTAGTCTGTCCCTGGCCCAGTGCATCATGGGAACAGGGCAGACCAAACTACCAAGCCAATTCTTCACTGGAAAGGAAACAAGCTTCCGGGGACCGGTTTCTGGCATTACAGCCGTCTTCGGCCCGGCTTGCTTGAATCCTGATGGTGCAATGAGCAAGGGACTCATGTCTGAGCATACCCTTCCACACTCATGGTGGCCAAAATAATTACAAAAAGGGGATGGTGATAGACAGAGTATCTGAGTTAATCAGAACACTCCTACCCAGTCAACAGATCAGGGCTTGATCCATCACCGTTTTTTAGCTCACTGCACCATCCCAGTTCAGAACCTGGCTATATGCAAATTAGTCTGTCCCTGGCCCAGTGCATCATGGGAACAGGGCAGACCAAACTACCAAGCCAATTCTTCACTGGAAAGGAAACAAGCTTCCGGGGACCGGTTTCTGGCATTACAGCCGTCTTCGGCCCGGCTTGCTTGAATCCTGATGGTGCAATGAGCAAGGGACTCATGTCTGAGCATACCCTTCCACACTCATGGTGGCCAAAATAATTACAAAAAGGGGGTGGTGATGGACAGAGTATCTGAGTTAATCAGAACACTCCTACCCAGTCAACAGATCAGGGCTTGATCCATCACCGTTTTTTAGCTCACTGCACCATCCCAGTTCAGAACCTGGCTATATGCAAATTAGTCTGTCCCTGGCCCAGTGCATCATGGGAACAGGGCAGACCAAACTACCAAGCCAATTCTTCACTGGAAAGGAAACAAGCTTCCGGGGACCGGTTTCTGGCATTACAGCCGTCTTCGGCCCGGCTTGCTTGAATCCTGATGGTGCAATGAGCAAGGGACTCATGTCTGAGCATACCCTTCCACACTCATGGTGGCCAAAATAATTACAAAAAGGGGGTGGTGATGCACAGAGTATCTGAGTTAATCAGAACACTCCTACCCAGTCAACAGATGAGGGCTTGATCCATCACCGTTTTTTAGCTCACTGCACCATCCCAGTTCAGAACCTGGCTATATGCAAATTAGTCTGTCCCTGGCCCAGTGCATCATGGGAACAGGGCAGACCAAACTACCAAGCCAATTCTTCACTGGAAAGGAAACAAGCTTCCGGGGACCGGTTTTCCTGCATTACAGCCGTCTTCGGCCCGGCTTGCTTGAATCCTGATGGTGCAATGAGCAAGGGACTCATGTCTGAGCATACCCTTCCACACTCATGGTGGCCAAAATAATTACAAAAAGGGGGTGGTGATAGACAGAGTATCTGAGTTAATCAGAACACTCCTACCCAGTCAACAGATCAGGGCTTGATCCATCACCGTTTTTTAGCTCACTGCACCATCCCAGTTCAGAACCTGGCTATATGCAAATTAGTCTGTCCCTGGCCCAGTGCATCATGGGAACAGGGCAGACCAAACTACCAAGCCAATTCTTCACTGGAAAGGAAACAAGCTTCCGGGGACCGGTTTCTGGCATTACAGCCGTCTTCGGGCCGGCTTGCTTGAATCCTGATGGTGCAATGAGCAAGGGACTCATGTCTGAGCATACCCTTCCACACTCATGGTGGCCAAAATAATTACAAAAAGGGGGTGGTGATGGACAGAGTATCTGAGTTAATCAGAACACTCCTACCCAATCAACAGATCAGGGCTTGATCCATCACCGTTTTTTAGCTCACTGCACCATCCCAGTTCAGAACCTGGCTATATGCAAATTAGTCTGTCCCTGGCCCAGTGCATCATGGGAACAGGGCAGACCAAACTACCAAGCCAATTCTTCACTGGAAAGGAAACAAGCTTCCGGGGACCGGTTTCTGGCATTACAGCCGTCTTTGGCCCGGCTTGCTTGAATCCTGATGGTGCAATGAGCAAGGGACTCATGTCTGAGCATACCCTTCCACACTCATGGTGGCCAAAATAATTACAAAAAGGGGGTGGTGATGGACAGAGTATCTGAGTTAATCAGAACACTCCTACCCAGTCAACAGATCAGGGCTTGATCCATCACCGTTTTTTAGCTCACTGCACCATCCCAGTTCAGAACCTGGCTATATGCAAATTAGTCTGTCCCTGGCCCAGTGCATCATGGGAACAGGGCAGACCAAACTACCAAGCCAATTCTTCACTGGAAAGGAAACAAGCTTCCGGGGACCGGTTTCTGGCATTACAGCCGTCTTCGGCCCGGCTTGCTTGAATCCTGATGGTGCAATGAGCAAGGGACTCATGTCTGAGCATACCCTTCCACACTCATGGTGGCCAAAATAATTACAAAAAGGGGGTGGTGATAGACAGAGTATCTGAGTTAATCAGAACACTCCTACCCAGTCAACAGATCAGGGCTTGATCCATCACCGTTTTTTAGCTCACTGCACCATCCCAGTTCAGAACCTGGCTATATGCAAATTAGTCTGTCCCTGGCCCAGTGCATCATGGGAACAGGGCAGACCAAACTACCAAGCCAATTCTTCACTGGAAAGGAAACAAGCTTCCGGGGACCGGTTTCTGGCATTACAGCCGTCTTCGGCCCGGCTTGCTTGAATCCTGATGGTGCAATGAGCACGGGACTCATGTCTGAGCATACCCTTCCACACTCATGGTGGCCAAAATAATTACAAAAAGGGGGTGGTGATGGACAGAGTATCTGAGTTAATCAGAACACTCCTACCCAGTCAACAGATCAGGGCTTGATCCATCACCGTTTTTTAGCTCACTGCACCATCCCAGTTCAGAACCTGGCTATATGCAAATCAGTCTGTCCCTGGCCCAGTGCATCATGGGAACAGGGCAGACCAAACTACCAAGCCAATTCTTCACTGGAAAGGAAACAAGCTTCCGGGGACCGGTTTCTGGCATTACAGCCGTCTTCGGCCCGGCTTGCTTGAATCCTGATGGTGCAATGAGCAAGGGACTCATGTCTGAGCATACCCTTCCACACTCATGGTGGCCAAAATAATTACAAAAAGGGGGTGGTGATGGACAGAGTATCTGAGTTAATCAGAACACTCCTACCCAGTCAACAGATCAGGGCTTGATCCATCACCGTTTTTTAGCTCACTGCACCATCCCAGTACAGAACCTGGCTATATGCAAATTAGTCTGTCCCTGGCCCAGTGCATCATGGGAACAGGGCAGACCAAACTACCAAGCCAATTCTTCACTGGAAAGGAAACAAGCTTCCGGGGACCGGTTTCTGGCATTACAGCCGTCTTCGGCCCGGCTTGCTTGAATCCTGATGGTGCAATGAGCAAGGGACTCATGTCTGAGCATACCCTTCCACACTCATGGTGGCCAAAATAATTACAAAAAGGGGGTGGTGATGGACAGAGTATCTGAGTTAATCAGAACACTCCTACCCAGTCAACAGATCAGGGCTTGATCCATCACCGTTTTTTAGCTCACTGCACCATCCCAGTTCAGAACCTGGCTATATGCAAATTAGTCTGTCCCTGGCCCAGTGCATCATGGGAACAGGGCAGACCAAACTACCAAGCCAATTCTTCACTTGAAAGGAAACAAGCTTCCGGGGACCGGTTTCTGGCATTACAGCCGTCTTCGGCCCGGCTTGCTTGAATCCTGATGGTGCAATGAGCAAGGGACTCATGTCTGAGCATACCCTTCCACACTCATGGTGGCCAAAATAATTACAAAAAGGGGGTGGTGATGGACAGAGTATCTGAGTTAATCAGAACACTCCTACCCAGTCAACAGATCAGGGCTTGATCCATCACCGTTTTTTAGCTCACTGCACCATCCCAGTTCAGAACCTGGCTATATGCAAATTAGTCTGTCCCTGGCCCAGTGCATCATGGGAACAGGGCAGACCAAACTACCAAGCCAATTCTTCACTGGAAAGGAAACAAGCTTCCGGGGACCGGTTTCCGGCATTACAGCCGTCTTCGGCCCGGCTTGCTTGAATCCTGATGGTGCAATGAGCAAGGGACTCATGTCTGAGCATACCCTTCCACACTCATGGTGGCCAAAATAATTACAAAAAGGGGGTGGTGATGGACAGAGTATCTGAGTTAATCAGAACACTCCTACCCAGTCAACAGATCAGGGCTTGATCCATCACCGTTTTTTAGCTCACTGCACCATCCCAGTTCAGAACCTGGCTATATGCAAATTAGTCTGTCCCTGGCCCAGTGCATCATGGGAACAGGGCAGACCAAACTACCAAGCCAATTCTTCACTGGAAAGGAAACAAGCTTCCGGGGACCGGTTTCTGGCATTACAGCCGTCTTCGGCCCGGCTTGCTTGAATCCTGATGGTGCAATGAGCAAGGGACTCATGTCTGAGCATACCCTTCCACACTCATGGTGGCCAAAATAATTACAAAAAGGGGGTGGTGATGGACAGAGTATCTGAGTTAATCAGAACACTCCTACCCAGTCAACAGATCAGGGCTTGATCCATCACCGTTTTTTAGCTCACTGCACCATCCCAGTTCAGAACCTGGCTATATGCAAATTAGTCTGTCCCTGGCCCAGTGCATCATGGGAACAGGGCAGACCAAACTACCAAGCCAATTCTTGACTGGAAAGGAAACAAGCTTCCGGGGAACGGTTTCTGGCATTACAGCCGTCTTCGGCCCGGCTTGCTTGAATCCTGATGGTGCAATGAGCAAGGGACTCATGTCTGAGCATACCCTTCCACACTCATGGTGGCCAAAATAATTACAAAAAGGGGGTGGTGATAGACAGAGTATCTGAGTTAATCAGAACACTCCTACCCAGTCAACAGATCAGGGCTTGATCCATCACCGTTTTTTAGCTCACTGCACCATCCCAGTTCAGAACCTGGCTATATGCAAATTAGTCTGTCCCTGGCCCAGTGCATCATGGGAACAGGGCAGACCAAACTACCAAGCCAATTCTTCACTGGAAAGGAAACAAGCTTCCGGGGACCGGTTTCTGGCATTACAGCCGTCTTCGGCCCGGCTTGCTTGAATCCTGATGGTGCAATGAGCAAGGGACTCATGTCTGAGCATACCCTTCCACACTCATGGTGGCCAAAATAATTACAAAAAGGGGGTGGTGATGGACAGAGTATCTGAGTTAATCAGAACACTCCTACCCAGTCAACAGATCAGGGCTTGATCCATCACCGTTTTTTAGCTCACTGCACCATCCCAGTTCAGAACCTGGCTATATGCAAATTAGTCTGTCCCTGGCCCAGTGCATCATGGGAACAGGGCAGACCAAACTACCAAGCCAATTCTTCACTGGAAAGGAAACAAGCTTCCGGGGACCGGTTTCTGGCATTACAGCCGTCTTCGGCCCGGCTTGCTTGAATCCTGATGGTGCAATGAGCAAGGGACTCATGTCTGAGCATACCCTTCCACACTCATGGTGGCCAAAATAATTACAAAAAGGGGGCGGTGATGGACAGAGTATCTGAGTTAATCAGAACACTCCTACCCAGTCAACAGATCAGGGCTTGATCCATCACCGTTTTTTAGCTCACTGCACCATCCCAGTTCAGAACCTGGCTATATGCAAATTAGTCTGTCCCTGGCCCAGTGCATCATGGGAACAGGGCAGACCAAACTACCAAGCCAATTCTTCACTGGAAAGGAAACAAGCTTCCGGGGACCGGTTCTGGCATTACAGCCGTCTTCGGCCCGGCTTGCTTGAATCCTGATGGTGCAATGAGCAAGGGACTCATGTCTGAGCATACCCTTCCACACTCATGGTGGCCAAAATAATTACAAAAAGGGGGTGGTGATGGACAGAGTATCTGAGTTAATCAGAACACTCCTACCCAGTCAACAGATCCGGGCTTGATCCATCACCATTTTTTAGCTCACTGCACCATCCCAGTTCAGAACCTGGCTATATGCAAATTAGTCTGTCCCTGGCCCAGTGCATCATGGGAACAGGGCAGACCAAACTACCAAGCCAATTCTTCACTGGAAAGGAAACAAGCTTCCGGGGACCGGTTTCTGGCATTACAGCCGTCTTCGGCCCGGCTTGCTTGAATCCTGATGGTGCAATGAGCAAGGGACTCATGTCTGAGCATACCCTTCCACACTCATGGTGGCCAAAATAATTACAAAAAGGGGGTGGTGATGGACAGAGTATCTGAGTTAATCAGAACACTCCTACCCAGTCAACAGATCAGGGCTTGATCCATCACCGTTTTTTAGCTCACTGCACCATCCCAGTTCAGAACCTGGCTATATGCAAATTAGTCTGTCCCTGGCCCAGTGCATCATGGGAACAGGGCAGACCAAACTACCAAGCCAATTCTTCACTGGAAAGGAAACAAGCTTCCGGGGACCGGTTTCTGGCATTACAGCCGTCTTCGGCCCAGCTTGCTTGAATCCTGATGGTGCAATGAGCAAGGGACTCATGTCTGAGCATACCCTTCCACACTCATGGTGGCCAAAATAATTACAAAAAGGGGGTGGTGATAGACAGAGTATCTGAGTTAATCAGAACACTCCTACCCAGTCAACAGATCAGGGCTTGATCCATCACCGTTTTTTAGCTCACTGCACCATCCCAGTTCAGGACCTGGCTATATGCAAATTAGTCTGTCCCTGGCCCAGTGCATCATGGGAACAGGGCAGACCAAACTACCAAGCCAATTCTTCACTGGAAAGGAAACAAGCTTCCGGGGACCGGTTTCTGGCATTACAGCCGTCTTCGGCCCGGCTTGCTTGAATCCTGATGGTGCAATGAGCAAGGGACTCATGTCTGAGCATACCCTTCCACACTCATGGTGGCCAAAATAATTACAAAAAGGGGGTGGTGATGGACAGAGTATCTGAGTTAATCAGAACACTCCTACCCAGTCAACAGATCAGGGCTTGATCCATCACCGTTTTTTAGCTCACTGCACCATCCCAGTTCAGAACCTGGCTATATGCAAATTAGTCTGTCCCTGGCCCAGTGCATCATGGGAACAGGGCAGACCAAACTACCAAGCCAATTCTTCACTGGAAAGGAAACAAGCTTCCGGGGACCGGTTTCTGGCATTACAGTCGTCTTCGGCCCGGCTTGCTTGAATCCTGATGGTGCAATGAGCAAGGGACTCATGTCTGAGCATACCCTTCCACACTCATGGTGGCCAAAATAATTACAAAAAGGGGGTGGTGATGGACAGAGTATCTGAGTTAATCAGAACACTCCTACCCAGTCAACAGATCACCACCCCTTGTTGTAAATAAGTTGTACAATAGAACGCAATTGGGACTGACCATGTTGTAACATTAGCAAGTCCTGCTCTATTATATCAATAGCAGATGATACAATGCTGTCCAGTGAATAAATTCTGGAGGACAGAGTCGTTAACCCATTGTCCACTACAGAAAGTGATTTTTCCAAATTTATACGATCAATTTCTCGTATTTTTTCAGCAGTTTCAATTTGCATTACTTTCCAAGCTTCGTTGTAAGCAGCGTATATACCGGCGTATATGAAACGTTTTTGACGCTGTTTGCGAGGTCCCAGTATGAAATCTCGCAAGTCAGCACCGTCTTTAAGTAAAGTCAAGTGTTGCTTAATTTCAGCCAGTGTGGATTTCTGTAGCCACTCAAGGCATAGTTTCCCTACACTGTGTGTTGTAACTATCCCTGGATGTTGTATCTGGGAATATCTTGGGTCTGGCCTGTTCTGTTTGAGCACCTGTGTTTTGTTCAGGAATCTATCTTGACAGTTATTTGTGTCTGTGGGCCAGATCAACCATTTTTTCCAATAAGGATTTGTTCTGTTTTGGTGTAAAATATGGGATACGTCTATCTCCACATCTGTAGTGCTATTACTATCAGGTATGGGCTTCGGAATAGACAGTTTATTTAAGTATTTTATCTTGGCTAGGCCAAGACAAGTTGTTTGTTGAATGGTGTCATTCAGGAATATTATCTGTTCTGGGATCATGGAGGCTCTAAATAATGCTTCTAGACCTTGTACCTGCCAGTCTTTTGAACACCAGATGGTTTTTGTTTCAATGTTGTTTTTCCAAAATTCAAAACCAAATGTAGACATTTTATCATAACATTTTTCAGAATAAATCAATTTAGTATTTGTCAACATTGTTTTCATTCCTGTCTTATTTAACATTCTAAAATAAAACGTTTCTGGATCACTGTTGTTAAACCCTGAGAAGTATTGGAATTTCTCATAAAATGTTTTCGAGCTGCCTTTTGGCGGAGTTGGACAATGTTCCCAATGGTTATAAGTTAAAACATTTCTAGGTTGAGCAGATTTATGCAAATAGTGGTGACCAAAAGGATTATAACAGTACATTTCTTCATAATTTGATGAACCCTGTAAGTAATCATGGTCTGTGAATTTAGCTGACATTACTAAATCTGACATCATATTATTAATATGTTCAAAGTCCCAATCATCAGAGAAAGTACTTGATGTCACAAAGTCACTTAAGGAAACCTTAAACTGGTGTGGTATTTCAAGAGCTCAATCGGGCCATAGATTTCATAATCCGTTTTGTCCCATGCTACCCCACCGGGTATTGGATTGGCTGTGATGTTCACTGATGACAGTTCTCTTTTCTCGTTGTGAGAGGATCTGTGAGGCTTTAGGACCAAGTTGATGCTCTGACTTTCTGTGTCCATTGTACTATTTTTTCCATCAATAAATCTACCCAAACATAAAACCATGATGAGCCAAAGCAGGAGGAAAAGTACACCTAACACAATCAAAAATTCAATCCATGGTGAAATCAGATATGTTTCTTCTAGTTGATGAAAAAGTTCAGTCATTTTTTCTTTGAAAGTTTTTGTTGCTGGCGTTTCTTCATGCTCGCTTGGATCTTCAGAAAAGTCATCGAAATTGATGAAGTAGCCAGATGCAGTTCTGTCAATTGTTGGAATTGCTTCCGGATTCTCATTAGTCGTTGCATTTTTCTTTGTTTCATTAGCATAGTCTGAGGCTACATCGTTGTAAACAGGTGTTTCTTGACGAACTGTTTTAATTTGGGTTTCAAGAGGCACAAGTTCCATGGCTTTGTTGCATAGTCCTTTTTTTATTCACTGCAGGTTTATCAAATGTGATTAGTCTTTCAGTTTGAACCTCTTGGATTGTAGCAAGATTTGGTCTTCTGCTATTTCTTGGGAGTCCACTGGGCCTACTACTTATTATTGGCCACATGATTGTGGTTTTACCAGGTCGATGGATACAACTCTGTTCTCCTTTTTACCAGCAAGGGGCGGTAGTACTACTGATCTTGTTCCGCTGACAGCTAAGACAGGTACTGCTTTTCTGTAAGAAGGCCCAAATTCCTTCTTCACCGCGATCTTCTCTCTGACTAGATCTCCAATCTTTGGAATCCAGACAGGTCTTGCTGGGACAGGTGTTTTTTCTTCAGTGGTCGTTGGCTTTAACTTTGTTACTTAGACATCTTCTAGTTTCATTTAAGTCCTGTAAAACAGCCAAACGATCTTTGATATCAAAGCCTTTTTTCTTTCACCACTGAAGTGTGACACTCTAAGTCCTGGATTTGCATTCTAGTGCCGAACAATAGTTCGCAAGGAGTGATACCTTTTAGAGAATTTCTTGGCAGATTGTTAAGACTACGTTGGACACTTGTTAGATGTTTGACCCACCCATCACCCGAACCTAATACCCTCGCCGTTATAGATTGCTTTATGTCACGAAACGTGGTGGAAAACAGAAGGAGACTTTCTGATGGATACATCTGCCAGTGGATTCCTCACCTTGTGAATATCCCCTGTGCCAGTAGCACTTGGAAATTTTTGTAGCTCTCCACGCCGACGAGGGCGACGTCACAGAAGCATGGCTCCACACGCAGCTCCCCTGACGTCACTGGAGCCATAAGAGAGCCTTGTCTGCATGATGACGTCCGTTCCCTTTTTTCCGCGAAGTCGACGCTAACGGTTTTTTGGGACTCTCCGTAGTTGTCTTGCTACTTTGTGTTTCTGGATTGTATTTCTGGTCTTCTCTTGTTTCTTTCTCGAAGATGTCGTCGAGGAAGTCAGGATTCGAGCCCTGTAGGGAGTGCGGAGGACATATGTCCATTACTGATCCTCACGAAGATTGTGTCTGGTGCCTGTCGTCTGATCACGACGTCAAGGGATGCGCCTGCTGTAGGAAGATGAACCAGAAGGCTTTAAAAGAAAGAGAAGCCAAGCTGTTCATGGCGAAGATGAGGAAAGAGAAAAGAGGACGAGGAAGGTCGAGGTCGGGCTCAAAGTCGACGTCGGGTCATGCTTCAAAATCAAAGAAGCATAAGAAGAAGAAGAGGCATGGATCTCAATGCCGTTCAGATAAAGAGACAGCTCCGAAGTCGACCTCTCCAGTTCATCGTCATCGGAAAGACTATGTGTGTTCTTCTTCCTCGAATCAGGGTTCGCCTGTTAGATCTGCTTCGCCTGCGGCTTCATCGGCGCATTCTCCGACGCCGGCTCCATCTCCAACTCCGGCTCACTTTCTGGCTCCGGTGGAAGAGGTTCCAGTACCCGATGAGTCGTCGACTCCATTGGCTCCACGGTCGGTGCCGAATGGCCCGAGTCCGGTAATGCCTACGCTCCAGGTGTCTACCCACCTTTCCCTGGCCCGGGACAAGATCCGTTGCATTATTTAAATGCAATGTATGGAGTCTTTGCAAGGCCGATGTACCCCTCTGGAGCACCTTTGGGTCCCCTGGGTCCTATGGCCTTAAATCTTGGGGTTCCTCAGGCCTATGCTCAGGCTCCATTTATGCCATTTCTTCCAGCTGCTCCGTCTTGGCATTTCCCAGCGCCAAGGACATCGACGCCGTTTCCTTCATCTCTGGCGCCGTCTGCTTGACCTCGATCGACTCAAGCTGTGCCTCCGGATCCGTGCTCGGCTCCGGTGCTGTCGGAGTCAGGCCTGGCTCCTTCGACGCCGGTTCCAAGGATAAGATCTAGACGAGAGGCTCAAAGGATTTTGGAAAAGCAGAGGTTTCATTTAGAACAAATGGAGGAAGGTGAGATTCAAGAGTCGTATGACTTATTTGAAGATTTGAGGGAGGCAAGTGGCCTTGATATGTCTCCGGAATGGGAGCTTTCTCCTCCATCAGATGCTCCTTCAAAGGATGTTGTTCCTTATCACACAATAATAAGGAAGGCAGTGGAGCTCTTAGATCTTCAGCTCCCAACAGCCGAATTTAAATCCAATATTTTGACGGAGGTTCTTCATTCTCCCTCCACTGTAATAGAGCCTTTGCTGCCATTCAATGATGCCATCACTGAGTCTGTTATGGAGGTTTGGCGTAAGCCCTTTTCGGCTCCTGCAGTTTCAAAATCTGTTGACAGGAGGTACAGGGCAGCTCCAGGGGATCCGGACTTCCTAACATCCCATCCTTCTACTGAGCACCTCTATGTGGCGTTCTGCTGTCCAATGGGAGTGCCACTGAAGCTGTACCACCAGGAAATAGGCTTCAAAGGAGTAGGCCTCCAGACCCCATTGTGCTGTAGGTAAGTAGAGGGTTTGTAGGGCTACCCTGTGCCCGCCACCTCCCCATATCAATGGTGTGAGCAGTGTGTCTAGTTCTTGAAAAAAGGAGAGAGGCGGTATTACCCGGAGATTGGTAAAGGAGTAGAGCAGTCTGGGCACCATAATCATCTTCGCTATGGCTACACGCCCTATGGGAGCCAAGGGCAGGGTCTTCCAGAAGGCAACTGCCACCCGTAGCACTACTAATGTTTTGCGGTGGTTCCCCTCGTAAAGGTTTTCGGGTGTGTGGTACAACCTCACTCCCAGGTATCAGGGTGCCGCAGCACTCCAACCCAGTGTCTGGGGCCCTATCATGATCTCCGAGGGAGCTAGGTGAGGGCTGAGAGGAAAGATCGTCGATTTTTCCCAATTGACTTTAAGTCCGGAGACCTCTGCAAAGTTCTGCAATATTGTCCATATCGGCGTAAGATCACCTGTAACATTCCGCACATAGATCAGGAGATCGTCCACATACAACGATATACAATGAACCGTGTCTGCGATTGGAATATCCCAGGCCCCATGCCCACTGCCGCAAACGAATGGCCAGAGGTTCCACTGCCAAGGCGAAGAGGGGGAACAAGGAACACCCTTGCCTCGTCCCCCGCTCCACCCGGAGCGGAGTTGAAATGTTCTTTCCCACTCGTACCCTAGTGGTGAGGCCCTTATAGAGGAGTTGTGTGTATGCTAATAAGGTCGGGCCAACATGTACCTTATGGAGGTCTGCGAATAGATATGGCCACAGGAGCGTATCGAAGGCCTTTTTAAGGTCTAAAATTAGGCATGCTGCCTGTGGTAAGTGGTCCCTTGCTCTGTCTTGTATATGGAAGAGTCTACGTATATTCTGTGACACGTTGCGCCTGGGGAGAAAACCATTTTGGTTTGGGTGGATCAATTGCGGGAGAACCTGGATGTATCGATCTGCCAGTATCTTCCCTAAAATTTTACAGTCCGCGTTGAGTAGAGTTATGGGCCTGTACGAGGACGGTAGAGTGGGATCCCTGTTCGGTTTAAGGAAGGTTACCAGGGTAGATTCCCTAAGTGAACTGGGAAGTTCGCCTCTTTGTAACGCAGCGTCATACATGGTCACGAGTCGCGGGGACAGTTGCCCCAAAAAGGTGGTGTAATATTAGAAGGGAAAGCCGTCCATTCCCGGCGCCTTACGTCACGCCAGTGCCCTGATTGCGTGGGTGACATACGGGGATTTTATCTTTCCATCCGCCAGTGGAATGCCGGGTAGAGGCATGGAGTGGAAGAATTGGGATAATGCTAGGTGTGCTAACTGTGGCGAGGCTTGATAGATTCCCGTGTAATAGTCATGAAAAATGCATAGTATATTTACTTGTGACTGTTTAAGGGTACCAGACTCATCCTGCAATATTGTGATGGGTGGCATATCCGTGTCCTGTTTCGCAAGCCAGGCTAGGAGTATACCCGCCCTGTATCCCTCTCGATGTACTCGGGCAACATATACTCTAAAATTATATTTGCGACGGTCACTCATGGTTTCCGCATATGTTGTTTTTGCTGTTGCCACCTGTTTGCGGGTAGCTTTCCCTTTATCCAGTTGTTTCGTTGGGTCCGCCAGTCGTGTTTCCGCAGTTTGTAGTGACTGCTCTAGTACGTGCCGCACACCTACTATGTGTTGAATGCAGTGTCCCCTTGCCTCGACCTTAAACGCATCCCATTGCACTGATCTAGATGATGCTGTGCCCGCATTTAATGAAAAGTATTCCTGAATATGCTCCCCGTGTGTATGACAAAATGCCTGGTCAGTGAGGCATTTCCACGTGGGTACTGGGGGAGGAGGTGGTCTCCGTCTAAGGGTCACGGTGTGTGCGTCGTGGTCGGACAATACTCTGCCTAGGTAGTCAGTGTGCTTTATTTTGGGGAGCAATGCTGCTGAGCAGAGGAACCTGTCAAGTCTCACTCTGAGATTGTGTGGGGCGGAGTTAAAGGAGTATACCTTAATGTACGGGTTCTTTTCTCGCCAGGTGTCTACCATTGTCCAGTGGGCAACCCAGTTTTTAAAATGCTCTGTTTGTTTCAGTGCGGGTGAATGTGCCGGCGGAGGATGAGATCTGTCCAAACTGATGTCTAGGGTGCAATTGTAGTCCCCTCCTAGCAACCATGGCATTGCCGTGTATTGTGCTAACACTCCAGTGAGGAGGGTCCAATTATGCTCTTGCTCCACATTGTGGGCATAAATGCTACCAATCAGTATTTCCCTGCCCTCAAGGTGACCCGCTAATGGAGAGTACCGGCCCTCCTTATCCACTGCCCTGGACTGTTCTCTGAAGGGGACCCCAGACCTGATCCAAATTAGGGCTCCCCTGGCAAATGCGGAGTATGTTATGGCACAGATAATACCTCGCCATTTTTTGCGCAGGCGATCCCCTCTGTCATCGTAAGGTGTGTCTCCTGTAGGAGAGCTAGCTGTGCTCGCTGTCTTTTCATATAGGCATAAATCGCATACCGGTTGTTTGCTGTATGCATGCCCCTAACATTCTATGTGACAACTTTCAGGTCTGTGTTAGGGATCCTAGCCACTAGTTTTCCTGATGTCTGGGTGGTATTTCTTGTGGTGTAATGCCCCCTAGCATCTCTCGTTTCCCCCCCCCCTCGTCAAATTGCCTGCCTCTGTTAACCGAACCACTATTCTGCATGCCGGATGGTCGTTCCCCTGAAAATGCTGAAGGGATATGAAAGTGGGATAAGTAAAGTGAATCAACGGGAAACAATCCCAACTTAGAGGACATATTACTCGGGGCAATACGTCCAAACTGCACAACATGTGCTAACTCTAGTTCGTTACGTGGGGGAAGAGGTTGTCGGCCTCCGTCCGCTGCCGGTGCTGCAGCTGCCCGCTCGTTGGCTGCGTTGTTATGGTGCCCAACTGTGCCCTTGGTAACCATCTCCATCTGGTATAGTCCAATGTGGTAGCCGGCCTACAGGCTTGCCAAGTGCAGGATTGGTCACCGGGACGCCTCGTCCGTGTTGAGTAATATCGCCTGGAGTGGGAGGCATGTATAACCCAACGGTCACCTCCTTTGTAGGTGCTGTGGAAAAGTAAATTTTGCCATGTTCTGTGTCCCTACGTGTTCCCCATCTTATGTTATGTGTGCATGATTAATATGCATATGTATTCCCCATGTTCGATTAAAGACGCACCTACAGTTGTGTCCATCTCTAGTATGCCAGTTTTCAGTTCTCGTGAAAGCTACGAGTATTAGGCCTATGTAAAGATACGTTGCCACGTTTCTCAGTGTGCACGTTATTTCATTGTAAAGTCCCCGTTTCTAGGCCTCAAAAGGGCCCGGACACCAGATTCAGCTCCTGTCTCCTGAGCCCTCGCTGAGGAGCGATACAGCCCCCACCTGTGTTCCTGACCCTTCACTTACTTCCTGCCTCACAGTGCCCGGCTCGGCCTGGCTCTGCCCACGAGTCTGCCAAGAGTATGTTATGATTCTAGTTATCAGTCCAGCTCTCCTTCTCTGCATTCCTAAACTACTGAATCGCATCAATAGTTTCCGTCATCGTCTAGCCCTTACGTCTCCATGTAAGAGAAATACTGTATTTATGGTCATTTAATATTATTCAACACGCACTACATGTAGAATAATGCATGCACCAGTCTTAGAGTCTGTTAGCCTTTACCCCGATAACTTTTGGATTCTATCAACATGTTCTCTAAACATCAGATACTAGATAGTGTTTAGGTACATGTCGCCCTGACTCTCCAGACTTCAGTCTCTGCTCCTAGCGCAGAAGTCATAGCCCCCAGCTTCTCCTAGTAACACGTCATTGTCAGTTTGCGCGCACCATTAGGTTAGAGGTCCCGGCTCCTTAGGTAGCCCCCTCCATGTTTCCGCCCCATTTATGACATATTCTGTTACGTTTACATCACATGTCTATGTATACGCCTCCTATTACACCCACTTTCACCCTTATCTTTCGCGACTGCTATTGACCACACCCACTGCTCCGCCTATTGTATGTATTATAATGCAACTGTTTTAGTATATATGCTTGTGTACTGTTATTAAAGTTAGCGCGCTCATCCCAGATCCAGCCCCGGCAGCTGCCGGGCTCTGCCATCCTATTCCTGTGCAGGTTGTCCTGTTCCTGTCCTTTATGCTGTATTAAACCTGCAAACTCCTACTACCTCGAATCTTGACTCTTATTTATTGAGCTATCTGTTATTACTATGTCCAGTCAAACCTAGATCCGGTATTATTTATTTATATACCACATAATGGCGCCCGAACAGGGACTTGCCCTTTCCCCACGCGCCGGTGAAGCCACGTATGCCCCCTGACCCTCTACAGCCGTGACGGAACCATACCGGCCACGTGCAGATATTTCTGCTTCAAGTATCCCTCAGGCCCACGGAGGAGACGGAGGTTGCGGTCCAGCATCCAGACGAGGCGGTGGAGGAACGCGGCGAGTCCCGACCAGAGCCCAAGCCGAGAGTCCAAGGTCCGAGGTATCCGGAGGCCCACCCGTAACAGAAGTCCGAAGTTCGTCCGTCCGGCGTCGAAGCAGTCCAGTCCAGTCCGAGGCCTTCCGTTCTTGCTGCCCGGTGAGTACCGTTGCTGGGGTAGTATCTAGACAGGGTCAATCTAATTGTCTCTGGTCCGTGGGGTTTGGTGGTACACAGATCCCAAAACGAAGTGTCCACTTCGGTGGATGCGGGTCCTGACGTGTCTCTTTATGAGACCGGTAAGTTTCGTACTGTTTCAGCAGTGCATCTAGTTTCTGTTCTAGTCAGTTCTGTTCTCGAGCAAATTCATGTATTCTGTTTTCCGTATTCCAGGTAGTATTCTGTTCGAACTGTTATTTTAAGTGTTCTTCATGTATTTTAATGTCGTGGTATGAAAGTGGTGTACTTATCGTGTTCATTGTGTATTATATTGTGTCTAGATTACAGTTCCGTCATGCCGTTATTTTCCAAACTACGTCAGTTAAGAACTAGAAAAGGTCTGTTAGAAGAAGCAGTTCCTGTCCCGCCTAGGGACAGTCCAGGTCATTTTATGTATCAGAAGCATGGCATAAGTGCCATATTATATCTAGATTTATGGGTGGAGTACACCAAACAGTTAGAAGAAAAGTATAGATGGCCCGTATCGGGTACATGGGATGCCGAGTGCATCATGCGAGTAGAAGAAGAATTATGGAAAAAGAAAGCCAGACAGTCACAGAAAGATGCCATCGAGTTATGGCGCAAAGAATCTCATAAAAGAACCGAAAAAGAAATCAGAAAGTTAGAATTAAGTAGAGAATCCTTAGAAAGAGCCCACGAAAGGGAATTAATCGAGATAGGTGAACGAGTTAAAACCGAACAGTCAGACAGACAGAGGAATGCCCTCATTAAGGGTATGTATCCTCTTCTTGCCGAGGGCTTGCCAAACGCGACCCCGGAGGCATCCAGTAATTTTCCGCCACCATTAGTTCCGACCAAGCTACGTCACAAACCGACCGCAGCTGATATTTTCATCTCGTCCTACTTGGACGACACAGTCCCAGAATATGCAAATCCTGTTCCGCCAGTCCCTGTAAATCATGTAATTCCTGCTCCTCCAGACACCGGAGTACCTGCTACAGTACCCCCGGTCCAGCCTACATTACAATTTCCCACTCTGCCAGCACGAAGAGTATCAGTCGACGATTCTAGTTTAGGGGCCGCAGGAGGAGGTCCTCCTGGTACCCCGCCACCACACCAACGTGTAACATTAGTCGAGTTACATGAATGTGCGTTACAGCGTACGCCCAAATATAAGTCCATTGCAGATATCCGACGAGCTCTTACTGAATGCCGCTATGATCCAGTCGCAGGTGATGATAGTACGGTTATATATTCCATCCGTGTAAGACGGGTGACCGGGTATTTGGACACCCTACCGAATATGAAAGAAGATCTAGACAGAATATATCGTTTCATCCGTACAGGGGATGATCCAGAAAGTATTGGCGAAGCCATGTCTCAAAGGAAAGCTGAGATCCAGCTCATGTTATTAAAGTTTCTGATTAATTGTTTAATAAGGGAACAAGATTATCCGTCCAAAGACCCGGCCGAAATGAGAATCCTGACAAGGTGGAGTGATAATATAGCCGAGGGTAAACACAGAACTATCAGTAGTATAGAGAGTATGTACAAGAGAATTCGTAAGGAAATAATAAAGTTACACGAACAACGTAAAGCAGCACAAGTAAGCGAGAAAGAGAATGACTCTTCTACTGAAGAGGTAGACGACGAGAATCCCGCCAGAATAGCGTATGTAGGAAAATCTAGATTTCCAGACCGCCATTTACGCCTAGAACACAAGTCAGTTTTTCATCGTCCGGCACCAGAACAAGGTTCTCTAGAACAAATATTTCAAGCTACCGATCATATTCTGAAATCACGAATCGGTTATAGTAAGTTAAATACCATGCATGAACAAGAACTAGCCCGATCAGCAGTCCGATGGATTACTGATTCTACCACTTTTCCAGACGAAATAGTGGCACAAATGTTTCTGAAACAGCCCCCAGCCGAGCAACGACTGGTGGGTATGTATATGATCCAGCATCTCATTACTCTGTATGAGGGTCAACATTCTGATCCAGGTCCGTTACACGATGTCCTGAACGAGTTACTCCAGTATAGATGGAAAGGTTTAGGTACCGATTTAATTAGTGTCATTCTAGAACAACGCCACAAATATAGAACGTTCCTGAACCCGCCTTTTGTTCATGTCTCACCTCCAGAAAGTAAACCGTTTTACATAGATAGACAGAATCCGTTACGAGAAGTACACCCAGTCAGGACAGCAGATGGTGAAATGCAAAGAGTATTTGTTTACACCCCGATTACAAAGATGGAACTCTTAGAAATGAAGAAATTAATTCCCTGTCATGACAAAGATCCAGCAGGGTTCCACCGAGAATTAAAAGACATGCTCCGTATGGGAGAATACACGTATCCAGATATTATTAAAATGCTAAAGGTCCTGTTGCCCGCAGGGGTATACGAGAAACTCAAGGAAAAAGAATGGGAGGTGGGAGAGAAAAAGATCGATTGGGCAGTTCTAGAAGCTGAAGATAAGATACGAGTACCAGGTACCGGTCTTGGAGAGAAATGTAAAGAATTACCAGAACTGTTAATACAAGTTTTGCCCAGATTATTAGCCACTAAAAAGGAAGACTGGGATGCAATCTCAGCCTGTAAACAGAAACAAGACGAAGACACTAGTGATTTTTATTCTAGATTTGAGAAATGCTTTATTATAAACAGTGGCTTGAAGACGAGTAGCGAGTCGTACCCTCATCTTTTTGTTACTAAATTAGTCGAGAATTCAAGTCCACAAGTTAAGAATCGAGTTTTGAAAGTCGAAAGTACATGGCAAGCTAGTACCCCGTCCCAGATGTTACAGATGCTCCAATATCACCAGAATAGAATCAGAGAAGAACAAGATCATGAAAGGAAACGTATGAAAGACACGAAAATGAAAGTACTAGTTGCACAATCTGTTCCACAAGACAGTCAGAAGAGGGGTCCGAATCAGGCCAGTCATCCTGCAGCTCCCGTTAAAGGGACATGCAATTATTGTAAACAGCCAGGTCATTTCATAAACGAGTGTGCAGTTCTGAAACACAATATAGCTACTGGTAAGACTAAAGAAAGACCACGTCCGCCGAGACAAGAACAAGTTTCACAGACTTCTCAGCCACAGAATGCACAACAGACAGTTCCAGCACCGCAGCCTATTGCTGCAACACAGCATGTTACACAGCAGATGTACCAGTATGCACAGACAGAGTATCCAGAGTATCAACAGTACTCATGAAACAGCCTAGAGAGGGAGGTAGGCTTGCCTCTCATCGAGATTCCTGTAGATCAAGAAGGTCCCTATGTTCATAGTCAAGTACTAGGGAAAGACAGAAAGTTTCTGATTGATACAGGGGCAAGTAGGACGACCATCAGTCACGCCGAAGTTCCAGGGGCTCCGCTCTCAGGCTCTAGAAATGTTTCCCTTGGATTTTCAGGAAAGCCTATTGTAAACGAGATATCTAAGCCAGTTACTCTAGAAGTAGGTCCATTGTCCCGCACTACTGATCTGTTACTTACGAAGTCATGTCCTGAAAATTTGTTAGGTATTAAGACACTGAAAGAATTAGGTGCAGTTATTTGCTGTTCCCCAGAGGGAATACGACTGTTTCTACGTGACTTCAAGGGTCACTATGTATTACGAGATTTTGATCCAAGATTGTCAAATGTTCCGCAGCATCTATGGGCGCAAGGTCCAACTGATGTAGGTTTCATGCAAATCACACCCCATCGTGTGACTCTCAAACCAGGTATAGTCCTGCCACGAATCAGACAGTACAGATTGCCACCTGAGGCTGTAGCAGCCTTATCCAAAATTATTGACGAGCTCATGGCTCAAGGAGTAGTTGTAGAAACTAACTCCAATGTATGTAATTCTCCGATCATTCCAGTCATGAAACGTACTGATCCAAATGCACCCCCAGTATATCGATTAGTGATTGATCTTCGAGAACTTAATAAATGTATTATTCCCCAGTACCCAGTTGTCCCAGATATCTCTTCCCTATTGACAGCCATTGATTCCGAAGCCTCATTTTTCACAGTCATAGACCTCAAGAACGCGTTTTTCAGTGTCCCCATTCATCCAGACAGCCAGTTTCTTTTCGGATTTTGTTTAAATGGAAGGAGCTATATGTTCACACGAGCTCCTCAAGGTTTCACGGAAAGTCCTAGCATTTACAGTCAAGCACTTAAGAGACAACTAGACAACATTCACATGCCAACAGACACTGCCCTGCTCCAGTATGTCGATGATCTACTGATCACAGCCCGTTCTGAACGTGCTTGCGAGCGAGCATCACTTACAGTCTTGTATTTCCTTGCCGAGATGGGGCACAAGGTGTCCCCTTCGAAGCTCCAATTCTGTGTCCAGCAAGTGATCTACTTAGGCCACTTTCTGTCCAAGTGAGGTAGGCAGTTGACACCAGACCGTATCCAGTTAATAGCGAGTCTTCCTCAGCCCAAGACACAGAAGGAGGTACGTGCTTTTATCGGCCTTACTTCTTATTGCAGACAATGGATTCCTCAGTATGCATTTCTAGCCAAACCACTGATACAGTTAACGACACAGGAGGCAGCCGTATCGACTGTCCTCCCTTGGACATCTGAACATACACTTAGTTTCAATGAGTTAAAGAAAGCTTTATGCCAAGCTCCAGTTCTAGCTACACCGAACTACAGTAAGCCTTTTACACTTTTTGTCACAGAACGTGATGGTACTGCATTATCTGTTCTCACACAAGATCAAGCAGGACAATACAAGCCTTGTGCTTATTTTTCGAGCACATTAGATCCAGTAGCCCAGGCTCTACCTGCGTGTCTCAAGTCAGTTGCAGCCACAGCACTAGCTATCAGACAAAGTGATTCCATAGTATTAGGACACTCCCTGACAGTACAAGTTCCACACTCCGTGGAAGTTCTTTTAAACCGAACACAGACTCAGCACTTGACAATTGCACGTTTAACAGGTTATGAATTGACACTGTTCCAGCCACACATAGAAATCAGACGCTGCAACGTTCTAAATCCTGCTACACTATTACCGTCAGTTAATTCGAATCCTGCCACACACGACTGTGTGGAAGTAGTTAATATTATGACTAAGCCAAGACAAGATCAGACAGATATTCCATTACCAGATCCCGACCTGACACTTTATGTGGATGGTTCATGTATGAGAACAAGTACAGGAGAAATAGTAGCCGCGTATGCAGTGACTACTGACACTGAAGTTATAGAAACACACCGTATTGACACCCTGTCTGCTCAAGCAGCAGAGCTAGTTGCTCTGACACAAGCCTGCATACACGCCAAGAACCTGAAAGTTAATGTTTATACAGATTCACGCTACGCATTCGGAGTCGTACACGACTTTGGAGTGCTCTGGCAGGAGAGAGGTTTCATGACTTCTCATGGAACCAAGATTCAGCATGGTCTCCTTATTCAAGCTCTGTTAGATGCCATACATTTACCGACATCTATTGCTATCATGAAATGCAAAGCACATACGAAAGTTACTGACATTATTTCTCAAGGTAATGATCTAGCAGATCGCACAGCCAAGCTTACAGCACAGACTCCAGACATTTCAGTTAATCCAACACAGACACATACTCCAGCTCCGACTACCTGTATGACAGTTAAGGACCCTACTCAAGATGTCATAGATATCCAGTTACATGCTACTCCCGATGAAATCAAGAAATGGTCCGAACAAGGAGGGGTCCAGACAGATCAGGGATGGGTAACGAAGGGTAGAGCCACATGGTTTCTCCCCGACTCTATGGTTCAAGTCATTATCAATACCGCACATAGTCCAGCACATTTAGGAGAAAAAGCTATGTTAGACAGTATCCAGAACATTTGGTTCAACAAGCATTTACGAGCTGCAGCCAAGCAGAAAGTCCGTACCTGTATGATATGTTGCCAGTTCAATCCAGGTAAAAGTGTCCCGGTGGAACAAGGTGGATTTCAGCCCCCTGACCACCCTTTTGAAGTCCTCCAGATGGATTATATTCAGATGGAGCGATGTCGAGGTTTCAAGTATGTCCTTGTAGTTGTATGCGCTTTGTCCAGGTGGACAGAAGCATATCCAGTCCCAGATTACACAGCCGCAACCACTGCCAAGCAGTTGGTTCGTGAGTTCTTCCCCCGTTATGGACTCCCTAGGGTCGTATATTCTGATAACGGCCAGCCATTCTCATCTGAGCTTATGAAACACATCTCCCTTTTGTTAGGGTACCGGTGGAAGTTCCATTGTGTACGCCATCCTGAAGCAGCCGGTCTCGTAGAGAGACATAACCAGACCCTGAAAATCCGCATTGCCAAAATATGTAAAGAGAAAGGTGTGGACTGGTTAGTAGCTCTGCCAGTCGCCTTGTTTTATATGCGCATGGTCGCACATTCCAGATCAGGTCTGTCCCCGTACGAGGTCGTATTCGGCCGCCCCCCTAATATGTGGGGTACACCTAGACCCCGAAGTATTACCGATGTTTCAAGTAATATGCTGACAGATTACCTAGCTTCCTTGATGTCTGCCCTACACTCTTGTCGTTCACAGGTTTCTGCCGCATTTCCAGACAATACCGAGGTGGCACCGCATGACATCGTTCCCGGAAGTTTGGTCCTTGTGAGGAACTTTGATCGTTCAAGTCCGCTGGAGCCTCGCTGGAAGGAGCCAAAACAGGTCCTCCTGGCCACCCGTACTGCCGTCAAGCTGGAAGGCAGGAAGGGCTGGGTCCACCTGTCTCACGTGAAAAAGTTTTATGGATTAAAGACTGTTTCCAAGAACATTTCCGAGGATTTTAAGGATTGCCAAAGTACTATTCTTAAGGACTGTCCCGCAAAAGACAATGATACAAATCCCTCCCTGTTAGAGAAAACTCCGCAACAGGAGTATAAGCTAAAATTAAGGTCTAGTAAAATAAGTCAGCCAGTTTGATTGTCTAAGTCCTCCCCTAGGTGAAACGGTTAGACCGGTTTCTGACATGTATAAAATAGACCCCCATAGTGAGAGAGTTAGTCAAAACTCAATCCGATGTATCGTTTTTCTAAGTTTCATATTGTTTTTCAGCCTCATGATTACCTGCACAGGTTATGCATCTTATTTGTGTTTTCCAGTTTCTCATGTAAATAAGTCTTCTATTGCTACAGTAGAGCACACGTTTAGTGATCTGCCTCCTCATGAACTATCTTATCGTCTTGCTATGCGTAATAATTCCTTTATCCGCATGTTACATTATTCACACCAGACCAGCAATGCCACTAATTGTTGGGTGTGTGGTCGACTCCCCCCTTTCCAGACACCGAAGGGAGTTCTGCCACTGTTTCCTTATCCATTTTCACATAATGGTTCGTGTGGAGCATGGTCCACGTTAACGTCATCCTCAACAGATATGTCTTTCCTTAACAGTACATGTTTTCCAGACAAGCAAGGTCTTCCCCACAGAACAGGGTTAGATCTAGAAAATGAAGTTTATAATTTAGGTAATTATTCTTCGAATTTCATGGTCCTGAATGTTCAGTCTGATACTACTCCAGACTTCCCTGCTATGTCAGTATTACCAGTCAAAGGCGAATTATGTGTCCGAAAGAATGGTTCCGTACATGTAGGCCATAGTGATTGTACTACTATTGTCAAGTATAGTGACAGTGGGAAATCTATTTTTAAAGCTTCACGTCATCCTTATTTTGTTTGTGGTCAGACCGCATATGTTCGTCTGCCCCTCGATTGGGAGGGAACCTGTTACATTGCCTTCCTACTGCCACCAGTTTTTCTAGCCCCACCTGACTACCATAGGAATTCCCACTTAGTACATACTAGACACAAGAGAGACCTCCCGATTGTCGATTATACTGAAACTGCTCTAGAACAATACATAGATATCAATAAAGGTGTATTTCCCTATTTAGGTACTGTTGTGAATAGTAAACTGATACATAGATTAACCAGAACACTCGAGGCAGTAGTGATTGAGACTACCTCTGCTCTAGGTAACTTGACCGAAGAGCAATCCTTTATGAGAATTGTCGTGCTCCAGAATCGTCTCGTCCTTGACGTCATACTGGCCGATAGGGGCGGGGCATGTAGAGTCATCGGATCTAGTTGCTGCATTTTCATTCCTAATAACGCGCCGTCTGTTTATTCAGCTATAACCAGACTCCATAAAATTGCCCATATGTTACACCAAGATCCAGGCACCTGGACCGGTTGGTTCTGGAATATAATTTCCGCCTGGGGATGGAAAGTGTTGTCCTTTCTAGGTATTGCAGTAGCGATCATATTCAGTTGCTGCCTCTGTATAGAATGTGGCCCTGCGATTTGTGGCATTTGTGCTACCTCTTGTGTTCCTAGTCCCAAGTCCCGTTCTAAATCCCGTTCCAAGAAAATTCGAGACGAGCAAATGATACTGTATGAAATGATAGATGGTATCATGAATATTGATGTTTCCTGATGGAAACGTAGTGACAAGGAGGGAATGTGGAAAAGTAAATTTTGCCATGTTCTGTGTCCCTACGTGTTCCCCATCTTATGTTATGTGTGCATGATTAATATGCATATGTATTCCCCATGTTCGATTAAAGACGCACCTACAGTTGTGTCCATCTCTAGTATGCCAGTTTTCAGTTCTCGTGAAAGCTACGAGTATTAGGCCTATGTAAAGATACGTTGCCACGTTTCTCAGTGTGCACGTTATTTCATTGTAAAGTCCCCGTTTCTAGGCCTCAAAAGGGCCCAGACACCAGATTCAGCTCCTGTCTCCTGAGCCCTCGCTGAGGAGCGATACAGCCCCCACCTGTGTTCCTGACCCTTCACTTACTTCCTGCCTCACAGTGCCCGGCTCGGCCTGGCTCTGCCCACGAGTCTGCCAAGAGTATGTTATGATTCTAGTTATCAGTCCAGCTCTCCTTCTCTGCATTCCTAAACTACTGAATCGCATCAATAGTTTCCGTCATCGTCTAGCCCTTACGTCTCCATGTAAGAGAAATACTGTATTTATGGTCATTTAATATTATTCAACACGCACTACATGTAGAATAATGCATGCACCAGTCTTAGAGTCTGTTAGCCTTTACCCCGATAACTTTTGGATTCTATCAACATGTTCTCTAAACATCAGATACTAGATAGTGTTTAGGTACATGTCGCCCTGACTCTCCAGACTTCAGTCTCTGCTCCTAGCGCAGAAGTCATAGCCCCCAGCTTCTCCTAGTAACACGTCATTGTCAGTTTGCGCGCACCATTAGGTTAGAGGTCCCGGCTCCTTAGGTAGCCCCCTCCATGTTTCCGCCCCATTTATGACATATTCTGTTACGTTTACATCACATGTCTATGTATACGCCTCCTATTACACCCACTTTCACCCTTATCTTTCGCGACTGCTATTGACCACACCCACTGTTCCGCCTATTGTATGTATTATAATGCAACTGTTTTAGTATATATGCTTGTGTACTGTTATTAAAGTTAGCGCGCTCATCCCAGATCCAGCCCCGGCAGCTGCCGGGCTCTGCCATCCTATTCCTGTGCAGGTTGTCCTGTTCCTGTCCTTTATGCTGTATTAAACCTGCAAACTCCTACTACCTCGAATCTTGACTCTTATTTATTGAGCTATCTGTTATTACTATGTCCAGTCAAACCTAGATCCGGTATTATTTATTTATATACCACAGTGCGGCCTGTCAAATTAGGAGTGTCAGATCAAAGTGTCTACCAATTGGGGGGGTCACTATTGGCAGTGTCATTGAGCCATCTCCGGGAGTGTTTCCGTCGCTGCCTTCCTCTTCTGATGTGAATAGATGCGGGCCTCTCTCGCCATCTGAGCTGTTCCCCAGGAGCCCCACCTCTGCAGCTGCTTGAAGTGCTTTTCGGCATTCTGCAATAATTTGAGATCCAGAGAGTTCTTACTGGAGGAATCCGAACATGCGTTGAGCTGGGTGAGTGTGACTTTTTTCTGTTGCCGCCCCGATGGTCGATTGGTCTGCGCCTTTCTGGGATTGTTCAAGTTTGCCAGGTGTTCTTCAACCCAGTCGCTGGCCTCCGCGGGGTCAGAGAAAAGGTGCGTGTTCCCGTCATGAATGACCTTAAGACGCGCTGGGAACAGAAGTGCATATTGGACATTCTTCTGGCGCAGGATGCGCCTGACCGCTAAAAAGGTGGACCTTTGTTGTTGAACTGGCAGTGAGTAGTCCGTGAATAGCAAGACCTGCTTGTCCTCCACTCGAATTATGCCCTATCGTCTCGCAGCTCGAAGGATAGTCTCACTATCCTGGTAATGGAACAGTTTGAGGAGAAATGGTCAGAGTGGCGACCGCGGTGGTGGTCTGCGGGCCGGTACCCGGTGTGTCCTTTCTATGGAGAAGAATAGGGTCAGTTATCCTGCAGGAGTGAACGTCGCGATCCATGTTGCGATGTAGCTTAGAGGGTTGGTCCCCTCCACTCCTTCCGGTAGATTGATAATGCAAATGTTACTTCTCCAGGACCATACTTCTAAATCTTCCGTTCTGCTCTCCAGGATCTTCACCCGCGACCGCAGGTCCTTTAGGGTGTCGTGTTGTTGTTGCACTTGTGGGTCCAGAGTTCGTAGCATTTTTTCTTCTTGCTTTACTTTGTCTGCCAACTTCCTGTGGTCATCCCGGAGTAAATTAAGGTTTGTGGCCAGCTCCCCAAACTTGTGCTCCATGGTCACTCTCGAGTGTTCAATTGCCGCTAAGACTTTATCTAGTTTGTTCGACATGGAGTCTGAGCTTGTGGGTTCCCCTCTTGGTTGTGTGGTGTTGGGTGTCAGGGATATTGCTCTTGGAGGGCCCCGGGGTCTGTGCCAGGCCCGTTCCACGTTGGCGTCCCATAGTGATCGCGTCTTCTGCCGACAGTCTCTAGCGGTCACCTGCGGTACTCTTCCTGTGCGGGGGCCTCGTTGCCTGTGGTCAGGTGCAGCCTCTATGATACCCTGAGGTCTCCCCCGCTCCTATTTCAATAGCGGCCCTCAGTATTCACCCGGGCTCCCACAAGCGCCGCCCCAGAGCCTCCCAGAGTGTGTCCTGTTCGGATCAGCGGGGGGCACCACCCCGATAGGTTAGAGTGCGGGGTGTCCGGTTGTCCCTCCGGTTCGGTGTCTGCTTTGATCAGTGAAAGCCTGCGGGTGGGTAGGGCATACAGGAACATCCCCCGCGTCTTGTGGCCACCCGGCCGTGGGCCCAACTCCTGCCGGCGGGGCTCTGGGGCTCCCAGAACGTAGGGTTTGCTGTGGTCTATGCAGGCTCCGCCAAGTGTGGGGCTAGATGTCCGGTTCGAGGCGTCTCAGGGCCTCATTTGCAGCAGAAGGCAGTCCCACATACCAGCCGCCTACCGGATTGCGCCCGTGCCCCACCTGCCCTAGCGGGGACGCGATGATCATCAGGGGAGGGGTCTATCTGTGGTCTTTGTTCTGCCTTAATTGGGGGCGGCTCCAATGTCGTGCTTCAGGGGCATCCTGTTCAGGCCGTCTACGTATGCCCTAACGTCGTCTCGCCCCACAGGTCAAGGATCTGGTCCCCGCAGGGTTGGGAGGTCGCTGCGGCCTGGCGTTACTGCTGACAGCTAGGGGAATCTCATCCAGTCGGCCCACCTGGTCCCATCCACCAGGCCCACACTTTGATCGCGCGTCCCCCCGCGCGCCTCGAGGCCTGGCACCGCGGCGGGGGGAGGGATTGTCCCTGCGTGTGTGAAGAGTGTAGGAAGGTGGCATCTGACTCCATCGTAACCCCCACTTTTTGCCTGGTGTTTTGATGGTTTTTGTCTTAGTTTGGCTGGGATCCTGCTATCCAGGGTCCCAGCCTGTTTCCCTCTCTAAATTGATTGCAAGTACATTAGGTACAATCCAGATTGGTTACTGGGCTACCTTGTGTTACCTTGTGAGCCCCTAGTATATGGTACCTTAGGTACCCAGGGCATAGGTACCCCAGAGGCCTACCAGGGGCTGAAGCATGTATTGTGCCACCCATGGGAAGCCTTCAAAAATGGCACCACGGGTCTGCTACTGCAGCCTGGGTAAGGTGGTGCTTGCACCCCTTACTTAGATATATTATACCTTTATCTACCTATATATACAGACACATATAAACCTATAAGTCACTCCTATGGCATGCCTTGACAATCCTGAAGGCAGAGTGCTTGGTTGGGTGTGGAAGGGTGCCCAAGCATGAGCTGAGCCCCTCTGCAGCTTTCGGAATCCCTTCCTTATAGCTGTTATACAGCCATACCATATACTCTTAAGTGCATTATAACCTCGCGGTAAATGCTAACTTTGGAATGGCTGCATCAAAACATGTTGTGTTTGGTGTCAAACACTTTGGAATGCTACCCCCACCCCGCCAATTCTGGTAGCGGGGATAGAATTTCACCCTTCTAGAGGGAGAAGACATGTACACATGTACCTGACCGGTAATAGTTTAAAAGAGCCCCAGCATCACAAAATGGATGCTGCTGCCACAGACACGAGTCTGACCTCCTGCTGCTGGACAAAACTCCGGCAGGGGAGGCCTGGACAATAGGTTTCCTGTCCAGGGAGTTGTAACCACCTCCCCAGACAGGCTTTAGTGTATTGGGCAAGGTGGGTGCATTCAGAGAATGCTTTTCAGACAGTGCCTGGGGCACACAAGGGGTCCCTGTGCATACCCCAGTTCGAACCGGTTGCTGGGGCACTTACTAACCACCCCCTCCCCAGGTCCTCTCATAGGTGAGACCTTCGAGTTAGTCAATCCCCTAAACTTAGTATAAGTATAGGAACCCAGTCCCTAGGACTTTAGATTACCCTGGACGAAACTCTGCAACATATATCCTGGATCTTTGACATTCTATTTCAACTAGAAGATGGAAGGATCTCCCTTGGGGTCAAGGAGTGACCCCCCTGTTCAAACAGGCACCAAAGAAGCATCTTGCCGATCTGCATTTTCAAGGCTCCCGCCAGATCCCGAAGAATCTGCGGCACAGGACACGAACTTCCCGATATCTCTGAGGCCGACATGAGATCACAGCAAAGCTGAGACCCGCAGCCGCCACGAGAGACGTGGGACCGGAACTCCTGGACACTATGCATATTTGCAAGTGCGCCTACTTCCCGAGCTTTCCCGAAGTTGTGCATTGGGCAACTTGTAGTCCAAGCCCTGAGCACCATCTGCACTGAAGATTGTGGGCCGACACTCCACAAGTGTTCAGTGGGTCCGCTTTTAGCAATCGTGCTCGAGACTCCTTCGCGATCCCTGGTCCGTTGACTGGTGGGTCCTCACGAAGACAACTTTAATGTTTTTTGGGCTTTCCTGGTTGCTCCAGACGTGCCCTGACTCCCCTCCAAAGGGTGAGTACCTCAGACCTTGCTGGTCTGCACCAAAGCCAATCTTTGCATTCTGCGTGGGTTGCTGTTGCCAAGGCTTGTTGGGTCCAATCTGGATACGAAACACTGCGGCACTCGACATCCGACGTGGAACAGCTCGAATCTAGCTCCTGGTTGCCGTCGACGCCTCCTGGTCCTCGTGGCTGAAGCGTCAAGCTTCACCTCCTGCTCCTGAAATCGCCCAACATCGGCTGGCATCTTCTTGTTGCCTCCCTGGTCACTGGCAAGTGACCCAGACTCTGTCACCTCTGCTTTCAGGTTCATTAAATCTTCGATCCACCCTTGGACCATCCGGACACTCTTCATCTGGTCGCCTGCAGCCCTTCTTTGCAGCTCATCATACGAACCGACGACGAAACCCGACACGAGAAGACACCTATGCACCCGGCTTCCCTAGGTGAGGTAACATGAGTACTTCAGTGATCCCGTGGGTCTTGACTCTCGAACTGTCCAGTACTGACAGTTGCTAGTCCATTCCTAAGTGTCCTTATTCTTTAAAAATCTAATCGCAACTTTCTTCATAGAAGTCAATGGTGATTCACGGCTGTGTTTAGACACAGCATGTGTCCCCCGTGGGTCTCCTGCGTCCCTACCTTGGGTGGTTCCTGGTTGACCCAGCGGTTCTACAGGCCCTAGGCCTTGTCTCTATGTTCACAGCGGTACTTATACCACTTTCTTAGTATATGGTTTGTGAGACTCCTAGGGCAAAAAGTATACTGTGCTAATTTACTGTGTGCTACTTAAGTTTAACTTGTGTACTTTTATCTCTAGCCTCATAAAGAGACTAGAGGGGTGTGTTTAGAATAAATATATATATATTTTTTATATATACCTGGTGTGGTTCTCCTTTCATTTGGTCATTCATGAGATTATAGACTGGTAAAACAAGCTTCTTTACAATCCTTCAAGACTTAGCCTGAAGGCTGCTCTCCACAGCTACCTCTAGGATATCTTTCTATAAAGGTTGTCTTTAAACCTACCATCAATAAGGGTCGTTTGGACTGATGTAAGGTGCCCACTAGAATAGTGAACAGCATATGCCAGGCCAACTTCTCACAAAGAGTGTCTCTGCGTGGGCCTGGTTGCTCCCGCGGGTCCATCAGGTACCCCCCACAGGCATGGTCCGTTCTATGGCCCCTGTGGTGCTTTGCAGTGGGTTATGTGAGCGCTGTGGTGTTCCCTGGCGTCGGCGCGCCGCCCCATTCGGTGAGGGTCCTCTCTTGCATGGGAGTCGTGGTGACCCGGGGGGCCCACGAGCAGCCGCAGCAACGCTCTCAACTGCCCTCCTCTGTTCTTTTTCACCGCCTGGATGGTCACCGGATCCCTCGTAGGGAATGCGATCGGGTCCAGGGGTCAGCGCTCGAGAGGCCTCGTCATCGGTCCCGGCTTGGACACGGGAGCACCCGGGCCTCACAGGGTGCCACCATTTTATAATCCCAGCCGCGACCTCTCCGGAGTCTCCGGCGTCCTCACCAGCATCTCCTCTGTCGTTCCTTCGGGGCCGGCAGGTGCCCCACACGGGTGCCTCAGCTGTTCTGGCTCTTACCGCATGTTGCAGTGGTTTTAGGGCATGTCTGACATAGCGGGCTGTCGTGCGGATCGCTAAGGGAGTGCTGCCGCCATCTTGGCCTGCTTGGCCACGCCCCAGATCATCAGTTATACTCAACAGTTTGTGTCCTGGTATAAAGGCTAATCTCATTGTTCTTCCCATTTGTATTTCATGGGGACTCAACTCTGTGTTTCTGTATTTATTTATTTATTTAAAACATTTGTATAGCGCGGCTGTCACCTTGCAGGTATCCTGGCGCTGGACAAGAGAAGTTACTCCTCAGATGGAAAGTAGGAGGGAACTGAGAGCGAGTAGCCATTGAAGGTAGTTAGGGGAAGAGCCAAGTTTTGATACGTTTCCTAAAAGGAAGGAGTTGCGATGTTTGGCGAATGTCCAGGGGCAGTCTATTCCATAATTTTGCAGCTGCGACTCTGAAGGACCTTCCCCCAGTCCTGACCTTGTTGAATCTGGGAACTGTGACAAGGTAGGCTGAGGCTGAGCGAAGAGCTCTTGTGGGGGTGTACCAAGTGAACATAGCTTGCAAGGGTCTGGGCCCGACTCCATGCAGTGCTTTGAACACGAGGCAGAGTGCTTTGAAAGCCACTCGTTGCTTCAGCGGGAGCCAGTGCAGCTCGGCTAAGGCCGCTGTGGCAGAGGATCTCCTAGTCCAGCCAAGGGCTAATTTGGCGGCGGCCGTCTGAATCCTTTGGAGTCGATCTAACAGTACAGCTGGGGACTCGAGCAGCAGAGCGTTACAATAGTCAAGGCGACTAAGAATAGTGCACCTGACTATTAACGCTCGGGCCTGTGCGGTGAGGAGTGGCATGATCTTGCGTAGAGAGCGCAACAGGGCCGAGCAGGTGGACACTGTTTTCGCCATCAGAGTCTCCATGCTAAGCTTGTTGTCCAACATGACACCCAGGTTGCGGACAGTGGTGACTGGCAGTGGCTTTTCCGGGGCTTCCGGAGGCCAAAATTCGGTTGGGAACAGGCGAGGAATCCGACTTCCAGCGCAAAACAGAACCTCGGTTTTGGCGGAGTTGAATTGCAGGGAGTTTTTGTGCAGCCAGCCAGCAGTGTCTCTCAGGCATTCATGAAACGATTCTATAGGGATCGATTCTTCCCCCTCCCACGAGAGAATGAGCTGGGTGTCGTCCGCGTAATTTATGGCTTTTAACCTATGGGATTTTATCAGTGTGACCAAAGGTTTAAGGTAAACATTAAAAAGAATGGGGCTGATGGACGAGCCCTGGGGCACCCCATGGGGCACTGGGGAGAAGGCAGATTGATATGGAGGAAGAGACACAGCCTGCTTCCTGTCTCGCAGGTAGGACTGGAACCAGAGCAGGGCAGTGCCAACAACCCCAGCCTCCTTTAGTCTCTTCAACAGGATCACATGATTGACCGTGTCGAATGCGGCAGACAGGTCCAGTAAGATCAAAGCTACTGCTTGGCCCCTGTCTGCACGCATAGGAAGATCCTCCATGGCCGTGAGGACAGCTGTTTCGGTGCCGTGGGCTGGACGAAAGCCGAATTGAAAGTCATCCAGGATATGATTCTGCTCCAGATGTGTAGAGAGACAAGAGCTCACCCAGCGCTCGGCAACCTTTGCCGGGAATGGCAAGAGAGATATAGGCCGATAGTTTGGTAAACACTCGGGGTTTAAGGAGGGTTTTTTCAGCAGCGGGGTGATGAGAGCCTGCTTCCAAGGAGTAGGAACAAATCCGCAATGCAGGGATTGGTTACAGATCCTGCGAAGGGTGCAGAAGAGTTCTGCTCCAAACGCTTTCCAGGTTTTAGGGGGCAAAGGGTCGAGAGGGGAGCCCGAAGTGATCCCATGCACCAGACTCTCAAAGTCCGCTTCCAAAATGGGGGGGAAGTCCCGCAAGCATACCGAGGGTAGGTTCCCTAGGTTCACCGAGTCGGTGTCAGTGGAGACAGTGCCAGGGCCGTTGATACTGTCCAGTGAGGGGGAGACATTCAGGTTGAGGATAATGGTTTCAATTTTATCCTTGAAGAACAGTGCGAGATTATCGCAGAGTGCTTGTGTGGGAGGGATAGTTTTTTCGGCACATTCGGGGTGAATGAGGTTGTTAAGAATCTGGAAAATGCTTTTAGAGCTGTTAACGGCATTAAGTATAGTGGAGCAGAAGTAGGTAGATTTGCGTTGAACAATTTCCATTTTGTATTCCCGGAGTTTGTTTTTCCAAAGTAACTTATTTGTGTCGGAGTAACCTTGCCTCCATTTCCTCTCGGCCTGTTTACAGATAGATTTGAGGGCTTTCAGAGAGTCGTCAAACCACGGGGCTGATGGTCTGCCCCTGGGTTAGCATCTTTTTAGGGGAACATGAGAGTCGGTCGTAGAGGAAATCATTGTGCAAAAGGCCTCGTAGTTGTCCTCTACCGGGTTGGCGGGAGAGAAGGTATCTCTTACGTGGAACACCGCACCGCTAGAGCTCAGCTTTTCCAGAGCTTTCCAGTCTCTGTACCAGAATTCTGAGGCAGTTCTGTGTGCCGGCATTCTGGGTCCTTTACTGATAATGTGGAATTTAAGAAGAGCGTGATCAGTCCAGCCCATAGGCAAGATGTCGTTCAGGTGTACTAACTGATGGGTGGAGAAGATAAGGTCGAGTCGGTGACCTGCTATGTGAGTTGGTTCTTTGACCAATTGTTGGAGTCCCACGCTTTCACAGGAAAGCAGGAGATTGTGCAGTCCGTTGTCCAGACTACCGTTCGGCCAGAGATTAAAATCTCCTAAAATGATTAGCTTGTTGTGGGAGGTCGCCATATTTGTGAGGGTGGTGAGTAACGATTGTTGTTGTTGGGAGTTAAAGATCCCTGGAGGGCGATAACAAATAATGGCCGTGAACGTGGCTCCAGTGTGACAGTCTATGGAGAGGCCGAGGATCTCGGTCCATGTCTAAGATGTTAACAAGCCACGAAGTTCTATGAATAATACTGACTCCACCACCGCGGCCTTTGGGCCTAGGAAGATGCAGAATTTTATAGTCCTGAGGACAGGCCCAGTCTAATTCGATGTCGCAGTCGGCGTGAGTCCACGTCTCAGTTAGGAAAAGAGCATCTAAGTGATGGTTCTCAATAAGTAACTGAATTTCATTGGCGTGTTTTGGCAGGGATCTAACATTGAGAAGTCCTCCCAGGAGCAGACCCCTACTCGCGAAATCGTGTAATGGAAAGGCCGTGTCGGCAAAAGTAAGATGACCTTCGTGCGTATGCTCTCTCAGATTGAGCAAGGTCTCACGGGTGTAGAGTGGGGTAGAGATCCTAGGCTTCGTGAAGATCTGAGCAGAGTGGGCCGCGCTAGTCGCGTCCTGATCGCGGACGAGCGCAGACGAGCTTGCCTTAAGCGCGCCTTCGGCGCGCCATCGTCGCGCCCGCTGCGCTCGTCCGCTGCGCTTCCAGCCGAGGCTCATGATTTATGGTAAAGGCTCTGGGAGTTGGAGAGGGGGGTGTGGCCGACGGAGGTGGGCGTGTCTCGTGGCTCCCTCACCAGGCAATGGCGGCAAAAACGAGCGTTTTGGCCGGGGCAGCGTTCAATCTGCTGCTCGGTAACGAATTAGGTAAGTGCCAGGGGGGCAGGGGGTCAGTGCAATAATATTTAAAAGTACACAGTATCACAGTTTTAAAATCAGGAAATGGTGGTCACAGCTCCCGGTTTTCCGCCTCAGGAGTTTCTCTATTTAGCAATGAAGCGCTAGTATTCAACGCGAGTTATTTATACCTGTGAGGGGGGGCGTGGCCGACCGAGGTGGGCGTGTCTCGTGGCTCCCTCACCAGGCAATGGCGGCAAAAACGAGCATTTTGGCCGGGGCAGCGTTCAATCTGCTGCTCGGTAACGAATTAGGTAAGTGCCAGGGGTGCAGGGGGTCAGTGCAATAATATTTTAAAGTACACAGTATCACAGTTTTAAAATCAGGAAATGGTGGTCACAGCTCCCGGCTTTCCGCCTCAGGAGTTTCTCTATTTAGCAATGAAGCGCTAGTATTCAACGCGAGTTATTTATACCTGTGAGGGGGGGGCGTGGCCGACCGAGGTGGGCGTGTCTCGTGGCTCCCTCACCAGGCAATGGCGGCAAAAACGAGCGTTTTGGCCGGGGCAGCGTTCAATCTGCTGCTCGGTAACGAATTAGGTAAGTGCCAGGGGGGCAGGGGGTCAGTGCAATAATATTTAAAAGTACACAGTATCACAGTTTTAAAATCAGGAAATGGTGGTCACAGCTCCCGGTTTTCCGCCTCAGGAGTTTCTCTATTTAGCAATGAAGCGCTAGTATTCAACGCGAGTTATTTATACCTGTGAGGGGGGCGTGGCCGACCGAGGTGGGCGTGTCTCGTGGCTCCCTCACCAGGCAATGGCGGCAAAAACGAGCGTTTTGGCCGGGGCAGCGTTCAATCTGCTGCTTGGTAACGAATTAGGTAAGTGCCAGGGGGGCAGGGGGTCAGTGCAATAATATTTAAAAGTACACAGTATCACAGTTTTAAAATCAGGAAATGGTGGTCACAGCTCCCGGCTTTCCGCCTCAGGAGTTTCTCTATTTAGCAAAGTCAGGATTGTTTCTGAGTCCCATCAAAACAAGAGGTAATGCGTCTGGCCAGCACAGTGATGTAGATGCGCACACCTTTGACAATCTTGATTATATTGTGCCATTCAATTGTTCACCACCCCAGAAGCCTCTGGACGGTAAGCCCAGTGCAATTTTTGTTCAATTTTAAATGCTTCATAGATCAACCAAATTATTTCATTATTAAAGTGAAGTCCTCTATCTGATTCCACGGCTACTGGAAAACCAAAACGAGGTATCAGTTCCCTCAACAATAATTTGGCAACTGTTATGCTGTCATTCCTTCTGGTAGGATATGCCTCCACCCATCGTGAGAACAAACATACTATGACAAGAATGTACTCTAATCTTTTACATGGTGGTAATTGAATGAAATCAACTTGCAACCTCACAAATGGTCCCTCTGCTTTTCCAATTCTTCCCCAACTGACCACTGTCTTCCTACCTGGGTTATTCTGTTGACAAATTAAACATCTCTGGCAAAGGCTCTCTGCGACAGTCCTAAACTTTGGATTGTACCAATCTTGTCTAAAGAGTCTGATCATGGCATCTCTACCAATGTGTGTATCTCCATGGTAAATTCTAGCAAATTGTGTGAGCAAGCAGTCTGGCATGATCGGTCTACCATCTGGATAAATCCAGACACCATCTTCTGCTCTCCTTTAACATCCTGTCTTTATCTAACCATCCTTTTCACTTACTATGGTTCTAATGCTGAGATAAGCATAAGGTGGCATCTGATTCCAGTTGTTTCAATTTTCTTGTTTACTGCCATTTTGGTTTTGACACAGTGCTGGGAAACTTGGTCAGCATATCTATTACCAGCAGTCACATAGTTGTTTCCTGACTGATGTGCAGCACACTTGACCACAGCCACTTCCTTTGGCAATTGTATTGCTTCTAAAAGCTATTTTACAAATGTTCCATTTTTAATAGGAGTTCCTGAAGAAGTCATGAAAATCCTCTGCAACCAAAGTTGACCAAAGTCATGCACAACCCCGTAACCGTACTGGCTATCAGTGTAAATGGTTACTCTCCAATTTTACAGGCTTTTAATAAAGCAATCAATTTGGCTACTTGAACAGACTTGACTCCCGGTAAATAGAATGCATCGAATATTCCAGCCAATATACAGACAGCATAAGCAGCACTTAATCCTCCCTCATGCTTCATGCACGAGCCATCTAAAAATAGCAAATTTTCACATTATTTCAGAGGCTCTTCTTTTATGTCTGGGTGAGGTTTGGTACAGTATTCAGTAACATCTAGGCAATCATGTTCAACATCATCCCTCACTTCTTCTCCATGCACATCAGGTAATGATGTAGCTGGGTTTAGGATGGTACACCTGATTACTGTCACATTTTCTGCTCCTAAAATAATCCTTTCATATTTGGTCATTCGATTTGGAGTAAGGTACTGAGTTCGTGTTCTAGTTAAAAGAATTTCCACTGAATGAGGGACATAGACTTTTACTGGGTGTCCCATCACAATGGGCTCATTTTGTTTGAGACTTGTGCACGCAGCAGCCACTGCTTTCAAACAACCAGGTAAAGCTGAAGCCACAGGACCACTGGACGTCGCATCCAACCATGTTTAGAACTGATAAAGTGCAATTATCTCGTTCACAGCAAAATATTGCAACATCTTTTGTATAGTCTGGCATTCCGAGAGCAGGGTCTTCGCACAAAAAAATTCTTAATTTTACAAAAGCCTCCATGCTTTCATCATCCCATTCTATAGGATCTTTTGCTTGTTTTCTTGTCATTTGTATTAATAGTTTGGCCAGTAAAGAAAATCCTACAATCCATTGCCTACAATATCCTACTACACCAAGTAACATTCGGATCTCTCTCTGGGTTTGCGGTTACTGCATTTGTTTTATTATTTTTGTTCTTTCAGGTGTCACTCTCCTCACTCCTCTTTCTAATTGATGTCCCAAATATTTAACTCTGGTTTGACAGAATTGCAATTTTTTTGGTGACCCGTTGTGACCTCCGTCTGCCAAATAGTTTAACAAAGCGATAGATTCGAGTACGCAATCATCTTGTGACTTTGATGCAACAAGCAAGTCATCTTTGTATTGGACTAGAACTGAATTTCTGGGCATTACTAGTGTTTCTAAACACTTCTTCAGAATTTGAGGGCTTTCTGTATATCCGTGAGGAACCCGATTTCACACATAAATAGGATTTTCAAATTTGAACGCATGACATAAATCAATTACTGTAAACCATCCTGCATTCCATGACATTTGATACATAATAACTGCTGGGTTTGGCACTACAGGACAACAAGGCACTACAATTTTATTTATCTTTCTCAGATCATGTACTATCCGATATTTCCCTTTAGGTTACTTAATGCCAATTATAGGTGAATTACAAGGACTGCTCATTATTTCTTTCAAAATGCCTTGTTGAGTCATTCGTTCTATTTCTGCTATGACACCTGCTTTGATTTCTGGGATCATTTTCTATTGTCTCGTATTTTGGGTAGACGGCACCTTCCTTTACAGTCACTTTCACTGGATCTACATCTGCCATTAACCCTACTTCCTTTCCGGGGAAATCCCACACTTCTGGATTTACTGTCAATTTTAATTAATCAGTTAAGTCATCTTTTGTCATCATTGAATACAATTCGTCAACTTCTGTACCATGCTTTGCTAGCATTATTTTGTAAATACCATCTTCATCAGGGGTCTGAATTGCAACACCATCCAGTGTACAATAAATTGTACAGGTCATTGTGCATAGTAAGTCTCTTCCTAATAGGTTTACAGGACTGGAGTCGCACACTACACATTTGTGCATTTCCCTAAAATTGCCAATGCATACTTCCATGGGATCTGTGATTGGAGTTCTAATCTGTTTATTTGATACACCTACTACTTGGATTGCTTCACCTGAGAGGGGTAGGTTTGGGATGTCTGCTTTTCTCACAGTAGAATGGGTAGCACTAGTATCCAACAAAAAAGTAATAACTTTTCCTTCTACCTTTCAATCAACATATGGACCTGATTGATCTACTCCTCTTCCTCCCCCCTCAGGCACCGTCATTGTTCATCTTCAGAAGAAGAACTATTCGGCAAAAGAAATGGTGAAGTTACAGAATTTATCTTACCACTTTCTCCTGGAAATCCGGCGTCCACACTGTACTTTGCTCTGTTCACAAAATTTGGCAAAGCGGCAAGAAGTAACTGACTCTGTTGATAAACAACCGGTTGCGGTGACTCAATATCAACTCATTCTGCGTCTATGGATTCAGATTTTTATTTGGGCCATTATTATTTTGAATATTTTCACACTCGTTTTTCCAATGCCTCAATTTTCCGCACCGATGACAAGGAAATGTCTTTTTTGCTTCCTCTCTCCTCGTTTTCCCTTTTGGTTTTCCCCCACTATTTTAATTCTGTCTGAATCCTTTAGTGAGATCATTATTCTAATTATTTAATTTAAGCTCTTGCTGTTCTGCCAATTTTACTTAAGTCCACATTACTTTTTCTTTTAACTTTTTGCGTCTATTTTCAATCTCATCTCCACAGTATTTTGCATACTTTAAAACTTCATCTATAGGCTTTCCTGTCCAGCACGACATGTGGTTTTGTGCTGGACAGGACAAAACTCAGGCCTTAGTCCAGACATCTGACAAATCTCAGGCCTTAGTCCAGATACAAACCGATAAACAAAATGTCCCATACCTTTTTCTCCGGTATGCTCAAATCCACTATACTACTTGAACACCTGTAACAGACGTTCATAATAAGCATGTACAGTCTAATTTATTTCTTGGGTTGATCTGTCTATTTTTATCCAATCTGTTTCCTTTAGGGGAATTTTCCCTTTAAAAAAAGTGATCACCTGGTGATACTTCTTCATTACCTCCTCTGAGGGTGCTTCTGTTTTCTAATCTCTTGGATACTCATCACTAGGCCAATCAACTGTGATCTTACATTCTGTCCATAGATCTGCAGGTACTACTATGTCAAACAGACCATCCAAATCCTTCAACAAAACTTTAGAAACTTTTGCAAACCTTTCAATCTGTCTACACCATTCAACTGGCTTCTCTCGTAATTTTTTTAAATCATTAGTAAATGATAAAATATCTTGTCGGATCCATGGAACATGTAAATAACCTCCTCCTGGTACTGCTCTCATTGGGCATAACCTTATGTCTTCTTGGGTTCTCTTAATAGATATTCTGATGCGGTCCTATTTGCCTGTGCCTCCTCCTTTTTCTTTGTTCATCTTGTTTTCCACCTGTCTAATTCTCCCCATTTCTGTAATATTGTCATTATTTCCTTAATGTGTAATTTTCTTCCTGACACAATTATCTTTTCCAAATCTTTATCAGTTAAATCTGCTCTGTAAGGTTTCTGCAATACTTTTGATTTCCCTATTTCAATTCCCATCTCAGATGCAAGTTCTGTCAATTTTTCATGAAATATTTTTACATTTCTGGTTATGCTCCTACATATGAATAACAATTCCTCTTCACTGTACATATTCAGCCTGTCTACTCCCACATTTCCAGATATCATCTCTTCCAATTCTACTTTCAATTTATAAATTATCCAAAATCTTTGGCTGTGGATTCGGTTTGTCCATTCCCTGTACCCACCTTTCTAAGTCTTCTGGCGGCACAATTGTGGCACTTTTAGTTCCTGTGGAGGTTTCTAATCATACTTGCTTTGAACAACTAGGTGTAACTCTTCTTGTGGTTTTATTTATCTGTTCTCTTATTGGCAAATCCATTAGTGATATTACTGATTCACATTCACTGGCCTGATCTTCAATTATTATGTTCTCTTTTTTAAACCTAAATATCTTCTATCTGGGTGATTCCCTATTAATGTTGGATCGTACTTCCACATACAAACTCCACTGTCTACTACTATTATTGCTTCTATTTTGTTAACCAATTAGTCTCTCTGTTTACACTCAGGTTTCTCCAATCCTGTTGCAGCTTTTATTCTTTTATCCAATCAAGCTCAAATTTACAAAATTCGCTTAGACAAAACTAGTGCGGCTCTATTGTGACGTAATTATCACTCCTCACTACTGACCTCTCCTTCACAACCTTCCAAAAATCACACACACCCGCTGTATTAACCAATTCCAGCATGGCACTCTGTGATGTCAGTGTAACAACTGACCCCTCCTTTACAATTCCCTACCTTGTCACACACCCGCTATCTCAACCAATCCCAGCGCGGCTCTTTGTGACGTCAGTGTAACTCCGACGGCTGACCCTCCCTTCACAAGGTAATACGAAAACTTATTTTCTTTTAACCTTTGACCAAGATTTTTATTATTACCAACATAAAAACATTTGTTACTCTGTTTTATTGAACTAAAAGAATGGTTGATTTCTTTTACTATGAGTAAAACCCTTCCGTTTACTCCTCATACACTGCAAGTAAAACCTTCTGCTTACTTTTCACACACTACGAGTAAAACCTTTCAGCTTACTCTTCACCCAAGCTCAGAAGAACCTGCCACTCCTCTAGTGTTACCCGTTCTAGGTGGTATAACACCAAAGTTTCACCAACGAACTCTTTGCCAACAATCACTCTCACTTATTCACAGAACGTAATTACTAAAACAAACGAGTAACCTCACTGCAGCTTCCATTCACCACCCACTATACACTTTCAGGGTATTTCCAGAAACATAAAACAATATACGAATGGGTTTGTTAGAACATAACCAATAACCAATAATCACCAAACTAATCAATAATAACCATACCTCTGCTACCAGCAAACTGATCCAGCGGGCTACCAACCTGCCGACATCTATCTTTATATACTCATCTTGGCCCATAAACACACTCACTCATATAGGCCGGTAAACACCGCTGGGGGTCAAGTTTATAGGGCTAAATTTGTTAGTTCATTTGTTTATCAACTTCTTTAATCTATTACTGATCCGAAGCCCTTTCTATAACTAAAGGATCTATATTAGTTGAAGAGTAATTGGTGATATGACATAAGTTCATTAACCTTATTATCTTAATATTTAACCACAGACTCTGGATAGTTTAAAATGTTTATCTGAATAATCATATGAGCAAAACAAACCACAGTGTTAACTCCATCATTCTGAGGAAGTAAGATCAATTTGCCTAATTCAGAATTAGATTTACAACAATGAGTACCTCAGAAAAGAGAAGATAGAGAGAGACGGCACATTGAAATGAAATGAAATGAAAATGGATTTTATAGAGCGCGAATAGCTGCCCTGAGGCGTCCAAGCGCTGAGACCAAGGTGCTGCCTACGGAGGCCTATGGGCCGGGGGAGAGCTCTATTTATTAAACAGGAACGTTTTTAATTGTTTACGAAAAAAGGGCAGGTCAGAATTAGATCTCAGATAAAGGGGAAGGGCATTCCACAATTTGGCCACATTAAAGGAGAACGAGCGACCTCCTGCTCTTGATCTCCTGATCTTGGGAACTATGGCTAAAAAAGCATGAGATGAGCGCAATTGTTTGCTGGGATGATATGGAGTGATCAGAGAGTGATTGATCACTGGGCCTGTTTCCCAGAAGGCCTGGTGGGCAATACACAAAGATTTAAAATTGATTCTCTCCCTAACACGAAGCCAATGCAGGCTTTTCAGCCCAGGCTTGGCTGAGAGCCTGCGTGGTAACTGCAGAAGTGTACGCGCTGCGCAATTTTGAATTATCTGTAGTTTACGCAAGGTAAATTCTGGGGCTCCTAAATACAGAGCATTGCCAAAATCAAGGCGAGATTGAATCAGGCCTTGAATCACAAACTGCCTTGCCTCAAAGGGTAGCAGGGGGAGAATCTTCCTAAGGAGTCTAAGGAGACCAAAACAGGTGGCAGATAGCCTGGTTGCCTGGCTGTCAAACGTTAAGGACCTGTCTAGCCAGATTCCAAGACTCTTTATGATGTCCTTAGGGGCTGGTGGCAAGCCTAGACAGGGGAGCCAAATAGAACGGATTGAGACTGGAGCGGATCGACTCAAAAGCATAAGCTCTGTTTTGTCTCCGTTGAGCTTGAGACATGACAAGGTCATCCAGTTTTTCACTTTCTCTAGACATCCTGCCAAATCCACCTCTGCTGGTGAGCCGTCTCCCTGCGCCAGGGAGACCACCAGCTGAGTATCGTCTGCATAGGTAATGATCTTAATACCATATGGACGGACGAGCTCAGCCAGTGGTCTCATATAGACGTTAAACAACGTCAGGCTCAGTGATGAGCCCTGAGGGACTCCACAGCCCAGGGGTTTGCTAGAGGAGATGGTATCTTCTTCATAAACTTGAAAGGTTCTGTCGCTCAAGAAAGATTTGAACCACGCTAGCGCTCTGCCTGTGATTCCTACATTAAGGAGACGCTGCAGTAAAATTTTGTGATTCACCGTATCAAATGCAGCGCTTAGATCGAGGAGGATGACTGCCACCGATCCCCCTCGATCCAAGATCTCTCTAGTGTCCTCCATCACTGCAAGCAGGGCGGTTTCTGTCCCATGCTTAGGGCGAAAGCCCGTCTGAGTAGGGTCAAGCAGATGGTTGCTCTCGAGAAAAGGTGTTAGAAGGCCGTTTATATATTTCTCGAGGATTTTGCTGATCCAGGGGGGCAGTGAAATGGGGCGGTAGTTGTTAAAGTTGTTAGTATCCAAGTTGATTTTTTTTTTTTTGACACAGTTACACAGAGTTATATTTACCTAGGATGGTGCGAAAATCAGACCACTCTGGCCAAGCGTTAAAGGGCCTCTTATAAAGTTCAGGTGACAGGATAGGACAGGATAGATAACCTCTTCTGGATTCGACGCCTGCATCTCACTCCTCTCTGATACTAACTTCCTCCTCGATTCTTCCGCGATCTGCTTCTAATTCTATTACCTCCTCAATTCTTCTGCGATCTTCTTCTAATTCTAATTTGCTTGAAATTCTAAGTCTGCTTCTTCGTGTATTCGATCAGCATTCGGACAGCATCTCGGTCTTTCAGAATTTTGGCTGTGACTGCGTGCGTCTAATCTAACTAACTGCCTCAATTATACTTTCCTAATGGCATGTACCACCCTTAAATGTTTCAACAATATGAAACTCTTATTTCTGATTGGATGAGCTGAGGGGATGATCATCACACCATGCTAAGTTTAATAATTGTCCTTAGTTCATTGTTTTAAGATCCCGCCCATTAATTTGTTCTCCCAAGATTTATTTCCCACCCATATTTGTAAACTTCATTAACAAAATTGTATACAATTTCACAGTTTTCTATTGAATCTTCAGGATGTTCAGCTGGTTCCCAAGACATGTGTGGAGAAAGTCTTGGACGAGTCCAAAGACTTGAGCTCACTGTTTCGGAGTTGTCCCTCTTGTGCATGCGGGTAAAACCATGTGGGTGTCAGACTTTAGCATTGTTCAGAGGCCCAAATACCAACTAATAGAGAGGTCAAAAGACAAAGTATTAAATTCAAAATAAAATGATTTCACTATATACCACCTATCTCTATTCTAATCCCATTTGCTTATAAAAACTATTTATGCATTAGCATTTAGTATATAACTCGGTTTAGTTTCAGCAAGGCAGATGCTTAGCATGTGAGTTTCCAAGCGGCCATATTAGATATTATTGCGCAGAAGCAGAATTTTCCCTCCAAGCGTTAAGACGTCATGCAGCTGATGCATGCACAGTAAATTTTTCCTCGTTAGCAGCCATCTTTAATCACACTCGTATTACTTGTTAGTAAAACACATATGCAAGCTTCCTCTATCTCGAAATATACAGAATGTTGTGCATAATTAGTATTACAAACATTATTAATAATTTGTTACGGGATTATATGAGAGGATTGCGTCCGAGCAAGTCTCTTTTACATGAGTCCTTGCTCCATCAGTAGGCCCTAGTTTTTCATTGAACTCACCCCCTATGACGATATTGACACCATTGTGCAAGGATGCTAAATGTTCCGAGACCCAATATAAAATCTGATAGCTCTTAATGGTTAGCAATATGGTCTGAGTCAAAGTAGCCACTATAGAGATGAATTAGGACAATACGTATGCCATTTGACCAAGTAGTTAAGAAAGCTTGAATTAAGAGACTATCTTAGGGGATTGGAATGACGGTACAACCCAGGGTAACTGTGAACCAAGATGTTAAGTCTGCCTTGGCCCTGCCTGAAGCAGAGCGAATTGCAGGGACCGAGTACAAATAATAACCATTCAAAACTATTTCTTCAGTGGCCCAAGTCTCCTGAAATAAAGCAATGTCATAATTGTGTATACAGAACCCCCATTCTTCACAGACCAATTTGCTAGCATAGCCCCACTACATTCCAAAAAAGAGTGTTCACACCATGCTTTGAATCCCCATCACAGGTTAGAGTAAGCTCATTAGATGGCATAGGCACCTCTTCTCACTTATGGACATTAATAGATTCCAGTGTAAGGGAGTTGGTGGGGAGAGCCCTGAGGAGCCCATACCCTGCCTGGGCTCCTCGGTGGGGGAGGAATTGTCTCAATAAGAGGGCTGGGTCAATGATTTTCAGATAGGTCACCCAAGGGGGAGAAACAGTTAAAAACCGAAATGGTAAAATGAGCTATCTGAGGGGAGGTGGAGTGCGGACCTATGGACCCTATGAAAGAAACCCAGTGGCAACACCCTGATCTTACCACAATGAGTGATAACTAGCCCTGGGTGCCCAATCAAGTGCCTGGATATTATGGGATTCTTAAAAGTGATAATAACGCTGTCTCCCTCAAACTCCTGTTGCATTTTCCCGAACCGACCCACGCTTATACACATAAGAAGTTCAGAAAATAAACAACCTTGGAGCTTTGATTTCCCCTTAACACACTGTGCTGCTTTATTGATTAATTCTAGGGTGGACTCACTTGTTTTTGGGAGCAATTTAGGGAAATCAACTAATATGGCTACATAGAGACAGGCGGGGGGAGGGAGGTCACATCTAGAAGTGCAGTCATGGGATGGCTCTGCTATCTCGGCTGGGTTGGGGGGGCTTCCTGCTGAAAAAGTGCACAGCGCTAATATATTCGATGATACGGCTTCCCTTAAGCCCTGGAGGAGAGAAGTGACTAGGTCAAGCTGAAAAGCCTTACTAGTCTGATTTACAGGGAACTGTCCCCTCTCCTCTGGCAAGGACCGCATTGCCCACAGATCTTGAGCGTAACTGGACGGGGAAAAGAACTGGGGGCTTCTGCACAGAAGTTTTAACACTTCCAACCCTCCGATCCCCTCCATCCCTACAACCATCCCGGATAAGGTCCATAGAAGATAGTTCAGCCTCAATTCTCCCCAAGCGTTCGAGCAACCCAGACATCTTACTGTCAATAACATCAAAGATCATTTGCCCAGTTGTCTAAGCAGGCCTTCCATAGTCTCTTTACAAAGATTGGCCCTTGGTGTAGTCAAGTCCATAGGAGCAGGGAGGGTGGTCTTGGAAGTCTTAAGAGTCTTTTTGGGCACAGGACCTTTTTTTCCTTTTTGCAGGTGGAGGCGAAGATTGAGCGGCTGTGTGGGTTAGAGGGGGAGAGACTGGTTTGAAACAGTGGGATCTGCCCTCACAATCTGGCCCCCTAATGCTAGCATGTACATCTGAGTCGGTTTGCCACAAAACCGTCGAGAGTCGCTTCTCCACAAGGAGGATTCCTTTATCAAGAACACCCACCACCTCTTCTATGTACCCATCTAGGGTGCCGATTTCCCTGGCAATGGACCCTTCCAGATTCTGGCCTAGCTTGCGCTTTTGCCATCGTTGGTCACACTGAGCGGCAAACGCCAGACCCCATGGCTAACAATAGGAAACAAGCATTTGTAATGCAATAAGTCTTGCATTAACAACAGTTTAAGCTATTGGCAATACAATAGCTTAAACTCTCGCAAATGCGAGACCTATGGCATTGCAAATATTTGTTTTTTCACTAGCGCCCATGCGGAGCTTTCACATTCATGAAGGCTGCGCCCCTTTGTTTAATCAAGCCGCGTCTAAAGAAAGGGGCGTGTCCGACATTAAAGTGAAACCGCGGCACAGGAGCTTTGACAAAAAAAAAAGCATCTGTTTGTCAAGTTGACAAACAGATGGTTTTTCTGGTAAAAGCACCCATGCCACACTTTCACTTTGTCGGCCGCGTACCTTTCTTTAGTTGCGGTTTGTGTAACGAACGGGGCGAGGCCTCTATGAATGCGAGAGCGCCCCATGGGCGCTAGTAAACAAAGGAAATAAGTAAGCACGGCCGCGATATGCGGACTGCCCTGCTAAAATAAATAAATAAAAAAACACAGCCACTATAGTTAAAGCGGACCACCATTAATAAAAATTAAAATAAAAGTGGGCAGCGTGCTGCGAGCGAGTGGGTGGAAAAGGGGAAGAGCATTAAATAAAATAGTGCTCACCGACTTATAAAGCAGACCATGTAAAAACACCAGTAAAAGGTCCAGTCGTTATGGGAGGTAACAAATGCAGACAAGGGGAGAGTATGTGGTCTTAGGGCTAGACTGCCGACTTTGCAGCTGGGAAACCAAGGTTCGAGCCTCTGGGTCGACTCCACATCCTGTGATTCTGGGCAAATCACTTAATCTCCCTGTGCCCACCAAAAAAAAATGAATGTGTCCTTGTGTGACGTAACTGGTGCTCAAGTAAAGCGCTCCAATACCTTCGAGTAGAGTTTGTGCTGTGTAAATCTGCATTCATTTCTTTTTTTAAAAAGGTGGTATCAAGGAGGGACAAACAAGCCTAAAAATGACTCGGAAGCCAGCGTTTACAGAGGACAATGACACAAGCCAGTTAAAAATGTGGGCGGGCTTCCAACCCATACTCCACTACTGCATGCTTCGCAGCAGCGCATGCACTGACCAGGCTCTACCTAAAAATGGGGAACAAACTGTGAATTTAGGCAAATATGGCACCAAAAATGTCAGAGAAGCTTGGATCAGGGAAGGAATTAAGGAACGAGATTATCAAGATTTCATGGTACCTCAAATAGCAGGGCCAAGGGAGGTGGCCCTGACCAGTCTCCTCCGGGCTCCCCTGGCCCTGGATGAGCCCGGGCTTTGCCCTGGCGCATCCCGTGCTGCGAGTTACAGGCTGAGCATATATAGTGCCAGAAGTAGGATTAGTGGCAGGTGTTTCAGGGCTCCTCCTCTGACTTGTAGCATTATGAGATAGGTCATCCCGCAGAACGGCTCCCGTGATGACTCCCGCTCAGTGGGTTGCAGGCTGTGCTATATAGCGCCAGAGGGGGGATTACTGGGAGGTGTTGCAGGACTCCTCCCCACCCTGAAATAGTGTGGGACAGGTAGTCTAGCAGAATGGCTAACGGTGATATGTCCTTTACAAAAGATTTTATCTCACTTGTTTAAATGGGGCTATCCCCATTAGATGATCGATTTGAGACCAACATAATTTGGAGTAGACTGGATGGCTAACGTATTGAAGGATAATCATACAGTAGTGGATCTTGGCGCTTTTGTTAGGTAAGTTGATGTTTTGGAGATAACTTGGAGCGCCGGAAAGGGCTCCCGCTGAACTTTTAAAACAAAGCACAAGGGTAAAATCGCCGCTATTTTTAAAAAAGGCACTCACTGTATTATCACTGTCAGCCCATTCTCCCCGGTCCACCGCTAATTGTTTGGTTTGTGTGGAGGGAGGCGGGACAAAGACCCGAGCTACAGGAAGTGATTCACAACTTCCTGGCCGGGCGACCAATCAGCTGCCGGCAGCTGTTAGCCCACCCACTATATCATCCCCTGCACTCCCAGACGCGAGTGGACGCGCTGGAGATAACTTGGAGCGCCGGAAAGGGCTCACGCTGAACTTTTAAAACAAAGCACAAGGGTACAATCGCAGCTGTTTTTAAAAAGGCACTCACTGTATAATCACTGTCAGCCCATTCTCCCCGGTCCACCGACAATTGTTTGGTTTGTGTGGAGGGAGGCGGGACAAAGACCCGAGCTAAAGGAAGTGATTCACAACTTCCTGGCCGGGCGACCAATCAGCCCACCCACTATATCATCCCCTGCACTCCCAGATGCGAGGGAGATAACTTGGAGCGCCAGAAAGGGCTCACGCTGAACTTTTAAAACAAAGTACAAGGGTAAAATCGCTGCTGTTTTTAAAAAGGCACTCACTGTATTATCACTGTCAGCCCATTCTCCCTGGGACACCTCCAATTGTTTGGTTTGTGTGGAGGGAGGCGGGACAAAGACCCGAGCTACAGGAAGTGATTCACAACTTCCTTGCCGGGCAACCAATCAGCTGCTTGCAGCTGTTAGCCAACCCACTATATCATCCCCTGCACTCCCAGAAGCGAGTGGACGTGTTGGAGATAACTTGGAGCGCCGGAAAGGGCTCACGCTGAACTTTTAAAACAAAGCACAGGGGTAAAATCGCCGCTGTTTTTAAAAAGGCACTCACTGTATTATCACTGTCAGCCCCTTCTCCCCGGTCCACCGCCAATTGTTTGGTTTGTGTGGAGGGAGGCAGGACAAAGACCCGATCTACAGGAAGTGATTCACAACTTCCTGGCCGGGCGACCAATCAGCTGCCTGCAGCTGTTAGCCCACCCACTATATAATCCCCTGCACTCCCAGACGCGAGTGGACGCGCTGGAGATAACTTGGAGCGCCGGAAAGGGCTCACGCTGAACTTTTAAAACAAAGCACAAGGGTAAAATCGCCGCTGTTTTTAAAAAGGCACTCACTGTATTATCACTGTCAGCCCATTCTCCCCGGTCCACCGCCAATTGTTTGGTTTGTGTGGAGGGAGGTGGTACAAAGACCCGAGCTACAGGAAGTGATTCACACCTTCCTGGCCGGGCGACCAATAAGCTGCCTGCAGCTGTTAGCCCACCCACTATATCATCCCATGCACTCCCAGACGCACAGCGGGCGCGGCGTGCCTAAGGCAAGCCCGTCTGCGCCTGTCCGCGCCCGTCTGTCGCCAGGAGCCAGGACCCCTGTTCATTTTAAACCTGACAATCCTGATAGCTCCTCTCGAGCCTTACCTATGCTCACCTATACTAGAGAATTCTTGTTGAAGCTTAGACCAGCCCCCCAATTATGTCCCCTTGGAGGATGGCCCGAAGGACCTTTTTCTTGTTATAAGTGTAAGTACCAGCCCAGCCCCCTGCAGAATATAAAAACTACAGCTAATTCTATCACTACCAGACTATCCTCTATCGCCGAGACACGGCCCTACACGAACCCCCCCCCCCGCCGACTCACCTCACCATACTACATGGATAGGCCTCCTAGCAAACGTTAGATCGCTCCCCCGACATGCCACCGCCATCTGGGATCTTTTAGAGGATACTAACCCAGATCTGGGATTTCTCACAGAAACCTGGATTAAACCATCTGCAGTTCTTGCGATAGCTCTAGCTCTACCACCCAGCTTTCGCATTCAAAGAATTGATAGGCTAGAATGAGCGGGCGGAGGTATAGCCATAATTCATTAAGAACATATATCAGTTACCATACTTGACCAGTTCTGTTCAAAATTATTCGAATGTCTTATTTTTAAAATTGAACTACATCCCCAACAGAGTTGGAAAGGAGCACTGGTTTATAGGCCCCCTGGACCAATAAACGACTTTAATGGGTGCCTTTTAGAATTTATCGCCCCCCATATTGCTGCTACCCGAAATTTCCTACTTCTAGGAGATTTTAATATTCATAGTGAGGACTTAAACAACTTAGACAACAAAACTTGTCTAGATGACTGGGCCTCCCAGGGACTTCTCAAGCTCAACAGTGATCCCACTCATCTAGCAGGACACACCCTTGATTTAATTCTTTCCAACTCTCAATTCATTGAATATAGAGATACTCTACCGCTTACTTGGTCGGATCACTCTGTAGTTAATTTCCATCTGACAAGCCCCCCTATCTCACCTTCTTCCCTACCCCTTACAGGTAGGTGGTACAGACCCTGGCATAAAATCAAAGCTTATCACCTTGCCTCTTCTTTTTCGACATGGGACATTGACACCCGCAATTTCAATGTCAAACAACAACTAAACCATTTTAACAACACTATCTCCAGCGTACTGGATGAAGCAGCACCTTTAAAGCCAGCCACTCACCCCCCCAAAAGCTGTACTGCTACTACAGAATGGTACTCCCCGGCCCTACGTATTGAAAAGAGTGAATGTAAAAAACTGGAGCGCACCTGGCGACTCACACACCGAGAACAAGATAGAACTAAATACAAATGCGCATTAGCAGTTCATCATAATATTAAAACAGCGTGCAAAATGCACATTACTCATCTATTGGAGAAGGCTGGATCCAATTCCAGGGAACTATTTAAAATAATAAAAGCCTACTCTAGCCCATCAGCATGTGACACTGTGGAATCCCTCTCACAGTCCATATGCAATGATGTCGCAGAGCATTTTATCCTTAAAATTGATGCCATTCACCAGAAAATCATTGCTGCTAACACTTCTTCCCTTCCCCCTACGGTCTGCCCTCCTGACACTTACACCACATCTGCCCAACTCCACACCTTTCCCCAGCTTCATATGAAGGAAGTGATATCCCTTATAGAAGCAATGAAATCTGGCTCACCCTTGGATACCATCTCAGCCAGGATTTATGCTAAATTTGCGGAACAACTAGCTCGCTCGATCTGCTCTATTCTGAATTGCTCCTTAGGGAGGGCCACCTTCCATCGGCCTGGAAAGATGCGCAAATTAAACCCATACGTAAAGACCCCAAGGCCCCAACCACCGAAATCACTAATTATCGACCCATATCTCTTTTACCTTTTCAGTCCAAACTCCTTGAAAAGTACATCAATAGACACCTGTCTAATTATCTGGAAACTCACCAACTACTGGATATTTCTCAGTCTGGGTTTCGGGCTAAACATAGTACAGAGTTCGCTCTTATTGAGGTTACCGATAATATACGCATGGCTACTGACAACGGTCAAGCAGCACTTTTGGTGGTGCTTGACCTGTCAGCAGCATTTGACACCATTTCACATCACATCCTTCTAGAAAGGCTCCAAGACATAGGTATTCAGGGGCTAGCACTGAGGTGGATCACCAACTTTCTTACAGATAGAACTCAAACAGTTACCATGGGATCTTTTACATCTGCCACTACCAAAGTGAGCAAGGGGGTCCCACAGGGATCCTGCCTAAGCCCTATCCTTTTCAATATATATGTCACCCCCCCTGGCCAGACTCATGAGATCCTTGGGGTTCACTCCAATCTCATACGCAGATGACACCCAGCTCCTTCTAACATTTGATAAAAATACACCTAACACTGACCTATTGTTTTCCGAAGGCATGAAATCTATCGCTGCCTGGATGCGTAACAACTTTTTACAACTCAACGGGGGCAAATCAGAGATCATGTTGTTTGGAGGAGCTACCACTCTGTGGTCACCTGCTTGGTGGCCAGAAGAGCTGGGAACTGCCCCCTCTCCCAAAGAAGTGGTTAAGAACCTAGGTGTCAAGATTGATCACAAACTCACACATAACGCACATGCCAATACCACCGCAGGTTCCTGCTACTATGTTCTTGGCCTTCTGCGTAGGATTTTTCCACTTTTACCCTCCTCTACAAAAAAACACTCATGCAGGCCCTAATATTGAGTAGGCTTGACTATTGTAATGCCCTCCTGTTTTCGGCCAACGAAAGTGCCATTAATAAACTCCAGGTAGTGCAGAATACTGCTGCCCGACTCACCAACAATGCCCCATCTAGAACACCCTCTGGACCCCTACTCAATCAACTTCACTGGCTCCCCATAAAGAAAAGGGTAAAGTTCAAAATAGGTTGTATTATTCACAAAGCCCGTAATGGCAAAGGCTAACCTCCTACTAACAAGCTCTCCTCCTATATCCCGTCACGAACTCTCAGGTCTAGCACCGAACATTTGCTCACCATTCCCAGAATCAAAAAGGCTCGCAGTGGTGGCAAGGCATTTTCTTATCTTGCCCCCCGATTCTGGAATAGCCTGCCTCCTCGGTTACGCTCAGGAAACAATCTGATTCAATTTAGAAAGATGTTAAAAACCCACCTCTTCTAAATTTCTTCCCTCCTGTTCTGATGTTCCTCCGTCCCCATCGCCGAGATACCCTCATGGGTGATTCAGCGCTATACAAACCAATAAATACCAAAAAACGTTCTCTGATGTTGCAAGAGTGCTTTTGGTGTGCGTTGACTCTTCGTTGTTCTTTTCTTTGCATTAGTTTGCTTTGGTGAGGTGCAATAGTACCTGGTGGATTTTTTCTGTTCAGTCAATACCTGTAGTGATGCATTCATTAATAGTCTTTTTCACGTCAGTCTTTTCTAGTTATTATTTTGCTGCTAGTAAGTTATCTGGTGTAACAAGGACTATGGGCCAGACTTACAACCCTTTTTTGCGTCCGCTAACGGGAGAATCTCCCGTTTGTGGCCGTAAAAAAGGAGTCCCTGACTCGCAAAATAGTATTTGCGCCTCTTGCTATTAGGAAGGGGTGTCCCTTCCTAAAAGCAAATCAACATGCTATGCACTAGTGTTTTGCGGCCTCAAAACACTCCCAGTTCACCACATACTTCAAGTAGGTGGTAAACCACACGCAAAGGGGAAGGGGTCCCCAGGAGAACCCTTCCCCTTTGTGAGTATGTTGGGAAATATTCTTTAAGAGCAGGCAGTGGTCCCAGAGACCACTGCCTGCTCTTCAAAAATATTTCCCAACATACTGCCTGGGACTGCTTTATTAAAAAGCAGTCCCAGACATGGTGGTCTGCTGAGCTCAGCAGGCCATCATCCCTGGGAGGGCTGTCATTCCCAATGGGCTCGCAAATTGCGAGAGGCTCATTAACATTAATTGCAAACAGTGTGAAATACACTGTTATACATCGGAAAATGCGCCTCCAAATTGCAACTCGCGAAAGAGTCGCAATTTGCGGTGCACAGTTTTCTTGGTCATACATCTGGCCATACATCGTTTGTTTTCCTTGACTATGGGTTTTGAGTATGTGGTGCCAGTATTTTTGATGTTTAGGGTGGCTGAGTCATTGTAGTTTGAGAGCTCGTGAACACACTGAGGTGTGTTATTATCAGATGTGGTGGATATGACATTCTCATTGGATTCTGTAATAGAGATGTCCTTTATAGGTATTCTAAAGAGTGCAAGAGTGTGGTGGGCGGACCAATATATTTTTATGTTTTTTCAGGGTGGATGAGGTCTGGAGCAGAAATGACATGGTCATGGATCTTTCCATGACTGTGCTTTGGGAAAAATGAGATTTAAAAGTCAAAAAGTGAGCAGATTTCTTTTAACCTGGATGAAAGGAATTTTGTTAATGTTAGAAGAAGTAGAGTGGCGTGGCCAGCGGCATGGCGGCTTAGACGTACCTAGCCGGAGCTCCTGCCGAGCAGCAACTTGATCCGACATGTACCTTTCCCCAGCGGCACACTGACGATAGCCAGCGGCAGCCCAGACCCCACTGACACTGGTGGGAGTGTGGAAGCGGCGAAAACAGTGACAGGGTCCGCGGCATAACTAGGGTTCGCGACCGACCCGGTGAGCGCCTGAGCAGGCAAGATGGCGGCCGCGACGCTGGAGTGACCCCGGCGAGTCTAGAAGGCGTTTTGCGGCCTGCCTGGAATTGCCGAGGCGAGAGTCGGCATCAACACTGGAGTTTGGCCTCGGTGAGTCCGCCCTGAACTAGGAGAGAGGCGCTGAGGATACGCGGGACGCTGCGATCTACCGGCCGCCTTTACCAAGATGGCGGCCGGCATCCTCCGCGGCAGCCACTGACAGGCAACGGCTACACGCGGCGGTCCCGAGTTCGAGGTGAGGCGGAGGCCCCTGGCAGAGGAACCGAGGCGGCAGTGGAGCGGCCAAGCGAGGTAACGGGAGCTGGAAGCGACAAGGAGCCGAGGGGCACACACGGACAGTGACAGGCTGCAGCCATTTGGAGCAGGCAGAAGGGAGGTGTGCAGGGAAGCGTGCGAGAGCTGCGGGGGCCAACGAGTGAGTGCCCGGTACCGGCCCATCTGAGTGGCGATCTGAGTGGTGGGCTCCCGACCCCTATATACCCTCGCTGGATGCATGGAGGGCGTCATCACCGACCTGGCGCATATGGAGAGGTAGCGGGCACCGGCTTTTCATAGGCTTGGACCAGACACCTGGGGAGAGGAGCGTAGGACGCAACCGCACCCGCCTTATACAGGGCACATACAGGGCTCCCCCACATCCTGCACAGGCGGGGTCCCACAGGGAGTGGAGCAGAGAGTGTAGAGGAGGCATCCAACCACGGTACCGAGGCCAGAGTGTACCGAGGGGACCATACCCTGCTGGACGTGGATATAGGCGGTGCAACACAGCGGAGAGCTACTGCTTCCTGCGGGGCCTGGCACACTCCCACGAGGCGCCGAGCGCCAGAAGTTGGCACCCGAAGAGCGAGAAGCCATGGGGAAGGGAGATCCGGCAACGAGGACGAAGAAACAGGGTCCCATGGATAACTATGCAGCTCCTCGGCCAGCCGTGGAACAGCAGTCCGGGCCACACGGATCGCGGTCCGATACGGCGATGTTGATGGAAGCCATCCAGGCCTCTAGGACCGACATACAGGCGTCCCGCTCGGCCCTGGAGGTGAAGATTGGTGAGGTGGGCTCTGAGGTGACGCTGCTGAGGCAAGACTTCCGGAACCTAACAGAAAGGGTGGCGGCGACGGAAACTGGAATAAATGATCACGAGGTAGCCATAACAGCGCTGAAGAAAGACATGGCTGAGCTGCAGGCCTCACACCGTCAGCTACTGTGGAAGGTGGATGAAGCGGAGAATAGATCCAGACGCAATAATCTACGCTTTGTGGGTTTTAGGGAAGGAAGCGAGGGGAAGGACATGTCCTCCTTCCTACATAACTGGTTGACAACTACATTCCCAAAGGCGCAGTTTTCCGCATGCTTCGTCATTGAGAGAGCGCACAGGGCCCTTCTGGCCAAACCACCGGAAGGGGCACGACCAAGGCCAGTTATAGCACGCTTCCTGAACTATGCTGATAGAGATCTAATCCTACGAGAATCCAGGAAGCGGGGAGAGATTCGGTGGGAAAACACAACCATAATGATTTTCCCGGACTACAGCCAGGAGGTCTCAAAACAGCGTCGATCCTTCGACTCAGTGAAGGCAAAACTGAGGTCTTTGAACATTTCCTACATGCTTCTCTTCCCTGCGAAGCTTAAAGTGCTGTTTAAAGACAAGTCCTTCTTCTTCACACATCCTGAGGACGCATGGCAGTGGCTTGAGGAACGTCCCATCCTGAATAGTAGAGAGGCGGCGGGTCGGGAAGTGATGGAGAGATCATTGCGAGGACGGCCACTCCGGGAGCGACCGAAACCACAGAGAGCGAAAACGAGGCGGTTGAAGACTCGGAAACCGGAGACGCCATACCAACCCCGTGCATCACAGGATCGGAGAGGAAGCAGGTCAACGTCGCCGGGTCTTGGTCCGGTGACGAACTCTAGATTCGGCATCTTGAGGAACGGAACCCGATCGGAAGGAGACGAGGGAACAGTATCAGAGGGCCGCACGTCCGAAGGAGAGGAGGAAGACATTGTAGACGACTCAGAACACCCGCTGGTCACAGAAATCCAGCTCATGGAACGGGACTCATCGGGGCGGGCGCTCACCATGGACTCACAGGACTCACGCTCTTGAGGTTCACTGGTGTCCGGGGGCTAAAGTGCTGCAGCTCGGCGATACGGAGCACGCAAGTTACCACGCCCTCCTTGTTTTATAAGTTCCACTCATTGTTGTTTGACAAGTGAAGGGAGGGATGTGTGGGAGGGCAACAGGCCTTCTCCCGTGGATGGTTTGGTCCCAGGTTGGGAGACAACTGACAGGGGAGGGAGGTGGGATGGGGGGAAGGTTCTCAATGTTTCTTGAGTTGGGGTCAGGGAAAGTTAAAGGGGGGAGGGGGGAAGCAGTTCGTGAACAGAAGCAGCACACCTCTACACACCGCATCACTCTTCCACCTCAGGGAAGCAGCATGATACACACCGAAGGGACGCAATGGCAAGTGCACTAAACACCTCCCATCTGGGTGAACAGGGCATTTCCATATTGACCTGGAATGTCAACGGCCTTGGGTCAAAGATTAAGCGAGGGCTCGTGACTGCCTACATCAAAAGGGTGACACCAGACATAGTCCTACTACAGGAGACCCACCTCAAGGGCAATAATTGTGCTTTTATAGCGCGGGGGAACTACATGACATTGGCACATGCGGGGTATACCTCAGATTCCAGAGGGGTGGCGATTCTACTAAAGAAAACAGCTCCATTTCAGATCACACGTACATGGCTAGATCCTCAGGGGACTTATGTGGGGATACAAGGGTCATGGAAACACTGTCGGTATACGATCATCTCAGTATATGCACCACCGAAACTCCAAAACCGCACCCTCAAAGCCATCACAGCCATCCTTATTAATACAGCAGATACTGTTCAGATAGTGGGTGGCGACTTTAATGACGTCATGTGTACAACACAGGATCGTACTGGAACGGCACGTCAAGGGAGGGTATGTTCGGTACTGGGTCGACAAATGCACACCATAGGGCTCACTGATGTCTGGAGGTGGCTCCACCCTACACAGGAGGCATATTCTTTTTACTCAGGGGCACACGGAGTCTTTTCAAGGATAGATTACATATTCACATCCAGAGAATACCTGACCCCGAACGACATGGCGGAATATAAAGCAAGGGGTATCTCGGACCACTCGCCACTCTACGCAAAGTTGGGACGGGAGAAGGGTAGAAAAAGGGCTGAGTGGCGCCTAGCGGCATGGGACCTCCAAACACCGGAAATATTACGTGGCATCAGAGCGGACGTTAAGGTATATATAGCCAAAAACGAAGGGACAGTAGACTCGGGGGTCACATTCTGGGAGGCAATGAAGCCGGTACTGAGGGACCGGATACAAAGCAGATTGGGGGAGGCAAGGCGGGCACGACAGGCGGAGGTGTCCGCCCTTGAGACGGAAATACTGGCCCTAGAAGCAGCCTACCAACAGAAGAAGGAGTCAGGAACACTCAGACAACTTCTAGATACTCAAAGACACTATAGGGAGACAGCATCTAATGAGGCTAGGACGCAGTCGCTGGCAACACTGCACCGATTATACGACGTGGGGGACAAATCTGGCAAACTTCTGGCTTGGCTCAGTAGAAAAGAAAGAGCGGCGAGGTGGGTGGAACAGGTCACAGCGGCAGATGGGAGGCAGGTGAATACGGGCAAAGATATAGCGGAGGTCTTTGCGTCCTACTACGAACGTTTCTATGAGGCCAGAGACTTAGGCTCGGGGGACGACGCACGGTATTACATGGGCGAGGCAGAGGTGCCGGTGTTGTCCAGCGAGGCCTGCGAGACGTTAGAGGCTGAGGTCACCCTGGAAGAAATTACTGATGCCATAGCCACCCTGAAGTCGGGGAAAACGCCCGGGCCGAATGGCTTCCCGGCGGAATTTTTTAAAAAGACAGCCGATCTATTAACACGCCACTTAAAATCCCTGTTCTCGGAGGCAAGCCGGGAGGGACGCTTACCACCAGACCTCGCACTGGCTACAATTGTGCCAATCTATAAGGAGGGCAAGCCTAAGGGAGAATGTGCATCGTACCGCCCCATATCGCTCCTTAACATGGAGGTGAAGATTTTAGCCACCATTCTAGCCAAGCGGCTGAGGACTGTCATGACGGACCTTATCCATATGGATCAGTCGGGGTTCCTGCCGGATAGGGCAACTAAGTTGAACCTCCGTCGTACGCATAACTGGTTGCAAGAGGTCAGGGGGAGGATGGAACCCCATTGGTTCCTCTCCCTCGACGCAGAGAAGGCCTTCGATGCGGTGCACTGGCCGTTCTTAATGGCGGTGCTACATCGATTTGGATTCGGCCCCAAGTTCCAACAATGGGTCCAACTTTTATACACAGCCCCAAGAGCGCGGGTTCGGGTCAACGGGAGGCTGTCTCGCGAATTCCACATCGGCAGGGGAACACGTCAGGGATGCCCGCTATCCCCACTCCTGTTTACACTCACCATAGAAATCCTAGCGGTAAGGATTAGACAGAATCCGACGATACAGGGCTTTTCAGGGGGGCACCCCGGCGCGACTCAGGAAAAACTATCCATGTACGCAGACGACGTGCTGTTGTATGTAACTGAACCGGAGACTACAATCCCGGAACTCTTCAGGGAGTTGGGCGGCTTTGGTGCCAGAGCGGGTCACACCATAAATTGGCACAAATCTGTCCTCTATGACCCTCAGGGTCGGGAGAGAGGGGAGTGCCTCCCTGAGCAACTAATACATACTCCGACGGGATTCCAGTACCTGGGTGTATACGTCACCCTGGACAAGGAACTCTCCTTTCTCAAGAACATAAAACGGATCATGGATAGCACGACGACGGAGATGACAAGATGGAGACATCTGCCGCTCACCATTTTGGGCCGAGCGGCGATGTACAAAATGATTGTACTTCCGAAGTTTTTGTATGCGCTCCAAAACTAATACTACCAGTTACCGGCCAATACCCTAACCAAAATCCACGCAGAACTCTGGGCGTTCCTGTGGCTAGGGAAACAACCCCGGGTGGCCTTGTCGACTCTGCAACGCCATCAATACAGTGGGGGAATTTCACTCCCGAACCTAGAGGCGTACTACTGGGCGGAACACCTCGCCCCGATCAATGAATGGCTACACGCGCCTGCTGACCACCCCACATATGCCCTGGAACGCTCCACTATGGCACGCAGAAATTTCTTCTACTATCTATATGGGGGGGCAGTACAGGCTTGCTTTTACCGGCCACGGTGATCACCCTACACGCCTGGAAAAGGGCTAATAGACGTATGGGGTGGGACAAGAAGCCTACCCGACAGACGCCACTGTGGCACAGCCAATGGTTGAGTGAACTCAGCAAGCTACGCGGTTTCCAGAGATGGGACGATATAGGAATATCCACCATTGGGGATGTCGTTGCAAGGGGGGAGCTGAAGTCATTTCAGATGCTCAGGGACGAATATGGGTTGCACAACACACAGTTCTATAAATACGCTCAATTGCGACATGCATGGAGGGCACAAAACATCTCACTCGTAGACATCCCAGAATATGCACCGCTAGAGGGTAGGCTACTCCAAGAGCAGGTCATAGGTAAACTGGTGTCACTCACATATAAAACCCCGACAAACCACATGTTAGGCGACTTGGCAAGGCTGCGGAGTGTGTGGGAGGCAGATGTAGGAAAAATGGAGGATTTAGACTGGGAAATTGTCTTGATGCATCCCCGTGAGGTGGCAATTAAATCGAGGCTACGCCTCATCCAACTCAACGTGCTCCACAGAACCTATTTCGACAGGGTACGCCCCCTCAAAATGGGGAAAATAACTGACCCAGCGTGCCTTAGGTGCCACCACGACAGGGGAGATTTCTACCACACGATCTGGGCCTGTGACATCATACAGACATACTGGGGACAAATATTCACTGAGTTAGAGGAGATCCTAGGGTTGGATTTGACGCGCGACCCAAAATTGGCTTTACTAGGCATGACAACTGAGGTTGACTTACCGCGCCCCCTGCTTATCTTCTTGGTACTGGCCTTAGTGGTGGCTAAGCGCGACATTGCGAAGTACTGGGGAGCGGCGGAACGACCGGACATTGAGGAGTGGAGGAGAGGTATGGACCTGTACATGGCAGCTGAAAGAGTGACTTACAAATCGAGGGGCTGCCCCAAAAAGTTTAGGAGAGTGTGGACAAAATGGAGACAGCCCCATGGATTAGAGGGAGGCCCAGGCGGGGGGAACTGAATGGCGGGAGGGCCCGGGATTCGGCAGCTGTAACACAAGGCACAATGTGGACTAGGAGCAGCCCGACGGCATATACTCTGGTGTGGGGAGACCAGTCTGCCCTGAAAGGGGGGAGGGGAGTTGGGTGTGGGGGAGGCGGGAGGGGAAGGAGATAAGCTGCTTTTGGATTACTGTTATAATGTTAAAATTGTAGTTACATATGGAATAACGTGACGAATGATATCAAAAGTTGCGCATGCAGCGGACAGTGGGGGAATGTTGACGCCCTGCCGGCTGCCGAAATATCTTACTGTTTCTTCTTGCAGATGCAACAATAAAAAAATACTTATTAAAAAAAAAAATGTTAGAAGAAGTATTGAAGTGCACGATGATGACTTTGGGACAGTAAGTTAGCATTGCTGTGAAAAGATCACTGAAGTAGTGATCAGGGAAGTAAGCATGATTTCCCAGAGGCGATAGATTATTTGAAAGCATATGGTTTTATTCTCAGTTGGCCTAGTCAAAACTGGCATCAATTTAAAGGAGAGGAGCTAATTAAAAATGTTGTATTTGGGGGATTTTGTGACAAATTGTTACTTTGCCAGTCCGGCCTTCAGTGCAACATGCTGAACTCGAAACGCAGCTAACCAAGGAGAGTATATTTAGACCAGTGATAATCAAAGTACAGCCCAGGGGCCGCCTTCTGCCCTCCTAACCTTCGCATGCGCCCTGGGTTAACAGCAGAACTGTGCTGCTGTTTACTTCAGTGAGTACTAACATTCAGCAAGATGTTAAATACATGGGGAAGCTTTTATTCACAAGCTTACTGAACTTAAGTCAAATATTCTAATGAAGTATCCTGCAGTATTTAACCACCCACAAAGCCCCACTCCCATGCTCCTACCATGAATGCGGCCCTTGGGCTCACCACAGGCCACACTTTGTGGTCCCTCAGAAAACGTATCTATGGATCAGACTGTATTAGTACTATCTAAATTATTACAGAGAACTGGAAGTACAGTTCAACTAATATTTTTCAGTCAAATCTTGCCTACAATTGCAACAGGAAAAGTATGCAAGAAAATGTGCCTATTAATAACATGTGAGGAACTCTATCTCTTACCTACTGATTTTAGATCAAACTTGCATCTTTTGTTAGGTCCTTTTTAGTGTCAATGCGAATAAACGCATACAATAAAATTTCTTTGGATCAAGTGCCATCTAGTGGGCAATAAAAAGTATTTTTAACAAAATGTAAAGATGGGTACTTGAAATTGCTCAAACAACTTGCTTTATGCTTGTAAAAGTTAGGGACAGAAGTACAAAGCTTTTATGCGGTCCAAATGACCCGATTCTGCTATGCTTCGTACATGTAGCGCTGCATGTTTTTTAGGAGATGAGTATCGGTTTAAGTAATACATAGGTTCTAAAAACACTGTAAGTTTTAATGGCATTAAAGTACGGATAATAAGCATTTCGCACAGAGAGTACAGTCCACCAGTGGTGGCACTATGCCTACATGCCAACTTTAGAACATAATATACAAAAGTGTGACATGTATTAAACTCATAGAAAATGTTGTTAAAAATATTTACAATGAAACAATGACACTTGTTCTGATGTCAGGGGATCGTAAAGACATGTCAGTCGTGACTGTGTGGCCTAGCGCATAGATGCCAGCACTTCCCGAGTACCGCAAAGCCACCACAATTCAATTCAAAGTGTTGCTGTCATAAGATATCAACAGCAGCAGCACCCCGAAAAGCTGGCAACACTTAGACATTTCAGCATCCCAAACTTCACAAGGCCAGTAAGTGCCTTGAGAAGTTTGGGATGGTCTCCGTATCCAAGGGCACTTGATGCCAGTTGGTACATGGGATATTTAGGGCTCGCCTGCTGATGCGCATGCTCCTAGCTGGCGAAGCTCTATAGTGGCTTATCCAGAGTTTAACCACTGGCGATTCCTTGCAGTGCATGTGCGCTTTTAAGGTCATTGCGCAAGCGCAAGCCCTAAAAAGCGCGTGCACAATGCCACCAGCCGCCTGCCTGCCTGCCTCGCATTACCACATCAAAGGCAGCCCAGCCTCCCTCCCACAAGCCTCAGGCATTCACCCCAGCGCGACTTCTCCTCCCCCTAATTACATTCCTGCTGTTTACTTCTTTTACGGCCTTCAGCTCCGGATTAATTATGCAGACCATGTCAGTGACTACACCAGAATCTATTCTGCTTTTCATATACTAAATATATCGGTATATAGAATGATGTTAAATCTACAGATTGAAAAAATGCATAAATATTTCTCTGTGCTAAAGCATCCCGTTACGTTGAAATTGTTCTCTTTCTGCAAAATTCTCACTCTATCTTTCTGTTCGCCTCCCTGTCGTCTGTCCTCTGTCTCTGCATCTCCCGCTCTCTCTCTGCTGCCCTCTGTCCTTGCAATCCTCCATCTCTCTCGCTGCCCCTGCTGCTGTTTCCCTTTCTCTGCATCTCGCCTGCTCTCTGGCTGTCTCCAGTGATGTGACCCGGTCTCTCTCTCTGCCACACTTAGGCTGCTCTCTGACTGCCTTCAGTGACCTCTCTCTGTCGCTGCTCGCCCCTCTCTCAGCCGCCCTCTGTCTTTCTAGGCTGCTCTCTGACTGTCTCCAGTGGCCTCTGTCTGTCTCTGGTCAACCCTCCTCACCATCACACACCCTCACATCCACTCACCCTCACACCCTCACCCACCCTCACCCACCCTCACACCCTCACCCACCCTCACCCACCCTCACACCCCCTCACCCTCACACCCCCTCACCCTCGCACCCTCACTCACCCTCACCCCCTCATCCTCACACACCCTCACTCACCCTCACACCCTCACCCCCCCTCACAACCCTCTCACCCTCACTCACCCTCACACCCCCTCACCCTCACCCCCCTCACCCTCACACACCCTTACCATCACCCCCTCACCCTGACACACCCTGTCACCCTCACACCCTCACCCTCACACCCCCTCACCCCCCTCACCCTCAACCCCTCACCCCCTCACTCACCCTCACACCCCCTCACTCACCCTCACACCCCCTTACTCACCCTCACACCCCTCACTCACCCTCACTCACCCTCACACACCTTCACATCCCCTCACACACCCACTCACCCTCACACACCCCTACCCTCACCCCCTCACCCTCACACACGCTCAGTCACCCTCACACTCACACTTCCTCACCATCACACACCCTCACATCCTCTCACCCTCACACACCCTCACCTACCCTCACACCCTCACCCACCCTCACACCCCCTCACCCTCGGACCCCCTGACCCTCACACCCTCACTCACCCTCACCCCCTCATCCTCACACACCCTCACTCACCCCCTGACAACCCCCTCACCCTCACACACCCTCACTCTCGCACTCACCCTCACCCCCTCACACCCTCACCCTCACACCCCCTCACTCACCCTCACACCCCCTCACTCACCCTCACACCCCTCACCCATCCTCACACACCTTCACACCCACTCACACACCCACTCACCCTCACACACCCTTACCCTCACCCCCTCACCCTTACACACCCTCAGTCACCCTCATACTCACACTTCCTCACCATCACACACCCTCACATCCTCTCACCCTCACACACCCTCACCCTCACCCACCCTCACACCGTCACCCACCCTCACACCCCCTCACCCTCACTCATCCTCACACACCCGCACTCACCCTCACCCCCTCACAACCCTCTCACCCTCACCCTCACCCTCACACCCTCACCCTCACACACCCTCACCCTCACACACCCTCACCCTCACACACCCTCTCACACCCTCACCCTCACACACCCTCACCCTCACACACCCTCACCCTCACACACCCTTACCCTCACACCACCTTACCCTCATCCCCTCACCCTCACACACCCTTACCCTCATCCCCTCACCCTCACACACCCTTACCCTCATCCCCTCACCCTCACACACCCTCAGTCACCCTCACACCCTCACCCTCCCTAACCCTCACCCCCTCACCCTCCCACACCCTCACACACGCACACACACCCTCACACACCATCACACACCCTCACCCTCACACCCCCTCACTCACCCTCACCCTCACACACACACTCACCCTCACCCTCACACACCTCACCCTCACACCTCACACCCCTCACACCCCTCACCCTTGCACCCCTCACACCCCTCACACCCCTCACCCTCACACCCCCTCACCCACCCTCACCCTCACACCTCCTCACCATCACATACCCTCACATCCTCTCACCCTCACACACCCTCACTCATCCTCAACCACCCTCACACCCTCACCCTCACTCTCACACACCCTCACTCACCCTCACACCCTCACCCCCTCACAACCCTCTCACCCTCACCCACCCTCACCCTCACACCCCCTTACCCTCACACCCCCTCACCCTCACCCCCCTTACCCTCACACATAGCAAAACACAATACTGAGCGGTATTGTGTTTTGCTATGCTATGCTTTGTTATCCTATGCTATGTTTTGTTATGCTATGCAATGTCTTGTGTTTTATTATGCTTTGTTTTGCTATGCTATGTTTTGTTATGCTATGTTTTGTTATGCTATGCTATGTTATGCTATGTTTTGTTATGCTATGCTAAGCTTTGTTTTGTTATGCTATGCTATGTTGTGTTGTGTTTTGTTAATCTATGCTATGTTTTGTTGTGTTTTGCTATGTTTTGTTATGTTATGTAATGTTATGCAATGCTATGGTTTGTTTTGCTATCCTATGCTTTGTTTTTAATACTATGCTATGTTTAGTTTTGCTATCCTATGCTTTGTTTTGTTATGCTATGCTATGCTATGTATTGTTATGCTATGTTTTGTTGTGTTTTGCTATGCTATGTTTTGTTATGCTATGCAATGTTTTGTTGTGTTTTATTATGCTATGCTATGTTTTGCTATGCTATGTTTTGTTATGCTATGTTTTGTTATGCTATATTTTGTTATGCTATGTTTTGTTATGCTATGTTTTGTTATGCTATGCACCCACCACACAGCTCCACCCACACAGCTCCACTGATGCACCCACCACCCAGCTCCACCGATGCACCCACCACACAGCTCCACCTACACAGCTCCACCGATGCACCCACCACCCAGCTCCACCGATGCACCCACCACACAGCTCCACCGACACAGCTCCACCGATGCACCCACCACACAGCTCCACTGATGCACCCACCACACAGCTCCACCAATGCACCCATTAAGCTCCACCGATGCACCCACCACACAGCTTCACCGATGCACCCACCACAGAGCTCCACTGAGGCACCCACCACACAGCTCCACCGATGCACCCACCACACAGCTCCACCAATGCACCCACCACACAGCTCCACCGATGCACCCACCACACAGCTCCACCTACACAGCTCCACCGATGCACCCACGACACAGCTCCACTGATGCACCCACCACACAGCTCCACCGAGGCACCCACCACACAGCTCCACCGATGCACCCACCACACAGCTCCACCGATGCACCCACCACACAGCTCCACCGATGCACCCACCACACAGCTCCACCGACACAACTCCACCGATGCACCCACCACCCAGCTCCACCGATGCACCCACCACACAGCTCCACCGACACAGCTCCACCGATGCACCCACCACACAGCTCCACCGATGCACCCACTGCACAGCTCCACCGAGGCACCCACCATACAGCTCCACCAAGGCACCCACCACACAGCTCCACCGATGCACCCACCACACAGCTCCACCGAGGCACCCACCACACAGCTCCACAGATGCACCCACCACACATCTCCACAGATGCACCCATTACACAGCTCCACAGATGCACCCACCACACAGCTCCACCGAAGCACCCACCACACAGCTCCACCGATGCACCCACCACACAGCTCCACCGATGCACCCACCACACAGCTCCACCAATGCAGCCACCACACAGCTCCACCGACACAGCTCCACCGATGCACCCACCACCCAGCTCCACTGATGCACCCACCACACAGCTCCACCGACACAGCTCCACCGATGCACCCACCACACAGCTCCACCGATGCACCCATCACACAGCTCCACCAAGGCACCCACCATACAGCTCCACCAAGGCACCCACCACACAGCTCCACCGATGCACCCACCACACAGCACCACCAAGGCACCCACCACACAGCTCCACCGACACAGCTCCACCGATGCACCCACCACACAGCTCCACTGATGCACCCACCACTCAGCTCCACCGATGCACCCACCACACAGCTCCACCGATGCTCCAACTAAGCTCCACCAATGCACCCACCACACAGCTCCACCAATGCACCCATTAAGCTCCACCGATGCACCCACCACACAGCTTCACCGATGCACCCACCACAGAGCTCCACTGAGGCACCCACCACACAGCTCCACCGATGCACCCACCACACAGCTCCACCAATGCACCCACCACACAGCTCCACCGATGCACCCACCACACAGCTCCACCTACACAGCTCCACCGATGCACCCACGACACAGCTCCACTGATGCACCCACCACACAGCTCCACCGAGGCACCCACCACACAGCTCCACCGATGCACCCACCACACAGCTCCACCGATGCACCCACCACACAGCTCCACCGATGCACCCACCACACAGCTCCACCGACACAACTCCACCGATGCACCCACCACCCAGCTCCACCGATGCACCCACCACACAGCTCCACCGACACAGCTCCACCGATGCACCCACCACACAGCTCCACCGATGCACCCACTGCACAGCTCCACCGAGGCACCCACCATACAGCTCCACCAAGGCACCCACCACACAGCTCCACCGATGCACCCACCACACAGCTCCACCGAGGCACCCACCACACAGCTCCACAGATGCACCCACCACACATCTCCACAGATGCACCCATTACACAGCTCCACAGATGCACCCACCACACAGCTCCACCGAAGCAGCCACCACACAGCTCCACCGATGCACCCACCACACAGCTCCACCGATGCACCCACCACACAGCTCCACCGATGCAGCCACCACACAGCTCCACCGACACAGCTCCACCGATGCACCCACCACCCAGCTCCACTGATGCACCCACCACACAGCTCCACCGACACAGCTCCACCGATGCACCCACCACACAGCTCCACCGATGCACCCATCACACAGCTCCACCAAGGCACCCACCATACAGCTCCACCAAGGCACCCACCACACAGCTCCACCGATGCACCCACCACACAGCTCCACCGATGCACCCACCACACAGCTCTACAGATGCATCCACCACACAGCTCCACAGATGCACCCATTACACAGCTCCACAGATGCACCCACCACACAGCTCCACCGAAGCACCCACCACACAGCTCCACCGATGCACCCACCACACAGCTCCGCCGATGCACCCACCACACAGCTCCGCCAATGTACCCACCACACAGCTCCACCGATGCACCCACCACACAGCTCCACCGATGCTCCAACTAAGCTCCACCAATGCACCCACCACACAGCTCCACCAATGCACCCACTAAGCTCTACCGATGCACACACCACTCAGCACAACCACAGCATCACTCAGCGCAACCACAGCATCACTCAGCACCAACACAGCATCACTCAGCGCAACCACAGCATCACTCAGTGCAACCACTGCATCACTGTTTCAAATATGTTCTTTCAATGTTTCAAGCTGTTTTCAAGCTTTCACGCTTTATTACAAATCACAAAAAGATGTTAATATTTCACTTCTGTTCTTGGATTTTCGTCACAATAAAAAACACTGAACATAAACTTCACAAAATTTATTTACAATGTTTCCCATGCAATACTTCTGCAGCGGCTGGATGAGGCGGGTGTCAAGGGCCTAGCTCAGGAATGGTTTCGATCATTTCTCTCTGATCGTACCTTTCGGGTTTCTACACCTTCCTTTGAATCTAAACCCCACCTCATCGAACAGGGAGTTCCGCAGGGTTCAGCACTGAGCCCCACGCTTTTCAATCTTTATGTGCAGCCGTTGGCTGCTGTCGCCAAGCGTTGGGACCTTACTATGGTGTCCTACGCTGACGACACTCAGCTTGCGGTGACACTCAGTGGCAACTCTGACCTTGAGGCCTCTAATTTCCGTGAGGGTCTCAGTGCGGTGGCTGGATGGATGACGGCTAATTGCCTGCAGCTCAATGCGAAAAAAACGAGGTATTGATTGTGGGCAAACAGAGCAACCTTTGGGGTGACAGGCCTGCTGACCTCGGCCCTACCCCGAGCTCTGCCGTTGAGGTGAAAAATCTGGGTGTTTGGCTGGATTCAACGCTCAGTTTCTCCTGCCACACAAAAAAAGTCACTGCGACTTGCTTTGGCATTTTACGTGGGCTTAGGCCGGTGTTGACATTTTTTGATGCCTCGACTCGTCAACTGATCATTCAGGCAGTCATATAGTCCAGGCTCGATTATGCGAGTTCATTGCTGCTTGGAGCCAATCAGGCCGAAATTCTGAGATTGCAGCGTGTTCAGAACGCTGCAGCCAGGGCCTTAGTCGGCCTTCCCAGATTCTGTTCTGCTAGAAGCACTATTGTCAAACTCCACTGGCTGCCTGTGCTTCAGAGGATAGAATTTAAGACTCTATGTCTTTCTTTTAAGATTTTTTTTTTTTCAGAACAAAATTTTATTTTCAAGTACTGACATTACACAGAGCATAAGGACATCGTCCCGCATCACAACGCAGGACCAACGAGCATAAGCATATAGAAAAAAGGATATGCATTCAGTACAAGCATTATTGCATTAAACACCCAACCCCCCAACTCCCTAACTCCCCTGACCCAACCCCGCCCCCCACCCAGTGTCTGCTAATCTCAAGGCCTAGAATATAATAATAGCCAGTGTGCGTACTCCCTGTCGCCCAGGGTACAGTAGTTAAAGGTCTTCCCCAGTGTCCTGGGCCATCGGTGGTTCCAGCCACAGTCCCCTGTAGTCCGCCCATCTTTTCCATATCTTAAAATGTTTCCGGGGGCAACCCCTGGCCTCAAAGATCGGGCGCTCAAGTCCCATGCAAAAGTCCAATCCTCGTCTCCAAACCTCCAACAAAGGGGCCCTGGGGTCCTTCCAGGCCCTGGCTATGTCCCGCTTGGCTACAGTAAGGCCCAGGACCAGTAAGTGACGCTTGTAAATGTTGCCCCCCACCTGTTCCATAACATGAAGCAAGCCAAGTTGAGGTGATCGGGGAAGGTCCCAGCCCAGAACCTCAGCCAAACAGTCCCAGACCCCCACCCAGTACCTGGCCAAGTTCGCACACGACCACACAGTATGGACAAACGTTCCAACCGCCCGGCCACATCTCAAGCATTCGGGGGAGGCAATCAAACCTGCTTTCCACAACCGCTCTCTGGTAAAGTAGGCCCTATGTAAGTATTTAAACTGAATAAAGCGGAGGCGCATCGCAATGGCCGCCCCCTTAGGGGCCTCCAGGGCTTCTCTCCAGTCCTCTTCTTCGAACGCACCAAGATCTCTCTCCCATGCAGAACGTAATCCATCAAGAGAGGAGGAACAGTGCGTGACCAGAGTTTGGTATATATTGGAGATCTTTTTCTCCTCTAGTTCCCCCATGAACACCTTGGCCTCCAGGGGGCTAAACTCGGGCAGAGATTCCAAGCCCACCAGGGAGGGAGATAGTGCATGACGTAGTTGCAAATATTTAAAGAATTGAGTTTTGGGCATGTCATATTCCTCCCTCAACATCTGGAAAGACTTAAGGGTGGTGCCCCTCATGACACTGCCGAGCGTGGAGATACCGATATCATCCCAGCTCCTGAATCCCTGTAGGGACGCCAGCTCCGGGAGACGGCCGTTCTGCCACAGCGGGGTCTCCCTCGTCAATCTGTTCCACCATCCCATACGGCGCAAGGCAGCGCGCCACACCCGGAAGACCACCTGAGTGACCATGGGGAGTCGTTTCCTGATAGCTGCCGAATAAAGAATGGTGTGGACCGTGTCTGGGTCCATCAGGTACCGCTCCAGGGCATAAGTCGGGTCGCCCCGATCCCCATACCACCAGTCGTTAAGCACCAGCAGGTGCGCCGCCTGATAGTATGATAAGATGTCCGAGGTGGCCAGGCCCCCGCAGTACGTAGAGAGGAAGCAGGTGCGGAGAGCCACTCTCGCCACTCCCCCAGCCCAAAGGAACTGACTGAGAGCGGCGTTCACTTGGCGAAACCACTGCGGTGCAATGGGGTACGGGTGGTTCTGTAATTGGTATAGAAGGCGCGGCAGGGCCACCATTTTAAAGATCGCCGACCGGCCATATATGTTCAGTGGCATTCTGGACCAGGTTTTTATGTCCGAACGCACCCTGTCCCACACAGGCACCACATTGCGCTCCCATGCCAAGTCCGGAACATCTGTAAGAAAGATACCCAGGTATTTGAGGCCCCCCACCGCGCTCTGCAGTGTCAAGGCCCAATCACCCGGCCTGTCTCCGCCGCCCAGAGCCCACAGCTTGGACTTCTGCACATTCAGATGCAATCCTGAAATCTCCCCGAAAACTTTCATTATCTCCAGGACCCTGGGTCCGGACCGATTGAGGTCCGTGAGGAAGAACAGGACATCGTCGGCGTAGAGCGCAATACGGTCGGAGGGGCCCATGTCCCATTCCAGTCCCCGGAGTTGCGCATCCATCCTCACCCACGCCGCCAGAGGCTCCATGGCCAGGGCGAATAGGTAGGGGGAGAGAGGGCATCCCTGCCTGGTGCCCCGTCCGATGGGGAAGGACTCGGACGCCGCTCCCGCCACCCGCACCGACGCGGTCAGGTCCGTATAGAGCAAGCTCAAGTATGAGAGGAAAACCGGCCCGAGATTAAGGCGGGACAGCAGTGCCCTAAGGTACACCCAGCTGAGAGAGTCAAAGGCTCGGTCGATATCTGCCAGGAGGAGCGCCGTTGGGATCCCGGCGGCCCGGGCCGTCTCCACCACCACCTGCGCCCGGCGAATGTTGTGCCGAGTTGCTCTATGGGGCATGAACCCCGCCTGGTCAGGGTGTACTAAGTCAGTGATGTATGGGAGAAGGCGGTTGGCCAAGGCCTTGGCCAATATTTTCGCCTCGAAATTTAAGAGGGAAATCGGTCTGTACGAAGAGTGCTGTTCCGGGGGCCTCCCTGGCTTACAGAAAACAACAATTTCTGCGTGTCGCCAATCCGCTGGTAGGTGTCCACTCTCCCTGGCCGCCTCCAGTGCCAACTGGTAGCGCCCCTCCAGCTGGATATGAAAGGTCTTCATAAACTCGCACGGGAATCCGTTCGGTCCCGGGGCTTTGCCGGTGTTCAATTCCCCAAGTGCTGTGCCCAGTTCCTCCAAAGAAAGGGGAAGGTCCAGCCGATCCCTGGCCTCCTCTGGGAGGGCGCGCGGCGGGATATCTGCCAAAAATTTGTCTATATCGTCCGCTGAGAGGACCTCACGGGGGGCATAAAGATCGGCATAATACCTCGCGAAGCTGGCAGCTATGGCCTCAGGGGCCGCCAACTGGACACCTTGGTCATCCCAAATGCCCGGCAGAGCCTGGGGCCGGAAGGTGTGTTGGCAAAGTCTATATAGCATGGTACTGGATTTATCCCCCCATTGATAGATCCTGCTCTGAGTGGCCAGCCAAAGCTGGCGCACCTCATTGTGTAGCAGGGAGGAGTACAACTGCTGTGCCTGCAGGAGCGGCCCCACCGCCTCGTCCGTGTCACTCGCGGTACAGTCCCTCTCCAGGTCCCGAACCCGCCCCGCCGCCACCTCCACCTCGCGCAGATGGGTCCTGCGGGCCTCCACACACCAGGCAATGTCCACTCCCCTGAGCACCGACTTCATCGCCTCCCACTGGGTGACGGCGTCGACCTCTGGCCCGCCATTCTCTGTCCAATAATCGGAGATAGACTCGCGCAAACGTGTGCGGTAGCCATCCCGCTGTAGGTGCCACGCTGATTGGCGCCAGCGGAAGGGCTGTCGCCTCCTGTCCAGCAGCAGGTCAAGGGACACGGGGGAGTGGTCCGAGACGCCACGGGGGAGTACGGCCGTGGTAGCGACCCTCGACAGCCAAGGAGTCGGTACGAACAGGTAGTCTAGCCTAGAGAAGGACTTGTGCACAGCCGACACATAGGAGTATTCTCGGCTCAAGGCATGCTGGTAGCGCCATGTATCGGTCCAACCCATGCCCTGTGCCAGGCCATGAAGCCTCGTCGGCGCCGCTGTCTGGGGTTCCCTACCGGGCCTGTAGCGATCCATCCGCCCATCCATCACATCATTCCAGTCTCCTCCCACAATCGCCAAAACATCCGGGATACCGATCCACACCTCGAACAACTTCTCAATAAGGGCATCCTGCAGCGGGGGCGGGGCATACACGCTACCAAAGACCATCGGCTCATTCCCAATCATTCCTTTAACAAACACGTATCTGCCATGTGCATCTACCCAATGAGTTTCGTGTACATATGAGAGCCTTCGGTGTATCAGGACCGCCACCCCCCGGGACCCCCTTGCAAACCCGGCATGGAACACCTGTTGATAGCCAAACCTCTGTAAACTAAGGGTTTTGGTGCCTTGAAGGTGCGTCTCCTGGAGGAGGAGGACATCCGCCCCCTCCCTCTTCCCTAGCTGCAGCACCGCCCCTCGCTTAATTTTATCCAGCATCCCCCGGACATTCCAGCTCACCACTCGCAATTTTGCCCTTGGGAGGCCTGACCGTTGGTGATCAACCATAGTCAATGGGGAGGAGATGTAAGGACCCGGGCTCTCGGAGCCACACACACACACAAGAAAGTAGCCTAAGTAATGCAGACACTGTGCCACCCTCCCCCACCCCCCCAACTACCCCAACCCCAACCTGTCCCCCAACCAAGCTCCCCCACTGCCCCCCTCCCCCCCCCTATACCTCACCAAACATTGAAGTACCTGTCGCGATATGGGCGGCTTCGGGCCCAAAACAGAGCGCCCAAAGCCTACCATACCAATGGATCCCGAACACCCACTGACTCTAAAGCTTCCCCCCTCCCCCTAACTACTCCCAACTATGCAGGAGGCTAGCAGCCCCTGTATCGGAGCACCCCGAACCCGTCCCAGAGTCTGAACCTGTTGTGGGACAGTTAGAAAACGTAACAGTTAGCACATGATGCAGTCGTCAGGTATGCAAGGCACCAGTGGAACCACTGCCATCGCTGGAGCGGCTGGTATCCGTAGGCGGTCAGGACCACCCATTGCACCTCATCCAGAGCCCCCCGAAGCGTCCGGATCAGCTGGCTCAGCGGTACTGCGCCCAGTGTTGGAGGCGTTGCGGCGCCTGGACCTGGACTTCCTACTCTTCCGGCTACGGGCCTGGTGGTCACTCTGGGTTTGCGAGGAATCACTCGTGTGGCCTGGATCAAGGCCCGGTTGGGGATGCGGCCTGACCCTCACTGTCTCATCTGTCCACCTGAAAACATCTTCCGGCTTCTCAAAGAAGTGAGTTTTAGACTGGAAGACCACCCGCAAGCGGGCCGGATAGAGTAAGGAGTACTATATCTTTAGGCCCCGGAGTTTAGCCTTGGCGTCCAGGAAGGAGCGTCTCTGTTGCTGCACCATCTTGGTGTAATCGGGGAAGACCATGATCTTGTGGGATTCAAATGAAAGAGAGTCCTTGGCCCTTGCCTCTCGCAAGATAACGTCTCGATCGTGGAAGTTCAGAATCCTGGCGATCACCGGCCTGGGTCGTTCACCTGTCGGCGGTTTCTGCGTCAGGGCTCGGTGCGCGCGTTCGACTACGAAGCATCTGGACAGGGTATCCGGAGGGAGCCAGCTCTCCAGCCATCGAGAAAGGAAGCGTCCCATGTCCCCCTTCTCACAATCCTCCGGAAAACCTACAAAGCGAAGGTTGTTCCTGCGCGCCCGCCCTTCGGCGTCCTCCACCCTAAGTGCTAGACCCTTCTGGATATTCTCCATCGCCGCCATTTTCCTCTTCAGGGTCCCGACATCGTCTTCCACAACTGAGACCCTGGACTCCGCTTCAGTTATGCGCTCCACTGCATTGCGCAGGTCCTGCCTTAGGAGTGTCACATCGGCCCCAACAGCCCCAATCTTAGCATCCAGCATGTCTCTCGACTGGGTGATGGCTGCCATCAGCGCCGCGTTGTCCGGCCCCGGTCCCTGGCCGCCCTGCGCTCCGGGCCCGCCATGCGGTTCCGTGAATTTGTCGATGGGCCCCTGCTTAGCGGGCCCTCCTCCCCCCCTGGTCATGGCGAAGGCTGAGTCCGGCCGAGTTGTCCCCAAACGCGCCGGCAGCTGCTGACGGCGGGGCAACCTTCACTCCAACAGCTATCAAGAGCAGGACACCCTCACCAGCGATGGCCTCCTCACGCCCCCGACTGTCGTACACTCCAGGTGATAAGGGGGGGGTGTTCCCCAGACGCGACTCCGCTGACCCCCGCAGGCCAGGTCCCAGCGCGTGCAAGCCTCTCCCGGGGCACCCTCCGCTCTATGCCAGCTGGCTTCGGTGTACCCCGCGTGTCCCAGAGGCTGCCAGGGGATCCCCCAGGTCCGGCAGTCTGGGCCAGGCCCCCAATGACCCCCCCGGGCACAGCGTCCCTCAGCAGTCACAACAGCACCATTTGTGGGGGGGGGGGGCGGCCAACACTCACTGTCCGTCGGGTCTCGCTGAGGGTCGGCACCAGGTCCACGCCGGGCACCCCCAATGCAGCACGGGCCGCTGCAGTCCAGGCCTCCGGGCCCCACAGCTCCGGCAATCCCCGGATTGGGAGAGACAGCAGACCAGACAGGGCTCGCCCCTGGCCCCTCGGTCCCCGGGGCTCCCAGGCGCCTGCACCTCCGGGCCAAGGATCTCTGGATGCGAATTCGGGCAGGGGTCGCCAAACTCGAGGCCCCGGCTCCTCCAAGGCCAGGTAGGCCGCAGCGTCGCCGAGGCGCCCCTCAGCGCTAGTTCTCCTGGCTTGCTCCGCGTGGAAGGGCAGGGGGGCCCGTGATGGTCCGCCCGCCGCAGGCTGCGCCGGATCGCGGCAGGGAAGCGGCGCCGCGGACCTCAGGACGGGCTCTCTGATCCGGGTGCGCCAAAATCGAGGCCCCGGCTCGTCCGACTGGCTCTAGGCCGCCCGCCGCTCCAGCTCACTGCACCACCAGGGAGGGTCACGGCTCGCCAGTCCCGGCACCGGAATGCACCCTGAGTCGTCCGCTACCTGTGCCCCAACTCCGATATGCTTTGCGGGTCCGGGGGCCAGGAGAATTGGTAGGATAATCATCGGGCCGGCGGGAGCTCTAAGAAGCCACGTCCGCCATGATCGCCCGCTAAGCCACGCCCCCCCTTTCTTTTAAGATTTTAAAACTTGCTTCTCCTCAGATTCTGGAGCATCTCATTCTCCCTTACACCCCCTCTCGTCAGTTGAGATCCTGTGGACAAAATTTAGCTTTAGTCCCTCGTTTTCTGAGAAGCAGGTCTGGTGGTCGCTCTTTTAGATCGTGTGGACGCTTTCCTTAGCGGTCGCTCCCCTCGCCCTCTGCCTCCCTTCAGACGCTGAATTGCACAGATAAGAACATCGCGCTGCTGCCTGCCTGCCCTGAAAGAGCGCATTCAGCGCCCGGTATCGTTCTGCTAATATTTTAACTAATTATTTAATTAATAGCACACTCGGCGCCTGGATTCATTTGCCTGCATTAGTTTTGTTTATAGTAGCTGCGCACTATTGACATTGTTTGGGGGGAAGAGAAAATTGTGTGGAGAGTGTTTTAAATTGTACACCACTCCGGCTGTGACCCAGTTTCGTTTCAGGGACCGGGCTGCCATTTTAGGCTTGTGTTTACCTGCGTGAGCCCGTGTCTCCTCCCAGCGCCTGCCTCCCAGCTGACCCTCCCACGCTCCGCCCCCTCCACTTTCCATTTATGACAGATGCTCCAACGCGCAGCGTTCACGCACAGCGATCGCACCCCAGTCGCGCCGAAGGTGCGCCAAAGGTAAGCCCGTCTACGCCCGTCCGCGCCTGGACCGCGCCCAGCGCCAGACCCCCTGGCCCCCGCTACACCCAACCCACTAGAGTCACATATGATGCCGCAACTCTCCTCGCCCTCCCGGACGTACACCACAATGCTGCAAGGCCACCCCAGGACATACCCACGGCCCCTTCGCCTGCCTCTCCTGCAAGTTTAACTGCTTCAGGACCCTCACCAAATCAACTCCCTCCACACACAGCTCCGACTCTAACCACCTGAAGTGCTTCCTGCTTAACACCCGCTCGGTCCACAGACACGCAACCGAACTCTGGGACCTACTCGACACTGCGTCACCGGACATCGCCTTCCTTACAGAAACATGGATGAACACATCATCAGCACCCGACATCGCCATAGCCTTACCGAACGCTTACAAGATTATCCGAAAAGACCGTACCAATCAAACAGGAGGAGGCATCGCCATCATCCATAGGAACACCATCAAAATAACGACAAGCTCCGACGATAATCTCACAACCGCCGAACATCTCCACTTCCAGATCCACACCGACCCTAGGACCACTCTTAGAGGTACCCTCATCTACAGGCCTCCAGGAACCCGCACTCAATTCAGCGATGACATCACTGACTTCGTCAGCCCACATGCCCTCGCCACCGAGAACTACATTCTCTTAGGAGACCTCAACTACCACCTTGAAAACAAACACAACAGCAACACCTCCACCCTTCTGGACAACCTGGCCAATCTCAGACTCAAACAACTTGTTAACACCCCCACCCATTTAGCCGGACACACGCTCGACCCCATCTTCACCTCCAGCAAGCACATTTCCTTCGATCGCACCACAGCTCTCCATTGGACGGACCACAGTTGTGTTCATTTCAGCTACAAAACCACCTTGACCCACAACCTCCCACAACGTATTCCTCGGAGAAACTGGAACAAAATCACCTCCGACCAACTCCTCACATCACTCAACCAAAACCCTCCCACCCCCTCATTGGACCCAAACCAAGCGGCCACCAATCTCAAGCAATGGATCACCCACAGTGCTGACGAATTAGCACCCCTGAAAAAGCACCAGATCAAATCAGCCAGCAAAAAGGCTCCCTGGTTCAATGATGACCTTAAAAAATCCAAGAAGCTATGCCGCACCCTGGAGAAAACATGGAGAAAAAACCCAACCACCGACAACATGGCCACCCTCAAGGCAGCCACCCGCAAACATCACCAACTGATTCGATCCGCCAGGAAATCAACATTCAAGGATCGTCTAGACAACAACACCCACAACAGCAAGGAACTTTTCAACATCGTCAAGGAATTCACCAATCCCACCGCAGCATCTAACGACATCACTCCCTCCCAAGACCTCTGCGATGCATTATCCTCCTTCTTCTACAACAAAATTACAGACATTCACAACAGCTTCAAGAACACTCCCAGCGATCAACCCTCCCCACCCCCCCCAGATCCCACACCGCCAACTAACAACCTCAGCGCCTGGAACCCAATCACTACTGAAGACACCATCCGCCTAATGAACTCAATCCACTCTGGCTCACCAACCGACCCCTGCCCCCACCACATCTTCAACAAAGCTGACTCCATCATCGCACCCCATCTCCGTGATGTCATCAACTGCTCGTTCAACTCTGCCACCTTCCCAGAAAGCTGGAAACACGCCGAAATCAGCGCCCTCTTGAAAAAACCCACAGCAGACCCCTCTGAACTTAAAAACTACCGACCCATATCCCTCCTCCCTTTCCCCGCCAAAGTTATTGAGAAAGCTGTCAACAGCCAGCTCGCCGCCTTCCTTGAATACAACAACTCCCTCGATCCCTCTCAATCCGGATTTCGAGCCAAACACAGCACCGAAACCGCCCTCATTGCAGCAACAGACGACATCCGAACACTACTGGATAACGGAGAAACAGCAGCCCTCATTCTACTCGACCTCTCCGCCGCTTTCGACACAGTCTGCCACAGCACCCTTATACAACGCCTCAGCAACATCGGCATACAAGGAAAAGCCTTGAGCTGGATCATCTCATTCCTCGCCGGGAGAACTCAAAGAGTCCGACTTCCCCCATTCAACTCAGAGGCCACTGAAGTCATCTGTGGAGTACCACAAGGATCATCACTCAGTCCCACCCTCTTCAACGTTTACATGAGCCCACTCGCATCCATCGCGCGCCAACACAACCTCAACATCATCTCTTACGTCGACGACACCCAGTTAATCCTTTCCCTAACCAAAGACCCTAACACCGCCAAAACCAATCTTCACGAAGGCATGAAAGAAGTAGCCGAATGGATGAAACATAGCCGCCTAAAACTCAACTCAGACAAAACGGAGGTGCTCATTCTAGGATCCCCCCCCTCTGCCTGGGACGACTCTTGGTGGCCTTCCGCCCTGGGCACAGCACCCACACCCACAGACCACGCACGTAACCTTGGCTTCATCCTAGACTCCTCTCTCTCGATGTCCAGACAAGTCAACGCAGTCTCATCCTCCTGCTTCAACGTACTTCGCATTCTCAAAAAGATCTTCCGCTGGATCCCCCTCGAGACTAGAAAGACCGTCACCCACGCACTGGTCACGAGTCGACTGGATTATGGTAACACACTATACGCCGGAATCACAGCAAAACTACAGAAAAAACTACAACGCATCCAAAACGCATCAGCGAGACTCATATTGGACATCCCTCGCCAAGATCACATCAGCGGACACCTAAAAGACCTCCACTGGCTTCCCGTCAACAAGAGAATTACGTTCCGTCTTCTCACCTACGCACACAAGGCACTCTACAATCTAGGACCCGAATGCCTCAACACTCGACTGTCCTTCTACACACCCACCCGCCAACTAAGATCGTCAAATCAAGCCCTCGCCGCAGTCCAGCGCATCCGAAAATCCACCATGGGTGGCAGATCCTTCTCCTTCCTTGCTGCCAAGAACTGGAACTCACTCCCCACCCACCTCCGCCTTACTCAAAACCACATCTCCTTCAGAAAAGAACTTAAAACATGGCTATTCGACAAATAATGAACCCCTTCCCCAAGCGCCTTGAGACCCTATGGGTGAGTAGTGCGCTATACAAATATCCGAACTTGAACTTGAACTAGAGTGCTTGCCCCTAAATTGTGGAATTCCCTTCCTGCCCATATTCGTGCCATTGACGACCTTTTGTTATTTAGGAAAGCTGTAAAAACTTTTATCTTCCCTAATAGCTGTTAACTTTTCTCTCTCTGTTGATTTTTTCTCATCCGGTTTGTGTTGTGTTCCTTTCCAGGCGCAGCGCCGGGACGCCCCTTAGCTGTGGGCAGCTGTGCGTTTAAAAATGGAGTTAACATAACATAACATAACAAAAGTTTAAGCTATTGCTATTACAAATTAAATAAATTATTTAAGTATTAATTATTTAAAAAAATTAAAAGCCATTGTTATTTGTAATATCAATACATCTAAGTCACGTAAATACAAAACACGTTGCATTACAAATGCTATAGGTGTCACATTTGCGAAAGTTATAACTATTGGCATTGTAAATGACAAAGCTATTAATTTAACTATTTTAAAAAATAACACATAAATAAAAAAAAATTCATTTATAAGACCATAGCTCAAAGTTTCCTAATGCGAGCCCTATTGCATTTCCAATGCTTGTTTGCTTTTGGTAGTAGATCTTCAAGGTAAACGAATTACTGTTTGACGCTATCTCTGGAACATCTCTTTGCTTCAGATGAGGATGTGAAAATTATCCAAGTGGTTTGGTTACAAGTAGGTAGATGTGTGCAAAATTGACGTGATTTGTTTTCGCGTAATTACGCAAAATTTCAGGAATGTTGCGTCAAATTATGCATAACTGTGCTAAATACGAATCCATTGTTTAACACTATCAGCCTGATTCATCAAGCTAAATTGCGCCCGCAATCGCTGCGAAAATGCAATTGCGGGCGCAATGTCGGTAATCGGCATTCATCATTAAATCGCTAACACATAATAGCGAATACGCAATTATATTCGCAGAAACCCGGTAGGAGAGCATTAGCGATTCGGAAAATGCGACAATCCACGGATTTTGCGAAATAAATTGCGGTTTCGCTATACAATCGCAATCGGTATTCATGAAATACCGCAAATAGCGAAAAAACCAAAAATCGCTGTTTGCGCGGCGCAAATTAAGGACAACTCAAAGCAGGTGGTAACCATAAAAGCCATGTAAAAAAAAAAATTCAAAAAACAGTTGGCCAATCAGTAACAGGTTCAGGCCTGACCAATCACACATAAGGACAATCAGCAGCTGCATTAGGAGTGCCACAATGCCAGGAATGTACATGGTCGTCAGGCGCCGAAGGCTACAGCGAGCAGCACGGAGGAGAGGCCAGATCCAGGAGAGGATATTCCGCCAGCGGGTCACCTTGCTGGGCCAAACAAGAGAGCAGATATATGCAAAATACAGGCTGAATGGGGAAATGATAATCCAGCTCATACACGACCTTGACCCCCTGATGCAGCACCCAACAAGGCGTACCAATGCGGTGCCTACACATGTGCAGGTATTGTGTAGCCTGCACCTCCTGGCCTCTGGGAGCTTCCAGGGGATAGTAGCGGCTGCTGGGGGGATATCCCAGCCCACCATGTCACGCTGCCTCAAGACTTTTGTTGACGCTATGCTTACCCAGCTACACCGATACATAAAATTTCCCACCAGCCAACAGGAATTGCACTTGACCAAGCTACAATTCTACAATGTAGCACATTTTCCACATGTACTCGGATGCATAGACTGTACCCACGTCGCCATCTGCCCACCAGCTGCCACGGAGTATATGTTCCGCAATCGGAAGTCCTACCACTCCCTCAACATACAGATGGTCTGCAATGCCAAGACTTACATCACTGACATTGTGGCCCAGTACCCAGGGAGTACCCATGACTCCTATATATTCCGGCACAGCGGCCTCCACACACGACTGGCCAGGGGAGACTTTGGGGAAGGACACCTACTTGGTAAGTACACTTTGTCGACAATGTCACATTGCTATGAAGTAGCAGCGCAGCACAGGCACTCACTCTCTGCTCCTCTCATTCAGGTGACAGTGGCTACGCCCTCCGTGATTACCTCCTCACCCCATACCTCAACCCTGCTACACCCCAGCAACGGCGCTACAATGTTGCGCACATTCGGACAAGGAACTGCATAGAAAGGACATTTGGGTTGCTCAAAAGCAGGTTCCGCATACTGCACAAGACAGGTGGGGCCATGTATTACAGTCCTGCAATGTGCTGCCGCATTGTGGCTGTCTGCGCAATACTTCATAACATTGCAACCAAGCGCCGGATACCTGTCGACATATCTGGCAGTGAATCTGAAGGGGACGACCGGCCACCTGCTCATGCGCGCCATGCACACGGGGAGAATCCTGCTGAAGGCCACAGACGTCGCAACCACATCACACTGAACAGTTTCTGATGCACCCTCTACCCTCACCCCACAAATCACAAATGCATGCAGAAATCAATAATGACACTACGCCAATGAGTGCTGCTAAAATAAATATAATTGTTTCATTCACAATAATGGTAACACTTTAACTGTTGTCTTTGCTAACAGTATTTCAGCATACTGCTGTGTGGAACTGACAGGGCAGGCTTATACTCAACCTGTGCCTGTAAGAGTCATAGAAAGTCATGTGCGCCTCCTGCGCGTACCGCCCAAACGCCTCTGTGGCTCATCCTCATCCATGGCACGTGCAGCTGCTGTGGGCCTGGTGCTGCGCCTGAGTGCCCCTACGTGTGAGGCAGAGTGGCTGCTCACACTAGATGTCCCTCACTGGCATCATCACCCCCAACAGTGGCAGGTAGAGCAGGACGGTGTAGTGCTGTCACGGCACTGGTCAGGTGCTCAAGGACCCTGGCCACATCCTCGCAGCACTGGATGAGCTGCTGCTGCTGCGCAAGGGACCGCCGCGACAACTGTGATGTGGCATTGCTAATGATATAATTGGACCTGGTGTAGGCGGTCAGCCTGGTCAATAGCTGCCGGTGGCGGCGGCGTGCTGCGTTGCGCTGCGATGTATTTGCAGCAGTGCTGGCCACCATGGCTGCAGTCATGCGGACCATACCCTCCCCCACATTTGCCATGGCTGCAGTCATGCTGGCCATTCCCCCACCCACACCTTCCATGACTGCCGTCATGCGGTCCATCCGGTCCCCCACTCCGGCAACATTGCGCCCAATGTTATACAGCTGTAGCTGTATGGCACCTTGCTGCCGTGCTTGCAGCTGATGTATACGGAGCATGCGTCTTTCCACGCTCACTCTCACCAGCTCCGGTCCATTCCCCCTCCTGCTGCTAGGTGCATTGGTCTGCAGGCGAGGCGTGCCACGCCTGCTCTGCTGGCCTGACACAGTGGGTGGCCGCTGTGTTGCCGCTATTGCAGGCCCTGATGTAGAAGCACCAGCTGCTGGTGGTGTCACGGCAGGCGTTGTTAGTGCGGCAGGGGCTGGAGGCACCCTGGTGGTGGACCTGGCTGTGGAAGTATTTGCTGCGCCAGACGCAGGAGGCACACTGGTGGCGGACCTGGCTGCGGAAGTATTTGCTGCGCCAGACGCAGGAGGCACACTGGTGGCGGACCTGGCTGCGGAAGTATTTGCTGCGCCAGACGCAGGAGGCACACTGGTGGCGGACCTGGCTGCGGAAGTATTTGCTGCGCCAGACGCAGGAGGCACACTGGTGGCGGACCTGGCTGCGGAAGTATTTGCTGCGCCAGACGCAGGAGGCACCCTGGTGGTGGACCTGGCTGCAGGAGTAGTTGCTGGGCTGGTGGCTGTGTATGTGGCGGCACCTCCTCCTCATCCGGTGCCTCCTCATCTATTTGCAGCCTCTCGCTGTCGCTGCTGTCTGCACCACCTGTGAGGGGAAGTGGACGTTCATTAGTTGCATGTATCTGTCACACGTGCAGTTGCTACATGCATGCTGGGTGACATTCCCTGACTGGCTATGGCTTTGCGTACTTTGGTACCTGTCTGGCTGCATTGTGGTAAATCTACATTGTGGCCACACTACATGTCCCACAATGCTTCAGGGCATTACCTGATGTGGAACGATGGCATGACTATGGAACAATATGGGAGGCTAATTGGTCATGGACATTCATTGGGGACAGGGTCGCAGTCGCATGCCACTTACCTCGGGTGTCTTGGGTGGTGCGGGATGAGTCCATATGAGTCACTCCGATGACCGCCTCTGTCTCCAGGGTGTTCTCTACTTGATCCTCCATGGGGGTGTTTGGAGGGACTGTAGGTTCTCCCCCTCCTGTGCCCGATGATTCTCCAAGGCGCTCAGCCACCCTCTCTGTGGCACGACCTCGGAGGTCGTACCAGCGTTTTTTAAGTTCGTCAAGTGACCTGTCCGCCACACCCACGGAGTTTACCGTGGACGCTATGCCCTGCCAGATCCTGCGTTTTTTTTTGTTTTTTTTTTAAAACTTTATTGTCAAGAAGGCATACAAGGCATTCACAGTAACATCACTTATTGTATTTTCATAACAGTACTTAGTGTAATCCAAAATCGGGATAAGTCTCAGCATGAGTCATTGCCTGCGGCAATTATATTAGTACGGATGAGAAGGAAATACATGCTATCGAGCAGCATACAGTCTTATTCGATAATACTTCACTCCCTGTTGCAATTCGCAAAGTGCCCCCTTAGAACAGAACAAGTAATTCCTAGCAGGTTCAATCAATAAAACTAAAATCATAACCATTAAAACCTAACAGGTGTCATCATCACAATAGTACATTGTAGTCTTACATAGACAAGTCCTCATCGACTGCACATATTCCGTAAATCCGTACAAAGCTTTCTCGTGGTCCCGCTCCATCCCACCACAACTCAGACTACCACTCACCATGCCCCTTTTCCTAATCTTCTTCTTCTTCCGACTCCACATCATCGTCCTCCGGTAAGGGTGCACACGGTTCCCCCCTGTATTTGTTCCAAGGCAGCCACACTTTATTCCATTTACGGGGACATGCCCGCAGCACATACACCGCCCTCTCTTTCACCAATAGAATGTCCATATTTTTAATCCAGCCGCGCACCGTAGGAACTTCCGGGGCACCCCATTTCTGAGCAATGTCTCTTTTGGCCACTGTCACAGCCAATGTGACCCACAACTGTCCATACCTGTTCAGGTCAGTAGGGTCCCAAATGTTCAATAGGCATTTACGGGGTTCAGGGAGAAGTGACACCCCAAGGACTTGGGATATTGTGCGCATAATTTGTCTCCAGACTTCCTGGATCAATGGGCAGTCCCAGAGTGTGTGTAGCAATGTACCCTCCTCCCCACAGCCTCTCAGACAGAAGGGGTGTGGTGCTCTCTTTATCCTGTGTAGAAGTGTCCTGGTGTAATAGGTGCGGTGGAGGATCTTGAGTTGTACTAACCTGAACCTGGCCGATATGCCCACCTCCCTCGGGGACGCCAGCGCCTCATTCCACTCAGTGTCATCCATGTCTCCTACATCCCCCTCCCACCTCTCTCTAAGTTTCTGCGTGGGGATTGTCAGGTTGTTAACCAGTTTCTTGTATGTAAGAGAGGTCGCTTTTTGTTCCATAAACTCAGTCAACAACCTGTCTTCTAGTGGCGACGATTCCGGGAGTGTGGTGTCAGGTGGAATGGCTTGCAGGAGGGCGTGACGAATTTGCACATACCTAAATGTTTCAGTGGGGCCCATAGCATACCGCTGTTGTAGCTGTGAGAATGGAATGACTGTGCCCTGATCCCAGAGGTCGCCCACCACCGAAATCCCAATTTGATCCCAGCGTGTGAAGCCCTTACTGGACCTCAAGTTCCCCAATGATTTTGCGTCCCACAACGGCGTCATTCTAGTGATCTTCCCCTTCCATCCCATTCGAGATTGCGCTGTGTGCCATAGGGCAGCCGTATGCTGCGTTGGGCCAAGCAACGTGCGGACTTGTGAGTGGTTGTACAGCACCGATAGCATGCCGTCCGTCCCCAACTGCGACCAGTCCGCCTTATAAGCGGGGTCATCCCGCTGGACATGGATCCAACAATTAATCACCTTAAGTTGGGATGCCCAATAATACAGTTGAAGGTTGGGAAGTGCAATCCCTCCGTCGTACCAGCTCTGAACTAGTTTGGCGTGTGCTATACGGGCGGGGCCGCTGCCCCACAACAGGGCAGACACCTGCGCAGCCACCTGTTGGAAGTAACGTGGAGCCACTATGTATGGGGCGTTCTCCAGCACGTAGAGAAACCTAGGGAGAGCCATCATTTTAAATAACGCTGCCCGCCCAAGGAGGGTCAGCGGAAGGGTCGCCCAATATTTAACGTCCGCACGTAAACGTGTCAGTGGCGGCACCAGGTTCGCAGTGTAGAAGTCCGCTGCTGTAGCAGTGATGAAAATACCTAGGTATTTAAAGGAGCCGGTCGCTAATTGTAGGGGGCAGTCAGTCCGTAGTATGGGCTCCCGGCCCTGAAGGACGAATATTATGGATTTAGACCAGTTTAGGGTGTACCCGGACGCCTTCCCGTGTTCATCGCACAGAGCCAACAGGGCAGGAATACCCTCATTGGGTTCGGTCATGTAGATCAGCATGTCATCTGCATATAAGGATACCTTATCCTCCCACCCGTCCTCCCAGGTGATGCCCCGAAATAATGGCGTTGCTCTGAGCAGGATAGCCAGCGGTTCTAGCACCAGTGCAAAGAGCAAGGGGGACAGTGGGCATCCCTGCCGGGTTCCTCGCCCCAAGGGGAAGGTCCGCGAAATGTGGCCGTTCGCCACCACCTGCGCCATGGGTGACCTATATAGTAGCCGTATCCATGCTATAAATTTTGGGCCGAAGCCCATACGAGCAAGGACCGCAAAGAGATACTCCCATTCCACCAGGTCAAAGGCCATTTTGGCGTCCAGAGACAATATGACTGCCTGGCCCGGGATGAGATGTGCTCGCGCCAGGACTCCATGGACTCTCCGCAAATTCAGTGCCGTACTTCTGTGTGGCATGAAACCTGATTGATCGGGGTGTATCAGGGTCTGTAGATGCGTAATCAGGCGACTAGCCAGGAGTTTCGCCAGGATCTTCGCTTCCACGTTTAGCAGAGAGATAGGTCGGTATGACGAGCACGCCGTCTGCGGTTTGTCAGGCTTAGGAATGGCCACTATCGTGGCTATGCGTTGGTCTAGAGGGAGTTCAGCCCTATCGAAACTCTCCACATACATATCCAGCAGGGGTTTGCTCAACAGGGGAGCCGACGCTTTATACCATTCCACGGGTATCCCGTTGGGACCCAGCGCCTTTCCGGATCGCAACGACTGTATAGCCAATTGGATTTCCTCTTCATTTAAGTCAGTTTCCAGTTCCCGTTGTGCGTCCTGTGAGAGCTCGGGGACCGCTATGTTATTCAGTGACGCTAACGCCTCCCGCTCTGTGACCTCACGAACCGGTGTGTATATGTCTTGATAGTGACGTGCCAGGGTGTGAACTATCTGCTCAGGGTGTGTCTGTAGCTGGCCGTCCTGTGTATAAAGCCTCTGAATACCTTTGTTACATCCACTCTTTTTATCTAACCACGCCAGCATCTTCCCGGCTTTATCACCCAGATCATAAATCCTGTGTGCTGTGTTCGCCAAGTGCCCCTTGGTAACCGTTGTAAGATGCGACAAATGTTGTTGTTGACTGAGGTGTAGCGCATGAGCAGTGACAGGGGTAGGATCGGCCATATGCGCTGCGTTCGCGGCATGCAATGCCAATTCTAACTGCGCGAGGTCACGTCTAGAGTCTCGCCTATGCCCCGTAATGGCTGCTATTGCTGCGCCGCGCAAGACTGTCTTGTACGCCTCCCAAAGCACCGAGGGCGAGGAAACTGTGCCTACATTTTCCGTAAAATAGTGTGATGTGGCCAATTTAAGCTTTTTCCTAACACCAGGGATTTGTAAGTAATTGGGGTAGATTGGATAGATCCTTGCGCGTCTCTTTTCTTTAGTTGTAATGTGGAGGGACATTGGGGAGTGATCAGATACACCTCTAGGCAGGATCTCCAATTTGTCCACCGAGCCCAGACCCAACCCCAAGAAGAAAAGGTAATCAATGCGTGAGAGGCTGTTGTGTGTAGCCGAGTAGTGCGTGTACTGAGTTGCTGTGGGGTTCAATTGACGCCAGGCATCAGTGAGGCCCAGCGCCGTCAGAAAACCAGGAAGCGTGGCCGTCCCTCTCAGGCGTTCTCGCACGGGAAAGGTGTCCAACCTCGGGTCGGATATGGCATTGAAGTCCCCCCCAATAATCATGTCACCCTCTGGGAGGTCAAGTAGAAATTGACCCAGCGCCGGCAAGGCCGTAGAGTGAAGCGCCGGTGGGATGTACACTGACACTATGTTGAGGGGCCTCCCTTCCCACTGGCCAAAGAGCGCCGCAAATCTACCCTGATCGTCCCTTTTGCGGCTTTCCACCATAAAGGAGGAGTTCTTCCTAAGGAGTATCCCGGTGCCCCTGGATCCCGTGGTGAACTCAGCATGCACCTCCATGGCATAGCCCCGTCTGTTGAGTGCTTTGCATGTAGACCCAGCAAGGTGCGTCTCCTGCAGCATCACCAAGTCAGGGCCGTGGCGTTTGATGGTTTGAAGAACCAATCCTCGCTTAATCTTGTCCCCCAGACCCCTAACATTCCATGTGAGTAGTTTTAAGGGAGACACCATTGTCATCAGCGGGCCACCGTCCGCGGGTGTGTCACTAGCCTGCTGGGCCATATGGGAGTATGATCAGTGCGATTGACATGTGGAGTCGGAGTGGAACACATATACAATGACGTGTGCTAGGATACCACGAGTGCATAGCCCGCAGTCGGACCTTGTGCCATAATGAAAAGATGATGACTAAGAACAGCAACCATAACAATACAACCAACCCCCCCCACCCCCTCCCTGCTTCCCTGCACCCAGATCCTGCGTTTTTCCTGTTCTGCCACCCTCCTAGAGTCCTTCCCAAAGAGTTTGGAGTGGTTGGCCACCACACCCTCTATTAAATGCTCCAGCTCCTGCTCGGAGAATTTTAACTTTCTCTTCCGCCCTGTGGTGTTGCTGGGCCCAGGAACAGCCTCCTCAGACATTGCTGCACTGTACTTGCTGAGTAGTTTCCTGACAGATTTGCTGGAGCTGTCCCAGTTGCTGACTCGAGGTCTGCCTCACTGTGGTGTATGGGGGTGGGCCCTGGCTGCTTCCTGGTTGTGATGTCATCGCTGTGCTCGACATGCGACTTCCCGTTTTCCCGATCTCGCGCTATTTGAGGTCCCGCTATTGACGATCTCGCTATTAGAGAATTCGCAATTCCGACACGGATGTTGCCGGAAATAGCGTATTTTATGCGAATTTCGATAGTCGCAACCGGTATTTGCGGCCGCGTGCGATTCGCTTTATTTTCTCTAAATTATTCATGAATACCGTTTTGCGTGTCCTTGATAGCGAGTCGCTATTATTCGCTATTAGGCCCACGCAAAACGTCCCGTTGATGAATCAGGCTCTATATGTTAGTGCAAAATGTGTCGTTGCACCACTTTTTTATGCGAGAACACATTTTGCGCTTGAAAAATGGCAAGATAAACACAAATGCTGTGAACATTCTGATTGTGTTGTTCTTGGTCTATGATTGTGCTGTGAACTGCAGTGTGATTACGCGACGTGGCGTACTGGCATAATTTTGTGATTTCCACATTAACAAGGTCATTTCGAAATTCCCAAAATTATGTGAATGACGCCAGCATAATTTAAGTTTTGCCTGGGCCTAGTGACAAGATCAAGGCAACCCATAACATATCGATTGTCGTGTAATTTCAAAGACACGAGGCCGCTTTCAATGCATGGATATGTTGTAGGTGGATTGGAGAAAAAGCTGAACAATCTGCATCGTGGGATCAGTTTTTGTACTCACGCCCAACTCTTTTGCCCCCTTGTTTGTTTTTGTTTCCTTTTATGTAAAATAACAGTAAAATCCTTTACGTTTCACCGAATCAGTGTGGCGGCAAATTGTACAGCTTATATTTGTAGACTGCAAAATATCCAAATCCGCTGGTTACAAAAATTACTGTGGATACTTGCATATTTCTAAGAGAACACGCTGGTTGCCAGCAGAAATGGAGTCCTTCTTTTGACAGAAAGAGGCTTCTATTATTGTATTATGAAATGTCTTCTCCAAAAACTTCCTAAACCTTGTACTATAAAAGAACATAGGGCCACATTTATCAACCAATTTTGTGTTCGCAAATGGGCCGATTCGCAGAATTGGCCAGTTTGCGAAAGCAAAAAAGGCTTTTTATATGCATCAAACCCTATTTTGCGAGTCAGTGACCTGTTACCAAATCGTAAAATGGGTTTGCGATTCAGTATTTAAAAGGGGCGTGTTTAGGGCATCCCTTCCAAATAGCGAATCGCAGCAGTATGTGTAAATGTTTTGTGACAGTGAAAGCGGTCGCCAAACATTTGCTATTTACCACCAACTTCAAGTTGGTGGTAACCCATTCACAAATGGGAAGGGGTTGTAAAAAACGTTTTTAAGAGCAGGCAGTGGTCCCAGAACAGGCAGTGGTCCCATGGATCACTGCCTGCTCTTAAAAAAATGAAAAGAAAACTTCAATTTTTTTTTTTAATGCAACCCATTTTCCTGTAAGGAAAACAGGCTGCATGTGGAAAAAAAGATTGCTTTATTTAAAAGCACTCACGGACCCGGTAGTCTGCTGACCCCAGCAGGCCACCATCACTGTGATTATAGCGATTCCTAGGGTATCTCAAATTGTGACCTACCTCATTAATATTAATGAGGTAGGTCGATTTTGCGACCCCCTAGAAATCTCTAAAGGAAACTCCATGAGTTTCATAGATTTGTAATAGCGATTACCTAATTGCGATTCTCAGAAAAATCGCAATTAGGTAATCGCTATTGCAAATGTTGATACATGTGACCCTTAATTCTAATTAAATATAAAAGCACAGCACTGTACTAGTGATCGATGTGTGAGGAATTCATGTCTGTTAAAAAGCACATAGTGGAGGGAGAAGACACTGTGGACATTTGAAAATGTACTTCTGGCAGCCAGCCTGAGTTGAAAAAAGTTGTAGTGAGTCCAAGGATTTGGGTCAAAGGATTGTGAACTCTTTCTATTGTAAATCAAGAGGCTGCATGCCTTCAAAACATGTTGTGTGCCCATAGTCCATTTTGTGCAAAATATGTCTGAGAACTGCTTGGCAGTAGTGGAATTAGGCTGCAGCTAATCTGTGCCTATATTTTGCTTCTAAATAAGTATACTGTCCAGCGTCATTCCTAACTAGTATGCTCTGGTGTTTACATTCTGACTGGGGTCTGTCTGTGTGAACACTCTGTGTACTTTCACTCAGGGCACATTCCAGGGCCTGCCAGAGATGCGCAGTGTCTGTGATGTTGACAAGGAATATCGGAAAATGTGTGTAAGGCAGATAGTGAGAGAGACTAGTATTGAGCTGAAGACTGGATGAAGCTGGCCACCAGAGCTCCTGGAGAAGAGTATTCTCAATGGTAGACCTTTTAGTGTTTGAACCCATGCTGGGGCTCCTCGCGTGTTAGACCATGAGAGGGGACCAGGTTCCTGAATTCTGGTCCAAATGTGGTGGAATCATATCTGTACATTAATGTAGCACTATGAGGTGTGAGATGGACCAGTGTTTACAGACGAATCACTGGATCTAAAATTATGCAATATAATTAGAAAGTATAACTCTCTAGGCACTGCATGATGAGCCAGAAGGTTGGATTGAATGACTGGTGAAATGAATGTATGGGGTGACTGGGTTTTAGTAAAGGACAAAACCCACAATACCCAAGCTAGGACCAGTAGTCTAGAGACATTATTTTCCATGGGACAGGGAGTGAAAAAAGGGTATAGATCATATTTTAGAATAGTTTTTTCACCCTGAAGTTGTTCTGATTTGTTCTAATGTCAACCTTCTTCTTTTCCCTAAAAAACAGGGGGATATTATCAAGGGATTTATCTCTGCTTTATCTCTGCTTTTTTGGCTTTAAAAGCCAAGAAAGCGGAGATAAAATTATCTCCCTATCAGGAACAGGGTACTAACACGCAAATTCGCAAGGGGGCGTTCCAGAGAAAAATAATAGGAGAAATGTTGTTAAGCGACATTTCTCCTATTATCAAGGATATCGCTAACCCTGTTAGTGGTAAAAAAGCAGCGCTAACTACGGTTAGCGCTGCTTTTTTTACACCTGGTATTTTCCTGACTTAGCCATGATATCCTATGGAAGGTGGATATCATGGCTAAGTTTGTGAGCTCCTATCATCAAGCTAACGCCAAACTTCGAGAGATTATCGTTGGTTTTCCAGCGATAATCTCTCATTTGGCAGTTAGCGTGAGGATTTTTATCACTTCTCAGATAAACGTTGCTAATAGCAAGTTATCGCAGCAATAATTTCCGGCGATGCTTAGCGCTAAAAAAATCGTTGCAAAGCCTAGTTAGCGATAAATATCGCTACTCGTTGGTAATATGCCCCACAATTTTTATTAGTTTCCAGATGAGCATTCAAACATTTCAAGTACACTGTGATGGTCTCTCTCATTGTTACAAAGCTAATAAAAAAACACAGCTTGCACAATACAAGAGCCACACGTTTTTTTGTGATTTTTTGAGAGTTTTATATAGCGCTGGCTAGACTCGAAGGTATCAGAGCGCTTTACATAAGGTTCCACAGAAATGGGGGCGACGCTTGGGCGCTGATGTAAGCAGTAACTGGTCTCGGAGCTCCTCCGCGGCCGCCCTCTTTTGTAAGTGATCCTGTCCAGCTGTAAGGGACCATAGTACAGCAGACTGCTGTGGAATACCCAGTGCCCTCCAGGAATGGAGGAGGACTCGGAACAGCACACGGATGACAACGACACTGCAACTGGGGGGAAAGAGCCTGGACACCCTGGGGACCCATCACTGGGGGATATCATGCAGGCGATTATAGCTTTGCGAGAGGCGCTTGAGGCGCGGATGGACGCCATTGGCTCGGATCTCACCCTACTGAAGGATGACCACCGAAAAATCAAAGCGAGAAGCTATTAACGAAACCACCATGATGGACATACCGGACACAGTCGCCAGTCTGCGAGACTCTCTGAAAGAAGTGGTGAACAGGGTCAAAGTGCTGGAGATGAGGGCTGAGGACAGCGAAGGGCGCTCCAGGCGAAACAATCTCCGCATCGTAGGTGTACCGGAGCACGAAGAGGGAGCTGATGCGATACAGTTCCTGGAAGCCTGGCTCAAAACGGAGGTGGCACCGGAGGGTCTATCCCCCTTCTATGCGCTGGAACGTGCGCACAGGGTCCCGGCGCGTCCGCCTAAACCTGGAGCTCCGCCCCATTCTGTGGTGGTGAGACTTCTGCATTTTAGGGATAGAGACTTCATATTACAGAAAGCCCGCGAGCAACAGAATCTGCAGATCGGGAATAGTAGGGTGATAATATTCCCTGACTACACTCGGAAAGTACAGCGGCAGAGAACTTCCTTCTTGGCTGTCAAGCTAAAGTTATGCCAGCTCCATCTCTCGTATGCCATGCTGTTCCCTGCCCCACTTAGAGTAACTGCAGACTCAAAGACACACTTGGTCCTCACCCTGCATGCGGCGTGGGACTGGTTGGAAACCCGTGCCGGCACTGGACCACGTTAACCGCAGTCTGCCTCTCCTCGAAACCAGTTGTCCACCTCATCACCGGTACAAAGACCCATCTCCCCTACTGATCGACGACAGGAACGTGACAGGGTGGTCCTGGCAGTGGCGGCCATTAGTCACGGCGAAGTCAGCCCAAGTGGTAATGACATGGACAAGGAGAGTGTAGGGCTGGAGAGTTCGGGAACGAGTAGTGCGCTGGGTCTTTCGGATGTTCACCTGCCGGACGTTACCCCACAGACAGCGGATGGACTATTTGGGTGATTTGTCTGAGGAGAGTATGCGGCACAAGCTGGTAGGACATTGGTGGGGACTCTGGGGTCTAGGCTCCCAACCGATACACTGGGAGAGAGCCTACAAGATGAGGTGGTCCCACTGGGTGCACTAGTTCCAACGGGGGGTTCTGGGATCAACAGGAGTGAGCCACGTACCACCTTTTTCCTTTGGTTCTTTGCATGATTGTCTTTGATTGGATGGGGGCCTGTTTTCGCATACCTGTCCTGGTGTGTGGGAGTTGGGTAAAGTTGGAAGTTTGGGGTGGGAGGGGTGGGGGTCAGACATGTCGCGGGGGGCTTTCTGGGATCAGGACCTAGATTTGGAACCATGGGCTCCTCCGTAGGAATCAAAATTGTGTCCTGGAATGTTAGGGGGATGCACACTATGGGCCGGCGCCACAAAATCCATGCCTACCTGGTGCGCAGGGGAGTGCTAATTGCATTACTGCAAGAAACCCACTTGACAAAGACAGAGGGGGCAGAGCTACAATGCAGTTGGAGGGGGCAGGTGTTTCACACTACATACTTGGCCTTTGCAAGAGGGACCTTGGTGTGGGTGCGGGCAGGGGTGCCATTTCAATGTATCCGGCAGATTATCGATACCGAAGGCCGATACACAATAGTGGTAGGGTGCTTGGATGGCCGGAATATTAAGATAGGAAGCATATATGCCTCTAATATTGAACAACCAGCTTTCTTTGCGCAGTTATCACACAAGCTGGCAACGGTCTTGACAGGACCTGTGCTCCTGGGGGGAGATTTCAACTGTGTTACTGACGTGGACCTTGACCGCTCTCATCCACCGCTCCCTGATGCTCCCACACGTAGGGTCGCCGAATCACGACGAGAATGGCAAAGTCACTGGGGTCTAACGGAAAGTTGGCAGGCTCATCACCCGGGGGAACGGGACTACTCTTATTTCTCAGCTCTACATGAGCTGCATGTACGGTTGGATTCTATCCTTTGCTCCCCAGCTGTGCACATGACGGTTTTGGTGAGTGAGTACTTAGCTAGGACGACATCTGATCACAACCCGTTACTGGTGTCCTTGAATTGGGTTAGAATTAAGTCCAATATCGCTAGCTGCCGTCTCCGCCCGGACACACTGGAAGACCAGGCCTTTAGAACCACCATAGGTACTGCTATAGAGGAGTACTTCCAGAATAACACAAACACGTCCACCAGCCGACATAATGAGTGGGATGCATTTAAAGTGGTGATACGAGGCCGATGCATAGGGGAGGCGGTGGGAGTTCGTAAAACTCTACTGGATGATGTACAGAAAGCAGAACAACTGCTCCGGGATATGGAAAGGGAAAGACCTGGACGGGAGGATAAGACAGGGGATCTTGTGGGGGCCAGGGAGGAGTTGGCAGCGCAGGTAGAGCGGTTAAGGTGTTTCGATTATAGGGCATACATAGCGAGGGCGCATGCAGAAAGGGACAAATCTGGAGCACTGTTAGCTTGGCTGGCCAATCCGGCGCGCAGGGGGACACCGATCCTAGAACTGCGAGGCGAGGGTGACACAACATATTACGGGCAACAGGCTATCAACATGCAGTTTCTTGAATACTACACTACACTGTACCATAGTCAGCTAGATCACCCCAGAGGGGGCAGAGGTCCTTTGTTTCGCAGTGGAGCTAGGAGAGATCAGAGGTGCCATAAAACATATGGCCCAGAACAAAACCCCGGGCACCGATGGGCTGCCGGTGGAGTTTTATGCCACGTATGTAGATCTGTTGGCCCCTCAGTTGTTAGCCCTCTACAACCAATCAAAGCAGGATGGCTGCCTGCCTAGCTCAACCAGAGATGCGATAAATATACGGCTTCTCAAACCTGATAAACCGGCGTGGGATCGCACTGCCTATCGCCCTCTCGCGATGTTTAATCTCGACTACAAGATCTTAAGTAGTATTTTGGCCACTCGATTGATGGTCCATATGACTGTCCTTGTGCACGGGGACCAGCAGGATTTATTCCTTCCCGGAATACGGCTATGAATATACAAAGGCTGTGTCAACTGGTGCATGGCTCGGTTGGTGAGGAGGAGCCTTCGATAGTCTTGAGTGGCCATATTTGTTTAGGGTCCTGCGGGCATTTGGACTGGGCGAGGGATTCGTGGCTTGGACGCAGATTCTCTACAACCGCTCGACCGCCAGAGTATGAATGGGGGCGTGATTTCGGAGGCCTGCAACGTGGGCAGGGGGACAAGGCAGGGGTGCCCGCTGTCTCCCCTCCTGTTTGCTCTGGCAATGGAACCACTGGCTGTCCACGCGAGATCGAGGCGGTACTACAGGGGCCTGGACGGGATGGGTCAGACACACCACATTGCCATGTACGCCGATGATCTTTTAATGTTCCTCGCCAATGCCGCCGAGGAGTTACGGGGAGCCCGAGAATTGCTGGATAGCCTGGGGCGGATGGCTGGGCTCAGAGTCAATTGGCATAAGAGGTGCCTTTTTCCAGTATACAGGGGTAGAGCTGAACCGCCAGAGGGACTGGATGTGAGATGGGAAAGCAGCTGCTTGCCTTATTTAGGAGTTAGAATTTATCATGTGCCTCCTGACTTGTTCGACGGCAATATAGGACGGGCATTGAGAGCTACTAAGAGCAAGTTCGATTTTTGGGGGTCTCTGCCTCTGTCAGTAGCGGGGAGAGTGGCGTTGCTAAAAATGGTAACCCTGCCCCACCTACTTTACTATTTTAGCTCACTGCCCATATGGATACCTGGGAAATACTTTACCCAGCTAAACACCATGGTTACAGGTTTTTTATGGGGCTCTGGGAGACGTAGAGTGGCGCTGAGCACCATGACGCCCCTGATTATGAGGCATATTATCATGCGGCTGGATGAGGACCAAAGGGATATGGACCTGGGACTCCGCTGGCTCTCTCTGAGTATTCTTCAGCTGCAGTTGCGCGAGAGGGAGATGCCGGGGGACCTATGGGTGGTGCGTCAGTGTTGGAATTTTGCAACTAGGAGAAATAAAGTGGGACCCTCGTATGCGCCTGAGATTCCATTATGGCTCTGCGAGGTGTTGCCGCATGGAGGAGATTGGCGGAGATAGCGGGACTGGGAAGAACTGGGGATCTCCAATGTTGGGGACCTTTATGAAGATGGTTCGCTTTTACCCTTTCAAGACCTCATGGACAGGTATGAAAATCCCAGACAAGATTTTCTCTTACATGCGGCATTGACGGCAGCCATTCGTAAACATTGGAGGAAAGGGATGGAGGAACCTCCGACCTTTCTCCCCTGTCAATATGTAGTCTCTTCAGCGGAAAAGGTCAAGGCGGTTATCTGTCTATACCGTCGAATTACGCAAGGGCTCAGAACCTCTTTAGAGGGGCTCCGCCTTAAGTCGGAAGCGGACCTGGGGACACCTATATAGGAAAGGCCGTGGGAGGTGCTGATGGAACGAGCGTGGAAATGCTCTAGGAATGCGAGATTTCAACGAATACAATTTTATGTGTTCCACCGAGCGTATCTCACGCCGCACAAAATTAACGAGTTCTTCGGATCCCGTACAGCCTGTCTGCGGTGCAAACTGGAGGGTGCCACTCTTGTTCACATGCTCTGGGAATGTCCATTGTTACACAAGTTTTGGGGAGAGGTCATGCCCAGACTACATGAGGTAACAGACAGGGAGATTCCGCAGACCACAGGATTTTGCCTGCTACACTGGTTCCCCCACACTGCCCGCAATAAGGTCACCAGAAAATGTATAGACTTAGGCTTAGTCCTAGCCAAAAGAGAGATTACTAGCCACTGGAAAACGGTCACGGCGCCTAGTGCCTCCCGGTGGATGAGGGAATTTATAAAGTGGGCTGACTGTGAGGGGATTTTCAGGCTGCAAATGGCTCGGAGAACCAATAATGACACATTTTTGGAAGCAGCTAGGGCATGGGGAGCGATGATGGAATTGCTCAAGAGGGGTGATGGGGTGAGTTGTTTTTTGGTAGATTCATGGACTGTCGGGGTGAACCTGACTATGGCCAGGACTTTAGCGGCAACGATTGGACAACCTAGCTGCGGGGGGAGGCCGCATCTTCTTCGCACCATGACTTGGGCGAATGGATCCGAGGTTCTGGATGGCGCTGGGGACCTCGCGGAGGCCAAGCTTAGTGCAAGTATGCCACACCATATGTCCAAAATGTTGAAGAATGGAATCCTATGAGGAGGCTATTTTGTGACTTTGCATGTATTTGCATTTGTAAACACTGAATAAAATTTGTTTAAAAAAAAAAAAAAAATGTTCCACAGAAATTACAAAATTACATCAGTTACACGTTGCATCAGTTACTAGAAAAACATTTCAAGAGAGTAGAAGACAAAATAAATGGAGCTTAGATGGGTAAGGGGGTATAGATAAATATATGCGACACTTTAAAGAGCAAGAAGGGGAGACAAATAGAGCAGATGGGAGAGAGGGGGAGTGAGAAGGGAGAGGAAGAGGGGGTAAACAGTATGAGAGACGAAGAGAAAGTCTGCCCCATGACCGACTGGGTAGGTGATGGCCGAGGAGGGAATCCACAGCCTGCCTCCCCTTTAGCTCTCAAGGTAGCTCCATCGGGCATCGGTCAGATAGCTAAGTCTCTAGGTTACATTAGTTACATTGGTTGCTCGAAACATTTAATAGCATATAAGACAAGATTAATTGCGCGAGGAAGGATAAGGGGGTAAGGGTAAAAGGGAAACGAGGAGGGAGATACGGCAGGGGGATGAAGGAAAATGTCTGCCCAATGTCCGGCTGGGTAGGTGACGGCTGAGGGGGAAGTCCACAGCCCATCTCCTCTGTAGCTATCAAGGTAGCTCCACCGGGCATCGGTCAAAGTGCTAGGTCTTTGCTGTCGGCAGCAAGTTCACAAATTCAATATCCAGAAGGATGAGCCGGATAGGGGTGGAGGGTGGAGGGTGGAGGAAATGAGCGAGGTCTGGTTGATCACCACTCCACGTGCTGTCGTATTTATGCCCTGTGTGGCATGGCCATTGTCCATCACTAATCATCTCTCCTGCTGACCTGAAGCTGATGTCTCCCCCTTGGAGAACGGGCTCGTCGATTTGCTGGGCTTCAATTAATTCAGCATTAGGCGCCATCTTAATGTCAGGCTTGGCTCAAGTGATGAGGTTCCTTTACACAACTGTGATTTTAATCCGGGTAAAACATCGGTACCCCTTGATTTATGGGACATCCTACCTCTCCAGTGGAATAACCTAGGCCGGCGCCATTTTGGGGTCAGGCTCGGTGGATCCCGGCATAGAAGTATTGGCAAAGTTTATTGTAGGGGATTAATTTGGGCGCTAGCAGGTCCTTTAAAACCCGATTGGGATCGCTGGTGGATGTTTTCCGCTCCCCCACTCACCACCTCTGAAGAGCGACCGCTGTTCAACTCAGGGGACGTTGCAGTATCTCACCCTCTCCAGCCGCAGCCACAGCCACACTATAAATTAGCAGTGCGGTGAAATCACCCCTCTGGGGTCAGCTGGCATAAAGAGGCGATGGCCGAGGGGTGGGAGCGTTGGATTGCAGATTAGATTAGGTCAGGGCACTGCGGGAGTCGGCAGCTGGTCTACCGGCGGAGGGCAGGCATCGCTCCTCCTCACAGAGCTGCTGCTGTTTGGAATTGGTGGGGGCTGCTGCACACGCTCCACCGCCTCGCAGCCCTGAGGTTCCGCCCCTGACTAGTCACCGCTGCAACAGGCCGCACGCCCTTTTCGTCCACCACTCTTGCCTCTATATCAGCGGCATGAAAGGCCTCTCTTGTTTCGCTGTCCCGCTTCCTCAGAGATCTTAAACACATGCATAAACACATGTGAACTCCCTCCCCTTCTCCCCCCTTTGAACCCCTTAAACAAAACTGTGGTAGATGAATGTATTCATATTTGTGTATTAGAGCTTCAACTGTGGAGGTTTCACCTGATGTTCATCTGTTTTCAGAGACAGGAAGCCCCCCCCTTGTTCTTTCCCCAAGGCTCAGGTCACTTTAGAAGTGGAACAGGTGCAATGACCTTGTGCGGGTGAGACATGCACACAAAGACAGACCTGCAGAGAGAAAGCTTACCAGTGAGCCCCAAGTGTATTCAAAGTTTTTGTAAGAATCTGTGGCAATGTCAGTCATTTGTTCCATTGTCACTGCACGCCATAGCCTGGCATGCCATTGTGATATTGAAGGTGCGGCTGCACGCTTCCTTGCTGCTGCGACCGCCAGTTTTCAGCTCCCAAGCATAGCCACATCACTGGCTTCGTAGCCCTAGTAGGATTAGTTTTAAGTCATTTGGTATGGGGTATCCCAATATAATTTGCATTTGGGCAAGTATCTCCGCCCAAAAGTGACATATGCTCGGGCATTCCCACCATATGTGTTTGAAGTCTCCCAGCATTCCGTACCCTCTCCAGCACAGATTGGATGTCTGGGGAAAAATGTTCTTGGAGTTTTGTGGGATAAAGGTACCAGTCGTACAATAATTTATAATGTGCTTCCCTCAGCCCCATGGAGTGGTTGCACTGTGGAATGTCCTGCCACAATCGTGACCAGCTAGAGTCTGGGATATGTCCCTTTGGATTTGCTACCAATGGATCATATGGTGTGACTTATGAAGCCTGTGTACAAAAAGGAGATGCATCCCCTGGTCCCAAATCCTCTTTTTGCAAATTGTTCAAGAGGGGTTAATTCTCTAGTGGCAGCCTCCCTTATGTTCGGTTGCATTACCCAGTGTTTAAATTGAGTGTAACGAAAGAATTCTGTATCTGCAAGGTTAAAGTCTCGCTTACACCTATAGCCGGTCTCCTGAGAGCCAAGGCTCTGGGGAGTGATGGTTTTCCCCCGGAATTTTATCAAGCATACGCTGATACCGTTGCCCCTAGCCTGTTGCAGGTGTATGTCGAGGCGTTTGAGAGTGGTGTTCTACCGCCCACCATGAACCAGGGCGAGATCTGTATGATTTTAAAACCGGGGGGTGACAAATGTGAACCGGCAGCGTACAGACCCATTACTATGATTAATCCTGACGTCAAGATTTTGACAAAACTTTTGGCGGCCCGTTTAGCTCCGCACATGGCGCATTTGATACATTCGGATCAATGTGGCTTTATTCCGGGACGCAATACCGCCATGAACTTGCGGCGGTTGAATCATATCCTGCATGAAGTTCGAGATCAGGAGGAACCATTGGTTATAGTGTCTATCGATATTGCCAAGGCGTTCGATACGGTTGATTGGGGCTACCTACTGGAGGTCCTCCGAGTGGTGGGCATGGCCCCACTTTTTGTCGCTGGGTCCGCCTGATGTATACAGCTCCCTGTGCCAGAGTGCGGCTGGGCGAGGGGCGTTCTGCGGAATGGTGGCTAGGTCGGGGAACGCGGCAGGGGTGTCCCCTCTCGCTGCTCCTCTTTGCGCTGGCTATAAAGCCTTTGGCGGTCAAGGTCCGCGCGGAGATGGCACAATGGGGTATCCTGGTGGGGGACACGTGTAATGTGGTCTCTTTGTATGCGGATGATGCTCTTTTCTATTTGAGGGCTCCAGATGAATCGCTACCCGTACTGTTGCACCATCTCGACCCCTTTGGGGAGGCCTCGGGTTTGCAGATCAATCGTAACAAGTCCTTGATATTTCCTCTGGCGGGTTACGGGGATGGACCGGCGGCGGGCGTCCCAGACCTTGGACTGCACTGGGAACAGGAGACCTTTCGGTATTTGGGGATTCAGGTGGCCCTGACGGACTCGCAGGCTCTGGCTCGAAACATCGGTCGGATACTTACATCCTTACAGAGCTCGGTGACCTTCTGAAATACATTGCCGCTCTCCCTTATGGGACGGCTTGCTGTCGCAAAGATGGTAATGCTTCCCAGGACACTATATGTCCTCCAGAATTCGCTCTGCCCTATTTCACCGCGAATATTTCACACCCTTAATACCTTGCTAACGTCTCTGCTTTGGGCGGGATGACGTAGCCGGGTTGCGCTTCACACCCTGGTCCGGAGCTGGGAGGAAGGTGGACTGGAGGCTCCGAGGTTTGATTTATATTATTATGCAGCGCAACTGTTACCGGCAGCGTGGTGGTTCGCGGATGCAGACGGGTGGGAGATGCAGCTTTTGGCTGGGAGTGCCACCGAGCGGATTTTGCAGGTGGCATTGATGAGGGGGAGGGGAGCGGATGCGACCCTACCATATGTGGTGCGCCACACGGCGGCAATCTGGCAGAGGTGTGTGGAACGAGTACTGCGTCGAGCCCCCTTTAATAGGGAGTTGCCGGTTTGGATCTTAGCGCCCATTGTGGCTATGGAGGAGCACATGTCCTTTAGGGACTGGAGAGCAGGAGGCTGCGATACCTTGGCTGACCTCTATCCGGGCGACTCGTTTGTCTCTTACGAGGAGGCTGCGGAGGCCTTTGGGTTGGGGAGGACAATATTTACATTACCGCGGCATTCAGGAGGTGGCGAGGGAGTCGTGGCCCCAATTCCCGGAGGCGCCTCAGACTTCTCATACATTGAACATCATTCTCTCCTGTGGTAGGGGCCGTAGGTTGATTTCCTTGCTTTACTCCGCACTGCGTCAGGACTCGGAGCCGCCAGTCCAGCCTGCGTGGAGCACCTGGGAAACAGATCTGGGGGAGACCCTGGAGGCCGGGCAGCGCAAGCGTATAGGGGGTCTTACACGTAAAGTGTCATGTTATGCACAATTTAAGCTCACACACTTTAATTTTATGCACCGCACTTATATGACACCGGTCTCCTTGCAGCGCTTCTCACCAGACAGGGAGGACACTTGTCCCAGGTGCAGAGCTGAGAGGGCAAGGTTCCTACATCTCGCCTGGGATTGCGCATTGTTGCAAAGTTTCTGGACGGAGGTGGTGGGATGTATAGCCGCCGCTACCGGCCTTAACATAGACTTGGCATCGCTCCACTGTCTGCTGAACTAGGGTGGCCGAGTGAGCTAAAGATTGGTGATGGATTAAACCCAGATCAGTTGACTGGGGGTGAGTGTTTGATTTGCTCAAACGCTCCGTCCATCATCCCCTTTTGTATCGCTTTGTTCGCCCTAAGTGTGGCAGGGTATGCTCAGACGTGAGTCCCTTGCTCACTTGGCCACAGAATTCAAGATAGCCTGGCTGATGAGGATTATGAATCCGAAACCGGTCCCAGGATGCTTGTTTCCGGTCCAGGGAAGACATGGCATGGCAGTTCGGGCTGGACTGTTCCCACGAGGCACAGGGTCAGACTGATTTGCATATTGCCATGTCTGAACTGGGGTGGCCGAGTGAGCTAAAGAATGGTGATGGATTAAACCCAGATCAGTTGACTGGGGGTGAGTGTTTGATTTGCTCAAACGCTCCGTCCACCATCCCCTTTTGTATCGCTTTGTTCGCCCTAAGTGTGGCAGGGTATGCTCAGACGTGAGTCCCTTGCTCACTTGGCCACTGGATTCAAGATAGCCTGGCTGATGAGGATTATGAATCCGAAACCGGTCCCAGGATGCTTGTTTCCGGTCCAGGGAAGACCGGGCTGGACTGTTCCCACGAGGCACAGGGTCAGACTGATTTGCATATTGCCATGTCTGAACTGGGGTGGCCGAGTGAGCTAAAGAATGGTGATGGATTAAACCCAGATCAGTTGACTGGGGGTGAGTGTTTGATTTGCTCAAACGCTCCGTCCATCATCCCCTTTTGTATCGACTCTGGTTCCCTGGCCTAGGAAAAGGAAAATCCCCTATAAACTATTACAGCTTATGTTGGTTCTGGCGCGGCGCAGCGTGGCCATTACCTGGATGGGGAGGAAGGCCCCAGAGATTTCCGCATGGCTGAGGGATGTTCAGGAGTGGTCTCTGGCGGAGGAGACTCATATGCAATGCACGCGCAGGGATGAGAGACTGCAGGAAGACCTATTGGCATGGAGAGTAATGTGTACTGCTGGTCTGTCCCTGAGTGATTCTGAGGGGACTAGTGCAGAACTGTTCACACCTGAGGGGTCGGGAACTGACGGGGAGGGGGAGGGTAATGGGGATGGTTAGATCTGGGTTGTCGTTTGCACTCGGCTGCTACCTCATGTTCACTGTTGCTAGGTCCTGATTGTAATGTATGGTTTTTCTTATAGTCCCAATGTCCGATTTTTGCCCACTGATACTTGTGTCCCTAATGTGCCTTAATGAGGTCCTCGTTCTGTATGCAACAGTTCTTGTATGATTCCGCAATTGGGGGGGAATGTTTATGTTTCTTTGCATAACTAAAAATAAAGTAAAAAAAAAAAAGTCTCGCTTACACTGCTCAAACGTTTTAATGTCCCAATCCAGAAACAGGTTTGTGATTGTCAAGCAGTCTGCCAGTCTCCACGCCTCATATCGCCCAAGGCGTTCTACTGGTGGAAGTCAGAGAAGAACCCCCTATCTGGTTCAATAGGCAGACTTTGGAACAGATAGAGGAGGCGTTCTACTGGTGGAAATGCTGGATTAAGGTTTATGGGTGTAAAGTTCATTCCGTCTGCCTACCTATATTGTCCCATACTTTCAGTGTGGTCAGCATTGGGATGCTTAGGTAAACATTTACCTGTCTGTCATTCTTAGGCTTACAGATCAAATCCCAGATGTATTTCCCCGCCACCTCCCTATCCATGTGTAACTAATGTTTATTGAATTCCTTTGCGGACCAGTCAGGAATCACTCGAAGTTGAGCTGCCCTGTAGTAGAGCTTGAAGTCTGGTAATGCCATACCGCCAGCTGATTTGGTTGCTCGCAGGACTTTGTATGAGAGTCGAGTGTGTTGTCCTTGCCAAATAAACCTTGTCACTTATAAGCGTAAGTCAGAGAAGAACCCCCTATCTGGTTCAATAGGCAGACTTTGGAACAGATAGAGGAGGCTGGGTAGCAAATCATCTTTACTGCCTGAATGCGTCCTATCCATGACAAGTATAGCGGTTCCCATCTTTTTGAATCCACTTTTAGGTGTTGCAACAGCCGAGTCGTAATTTGCTTTTTATAGTCCTTCTAGGCATGGGGTAATTTTCAAGTCTAGATATATTAGGTCCTTCTTGGCCCATTGGAAGGAAGTAGTTTTCTCTAATGATTCCTGCTCTGCCTGTGATAAGGTTAAGTTGAGTATAAAGGACTTTGTTAGGTTGATTCGAAAACCTGCTACCTGTTCGAATGTGTCCAATTCCCTTATAAGTGGGGGTAGAGAATTGTCAGGTGAGGACAGAGACATCATCTGCACATAAAGAGACCTTATACTCCGTCGAGCCGAAAAACACCCCCTGTATCTGCTCTGTGGAGCGGATTTTAGCCACTAGCGGCTCTATGCCACAAGGAAATTGATAGTGGGCGACCCAGTATACCCTTGAGGGTTTGGGCAAAGCGTATAGTAGGGTGAGAGTACCTTCAAGGGATTTTAATGAACATAGGGATTTTTGATCACTTATAAGACGAAATCGTGTGGGTTTAGTAATTTAGGCCCACTAATGCTATTTATGCAACCACAGAGATGATATATGTTCTAGCGCTGTTACTCATAAGTAATCAGTGAGGAGAGAGAGCAAACAAGGATTAAGGAGCAGGTGTGTATAAACAAAGAATATTTAATCTTTTTCTTTTTCAAAACAAGTTAAAAGGTTGGGTACAAGATGAATAGCAAAGATGTAAACGGGAAACCATTAATTCACAAAGCCCTAGTTACATCAATTGCAATTGATGTAACTAGGGCTTTGTGAATTAATGGTTTCCCTTTTACATCTTTGCTATTCATCTTGTACCCAACCTTTTAACTTGTTTTGAAAAAGAAAAAGATTAAATATTCTTTGTTTATACACAGCTGCTCCTTAATCCTTGTTTGCTCTCTCTCCTCACTGATTACTTATGAGTAACAGCGCTAGAACATATATCATCTCTGTGGTTGCATAAATAGCATTAGTGGGCCTAAATTACTAAACCCACACGATTTCATCTTATAAGTGATCAAAAATCCCTATGTTCATTAAAATCCCTTGAAGGTACTCTCACCCTACTCTATGCCACAAGGGCTCGCGGCAAGCTCCGTTTCCAGCGCCTTAAGTTCCATTTCTAGTTTCCGCAATGTATTTAGTATATCCTGAAGGACTCTGGCCCCTTTTGATATACAATATCCCCTGATCATGACCTTAAATGCTTCCCATATAATTTCAACACTATTAACGGAGTCCTTATTTCGTGCAAAAAACTCCTGTATCTCCTCACGTAATTCCTCCTGAAATTCTGTGTCAAGTAGGATAGGGGCATGGAGTCGCCATTGACTGCGCGGTGTGTTAAAATCAGAGGAAAAGAGTGCAAGCAGCACTGGGGCGTGGTCCGAGTAGGTTCTAGCCAGATGCCGCACTTTATCTATTGTGGGGGCCAGCCCTCGGGTCACCAGATAGTAATCTAACCTTGCCCATGATTGTGCCTGCGCTGTGAAGTGCGTACCCTCTTGCAAAGTCTGGTGGACATATCTCCAAGCATCTATCAACTGATAGACAGTGATGATGTCCTGTACTACTACTTGCGCCTTGGTGGAGTGGTTTGGCGCGGGATGTGATCTGTCCAGTCTGGGATTATAAGTAACATTGAAGTCGCCCCCCGAAATAATATGAGTAGAGTCCACTTCGAATATCTTGGCCCACAATGAATTAAAATAGCCCTGGTCATCTGTGTTCGGCCCATAGCAGAAGGCCAGTGTAACCATCACTGAACTTAGTCGTCCCCATGCCAGACAGTACCTACCCTGCGAGTCGCATGTAGCTCCCATCAAGTAAAATGGCACCCGTTTTCGTATTAGAATCGCCGTTCCCCTTGCATATGTGGAGTAAAAGGAAAAAATTGTATGTTCCGCCCACTTGCTGGCGAAGCTATTTGATTTGTGTTGAGCGAAGTGAGTCTCCTGTATCATGGCTGTGTGCACATTATGTCTGTCCAGATATGACAATATATGTAATCTCTTCCTGGGGTCCCCCAGGCCTCTGACATTCTACGTGATGACATTCAGTGCCCCCGAGTCTACCTTAGCCATGCTCCCCAAGTTCTATCCCTGTCCCAAGTGCTGCCCATGCAATGTGTCCCAAATCCGCAACAATAACATGAACACCTGATGCAGTACTCTTTTGATGCTGTCCAAGGCCCTCATCCGTCATCCACCCATGTCCCTGCAGGCAGATACTCTGATCTAGGGCTCTTACACAAAAAACAGACCAACTCCACCCCCCCTCTCTCCACCCACTGAAGCAACCCAAACTTGCCAGAAATGCTTACCCTCCCACCCTCCCCAGACCCCTACTGATTCGAAATAACCTCCACAGCCCCTGCAAGCAGAGTGCCGTGGTCAAACTCTGGGGAATACCCATTGGGGGTCATCATTCTAGTCGGCTACACAGACACTCCTCATCCTCTGCTGTTGTGACACCCGGGCTTTAAGGGGGGGGAGTGGGGCCTGGAGCACATTGGTACTAGTTCAAATGGTTCAGCATATAATGTCTCACTTAAGATCTGCCACAGAGTTCACCGGTACACAGCATTCCAATGGGGGGTATATGTAGAGTAGATTAGTGCGGAGGTAACTGTCTCATTGCAAATCGTCTTCAGTGCCTGTAGAGAAGGACTGCTGTGAGTCCCTCATGCCTCCGCCGCTCCGATTCATGCGTTTCACATTCCGAATGAAGTCTTCCACTTGCTGCGGATTAGTAAAAAATCGCTGCTTCCCCTGATGTGTGACCCTCAGGCGCGCCGGGTATAACAACGCATAGTCAATCTGTGCCGCTCTAAGTTTCTTCTTGACGTCTATAAAATTACACCTCTTCTCCTGGACAATGGGTGTAAAATCCGGATAGATTGAAAATGTATTTCCATCATAGGATATGGTCTGTTTGTTTCTTGCTGCTCGAAGGGCCACGTCCCGGTCCCGATAATTCAGCAATCTCGCGATGATGGGACCCGGAGGATTGCCAGGCGTTGGGCCCGGTCCAAGGGTTCTGTGGGCCCTTTCCACTATAAACTGCCTGAAAAAGGATTCTGCGCCAATCGCCGCTAGCAGCATCTTTTCAACATACTCTTCCATTCTTCCAGTGTTGGTCGATTCTGGAATGCCAATCACGCAGATGTTATTGCGCCTGCTGCGCGCATTTAAGTCCTCGTTCTTAGCCGCTATTATTTTCAATAATTTATCCATACGTGCTAGCTGTGTTGCGTGGCCGGCGGTGGTGTCCATGTTATCAGATATGCGCCTCTCAGATTCAGTAATGCTCAATGTGCGCTATGGCATCCATCCACGATGACATTCTGTGCACTTTGTCCACCACCGTCGCAAAACCTTGTCGTACCTCCTGTAGAATACTCTGCAAATCTGCAGCTTGCATGGTATCGCCTTCGTGAGTCTCAGTTCTACTCTCAGAGTCCCGGTCATCTTGTGTGGGCCTGTTCACCTTCTTCGCTGCCTCAATAATTTAGTTTTGGCTGCCTGGTTTCTGGCTTCCCCATGTCGTCACTAGGGTGGCGTCTCAAGCCCAGTAATCTCTGGTTCGCCCCTGTTTTCGCTCACCGTCCGCAAAAGTTTCCGACCAGATGCCAAAGTCAGGGGTGATGCAGTATAGGCAATGCCAGTTACAGATTCTCAATACTCACTGTTACCTGGTTTCAGGATCGTGCCCCCCACTCCTAAAGGTACACAGTCGTTGTTTCCCGGGCAGAGTTTCTGTTGCCCTGAGGTGCGTCTCACTCTTTGCGGTGCCACTGTTATCCGGCCTCTAGATACCTCCGGGCCGGGGTGGGGAAGGGGGGAGAGGATGATCCGGGGTCTCTGGTTGAAGTTTGCAATCTCAACAGTCTATATGGTCAAACGGGGGCCACAACATCAGTATGCCTCCCCCACCCCCCCAGGGCAACCACAACAGTTCTCACTGCTAGCACTGTCCGTCCCGACTTCCCCAAGATGGCGGCTGGTCTCTCTCCCTCATAAAAAGGCACCTAGCAAAAAAGTCCTGAAGCCTCTATATGTTTCACAGGGCAGGGCGCACTGCAGAAGCAGTGCAGATTCCTCACCCAATTGCTCACCAGGCTCCCTGTTCAGACACCAGTTTAGGGCTATTCCCTGCAGCTCTTATCTGAGCAGGTGGCAGCAGTGTAGTCCCTTTAGACCCTCAGAAGGTTCCGATCTCTCAGTCAGCGTAGGGCCCCATTCGCACACAGCTGGCCAGCGCCTCGCACAGCAAGAGCATAGAATCCAATTATCCTGTGCGCAATCCTTGCAGCATACACATCCCACTTATGTTTCCAAGCCATCAGGGCGTCCCGCACACTGCTCAGCGTTGCAGCGCTGATTCCGCTCCAGGGACAATCCGGCCTCTCAACTACCGATCAGTTCTACAAATGCGGCGGCCGCTCTCCTCCCAAATGCTGCACGTATTATCCCGCCGTCTCCGAATGGCTGCTGGCTGCAAACCGTTCCGCCAGGCAGGTCCCAGCGCAGGTCTATCTGCCTCACAGCGCGTGCCGCCGTCATGGCCTAGCTGCCGCCTGTAACGCCGCGGTCTTTCTTCGTCACCTCCGCCGCCCCGCAGCTCAGTCTGGTCACTGCAGCGCCCTCGGTCAAGTCTTTCCTGGCTCAGGGTTGGGGCAGGCTCCGTCTGATCTGTTCAGTTTTCGCACCTAGGGAGGCAGGTGCTTAGTTCTCCGATTTGTCAGAAATGTAGATGTTTAACAACCCAGTTGATAGGATAAATATCGGATATTTGCTCCAGGCTTCAGGAGCCTCACATATGTGCAGCCATTCTGCGTGTGCGCCCTCTAGCACCCCCCACTTGCCTCTTAATTGTCTTGCTAAATGAGAGCCTTCTTTATTACTCTCGTCATAACCTTTCCGCTGAAGGCGCAGGAGGGTTATTTCTGCTCGGTTAGTGTAGATGGCATTAAGCTTACCCCACAATGCTGTCACCTTACGTTGTTGGGCCAGCATCAGGTTGTCTTTGTGTGATTTTACTGCCGCCGTAAGTTTTGATTCTAGCATGTGCCTCTCTGTGGTTCTCTGTTTGTTAAGGGAGGAGTCAAGGCAATACATTGCCCTCTTAGCACTGCCTTGAAGGCATCCCAGGTGGTTGAGGGGGGATCTCCCCTGTATTGTTATGTTGGAAGTATTCCTTAATGGATGAAAGAAGTTCAGCTCTCAGTAATCTATCTCGAGTTAAGGAGTTAGGAAAGAACCAACGTCGGAACTTTGGCGGCTGCGTCTCCTAATTCATCGTTAATATGGCATGATCTGACACCGTTATGGGGTTCATTGTTGCTGCACACAAGGCCTGAACCAATGGGTTGCTCACAAAAATATAATCTACATGGGAGTAACTCCTATGTGAATGTGAAAAAAAGGTGTACTCTCTGCCCTGCGGGTGTAGTGCTTGCCATGTATCCACCAGACCAAGTTCCTCAAACTTTCGTTCAGTGCTCTAGAAAAGCTTCTCGTAGTGTGTCAGGTAGGGTGTGTGCTATCCACACAACAGGGTCCCACGTCAAATTAAAGTTGTCCAGTATCGTGACTTCCCCTCCTGAAAAGTCCCCAAACATATCTAGAAAAGCCCCAATAAAGTGTGCTTGGTTTGTATTAGGAGTCTAGAGTGTGGCAATGATACATTAATGTCCCCGCAAGTGACCCTTTACCATGACCATCCGGGCCTCTCAGTCAGTTTTAGATCCTGTCGGGGAGAACTGTACGGATTTATGAAAGAAGAGCGCCAGCCCGTTATGCTTGGAGGTTGCGGAAGATGTATACATCAGTGGATAATCTCTGTGTCACATTCTGTGCTCCTCTCTTTCTTTTTTAGGTGGGTTTCCTGTAGTGCTACTACATAGTTTCTCCTGTCAGTAATGTACTTCCAAATGTTAAGGTGTTTCGCAGCAGAGTTTAAGCCCTTCACATTCCATGTGAGTGTAGTAATCATCATACCCCCAGGTTGTAATGCCTGTGCCTCTTCAACCTCCTTCCAACTTCCCCCCTTGCCCTCACCCACTTCTCCCCACCTGTGATGAATCTGTTGTCTGTCTCACTCTTGTGTCCTCCAGTGTGACCCTTGGAAGTGTTGTTCCATGTACCAGTGTAGAACTAAGAAAAGTTAACCAAACATAACTACATAGCGTAATTTGCCTATGTTTTCTACCCATTTCTAAAATGGATTAATTCTGCTCGGGTGTGTGGTCTAATCTGCTTAAGGCAAATCTGTATTAACCTATTAACAACAGGATTGAAGAATGCTTCAGCATGCAATGGAGATAGTGATGCCAGCCACATCACCTATATTCCCCCATCGTGCCTCTTAAACAAAGCCCCTCCTATCAATACAGTCCCCGCTTCCCCCAACATTGCTTATCTGTTGTAATGCTCAGATGAGAGTTTGAACTGTTCATATTACTGGATGCTTCCCTGGCTAGCCAAGCCGGCCCTGCCAGGCTAGCTCTCCTTCAGGCCAGCCTGTTTCTACTGCAACTTTAAACGTGGTTAGGTCTTCCATTGCTGTTTGTCTTTCGCCAGCTTTGCAGAGCCGGCGGGTTCCCCAGTGCACTGATTATTTGCCCGTTCCTCGTTGCAGGGTATCCCTGGGATCCTTGCCACCTCTTGGACTTCAGAGACGTAATGCGGCCTGTTTTGAAATTAAAATGCCAGTCCAAACGGCTAGGTCCAACGATATCTGACCTGCTCCTGCCACAATTTTTCAGTTACTGGCCTGAATTGTAGGTGGCGGGTTAGTGTGGCCGGGGCAACATCCTGGAGGAGAGTGCATGATGTCCCCTGCAAAGTGACCCTCTCCGCCATGTGTGCTGCTTGAAGGATTGCACCCTTCACCCTGTAGGAGTGGAGCTTGGCCAACACATCCCTGGGACGTTTCTGAGATCCGGCCTGATGCGGGTCCACCCAATGAGCATGGTCAATTTTCACTTTCAGTGTTGCGTCATTTAGAAGTTCCGAAAACATTCCCTCTACGAATGCCTCTACGTTCGAGCCTTCAAGTGCTTCTGCCATGTTACTTATTCATATATTGTCTCTGCAGGACCTGTTTTCAAGATCTTCGCATTTCAGCATGGTAGCTTGGAGTTGTACTTGTATAGTTTGTGTTGCCTCTTCCATCCAATGCGTTTGCTGCCCATCTCCTGTAGTTTGGTTTCTAGGACTAATGCTCTCGTGACCACTGAGTCGACAACACTTTGGATCGACACCAGGCGACTTAGGATGTCTGCTTTTAGAATTTCAAGGGTGGTGTTCAGGTCTGCTTTCAATTCCTCCTCAAGCTCCTTCTTGAAAGACTTCAACAAACCAAGTAGATCCTCCTTGGTTAGGGCCATGGTATCCTCTGTGCCAGGGCCTTGACATGCCTCCGCCAGTGCAAAATAGCTGTACTCTACTTTGCTGAGCCTTCTTTGGTGGCATATGGGTGACTACACAACGGCCCAATGTAGTCCTGACCCCCAGAACGATCAGTGTCTGTGTATGGACCGCTTGGGTGTGGCTCCCTTGATGTTGGAATGTGGCTCTTCAAAGTCTGTTATGTACTGTTATACACCACCGAGGGCCCATCCACCCTGTGTTTCCCCCACATGCTTGATGGTCGACCCTTCAGTTTAAACATGCCCTTCTTTCCGTCTCTGTTGCCTCTCATGGTTCGGGACAAGGCTTTTTTCTTTCCCCAACACTGGCGCACTCTCCCAGCAGACCGCCTCTGCCTTCTCAACTTGTTCGTAGCGGCTAGCTCCCAGGAGCACTTCATGCCAGTTCTGCCGCCATTTTAAGATCAGGAACTGTTTTCCCCTCCCTTGGGGTCTAGGCCATAGGATCTCTCTTACCGGGCTCTCCTCCTAGGGGACGCGGGTTTTGGTTCCCCACCGTGTGCCAAGTGAGTCTTTCAACTTGGTTGGGACAGGCATATCCCCTTGATTGAGCACTGAAAAGTAGCTCTCCCGCCTAGGGAGAGGACGCCCCTGTGCACAACTGCGGGTGGACCAAAAGGTCTGATTCAATAAATCCAATGTTCAATAAATAGTGTTCATAACGAAAATATTTTCATCTTTCCAGTTTTATTGGAATATCTTACTTTGATGCGTTCATGTATATGATGCAAATCAAACTTGGTAATCCAAAACAACGTGCATGATTCAAGGTGTGTTCATTATCACACAACCCAATGCATTTCGGGCGGAGCCCATCGTCAGGGGGTTACTCTACAACAAAAAACAGAATGGCTAGCTATAATCACACTGTAAAAACAATGGCGGTTTGCAAAAAGAAAGAAAACACAGTGCATGCAGCATGGTATACACAGAGACACTGTAATCATACAGGGAGAGACGGGTCGGGGTGTAAATATTCCAATCAGCAAAAAGAAATGCCTAAAGCTGGTGAACAAAGTAAAAAACAAACTCTGTGCCTTGAAGAGTAAAAGCCTTCACCAAGAAGCGGTCATGTTTCAAAACGGAGATACACCGTGTCTAAAACCGAGCGGGTTGCCCCACGTTAGTGAAAGTCTAAAGAAATCATAACCATGATAGAGCATAATAGCAAGCGTCCCGAGGCAGGGTACTTACTGGTGTGATAATTACAAGCGGACTCAGCGGAGTTCCGTGGAGTTGACAGAAAGGCGTGCAAAGATAGGAGATCAAGTAGCATGTGCTGAACAGTGAGAGGGGACTTGAGAGAGGCTAAACGACCCGAAGGGTCAGAAAAGGAGGATAACGTGAGCGCCATGTTGTAAAGGACAGTGTCACAGACGGAAGACATGGAAAAATAAATACAATCGGAGTAACATTCGAGTATGCAAGCATGAAAACGAAAACATAAGATTATAGGTAGCACAAGAATTCAATACGATCATTAAGCCCCAAGGGCGCCATCGTGGATAAATAACGAATCCAGAAATTCTCCCTTTTAAGTAGCAAGTTCTTATTGTTCAAGGTGATGGGTACTTGTTCGAGTATCTGATATTTTAGTTGGGCCACTGAATGTCTATTTTCCAGAAAGTGGGTAGCTACCGTGGATTTCAAATTCCCAGTGCGAATATTGCTCTTATGTTCTAAGATCCTGGTGCGGATCTTGCGCTCCGTGTGTCCCACATAGCATTTGCCGCAAGGGCATTTCAATACATATATGACATTCTTGCTATTACATGTGGCATTGACTCTCAATTTTATGGAATTGCCTTTCATAGGATGGTTAATCAGGTTCCCTGGGATACAGTTATTGCAATTGCTGCAATTGTGACAAGGTTTGAGACCGGTATATGTGACATTAGACTTAGGTCCACTGGTGTTATTCAAAAACTCTTTGAGATTCTTGCCCCTGGTAAATGCGAAGATAGGAGTTTCTGTGAATAGACCTTTGAAATCTGCTTCCATTGTCAAAATGGGCCAATGTTTTCGGATGATTTTTTGAAATTGTGCCGATGCTTTAGAGTACTTGGAGACGACCACTAGCCGGTCGGAGGGTGTCTTCTGTTTAGGAAGAAGCAAAGAGGCTCTGGAGCATTTATCACTTCTCTTCATAGCCAAGTCTAGTATCGGGGTAGGATATCCACGAGCTCTCAATCGTTCCAAGACTGTTTGGATTTGGACTTTGCTTTCATCAGGTTTAGAAACTATTCTTTTGACTCGCAGAATCTGTGCATATGGTAGATTGTTTTTTAATCCCATGCGGTGAAAGCTCTGGTAGTGTAGTGTCGAGTTTCTATCCGTCGGTTTTCTGAAGATGGAGGTGGACCAATCACCCGGTTCTCTTAATATTTTCACGTCCAAATAATGGACGCAGGATGTGCTGTAATCCCATGTAAATTGTATCCGTGGTGTGACATGATTCCAGGTATTGAGAAAGGTGACAAGGGTTTCAGCGGTGCCAACCCATGAGAGAAAAATGTCATCAATATACCGGAGATATAACCGGCCGTGTTCTCGCCAATTTGTTTTGCTTAGAATGTGGGTTTCTTCGAATATTCGCATGAAAATATTGGCGTAGCAAGGAGCCGCCGAATTTCCCATGGCCGTGCCGTTGAGCTGTAAATACCATTTGTCCAAGATCGTAAAGTAGCTATGGTACAATGTGAATAAGGTGAGTTCCATCAGGAATATTTTTAGATCATGGTCAATGTCCGATTGAGCCAATGTTTTTTCGATGGCTTCTATCCCTTCGTCATGAGGGATTGAAGTGTATAGGGCACTGACATCCACAGTACACATGATGAGGTTGGAGTCTTTAAGTTGGTTCATGACTGGTTCCAATTTAAGTAAAAAATCGGTGGTGTCTTTTACGAAAGAGTCTGATGTTGAAACAAATGGTTGGAAATATTTATCCAAAAATTTCCCAACGTTCTCATGGATGCTTGTTCTTGTCGACACGATGGGTCGAAAGGGAGGATTAGTTGGGTGTTTATGAAGTTTTGGCAACATGTACAGTATCGGTGGTTTAGGATTGATGGGTGTGAGGTACCTCTTCGTTCTCTCATTGATGGTCCCATTGTCGAAGGCTTTATTGATGATGGTAATCAAATCGTTGGTGTATTCCCGGGTGGGATCCCCCGAGAGTATACCATAGGTATTGGTGTCTCCAATGTGTTCAGTGACCTTTTGTTCCTTTTTTAGAGTCAGGTACCAACCTACAAAAAGATCCCGGGGGGGCAAAACCCGCCGAGGAACAAGAAAAAACTCCACCTCCAAAAAACAAGAAACCGAAAGGAAGACGCTGACCACCGACGAGAATCTGGTCATCAATATCTCTTCTATAACCATGTCAAAAGAAGAAATTAACATACTACAGAAAGGTCAATCATTCGTCCCCACCACGGGCACCAATACATTGGAACTCGAAGTGAGCACATTCAAATTGATCCGCAACATCCGCTTGAAACATTACTTCCAAAACATCTGTCCCAATACCATCCAGGAGGAAGATATGCTCAGAGGCCTACGACCCCACAGCACCTTTTTGGCCCCGCAAAGCCACAAAATCATCGATGCCTTTGAGAACCTGGTTAAGCAAGACATATTGAACCTTCCTTTTTCACAACCAGCTACACGAGGTAACCTCACTCGCAAGGAGAGAAACATTTTGCAAAAAATTGCGGACAATCCCAACATCATTTGTCATAATGCCGACAAAGGAGGTGCCCTGGTGATCATGGACACCTCCTTCTATGAACAAAAGGTCACTGAACACATTGGAGACACCAATACCTATGGTATACTCTCGGGGGATCCCACCCGGGAATACACCAACGATTTGATTACCATCATCAATAAAGCCTTCGACAATGGGACCATCAATGAGAGAACGAAGAGGTACCTCACACCCATCAATCCTAAACCACCGATACTGTACATGTTGCCAAAACTTCATAAACACCCAACTAATCCTCCCTTTCGACCCATCGTGTCGACAAGAACAAGCATCCATGAGAACGTTGGGAAATTTTTGGATCAATATTTCCAACCATTTGTTTCAACATCAGACTCTTTCGTAAAAGACACCACCGATTTTTTACTTAAATTGGAACCAGTCATGAACCAACTTAAAGACTCCAACCTCATCATGTGTACTGTGGATGTCAGTGCCCTATACACTTCAATCCCTCATGACGAAGGGATAGAAGCCACCGAAAAAACATTGGCTCAATCGGACATTGACCATGATCTAAAAATATTCCTGATGGAACTCACCTTATTCACATTGTACCATAGCTACTTTACGATCTTGGACAAATGGTATTTACAGCTCAACGGCACGGCCATGGGAAATTCGGCGGCTCCTTGCTACGCCAATATTTTCATGCGAATATTCGAAGAAACCCACATTCTAAGCAAAACAAATTGGCGAGAACACGGCCGGTTATATCTCCGGTATATTGATGACATTTTTCTCTCATGGGTTGGCACCGCTGAAACCCTTGTCACCTTTCTCAATACCTGGAATCATGTCACACCACGGATACAATTTACATGGGATTACAGCACATCCTGCGTCCATTATTTGGACGTGAAAATATTAAGAGAACCGGGTGATTGGTCCACCTCCATCTTCAGAAAACCGACGGATAGAAACTCGACACTACACTACCAGAGCTTTCACCGCATGGGATTAAAAAACAATCTACCATATGCACAGATTCTGCGAGTCAAAAGAATAGTTTCTAAACCTGATGAAAGCAAAGTCCAAATCCAAACAGTCTTGGAACGATTGAGAGCTCGTGGATATCCTACCCCGATACTAGACTTGGCTATGAAGAGAAGTGATAAATGCTCCAGAGCCTCTTTGCTTCTTCCTAAACAGAAGACACCCTCCGACCGGCTAGTGGTCGTCTCCAAGTACTCTAAAGCATCGGCACAATTTCAAAACATCATCCGAAAACATTGGCCCATTTTGACAATGGAAGCAGATTTCAAAGGTCTATTCACAGAAACTCCTATCTTCGCATTTACCAGGGGCAAGAATCTCAAAGAGTTTTTGAATAACACCAGTGGACCTAAGTCTAATGTCACATATACCGGTCTCAAACCTTGTCACAATTGCAGCAATTGCAATAACTGTATCCCAGGGAACCTGATTAACCATCCTATGAAAGGCAATTCCATAAAATTGAGAGTCAATGCCACATGTAATAGCAAGAATGTCATATATGTATTGAAATGCCCTTGCGGCAAATGCTATGTGGGACACACGGAGCGCAAGATCCGCACCAGGATCTTAGAACATAAGAGCAATATTCGCACTGGGAATTTGAAATCCACGGTAGCTACCCACTTTCTGGAAAATAGACATTCAGTGGCCCAACTAAAATATCAGATACTCGAACAAGTACCCATCACCTTGAACAATAAGAACTTGCTACTTAAAAGGGAGAATTTCTGGATTCGTTATTTATCCACGATGGCGCCCTTGGGGCTTAATGATCGTATTGAATTCTTGTGCTACCTATAATCTTATGTTTTCGTTTTCATGCTTGCATACTCGAATGTTACTCCGATTGTATTTATTTTTCCATGTCTTCCGTCTGTGACACTGTCCTTTACAACATGGCGCTCACGTTATCCTCCTTTTCTGACCCTTCGGGTCGTTTAGCCTCTCTCAAGTCCCCTCTCACTGTTCAGCACATGCTACTTGATCTCCTATCTTTGCACGCCTTTCTGTCAACTCCACGGAACTCCGCTGAGTCCGCTTGTAATTATCACACCAGTAAGTACCCTGCCTCGGGACGCTTGCTATTATGCTCTATCATGGTTATGATTTCTTTAGACTTTCACTGACGTGGGGCAACCCGCTCGGTTTTAGACACGGTGTATCTCCGTTTTGAAACATGACCGCTTCTTGGTGAAGGCTTTTACTCTTCAAGGCACAGAGTTTGTTTTTTACTTTGTTCACCAGCTTTAGGCATTTCTTTTTGCTGATTGGAATATTTACACCCCGACCCGTCTCTCCCTGCATGATTACAGTGTCTCTGTGTATACCATGCTGCATGCACTGTGTTTTCTTTCTTTTTGCAAACCGCCATTGTTTTTACAGTGTGATTATAGCTAGCCATTCTGTTTTTTGTTGTAGAGTAACCCCCTGACGATGGGCTCCGCCCGAAATGCATTGGGTTGTGTGATAATGAACACACCTTGAATCATGCACGTTGTTTTGGATTACCAAGTTTGATTTGCATCATATACATGAACGCATCAAAATAAGATATTCCAATAAAACTGGAAAGATGAAAATATTTTCGTTATGAACACTATTTATTGAACATTGGATTTATTGAATCAGACCTTTTGGTCCACCCGCAGTTGTGCACAGGGGCGTCCTCTCCCTAGGCGGGAGAGCTACTTTTCAGTGCTCACTCTTCAACACTGCCTGGCCAGACAGTGTTTCCCCGACTGCACACTACAATCCCTTAGAAAATACTACCATTGGGTTCAGATCAGCTGTGCGAGATCCCTTTCATTAGTACATATCCCCTTGATTACCATCAGACCACGCGCCGCAGCACCAGAGGTGCATGGCCGCACCAATTGCTTCTTTGTCCCTGAGCGATCTCCTGCTGTAAATGCGTCGGCCCGCCTCTGTTACAGGAGAAGAGGTAGGCAAGACGCCAGTCCTCTGGCCACGCTGGGTCTGCTCCTGATCGATTCACAGGTCCTTCGCTGCCACTTTCTTAGGGTTAGGCATTCGCTTTCCTGCCCGTGTGCCATTGCCGGCATGGGCCTCCCATCGAGCTCTGCCATGGCCCCTGCGCTCTGTTTCCCCTCTCGCCCCGGCACACATCTCACTGAAGGTACATCATTGGGAACTCTCAGTTGCGTTATTTACACCGCCTCTTCACACTGATGGATGATGTTGGGGGTGGCCATGCCTCCGCGGTGCCGTGTTTTTACAGTTTCGGGGGCCGGGGGCGGGGGGGGGGGGCCTAAGAGCCGCCAACTCAGTCTGCCACACGACTCGTCCGCCGCCCGTCTATTTTGAGGGTTCCGGTGCTATTGTTCCTGTATTGTTTAGTGTTTCTGGGAGCCTCCGTGGCTATGGCTTACAGGACCCGTGGCCTCTGATGATTCTCGTCCCCAATCCTGCGGCATCCGTCGGCTATTTGAAGCGATTATGGTTTGGCGGGGGCTACTGTATTAATAAAGCCCTGTGTTCTTTCCATGTCGCTGGGGGGGGGGGGGGGGGGGGTAGTAATCTGTTCTTCCCCTTTTTTTTCTCGCTGCCGCAGAGCCCTTATGGATCAGGCCACTCGGCCATCTTGGTTGGCCACGCCCCCATTGTCAACATTCTTAAAGAAGTTTTTCAAGGTCGTACGATCCAAAATCATTTGATGGCTGACATTGTATGGTTCAAAGTGTATTAAAGATTCTCATAGAGTAAAACATTCTTATTATGGTAAAACGATTGGAAAGATACTGCATACAGCTGAAGCTGGTTTTCTGTGCCTTATTTTTTAGTTCTCAGTTATGAGTATACAGCCACACACAGAAAATCCCCCAGCGGGTTGGCCCGAAGTCTTTTTCCTGGTATCCAGGGCTTCATTCCCTTCGAAGGTCATTAAATGAAGAATCACCAGAGTATTGGTTAGTTACCTTTATTCTGATATCCAGCTTCTGCTCCCTCACAGGACTGTCTGGATCTTCATCCCTCAAAGCAAATGGAAGCACAGAAAATAAATTTAGTAAGGAAAAAGGATGGCACTCAGCCGAATCCTGTATGAAACACAACATTTGTTTTTCTTATCACCGCAGTGCTAAGTGTACAAACAATGCCACCTTTCTAGTAACAGCCAGTACACCTTTATTCTTCACCCTTCTGTGTCGGATGTGTTTCCCTTTTCTTCAATGAGCTACTTTATGCAACATTAGCACCCAAATCAATAAAACAATACACCATAATCTTTTCCCACCAGTTTCCGACTACTTTCCAAAATCCTCTGTTCAACCATGGGAACAAGGCAGATGTGGACTCAGACTTTGTGAGTGGGAGTGAGTATGTATGTATGGTTATAAACCTCTAAAGGAGCATCTATCCCAAAGTCTCAAAAACACTTTCCTTCACACCTTCATCTTCTATGCTCTCTTCTTCACTTCTTCTCTGGTGTAGTTCTCCTCCAGCTAAAGTCTGCTCTGCTCCTCCACAGGTCTTGTCCTCCTCCTGGTCCGCTGTTCTCGTTTCCTCCTCCTCTGATCTCATCCTCTTGGTGCTCTGCCCTCCATGCCTCTGATGTCTGTCTCCTTCCCCCACTTCTCTGTACCACATACTAAATGCTAAGAAAGTCATTTGTGTTGCGTCTCTATCGCTGTCGAGTTATGAAGCCAGTTCTGTCTAGCACCACAATGAACCATCATTGGTTTGCTCTCTGTAAAAAGTTGTGTGTCACTAAAGGTCGTACATTAATCTGGCTCAGATGTAGCATATAGTAGTTTTTGGGTTGTGATGGAGCGAGATAGAAAACAAAATTTTGTTTAAACTCGCAAAGTCACATTTCCATAACATGAATAATAATATTAATGATTTGTGATATGTTGTGCTAATACAACTTAGATTAAACTTTACACGTGGGGGGACTAACATGTGTGCTCATAAACGTGCATATTTGTTGCATCTTTTTGTTCGTGCAAAATAATAAAATAATTTATTGTTTTTGTTTTTGTCATTACTAACTGCTGCAATCTTAAAAGAAGCATGTGCTTGTTTCGCTTTTCCTTGTCTGTGTGATGTCATTTCTACTATTCTAGGTGCATATGGGTCTCATTGAAAAACGGAGACTGGTAAATATAAACGCTGCTTTATTTGTTTGCAATGGCTAGGTAACATTTTGATTAATCGGGTGGGTTAATTAATTAGTAAACCATGGGGTGGATACAGAATATACTTTATTTCTTACATTAATACTTTTCTTGTGTTTGTTTTATACTAGAAAACATAAGTTGCCTGCTTTTGGGCCTAGTCATTTGAGCCGCAGAAAAAGAGCTGATCTATAATTCTGCAGAAAGTCACGAGACGCCCATTCTGAATTAAAACGTTTATTGAAGCTGCATTCACAAAGCAAAAACTGATGAGCTGACATCATTCTGTCGGACATGGCCAAGGTCGAAAGTGAACATTTTGTCAGTCCTTAACTTGGCATCCGCGGAAGTTGTACTGAAAGACTATGGAAGCTGCGAGGATGACTTAATACATAGTTGCAATCGCAGGAAGCTTCTGGCTCCACGTGGAAGAGACAATGGTCTTTGTAAGACATGATTTTGTGGAACTTTTTAAGAATCGGGTGACATGTCACTTGTCACTCTCAACCAATGGGACGTCGTAGATTTCTGAAAACTTTCCTTTGCTAGTTTAGTTAGCGTAGAAAGGTATAAAAAGTCATGCCCTTAGAGTTGGGCTGGCTGCTGCTTTCTGACTTTCCGATGAGGGTGATGTGCTGCTGGACTTTGCGTGGAGCACGTAAGAATCCTCAAAGATCTTTACTTTAATTTCTGTCTATTTAGCTCAGTTAGGGAAATAGGTTTTAGAAATGCTAAACTTTATATAATTTCTTTAAAATTGATCCAATTGCTTAAATTGTATTTTTTCCATATTTCTTACCATCATGCTTGCTATATTGCAAATAAATTTCATTTATAAAACTTTCAACTTATATACCATAATTTAGAAAATAAAATCTTACTTTTGACAAACAAGCTGGTCTTGGTTATTCAGAAAAATAGGTTACCATTAGCTAGATCACGTCGCCTATGGTGGTCGTTTAAATGGTTGGGTTTTATTCTAATGACAATATTCTTTCTGCAAATGTATAAATATGTATATAGTTTGTAGATAATGTGTATATAGATTTATTCTGACCACCTGATTCAGTAGGCCCAAAATATATCAGGTTCATAAATGGGTCCATATTTAGTATAGGATTTTGTTTATAGGTTATGAAGTTGGGTAGCATAGTTTATGATATATTTTCTATAGCCCGCTGGATCAATTCTCTGGTAGCAGAGGATGGTTGCTAAGAGGTAACCAAGGTAATATGTTGGTTGCTAAGGGTTGCGTCATGGTATGGAAATAGGATCGATGTTTTAACACTTGTTAAGTTCGTTTTTTCGTGCCTATCTGTAAGCTATACCGGTATAGATTGTGTGGCGAGAAATTAGTCACGCAAGCCATCTGTTCCGTTTGTAGTGATATCGCCGAGTATCACAAGAGGTATCGCCGTATACCATAGTGTTGTCGCCGAGCAGCACAGTTTTAGGGCTAGGTCTGAATCTTGTATAGTGAGGATTTTCTAAGAAATCAAAGCAGCATGAGAATAGGGACAAAGCGCCTTCCATAAAACTCACTGTGATGAGAGTATTAGTTATATCCGAGCTTGAGTGAAGGGTAAAATTAACGTCGGTGCATGATTATCTATAAACAGGTTAGAGTCCTGTACGGGTACATGTTTCATATCTATAAACAGGTGAGAGCCCTGTACGGATAACGTCGTTATTTTGCTAACGGTGCATGAATTCTATAAACAGGTGAGAGTCCTGTACGGATTTCATGTGTGTTTGAATTTAGGGAATTTTCCGTGTAAAAGTGCGAGTTTGAATTGTATTTTATGTTCAAGTGGAACTCTTAGAACTTTCACTTCGCGGTGGGTTCAGAGCAAAGCAAGTTCATAATTATACGTGTTAGAAGGGTGGGGTAAGGTTACTCTACTGACAATTGAATATTATCCTTAGTGTGAATAGCGCCGTCTATTCCGAAGTGTGGATACTTGAATGTATGTAAACTATCCTAATTAGTGAAACGAACAGATGTTGTCTTTATAGTCATTATTAAGAATTAATTTACACTGAAAAGTGTCCTTAAATTGGCGCTGTGAAAAGATTTTGTGAAGGAGGGGTGAGCGCCAGGAGTGAGAAGCGAGAAACGGCAGCTGCTGTGTACGTCACAGAGCCGCGCTGGGATTGGGTGACCTACGTCACAAGCTGTATTCTGATTGGCTCCTGAGTCTCTGACGGCCTGTGAGCTGATTGGTCCTTCGGAAAATCTCCAAATTTATTGGTCGAGCTGAAAAGTGACGCAGCTCAACTGCCATTGGCCTGTTGGTGTGTTTCGCGCACGGATTGGTTGTTTTGCGGAACATCCCGGAAATATTTTACAAACGATTTTGTGAATTAAATTTAACTTTTAAAAATGAGTTATCATTTTAAACATGTTGAGAAAAAGACAACATTATTTCAGAAATTTAAGAATTTATTTTCACCTGACAAGAAAATCGAAACGCGAGGTGGTAAACTACTTCATAAGTATAAAACACCTGCAGCGTACATGGAAGGTGAATACGGATATCATACTGTCTTATGGTTCGACAGTTGGAAACGTTATACTAAAAACGACGGCGTTTTAGCTTGGCCTGATGATGGTTCATTTAATGTAAGAGTTTTAAGAAATTTACGAGAGAAAATGAATGCTCTCGTTCCAAAACCGAGACCAACTCAATTTGAAGCTTTAGTCGAGTGGGAAGACGAGATGTATCAGTTACAAAGAGAAGCTAGTGGAATTAAAAGACCTTCTAAAAATCCATCATGGAAAAGAGAAACTCATGAAGATAGATTGCGAATGTGGAGACAGGGAAACATGAGTGAAGGATTATATTTAATTCATGAAATGGTAATGGGTTCTCCTACAGGGAAATCTATGGAAAGTGAATCTGAGGATGCAGTTATGGAAGAAATATATACAACTGCTAGAAAGAAACAGCCTAATCAGCCTTTGAGACCTCCTAGATCATGGTCTACTCCGGTGGTTTCTACTGAAACTTCACCGAGTGCACCTCCAATTAGTGAAGCTCCTAAACTTTATCCAAATAACTGTGAAATCACTGAAACTCCTAGAAGATCAGAATTCGAGAATGCTCGAAATGAAGGTAGACATTTTTCAATGACTCCAAGAGCAAGGGAACCTCCAAAAGATTATGCAAGAGAGACAAGAAATGTTGAGGATGTTGATTATAATGAATATTTAAGGTCTAAAGAAGAATTAATTAAAAGAATGACAAAAGGCATGGAAGCTGTCACAGTTCCAGTAACAATAGGTCCTGTTCAGCCTGTATTTGATCAAAGAGATACAAACAAAAACGGATTAACTATTCCTTTAAATACAGAAATTCAAAAGCCTGCTGAAAAATTTTATTCAGACTTGACTGAATTAAACACTTCTAGATCGAGAATGCCTGATTTAACTTTTAATGAGGACTTATCTCCAAAAACACCAATGGGTGCTATGTCAGATGTAGGAAGTCCTGAAGTCAGGGTAACCACACCAAAACTTGATGTGGCCAAATTAAAAGCGAATATAGAAGAATTAATAATTGGAACAATTGGCCCAGATAGTTTAAATTACTATCGGGATGATGAACTACTATTCATTTGCAAAAGTATTCAGTGGAAAACGAAAAATAAATATGATCAATTAGAGGATTTAGCTGCAGAACTCGAAATCGATGTAAGTAAACAAAAGAATTTTGCAAAGCATTACAGATTAGACTTTTCAGAAAGTGACATTGAGAGTTTGAACTCAATGGGAAGAATAGTTCACATTAAAGATTTGATTGTCTATATCAAAAAGCTAGGAGAACTGAACAAATGGAGAGTGAAATGGACCAAAAGGAAGGAAGATGAAAGATTGGAAAAATTGTCAAAACAATTTCCAATGAGAGAAGTTGCAGGTGGAGGATATGTTCATGTCCCATGGTCAAGACAAGACATTCTATTATTCACAAATGACTTTCCAAAATTGAGGGAGAAACCTGTTGAGTGGTACAGGCAAGTCGATAGATTTATCAAAGTGTCAAAAGTTCTGTGGATTGATTTAGATGGATTTTTTGACATTGTAGTTCCATCTGATCTTTGGACAGAATGTAAAATATCTATTAGTTGGCCAAAAGCAGAACCTGAGCGAATTAAAGAAACAGGTGCCCCAAATCCACTTGTAATGGATTTCTATGAGAAAGTAATTGTTTGGATGAAAAACAAAATTCCACCCAAAGAAGTTGATTGGGTTAAAATAGAAAGAACAGAACAGGAAACAAAAGAATCAGTTCATTCTTTTTATGAAAGACTATTGTTAATCTTTAAACAATACAGTGGATATGAAAAATTAGATGAAAAAGACATGAGTCATTTTATCTATAGATTTGTTTATGGACTAAAACCTGAAATTGGAGAAATGATCAGAACTAGTATTGTCGGATGGCAAGCACTATCTGTAGATGATATTCTAAGAAAAGCAAAATATTGTAGCGATGAATTAGAAGTAAAACAGAAGAAGCTGAAGGAGAAAGCCATGTGGGCTCAGGTAAAGGTGGCTGAGCAACAGATTGCCAGCATGGGAAATAAGAACACTAATTTTGTTCAAACTGGAAATACAAACCAGATACAAGGAAAGTTTAAAGGTAATAATTTCCCAAAGAAATTTAGCCCAAAGATAGAAGAACTGAAACAAAGATTACCTTGTTTTAATTGTGGCGAAATTGGACATTGGAGGGACGAGTGTCCTCATCCTCCTAAAAACTTAAAGAATCCCTTATTGAATCCACAGATGCAGAATGGTGTTAACGTGCAGCAACAGCTACAGATGCAACAGGGGTTAAATGAATTTAATATTCAGCGACAGTTACAACAACAGCAACAACAACAGGTGAATAATCGTCAAGACCAATTGCCACAACCACCTTTTCCGAATTGTGGGGGAGTTCAAAAATATAATCCAAACGTGGGATTTCAGGGATGTGAACAGGTAATAAAACCACAAAAACAGCAAAAGCAGCAAAGGGTTCAAATGCAGAATGCTTCACAACAATTTTTATTAACAGAAAGTCAAGACAGTGATTCTGATGATTATTGCTGACGGTGCCCGAGAGAGGAGGAAGAGTGTGTTGTTGGAGCCACTCTTGAGGTTGACCAGTCTGGTCCTTATGTAAACGGGAAAGTTAATGATGTAGACATCACTTTTCTAGTGGACACTGGTGCTACCCGTTCTACTGTTAGATCAGTGGAAATTGAAAACCTACCTCTCTCTGGGGATACCATCCAAGTTGTGGGAGTAAGTAATCAGCAAATTAAAACAGACTTAACTGATCCAGTACCAGTTGAAATTGGAAATTACAGAGACAAACACAGATTTGTGGTTTGTAATAGTAGTCCAGTAAATCTATTAGGTAGAGACATCCTATGTAAAATGAATTGCAGAATATATTGTTCTCCTGAAGGAGTTGAGTTACAAACAATGGAGGAAGATGGTTTGTACAGAATGACAATGATGATGATGGAAGCAGAAGAAACAAAATTGTTTCCTGCATTTGAAGAAAAGGATTTACCTGAAGAGCTAAAAGAAACAGTGAAATCTGAAATATGGGATTTTACTGGGAATGAGATGGGTCTGATGAAAAAGGTAGATCCTGTAAAGATTGCATTGAAACAGGGAATAGAATTTCCAAACACTCCACAGTATAAAATGAAAATAGAGACAATTGAAGGTATTACACCTATAATTGAAAAGTTAATCAAGCAAGGTGTATTAAAGGAAATGAAGAGTAGCTCTTGTAATTCACCAATTATGGGAGTTAAAAAGTCTAACGGAACATTTAGGATCGTACAAGATTTGAGAAAGGTTAATCAAATTGTCATTCCATGTTGTCCTGTGGTTCCAAATCCAGCAGTAATTCTATTTCAGATTCCACATGATGCTGAATGGTACACAGTCATTGACCTTTGCAATGCATTCTTTACTGTTCCCTTACACCCAGACAGTTATGAAATCTTTGCTTTCAGATTCCAAGGTAAGACCCTTGGATGGACAAGAATCCCTCAGGGCTATACAGAAAGTCCTTCAATCTTTAATGAATTGTTAAAAAGATCATTAGAAGATTTAGACTTACCAGGTAGGTCTACGCTGGTGCAGTATATTGATGATTTGTTAATAGCTGCAAAGACAAGAGAAAATTGTGTAACAGACACAATAATTTTGTTAAATCGCCTTGCTGAAGAAGGACATAAAGTGTCCCCAGCAAAACTACAGTTTTGCAAACAAGAAGTAAAATATCTTGGTCACAGAATTGCAAAGGGAAAAAGACAAGTAACAATAGAGAGAATAAAAATGATTCAAGCAATGTTACCGCCAAGAACACAAAGACAGGTCAGAATGTTCCTGGGAATGGTAGGTTACTGTCGACAATGGATAAGTGGATTTTCAGTAATTGCAAAACCACTACAAAGATTGACCAAATCAGATGTAAAAGATCCAATTATTCTCAATGATGCTGAGATGGAATCTTTTGAGAACCTGAAAAAGAGCTTATGCCAAGCTCCTGCTTTGGGTATGCCAAATTATGAGAAAGATTTTGAACTGTATTGCAGTGAGAGAGAAGGATGTGCATTATCTGTGTTAATTCAGAGACATGGAAATCTAAAGAAACCTATTGCATACTTCTCTGCAGTTCTTGATCCAATTGCAAAAGCATTACCAGGTTGTTTGAAAGCAGTTGCAGCTACAAGTATCAGCCTTGAACAAAGTGAAGGAATCATAATGGGATTTCCTGTAAAAGTTTTTGTGCCTCATTCAGTTGAAATATTACTGACAAGAGGTAAGACTCAACATTTAACAAGTAGCAGATTGACAAAGTATGAGAAAATCATACTGGGAGCAGATAATGTTTCAATTTCAAGATGTTTGAATCTGAATCCTTCTACATTACTGCCTGATTCTGAAATTGTTGATGATATTGAAACTGAACATGAATGTTTAGATGTCATGGAATTCTGCACAAAACCAAGAAAAGACATCAAAGACAGACCTTTGTCTGAATCGGATTTTGTCTACTTTGTAGATGGCTCATGCTTAAGATCTGAAGGAGGTGTCTTGAAAGCTTCATACTCGGTTTGTACAGTTGTAGATGTTGAAGAAGCATCATGCCTTGAAGGAGTTCGTTCAGCACAAGTGGCTGAATTGATTGCTTTAATTCGTGCATGTGAAATATCAAAAGATATTAGAGTTACCATCATTACTGATAGTCAGTATGGGTACGGAGTTGTGCATGATTATGGACAACTCTGGTCACAGAGAGGATACATGACATCAACAGGATCACCAATTAAAAATGCAGTTTTCATTAGAAGATTAATTGAAGCAATACAATTGCCAAAAGAAATTGCCATAGTCAAGTGTGCAGCGCACACTAGAGGAACTGATTATATTTCCAAGGGAAATGCCTTCGCAGACGAAACAGCAAAGTACTGCGCAAGGAAAAATTATTCATATAATCGGGAGAGGAGTAAAGAAACTGATTCAAATTCATTAATGCTAACAACTGTTGTAGAAACGTGGCATGAGATTAGAGATTTACAAAACGAAACAGATGATGAAGAAAAAGACCTATGGTTAAGATCAGATTGTAGACCACGTGAAGAAGACGGAGTGTGGGTTTACAAAGATGGCAGAATAGTCTTACCAAATTGCTTGATTGCTGACATGGCCAGATTATATCATGGTCCTGCACATTTAGGAAGAGATTCTATGGTCAGACTTTTTAGAGAAACATGGTTCAATACCAAATTTAGAACCATTGCAGAATCTTTTTGTCAAAGGTGTTTGTCATGCCAACAAATGAATCCAAACAGAAAATCAGTGGTGGGGACAGGAATAATTGGTCGAGAGGGTGGTCCCTTTACCAGGTTACAAATAGATTTCATTGAAATGCCCTTACACAACTGTTTGAAATATGTACTTGTAATTGTATGCTTATTCTCAAGATGGGTAGAGGCTTTCCCTACACGACATTGTGATTCAATTACAGTAGCAAAACTAATGCTCAGAGAAATCATCCCAAGGTACGGTTTTCCAGTCACTATTGAGAGTGATGGAGGAAGCCATTTTGATAACAAACTGTTGAAGTTAATTTGTGAAGCTTTGAGCATTGAGCAGAAAATACACTGTGCATACAGACCAGAGGCATCAGGTGTAGTTGAACAAATAAATGGAACTATCAAAAACAGAATTGGAAAAATGTGTCTAGAGACAGGAGTTAAGTGGACTGATGCTCTTCCACTTGTTTTGATGTCATTAAGAAGTACACCAGATAAAAAGACAGGTCTAAGTCCTCATGAAATTTTAATGGGAAGAGTTATGAGGCAAGCTTTTGTACCTGTAGGTAAACTGTTGAGCATAAATGACAGTGCAATTTTGGATTACTGTAAAAGGTTATCTGATATGGTAACTTCTGTGTCTAATCAGGTGGGAACTGAAGCTCAATCAAATGAAAAAGTTTTGACTCATGATCTGAGACCTGGCGATTGGGTCAGAACGAAAGTACATCGGAGGAGGAATTGTCTATCTCCTAGATGGCAGAAACCTAGGCAGGTAATCTTGATCACTACTAATGCTGTAAAGTGCAGAGGATTGAAGCGCTGGATTCATCCAAGTCATACTATTCCAGTACCAACTCCTGAGAGTTCTGATGTTGAAAGTGATACCACAGATGACTCTGATTCTGAAGCAGAAGACAGAACAGAAGGTGAAGTAATTCCAGATTCTGAAGATCGACAAGAAAGTCGACATCTGGAAACTGTGCCAGTGAATGGAAATCTGACAAGAAAAGACTTAGAAATAATTGAAATAGATTCTAAAGGTGAAGAGAATCTGTTAAAAGGAAAGATAACTGAAGATTCGGTTGTCTCTATTGAAGACAAAGAAGCTGAACCAAAGGAAGTTTCAGACCGGGAGAGTATCGAAAGGCAGAGAACAAGCTCTGAAGTAAGGAACAAAAATCGGAAATCTGGGAAGCTAGAGGTAATTGAGGAAGAGGAGGAGAACGAATTACCGAGTACCAGTGATGGAAGACAAAGTGAAGTTCCTGAAGGAGTGAAGGAGTGAAATTGCCGAATAGAGAAGTTCCTGAGTCAATTGAAATTTCAGACTACGAAACTGAAGAAAGTGACGTGGAAGGCGGAAGTGAAAACGGAAAGAAAAGGACTTGGAAGTCAGAATCAAATAATTCTGAACCAAAGAAGAAGTATGTGAGAAAAGCAGACTACTGGCCTGGTGGAAGATTGAGAGTAAGATTGATCAAAAAGCCAATAGAACAAGTTGAAGAAATCAGTAGTCAAAAGAGTCCAGGAAAAGAAGTTGGAGTTGGAAGAAAAATTGAAGTGATATCGAGAAAAGGGAAGAGAATAATTAGACCAAACCAGAAATACAAGTCTCCTGAGTGGACTTACTTAGTAATTCCACCTGTTATAGACATATATGATAGTAGTGAAGAAGAAAACGAAATACAAGAAATTAGTGACAATGATTAAAGTACAAAATTATTAAATTGGCAAAAGGCTGAAGAAATCCTGTTAGTTGACACAAGGTCGAAGAAAAACTGTTTAGTAGAAGAAAACTTATGTATGACATAAGGTCGAAGAAATCTTGTTTAGGGTTATAAAAGAAAAATATATTTTAAAAGGGGGGTGTATATAAATTTTAAAATTTATTTTTATTTTTGAGGCTAAAACTAACCTAAAAATGCCTTACGTTAAGGAGAGCACTTCAAAGTGTTCTGTTTTTAAAAGATGCTGTAAGATGACTCTGGTGTGTCTGCTCATTTTAGTTCTGCTCTGGTTGGTACTAGCTGTGATTATACCTTTAGAAATGAATAGAGAATTACACAAAGTTAACATAACAAGCAAAGCTCTGGTTAGCCAAACTAAACATAGTACATCTGCAAAAGTAATTGATCATCAGCCTAACATTCATCAAGATAAATCAATAGGTGATTTTTCAAGCAATACATTCACAAAGCTTTTGAGTGAATATGTAAAGGTAATGGATGCAAAAGACTGTTATGTCTGTGTTAAGTTACCTGCTTCTGTTTCTGAGGGAGTAACATATAATATGCTTCCTCTCACTTATGCTGTTACATGTAGTGTATTAACTAGTTTATTTTATCAAACTGGTCGTTTAGAATATTACTATTCAAATTATGATGAAATTTTTGCTAATGTTAAGATTGATAATGCTTTAAATAAGCATAAGAAAGCAAAACAATTGAGAGAATATTTCCTTGTTACTAACGAACTCACTTACGAGTATGCTTACAAAAATAATCTAACATGTAAATTAAGGAAAGAAATTTTTGAATATGGTTGAGGAGAGAAGAGCAATTTATAAGAGAAATGAATTAGTCAAGCAGACTAAGTCATCCTTCTGGCAAAAAGAGGATGAGAAATTAAATGGCAAAATGCTTGAAAATATTGCAATTCACATAGACAAACCAGTTAGTGGAAAGCTTTGCATTAGAAGAGATAATACACTTTTTGATAATTATTTTGTAGGTGCAAGTAACTGTGAAGATACTTATCAGATTATGGGAGGTTGGGGATTTAAAGGTGGAAAAGATCCTATCTTTCCTGGAATTTATTTTGTTTGTGGTGACAAAGCCTACTACAACCTTCCAGACCATTGGTATGGAACTTGTTATGTGGGAATTGTTTTTCCTAAAGTGTTTCATGTTGACAGAGATTCAGAAGGATTGTTTAAAATTCATAATTATGTAAATAGAGCTAAAAGAGAAACTTTTACTGAAGTTCTGGGAGATATTTTTCAAGCTGTAATACCTTTTGTTGGTATAACCCTAAATGCAGGGAGAATCAGAAAATTGTCCACTATAGTTGATAGATTATCAACTGACACTGCTGATGGGTTTCAATTAGTAAATGTTGAAGTTATTGCAATCAGATCCATGGTAATTCAAGATCGTCTTGCTTTAGACATTCTCCTAGCAAAAGAGGGAGGAGTCTGTGGCATTTTACATGTCCAACATTGCTGTACATATATACCTGATGAAAGTAAGAATATTGAAATGTATATTAAGAATATTACACAAATGCATTCAGAGATAATTCCTTTAGAAGAAGAAGATTTTACAGGGAAACTTTCAAAAAGGTTTCAAGCAATTAAAAACTGGTTTCATAATATCGGAAGTTCAATTCTTGGCAAGATTCTGGCACCTTTGATTATAATAGTATTCATTTTTATTTTGACTAAAGTAGGTTGTTTGTTACATAAAAGAAAGAAACAGTTGAAGGAAAAGAAGAGAATCTATAAACTCAGAAAAGAAGAGGAAAGGGAGATCGAGTTACAGGAGTTACATAGAGAGCGTCATGTTAATTGCAAAGATTATGCTGAAACAGACTTTTAGGTTTACTAATACAATTGAATTTGAATCGATTTCTTAAAAATTTAATTTACCAAAATTTTGAGTGCTGGTGTGGTGATTTGTTAATCACCAGATGAGGGAGTTGATGGAGCGAGATAGAAAACAAAATTTTGTTTAAACTCGCAAAGTCACATTTCCATAACATGAATAATAATATTAATGATTTGTGATATGTTGTGCTAATACAACTTAGATTAAACTTTACACGTGGGGGGACTAACATGTGTGCTCATAAACGTGCATATTTGTTGCATCTTTTTGTTCGTGCAAAATAATAAAATAATTTATTGTTTTTGTTTTTGTCATTACTAACTGCTGCAATCTTAAAAGAAGCATGTGCTTGTTTCGCTTTTCCTTGTCTGTGTGATGTCATTTCTACTATTCTAGGTGCATATGGGTCTCATTGAAAAACGGAGACTGGTAAATATAAACGCTGCTTTATTTGTTTGCAATGGCTAGGTAACATTTTGATTAATCGGGTGGGTTAATTAATTAGTAAACCATGGGGTGGATACAGAATATACTTTATTTCTTACATTAATACTTTTCTTGTGTTTGTTTTATACTAGAAAACATAAGTTGCCTGCTTTTGGGCCTAGTCATTTGAGCCGCAGAAAAAGAGCTGATCTATAATTCTGCAGAAAGTCACGAGACGCCCATTCTGAATTAAAACGTTTATTGAAGCTGCATTCACAAAGCAAAAACTGATGAGCTGACATCATTCTGTCGGACATGGCCAAGGTCGAAAGTGAACATTTTGTCAGTCCTTAACTTGGCATCCGCGGAAGTTGTACTGAAAGACTATGGAAGCTGCGAGGATGACTTAATACATAGTTGCAATCGCAGGAAGCTTCTGGCTCCACGTGGAAGAGACAATGGTCTTTGTAAGACATGATTTTGTGGAACTTTTTAAGAATCGGGTGACATGTCACTTGTCACTCTCAACCAATGGGACGTCGTAGATTTCTGAAAACTTTCCTTTGCTAGTTTAGTTAGCGTAGAAAGGTATAAAAAGTCATGCCCTTAGAGTTGGGCTGGCTGCTGCTTTCTGACTTTCCGATGAGGGTGATGTGCTGCTGGACTTTGCGTGGAGCACGTAAGAATCCTCAAAGATCTTTACTTTAATTTCTGTCTATTTAGCTCAGTTAGGGAAATAGGTTTTAGAAATGCTAAACTTTATATAATTTCTTTAAAATTGATCCAATTGCTTAAATTGTATTTTTTCCATATTTCTTACCATCATGCTTGCTATATTGCAAATAAATTTCATTTATAAAACTTTCAACTTATATACCATAATTTAGAAAATAAAATCTTACTTTTGACAAACAAGCTGGTCTTGGTTATTCAGAAAAATAGGTTACCATTAGCTAGATCACGTCGCCTATGGTGGTCGTTTAAATGGTTGGGTTTTATTCTAATGACAATATTCTTTCTGCAAATGTATAAATATGTATATAGTTTGTAGATAATGTGTATATAGATTTATTCTGACCACCTGATTCAGTAGGCCCAAAATATATCAGGTTCATAAATGGGTCCATATTTAGTATAGGATTTTGTTTATAGGTTATGAAGTTGGGTAGCATAGTTTATGATATATTTTCTATAGCCCGCTGGATCAGTTGGCAGGCCATATATGTCAGGAGGCAGGGCTTGTTGCTGGGTATGAAACGAGGGCAAGGGCCGTATACTCCAAACGTGCCCAAACTGAAAACTTTTCAAGGGCAGACAGGCTGGCGGTATGCATCAAGTGTCATCACCAGGGGCGCAACTAGAGTGGAACTTTGGGGGTACTGACAAACCTCTCTTTGAGAGTGCTATGGATGAAGTGTGTTTGTCATGCGACCTATAAAGGTTCTGTATATATAGTAAATTTACAGGAAGAGCTGAGCCAAGGGTCTGGCTCAGATCTTAGAGCGCGTGCAAGAGCTGGGCCCTGAAAATATTTGCTATGTAAATCGCACAAGAAATATTCCGTAAAAATATGATAAAATGTTGTTCAACATTTTAAAAAGTGTATTTCTTTAACATGTGAAGCTTTGACATTAATATATCACATTACAGTGCTGCACTGAGAAGTATTGATTAATAGATATGTAGAAAAAAGAGCTTTGGTGAAATAAAATATTTGCTTAAAATCACACAATTTAAGCGGTGAAGCTGCTATTTATTCAGGTTTTCTGGTTTCACTTTGTACACATCAGCCAGGAAATGGGTATCTATTTGTCTTTCCATATGTTAAGGCTTTGTTTTTACCTGTTTGTGACCTTCACCCAAAGATCAAATTGGAGTACTTTAGATGACTACGAGTTACATTAAACAAGATCACGTTCATTGCTTATCGGCATGGGTAGATTAAGCGATTTCCCCAGAATCACAGGATTTTGAGCTGATGCCGAAACTTGAGTCAATCTACTTCCCCAGTTCCAAAATCGGCAGCACTGGCTGTAACACCAAATCCTGGCTGGAGGGGGAGGAAGGCAGAATCCGCATTAACGCCATGCGTGCGGCACATTTTCCCGCTGTACGCTAAGGTTTTTAAAAACCCGCGGTTCATGACGAGCTGAGCTCGTCATCAGCGTACGAGAGGTGTACGTCATGACGAGCTGAGCTCGTCATGAGCGTCGAAGGGGTTAAAGCTTGACTCGTTACGGGCTCGAGGTTCCAACAGGACATCAAGCTGAGCCAGAGCCAGACTTCAGACTGGACTTTTCAGTGGTTGCCCACCTCTAGTTGCCACTGCTGTTATGCATGAATTTTAAGTGAAGAGTAGTTAACAAGTGTTTTCGACCAATTCTAATGGATAGAAGTGTGTGAGTGCATTGTGGCCGATGTTTGGAATGTGTTGGTATGAGATGAAGGGTTCTATCCTTCAAGGGTGCAACAATAGTGATTTCAGCTGTTTAACAGCACACAGGTTTGCCCAATTACCCCCAATGCAGCATCTTTGGAAGTAAAATTCCAGATGCACTTTGCAGTACAACCAACTCCCCTGCACCCACAATAAACTGTGCTAAAAGCAACAATTACCTGGAAAGAGGGAATGAACATGGTGGGCTGGCCATGAATTAATATCATTGATAGAACCTCATGACAGAATGCAACTCCTCATTTAAGATTTAGTTTTGTTGCCATTTTATGTTAGACATTTTTTTCAAAGGCACTAAGAAAAAAGTTCATTAATATTTATTTTCTAATGTCATAAATATTTTACTTTTAATTGAATGTAAAACCTTTATTACATTGTTTCCAGTGTAATAGCGTCTTGGGCATCACAAGCAATGGGAAAGTGCTATAGAAATCACAACATAACACAACATCACTAACTGTTTTGTACAATTATATTTTGAAGGAAAGGTATGTATATTATTTCTCCTTTTTAGGAGTTAAGCTATGACAAGGTACTGATAAAGTGTGTTTGGCAGTGGGGAGAGGGGCGAGATGCAAATTGGGCCTATCAACTGCCCCCCACCAAGTCTTTGACGCCTAACAAATGGGTTGAAGAGAGCTCGATTTTAGGGGGCACAAGAAGACATTTATAAATAAAAACAGAGCCTCATCCACATTTCGAAGGTGTTTGGATGGCCAGCCCAGTGTGCAGGTCTACTGACAGAATCCCGTGTGTCCAGGAGGCTGCAGCAGCCTGGGCTAGAGAGCACGACGGGAGGGCAGGGGGAGGAGGGGGGGGCTAAAACCCTTTTAGCCCAATGGGCTAATTGTTAGCAGACATTGAAGTATTTTGTGCTTTAGGTGTTTAGAAATTAGCAAAATGACAGGGGACCTCTTTGTTGGCTGCAGTTCCGGGGCCATAGCGTCCTACAAGGTGGACACCTTCATAACCACGCTACTATACTGCCATCACACACCCTGAATCTACTACCCATAGGCACTATCAGTGTAGCTGACTGTTCTGATCAATTTTGTGGGCTTGCTATAGACAGCTTCAGAAGTCTTTCACAGCTTTGCATACAATATTACATAGAGTGGGCTTCTGTTCAGCCCCCTGCTCATGGTTGCAAGGCTTTTTGTCCATTCCATTGCAAGATCCTGATTTTATGCCTTTTCTCTCTATTATTGTGCTGGTCCCACTCCTAGAGGAATTTGGCTTTACCCTGATTGGATGAGTTGTTTCCTTGAAATGCTGATATCTGTGAACAACTTTATTTCTTCACCATTTGTTTTACCACTCCAGGGAAGTGCATGTCATGCTCTTTCCCCTATATTTCTCTCTTTATTTAGCTTTGCCCTTTTCTAGCTCATGTACTTTCCCTTGCTTCTTCCCTACAGTAATCTTTTGTTGTTTCCTCCCTCTGGCACAAAGTACTGACTTCACAAAGTACTGACGTCTCTCTCTCTCTCTCTTTCTCTCTCCCTCTCTCTTCTCTCTCTCTGTCAGTCAGTCTCTCCCAGTGTGTCAGTCTCTCTTTCTCTCTCTCAGCCAGTCCCTCCCTCAGGAGGAGCCGCCACTGGTTCCACAGCACCACTGATAGGCAGTCGAACTACTGTGTTGCTGCATGAATGACCCTTGCTTCACGGATTTGTGTTAGAGGAACAGTCGTCCTCGGGAGTTTGTTAACACCTTCGCCACGGGGCTACTTCCCCTTCGGCGCTGGGGGGGGTCGCGCAGCACCACGGTACTCGTGACGAGCTTGGCTCGTCACGCTGCACGGTGGCGCTGTGCTCATGACGAGCTGAGCTCGTCATGACCACGCCCATTTCTTAGAACGCTCAGCACCGCGGGGGAATTAGCCCCGCGTGTGAGCACCGCGCATGTCATGACGAGCTCAGCTCGTCATGAGCACACAGCAACCATGCCTCCTGACGAGCTGAGCTCGTAATGAGCACGGAAGGGGTTAAAATACTTTCTGCATTCACGAAAATATTCTGAAAATCAAGTTGAGTGGAAAAGAAGAAAACTGTTTCTGAACCTAGACTTATTTGTTTGTATTCCTTTTCAACTTCTTCTTTGTGAAGTAACAGAGGAATTGTAGTACTGAACACCACCGCCCATGGTATGTATATGCTTAGGAACCACAGCTTGTTAATGAATGACAATTATTTTTCAATTGTGCAAAGACCAATCAGAACAACGCTAGTCGATCTCGGAAGACGCACAGATATGCATTTGGAAGTAGTTATTCTCCCAGTAGGGAGGAAGGTCAAAAAGTGTTTCTGTGATCACTTATGCCTTGCTACATTTCAGGAAGTCTGCTTCATATCAGAACACAGGTAGTGGATTACATAGAGATAGCTTCAAGGTATATCACTGTCACTATGAGAGTTATATGCGGAACGTTCATGAGCGATTATTAAGTATCACTTATTTGCCTTTACATATTCATTCTAAGTTGCAGATGTCAGGGGAAAGCATGATGAGTTAGAGGAGATATATATGCTGTTTCTGTCTTCTCTCTTATTCCATGCTTTCTCTCCACCACTGCTATTTTTCTCACAACTTATACAGTGTTTGTGGTTGTGGTGAGGAATGGAAGAGTGCCTCCCTCCAACTGGATCCAGAGTGCAAGGTTAGTGCATTGTGACACATAGTGCAGGTTCCACCCATGGGAAGTCCAGTGCCCTGTCACAGATCTGACCACATAACATTTGCTGCTCAGGTAAAACAGGGAGAGATATCGAGAACAAAAAAACAACACTGGTCTTTGGTTTGCTGGGTTTTTTAAGATATGAAAAGAAAATGGTTGCAAGGCAAGAGCCATCTGGGGATGTGTGCATTAGAGCCCTAGGCCGAACCTACCACAACAACGAAGCATGGTCAGTATGCAACAGAAACCCCCACGCCTCTCTGGCAAGTAGGAGTGCAAAGATTCTAGGTCCCCAATTAACAGACTAATTAAGCTCACAGGATGGTCTGTGCCGTTAAGTCCAGGCAGCTCATTGGCCTGTGTCTGAGGTGAGAGTTTGAAAATACACATGGGCTGAAACATATGGGCATTTTAGGACTAGGACATGAACCTGATTGGATTTTACTGTTTCAAAGGCCTGCTTTTAAGCTTGGGTTGGAGCGTATAATTTATTGGTACGCTTTCAACAACAAAATAAAGGAGCCCCTTTACTGTCTATGTATGGAATATATCTTTTATGAGGGAAATAACCTTTACAACGTTGCCAGAGCCACGCGTGCCTTTTCCCCACACGCACACCCACGATTGCCTTAACCATGCATATGCCTTATGCGTGGTTAAGGCAGTGCACGGTCTACAGGTCCGGATGGACAAGAACATGAACAGGAAACGTTGGGACAGAAAGCTTGAAATGGACAGGTAAGAGAGGCTGTGGCTGGGTTTGAGGGTGGGGACGTTTTAGGGGTGGGGGAGTTTTTAGGGCTTTGGGGGGTCTGGTTTGTTTATAGGGCAGTGGGCCGGGTGTTAGGGCACAGGGTGGGGGGAGAGTCAGGGCAGTTTTAGGTTTTAGGAATGGGTTAGTTTTCAGGCCTCGGAGGGTCGAGTTGTTTATAGGACAGAGGCCAGGGTTTAAGGGTTCAGGGCAGGGGGGATAGGGTAGTTTTAGGGATGGGGTAGTTTTTAGGGCTCAGGTGGTCGGGTTGTTTTTAGGCCAGGGTTTTAGGGCTCTGGGAAGGGGGTGGTCGGGGTAGTTTTAGGTTTTAGGGCAAGGGGAGGGGATTGGGTTGTTTATAGGGCAGGGGCCAGGGTTTTAGGGTTCATGACGGAGGGGCTGGGGTGTAATTTTTTACCACACATCCCTTTACCAATCATGCCTTTACCACGAAATTGAGTGGTAAAGGCATGTGTGGTAACAGAATGTGTTGTACATAAAGAAGTCCTAGAGCCAGGTATATATTTCACACGCTGGTTTTAATGAAGCTTAGTTCCAAGTTCAGTTTCAAGTAAATAAGTTAAGATGATAACAAATACCCCACCAGGAGCAGCCTCCCTGCCACTCAGCCTGCCTGCCATCAACTGCCACTCAACACAAGCCAGGCACCCAGGATTCTATTATGTCATCAGGTATTCCAAGAGCCACACCAGCTGAGTAGCAGGGAAGTCACCCAAGCTAAGTATAACAGAATGCTTTGTTCAGACCCATTAGTGGTTCGGGCTGCGTTGTAGAGGCAAGCATGGTTTAGTCATGAGTGCCTCTGTCATACAACCCTTTGATAATACCCAATTAATAAAAAATTACCTTGCATCCCTCTTTGTTTCGGGAAAAGTAATATTCTTGATAGCCCTAACCTTAGTTGCCTGTGGGCACAGATTACATCCAGCAATTAAATCTCCAAGTTAACAAATCTGCTCTGCTGCTGGGATGCTTTTTTGGGGGGGATCACATGGATACCAACTTTGTACAGTATTTTAAGGACAGCGTATAAATGGGATACACAGACTGTTGAAGTAGTACAAAAGAGAATGATGTCAACCAGTTAGGCAGCTCCGTAGAAAAGTATAAACTGAAAGGAGCTGGAGTACCGAAAGAAAGCACTATGACCAGATCATGTCAAGCAAGACATTTCTTTCTTTATTCTTCATGGCCAAAGGGACTTGCCAATATACCTTTATGAGGCTTACTGTGGTGAGGAACTGGAAATTACCTAACCCTTCAATCACCTCGTCTACCCTTGGCAGAGGTTAGGTATCATATTGTGTCACATTGTTCACTTTTCTAAAATCTATAAAATGTGAATACTGACATCCGCTTTAGGGACTTCGACAATGGATATTCTCCATGCTCACAGGCAGGGTTCGATTTTAACACTGATTAACATTTTTCGAATTTCTTCATCCACCTCTTTTTTGCAGACTTCTGGTATACGATAAGGTATTTATCGTACACTGGTACCTGGTTTACTAAGGTTGTGATGACAAATTCTCTTGTAGCATCCAAGGTACTCAAGTAGCGGCTCCTCTGTCTGGCTCACAGCGGGTAAATGTAACATAAAAAGATGTTCTTGCATCGTTTTAATTTACATTTGCCGGCTCTTAGCCAGAGTTGTTGGGAGAGGAGGGGCGGGGCATGGAAGGGGGATGGAGGAGTGCTAGTGCACACCACTCCCTAAGTGCTCATGTGTGTTTGGCCTGCAGTCTCAGGCCGACCAAAACAAATATGCACACTTAGGTTTTCTCCAGCCCAGCTGCAATGAGCAGCTGGGCTGGAGCATCCTCACATACTCCCTGGTCTGAGCAGGGTGTCTTTCCTGCCTGCTCATACTAATCCCCGCCCTGGCTTCGACAGGGAGTCTGTCCCAGGGGCTGCTGGGACCAACAGGCAACAGGAGAGGCGGCACAACGAGGCACAACGCTGGAGGCAGCCGGCGGCAAAAAGTATGTTTTTTTTATATTGTATTTTTCACCCCAACATGCGCTGCACCTCCTGTACGGCTCCCCCCGCCCCACCACCCTTTGTTTATGGGGGCCGCCTCTGAATAGTTCTTTCCTTTAAAATGGTCACTATATTCTGCTTGTGGGTATCAATCAAGACTTCTCTAGTGTGTACACAAAACTCGTTGGTTTATTCCTCTAGGTGTCTTAATTCTGCACTCAGGTGTCAACAATCTGCAGTCAGGAGGGAGGTCTAGGTATTCCAATTTTTCACTAAATTTCCATGCTGTATCTGCTCTCTCTTTCTTACATGTGGCACTGCCACCCGATGCGGTGCTGCAGTGACCATCTGGAGCAGTGTGTCTGGACCCTGCCGTTATGCAAATATTTAATTCTCTGAGTTGGGAAAAGGTCCGAGAACACCCCTTGCCAATCAAATGTTCTCAACAGGTAAGTTTCTTTTTTGTTATGACCAATATGGCCCTTACTCACTTGTTAATGAGCCGAGCCGAATGAATGACAACTGTTTGGATTTTCCTGGGGTAGGAAGTTGCTATAGTAACCCATTCTTTTGTAGAAAACAGATTTCTACCTTTTTGTGTTGCACTTAAGTAGCCAACGTTTGTGCATCTTGGGACAATCTGGAGTTTGTCTTACAGTTTGATTTTGCACTCTTGTTGTGAATCTTGAGTAAAGGGGCCTCTTTCTACCTGACCACAAGTGATTCAGGCCCAGATATACAAAGCTTCCCGTTTGCATTTCTTAAATAGCGACTCAGTAGGAATCGCTATTTAAGAAATGCAAAAGGATATGTACTAAATTTGTGATTCCCTAATTGCAATTCCTACAAAGTAGGAATTGCTGTTTGGGATCGCAAATAGGAAATACCATTGCATTTCCACCCATGGGCAAAATAGGAAATGGTTTGTTTTCTTAAATTGCAATTTCCTAACAGTAAATCGCAATGTAATAAATGCAAAGCCGAATTTCCTAGTGCACATGTGCGCTACGCGTCACATTAAAAATGCATTTTTAAATGATTTTAAAGAAAATTTGCACATGGTTAACATCGACTTCAAGTCAATGATAATAGCATTGCCTAAATGCCCAATTCGCATTTAGTAAATGCTACATACATGTGCTTTAGGAATCGCAAATAGGTAATCCCTATTTGCAATTCCTAAATCGCGGGCGCAATTTGCGATTTCTCCCAGGTAGAAACCGCAAATTGCGGACGGTTTTGGCCCTTTGTACATCTGAAAAGGCCATTTAGCATTTCTCAATGGGCTGAAATCGTGATTCGACCTTTAAAGAAATGCTTAATGGCTTCGTACATCTGAGCCTCAGAATCCATGTGTTTCTTTAGAGAGTTTCTAAAGTTAGGGTAATCTGTGCTCAGTTATAAAGTCCCCCATAATTCTGGTTACAGCCCTAAAAGCTGTGTGGTCATGAGACATACATGGTTAAAGCGAGGCCTCTTGGGGCTGCGCATGCTATTGTTATTCAATGTTGTGTTTGAAATATGGTTCCATGCCCGTGGAGTTGTACACCATCTGCGAGGCTCTGAGCAACGATAATCAGTTGCAATGGAGAATCGCAGCTGACCAATGCTCCCTGTAGTGGGTGTGTAATACTGAGAATAAAACTTCATCTATGTCGTCCTGCTGGCAATCCACATCATCATTACATATTTTCAGGGGTGGCTGCTATGTTAAGGCTAAGGAGTGTCGCCCCACTAAAAAATCGCCCCCAGAGATAGAAAAATAAAATGGTGATAAAGTCTATTTATTACTATTTTATCTTTCAAAACCCCATCCTAAGCAGGGCACTTTAAGTTTCAAGTGTGCATGTTTTTTTGGCCGGTCTTGCGACGGCCAACCAGACATGCACATTTTAAACCTTTCTACCCCAGCCGTCTTTGACAGCTGGGTTAGAGACAGCATAGGGCTCCAGTGTCCTCTGGAGCTCTGAAGGATGCGCTCCCTCCAATCCTGGAGCTTCTTTCAGGCTGCAGGACAGCAGCGCCAGGATAGTTTATTGCAGTTTCTTGGGTCCCGCGAAGATAAGTGGAATTATTTTTTGTTTACTTATTTTTTACTTTTATTTTTTTCACCCGCCCCATCACCCTCCTTACATGCCAGCCACCACTGCATATTTGGCAACTAGCGGGGATTTTGACACACCCACCGACTAGCATACTATTTTGTCTCCAGTTCTCTGGTTTCCAGCAGTCCTGAATGCAGAAACCTACTTCGCTAATCGGCGAAGGGCTCCAGGATTTTTATTTTATTTTTATTTATTTAATGCGATTTTATATAGCGCGAACTATACCCAAAGGTGTCAGAGCGCTTTACATATTAACCAGTTGCAAAACATAAGGACTAAGGATTACATGCGTTACATAAAAGATACAAGCAGAAAAAATTGCAAATGTACAAGATGTAAAGTCACACAAAGAAGAGACTGGTGATTATAGGGAAGGGCTACGGATTGATATACTCTAAGAGTCACATAGGAATGGTAGAGAGCACAAGGTCTACTGCATATACTAGTGATTAGAGTTATCTCTATATATATAGGGATGGGATATGAATGGATATACTCAAAGAGTCACATAGGAGTGATAGAGAATACAAAGGTCTACTGCAAATACAAGTGATTAGAGTTATCTCTATATACAGAAAAGCAGAGTTCCATTAAGTGGGGTCGGAGGGGGGATGCAGTCAGAGGGGGGATGCAGTCACAGCACCAAGGGAGGGACAGAGAAGGGCAGGAAAGTGAGACAAACGAGATAGGGAAGCAGATAGTAACGAGTAAGACAGCGAGGAGTGTGTCAGAGGCAACAGGAGAGAAAATAGAAGGATCTCTAGGACAGAGGGGGAGGTCAGAGATCGCTAAAATGGCAGAGGAGAAAGGTAGAACAAGAAGCGAGTCGTAAAAAGAAAATGGCGGGGAGCACAAATGTCCAAGTCCGAAAGTCCAGGAAGAGGGCTGCCATAGCCAGCAAGTCCGGGGGGAGAAAGGCCGTCCACAGTAAAGTCACAGCCTCATCGTCCATGAGGAGCTGGGGCAGAGGGGTTCGATCCGGAGATCAGGCCCGTGCTGCAGAACCACAGGACATTCCGGTAATGGCAGTGGCCCCAAACCGGCAGCAGGTCAGGAGGCAGGCCAGAAAATCCGAGAGAGGGCCGCAGGATTAACAGGAGGCCGGAGAGAGGTTAGGGCGAGCCAGTGGAAACGCCGGCCGCCATCTTAAAGTCAGGCAGGCGCTGGGAGGATTCCCTCGGTGGGGGTCGCCGCCAAAGTGAAGCTGGATATTATGTCCCGTCAGCTGCGAAAATCAGCGAAAGTCTCGGCAGGCCGGGAGAGCGCAGGTCGCAATACTACCTCCCAGCGGCGGCCGCAGTCGGTGGAGTCCACGGCGAGGTGCCGCCCGCCATTTTGAGCGCCGTCCTCTCTTCACCACCTCAGGGAAATCGAACGTGTCCGCAAACTCAGGATGGCCCTCTGCTCAACGGCTTCCGGATCCTGCAGCAAGGATTCTGGCCCCGCTACCCCGCTACCCAGTTGTTCCTGTGGGTTTTTTTGGGGAGGGGGAATGTGCATGCATGTGTATTTGCTATGTGTACTTCCTCTGCTTATACAGCGTCTCCATGGCAACACGCTGTAGCCTCTGACTTCCGACCCGCTGGGATACCGCTGCAGTGCAACGTTGCCTGTGCATGTGTTCATTATTCTTATAAAGACCTGCGCTCAAGTTATTTTACTAAAATCTTTACTTACATGTGCCTCCTTTAATGGCCAGCTTCAGGGGTAAATTACAGTTTCTTTGTCAAGCAAGTGAGTCCTTCTTGTAGGTTTTGATATTTTCCTCAGGCATTTCTTGAATTCTGATGCTCATTTAATACTTGCTATTGCCATTTGTGCGCTGTGCTTTGATTTTTACGCTTATTTGAGGTATGGCTTCTCCACAGCATATAGCTCAACCGCCACTGTTTCTTCAAATACCTGGCAAACCCAATATCAAGTGGCGCCGGTGGCTGAGAATTTTGTTTAAGTTACCTCGTAGCTATGGATGCTGTAAAATATGCACCAGCGCGCAAAGCTGCGATTTTGCACACTTGCATGGCTCTGCCTGCGCAACAAGTCTTTTATAATTTACCTCTGGTTCCACAGCAAGGTGCGTCAGGAGATGTTTGGGATCAGTACAAAGAGGCATTAGCGCGCATGAGCAAGCAGTATGCTGAGGCACCCAGTATTATGCTTGAGTGCCACAATCTTCTTTAAAGGAAGCAAAGCGTGGGTGAAGGTGTTGAGGAGTATGTAGCAGCACTAATGATTTTAGCTGCAACCAGCAAATTTGGAGCTACTACAGACATTTGCATAGGCGATCAATTTGTGTTCTTGTCTTTCTCTAAGAAAATACAAGAGACGTTGCGGAGTTGTAGGAATCATACCTTATTGGAAACAATAGACCTTCCCAAGGGAATTGAACATTCCATGATTTCCACCAAAGGCATTCACGAGAATCAGTCAGCATAGTGGACACAATGCAGAATGGAATAATCAATGCAGTAAGCATAGGCAAGACAGCCAAGCAATCTATAGGAGAGCATCTTTGGTTTGCTTCAGATGCGGTTCAAAAACGCACATTGTTAAGAGACCTAATTGTCCTGCTGTTGGCATAAGATGTGCATCCTGCAGGAAAGTAGGAAATTCCCAAAAGGTTTGCAAGGGTGGCAAGACATTCGCCAGGGTCAACAGCATAGAACTTGATGAAGAGACTGAGTTATGCACGAAGAAACTTAGCAATGTAGTTTTGACTGTTGAATGAAGCACAGTTTTAGGTGTACACAGTTAAAGGTCCATAGTGTGATGTGTTGATCAATGGAGTATCACTTCAAGGTATGGCTGATTCAGGCTCACCAGTAACCATCCTTTCTGGCACTACTTTTAAAGAAACTTGGAAGGGCACTTAAATTCTCACACAGTCTGAAGTGAATCCGAAGGCATTCGGAGAAACAGAAATTTATATGCTGGGATATTTTTTATCCAAAGTTGAGTGCCTTGGTAGACATCCTTTAACTATAGTGTATGTAGCTGTCAAAGGCAGAAACATCATAGGCTGGCAGGATTTGGCCAGAATGGGATTGTATCTCAAGCCTAGTGCTATGGTACCTGTGGTGATTGGTGACATACCTGAAGGTTTTGTAGAGGATGACATATGTGTCACGTGTGCTGAGAACTCCTCCAATCCCACAGGGATTGACAACACTTTAACCCGGTTCCCCAACTTGTTCTCCGACAAGGTTGGAACTATTGCAGGCTGTGACCATCACATCAGTTTCAAGCATGGGGCACTGCTAGTAGTCCACAAGCTCCTTCCCTTGCCTTTGAGTGCTAGAGATGAATTAAATAATGTTTTGGGTAGCTTGTATTCTGAAGGGATCATTAAACCATGTGAGTCTTCTCAATAGGTCTTACCCATTGTGATATCCCTCAAAAGGTCAGGGGAGGTCAGACTCTGTGCCAAAGGGACCCTCCCTTAACAGGAACATACTCATTGATTGCCATCCACTCCCCAAAATACATGAATTGCTTGCTAACTTAGGTGGTTCAAAAGTTTCTTTGATCAAAGCCATTCGTGATGCGGCCAAGCCCAAGGCTAGAAATGCTTTGGGATCTTTCTTTGGTTTGGCTGAGTATTATCCCCGCAATGTGCATGGCTGTGCTCAAACTTGGAGATTTTGTGGGCTTTGTTAAGGAAAGGAACCAAATTTGCTTGGACAGGTGAACTACACAGTACCTTTGACAAAGTAAAGAACCTCATTGAGGAAGCTCCTGCACTACATTTCTTCCAGGATGGTTACAAGTGTTTTGTGAATGTGGATGCTAGGTGCAGTCCTTAAGTCAGTGGGTGGCTGGCAGCGAACATACTGTTGCTTTTACTTGCAGGACTTTGTAGATACTGAAACACGCTACAGCACCATCGAGTGGGAAGCTTTTGCATGCATATGGGCCATTCAGAAATTCAGATACTATGTTTGGGCAAGGGAGTTTGAAGTATACAGAGATCACAAGCCACTTATGCACATCCTGAGTGGTGGTGGGGCAAATAAAGCTTCAGCAAGGCTGGTACATTTATTGTCAAAGTTTCAAGAATATCACTTTGCTTTCAAGCATCTTCCTGGAGGGATAAATTTCAGGGCAGACTGTCTGTCCAGGATGGCTCTGGGGAATGAACATGATGAGATTGAAGAGATTGAGTGCATGGTAACATCTTTGGATGCGGAGTTGGAGTGTGCACCTATTATTGCGAACAGCTGGCAGGAAGCATACTCCAAAGATCGGATTCTGGGACAAGTCAAAGAGTTTGTTATTGATGGTTGGCCAACTAGCAGAACTCTGTCTGGGGAACTAAGATGTTTTGCTCAGGTGTTCACTAAATTGTAAGTGGTCAACAACATGGTCATGCGTCATGATCTGTTCTTTCCCCCTGAAGGCTTGCATACGGACATCATTGAAATTGCACATCAGGGACACTTGGGTGTAACTAAGACTTGCCAACGTCTTAAGCAATACTATTGGTGGCTGTCCCATGATGTTCATATTAAGGCTATGATTGATGAGGGTACTAAATGTCTTTTATCTATCTGACAAACATTGGAAGACATTGAACACACAACTTCATACTGTACCTTTTCCACAAGCACCCTGGGACAAAATTGGACAGGATTTTTCTTGCCCTTATGAACTATTACCCAGTTAAAACAGGTATTTAATTGTGTTGGTTGTTTACCACACAAAGTATGTATTACTAGTTTTGTGATGGTCCCACACCTGTTAATGCCTTTAAAGTTCTGGAGTATGTTTTCATGTTGGAGGGATCGCCTAAAAGTATTGTTATGGATAATGTTACACATTTCGTGTAGCATCGATTGTCTACGTTTCTCAAACAACATGAGATATAACATCTTATATGTAGCCCTGTACTCTACTTCCACCAATGGGCTTGTTGAGAGAGGTAATAGAATAGTGACGGGAGGTGTGCAAACAGCTACTTCCTCTGACCTGAATGTACAAGATTTTGTAAGCAATAAGGTATGGTCCTACAGTATCACCTCATACCACCACTGTGGTGGCTCATTTCACATTACTTAAAGGGAGGCAGGTGCACACCAATCTATTTCCCAATTTGTTAAGATACAAGAGGGTCAGGGCTTCATAACTACAGAAGGTGCCACTTCATATAATGTCCAGAAACAAGAGGCCATGAAGGAACAATAACAATACCAATAGTACCATCTTTTTTTGCCATGGAAATGGTTTACAGAGGCTTTTCCCTTTTTCATAATGCTCGGGGAATATAACTTGGGGGGAGGGGAATTAATGTGTGATAACATGATAACGTCCTGTACCTGGTAAGCAGCAATAATGAAATGTTTCTCCTTCTTGATAAGACAACAGTACATTCTGTTCCATCATCACTTTGAGGTGACCCTCTGCTAGTTGTTGTATCACTGCAACTAAAGGAACTGGGTTATCAATTAATTGTGCTTTTGTTTTTCAAATCCCACACACTGGCAGTGTCCTAATGGTGCAATGTGCAGACCTAGACACTAACATCAAAATAGGCTTTACATCAGAAAACCTCAGACTTAAAATACAGAAGTCGTTGCTGATGTCTTGTCTTGTCAACAAAGGGTTGAGAATGCTACAAACACATTTACGTGCCTTTGAAATATAGAGTAGAAATAATATACTATTTTGTTGGCAGATCTCACACCATCTGGACAGCCATTCTCAGCAAGAGATTAAAACGTACCAGAATGAAAGCCTAATTGCTGAAGAAATTAAATGTATGGAACGGTTTAATACTGAAATCACAATTGTTTTCTATGGTTTTATGGTGGGTGCCACGTTTCAAACACAAAGTAGACTTTTTAAACTATCATAATGCAAAAGCCTGGATTCTGTGAAAGAAGTGGAGGTGCACATTACACGCTATACTATTACTAAACAGACTGCATTAAACCAAAACAAGCATTGGCAAAACCTTACCTTTACAAGGTGTTTCCCGAGTGGTTGTCTTTGCCAATTCATGGTTTGTTTTGGTACTGTCACAAATTTAAAAGAACATCCAAAATGGATGCCCACAATGCATGCGCATGCATGGATGGGCATCTAGGAATATTTTTTCTCTAAGAGAAAAAACATTCAAATATGGCCAAGGGTACATCACAACAAATGGACGCCAATGGAATGTTTTTTCTTTATGTCGTTAGTATAGAAGTTGAACATCAAGAGAAGGGTCTGGAGTCTGTAAATTGGGATCTCTGTAACAATTTCAGGATCACTAAGATCCAACAGAATAGGGAATGGAGTTGTGGAAGACGGTTCATCTGAAAGTTGGAAGGCTAGGCTGCTAACCACCACGAGATGAGACATCTAGATTGCAATTCACTTCCAGGTCGGTAGAAGCTGAAGGTTATTTAACAGTTTTACTCCCTAGCCCAGTGGTGCTTAACGTGTGATCCGTGGACCCATGGGCGCCGCGATGCCAGCTAAGTGACTGCTTATAAAATTAAATAATAGTAGCAGATTAATAAAGTGTGACTACATAAAAAGGCAAAGCTGAAAATAACAAATTAAAACACTCAATAAATGTAACGGCTTTAGAAATTGGAGACTAAAAAGTACATTGGTATGTTTATCTTGATCTGTTGGAATAGCACAAGTATTTCTAAAAGTAAACTTGTAGGGATGCTTGGTGGCCTCAAATGAAGCACTGATGTGCACCGACAAAAGGAGAGGATGCGTTACGAGCTAAATAAAATAAAGTAATATGCCAGAATCTAGCATATCGCTTCATTTCCTAGAACTAAAAATCGATTTGAAAAGCTCCAATGCTACCATTAAAAGTACATTTTTTGAACCTTGGATTTTTTTGTATGTAAACTAAATACAGTATATCAGAATTCATGTACTGATTTGATGTACACTTGTTTCTGTTATTTTTGGTACTGTTTTAGGTTCAAATCACATGAATTGTTTAGGTGGGAATCTCTGGCTTCCAGTAGCTATTCAGTGGGGGTCCACACAAGTCAAAAGGTTTAGAATAGCCCAAGCCTATTCACCTGGCAATGATTCGTAGTTGTACTGCTCTCCTCTTCGTTAGTTTGTTCACCCTATTTGGCAAGTTTATGTCCTTTCCCAGTCTCCTGGCATTTATTTTCCTTTATACCCTTGTGCCTCTTTGTGTCTGTGTTGTACTCATTATCAGGAATTTGACCAACTGCTCTAAAGCCTATGGTCTCCAATACCTACTCTCACAACCGTTCCACCCATCTGGGATTCAGGTCAGCTAGCTGGTTTTAGGACAGATGTCTTCTATAAACATTTCAACTTTACAACTTGCTAACTGACGAACAAGTTACTTACCTTAGGTAAGCATTATCTGGTAGAGACTCTATCTAGCTGCAGATTCCTTATCTTTGAATTTCCCAGGCATCAGGCTGGATCCGGAAACTTTTACTGAGCAAGACCCCTTGAGTGCGACGTCGGGTGGCTCCATTCGGCTCCACGTGATGTCGTTGGCATCTGTAGCGTCAGTTATGACGTTGCGGTACCTTTATAGGTGCCACCCAGGTTCGCAGACCTCAGTACTTTTCGTACTTTGCATGCCAGAAGGGCAGAGCCACGAAGTAACTGATGTAATTGTGTGTAAAACTAGGGCCCCGAAAAGAGGAACAAACCTAGCCCGACAATATCAGTTTGCAAAGAGTGGAGGCATGGTTGGGGCTGTAAGGAATCTGCAGCTAGATAGAGTCTCTACCAGATAATGCGTTACCAAAGGTAAGTAACTTGTTCATCTGAAAGAGACTTCTATCCCCAGATTCCTTACCTTTGAATCAGATACCCGAGCCATACCATCGTGGCTGTGGGTTGATGACTTACATCCTAGACTAAAAAGTCTTGCAGGACTGAACGGGCAAAATGTCCATCCATGTGTACTTGCCCATCAAGGCAGTAATGTTTCGCGAATGTTTGCAAAGATGCCCATGTCGCTGCCTGACAGACTTCTTGGACTGGGACACCCCGAGCCAAGGCCGTAGTCAACGCTTTCCCCTGGTGGAATAGGCTCTTGATCCCCCAAGGGGCTGCTTCTTTGCCAAGGCATAACAAATCTTGATGCAGAGAACGACCATGCGAGAGATGGTACTTTTCTGTACTGCCATTTCCTTCTTTGCTCCCACATACCTCACAAAGAGTTACACTCTTTTTGGGTCCAGTCGGTGGAGACGCTCCTCTGCCTTAGCAAAGGGAAAGCAAAGAAGGTGGGCAAAGCGATGGAATGACCATGATGGAATGGGGTCACAACCTTTGGCAAAAAGGATGTCCTGGTGCGAAGCACCACCTTGTCAGGAAAGGACATAAGATAAGGAGGTGAGTTGGATAACGCCTGCAACTCACTCACCCTCCGGTCTGATGTAATCACCAGTAAGAAGGCTGTTTTGGTGGTCAACAGCCGAAAGAGACAATTGTGCAAAGGCTCAAAGGGAGAACACATCAGGTAAGTGAGGACCAAATTAAGGTCCCACTGCGGCATGACAAAGGGCGTGGCTGGAAACAAGTGAGCCAGCCCTTTTAGAAATCTATTTAAAATAGGAGACTTGAAGAGAGAGGGTTGGTCTGGCAGCTGCAAAAAAGCAGACAGAGCAGAAAGTTAACCCTTGAGAGTTCCCAAGGCGAAGCCCTGCTGGGCAAGGGTTGGAATGAATAAAAGGACAGTAGAAAGAGAAGCAGAAAGAGGGTCAATTGACCTTTCAGTACAGTATAATGCAAATTTCTGCCAATGGCAGGCATACACTGTCTTAGTGGAGGGCCGCCTGGCGGCCAGAATAACGCTACAGACCTCAGGAGGAAGTTCAAAGGCTATCAACTGTCGCAGCTCAATCTCCATGCATGGAGGCGTAAAGTTGACAGGTTCAGAAGAAGAACCCTCCCCTGCTGCTTCGACAGGAGATCCTCCAGAAGGGGCAGCCTGATCGGAGGAGCGACACTCATTTTCTGAAGCTCTGGATACCAGACTCTCCTTGCCCAGTCCGGAGCCACAAGAATGACTTGGGCCCAGTTGCTCCTCATGTTCTTCAGAACCCTGGGTAGGAGTGGTATTGGCGGAAAGCCGTACAACAGGCCTGAGCTCCACATGCGACAAAGGCGTCGCCGAGTGATACTTGGTAACTTCAGCACGCAGTACTGCTGACACTACCCGTTCTCTTCGGAGGCAAACAAATCTAACCAATGTTCTCCTCACTGCTGAAAGAGACCTTGCACCACCACCGACTGAAGACACCACTCGTGATCCACTAGGCATCGACAGCTGAGTTTGTCCACCCTGGCGTTCAGAGAATCTGCCAGGAGTTGAACCACCAGGGTTACGTCCAGCTGTTCCAGCCATGTCCAGAGACGCAGGGCCTCTCAACAAAGGGTCCACGACCCCACCCCACCCTGCTTGTTTAGGTACCACATGGTGGAGGTGTTGTCCGTGAAAACCTGCACTGGCTTCCCCTTGACAGAGGGAAAAAATGCTTTCAATGCCAACCGAATCACTCGGAGCTCCAACACATTTATGTGGCGCTTCAACTCCGCTAGAGACCACTGTCTCCGGATCTCCACCTCTACCAGATGGACACCCCATCCCAGAAGTGATGCATCTGTCATGACTGTGAGATCTGGTTGGGGAAGGGAGAGGGGTATGCCATTGACCCATTTGTGGTTCATCAACCACCACTGCAGATCTTTCGCAGTTCCTTCCGAGATCTGAACCATGTTGGTGAGATTTCCCTGATGCTGTCCCTATTGGAACTTAAAGTCCCACTGCAGAGCCTGCATACGCCACCTTGTGTGTCTTACCAACAGGATGCAGGACGCCATGAGGTCCAACAACCTCATAGTCAGTCTCACCGAAATCCAGGATAGAGGTTGAAATATCAGAATCATAGCCTGAATATCTTGGACTCACATGCTCTGGAGGATAAGCCCGAAACTGACTGTGTCCAGAACAGCTCAGATGAAAGGGAGCATCTGAGAAAGAGTCAGGTGTGGCTTTGGCACGTTTACAACGAACCCCAGTGGATGCAGGAGGTTCTCCGTAGTCTGAAGGTGGGAGACTACTGTCTGGGACAAGGACGCCTTCAACAGCCAGTCGTCAAGGTAGGGGAAAACCGACACCCCTAACCTGCGCAGATGAGCTGCAACCACTGCCATCACCTTGGTGAACACCCGAGGGGCACCGGTATGACCGAAGGTGAGCACGGTAATTGAAAGTGCTCGCGGCCTACCTTGAACCACAGGTAACGCCTGTGGCCCCGCAGGATGGGAATGTGAAACCTTCCAACCTACCATCCAGTCTTCCTAGTCTAGGACAGACAAGACCTGAGCCAGAGTGAGCATTTTGAATTTCTCCTTTTTGAGGAAGAGATTTACGGTCCAAAGATATAAAATGGGCCGTAGCCCCTTTTTTTCTCTGGAATCAGATAGTAGCGGGAATAACAGCCACTGCCTACTTCTTAAACTGAGACCCCTTCTATAGCTCCCTTGGCCAAAAGAGCCATAACTTCCTCTTGAAGCAGCTTTAAATGATCCTCTGTCAGCCGTTCCTGACTTGGCAGAATAGTAGGAGGAAAAGAAAGGAAAGGTAGAGAATAGCTCTCCTGAACGATCTGCAAGACCCACTTGTCTGATGTTATGGCTTTGATGACCGCCAGAGGTACCGACGGCCAGAGCTGTGCCTCCTTTGCCCTGAGCTGTTGCCAGGTGGGGTGAGGTATTTTCTCCACACTTTTGAGATTCTTCAAAAGATACGAGAAGTGAAAATTGTGTGAAATAGACTGTTGAGCTATACTCTTTCACAGTGTATCCTTTATTGTTACTTTTTGCACCTTTTCATATATTTTCACTTAATGTTGCAGTAGCACTATCATATATTGGGTCCTGAAGAAAGCATCAGGTAGATCTTTGCCTGTCTTTGCTGAAACATGTCGACCAATTGAATAGTTTGCAGACAGCTATCTGTTGAAACTGTCTTTTTGCATTCTTTTTTAACCTTTGACCGTAATCAGACAATAATAAACTCTAGGGTCTGACTACGCCTCAAATTTTAGATTTCACTTTTCCTTGAGCACTGCACTTTCCCATCCACTTTCTATATACACTTGCTCACATCTGTTTTTTCAAAATTGAAAACACCCTTGGGCGCCTCCATCATTAGGGTGGAGTTGTAGCCCTGCGAAAGGAGACCCAGATGATGAAGCATGTCACCTGGAATGGTGAGTGATGGGAATCCGTACAAATTTTGTATATTCTTTTGTACACTTTGATAGAGTCTTGGTTTATGATTACTTATATTCCCCTTTTAGACTTCGGGATATTTATGTGTTTTTGATGTTATGGATCTCCTGTGTGGGAGATGAGGCTGCATCTGCTTGGGGAAGTGTGGTAGACAACTTCTGGCCTCCATTCTGAGATTGGAATGCGCCGTGTCCATGTCCACGCAGGGCTTGGGCAGAATGTGCGGGACGGTGGCTGGGGTAGGGCTGATGCGGCTGGAACCCCCTTCAGTTGCCAGGAAAGGGGCAAAAGGAAGACTGGCCACGAGGAGTGGAGGAAAGGCCTAAGGATCTGGCCATAGCACGAGAATCCTTGAACCTGACCAGGGCCTAGTCTGCCTTTTCCTCAAAAAGGTGGGTTCCATCGAAGGGCATGTCCATTAAATTAGCTTGAACATCACCTGAGAATGCAGTGGTATGAAGCCAGGCGTGGAGTCTCAAGGCCACCGTAGTTGAAATCGATATGCCCAATGAATCGGTCATATCTAACCCACACCGTATGTCGAATTTTGCTGCATCCCTCCCGTCTTTGACAGCTTAGGAGAGCACAGCCCGGGCCTCCTTGGGGACCTGTGGCAGCACTTGCGCAACCGTCTCCCAAAGGGAATGGGAGAAATGCGGTATTCAATGGCCGCAATGCAAGGCTGGAGGAAGAAAACATCTCCTCAAGTGAATCCAACCTCTGGGATTCCCTATACTGAGGGGCAAGAGGGAATGTGCCTTGGGACGCAGAGGCCTGCACCACCAAACTCTCTGGGGTGGGGTGTTGGCTGAGGAACTTTGGGTCGCCTGGAGTTGGGCGGTGGCAGCGTGCAATCGTCCTATCCACAGGAGCCCCTGTGCTAGGTTTGGACCAAGTTCCTAGAAGGACGTCCGTAAGGGCCTCATTAAAGGGCAACAGGGGTTTGGAAGTGGAAGCCCCATGTTGAAGCACCTCAGTCAGGAGATTAGTCCTGGCTTGCACGGAGGGCAGCGCCAGTCCGAAGACCTCAGCTGCCCTCTTTACCACCATGGAAAACAGAGAATGTTTGGGTCCTGTCACTACCTGGCCTGCACCTCCCAAACGTAATACAACAAAACATTGACCGGATAGGTTAATTGTTGATGTATGAGCCTAGACAAACAGTTCTAAGTTCATGTGATTTATTTCACATCATTTGTGTCTTATTTAATGTCATAAGTTAGATAACACTACATTCAATACTCTGTACTTATGACACCATCACAATAATATATAAACATTACAACATAACCACATATATGATACACATGACAAAAATCATAAATGCCTCAAAGGTTGTGGGTATCCTATACATCTCCTTAAAACAGTCAATCCATATTATACAGATACAACACAGGCGGATGGTTAATGATTCCAGTGGTCCTGCCTGTGTGTAGGGCAAAAGGGGTATACAATTTACATGAGGGTTGTCTGATCACTGGGAACGAAAATGTCTTTAAACCAATTCCCATGTAACACCCCCAAAAGTAATTCGCCTTTGCCCAGCTGTCAATACGTTTCGAACCCTGAATGGTTCTAGGGTTCTCCTCAGGACTCGGACTGGGCAGCAGTGACTGTTATTATGAGAACTCTAAGGCTGGTGTATTGTAGTGTCAGAAGTTCACCTGTTCAGTATGCACAGGAGCTTGTATGTATCCATTATTCCATCCTCCCAACACGGGGAAAAAGCTGCAATGAAGTTGAGTTCGGCCCTGTATTCCGTTTTCAAAATCTCCTTCTATGACTTGATGTTCGTCCTCATAACGACTTCTTCCTCCGGCAGCAGAGACTACCACCATGGCATAGGACGCTCCCCCCTCCGTAGCCACTGTAGGAGGTGAGTGCTTGCCAGTATCTAGGGAAGAATCCAGACCACTGGACTCCCAAAGTTCCCCATACCAGTCCAAATTCTCCTCAGAGACATCCTTGTTCTCAAGAGGGTCCCCAGACCCCTCTCATTCCTCTCCTGAGCCTAGCACATCTTCAAAAAGCTCAGGCGACAACATAGAACCTCTGGGTTCTGGCGACTTTGGCATCGATTGACGCCTTTCCGGCTCCCTGTAGTCGGGGATGAGGATGGGGCTTGTGCCACCGACGGGCATCAGCGACGTTGCAGGCACAGACTTCGGGTTTGACACAGTGGAAGGTCGCGTTGCAACGGCCGGCGGCAAACCGGATCCGGGATCGGATCCCTGAGGCCCCACCTGCGGCGTGGCCGGAGCTGATGGCATCAAACCCAATGGGGCCGCTTCCAACCCTACGGGGTCCAAAGGCTCTCCAGTGGGGTCGTTCCGCTCTAATATGCGGCGCATGGCTTTATAAAATTGTTTTATTTGAGTGGGAGTCGCTCCAGCTCCCAGAAATGGGGAGAGGTGAGAAGCCGAATCAGGCTCTGGCAACACAGGACCGTGCCTAGAGCGTCTTTGCTCCTCACCTCTCTCGATGATGGACGCCATTTGAGGTGAAGATGAAGTCCGTTTGAACTTCTTCTTCTTGTGCCTCTTTTCCGAGTGTGGGAAGAGGATTTAGGGCTCCGGGAGCTGTCCAGCGACCTCCTAGTCTTCCAATGGGACCATGACCTCCTCGGAGTCTTGCTTGACGGTGTTGTCTGCTAGGCTACGAGTAACTTCATCGCCTGCTCCCTCAAGGTCTCCGGAGCCATCGCCCGACAGTCCGAACACGACTATGTATCATGGTTGTGTTCGAGACACCAAAGACATACGCGGTGGGGATCGGTAACCGACATCATGCGGGAACAAGTCCTGCATGGTTTGAAACCTGTCTTCCCTGAAGACCTCCTGCACACACAAAGTTGATTCCAAACTTTTTTGACAAAAGTCGGGAAAAATCCTGCCTAAAAGTGCATAAGGGTAGCTCTTTCCGGATCGGCGCTTTACTGGGGCGGAAAGAAAAGAACTGATGTCTGCACACCTAGGAGTCGCCTATATAGGCACCGCAACATGACAAACGATGCTACAGACGCCAATGACATAATGCGGAGCCGAATGGAGCCACCCAACGTAACGTGCAAGGGGTATTGCTCAGCAAAAGTTTCCGGATCCAGCCTGACGCCTGGGAAATTCAAAGGTAAGGAATCTGCAGCTAGAAGTCTCTATCAGATCTCTATACTTTATTGCACTTATTTAGATCATGCCTTCTCACACTGAAGAACAAGTGTAGGGACTCACAGCAGCCACTTCTATTCCAGTCCAGTCTATTTGCCATCACCAACCTGAAACAGCAAATCCTCCAGTGTTCTCTTTCTCTCACTTCCCCATTTTTTTCTTCCTTCTCTTCTGGGGAGTAGCATATATTGTACCTCCAAAGTGAGTCGAGGACAGCTGGTACTCTCAGTGGATTGATGTTTTCCGCCAACACTTCATGACAAAAATCTTCTCAAGATTGCTGAGAGTGCACATGCATTGGTGGCAATGTTAGAACGGTTTTCTAATAAAAAAAAGATTTAAAGATAGCTAGAATTATTATTATTCTTCCTCTGTGGGTGGAGGAGGTTCTAGCTTCCTTGAGTATTGCTGAGATTAAAAGAGACACATGAAACAAAAGGTGGAATTGAAGATGAAAATGTCAAGTATTTGGAAGGGACACAATTTACACACCCCTTGCATTACAGATTCTGTATTTATTCTAAAACTCAAATTGCGATACGGTGACATGTGACCAAATCACAGTTTGGGCTGTGTATGTTTAAAAAAAAGTCATTTTGTGGTTGCAAAGGCTCAAATTTGACTTTTGCAACTGCGGAATCGTACACCAGGCCCCAGGAGACAAACCCTTGATGGCTGCAAGCCACACTTGATCATAACTATAGGTGAGTAAGGTCGGCAGCAATGGAGCTGGTTCTCGGAGGCCAGGTGCTGACAGGATCCTCTGATGAAACTTACAGTCTGTCCATGCCGCTGCACCTGAATCGGCAGGTCAACCTCTGGACCCCCCCCCTGGTGACGTGGATGGATGAGGCACAGACAAACCGAAGGGAAGCACCAAATAAGTGAGTGTTCGGTGCTTCACCCTAATGCAGTCCAGCAGGTCACCATAATCCAGAGAAAGGGAGCGGATCCCATTATCTTTTTAACACAAGCACCCAATTAAAGGTGCTAACCTGGAGGGTCATTCATCACAATCCATGTATTGTAGTGGAGAAGTGTGGCTCAGTGGTTAGAGGCGGCAGACCCGGAAGCTGAGATCGACCGTGGACCAGGGTTCGATTCCCCGCCTCGGCGGGTCTCGGGCTCAAAAATTTCAAACTCTGCGACTCTGGGCAATAGCTTGCTTAATCTCCACTACGGCCCCTCGCAGCGGGATGCCTGGCTTTCACCTTGTGGACACCCTGCCGGGGTTTCTCACAGGGGAATACCAGGACGGGTTCCCTAAGCAAGCGCCGGGACGCTTACGGGCAGCCGTGCGCTTTACAAATCCAGCACATTTACATTTACATTTACATTACCCCAGATGGAAGAGAAAGTTGGGTTTGCCACAGAGTATCAGTTACACAACACAGTGCAGAAAACACATTTTGTACGAGGATGACTGACACCAAGTAGCAGAAACTTTCCTTTGACTTTAAGAAAACTGGTACATCACAAGCTGATGATCACCCAGTTAGTCAGATTGCAACACACAAGAGCAGCTCTGATGATAAAATGGAAAACATGTTGCTGGAAATCAATAACAGGCTGGTGGCAATTGACCACAAAATTTAAACCCTCTACCTAACAATCAACCATCGTAAGGAAAGGCTGGATAAAAAAGCAACAAGTAATGGCCATGGCAGAGAAGAGATTATCGAACCTAAAGACCTAGATTCCAGATATATGAGGAGCAATATAAGAACCAATGAGGGGGATAGATGAAGCCACCCCAATCGGTAAACTGAAACATTTGAGAAGACCCTGATTGACCTCTTTGATAGAGACATCTTATCACAGATAATGGTGGTGAAGTGGGCACAGAGATCCCTGGATCCTAGACGGCCCCCAGAATACTCCAATGTCCCATCATTGTTACACTTTTGAACTACCTTGATAGAGACATGGTGTTGTGGAAAACTAGAGAGAAATAAGAGCTATAGCACCAGGGAATGAAATTGTCAATATACCAGCACTTTACACATACAGTTAAAGGAACTTGCTAATCATTTGCACCATTTAAGATATTGAGAGACTCCCAAATTCATTTGGGAGAAAGTCTACCTCTCCGTCTCTCAAATCTGACCCCAACAGTTTGGTCTGTCTGTCTCGGGGGTCCAGCTCAGGCAACCTTCAAGCGGACCCGGAACGCCTTGACCTGAGCTGCCCTGCACTGACGAAACCAGCAATGAAGCGGCCCAACATCACTAATACAATCCAGGAAAACACGGCTCACACTTCATCGAACCTCCCAACGAAACCTCCCTTGTCGAGGAGGGAGAGAAAGAAATTGAAAAAACAAACTAAGAAACAACGTTTAGCAAAAAGAAGAGTGGGTTTTGACGGGCCAGCAGCTCCTAGCACCTCAGATATTAAATCTAAAGGCCTTCCTTATTTTCCAATTTTCAATCTGGCTTCTAAACCCAAGACGAAAACCACCGGGACAAGTATGATCCAGGTTTGCATCAAGGATACCTTAGAAAAAACAGGACCACCGAGACAGGATCTTCCTGTGGGTATACCTCCGGCTCTTGAAGTGACTGAACTTCAAGATACATTGGCAACGTTCGGATCCCTGCCAAACAAAATCAACGGTACACCTTTTTATGACTCAGGCCTTGGGAGCGTGAACACAACTGCACAGCCCAAGGCAGCTATGCAAGAAGCTCGGAGCAGCCAAACTAATGATCAGGCCCTGGTAAATGTTTGGACAGGACATCCTCAAGCCGTACCTGAGGAAGTAGCGATGGGCTGCTCCACGTGTCATCTACCTGAGCCAACAACTAACATCTGCTGGGACTGGGCTATACAAAAGCAGAGGCTTCACCAGCCCCAACTTAATCATGTCCCGGGAGCACAAAATCTCCAGGAGGTGACTAACCATTTATCAGGAGCACAACCGCAACAACTGGCGGGGCATGTATCCTCAAGTAAACCAGCCAGGAGTCTGAACCATGAAAGCCCGGAAAAGGAGGCTGAGCTTGTCTTCCTTCCTCAATATGCCCATAAGGGCCCACATGACATCCTCAACAGAAATAATCTGCTTCGGCTATTCAAGAACATTCCAGCATTGTCCGGGATCAATTCCTCAGATCTTACCTTGGTCAAGTTCTTTACAATACAAGGTAAAGGGGGCTCAGAGGCAACCATGACAACGTGGTCCCAGGAGTCCACAAGGGATGCAATCCTAGGTGAAGCAGGCACATTTGAAAACTGGGGAATTGAAATATGGGTACCAACTCAACAAAAATATCCTCACGTTCTCCTTCCATCGCACCCAGTAAGGAAGCATATTAGCGTGCTGAAAGGGTCCCGGGGTGCAACCCACGCGTGGCTCCCAGAAGCTACGAAAGCAGACAACTTTATAAACATCTCATGTAACTGCAATCATCGCCTGGTGAGCTGCAAAACGAGTCGCTCTGTCCGTGCTGCCGACGCATACCATGGGCCCCCCCATCCAGAGCCTTCAAGCACTTCTGCCCGGCAGTGTTCCTCCTAACGGGGAAGCCTACTGGTCGAATCATAATCTCACTATCACGTCCTGGAATGTGGCTGGGCTAAAGTCAACATTCGCTTCTAAATCAGCCGTGGAGTACCTGAATAAAAGCGATATCATCTGCTTACAGGAGACGTGGTCCCTAGCTCCAACACCACTTCTCGGCTATTATGAACTTTTTCAAACAGCAGCTCAGGCCAAATCACACGGAAGACCCTCAGGGGGCCTCTCTATTTACATCAAATATAGATGCAAGATAACGGTGACCCCTATTCTTCGGAACTCCATGACATGCCAGACAGTATTAATTAATGGCCTATTACTTTCAGGCAGGGCTCAACCTATGCTTCTAATCAACTGCTATCATAACCCAATGAAAACCACAAAAACAACCGCTATAGACCGATTGATTAAGCAGCTGGCAGACCTGTTATTGGAATTTGCATCAGCAGAAGTTCTGCTAATTGGGGATTTTAACATCAAAGGTCTGGTTACTAATGTGGGTCCGGCCCTCAGAAGCAAAGAACAAGAAGCCATGATTACATTCTTAACCAATCACAATCTTTGCTCCGCAAAACAAATTAGATTAGAACAGAATCCCGGGACTCATTTTCAACCAACCTTTAAAAACGTCTCCACAATTGACTATATTTTCCTTTCACCGTTTCTAGGAAATAAGCTAACCAAGATGGAAATTCCCCTCCGTCACGAGAGTGACCATAACCCTTTAACAGTAACAATGGAATTGTTAGTGCCAGCTGCTGCGAAAATAACAGTTGTGGGGCACTCGACGCTGGCTGAACTCCATACCCTAGTCAGGAAAATCAAATGGGATTCAACAGGCTCTGACAAGGTGAGCACTTGGCTTTCAGGAGAGACTCCTAATTTAATGCTCAGTTCCCCAACAGACTTACATCATCGGTGGGACAGCGCAATCAGAAAACTGCAAAATCTTTTAATGGGACCCGAGCCCCAACAAAAATCTTACGAGCTACGCCCGAAGTGGATCTATGACCCAGAGTTAATCACCAAAAGAAAAGCCCTAAGGAGGGCTGTGCGTTCGCATAAACAGAATGGCACGGCGCTCTCGGCCCACAACATGGCATTACTGCGTAAGTCCTTCAGGAAATCAGTATGGGCCGCAAAGAGATTAAAAGAACAAAAAGAGTGGATAAAAATATTCGCCCTATTAAAAGGCAAGAATTTATCCCAGTTCTGGAACTATATGAACAAGCTCCGCTCGTCGAACAACAACAGAGGGAACGCAGTTCGTGAAGAAGTCTGGGCCCAGCACGTAACCCAATTATACGGCAGTGTCAAGCCGGACCCCGTGGTGACTGATTTAAGAGACAATGTCGATCTAACGAAGACCGTACGCCATGAGCTGACCTCTGTAGCCGAAGTCTCCAAATTTCTGAAGGTAATGAAAAACGACGGGGCTCCTGGGCCCAACGGCCTTCCGGCAGGGGTATTTAAATGTGCACTGGAGGAGTGGGCCGAACTTCTTGCCTCACTATTTAACAATGTGTTTGTGACCCGCCAGCTACCAGACTCTTGGCTTGGCTCGATCTTATGCCCCATCTTCAAGAAGGGATACCCCATGCTCCCAGCAAACTACCGCCTTATCGCCCTACTAGATCTTGAGGCGAAGGCATACGCCCGGTGTCTTCTTAAGCTCTTAGAAGATTGGGTAGCAGAAAATAACATTCTACCTTATTTTCAAACAGGATTTCGCTCCTCAGCCTCCACCATAGATAATATTACAACACTTGCTTTTTTGAGTCATCAGTCGGCACAAAAAAACCACCTTCCTCTATATTGCTGCTTCATCGACTACAGTGCAGCCTTCGACAAAGTGTCTCGCGACACTCTATGGAGGAAACTGGATAAATGGGGGATTCCACAGAACCTGCTAGGAGCTCTTATCTCTCTGCACAAGAACACCTGGGTGCGAATTAAAATTGGCCCTAAGACAGTCTCCAGAAAATTTGCCACCAGAGACGGTTTGAAGCAGGGCTGTGTTCTCGCCCCGCTTTTGTTCAATCTTTATACTGCCGACTTGGGAACATATCTGAAGAAAAGCAATCTACTTCCGCCAAAGTTGGGTCCTGCTAAATGGGATCTGCATATCTTACAATATGCAGACGACATTGTCATAATGGACCACACAAAAACGGGGCTTCAACGAGCATTAAGCAAGCTTCATATATACAATATGGCCAACGCACTAAAAATCAATGAAGAAAAGACCAAGGTGATGATATTCGGCAGATGCAAGAACAAGAGAAGTGTAAGGTGGCACATTGGGCCTGTAACGATCACCTCAACAGCAAAATATAACTACTTGGGAGTATGGTTCTGCGAGACTTCAAGATCAACAGCTCATTTAGCAGCTATGAAAAAGAGAGCAGGTGCAATAACATACTCCCTGACTCGACTGAATCAGTCTCTGAGCAGCCCTTCAGCAGAACCGATCTTGAAAGTGATCAAAGCCACATTACTCCCCGCCATAAACTATGGGCATCAGGCCTTTCCCGGTGCATGCTCTGTCAGTCTTGACCACGCCCAAGTTTCCATTCACAAAAAAATCTTTCGTCTCCCGAAATTCAAACAGAGGGCGAGACTACGTCTGGAGTTGGGCCTACAAAGGCAATCCATCTACTGTGAGGCAGACACTTTGAAATATTTTATAAGGTCACTAAAAGCAGCAGATACCACCCTAAAATTCTGCCTAAAAGAGATCTTTACCATCCCTGGAAATCCGTGGAATCGTCAGATTACAAAGGCCATCAAATCATTAGAGATTGACAGTTCCCTGCTAACTTCAGACACAATTCCATACTCCGTGTGGAAAAAAGTCATCAACAAGCAGGTGAAACTAATCTCCCATCGGATGGACCTAAACGCTTTAAATACTCCAACTGTATTGCTTCCTGTGAATGTTTCATACCAGCCTGGGGTACCGCAACTTTACCTACTGGCCAATCTGAACGCAGTTGCACGGACAAATATAATGTTTACGCGCCTTTTAGGTCTGTGCTCTACGGCCACTTACAGATGGGCCCCTTTAAAGGAGGGGGGGGGCTGCAGACTGTGCTCATACCATAAGGAATCATGGTCGCACCTTCTGTGTTGTTGCCCTGCCATGGACGCCCCCAGAAGGCATTTATTAAAACCTTTATTTCTAAAATGGGGCACCAGGTCATGCTGGGAGGCTACATCTCTGTGTTTTACCTCTACAGACATTCAAGCGCTTGCTAGGGTCGGAAAGTTTGTGAGACTCTTGGCTAATTTCTTATTACCCTCCCCGGCTACTGCGCTTCCTGCCCCTCCCATCCAAAAACTTATTACTGACTTTTTTTGTCCGCTGGTTTAGCACCTCCTGTCTTAATCTTTTCATTTTTTATTTTAGAAAGCAACTTAACATTGGTAGTAATAAGACCGTTTTTAATTGTACAGATCTTTCCTTTTGAAAAATGACAGTGTATTTCTCCAGTTTCGTCTTTTTTGATGTGATAATTGTGCTAATACGGATTTTTATAGCGATGGTTTTAAATAACTATGCTAAACAAATAAACATACATACAAGGACTCCCAAATTCAATTTGCGATGTTGTACCCAGCCAGACTGAGGATCATGATAAAAGGCCCATCTCAGATCTTCGTGGACCTCAAACAAGCTCTCCAGTTTCCTAGAGAAAAATGTGGGACTAGGAAAGGAGCAACAAGACGCGGAGATCAACTCACCCATGGTGGTGACAGGTATGGGTTAACAATGAGTTGTAGTAGGTAAATACTGAATACGGATATATAAATGAAGGGTAATTGTGAGAATGTAGAAATGGTGGTACATAAATTGCACTTAGACCTGGGTCAGGCTGGTGGCTGTGTAACATTCTCAGAGTAACTCATTATCTAAAAGAGACAATTAGTTAAAGAGTCCTTACCTTAAATTTACCCCCAGGGCGTCAGACTGGATCCAGAAAGTTTTTCCATCAGCAGTACATGTGTGTGTCGAAAGGTGGAGACGGTCGGCTACGCGGTGGCTGGGATGACGTCGCATTAGCTACTTAGATGTCGCCCTCGTGCGCTGATGTCAGTTCTTTCTTTTTTTGCGCCAGCCAGTGTAGATCCGGAGAGAGCAGTACCTCCAGTCAATTTTTGACTGACATTTTTGACGACTTATGTTGAGACCGTTTTTGACTCCTGGTGCACGTCAGGGATGCCCGGTTTCAAGACTTGCGGCTCCTGCAGCCGGCTGATGTAGGTGACGGATCCGCACTGCGTGTGCCAGTTTTGCCTGGAGCGCGACCACAACCCCAAGTCATGCTCTGACTGCTGGACCATGAAGCCAAAGTCTTTGCGGGAGCTGCTCCAAAAGCTTCTCAAGGCCCGGTAGTCAGAACCGCGCAGTTCGAGGTCTCAGTTGCGTGAGAGGTCGAGAGACCGGTCACGGAGCCACCACCACCACCATCAGTCTTCTTCAAAGACTTTCCACTCCTCAGGTAAGTCGAAGCACAAGAAGAAGTCGAAGAAGCATAGTCGCTCTTCGACTTCTCCCTGTAGGTTTGCCGACATGACAAGGGATGTGGGTTTACCTTCCTTTCCGGGACTCGGAGCGACCCGGGCCCAGCATCGCACCTTTTCCGAAGCGATGCATGCCATCTTTCAGCAGCCCGACTCCGTGGACTCGTCTGGAGGACCTGGGCCTTTAACGCCAGCGGCTATGGCCGCCGGCACCGAAGGGTCCCCTTGGATCTAGGCCTGGATCTGGATTGGCACCGGTCAACCTGATTACACCTCCCCCAGCGCCGATTCCACCGGCACCGCGTCCGCAGCAGATGCCAGTTCTGTCACCAGCCGGTGTCGACCCCGGCCTTCACCTCGATGTAGATACAGAGCCAGACCGGCATCAACTGATGCCGGATGCGGCACCGAGCGGTACTTTTGCGCCCCTGTTCTACCCTGGTTCTTTTAGGCCAGATTGGCCAACCTGAGGAAGGTGAGAGAGACTGGGGGGGGTCTGGAGACTCTTTGATTGACCAGTTGGGTTATGAAACGGACTGGAGAGAGGAACTGGGGAAGCCAGTGGTCTGGATACCTTACCAGACATTGACATATTGCCTCCTGCTCCCATGGTTATGGCGGAGGGAGCGTCTTATGCAGTGGTATTGCTTAGGGCGGCCTAGGCTATCAACCTCGAGCTCCCTACGGTGGTGGTCAGGAATAACCTCCTAACAGAGGTGCTCTGATGGCCATCGAGCTCTTCAGAGCCCCTGCTGCCGTTTAATGAAGTCCTAACCGACATCCTTTTGGGCACCCGGTCCAGGCTTAACACAGGGGCTCCTGTGGATAGGATGATTGCCCGACGCCACCGCATGGCCCGGGGTACCCAACTTTCCTCTACCAACACCCCACCTCTGAGAGCTTGGTGGTCCAAGCCTCCAAGTCAAAAGGTGCATTCCCTATCGCACCACCTGATAGGAAATTCAAAAAGCTGGACCACCTCGGGAAGAAGATATTTTATTCCTCCAGCTTGGGACTGCGGCCGGTAAACACAGCACGTCTGTTGGGCCATTACACCCACTCCCTATGGGATACGGTGACGCAAGTGCTGCACCAGTGCCCGGAGGAGGCCCAGGCCATACTCTCCCGTGGTTGCAGAAGGGAGAGACGCAGCAAAGTTTACCATTCGCTGTGGACTGGATACCGACTCAATAGGTAGGACGATTTCAAGTTGGTAGCCCTTCGACGCTACGCCTGGCTGAGGTTGACTGGCTTTTCAGGGGATGTCCAATCCACTCTTATGGACATGCCTTTTGATGGCCCTCGCCTGTTCAGCGACAAGGCAGACAATGTGCTGGAGCGCTTTAAGGACTCTCGGGTTACTGCCAAATCCTTGGGCCTCTCCACCACCTGCCCTACGCTGTCTGCTTTTTGCCCCTTTCGTGGCTATGGAAGGGGTGCCCCGCCACGTCCCGCCCAGAGCCACAGGCCAGTGCAAGCTGTTCAGCCCCTGTGCGACCAGGGATGTGGGAACCACTGCCATGGTTCTGGGGGTAAGCAGGCGGGCCAGTCCACCACAACTCTCTCTGCAGCAGCCTCCAAACCCTCCAAGTCCATCCTTTCAGGGCCACCAATCGCCAGTGGGAGGCAGGGTTCGACATCACCTCTCCCACTGGTGCTCCATCACGTCGGACAGGTGTGTTTCGCAAATAGTCCAAAGGGGCTACTCTCTCCCCTTCGAGACTACCCCTCCATCCATGCCGCCTCAGTACCATCGCATGTCGGAGGCTCATCTGGCCCTTTTCCAACAGGACATTTTGGCACTCTTGGCCAAAGGAGCCATCAGGCCAGTTCCTGCCCCAGAAGTAGGTCGTGGTTGTTATTCCCACTACTTTCTGGTGCCCACGAAGGACAAAGGACTACGTCCTATCTTGGATCTCAGGAACGTCAACTGCTTTCTCCAGAAGAAGTTCAAAATGTTGATGCTAGCTCATGTCCTGTCTGCCCTCGACCCTGGAGACTGGATGGTAGCGTTGGACTTGCAGGATACTTATTTTCACATCACCATCCTGCCGGCCCACCTGCGTTACCTGTGGTTCATGGTAGGCCACGAGCACTTTCAGTTTACCGTGCTCCAATTTGGCCTTACCAGCGCACCTCGGGTGCTCACGAAAGTGATGGAGGTGGTCGCAGCTCATCTGCGCAGATCAGAGGTTCCAGTCTTCCCCTATCTTGACGACTGGCTGTTGAAGGCAGGCTCACCACAGGCTGTTGTCTCCCACCTCCAGACTATGGCGGACCTCCAGCATTTGCTGGGGTTCTCTATCAACGTGTCACACCTGACTCCCTTTCAGAATCTCTTCATCGAATAGCGAGTCTTGGATATTCGGGCTATGATTCCGATCTTTCAGCCTCTATCCCGGGTTTTGGTCAGAATGACCCTGAGGCTGCTGGGCCTCATGGCCTCCTACATTCTGCTGGTAGAGCATGCCAGGCGGCAAATGCAGGATCTGCAGTTGGACCTGAAGTTCCAGTGGGCACAGCATCAGGGGAATCTGTCCGATTGCTTCCAGATCTCGGAGGGCACTGCACATGAATTGCAGTGGTGGCTAACAAACCAGGATTGGGTCAACGGCAGATCCCACTCCCTTCCCCAATCAGAGTTCACAGTGGTGACAGATGCATCACTGCTGGGATGGGGCAGCCACATGGGAGAGGAGGAGATCAGAGGCCTTTGGTCTCCGCTGGAGTCCAGACTCCACATCAGCCTTCTGGAGCTTCGGGCGATCCGTCTTGCACTAAAAGCATTCCTTCCCTCTGTCCGGGGAAGAGTAGTGCAGGTGTTCACGGACAACACCACAGCCATGCAATACTGCAACAAACAGGGCGGGGTAGGGTCATGGACCCTATGTCCCTGGACATGGCTGGAACATCAGGGCATATCCCTGGTGGTTTAACACCTGGCAGGTTCCCTGAATGCCATGACGGACAAACTCAGCCGCAGGTGCATGATGGATCCCGAATATCGTCTTAACACGGAGGTGGCGCAAGGTCACTTTCAGCAGTGGGGAGAGCCTTGGTTAGATCTATTCACCACCGAAAGAACGCAATGTCAGCAGTTCTGCACGTTGGAATTTCCAAGGCAGCACTCGCTAGGCGACGCTTTTCATCGCCAGTGGAGTTGCGGTCTTCTATACGCCTTTGAGCCTATACCACTTCTGCCCAGAGTGCTAAAGAAGATCTAGTGCGAGCCGGCCCAAGACATCCTGGTTGGTGGCTCCAGATTGGGCACATAGAGTCTGGTATCCCGAGCTGTTACACATTGCCATCGATCCTCCGATCCGACTGCCTCTTCGGGAGGATCTTCTGTCGCAGCAGCACGGGACAGTCCTCTAACCGAACCTGTCCAGCCTCCACCTCATTACGTGGAGATTGATTGGCGACAGTTGACAGCCTCTGTGATTTTATCTTGCCAGCCAGGCGTCCCTCCACTAAGAGGGTATACGCCTGCAGATGGAACAAATTTGTAGCATGGTGCACATCAAAGGCTGTGGATCCCCCTTCTGCCCCTCTTTCTGAGGCTCTCTTGTTCCTCCTTTCTTTGGCCCAGCATGGCTCAGCTCTAGGCACTCTTCAGGGCTATCTCTCAGCCATTTCAGCCTTTCTTAGGCTTCCTGATCAGTCTTCTCTTTTCATGTCCCCTGTTGTAAATCGCTTACTTAAGGGCATTACTCATCTTTTTCCTCCTGTTCCCTTCATAATGCCTCAGTGGGACATGAACTTGGTTCTTACGTATATTATGTGCGCTCCCTTTAAGCTGCTACATAATTGTCCTCTCAGGTTCTGACTTTAAAAACTGCCTTTCTGGTTGCAATTACCTCTGCTTGCACAGTGAGTGAGCTTCAAGCCCTTTCTTCTAAACCTCCTTTTCTGGCTGTTCTTCCGGACAAGGTTGTCCTTTGAACTCGTACTTCTTTCCTTCCTAAAGTGCTTACTTCTTTCCACATTGGTCAGGCCATCACTTTCCCCACCTCCGCATCCTTCCAAAGAGGAAGAGAGGTTCCACCTTCTGGATCCAAAACATGCGCTTTCATTTTATTTGGATCGCACAAAGCAATTCTGGATGGATGACCAGCTTTTTGTTGGCTACCTGGGTGCCAAAAAAGGTCAGGCAGTGCACAAACGGACTATTTCTAGATGGGTTGTTTTGTGCATCAAAGTTTGCTATTCCTTGGCAATGAAGGAGCCTCCAGAGGGGTTACGCAACCATTCTACCAGGGCAACAGCAGCCACCACTGTTTTGGGACGTGGAGTCCCCCTTAATGACATCTGTCAGGCAGCTACGTGGGCATCACTGCACACATTCAGAAAACACTACTGTCTGGATAGCCAAGTCCGGAGAGACGGCTTCTTTGGCCGTTCTGTTTTCAGGACTTTGTGGTGTGCACTTGGTTCGCAGACCCACCTCTGGGGTTAGTATTGCTGGGGTATCTATTCTAAGGTAAGGAATCCATTACTAAGTGTTTCTTTCAGATGAAGAAGTTACTTACCTTCTGTAACGATAAATCTGTAATTAGTACATTCTTGTTGGTGTATTTTTTCTAGTTGACTTCTTGAGGAAAGCTGCTCAGTTTGAAAGCATGGTAAGTTGGCCAAGAGAAATAAGGGGGGCATTAGAAGGCTAGAGTTTGTTGCAGATTAAGAGATACTTGCTTCAGTGGGATGCACCACATGCACATAATGCTCGAGCCACTGGGAATGTTCCTATCCTCACTGATAGCCATTGTTACACTACAGTACAGATGGAATGAGAGTTTGTGCTGAATTTAATGTCATAGAATAGAAGAAGGCTAAACGACAAGCATAAAACAAGGAATGTCCTTGTCTATTTTAAAAGACACAATATACTTGTGGCTTTCCTAAAGGAAATATGTTTGACACTGGAGAGGGATGAGAAATTTGGAGGAAGACCTGATATTAATTGTCATACAGCATGCATGCCAGGGGTGTAACTACACTTATAAGTAAAGACAGGGCTACTGCTGGGGACGGCAAGGGGTAAATTGTTGTACAGGGTAAATTGGAGAGGGTTAAATTGTTGTACAGGGTAAATTGGGGGCAGGTACATGTTAAATTCATCAACGCCTATGGATCAAACATAGATGATCCTGATTTTTATGTCAAATTGCTTTAAATATTTCCCAAGCTCAAGATTGGCATGGGCTCTGAGGCAGCAATTGCAACAGGAAGGATTGCCCAAACTCATGAGCATGTACTCATGTTGCAACCAGTAGGTTACTCAACACGCTGGTGCATCAGCATGGTTTGGTGAATGTGTGCAGGGTCAGAAATCCAGATGTTCTGAATTACACAAATTACTCCCCCGTGCATGACATCTCATCTCAGCTTGTCTGTCGGCTTCTTTCAAGAGCTGGATGTACTTGGGTGCTGATAGTTTCCAAAATTTCCATGCACACTATCTGATCATGCACCTATAGTGCTAAAATGTAGGGTCCCTGAGTTAGGTGCTGGAAGACAAGATTGGATGTTCCCATCAGATGCTCTTCTAGATGTTGCTTTTAGATTGGGCATCTTCCAGGTGATTATGGACTACTTCAATATTACTGTAAACTCAGTGTCCGGTCAATGGCTTGTGTTGGAGGCCTTAAAAGCAGACAAAAGAGGAATAAACAAATCCAAACAGGCTGGGGAACTTAAGGCACTGCGAGATACAATGTGCAAGCTGGAAGTAATGTATAACTGCACTGATAATAGGATCATCAGTCATAAAATACATGCGGTAGTAGAGAAATTTAATAATATTGCTGGGCCAGGAATGTGGGCAAATATGTTGTATCCATACACTGCACAATATGTGGTCCTAAGCCATAGAAACAATTTAGAACCACCATGGCGTGGCTGGACGAAATTAGGGACGCAATTTTGTGTTCTGTCTGAAAGGAAATCACTAGTTGGTGATGGCCTGACAGGAGCTTTTTATAAGGAATTATGCAATATATTAGCACTCCATATGTACAAAATGTACCAAAAGGCTCAGCATTGAAGCATCCTACCTTATATACTCCCTGAGGCACTTATAATAGCCCTTCTCAAGTGCAGTAAGTCATCTAACCACTGTCCCTGACTAACCCCAATGCCAAAATCTTTGCTAAAGTAAGAGCTGAATGCCTCCAACCATACATATTGGATATGGGCCATGTGAATCAAGTAGGCTTTATCCCGGAGAAGTTAACAGGCCAACATATCTAGATATGTTTAGATTGATATACCAAAGGTACCAGGGCCAGGGAAGCAGCAGAGACAGAAAGAAAGAAAAAGGAAGGAAAGAAAGATGGAAAGAAATAAAGATAAAGAAACCAAAAAGAAGAAAATAGTGAAGCAAGAAAAGAATGAAAGAAAGAAAGACGGAAGGCAAAAATGAAGCAAAGAATGAAGACAAGAAAGAAAACATAAAGAATAGAAAGACAGACAGAAAGGAGGGAGGAAAGAAATAAAGGATAGAAAGACGGAAAGCAAGAAAAAAGGAAGGAAGAGCCGAAAGAAGGAAAGAAAAATGAAGCAGGAAAGAAAGACAGGAAGAAAGAAAAATAAGGAGAAAGAATGAAAAAGAGAAAGGAAAGGAAAGGAAAAGGGAAAAGAAAGTGGAAAGAAGGCAAGAAAGAAGGAACAACCAAAGAAAGAAGGTACGAGGGAAGGAAGGAAAGTAGGCTAAAAGAAAAGAAGAAATGAAAACAAGAAAGAAGGAAAAGGGCATGAAATCAAGAAAGAATGAAGGTAAGAGGAAAAGAAAAAAGTAAGAGAAAGAAAGAAGGCAAACAAGAAGGAATGAAAGAAAAAAGATAGCAAGAAAGAAGGGATGAAAGTATGAAAGAAAAAGGAAAGAAGGAATGAAAGAAAAAAGGAAATCAAGAAAGAAGGAATGAAAAATGGAAGAAAAAGGAAAGCAAGGAAGAAGTAATTAAAAAAGTGAAAGAAAAAAGGAAAATAAGGAATGACAGAAATAGGAAACAAAGAAAGAAGGAAAGAATGAAAGTAAAAAGTAACAAAGGAATGAAAGATAGAAGGAAGAATAAATACGAGAAAAAAAGGAAAGAAAGAAGGAACGAGGAATGAAAGAAAGGAAGTAAGGAAGAAGAAAGGAAACAAAGGGCACTATGTAACAAGCAATTTTGCATTTGCAAGCAGGCCTATTCTCAGAATTGGCCCGTTTGCGAATGCAAAAAATGCATTTTAAATGTATCAAACCCTATTTTGCGATTCGGTAACCTGTAACTGAATCGCAAAATGGGTTTGCGATTCGCTATTTGGAAGGGGCGTGTTTAGGACGTCCAAACAAAAAAGCGAATCCTAATTGTATGTATGAATGTTTTGTGACCGTGAATGTGGTTGCAAAAAATACGCATTTACTTGAAGTAGGTGGTAACCCATTTCCAAATGGGAAGGGACTCCTTCGCTTTTGGGAATAGCAGCATGTTTTTCAGAGCAGGCAGTGGTCCCACGGATCACTGACTGCTCTTAGAAAAGGAAATAAATATTTAAAAAATTTTTTTTTTTAAATGCAACCTGTTTTCCTTTAAGGAAAATGGGCTGTATTTAAAAAAATGTTTTGCCTTATTTAAAAAGCAATAACGGACAAGGTGGTCTGCTAACCCCCAGAAAGCCACCAGCCACGTGATTTTAGCGATTCCTAGGGGGTCGCAAATTGCGATCTACCTCATTAATATTTATGAGGTAGGTCGTTTGCGGCCCCCTAGGAATCGCAGAAAGTGTTCAACACATGCGTTTTGCGGCTTCCTTATTGGAAATCACAAGGATTTGCAATTAGGAAATCGCAAAATGGATCCTACATATATCTGGCACAAAGAAACAAAGGAAAGAAGAGAGGAAAGAAGGAAATTAAAAAGTGTTACAAGTGCTGCAAAATAAACAGAGTAAAAGTAGATTTTCTTCCTGGCAAAGATTTGTTAAAGCCAAAATAAAAGTGTTTTGAAGAATTATCTTCTTATGAATTTACATGTATAATATTGAAGCTTTTGATAACTTAATGCAGAACTATTTCAAATGAATTCAATCTGTTAATCTGTGAAATACCAGCAGTCAGATAAATGGCATTCCAAAATTAATTCACAACAGCATTGGCAAGAGACAGGTACTGATAAAGCGTGGAATGTGGCCTTTTCTCGCATCTGACTTAGAGCCCAGCTGTCACATCAAACTTGAATTACTGTGATATTCCATTTGTGTTTAAAAACAAACACATTGCCACAGAAGGAAACTAGCTAGTGTGTTAATGTGCTCCTTGTGAAGGAACAAAATGCAGTCACTCAAAGTGAAGTTATCCAGTAGCCGAAGTGGGCTGACCCCCCGCCCCATTCTGTATGCTGTAGTGGGCAGAAGCATAATATGAATGACACACCAAGAGACGAATGGATGAAGAAAAAGTACATTGTACGTATATTTGTAGAAAAATGAAAAGGTCTTACCTAATGCAAGACCTAAAGATGTATCCCTACCCATTAAGCACGCTGATACTTGGAGTCGGCAATAGAATGTGCCAGGTTTGTAAGTCCTGGGTGAGCTTCGTATTACACTGTGCAGAATTTTGGTGTTAAAGCCATATATTCACCATAGATTCCCTTGAAAAATAACCATGAGCCATCAGCGACGTCTGAACCTAAAGCTATATCACAACTAGAGAAACTGGGTCTCTGGAAGCTTGGACAGCTCTATCAAAAATGTTTTGTTTTTTTACTTTATCAGAATTAAAAGAATTAGGAGAAGAATCCAGTCTTGACCTTTTTCTGTATTTTATGATACTGGGTACACTCATGTCTGAGCAATACTGGCATCAATCTGCACCCAAAGGGCTAGATGTTCTGTTAACAAGTATTGCTAAAGCCATTAGGTCTCGCCTGTGCGATAGCTGTTACCTTTTGCACTGTATTTTAACCATATTGTACACCAGTGTGGTGCTGTTCAGCATGGCTAAAAGTATGTGGGGTGAGGTGAAGCTGCTTTTTAGCATAGCTAAAGGTTAGTGGTGTGGAGTAGGGTTGGGTGGAGTGGGGTAGATTGGGATGGATTGGAGTGAAGTAGAGTGGGGTTGATTGAAGTGGGGTAGAGTGGAGTGAGGTAGACTGGAGTAAAGTAAAGTGAGGTAGACTGGAGTAAAGTAAAGTGGGGTAGACTGAAGTGGGGTAGACTGGAATAGAGTGTGGTAGATTGGAGAGGATTGCTGTAGATTGGAGTTGAGTGGAGAGTGGAGTGGGGTAGATTGGAGTGGAGTGGGGTACACTGGAGTGGAGTGGAGTAGATCGGAATGAGGGTAGGCGATCCGATTGGGGGAAAGTGAAGAGGACTGGAGTGAAGTGAGGTGGATTGGAGTTGAGTGGAGTAGGGTAGATTTGAATAGGGTGGAGTGTAGTGAGATACATTGGGGGGACTGGGGTAGAATGGAGTGGGGTACATTGGGGGAGTTTGGAGTGGGATAGATCGAGATAGATTGGAGTGGGACAGATTGGAGTGGAGGGGGGTAGGTTGGAGTGGGGCAGATTGAGGTAGAGTGGGGTAGATTGGAGTAGATTGGGCTAGATTGTAGTGGGCGGGAGCAGATTAAAGTGGGGTTGGGCAAATTGGAGTTGAGTGGGGCAGAAGGGGTAGATTGGAGTGAAGTAGAATGGGTTGGAGTTGGCTAGATTGGAGTGAGGTAGATTGAAGTGGGGTACATTGGGACAGAGTATGGTTAAGTGGGGTAGACTAGGCTAAGTTAGGGTACATTTGAGTGGAGTGGGGTAGACTGGGGTATCCTGGAGTGCAGTGGGGTAGATTTGAGTGGAGTGGGTAAACTGGAGTGGTGTGGGGTGGATTGGGGTAGAATGGGGTGGGGTGGTTTAGACTGGGGTAGATTAGAGTGGAGTGGGATAGACTGGAGTGCAGCGTAGCCGTGGCCATTATGCTACATCTCTTGCACCTAAGTGCATATGAATATAGGGCACCTGAAAAACCCTTTCGGTGGAACACATATGAGAATGAGCACTTTGACAAAGGTTTTAAGGAGAAATGGAGCAGTTGCTGCGCAAAATTGAAGCGCTTTAAAAAGACACATATTCTTTTTGTGTAGGAAGGGGCTTCTTACTGCACAAAAACAATCAATTGAGGTGATTTCCTCTTCCAGTGCGTGCTGTAGAGTACAGCATGCATTGAAAGAGGAAGAAAACGAGGAGAAATGAACACCGACAGCAACACTCATGTCACGCCCCTAAAACCCAAAGTGTTGCCTGAAAAAGGGCAATATTTACAAGCACACGTAAAGCCACGCAGGGTGGCTTTACGTTTGCTTGTAAATATCACCCAGCAGGTTGCACCGCCGGTGCGTCACACAATGAGATGCACCAGCGGTGCAAGGAGCTTGTAAATAAGCTCCACAGTTTTTTAAGGAGAAATGGATTATCTGCAGCACTGCCCGAAATTTTAAAAGCCAGATACTTTGGGGCAGATTATGATGGTGGGCGGTTCTGGCGGTGGCAGAAAATGTCATTTTCCGCATGCCAGCAGCGTTCCTCACGCCCACCATACTACAATGGACAAACATATCCCATTTCCTGTCCGCCACGGTCCGTCGTGAACCGCCATCAAAAAAATGCTCCTGGCATTATGACAGTGTGAGCCAATAGAGACGAACCGTCTTGCAGAATGACGTCCTGACTGCGTATGAATCAGGATGCCCCCAACAGCCCGTCACACCGCAGCGGAGAAACCACCCAACCAGAGACAGTGGACGCACGACAGCGGAGCGCCAAACCAGACTCCCGGTCCCCTCCACCCGATCCCGACCGCAATGGATCCAGCTTTACACACCTTTCCGGTGCTGTACCTGATCCACTAACAGCAAGTAATGCACCGTCGCAGACAACGCCGGAGGTACGCAATCACACAACTCCGCACACAACCACAACACACAACTCCTGGGCTAATATACGGTTCCTGTCCTCAACAGACACTCTGGTGGGGACAGGAACACATCCACAAGTGTACCCACACATGTCCTACCTGTCACTAAATCACCCCTCCGTAACCAGGTCACCCATCAACCGCAAAATCAATGCACTCTCACGGTCACGTCACCGTAGCGGTGAAGACGTGAGAAAACCTGTGCACATTGTAGTAGGCAGGGCCAGCGCCTGGCATGGGCAGTCCACAAAGATCATAGGGCCACACCTCCACCCTTCACACCAGGCCCCCCACACGCATAAGGAGACATGCTGTCTGCCCCTCCTGTGCCCCCCACACAATTAACCAGCCAGGTGTAGCCAGACCCTACACCACACACACCAAACAACCTGGGAGCCTGTCTCAGAAGGTGGGGATGAAGAGGAACACCATGCCCAGAAGCTCAGGGGCAGGACACCTCACACCTACCCTTCACTCATGTCAAACAAACAGAGTACAATCACTAAATTAACACTCACACTGAATATGAACAACCACTTAACTTTACACACTGCTTGTCAAGTCACCCAGACACACCCCACACTGACACACAGCCACATACAAATACCAGATGCCAGCAGCAATGGAGGACAATAAATGGGATAGCCAAAAGTGAGGTGGACAGTGCTGGAAAGCCATGGAGCAAGCCACAAAGCATGTGTACAGCACATGCAAGAGAAGGAACATATCACAACACCCTTAGGCCATCAAATCAGACATGGCTGGCACAGTAAGTGAAATTAAACCACAGTGACCTCTGTGCAATAACTCAGGGAGACAGCAAGGCAAGCCATGCATAGGTACAGGAATGATAGGAAGTGTCCGAAGTCAAACAGTGATCAGCCTCACATCTGTCGCAACTTACTTGACATGTACCTGTCATCAGCACAACACACATGGCTCACTGTCACACTCCCTGACGGTCAAACACAAGTTGGATCCTTCACACATACCCCTCCTCCACCCACCACACACCTGTATCACTCAATACCAGTGTGAAACACACAGAATGGTGGAAATAATATCCTGGGAGTACACTGACAAACAATCACACTCCCTGGGGTGCATCCACAAACATCACACACACACTCAGGGATGCCTGAACCAATGTTTGCACAAAAACAATAGCCAAACACCAACCTCACAAACATACACAGAAGTACAACAAGCCCACATATGGCCATCCAAACAGTGGAGAGGCCATGGGACCCTAGACAGAACAGGAGTACACAACATTGCCACTCAGGACCAATGCACAGACACCATACCCCAACACAAACAAGAAGTGCATCATCTCAAAACAATCATGGACACAAACTGGGATCCATGGGACAATAAGCTAACACAGACAGACATACCACACCACCCATCATGTCAACATGGTGTCAAAGTGTACCACATGCATGCACATGCACCATCCTGACAAGTGATAGGTCAACAATAGGAGGACAAACCATCAAGGTGCACTCACAATAAGCTCAGGATCAAGAATCCACCTTACTGCATGTGACAGACACACAAGTAATGCACAATACACTTGCAACACACATCTGAATGTATTACAATGCACAAACAACTCACACACAATGGCATGCAAATAGAACATCACACACAGAGCATCTGTCAGCTGAAAGTGCCAACAAAGGCCAAACACTGCATACATCCACATCAAAAACACAACAGATGCACATGCCAATCCATCACATTGAAAATTCAGCTGGACATCAGGGGATGCACACCAGGCAAGTACAAGGCAACATACACTGACATACACTGACAGCACTGCATGCACAACAAGCAGTGTGTGCACGCCAACCAAATCAGTAGCACACACATCTCAGTGCCACAACATGTACTCCCACAACACAAATCAGCACAGCACACAGACAACATCACACTCAGGAAGGGTAGCAGTACCTCAGCAAACACACATACTGCTAACCCAACACTCACAGATGCACAACCCAGGACACCCAGGTGCAAACAACATGACCAGAGGACTGTGCAGCACAAACAGTTGCACTGCACATGAGCAACCATAACTGCAAACAAATTCACGAAAATCACACATAACTAATTGGGAAACTGTCCTGAGTGGCACATTGGTCATGTGCACAGATCAGCACCACAAAGCATAGTGTAACAAATGAAGTGGCGGGAGGCACATACACTGGCAACCCAAGGGGATATCTGACATGAGAGAGAAGTGGTGTGTACGTCAGTAGTGGACAGGTCAGGAGTGTACAGTTTACAAATACATGGAGGAGTCACTCACAATGGGTAGGCATCAGAAGCACAGATAGGGGATGGGATAACTCCACATCCCCCATACCATACTGGAGCCAAACATTTCTCAAGTGAAAGCAATGTATAAGAAACCTCACCCACAATGTCAGTGTGGTTGTGCAGGTCTGCACAGTGAGCACTAACAGTAACTAGACACATGGCTGATCAAGAAAACACAACACAGACTTGGCAGTCCCATACTCTGCATACTCACAACTGGCAGCAACAACAAGTAGGTGTCCCCCTGAGAGTGCAAGGACACACCAACAGACTGCACAGTGCACAACCTACAACTCCCACATGTGCACACAATCACAAGCACATGGCTGACAAATCAAACTAACAGGCACTCAGCCCCTGGGTGACACATGTGTGCAGTTGCCATTGCAGGGACACACACATATCAACACTACTGACCAAGCCACCCCCTTCACACTGCACACTTCATGACCACCCAAGTGCACACATTCAAATGTACCCATGTGACTAGGAAGACAGATGACCATACACCAACACTGCTGTTCACACATCAATAAAGATCACACAGACATGATGGACCCTGGCCAGCCTGACTGTTCTGTTATGATATGTTAATATGATTTCTAAAGTGCATGAATACCCTGGGGTGTCTTGGCACTGAACCGAACGTAAACCCTGAGAAGGTAGGAAGGAGGTGGAGTTAATTTAGAAATAACCAAGGGGCATATTATCAAGGGGGCGAGAGGCAATTTTCGACGATTTAGCGGCCGTTTTCGGCCGCAAAGCGCCGAAAATTCTAGCGCCCTATAGGCAAGCTGTCGCTAACAGCAGTTAGCGACAACTTGTAGGCGATAGCGAGCGGTTTGGGGCCCGCTTTGCATGTCAGCGATATTTATCGCTAATGACATGCAAAGTGGGCGTTCCTAACCTGTTAGCGACTGAAAGCCGTCGCTAACCTCGCTATCGCCTATTACCAACACAGGCGTAGCGTTGAAAATATTCGCGCTAAGCGCAAATATCTCCAAAAACGCACACCTGCTCGGACCAGTTCTTAGCCATTTTATCCAATGGGAGGTGGCTATAATGGCTAAGACCCTGTAAGCGATAATGCGTGAATATCGCTGTATTCTCAGCGATATTCATGGATTTTGCCGCTATCGCCAGGTATTTTATCACTTTTGAGATAAGCGTTGCTAATAGCACGTTATCTCAGCGATAAAATCCGGCGATGCTTGGCGATAGAAAAATTGTCGCTAAGCCTATTTAGCGATAATTTTCGCTAGTTGTTGGTAATATGCCCCCAAGTTTTCAATTCTTTCCTGAAGGAGTGGAGAGAGTTAGCCTCTCTTATGTGTGCAGGAAGTGTATTCTGTTGCTTGGCTGCGCAATAGCCAATACTACGGCCTCCCCAACTCGCAGTTCGGATCCTTGGTACCAGCATTAATCTGGCATTGGTAGACCTTAACTGTCTGCCTGGGTGGTACCAGGAGAAGAGGATTTTCAAAGGTACGCATCCTATATTATTCAATGCTTTATAGGCAAGGCAGAGTGCCTTAAACTTGATACGTTGCCCCACAGGCAACCAATGGAGCATCTAGATCTCCTCTTTGACTGATTGATACTTAGGTATGTTCAGTAAAAGCCTGGCTGCAGCATTCTGCACCATCTGAAGTTTTTTCAGATGTTGTTTCTGTAACCCGAGGTATAGGCCGTTACAATAATCTAATTTTGACAGCAACCAAAGTTGTTATGACCGTTCTCCCAAGATCTGCGGGAATGTAAGGCATTAACTTCTTACGTTTCCTTATCAGATAGAATGAGGCTGAAACTGTGGTGTTGGTTTGTTGGGAGTAGGTGAGTTTGCTGTCCGTCAGTACCCCAAGATTTTTGGCCTTCTCTACTGGGTTTGAGAGCTGTCCAATTTCAGCCAGCCACCATAATCCATCCCATTTAGGTTGAAGGTTACCAAAGATCACCACTTCGGTTTTATCCGAGTTCAGCTTTAGACAATGTCTTCCCATCCAGTAGCTGATTTCCCTCATGCATTTTTGAAACTGTTTTACAGGGGATAATGTGTTTTTGTATGCTGGAACCACCATCTGAGTGTCCTCGGCAAATGATGTTAAATTGAAACCAAACTGTTGTATTAACGGGGCTAGTTCTGACACGTAAACATTGAACAAGGATGGGCTTAGCTAGGAGCCCTGAGGGACCCCGCATGGAAGTACGTATGGAGTTGCCTGAAACTGATTTAAGGACACTGTCTGTTTTCTATTCTTCAAGAACGATGATATCAAGGAGAGTGCATGGCATTAATTAAGATGTCTATTTTACCCCTTTTGATTTTTTGTTTACAAATATCCCGATTAAAGTCAACGTCAGTTTTTTTAAATGAATTGAAGTTATGATTAGAACTTTTGTGTGGAATAGAAAGATTCCTAGAGTGAAGCTCCCAATTCTGCAATTAGACACTAAGCTGGGGGGGCTTGCACTCCCGAATATTCGATTATATTATGAAGCAGCACTATTTGATTATATGGCATGTTTGCTATCTAAACCCTATCAGTTAGATCATTTTTTCATCAGCAAGATGATCCAGGAGGCCGAAACTCAACTTCCGACTTTTTTAAAGACTTCAAAATTTCCCATAAAAACTCGCTATAAGACACTAGTAAGACTTTTCAAATCGTTTACGCATGGTTTTCAAACAAAAAGATTTTTCTGGGCGTTTTTTGCTGTCGTGATTTAGGATTATATATTCACTCTGCTCAACTGAAAAAATGGAATGACGCCGGTCTGGGGGTTCTGAGTTATTTAGGTATTCATGGTAGGGTAATTACTTGGGAGGAAGCCCAGTCTAGATGCTTGGGTCCGAATACATTTTCTTTTTTTGAATTTATTCAAATTACTAATTTTTTTTTAAGTATAATTTTATTCATAGCATCCCCCCCCGGCAAAATTGCTTCCGCACTTGCGAGATTAACTGGAGTGGGAAACTGGTACTGTATACTGAACCATCAGGATGAATCCCCTCTGGTATTAAAGATGTTGGAGACAGTCGAAGCACATACACAATGGGGCCGATTCCAATCCTGGAAAAACGCTGTACAAATCGTGGTATGGAGCATTTTCCCCATACAACTCGTACTTGTAAGGAGACCTCTACAACCTAGGAAGTACGATCCGTACAAATAGACGCACTCGATACAAATTGTAAAAAAGACCATACAACTCGTATATACAAGCAATTCCGATTCGGATTGCTCTGTACACAACGTTCCCATGTATTCCCGGCAGCAGTTTACAACCCGGCAAGTACGATTCGTACAAACGGCACTCCATACAGCTCTTTTTTTACTAGAGCCAAAAAGTGCCGGAAAAACCTTGTACGCCCCGAAAACAGTACGAGACAGACCCCCTCATGTACGCGTCGTACACCCCATGAATACAGGGTTACGGTGCGTATGTACGGTGCGTACGGATGGCACGGAAAGTGGGGTACGGTGCGTACATACGCGATGAAGGGGTACTGGTCGTGTATGCACCGTACAAGCACAGTACCCCAAAAACGTGTGTATGTACGCACCGTACCCCAAAATCGCGTACGTATGCGCCGTACCCCAAAATCGTGTATGTACACACCGTACCCCAAAATCACGTACGTACGCAGTGTACCCCAAAATCGTGTACGTACGCACCGTACCCCAAAAATGTGATTTTGCGGTACGGTGCGTACACACGCGATTTTGGGGTACGCTGCGTACGTATGCAATTTTGGGGTATGGTGCATACATACGCGATTTTGGGGTACGGTGCTTGTACGGTGCGTACACGACCAGTACCCCAAAATCATGTACGTACTTTGCGTACATGCGCGATGTTGGGGTATGCACCATACACACGCCTCGCATGTGGGGGGACCCCTGTACGCCTCATACCCCTATACGACCCGTACCCCGGTATGAGTCGTACCCCCAGAACGATTCATACCAGGGTACAAGGTGTATAGGGGTTCGCTTCGTTGCCCGGTACAAGTCATTCCCCGTATACAGGCCATTTTCCATACAAATCGTATGCTGACAACCCGGTACGAATCGTACTTGACGGGTTGGACAGCCTTTTTACAAATTGTATGGTCTTTTTTACAAGTCCGGGTCGTACAGCTTTTCCCGATCCGATTTGTAAGGATCGGGCCGTTCTGTATGTATTTTTCCCGTACGAATCGTACTACACGGGTTGGAAGGGACTTTTACAATTTGTATGGAAAAAAATACAAATCCTATTTGTATGGAAAATAAAAATCCAGGATCAGAATCGGCCCCAATGTGTTTTTTCCTATCAGGAATGGCAAAGGATCTCATCTGTAGGGAATAAAGCCTTGAGAGCTGCTAATTACAAAAGAATGCCATTCTTTGCCAACTGTATGGTGTATAACACTTCAGAAGCACTAAATAAAATGTACCCAGAGGTGCTTAATAGCTGCTTTCGTTGTGGTACTTTAGCAGCAGGGGGGTGGTATCATATTTTCTTTTCCTGCCCAAAGCTACAATATTTTTGGGAACAAAGATTTCTATATTTTAGTGGTGCGATTGGGAAAACGTATAAACCCTCTCCTGAAGCAGTTTTGTTTGGCATAGGCAGCAAGGAGATGATACTTTCTGACGTCCAGGTGCGCTTTCTTGCTATCACAATGTTAGTTGCTCGCTCATTGATCTTACAAAACTGGAGATCAGGGACAATACCGCTGTTTGTAAAATGGATGAGTAAAATGAAACGAACAAAATGTTTTGAAGAGGCCTATGCTAAGCGGGTGGGGGCAACAAAGACATTTTCAAGGGTCTGGGATAATTTCTGCTGTCTGTGAATTTTAATAAATTTATTTGCTGATCTTATCTGTTTCAGTGTAAAATGGTTTCCTTCTTTCTTTTATAATGTGTAAAGAAACAATGTTTCCTTTTGGCACTGCTCAATAAAAAATAAATTAAAAAAAGAGAGTGCATGGTCTTTGACCCCTATGTGTTCAAGACGCTGTAGCAATGTATCATGGTGCACGGTATCAAAGGCTGCTGACAAATCAAGCAGAATCAGCACAGCGGCACCGCCCTTATCCATCACTGCTCTGATCTCCTCGGTGGCCTTGATAAGTGCTGTCTCCATACTATAATCTGAACGGAAACCAAACTGAGAGGGATCGAGTAGTCCATTTTCTTGAATGAATTGTGTAAGTTGGGTGTTCATTATTTTCTCCACCATTTTTGCGGGAAAAGCCAGCCTGGCAATCATGCGATAATTGCTAGTTATAGACATGTCTAGATTTGATTTTTTTAATAAAGGGAGAATGACTGCATCTTACCAGACTGCTGGGAAGGTGCCTGATGAAAATATATTATTAAATATGTTTGTTAATATTGGACTTACCTCCCCTGCTATATTTTGTTAGAACTGTAGGGGGACAGGGATCCAATGGGGATCCTGATTTAATTTCCTGAATAAGTTTTCTCACCAGCTCACTAGATACCTGATGGGAAAGACAAAAGCCCCTTCTTTTGAGTGTCATCAATAAGGGGCACTTCAACTGGCTTATTGGGGGGGGGAGGGCACAGAAAATGTAATATATGTTGTTGACTTTATTCCTAAATGCACTGGCAATGTCATCACATAGGGATTGACTACTCCCTGGTGTTGATCTATTAGATATGGTCGTGAGCTTCTTTACCACCAAAAATAGCTCTTTTGCTGAATTTTTAGAATGTTCTATCTGTTGAGTGAAGAAAATCCTTTTTTCAGTAGCTAGTAGGGTTTTATAATTGGCTAGTGCGTGTTTGTATCTATTTTTTCCTGTGGATAGAATCCCCCTCTGCACTGGCAGTGCATCCAAACATGACTTGTGTACAATTGAGCAAACCTGACCATAGAATGATTAGGATAACAGTAGGGCACCACAAACAACCTCATTGCACCCCCAAGCCTCAAAGTCAAGAAGTAGTGAAGTTCCTGTCACCTCTGTCAAACTCTGAAAAAGTGAAACAAGTCATTGGCAATGTCAAAGTGGCATACAGAGCATGTGTCACATTAAACCCTACCCATACAGAAAACCCTTTATTTAGCAAGGACACAGACAAAACAGACAACAAGAGTAACTGTCTGTATTACATATTACACAGATAGGCATCGAACGTAGACAAGAGCAAGGCCAGTGGCCAGTACAAAGTGCAAAGTAGGTACATGAGAACCTGCACAAGGAATGGGCAAACACGGTAATAAACAGCAAGGCCAGTGGCCAGTCCATACTTCAAAGTTGGCACATGTGTGCATGAGACCCTGCACAGGGAATGGGTGAGACTGTACACTGACAAAAAATTCAAGAGAGGACCCCTAATAAATCCAATCAGGGACAGGGGAAAGGTGTGTTACAAAGGAAAAAACTCCCTATGTGTACAATACAAACCACTATGAAATTGCACGCAGCAAAATAATAAATTCATAAAAAAATATATATTCGATACATTTTATTAGGTACAATACATATTAATATGTATTGTACCTAATAAAATGTATCGAATACATATTAATATGTATTGTACCTAATAAAATGTATCGAATATATTTTTTTTAATGAATTTATTTTGCTGCGTGCAATTTCATAGTGGTTTGTATTGTAAGGTGGCCTGGTTAGTGTAGACTGTTAATCTGAGATTTCATACTCTCAACACATAGTGAGTTTTTTCCTTTGAGGCTGTACACTGCCGTGGTTAGCAACACAGCTATTGGGATAGCAATGGTCAGTTCAGGCACCGCTGTGGGAGAGACAGGTGTGCGAGGGGGACTTTGTCACAGACTTGGCTGACAGTCAGACTGGGAGGTGACTGAGTGTTGGGCCAGTTGGAGGACTGGACCTGGGAGAGAGAGGACCAGCTGAGGTTGAGGCATCAGTGGCATTGGAAGCCGTAGGCCTGCTTAGACTGGGTGGTGTGGTGGCACGTGGAGGCGGAGACATGCTGCTGTGAGATACAGTGTGGGGAGGAGAATGTGGAGGGGTGCCTTTCCACTTCTTGGGGACTCGGTATGGAATTTTGGTCTTGGTAGGAGTGGGAGGTGGGGCGGCCACAACAGGCACACTCCCACCAAAGCTGCATCAGGTGCAGCCGGTGGCCCTCCCTCTGGGGACCTGCTGGATCCGGCGGTACGCTATGCCTGGCCTTGCCTTTTTCCCTCCATCCCCTGCGGACCAGGTGAATCCCCTACAGTGCCCTCCTTTCTCTGCTTCACAGGGATGTGGATGGGAGTTGAGGTTGTGGGTGAATCTGCCTTAGACGCCTTTTTATGTGGACTCTTAGCAGGCACCAGTTTCACAGGAGGCGCGGCAACTGTCTGCTTTTCTTTGGGAGACGCTTTTGGGACGGTAGTGTCCTTGGATGGGGATGCTTTTGAGGCATGTGAGCCTGAGGCCTGCTTCTTGGCTTGATGCCCCTGAGTGTCACTTTGCCTTTGTGCTCTGGGGTGACTTTGGTTTGTTTGGGGGATGGTGTCTGCGCTTTACCCCGTTTGGGGCGCTGCTGTCGTGTGCTGCGTGTGGTGTATCTTAAGCCTGAGGTCTGTGGTGTGTGGTCACTCTCGTCAGATGTAGCCACTGGCAGGGGGGTTGCCAAAGGGACTGGAGCTGGTTGCCGTCACTGTGGAGGACAAAGACTGCACAGTCCCGTGTAGCCCACCCACGTCTGAATGAATGCCCTCCATGAAGGCAACTACCTGTGCCAACTTCTTGTCATGGTCTATGAAGGCATTCAGGAGAGTTGTCTGACCCACACACAGCTGGTGTACAAGGTCCACCGCCTCAACACTGAGGGCAGCAGGGGAGACAGGGGCTGGGCAGCGGTGCCTGGGGGAAGGACACTCTTCCCTTCTTACTGGTGCAGGCATGTGCAGCACTAGTGGAAGTAGCCGGGAGGGTGGGCTGTGGATGCTGTGTGGTGGAAGAGGAGGCAGAGTTCCCACTCCCTATGCCCGCCAACATAGGGGAGTTACCGCTGGGGTCAGATGACGTTGAGGTTTCTGTCTCTGGCTGTGATTCCTCAATCAGACTCCGGTCATATCAGTGTCAGTGTGCTCGTGTGTAGCAGTCGTGTCTGATGCCTCACCACTGGTGTCCGTCCCCTGTCCGTCTATGCCCAGGGTAGATGCTGCAAGAGACAGAGACGGTGGTTCAGTTTAGTGCCATTAACACAAATATCATATGCAAGCAAAGCACAAAACAAGATGATGATACCCCCATGTTGCACACCACCCTGTGCAGTCGCATTGTACAACCTTAATTCCAAAGTCAGGAATTACATGGTATCATGCAAACTTGGCATAATTGACCCATGTGATGCCCACACAGCCAAATAGCTTGCCCGTGCCTCCGTGCAACCAGACATACAGAGACCTCTGAGCATACCTAGGTCTCTGTGTGTGGAAAATATGTACCTCCCAACATGTTGTCACAGTCATATCGAGTCACCATGAGGGATGCAGACTCCAAAATATCAGTTTGCAATGGCCATGAGCCATGCCATCCTCCATGTTGTACTTTGGGGCACAACTACAGTTGAATAATACAAAACCAGGTGAGAAGAGGGTCTGAGGGAACTTTAAAGACCTGCGCTGGTTAATCCCCACTCTTTATATGACAAAACACATAATCTATAGGTCTAGTGGAGAGCGCAGACAGTGCAAATAGCACAGCAACAGGGAAAAGAAACAAACTGGGGAAGTCCTATTTAAGAGGACGGAATCCCATCACCCACCGAAGTGGCATGCTTCATCATCTGGGATCTCCTTTTGGCTGCAAACCTAGTGCCGCCAAGGAGCTATAACTCCTTTCACGTGTTTGGAGGAGCTCACGGATGTTTTAATGTGATCCAAGAGGAGATCCCAGATGATGAAGCATGCCACTTCGGTAGGTGATGGGATTCCGTCCTCTTAAATAGGACTTCCCCAGTTTGTTTCTTTTCCCTGTTGCTGTGCTGTGTGCACTGTCTGCGCTCTCCACTAGACCCGCGGATTTTGTGTTTTGTTGCAACTCAGTTGCACATTGATATCAGATGTGTAGTGCTCACAATTTTGAGGTCAGGCACTGCACACATTGGTGAAAGCACACTCAGATGAGGCACACTGCCGTTCACTGCCATGGGATGTCCTTGACTGCCCCAAAGCAACCGATGCCATAAGGCCACAACTCAGAATTCAACGTCAAGGGCCATTACATCAATGACATGAGAAAGTACATGTAGCGATAATACATGACAGCTGCACTCAACACAGAGGCCACTCACAAGCCATTGCATCACACTAGCAACATCACAGAGCTCAGCACTGGCTCAGGCTTGGAATACATGCAGTCACTCACAACCGAAGTCACCCTTCCCAGAATACTCACCCCCAGCTTGCTACTGATGGTCCTTCAAACGTGCATCCAGCTCTGGCTGTGTCATTGCCAAGATGCGTGCCATTAGTGGTGTCATTCTCCGGCGCGCCAATCTGCCAGTCCGAGGGAGCAGCCCCAGCATCATCTCTGCCACGTTTTTGCTCAGCCGGCAGATGTCATCCCACCTCTTGTGACAGTGTGTGTGATATCGGTTGGAGACACCCAGAGCCCGCAACTTGCATACAATGGCCCTCCATACGGCCTTGCGCTGGTGGACTTTGAGCCACAGGCATGGGAGACAAGAGGAAGAAATTTCAGTGACACTGGGTTATGAACCACTATCTCTCAGTACAGGAGCATGCACAAACTCAGCACAACTTCACAACCATGTTTAGCAGAGGCAATACAGCATGACAAGTAGTACATAAGCATGGGATAATCATACCAAAATGCATTCAGGTATGAGGATGGACACAGTACCTGCCCATCTCATACACATGCAGAATGCCAGCACAGAAAGCAATGTGAAAGAGGCCCACATCTGCTATCCAGTGTGTGAGTGAGCAAGAAAAATATTACATTGGAAATGAGGTGGTGGGGCAGACTCACTGTGTCCAACACTGCACACCCCTCAATGTATTTGCCCTTTGAATGGCTCACTGTGTCATGGAGGTCACATTTAGGGACATTATCTCACAATCTCACACCCTTAGAATGAGGTCTGTCTTGTGCAATACACAGGCCTGAGATAGCCCTTTGATGGATAGGGTAGCAGACAACCCATATGTCTCACTCTGTCCATTCAGTGATGGGTCCTTGTCAAATTGGGCATTGACTGTGCAGGCCAGGGTGGCTCACACTGAGGTTTAACTTGGGCCATCAGAAATGTCACATGCAGGGACAATATGAGAGGGCAAACAGTGCCTACACATGTGAGTCAGTACACATAATGAAGAAAATGGAAGGGGGACGTTTCAAAAGTACAACAATCTGCTGTGTCATAGGTGAAATTCCACCAACAGTGTCTCCCTCTGGCATTTCACTCTTGTGCATAATGCTGACATATCCATGGTGGTAATATTAAGTCAGATACACTTCCATCAGTACCCTCTGGATGGAAACTCTTGATACTCTCACAGATGAGCCTGTGAAGAACCTCATGGATCCACACATCCGTTAGCACAGGCAATTTCTGTCCTGACTCCAGCTTACCAAACTAGTGGTGTCACTGTATGACTGCAAAAACACTGCATGTCCCTCCCATCCTGATATGCAGCCAGGGAAATGTGTAAAATAGGCTACAAATCCCTTTCCCCTGAAGTCAGCATGCTAGGCAGTGAATCACACAAAGCCACGTTCTCAGGCACATACTGCAGCAGATCAACTGGATGTATAATGTTATCATTCTATCAAAATGATCGCGGTGCATCACAACGCAGCTTTTACAACGCAAGTCGTTACCACAACTTGCGCTGTAGGGGGATGGACTTAGGAATAGTATGATTTACTATTCCAACTCCAGCCTACCTACAGCAGGGAAGGTGTTGGAATTAAGCATGGGCGGATTTTGCGGATCCACGATTCACGGATTTGCGTATTCACGGATCGTGGATCCGCAAAATCCGCGTATTTGCGGATTAGCGGATTTGCGGATTTGGGGCGGGGCTTCCATGCGAGTGCACATGCCTCTTGTGTGTATAAAAGGTCAGAGACCGATCAGAGCAGCGGATGAAGAAGATACAGAAGCTCCTGGCCACAGGAACAGCACGAGGATTGCGCTCGTGAAAGTCAAGGATGCAAATGCCTCTGTCCAGCATCACAGCTGATTAGCGATGGTACATTTGGGAAGAGGGCACAGCTGCCCAGCCTTGACAACGCTCACGATTGTTTTTTGGGCCGATGAATGAGTCACTGAATTTAAGCTTCAACTAGGGCACATGCTTAAATGATATCTGTAAGTGCTTCTGGTTGAGGTTTAATTTTTGTGCCAGGACCATCGTGCCAGAATGAACCCTGCCCTTCATATTTATTCAAGAAGACGCCACCGTTTTGTGCCATACCTCGTTGGCTAAATGTATAGTGCTTTCACTACACTACACTGCAGCTGCCTAAAGTGCCAGAGAGTTGTCTACAGCGACCAGGTGTGTGTTACTATGCAATAGCGCCGAAGGGCGCAGGGGTCCCTTGAGTGAGCTATAAAAGCTCCTGGCCACAGGAACAGCACGAGGATTGCGCTCGTGAAAGTCAAGGATGCAAAGGCCTCTGTCCAGCATCACAGCCGATTTTCGATGGTATATTTGGGAAGAGGGCACAGCTGCCTGGCCTGTTAACTATTTTACGATGGCGCCGGCAAGCTGCCAGCGCCATCCTAAAATAGTTACTAAATTAGCTTCAACAGGAAGCTCGAATAGATAAAATAAAGCAGATGCACGAGCGCCTGCTTGATTTTATCTATTAGTGCTTCCTGTTGAAGCTAATTTAGTAACTATTTTACGATGGCGCTGGCAGCTTGCCGGCGCCATCGTAAAATAGTTACAACAACAGGCCAGCAAGGCTTGAACTTTTGGCCTCGGAATCCGCCGCTCGCGGATTGCGAATTTTCGGTAAATTCGCGAGAGTTCGCGGATCGCGGATTTACCGAAAATTCACAAAATCTGCGAGCGTAGCGGGTTTTGCGCTCATGCTTAGTTGGAATAGTACATCTATTATTCCTTAGTCTAGATCGCCCTCCAGTGCAAGTCGTGGTAACGACTTGCGTTGTAAAATCTGCGTTGTGATGGCACTGCGGTGTTTTGACCGCGTTGTAAAGGTTGTTTACCGATCAACTTCATGTGTGCACTCCCTGCACTCTCACTTCCACCAGGACATCCAGCTCCTCTCTGGTGAAGGGACAGGCCCTGATGTTCTCAGTCCTCGCCATCATTGGGTCCAGGAGACAGGAGCAGCAGCAGTTGGTGGTGAGGAGTGTTATGTTATGTTATGTTATGTTATGTTATGTTATGTTATGTTATTAATTGTTTTATAACGCGCTCTGTTACTCGCCAGTATCCTGGTGCGGAACATGAAATGATGTGCGGTGAGCAGAGAGGGGGACTTATGGGTAAATTAATCGGTAATATTAAACAGATGAGTTTTTAAACCTTTCTTAAAGCATGAGATGGTCTGGGGGCCCGCAGGTAGAGAGGGAATGCATTCCAGGCTCTGGCAACCATCACCGAGATAGACTGACCTCCCAGCCTGGTGAACTTAAATCTGTGCACAGCCATCCTTCACTGATTAGCTGATCGAAGGCAGCGATTGGGGACATAAAGAGAAAAGCGTTTTCTCAGGTATAGTGGCCCAAGCTGATGGATCGCTCGAAAGGAAAGGACCAAAGCTTTAAAGGTAATCCGCTGTGCCATCGGAAGCCAGTGTAGGCTACGCAGGTGGGGGCGAATGCTGGATCTCCTGGGCAGATTAAACAGCAGTCTAGCAACCGCGTTCTGAATCACCTGGAGGCGTTTGATCAGATAGGAAGGTAGGCCACAGAACAGGGCATTCGCGTAGTCCAGCCTGGAAAGAATGAGGGCGTGCGCCACAGTCCCTTTGGCCTCTCTTGGCAAAAGAGGAAAAAATCTGCGTAAAGCTTTGAGAGTTCCAAAGCAGGCGCCAGTAAGTCTTTTAATATGATCTTCAAACTTCAGATCATTTCCGAACTAAACCCCCAAGTTCCTAGCAGGGCCGCCCATAGATATGGGGCAGGGAATATCAGGAGGCCACAGAAAATTTTTAAAGTTGTCGGGGAAAAAACCATAGAGATGGACCTCGGACTTGTCTTCGTTGCACTTAAGTTGGGCAAGCGCTAACCACCGGAAGACAGATGAAAGGCAGTGCTGAACAGCCGATGTGTCCAAATTGTTCCCCGGCCAGGTGAACAAAAGTTGGGTGTCATCGGCGTAGGCCATAATTTTAGCCCCCAAATGTTCGGCCAGGTAGATCAACGGAGTCAAATATACATTAAAAAGAAGGGGACTAAGGGTAGACCCCTGCGGGACTCCGGTTGTGAATTTTCTAGGGCTGGTGGCATACGGTGGCAACCACACTTGTTGCGTCCTGTCATCAAGAAATGACGTCAGCCAATCAAGAGCGGATCCGGTGATGCCAATAGCGGACAGCCTGGCAAGGAGAAGCCCGTGGGGCACCGTATCGAAGGCGGCAGAGAGGTCTAATAAAATCAGAACCGCTCTGCCGCCTCCATCAAGGCACTCCCGAATCGCTTCTGAGATCTCCACCAGGGCAGTCTCGGTTCTGTAGGCTGCCCGAAACCCTGATTGAGCAGGGTGAAGGGCGTGAGATGACTCAACAAAGTAGTCCAGTTGGCGAAAAAAATTTTTTCGCAGACTTTAGCCAGTGCCGGCAAGAGGGATATCGGCCGGTAACTTGAAGGGATAGCAGGATCCATCCCGGCCTTTTTTAGGAGCGGCAATAGCCGTGAGCTGATCGGCGGGCCTAGGCTCAGGGAGAGAGGGAAACATTGGTGAGGCCCTCTGGGAATCACAAACTACAGCCAGGTCCTCCTGGATTTTGGCAATTTTCTCTATAAAAAAAGAGGAGAGCTCTTCACACCATTGTTCAGAAGCAGGCAGCAGAGGTTGCACGGCGCAGGGGGATAGAAAACTATGGACGATAGAGAAAATTTCTTTATTGTTATTATTTGCTTTTTCAATCCTACTAGCGTAATAACTTCTCTTTGCTGTCCTAATCGCAGCATAGTAATCCTTCTGGGCAGCTCGCAAGGCGATTTTTGCCTCCTGCAGATACGCTTGCCTCCACACCCGCTCAAGTTTCTTACAGCCTAATTTCAATTCCCTAAGAGCGTGTGTAAACCAAGGTTTAGAGGGAGAAAAACCTCTGATTAAGAGAGGCGGCTGCCCCCTGTTCCACCCATGTGTTGAAAATTGCTGACAGCCTCACCCACCTCCGAAGCCATCCAAGGACGGTCTCTGGATAGGGAGTCAGCCAGAGTGACTAGGTTGATCCTTCAAGGGTGAGCAGTTGAGAGGGTATCCCCTGCTCCCGGGGGTCTTTCCAAACGCCAGGAGAATCTTATCAACTCGTGGTCTGACCACGTCACTCTCTCGGGGTGCGATATCAGGATATCAAAGTTGGAGCATACCAAATCTAGTGCATGCCCTCCTACATGGGTGGAAAATTTAACTCATTGTTTCAGTTGAGCCAAGTTTAGAGCTTCATCTAGGCGCCTGGTCTCTAGGGCATCTAAGAAATCTGCATGGATGTTAAAATCCCCTAGGAGGAGAAACTTAGAAAATCTTAAAGCATGGGGCACAATAAGCTCCTCCAAGGCATCGACAAAGTGACCAGCATAGCCTGGTGGCCGGTACACCAGCGTGCCTCCTAGAGTGAAATGCGGACTAAACCGTATGGAAAAATGAAGCAGCTCCGTGTCCCCAAAATCTCCCTTGGGCTCATAAGAAAAGATCCATTTGTCCCTGTAAATCACAGCAACCCCGCCCCCTCTACAGAGCGGACGGTCTGCCCTCATTATCTTGAAGCCCCTAGGGACAGTCAGCTCCACTACTGGGGAGAAAGTGTCATTGAGCCATGTCTCAGTGATAAAGAAGATGTCCAACTGATTCTCCACCAAGAGCTCAAAGACATCGGCAGCATGCTTGACTAAGGACCTAGCATTAATCAGCCCTGCTCTAATCTGAGTAGAGTCAGCGTTACTCGATTCAGAGCAGCTGAGCGTAGGATGGAAATGAAATTTGCACAGTGAGCACGCTCTAGATAGGCTGTCGGCCACCCCCCAGCGGTTTCCCACATCGCAACTGAGCGTGTTTATTCCTAGTAAGTCCTCACGCGAGTACCTTAATCTGGCAGCTTTTTGTAACAGGCGCAAGTGGGCAGGGGGTCCGGCACTTGGCACATCCGGTGCACGGATGGGCACAGACGGGCCCTCCTTAGGCGCTCCTTCGGCGCGCAGACGGCACGCCCGCTGCGCGCGACCGCTGCGCGTCCGAGGGTGCATTACTATTTAAAACACAAGCCCCTCCCCCAGCTAGACCGCTAACTCCGGTCCCGCAGGTGTCCGGGACTCACAGAGGATGGCGCCCGACCCTGCCCTCCACAACAATCGGCACCAAGAAGCCGCGGTGGAACGGGGCACAGGGAACAGTGCACAGAAAAGGAGTAGGTTAAAAAAGAGGTACAATTAATAAACGAAAATGCACAACACAATGTTAAGACAAGTTGTTTTTAAAAATACTGCAGCAATACAGCGGGTAAAAGTTAAAGCAGAGGAGAGTCCCTCGCAATCTGCTCGCCTTACAAAACGATGTTCAAGGCGCTGCCCCCACCCTGAGCTATCGCCCAGGCCACCGGACTCGAAATCTATTTAAAACACAAGCCCCTCCCCCAGCTAGACCGCTAACTCCAGTCCCGCAGGGGTCCGGGACTCACAGAAGATAGCGCCCGATCCTGCCCTCCACAATAATCGGCACAAAGAAGCCGCGGTGGAACGGGGCACAGGGAACAGTGCACAGAAAAGGAGTAGGTTAAAAAAGAGGTACAATTAATAAACGAAAATGCACAACACAATGTTAAGACAAGTTGTTTTTAAAAATACTGCAGCAATACAGCGGGTAAAAGTTAAAGCAGAGGAGAGTCCATCGCAATCTGCTCGCCTTACAAAACGATGTTCAAGGCGCTGCCACCACCCTGAGCTATCGCCCAGGCCCCCGGACTCGAAATCTATTTAAAACACAAGCCCCTCCCCCAGCTAGACCGCTACCTCCGGCCCCGCAGGGGTCCGGGACTCACAGAAGATGGCGCCCGACCCTGCCCTCCACAACAATCTGCACAAAGAAGCCGCGGTGGAACGGGGCACAGGGAAACAGTGCACAGAAGAGGAGTAGGTTAAAAAAGAGGTACAATTAATAAACGAAAATGCACAACACAATGTTAAGACAAGTTGTTTTTTTTTTTTTTAAATACTGCAGCAATACAGCGGTGTAAAAGTTAAAGCAGAGGAGAGTCCCTCGCAATCTGCTCGCCTTACAAAACGATGTTCAAGGTGCTGCCACCACCCTGAGCTATCGCAGCAGTGTCAGGCAGCAGTGTCAGGAGACAGGAGCAGCAGCAGTTGGTGGTGAAGAGTGTCAGGCAGCCGTGTCTGGAAGCAGTGGAAATGTTAGGCTCTCTCCCACACATATATAGCCCCTGGGGTAGTTTCAGTAGTTCTAAGCTGCTGCAACTGGTGTTCCAGGTCCACTTTTTTCAAATGTATCCAATGATTGGCCCGTAGTGGCGGAGCACGCCTACCCCGATTTAAAAATTACATTAGGCTACCGTGATTGCGGTTCCCATTGGCTGTAAGGGCTTTGGCATTGGTGGTGACACACCGCAGAGGCTAAGCGGTCGCTACCACGATCGTGCATCTTTCAATTGCATCCAATGACCAGCCCCGCACTGGCGAGCATGCCTACCGCAATTTTCAAAATTGCATTAGGCTACTGTGTTTGCGGTTCCTATTGGCTGTAAGGGTTTTGGCATTGGCGGTGACACACCGCAAGTTCCAGGCAGTCGCTACCGCGATCGTGCATCTTTCAATTGCATCCAATGACCGGCTCGGCGGTGGCGGAGCATGCCTGCCGCGATTGTCAAAATTGCATTAGGCTATAAGGGCTTTGGCACTGGCTGTGACATACCGCAGCGGGCAAGGTAGTCGCTACCGCGATATGGCTGCAATCCATTGGTGCCAATGACCGTGATTTGGGTGGCGGAGCATGCCAACTGCCATTTCCCAATGTGTATATCACTACCGCGATTGCGGTTCCCATGGGCTGTAGGGCATGGGCATTGGCGGTGACACCCCGCAGGGTCCAGGTGGTCGCTACCACAATATGGCTGATATCAATTGGTGCCAATGACCGTGGTTTGGGTGGCAGAGCATGTTGATAGCACCTATGGACACATAATGCTGTGTCAATGGCAACAGCCAGTTCTTAACAGTGCACAGTAGACACCTGATTCATGGCACAAGATAGTGCACACAATGCCAATGTAACATTTAGCCCACTGCTGACTATACATGCCATGTTGGTGCACATGATCAAAAACATTGGCATGTACTCCCTCACATGCCACTTGTGATATTGCTGGGCATGTATACAGACCAGTGTTGTGATGGACTCTCCAATAGGTACAATGTGTGATATGGCTAAGCAACACACAGTGATGAATGTCTGACTACACAATGTGCATATTTCACTGTGTAGTTTGCTTTGCTCATGTACATACTTGATCTCAATGCACAGACTGTGCTCATTGTGTTATTGATGTGTACCCTGTTCGACGTACACAAGAAGGTGTGGCAGGTACAGCAGCTAGGTAGGAGCCAGTAGTATTGCTGTTTCACACATATGCTATATGAGCTACTGTCAGGGCTGGTTACGCAAAATGTGGGACATATACCTTTGGGCATTCACATAGTCAGAATTTGATCTGGAGGTACTCACTGTTTGAAAAGTGGACAAGCGTACGACTAGTGTAGCTGAAGGTGCCCCTACATGTAAGTTGTGATGTAAGCTGAACTGTGATGCCAATCATTGTTGGCATTGTGTCAGTCAAAACGTGAGATGTTGGATACATCTCATGGTGGATTGCAATGACATGTGTCCCCTTTCATCTCACCTAGGAGGCGACCAAATGGGCATCGTCCCTTCACAGTGCTGGCGAACATGAAGGATGAGGATGTCATACGGAAATTCCGTCTGGATCGCCTCACCCTACAAGACCTATGTGCTCTGTTGGAGCCCCACCTGCGGCCTCGCAGAACGTAACCGACTGCTTTGACACCAAGCTGTAAGGTGATGGCGGCCCTGCATTTCTTTGCTACTGGTTCACTCGAATACACGTTGTCCACCGCAGGTGAGATGTCGCAACCTATGTTCAGTATGGTGCTATGTGATGTCCTGTCCGCTATGATCACCAATAAGGACAGATACATCCATTTCCCCAGGAGGCATGAATTGGCAGCTGTGAAGGGTGATTTTTATGCCCTTGGGCAAATCCCTAATGTTGTTGGTGCCACTGACTGTACACATGTTGGCCTGGTTCCACCACAGGCATGTGAGAACATCAACAGGAATAGGAAACATTTCCATTCCATCAATGTGCAAGTGGTGTGCCAGGAGGATACGATTATCTCACATGTCTGTGCCAAATTTCCCGGTTCTGCCCATGACTTGTACATCCTGCGTAACAGCATTGTGCCACAGCTGATGGCAAAACTGCTTCCGGAGCATGCATGGATTGTGGGTGAGTACGCAGAGTCAAGTAGCGTGCTGTATGTGTGGCATGCTGTCCTCTGCCACAGTTATATTACGAAATCGGTATGTGTATCTCACACCTAGGCGACTCTGCATATCACAAACGGCCTTGGTTGCTGAGCCCACTGCGGAATCCCAGGAACATGGCTGAAGTCCGCTACAATGCTGCCCATGGGAGGACACTTTGTGTGGTGGAGCATAATTTTGGTCTCCTGAAGTCATGATTTCTCTGCCTGGACAAGACCGGAGGTGCACTGATAGGCTCGTCCAAAAAAGTGAGTCAGATTGTAGTTACATGCTGCATGCTCCACAACCTGGCCTTGCGCAAGGAGATCCTCTGCTCCTGGACATTGATGAGCAGCCGAGGGCCCCGCCTGCAAACCCACACATGTCCAGTGATGAGGATAGTGGAGAGGAGGAAGGTGTCGACCTGTGTCAACAGCTCATCAAATGCTCTTCCCTTGAAGGTGAGTGGAAACGTACAACGGGGCCATTGTATGCTGATGTTGTTGGTGAAAAGGCCTAGGATAGCTTTGTGACTTCTGATAATGTTTCTGGGACAGGGTAGTTATGCACAGCTACATGAAGTCTATGTCGGTACTGTTGCTCATTGTAATGTGTGCAGATTGGGGTACCTTCCTGGCAAGTGTTGTGTAATGGCTGTGATGCCATCGCCTGACAAGTGAATATTGTTCTCTTTTGTTTTCGTTGGTCCCTTCAGCCTCTCATTGCATTCAAAAAATCTGTGCTCCTAGTACATTGTAATCATGGTCAATATTGTACATCCTGTGATAAACATGGAGCATAACTAAGCTAAAGATTGTTTGAAGTGTGCACCAGCTCCAAATTGTTTCAAAAAGTGTACTAAAGTTGTAGCGTGCCACGGAGGTATCACCTCGTCGTCCTAGAGGTGTTAAATAAATAGAACAAGAAATGCAGTCCTAAATGTTTAAGGACGACCCTCTGGGCGCAGCTAATCAAGTCGTCCAGGCGACATATATCACAAATAAAGTTTTTGTTCAAAAGCACAAATAAGTTGTATATTCGATTTTTGACTGTTCAAGTTTGATTTTTAATTCAATCCAAACAAAATTCGTCATTCCATGTTGAAAATCACATCTTGTGTGTATCAATAAGCAAATGCATAATCAAGTCCCAATGCATTTCGTGCCATCAGGCACTTCATCAGGGGAAATCTATAAGTTAAACAACAAAAATCTAATGAGGACTAGCACAAATGAACATATAGTTTCATATTTACAAAGCATCAAGGTGCTGTGTACAAGTCAATGAGTGAATTAAGAGGTCAGTTCATACGATTGTGAAACAGCGTATCAGTCCACAGATGTGGTAAACGCAAAGAATAAATAAATGTGCATACTGCGTAACAGCCATAACTCTGGTGAGTTAAAAAGATCAGTGACTAACACAAAGGTGAAGGAAAAATAAAACGGTAGTGTTTTTTTAAAAGTGAAACAAACATACAAATGGAATATCGACCCCGTTTGTATAGTAACTCGGGTGTAATTACTCAGAACAACAAGTGCCCCGTATTCCAAGCGTCGTGCAAAACGGATATTCTTACCAATGGAGCTCAACAGGAGAGCATCTAAGGAGACATAGCGTCTTCGATCGATGAGGAAACAAACGTCTCAACGTGGTGTTAATAACCGTGAGGAGCGCGGAGTGATAAACAAAGAGATAGGCTGTGCCGATTACGGCGGCCATCATTAAGTGTGTGTTAAATGTATCACGGCGGCCATTGTTAAGTGGAGTATAGGCTCCGATATTAAACTTTGACGCAACACAATGTGATGTAAGAGAAACTAAACAATAATAAAGAGATAATAAAAACCAAAATGCAGCATATCTGCAAGTACATTGCAGAGAAAAACAATCAATAATATCAGTGTCAGTAGTATGAATCGCGTTATAATTCACAATTTGATATACAGATCACAGGTAACAAGAGAATTCCACCCGGTCATTGAGCCCATGGGGCTTCAATGAATCAAGTTTAAAAATCCATTTGTTCTCTTTTTGCAATAACCTTTTGTTAGTATCCACATTTTCAGATATTTCAACAGTTTCAAGCACCATGAATTGAAGTTGCGAAATGTTGTGTCTTCTTTCATGAAAATGAACTGCGATCGCTGATTTTTCATCATTTCTTCTGATACTGCTTTTATGTTCCGTTAATCTTGTCTTTATTTTTCTGATGGTTTTCCCTACATAAACCAATCCACAAGGACATTTCAGCAGGTAAATCAAGTTCATTGAATCGCATGTAGCTGTCACTTTTAGATGAATGGGAGTTCCGCTGCGAGGGTGTTTCACTGTGTTACCCTTAATGATAGCATTACAATTGTTGCAATTGTGGCATGGCAACGTTCTTTTAGCTTGAAGAGAACTCTTTGGTCTATCATTGGGTTTCAAAATGTCTAAAATGTTTCTACTTCTTGTGAATGCAAATCTTGGGTTCTCACTGAAAATGCCATTGAAATCCGGTTCTAGAGATAAAATTTGCCAATGTTTCAAGATCGTGCATCTGAATATGCTGCTCTTGGTTGAAAATTTAGACACCACAACCATGCGGGTTTCGTTTGCTCTTTTGGTTTGTGCCAGTAATTCCATCCTTGTTTTTGTAGAACATTTCTGTTCAGCCTTTTTAAGGATCTCCGGGGGGTACCCACGAGCTTCAAAACGATGAATCATTTGTTTTATCTGTATTTGAGATTCGTCTGGTTCTGAAACAATTCTTTTTGTTCTAAACAATTGTGAGATGGGCAAATTGTTCTTTAATGATGACTGATGAAAGCTCCTGTAATGCAATAAATGATTGCGATCCGTGGATTTCTTGTACAAAGTGGTCGAAATTTTGTTATTTTCAATCTGGACCAACACATCTAGATATGCAATAGATTTTTCATGAGTCTGATATGTAAATTGAATTCGATCATCGATCTTGTTGAGGTTCTCTAATTCTTGTACTAGAATTGAATGTGGTCCCTGCCATAAAACAAAAATGTCATCAATGTACCGAAAAAAAAAATTTGCATAATTTTTCCAATTTGCAGCGTTTAGGATATGATTAGTTTCAAACTGAATCATGAAAACGTTCGCATAGCAAGGGGCTGCACAGTTGCCCATTGATGTCCCTGTCAATTGTAGGTAGTATTCGTCTTGCCATTTAAAGTAACTCTGATATAAAGAAAAATTAAGTAGTTGCATCAGAAAAATTTGGAAATCATGATGATATTCTGACTTCAATAACATGGCCTTAACTGCTTCAATGCCCGATCTATGAGGAATTGAGGTGTACAACGCTTTGACGTCGATCGTGCATAGCCATACCTCTTGATTCTCAGGTAAAGTGATTTGAGAAATTTTAATGAGAAAATCTGTAGAGTCCTTGATGTAAGTGGTTGCTTGATTTACAAAGTCTTTTAGATACAGATCCAAAAACTGCCCTACTGGTTCATGAATACTGTCTCTAGTGTGAACAATTGGACGAAAAGGAGGATTTTTAGAGTCTTTATGCATTTTAGGAAGCATATAAATGGACGGAGTTCTTGGGTGTGTTTTTGTAAGAAATCTTTTGGTTTTTTCAGTGATGGTTCCTGCTTCACATGCTTGTTCAACTATTTGATGTAAAAAGTCTTGACATTTTTTTGTCGGGTTCGTGCCCAACGGGGCATATACTTCTTGATCCATAACATGAGCATTAACTTGTGTGACATAGAATTCTGTGTCCATCAAAACTAGTGCTCCTCCTTTATCGGCCTTTTGTACCGTAATCTTCTTGTTGTTTGCAATCTTTTGCAAAGTATTCAGTTCTTTTTTTGACATATTTTGGAATTTAGATCGATGTTTATAGTCATATTTGTTGATTTCATTGCTGACCAATGTTTCAAACGTGTCAATAGACTTGTGACTCAAAGGTGCTTGATAGGTACTCTTAGATCTTAGGTGTTTAAGTTGGTAATCTGGTTCCTTGGTGGTATTAGGTTGTATCACATTTTCCAAAAAATGACGTAATTTTAAATTACGAGTGAGCTTGAAGAGACTAACATGTAGTTCCAATTTGTTAGCTTGGTGTGTTGGAACAAAAGAAGTCCCTTTTTGTAATGTCTGAATCTCTGTGCGACTTAGATTGTATGAAGAAATGTTAATCACAAGCTGGTTATCCACGTTTATCTCCTCTTTCTGTTGGGTTTGGTAGTTACCGTTTTTGACTTTGAGGTCGATGGTTTGCTTTCTTCTGCCCCGCTGGGGTCTACGATGTCCTTTTGGCCTACTTCTAAAAAAGGCACATTGGTGGGAGTTTGGACAGTCGAGTGTTGTGTTATTTGTCTTTGTTTAGAGGACTGCACTTCTCCCTCAGATGATGAAGTTTCCGTTTCTGTGGTGTTTGTTTGTGGCCTGTTTTGGCGTCTTCTAGCATAAACTTCGGCCCATGAATAGACCTCCCCCAGCTTGTAGTCTATCGTGTCACGTTTAAATTTACGGACTTTCCGTTCATTGATTTCTTCTTTATATTTATCAAGTTGTTGATTAATATCATCAATTACTTGATCCCAGTCTTCTTTATCTAACATTTCTTGTAGCTCACTTTTTGATTGTGTAATTTCTTTGTTTAAGTCTACTAAGACTTTTGAAAGTTCTTCTATGATCAATAAGATCAAGTCGAGCGAACATTTGTTCAGTATGGTATACCACAGGTCGACAAACTTTTGGTTGTTTTTGCATAAAAGAGGTTTTAGGGGTACTCTCAGGCCTCTAGGGATTCTTTGTGCCCTGTGGTATCTGATTAACGTACTCGCGTGGAGTCGCTGGTTTATTTAAGGACTGCATTTCTTGTTATAAACATGGAGCAGACATGAAAACATAGGCGTGTAAGGAGTGTTTATTTACAATGGGTATATGTAATAGGGAAGTCAATATTAACAAAAAGGTGAATAGGGAATCAATGAGTTGTCAATGATAGAAGCTGAGATAATCGAGTAGTCACCACATTGATGTGGTGACCCAGTCCAACAGACAGATGCCACTAACCTGGCAGTGTGTGGAAGAACAGTCAACAAAGTCAATGCAATAGTGAAGAGGGGTGCCATCATGGCTGGCTCCTTGACTGGCGTTTGGCTGGTGCTTTGCCACAGGATCCTCCCTGGGATTTCTTTGGACGGCCCCTTGATCGTTTGACAGGGGGGCCTCTGCTGCGGGCTCAGTGGGGTGTGAGGACTCCCCCCTCTCTGTGGCTGCAGGGGAGGTTGGGGAACTGTCATCCTGCGGGCCACTGGAGGGAGGTGGAGCCGTTCGGGCCGCAGGCCTGTCTCTCAATACCGCCACGAGCTGGCCCAAGAGGTCCACGATTTGGCCCATGCTGGTGTCTATGGACCTCAGCAGCAGGCTCATAGGAATCTTCCCAAGCCTGGCCCGTTTGTCCCTGGGCTCGTTCATAGGCCCCAAGGACTCTGGCAATGTTGGCCAGGGCTTCGGTCCCAATGTCCGGTTGTGTTTGACTAACACTTCTCTCCCACCTGCCCTGCTGTCACGGACCTGTGACGTCACCACTCTATGTACCCGCCTACTCTCCCTGCCCTCCTTAGTTGGTGGGGTGGGGTGGTCATCCTCTGAGGCAGGGAGAGTGTTACAGGCAGCACTGGTGGTGGTGGAGGCTGCACTGTAGTGTAGTTCCTATATTCTCAATAGGCTCTGCGCATTGGAACGATATATCCCAAAGATAGGACGTAGGACTTGTGTCTACTAAGCCTCTATCAAATATATTAGACTTAATTGTGAGTGCCAGCTAGCTCAGAGGTCACTAGAAACTTTCTCGAGGTCACAAGAAGGGATTTAGTTTCTGACAACCGCATAAACATGACAACTTTGTTTCCCCAAGATAAAACTGATCTTCAGAGTCGTGGAAACAATAGATAGATATTTCACTCAGTCACTCGTGCATGCTTCGTTTCACCAGAGGTGTCGAGAAATAGATAGACGGGTGTTTTCAATAAGAGGATTTATTGAACAGTCTTCTTTCTCAAGCATAAGAAATGAACTGCTACAATCGTAAAACTGGTTGCAAAATATAATGCATCCAGTAGAAAGAGTAGAATAAAATAATACTGTAAGAGCATTGTATGGTTCCTAAACCATAGATAAATACATACATAAATAACAGAGGCTAAAAGTACTCAACTAGTGCTTCTAACATACGCCTACCCTGATGTACCTAACCTAAGCTTAGTATGAGGAAAGAAGTAAGTGAGGTGTAGTATAAATATACTATTCTTTGCAAAGAATCTGTCCAAGATTTCTCTTAGGGTCTAATCAGCTCCGTACCTTGATTTGGAATGAAGAAGGTCAGGCTCAGGACTCGATTTCCCAACAACCCGCAAGGGTAGCTTGGAAACACTGGAGCTGGATTTCTCGGCAGGAGAAAAGACAGCGTCTCTCTCAGTGCGTCTGCTGGAGGGCCGGCTTCCTTCGGCACTTGCTGTAGCAGGATGCGTTGGGCAAGTAGATAGTCGAAATGCTCCAAACCACCGTGTGTTTGCTATGGCAAGTGTGGGCATATTTATACCTTGAAGGTACCGAGTTTGACGTAATGGTGGACATAATAACGTCATCGAAGAGTCTCAGTTCTTTGAAAACTCCATGAGTTCTTGGACAAGTCAGTTCTCGAGCAAGGTGAAGTCCCTAGCTGCTGAAGCCGAGTTTTCCAAGAAATCGTTGTAGATTTTCGGAACTAGTGGAAGTAGCCCTGCCGTATTTGGACTGCATGAGCTATGTCTAAATATGGTTATGATTTCTATGCCTATATAAGGATATGGTGATTTATACCTATATAAGGGCATGAATCGGGAAAATTACAAGAGGGTCCTAAAATGGTACACAACAGCACAGGTCATTACGGCCGGGGTCAGCGTAGTTGTTGTTGCTGAAGTGGTGGCGGGGGACAGTGGGGTCCCGGCATTCCTGATGGGCCGGCTTCTTGCTTCGCATCCTTAAAATCCAGGGAGTCAGCATCAGAGAGTTCATGTTCATGATAGCATTCAGTGCTGTGCATGATTGTGCCCTAAGTTTCTTCAACATGTGATTTGGTGAGTCAGACTTTGGTTGCCGTGACAGTTACAGACACTTAGCTGTCTGCACCCTGTAAGTGGCTATTGGATCTGTATCAATTTTGGTGGAATGTGAGGGCTGGTGTTGCAATATGGCTCCATGCTTTTTGAGAGGAATGGTGGGGTGCATGCACTGTCTACTTACCTGTTCTGTTGTCACATTTGGGTGGAATTTCTGACACATCTCTCTGGGTGTGTGGTGGAGTGCTACATCCTGCTCAGGGGTGGGACAGGGGGCCTGGTGGGAGTTGTGGTTCAGGCCTCCCACCCCCAAACACCCACCCTGGGAAAATGCTACCTACCTGTAAGTTTGGTTGTAATACAATGGCTGCCACATGCTTCTGGGTGGGGGGAGTGCTCCATCTTGCTGAGCTGTGGGACAAGGGTGCCTGATGGGAGTTGCAGTGCAGGTCTCCCACCCCCAAACACCCCTCCCTGGGAAGATGGCTACCTACTTGTAAGTTTGGTTGTTGTAATACAATGGCTGCCACATGCGTCTGGGTGGGGGAAAGTGCTCCATCCTGCTCAGGGGTGGGACAGGGGGGCCTGGTGGGAGTTGTAGTGCAGGCCTCCCACCCACAGATACCCCTCCCTGTTAAGATGGCTACCTACCTGTAAGTTTGGTTGGTGAGATACAATGGCTGCCACATGCTTCTGGCTTGGGGGGAGTGTTTCATCTTGCTGAGCTGTGGGACAGGGGGGCCTGGTGGGAGTTTTAGTGCAGGCCTCCCACCCCCAAACACCCCTCCCTGGTAAGATGGCTACCTACCTGTTAGGTGAAGGTGAACAATACAATGGCAGCCACATGTTTCAGGGTGGGGGTGCTCATCCTGCTTAGGGGTGTGACAGGGGGGCCTGGTGGAAGTTGTAGTGCAGGCCTCCCTCCCCAAAACACCCCTCCCTATCCTTTCCCACATTTGTGCTCTGTTGGCTAATGGTGTCTGTTGGACTAGGTGACCAAACAATTGTGGTTCTACTGTGATTATCTCATCTGCCATGACTGACAACTCACTGTCAGTGAATTTGGACATTTCTTTTGTGCCATGGTGTGTGATGTGCAAATGGTTTGAGGTGCAGTTGTGAGGGTGGTGTTGGATTGTGTGTGTGTGATGTTGTACTGGTGAGATGTGTGGTGTTTTGCCTATCCAATGTGCTGGAGGTTTTAGTTGCTTCTGGGCTGGAGTAGTGCAAAGGATTCTGGTCAGGGAAGGGGCTGGTTTCTTACTGAACTATGTGGTTGTGTCAAAATGGAGTATTGATGTCCGGTGTATTGTGTGGGTTGTCCTGACCTTTGTATTTTTGAAGTTGCCATACGGCTGTGTCATTGGGGTGTGTTAGGTATTTTTGGCGGCTGAGCTAGTTTAATGTGTGCACCTGTTGGCCTTATTGTGTGTTTTTTTTGTGGGTCGGCGGAAACAGCCCTTCCGCCGGCTCTCCCATTCATCACTGTTTGCGATCGCGGCGGTCGGAAACAGCGGATCGTCCCACTCTCACATAAATGGAATCCTAATTTTACGTGCGGTCACTCCACTGGCCTAGCGGCGGTTTTGTGTGTTTCCACCATGAATCCGACCGCCGCGGACGGATTTTCACCAGCTCCGCCCGCTGCGGCAGTCTTTTTCGTGGCATCGATCCGCTGCGGTCGGAATTTTGCGGAGGTTGATCCTAATCGGATTGCCAGTTTTGCTGCGGTACCAGCGGACAGTTCGTTTCCGGTACCATGGCAGTCGGGGTGGTTTTCTAACCACCATCCTAATGGACCCCATAGTGTTTGAAAAGGCACAGATGTGTCTACAATGTTTATGTTGAATAGTAGCAGTCTGGCCTGAAGCATGTGACTGGACTGCTTGTCTGGAAAGACTATGGGAGTCCAGTTTCAAACTAGGGCACGCTTTAAACTGCATACTTTCTATGCACAGAGAAGAGGCACTGCCTAAGAACGCATACAGTCTCACAGACTGCCTTAATATTCCATTCCATTTTTTAAGTGCTATAAAATGAAGCACTGAATTGTAAAATAAAGACATGAACTACTTTAATAGTTTGTGTCATTTATTTGGTCCTGTAAAAGAAAGCTCCAAATTCCAAAACAAATTAAGGCAACAACAAACAAACAAACCTGTAGCACCCAATAGTGTAGCAAGGAAGAGCAAATAAAAGCAACTAGTACTTGGTCCTTGCTGTGGAGAAATAAAAGGAAGTGACATGAGACATATGGTGGCCAATTAGGAGGCAGCTACAAGGAATGACAAGCAAATGGTAAATAATGGGCGGGCTCCAAGAACTTTACTGTGTACTATACCTCTCATTGCAACAGCACATGCACACTTTGGGCGAGACCTAAAAATTATTGTAACACAGGTTCTAGGAAAACCAGTGATGGGGTGTGTAAGAAAATCACTTCAAAAGAGAAGGTTATGCCCAACTCTTCCCAGAGTTAACGGAAAAAAGACCTGAGCCTCGACATAACGAAAGTGCAACAGTAGTTTTGTTACTCTCAAATATATATCTTTGAACAGCAGGCCCTGGATACTTCATGTTAAAAATGTACATCAAGTGTACTATACCCCAGCGTCGCAATATAGATTCGGCCTTGGCAGATCAGGGATGCCATAGATGTGGTGGTAGAATTTATGCATCTTGCATTGAACTGCACTGGTATAAAGAAAGTTAAAGAACCGATATATGCCCTACTGGACGAGATGGCAGTGTAGAGCCCTTAACACGCTACTGAGAGTTTTCGAGACTACCGTATAAAAATTAAGAAATTGTAGCTTTCTCATTGTCATGGGGATAGGTCCACTACCCCCGGCTAAGCAATGTCTTACTCACATATTACTCTGCAATTACTATATGGGCATGTATGCCTCATTTATGCATGCCTACTACCAGCACCAGGACATTTGAGACCTGCTAAAACAATACAGGGTGGCAGGGGCGTAACACAGGCCCCTACATGACCTGCACTGCAAAGGAGAGGGGGTAACCCTCCAGGTGGCCCCTAACTCTACATGAAAGCCCCAGTCAGCCAATGAATAAGACGTGGGCCCCTCTTCACATTCTGCATGGTGGCCCCATCATATCCTGTATCGTCTCTACAATGTGGATGAGGCACCACCTGATGATGTAAATGAGGAGAATAATTTAATTTGAGCACATACAGTATTAGAGGATCACAGGATGGGCGTTATGGACTTTAAAATGTCCTATGTATTATGAAGTACAGGTGGCAATACAGCATGCTGTATTTAGTGGGGTATCACTGATCTGATGAGATTTTACCTAGAGGTACATATTGGAGGGTGCAATGCAATTTACCAACTGGTGTTATCTCATGTTGTATTGATCCAGTGGGTTTACTGTTATACTAGCAAATTTAAATAAACGTTATTGAGCAGATCTGTTTACCGGTTCACTGATAGAATATCGACCCCCCCAAAATATCCCCATACACAAACATTGAGTTATAAATATCGATGTCAAAAATATCAACATCCTATATTTATTATAAGTATAAAAATATTGAGTGAAAAAATATCGTTGTAAAAAATATAGTTGTACAAAATATCGGTTTTAATATATGTATGAAAAATAATATTATATATATTAAATAATACAATTAACTTTAAAAAAATGTATTAGTTTTATTATACATTTTAACAAATATAACAAATATATATATATATATATATATATATATATATATATATATATATATATATATATATATATATATATATATATATTTATTTATTTTTTTAAACATTTTATTGGCTTTTGAACAGGTTACACAAGATACTTGTCATTTAGGTTCCAATTCGTAGATACGTACAATTAGTCTTTTGTGATACACATTATTCTCAAATCACATTTTAAGCAATGCCCGCTCTATCTTTTGTCGAACAGTTTGTTTTTCTGAGTAGCGAGCAGTGGGTGTTCCTAAAGTTCCACTCCTCTGTGTATGTTCTCAACTTCTTGCAGTTCAGCACTCGGTCCCCCCTATAGTCACCGATATCAAGAATAATGAAGAATCTTCCTCCTCCCTCCTACCAAACATTCATAGAGTCATAGTAGCAGTAGTATTCCATGTACCCCCATTTATGGACTATCTTCAGGGTTGGCTAGTTCTTGGGGAGGGTCACACACGTGTCCTCGGTATTCGTTCCATTTCCCCTATATCCTGGACCACTTTTTGGGGCAGCCCCTATGTATATACACCGCCCTTTCTGCCACCATAGCTGTGTCCATGTCGTTCCCCCATTGTGTGCATGAGGGCACCAGTCCGGAACCCCATTTCCTGGCAATGTTCCGTTTCGAAAGGGCCAGACCCAGCGTTGTCCATGTCTGTAAACCTCGATTCATATCTGTAGGCGACCAAATATTTAACAAATAACTTCTAGGTTCTCTCTGCAGTTCAATCCCACTTGCCTCTGAGATTTCGGACAGAACTTGGTCCCAGTATGACTGTATCCTGGGACAGTCCCATATTATGTGAAAGAATGTACCCGGGGATCCACACCCTCGCAGGCAGGTAGGCTCTGGGATGCGGTCTAGTCTGTGTAGGAGCGTGCGGGAATAGTATATTCTGTGCAATATTTTTTATTGTACTAGTTTAAGTCGCGATGGTATGGAGGCCTCTCTAGCCGATGCTAGTGCATATAACCAATCGTCCTCCTCTATGTCTCCCAGCTCCACCTCCCACTTGCTTCGGAGAACTACCGTGGGGTCTGGAAGATTGTTGATAAGTTTACGGTATGTGAGTGAGATCGCTTTCTTATCTAGGCATTCAGTGAGGAGTCTATCCTCCAGGGGGGAGGATTCTGCTAACGTTGTACCTGTTGGAATGGCTCCCTGCAAAGCATGTTTGATTTGTGCGTAGCGATATTGCTCGGTGTCTGCCATACCGTATTTTTCTTGCAGGGCTGGGAATGTGATGACTTCACCCCTTATCCACAGGTCACCTATTCTGTAGATACCAATACGGTCCCACTGCCTGAACCCCTTAGTATTCGCCAGGGTACCCAGACGTCTTGTGTCCCAGAGTGGTGTGGCTAGTGTGAGCACTCCCTCCCATCCCAGGGCCCTCTGTGCCACGTGCCAAATCTTAATCGTGTGGGCTGTTGGGCCTGTGAATGTGTGGCGTCGTTTGTTGGTGTATAGTGCCCTCATAAGCTGGTCCGGGGGTTGGACAGTCCTGTCGAGGCAGAAGGCTGGGTCTTGGTGTGGAGCATGTAACCATTGATTGACTACTATTAGTTGTGCTGCCCAGTAGTACAGTTTAACACTGGGCAGGGCAATTCCCCCGTCATACCAGGAGCGGATTAATTTGGAGTGCGCTATGCGGGCCGGTTTTCCGTCCCATAAGAGTGCGGAGATTTCTGCGTCTATTGATTTAAAATATGTGAGAGGGACAGGAAAGGGTGTGTTTTGCAATGCATAGAGGAATCTCGGGAGTGATAGCATCTTAAATAGTGCAGCCCTCCCCAGTAGTGTAAGCGGTAAAGAGCACCAATGTGTTACATCTGATTTTAGCCTCTGTAGAGGTTTCATCAAGTTTTCTTCCACAAATACCGATTCCTGTGGTGTGACGTATATTCCTAGGTATTTGAAACCCCTGGTGACCGTTTGTAGGGTGCAGTCCGGGGGCAGCGTGGGTGTTGGACCTCGTAGGACATACAGAAGAGATTTAGTCCAGTTAATGGTATATCCTGATACCTCCCCGTAGATCTTGAGTATGTCCATCAAAGCTGTCAGGGACGAAGTAGGGGGCATTAGATAGATCAGTACGTCATCTGCGTAGAGAGAGATGCGATCCTCCCATCCCGTCCCCCACGTGATCCCCCCGATTAGAGGATCCAGGCATATTTTCACCGCTAGTGGCTCCAGTATGAGTGCAAACAGGAGCGGGGATAAGGGGCATCCCTGCCTCGTTCCGCGCCCTAGGGAGATTGTACGTGATGTATGGCCATTGGCAACCACTTGTGCCAGGGGTGCAGTATAAAGGAGCTTAATCCAACTACAAAATTTAGGGCCAAAACCCATCTTTCTGAGTACTACGAACAGAAATGGCCACTCTACAAGGTCAAAGGCCATTTATGCGTCTAGGGAAAGAATGGCCGCGTCTTCTCGCAGCATGGGAATGCGGTGTAGGACTCCATTAATGCGCCGTAGGTTAACTGATGTGTTTCTCCCGGGCATAAAGCCCGATTGGTCCGGGTGTATCAATGCTGTGAGGTGAGGCTGTAATCGTAGTGCCAGGAGTTTTGCTAGGACTTTCGCATCTACGTTCATTAGGGAGATTGGCCTATATGAGGACGTTTGGTCAGGTGGTTTGCCATGTTTGAGAACTGTGACAATGGTGGCCAGTCTTTGGTCAGTCGTGAGCGCACCTCTTGCCAAACAATCGTTATACATGGGAAGCATATATGGGATGATCTGTCGGGCCATTGTTTTATAAAGTTCCACGGGTAATCCACGGGTAATCCATTTGGTCCCATTGCCTTTCCAGTGTGTAATGCTGCCTTTCCCAATTCCACTCCTGTTAAGTCACCCTCAAGCGCCTCTGCGTCCTCCTGGGACAGCGTGGGCAGGGGTATGTCTTGAAGGAATTGCATGCTATCTTCCTCCGTCACCCCACCCCGTGCGGTGTATACGGTTTCATAGTAGGTGGCCAGTTCTTCTACTATGCGTGGGGGAGAAGTCATGTGTGTGCCATCGGGGAGCGCCAATGTGGCAATCCATCTATTTGCCCTTTCCTTCCGTTCTAGCCACGCAAGCATTTTCCCAGTCTTGTCTCCTAATTCGTAGACCCTATGCAATGTGTCAGTCAGTCTTGTTTTGGCCATGTCCTCTGCATATGCTCTGTATTCTTGCGATGCCAGGGTTAGTGTGTGTGCCGTGTCCTCCATGTGGTCTGAGGCGTGAGCTAATTCCGCAGTCCGGACCGCTGTTTCTAGTGACTCGATGGTTGCCCTCTGTTCTTTTTTGTGTCTAGTGATAGTGGAGATAGCTTGTCCTCTAATCACTGTCTTGTATGCCTCCCAGAGGATTGAGGGTGAATCTACAGAGTCTGGATTTTCATCAAAGTAGTGTGTGGTGGAGGTTGTCAATGCTTTCATAATTGCTCTATTTTTTAAATATCCCGGATAGATCGGAAATATTCTTTGCCGTCTGGTGGGTTGTGCTGTGTAGGTTAGTTGCACCGGGGAGTGATCTGATATCCCCCTCGGGAGGTGTTCCAGGACTGTGATCTTTTCCGGGGGGATCGCCAGTGTCAGCATGTAGTCTATCCTGGAGAGACTATTGTGGGCTCCCGAGTGAAATGTGTAGTGGCGGTCATGGGGATGTTTAAGTCTCCACATATCCACCAGTCCCATCGCTTCCAGGAAGTCTTTAAACAGGCGGTTAGACCTGGCAGCCTCACGGGGAGGCTGCCGATCCACCGCTGCGTTCAGTACTGCGTTGAAGTCGCCTCCAATGATTAGTTCTCCCTCTGGGAGTGCGAGCAGTAGTTTACCCAGTTCTTGGAAAGCCCCTTGATGTAGCGCTGGGGGGATGTATACCGATAGTATATTGTATGGCCGGCCCTCCCATTGGCAATGGATCGCAGCAAATCGCCCCTGGTCATCATTCCAAGTGTGTTTGATCAGCAGTGGAGCGTTTTTTTGGGCGAGGATACCCACCCCACTGGAGCCAGCGGAGAACTCTGCGTGCGTGATCATCGTGAAACCCCAACGATTAAGAGCCTTGCAGGCCGTTCCTACCAGATGTGTTTCCTGCAGCAGAGCTAAGGTGGGTGCTTTCCTCTTTAGATATTGTAGGACCAGCCCTCATTTAATTTTATGACCCAGCCCATTTACATTCCACAAAATAATTGTTAGTGGGGGGGAGATCAATGGTTGTGATTGGGGGTCGAGTACCGAAAGTTCGTGATCAGCCATTGTCTCTGGTGAGCAATTGTATCAGTGCCATCGGGTTCAATACTCGGACCGGGGTCCGGTACGTGTGGGAGCTCAGATTGTGCCCTAGTGCTTCTACTAGGCTTCCTTTAGGGTGTGTGTCACTTCGCATAGACCGTGACTGGCCGCTAGTGCAGAGCCGCTCCAGCCGGGTCAGCGTGTCCGAGTGTGTGGAGAGTAACCAGAGTGTATGTTGTGTGTGCATGTCAAGCGCCAACCAAGTTAGGAACGTACAACCAAAACAAAAACTAAACAAACTCAAAATATAGAAACCCCATACCCTCCACCCTGCCTCCCTGCCCGGCGGACAATAAACCTTCCACCTCCCCAACTGAGCAGAGTGCTTACAGTCCCAACTCATGAAGATTGTTCGTGGGGGTGAGACTTCTGTGGCCACTGCCGATCCCTCCCCTCTGAGAGTGCTCATGCAGTGCCATTCGTAACTAGAAGTCCTACCTGCATGGGTCTCGTCTTGCATGACCAGAGGTGCATCATATTTGGCCAACCGCGAGTGGCGGCCAGCCGCCTTACCTCCTCCCCGTATGCCCGACAATTCTCATCCTATTTAGAGAAGAGTGGGCGGATGTCGTAGTTTAAGATAAAAGTTCCAAAGGGACGGGTACCAGTGTCCGAGTCTATAGTAAAAATGTTCCGTGCTCAGTCTGCGTCGTCGGTTATCCGAGAGCTTCTATCTCCGTGGTTCCGTTGCATGTCGCGATTCCTAGGACCTCTCGCCGGTCTCATCCTTCCAGCCACTCCTGGGTCGCTTGCGGCGTATCAAATAACCATGTTTTCCCTTCGGATTCCACACGCAATTTCGCTGGAAAAAGCATAGAGTACTTGAGCTCTCGAGCACGTAGTTCCTTCTTTACCTCCGTGAAGCCCCGCCGCTGTTGGGCTGCCGTGGTAGCCGGGATTGTGCCCGGGTGAGCAATGGCGGTATTGGAGTTTGTAGGATCGGGTCTGAGCCTTGTCGCGGCTAGTGGGTGAGTAGGATAATGAACTGTTGGCGAGATCTTGCTGCACAATATTGGGTCGGTCCCCTCCGATCAGCGTCGGGAGTGTGCTATTTCTACCCTTCTTTGCGGTCTCCTCCGCTCCCTGGGGCGCCCCTGTACTCGCAGTTGCCTGCTTTGTGTCACTCTGAGCCTGTGTGGATGATAGGCTCCGTCCGGGTATCTGATACTGCCTGCCGACAGGGTATATGTGCCTCCGTCCTTCTTCTTCAGGATGCTGCCTACAAGCAGGAGATGGTGGCCGCCGCCGTGCGTGAGGTCCGCTGGGTCCGCTGGGTCCGCTCCGTACTCGAGTCCCCGGCTCCTGGCGCCAAAGCAGGCCGCAATTTGCACTACGACGTAGCGGCTCTGGGGAACCTCGGATAGAGGCGCGGGTGGAAGCAAAGTGCACCGGACGGTTAGACGCTTCTGGTCATTCAGTTTAGCAACTGCTAGGAGAGCGGATTAGTTATCGGATCGTGAGAGGAGGGCTCGTCAGTCACAGAGCTCTCTCAGATTGCGGCCATCTTGGCTGTTGGCTAGCCACGCCCCCCGCACAAATATATATTGACTTAAAAACAATCAATAAACTATAGATTTTAATTTATTTTATAATATTATATATGTAAAAATTTACAAATAAATATATGTATATATATACACATACACCAATAACATAAAATCTAATAAAAAAACATCATATTATAAATTAAAGCATTAAACTATTTAAAAGTCTTTAAACTTAACTTTTCCACTTCAGTGAGTGCAACAGTAGGCAAAGTGTTGGAAAGAGGAGGGGTAAAAATTACTATTCCCACTCCAGTGAGTGCAACAGTAGGGAAAGAGTTGGATAATGGAGGGGTAAAAATTATTCTTCCCACTCCAGTGAGTGCAACAGTAGGGAAAGTGTTAGATAGCGGATGGGTAAAAATTACTATTCCCACTGAGTGTTAGATAGCCGAGGAATGAAAATAGGGAAAGTATTGGATATGAGCAGAGGGGTAACAATTAAAATTCCCACTATATTCAGTTCAAAATTAAAAACAAACAAATATCACCAACTCAAAATATTTAAATAAAAATGAAAATATATAAAAATATTTAAGAAATCTAAAAAATAGAAACATACTATAATGTTAAATGGATGACAAATACCTAGAAATATTATATTAAATGCATTCTAAAATAATTTACAATTAGAAATTATTTATAAACAAAGTTATTACATACATTTAATCTTTTTTATTTCCTACCCTATAACACTGCACAATTCACAACACACACCTAAATTTTAAAAAAATGTACCTCCATAATTAACTAAAAAAATTAATTTACTTCCCAAACGTTACCCTTATGAAACCATAACTCACACACACCCAAACAATAAACAATTACCATCATGAATTATCAATTGATGAACTAATATTAATGATCAACTAATTATTAATTAATTAAACATATATTACTTTTCGCCCTCTACCCCTATAAACCCCACAACCCACATCTAACAATCATTACACAATAATAAATTAATATAAATTAACAACTACTTAATAATTAATTAAAAATAAATAACTTCCCACCCTTTACTACTATAAACAACACAACTCATATCTAAAATGAATTGCCATATTTACATTTTAATTAGAATTAATTAACAAACAATTAATAATTAATTAAAAATAAATTCATTCAAACCCTTTTCCCCTATAAACCCCACAACCCGCTCCATAACAAATGACACAATTAACACAATTATTTACAAATTAATTCATAATTAACAACCAATAAATAATTACTTAATAATAAATTACTTCATACAACTATCACTATGTAATCTAAATTAAATAAATATTAATACATTCTAAAAAAACATGAATTTATGATGATTCAATTCCTTCACACCTTTTAACCCCATAAAACCCCACAACCCGCTCCCAAAATAATAACACGATTACCATAATTAATTACCAATTGATTAACTTGAGATTAACGTAATAACCAATTATTAATTACATAATAATAAATTACTTATCACAATTAACATTATAAAATCTAAATTAAATAAATATTACTAAATAAATAATAATCATTAATTTATTATAATTAAATTACTTTCCCCCCTATTCCCCTATAAACCTACAACCCGGTACGGAGCTAAAAATGTAATTCAAATAAAATTGATAGCAACTAAAAATTTAACACATATATTAAAAAACAAAAACAATACTTATACAAAACAAATAGATCACATACATTTAAAATACATACCAAAATACATAACACTAATTAAAAATAGATATTTTGAACAACTATATTTCTGCAAATGATATTAATGACTTCGATATTTTTTAAAACTATATTTCTTACCTGAAAGTCGATATTCTTGACCACAATATTCTTGCTGTCGATATTTCTGTGTCACAATATTTCCAACTCGATATTTGTGTAAGTCGACATTTCCAACTCGATATTCTGTCTGCATACCCTGCTTACCTTGAGCCTCACAGAGAAATGTATGTTTTGCCAGGGCACTACCTCTGATTACACCTAGCTTCAGGGTCAGTAGTACAAGTGGGATGCCAGACCTCAGACTTCCACCAGCATTTACACAACCTCGGGGGATGCTGTCTTGGGTATGCCCTAACTCGCAGGTATTAGATCTTGATTCCAATCTTTTCTCTGCCGATGGCATCACACACACAGTTAAGCGCACAACATTTTTTTTAACATTTATTGCCATAGTCTATAATAAGCGATTCATTCAGGTAACCTTCTTCCCCTAGTGTTGGATTTGACCCTCTCTGCAAGGTCTTACCCCAGGCTTTTTGCTTTCGCCCCTCCTATTTTTCTGAATTCTTTTTTTGGGCCATAGGACTCTGTGCACTTTACTCCTGCTAACCAGTGCTAAAGTGCATGTACTCGCTCCCTAAAACATGGTTAAATGTGCTTACACCTGATTGTCATATTTAATTTACTTGTAATAGCCAGGGCTGGTAAATTAAATGCTACTAGTGAACCTACAGCACTCACTGTGCCACCTACATTTTTTTGTTTTAAATAATTGTATTTATTGATTTTGTAACATTTAAAACATATTACAGATTGCATCTTAAAATCTGTGTATTGCATTACGTAACCATTTGTTATCTTCACTGTACAAAAATGCAATTAGAGATGGGGAGAGGGTAAGGAGGGGGAATGGAGGGAGGAAGGGAAATAAGGAATGGGGGAAAGGGTAGCCAAAAAGTATAACCAATAACAATGCCACTCAGTGAGGTCCACCTCTTGCTAGCTGATGACATCTGGATGAAGTATGCCAAACAGTATGGATGATTGGAGCATTTGCCAGTTGTAACTCGGCATATGGACAAGACACTTTTTTGAGAAGGGGATGAGAGCATAGTATCAGTTTGGGGGGCTATTATCACCCAATAGATTCCCCGGGGAGTCAGACAGCAGCTTAAGATAACTTGTCAAGGTAGCCCAAATGTCCTTTGGGGAAAGCGGACAGGCATCAGCTCCCAGTATGTGTCGAGCAGCTACGGGCAGAGGGCAGCATCTTGCAACCAGCTTTTCCTTGTGGGAGCCCGTTGTCTGCCCCAATGCATCTCCACTCTACGCTTTGCCAACAGCAGCATTGCCTTTAGTCGGCAGGCCTCCAGGGGAATCTCATTTACGTAACCCAGTAGGACAACAAGGGGTGTGCTGTCCGTTACATGGCCAGTAATGCTAGTGACATCCCTAAATACCACTTCCCAGGAGTCACGGATCTCGGGGCACTCCCAGGCCAGGTGAAAGAAGTCTGCAGACATTGCAGAGCATCGCAAGCAGTGCATGCCCTCCACTCACAGTGCCACCTACTAAAGTAGCCCCATAAAATATGTCCCAGATCTGCCATTGTAGCCTGTATGCAGTTTTAAACTGTTAGTTCGACTGGGAAAAATAACCCCTTTGCCAAGCCTAAAACTCCCTTTTTAATACATATAAGTCACCCCTAAAGTAGGTCCTAGACAGCCCAGAGTGCATTGTCATTACAAAGTTGGAAATGTACTTTTAAGTTTTACATGTCCTGGTAGTGAAAAACTCACAAATTTGTAATTTACTATTACGAGGTCTAATGTTCCCATAGGATACCATTGTGTTACGGTATTACATTTAATAAGTGCTCATTTTTGATTGGGAGCAGGGAAGAAAGTCATGTTTGGTGTCTGAGGAACTATGATTTAAAATCCTCATGCTTGGCAAAGTCAAATTTTAAGTCACAGTTCTGAAGGTGTCACTTTTAGAAAGTTAGCATTTTCTTGTCCTTACCATTTTGTGCCTGCAGCCTGATCCAGGGTTACATGACTAGGAGCAAGTGGCAGTTGCCCTTTATATATTCCTCCCAGACAGCCAAACAATAGATGGGCTAGGTATTCCTGAATGGGCCCTCTCAAGCAGGATGGGGGGGGTGGAGCTGTGCAAAGCCTCACTTGCACTTCAATAGGCTGTGTCCTGCTGTCACACAAAGAAATTCAAACTAGACGTTTGTGCCTGCAGATAGACTGGTGCCAGGGCAGGGAGGCAGGACATTCCAGCACACCAGGTATAAAACAGGGACCCTCAAACCCACTTGCCACTCCTAAACCCCTAAAAGTCGCGCTAAAGGTGACCTGCTACCCCAAATACAAAACATGGGACTTAGAAAATGTTTGACCAATAAGTGCTCTGAGAACCGAGAGGAGACATGGACCTGCCCCATGGACCTGCCTACCTGCTAATCGATCCTACAAAGGCGCATCGCTGGTTGGCCTTAATTCGGGGCTGTTCCCGCTACGTTCTACCCCGCAGCAGCAAATGTTGTTCAGCGCCCTAACCAACGCCTACAAAACGACATGGACACCATTTGTTTTATGTACCAATCCGAGATGGATCAATAAATTAAAACAATGAAACAGAAGATGTGCAATATTGATTTTCCAGGTGAAGGGAGATAGCTGGAAAACACATGCACTCTCATGGAGTTCTTAAGCAAAACAAAACAAAAAGAGCTCCCTTAAAAGTAATTAGTGGAAGGATACATACCATCTAAGACAATGAAAAGCACAGAGGACATGCTCCAGAAGAGGGAGTAAACAGAAGAGAGATTTTCACATTTCTACCAGGGTGGGGATAAACAACCTGAATTCCTCAAGCTTTTGCATTCATTTAGCTTCAGCGTGAAATAATACTTTCCAAGAGCATCTCTTTAGTTACTTGTCATCCTGGTGACTCAAGCTCTCATTTAAATTAGGTTCATTTAATTTTAAAGTGCCCTCAGTTCATCCTTTGATACATCAGTGTTGGGAAAGAGTGAAATTGAACCCGCTACACTTCAAAGAATGCTTCTATAACTCTTCATGTGATGTGTTCATACATGCTGCAATGCCCGCATGCCCTAATGGGTGTACGGTATCCCATTTGTTTAGATAGACACAATATTCCATTTATTTATTAGATGTTTATTTATTTGTGTGCGGTAAATCAAAACCATTACATAAAAAGACGTACAATCAATATAAAATCACAGATCTGAACCTTCTACTTCCTCTTGGTTTTGCAGCATGAGAATAAAAACAACTGTCATGGGGGCGTGGCTAGCAGACGGCAAGATGGCTGAGTGCTAGAGAGGCTCCGGTGAAGCGGGACCCTCCCGGCAAAATCCGTACAATAATCCGATGCCTACCAGAGTTGTAGGACTCCCTGCGACTGGCGGCGACCGAGCGGCTGAGACTGCAGAAACCCTGAGGCCAATCGGTTGCTGCATCCCGGAGCTTTGGAGGTGATGTGATTGCGGCCCACAACGCAGAGGAAGCCCGCACCTAGATTGCTCCGAGGCCCCGGGCGGAAGTTGCGAAGGGCGGAAGCAGAGGCGGCGGCTTCACCGAGGCCCGGACTAGGGCGCTACTATCGACGCTGCGGACATCCGGAGGGCTCCGGGTGTGCCCGCACCACAGCAGCCTGAGCGGGGCCCACGAGGACCGCACGCAGTGACCCCCCCTCCCTCCAGACCTACGAGGCAGCGGAGAGCACTGGTGAGCGAGGGGGCCTGGTGGCGGTGGCGAGGCTGTCGTACGGCCTGACTGCGGCGGTGGCGGGGGGCGGATTCCGAGACCTGCTGACCCCCCTCCCTTAAGATAAATCCAGCGGTGGGATTCCAGCTTGGCGGTGGCCCCGCGGTGCTCAAAGCTCCGAGACTGAACTGGCCATAAAAATACCGCGCACACCCAGCGCGCCTACATCAGCCCTGTGGCCCTCCCCCCCCACCCCCCCCCCTCCCCCCACAGAAGCCTAAGGGGGAACACCTTTTTTGCAGCTTTGCGCCCGCTTTCAACTAGGCGGCGTTGTCAGGCCCGCCCTTCCCATTGGCCTCGACGGTACTGCTGATTGCCGAGGATTGCCCCCCCCCCCAGATATCCAAGGGGGGATACTGGGCACAGGGGTCATAATGGCCTATCTGTCAACGTAACCCGGCGGTTGACACACAGCAAGGCCAGGTGCGACGCGACTCCCGAGAAGGCCCGTAGACCCATCTTGAGTGGCCATCATGTCTGGTAGGGGGGCCAGGAACCAAAACTCCCAGGCGCGGCTGGACAAGTACGCCTATTCAAAGGACTTTCCCCCGCTTTCGGCGGGACAGGGAGCAACAGGGGGCGCCGCAGGGACAGATGCTGCCGCAAAAGTGACCCTGGAAGATATTATGGCGGCGCTTACCAACGTGCAGACCACGGTAGGCTCTATATCCACTGACCTCTCCCTACTCAGGGCGGACTTTCAAAAAATCACAACTAGAGTCACAGAAGTTGAAAAGACGGCGAAAACCCTGACCACAGAAACAGCAGCCTTGCAAAAAACTGTAACACGCCTAGAGGAAGAAAATAAAGTGTTGTTCGACAAGCTGGATGAGCAAGAAGGACGATCGTGACGCAATAACATGCGCATCCTTGGCATTCCAGAAAGTGAGGGCTCGCAAGCGATGGACCTATATGTCGAGGACCTCATTAAAACGCGGCCGCAGCCTAAGGGACTATCCACTTTCTTTTCCGTAGAGCGGGCACACAGGGTGCCGGGTGGCAGAGCCAAGCCAGGAATGCCTCCACGGCCGGTACTAGCCCGCCTGTTCAATTTTCGGGATTGCGACGTGATCCTCTAGACAGCACGCATCTCCTCACAAATTCGCGTATTAAACTCAGCAATTTCATTTTTCCCAGACTATACGGCTGCGGTGTCCCGACGCCGTCGCTGTTTCATTTAAGTGAAGAAGGCATTGAGGGCTCGGGAGGTGCCTTACTCGATGCTATTCCCCGCTAGACTGAGAATCGTGGCGGAGGGAAAAACTTGGTTTTTTGAGACACCGGGAGAAGCGTATGAATGGCTTGAGGGATGGCTGACGCCGAGCGGCACCCAACGCAGAAACAAGGATCACCACCGCAGGACTAACGATGAAGGGGCGAGCAGTCAAGATCTTTTTCAACAGGAAGACGGCCCCTCGCAGAGAGTGGATGCAGACGACTTGGGCAAGGGATGAACTGAGCCAGTAGGCGGCGCACTTAAAACACTTTTCCCCTACTGATTGAACATTTTGATTATACCGCTCCTGGACGCTGGGCTGGAGCAGACCCTACCAGGAATGGGAGGGTGTACCCTCGCATGGACCTCTCACCCCATTACATTCAAGTACATGTTCTGGGTTGGGAAGAAGCACTCTGCTGAGTTGGGGTGGTGGGCAGTTGAAAGTCCGTTAGGCAGGGAGGCAGGGAGGTGGGTGGGCTCCGGGGTTTGGGTTCTTCTTGTTTTTTGTTTTTTGTTTGTAAATTTGTTTAACGTTGACAAGGCAGCATGGTCTCTACAACTTAACTGGTTACAGCTTGATAGGGCACACTCGCTACCCCCATTTACATCAAAACCCCTGATGGCTACAGACACACAACACACTAATATTGATGGCGTGACCCCTATGAAGCCAGTGACGCCGCTTACACTATTGACGTGGAATGTGCACAGATTGGGCGACAAAATTAAGCGTGGGTTGGTGTTAAGGTCCCTAAAGCGACAGGCCCCCACTCTGGCACTCCTACAGGAGACCCACCTCACAGGTTCGGCATGCAGGGCGATGGATAGATGGGGGTTCAAAATGATTGTACATTCGGAATTCACCACTGGGTCAAGGGGCACAGGTACTTTAATCCGAAAAAACTCGACGATCAGGGATGCTTTGCAGTGGTGCATGGTCAATGGGAAGGTAGACTGCTTAATGTGGTGTCGGTCTATATTCCTCCCGCGCTACACACGGTGTCACTCCCGGCCCTTAGTGAATTTGTATTAGCTCTTCCGGAGGCAGACCCCCTCATCGGAGGTGACTTTATTGCGGCAATGGATGTAGGGATGGACCGGCACCCAGTGCGGCAGCAGCCGTCGGACATTTCCCACCTACAGAGTTTTGCAGATGCGTTGGGCCTAATAGATGTGTGGAGACGACGGCACCCAGAGACGAAACAATACACTTTCCAATCCTATGTTCACAACAGTCTCTCACGCATAGATTACTTTTTGACTTCGGAGTCCTGCCTACCACACATACCTGACGTAGCTATAGAACCTAGGGGGTATCTGATCACTCACCGATAGTGTTGACTTATGCCTCACAACACACCACCCACAAACGACTATATCCCATCTACCCCGGTTACTTGCGTGTCCCTCAGGTGCAAAAGGAGTTACTCCAGACCACAAAGCATTTCTTTACTGAAAACATAGCCACAGTTACCTCCGCCACCACCCTCTGGGAGGCATACAAGACAGTATTGCGAGGGCAGGCCATAGCCGCGATCACAGGTCACAAGCGATCCAAACACCAGGACCTGACGACTTTAGAGCACGAACTACAATTAGCAGACACCACACACTTCAATGACCCCACACCCGAACGCGCGCGCATTCTAGATTTAAAACACCAACAACATAGGGAATATCTTAGGCAAGAGACGAAGGCGTCCCTGGCAGCGAATAGGCACTGGATATACGAAGTGGGCGACAAAGCAGGAAAGCTACTGGCCTGGCTTGACAGGAAAGAACGCAGCTCCAGAACGATTGCATGTTTACAGACGGTGGAGGGCCAGATAGTATCAGAACCCAGCGCCATAGCACATACACTAGCAGAACATTTCCGGGCGGTGTACACCTCCTCCTCAGGCGCCACGCTGGCTGACGCAGAGGAACTATTGCAAACCATAGAGATGCCGAGCCTGGACTCGGAAGCTGTGGCAGAGTTGGAGTCGGATCTAACATCAGACGAAATAGGCGCGGCCATTAAATCCTTGCAGTCCGGAAAAGCATTAGGACCCAACGGAATTCCAGTGGAACTTTACAAGCGCTTTGAGGAATCCCTTGGCCCGCACCTACTTGCAATGTATAATGATAGTCGTGACCAGGGTATGTTACCGCTTGACCAGAGAACGGCCACGATCGTGGCGATTCTTAAGCCCAGAAAAGCCCCCTTCGGAATGCCACTCATACCGTCCCATCTCACTGCTCACTGTGAAAGCTAAGATCCTTGCTAAATTGCTCGCTAATAGGCTGCAAACACACTTGCCGACTTAATTCATCCGGACCAGCCCAGCTTTATGTTCCACAGAAACACTGCACTCAATCTTCAACATCTGCATAATCTATTGGCTCGAAGGCATTTACTAACTGAACCCTCAGCAGTCCTGTCATTGGACGCACAAATGGCGTTCGATATGGTGGAATGGGGATATCTCTTCGCGGCGCTTCGGTGCTTAGGTTTCGGCCCGAACTTTTCTGCGTGGGTCCGGCTCCTTTACACAGCTCCAGTGGCGCATGTAGCGGCCAACGGTCCCCTGTCGGAGACGATACCGTTGACGAGGGGTACCAGGCAGGGTTGCCCCTTGTCTCCACTCCTGTTTGCATTGGTGTTGGAGCCCCTGGAGGCTAGGGTCAGGCAAGCCCCGTTAATGCGAGGTATACGTTGGACGAAGGACTGGGAGGACCACATCTCCCTCTACGCTGATGATATCCTGATATATCTCACAGACCCGGAGAGCTCGTTGCCAGTGCTCCTTGAGATCTGCCGCACTTTTGGACCCATCTCCGGATATATAATCAATTGGTCTAAGTCAGTTCTCTACCCCTTGAATGATCCAGTTCCTAGACTCCCCAGGGACTGTTCCTTAAAGCTCGCACGAGACTCCTTTAAATACTTGGGCATTGTCGTTACAACTGACCCGGCCGTATTCCACGACAACAATTTAACCCCAGCCGTGGAGCGCCTGCGAAGAGATGTGGTCCATTGTACAGCTCGACCCCTGACATTACTGGGGAAAGCAGCATTATTTAAAATGATGGCCCTGCCTCGCTTCTTATACGCACTGGAAAATACACCCTTCCCAGTGTCATTGCAATATTTTAAACAGGTGGTGGCACTGGTGTCCACGCTCCTTTGGGGTAACAAACCACTGCATATTGCGCAGACAAAGCTACACCGTAGCTGGTATGATGGTGGTATAGCGCTCCCCAATGTCCAATTTTACTATTGGGCGGCTCATCTTAAGATCATTTACCAATGGCTTCACGTCCCCCACACAGACCCGGCATTCATGGCTGATCGAGCGCAACTCGGGACGGACAATATGTTAGCGGCCCTATACAACCCAAAACGTGCACAGTCGCTAGAAGGACCAACGCGACACACAGTCACATTATGGTACATAACGCAGGCTCGTCTAGGGTGGAAAGGTGTCATTACCAAACTTACCCCACTCTGGGACTCGAAACAGTTCGGCACACTTCGGAATAGTAAGGGATTCCGGCACTGGGATGCCATTGGTATCACCTTTTTATTGTGAGTGCTATGTGAGTGATGATGGAGTGAGTGTCAGTGGGGTCAGGAGTGATAAACAGTGAAATTAAAAGATACCTGGCCTGGTGTTTAGAAAAAATTATTTAATAGGCACTGGCTGGTATCGTTAAAAGGGGTGAGGCGGAGGGCAAGAACGGGTTACTAGTCTTGCTCTCCTGTGTGGGTCAACATGTTTCGGGGCGACATGCCCCTTCGTCAGGACCGGGTATATAGATCCCCCTGTCACTCACTAATGCGCTCCCACAGATAGAGAGTGTTATGTTTGATCAATGTGTATAGATAGACTTTATAAATACACGTGAAAAAGCTAGGTCAGTAATACTGATGATATAAGCCTGAAAGGATAAGAACACAGGATTTAGAAAGAGCGCGGATCCCAATGCGCTTTACTAGTGAGTACCTGTAAGGAAAGAAAATACAAAAAAGGGGAAGAAACACACTTATAGGCTGTTACATGCCACGCCAAAGATTTCTTGGGGGGACCAGGTTTTGCCGAATATGGAAAGAAAAATATATAGAAGGGGAGAAATACATTCATGGGCTTTTGCATGGCACGCCAAGGATTTCAAGGGGGGGCCAGGTTGCAAAATATGGTGATAATGGGAAGGAATAGACACACATGTATACACACACAACAATATAGAGCATCAGAAACTAGCAGTAAGATGCCTATTCAACTTAAATACATACTTTTTGAATGAGGAGACAATGCCCCATGAGCCAAGCTGGGCGAAGGGTACAAAGGGTCCAACTGTGGGAAGGAATGGAGAAAAAGGCAGAGATAGTATCGCCAGGACCTAGATTAGCTACTTACACTAAATAGATTAGAGTAGTGTATTCCAGGTCAGGTCTATCGGCTGTGCCGTACTTACTCAACCCCCACACCTCAGTGCTTCCTCCTTCGTCAGTGGCTTCCGTGGTAATGGTAAGCCTGGGCGGGGAGGGTCTTTTTATAGTCTGGCAGAGGCTTGTTGATTGAGCCCTGATTGATTAACTCGAAACCGCTGTGAGCGTTCGGTCGAGTAGTTAGGGCTGGTGACCAGAGCGGCCATTGTTAAATGTCCGAGGTCGGCTGGGCGGAGGTAGATTTTTAGGGGTAATTGCAAGGATCTGAATGTCTTGTTCTCAAGTTAGGTAGCGGTAGGCATAAGGTACGTGGGTAGGATACACCCTTGGTCCGCGCAGATGAGTGTATCAGCGTCTGTGCCGATACAGGAGCGCATGCGCGGTGATGCTCAGTGTTGAGTATTCACTCGGCGCATGCGCGTTGGTGCTTCGTTTTGAGTCTGTCTCCGCGCATGCGCGGGAGAGAGGCGTTTCTTCGCGCTGCTCGATCAGGATCCATGGTGGATCCCTTGTATTGTTCACAAGCAGGGGGAGTGGGACCTCTGAGCTGCTTAAGAAACGCCATATTAAAAACAAACTAAGCTTTGTTATTATTATAGTAGAACAAGGGGAAAATATCTGTATTTTTGTCTATGCAGGCGCTATTCTACAAAAGTTAAAATACATATTTACAAATCATGTTCCACTGTGCCAGTCTACAGGTTATTAAGTTGGTTGTAAAATGAAGCCGCTCTTATTTGGTAGCAGCTGTTCAGAGGGAATATCTCTGATTTCTCGTTTTTGCAGACGTTATAGCACACAATAAAGAAAATATACATATTTACAAGTCATGTTGACCTGCACCAGCTCGCAGGTAACTGAGATTGCTGAAAGGAGAGAATGGTGTTGTGTTTTAAAGTGACACTGTATTCAAGTCCCGAACTGTGACCAGGCGTTTACTTGGTACCTGGTTGGATCATGCCTTAAATTGCGACCAGGGAATATCATCATTTAATCCTGTTAGGTGGGTGCCCAAGCGGTAGACCCAACGTTGCTCTTTCGCAAGAAGGTCCTTGTCATTCCCATAGGCTTCTATGACTGTCCATTTCAGGTCATCTACACTGTGACCCATTGTGGCATAGTGAGTTGCCATTCTTGTGGTAGTTTTTTTGCAACGTACGTTGCTACGATGTTCGCCCATTCGTATTTTGACCGGCCTTGTGGTCATGCCAATATACTCTTTCTTGCATGGGCAAGTGATCAGATAGACCAAGTTCCGGCTGTTGCAGTTAGTAAAGGAACGTTGTTCCCATGTAGACTGGTTGGAAAAAGTTATATTCCGACTTTTTCTTGTGTACTGACAAGATGTGCATGAGCCACACGGGTGGTGCCCGCCAATAGTTGAGATAGTTGAGGGTCCCTCGTTAGTGAGTTGTTTCGGTCTCGTGTGGACCAGCAGATCCTTCAGGTTCTTACCTCGCCTGTGTGCAAACATGGGTTTTGGGAAATCTAGTTTCCCGCAATTTAGTATTTTCCAGTGTCTATTCACAATCTTTGTGATCTGGTTCGAATTGGTGTTGTATGTTGTGACACAAATAGGGCGTTGGTCTTGTTCCTTTTCTGCTGTAGGTTCCAATAGGGCATCTCTGTTGTTATTCCGTGCTCTCTTAAAACCCTTGTTGACCACCTTGCTTGGATAGTTCCTGTTACTGAGCTTCGTTTTCAAGTCAGCTGCTTGGGTTTTAAAGTCTTGGATAGCGCTGCAATTACGCCTAAGGCGGAGGAACTGTCCGTAGGGTAAATTGTCGCGTAGATGTCGTGGATGGAAACTACTATATAGCAACAGGCTGTTTTTAGCCGTAGGTTTGAAGTGGGTACACGTTTCTAGTTTACCATTAGAGGGGTAGATATTCAGATCAAGGAAAACTAGGTTTTCGTTTGAGGCTGTGTGGGTGAACTTGAGGAACCGGTCTTGTTGGTTCAGCCAAGTCATGAATAGGACAACAGAGTCTTGATCACCCCTCCAGATGACTAACACGTCATCTATGTATCTTTTCCATGCGACCACATGGTTCTTGTAAGGGTTCTGGTCGTTCAGGATTCTGGTGGCTTCGAGATGGTGCACATAGAGCCCTGCTAGGCTCGGCGCACAGGTGCTGCCCATGCTCGTGCCGTGTTTTTGTAGATAATATGTGTTTTCATACATGAAAAAATTCTTTTTCAGGGTCATGGAGATGCATTCGAGGACCACCTGTCTCGGGGTGTGGTATGCCCATGGGGTAGAGAACAGAACTTCCTCAATTATTTCGAGAGTCTCTTGGTGGGGGAGACTCGTGTACAGGCTCTCTACATCTAGTCCCAAGAGGAGGTCTTGTTCGGGGTCAAAAGATATTTCTTTTACCAACTGTAGGACTGCTTTTGTGTCCTTTAGATAGGTACTTGTTTTTTGTACTATCGGTCTAAGGAAGGCATCCGCAAATTTTGATAAGGGTTCAAGGATTGATTGTATTCCCGATACTATAGGGCGCCCAGGTGGATATGGGGCGTCCTTATGAATCTTGGGGATGGTGTAGAAATAAGGAGTTTTTGGATTCTTTTGAATCAGAAAATCGCTCTCTTGTTTTGTTAGCCAGTCGTGTGCCATTGCTTCCTCAATCATTATGAGGATACAGATCCTGACTTCTTCAGTCGGGTCTTCCCTTAGTATTTGATAATTGCGTCTGTCCTCAAGTAGTTTCCTGCACTCCCTATCATAGTTGGTATACGTTTGTATCACCGTAGCCCCGCCTTTGTCGGCAGGCTTAATTACAATAGTTTCATTGTTAGACAGTTCGTGCAAGGCCGTTCTCTCAGCTGTGGAGGTGTTGTTAAAGAAATCCCCACCGTCAGTGGTTAGCTTCTCCAGATCTGCCATAACTGCCTTTTCGAAGGTTAACAGTTCAACTGGTAACATAGAGTCTAGAGGTGTGAAAGAGGATTTGTTTTTTAGGCCTGTATCTGATTGGACATTCGTTTCATTGTTTGAGTCCTGAAAAAAAGCTTTTAGCTTAAGTTTTCGCGTAAACTCTTTCATCTCTTGGCAGAGTTTGAATTTATCCATTTTGTGAGTAGGAACGAAACCCAAGCCCTTACTTAGGACATTATCCTGGGCTTCCGTTAGTAGGTGGTCAGACAAGTTTACTACTAAGTTCCTCGACTGGTTGACGCTGTTTGACTACGGGTTGACACACCTAGGGGTGTGACTGGCTGTTGATTCCAGTGGACCTGTGTACCTTTCCGATTGCGGCCCTTTCTTGTTCCTTGGCGCTGGCCTAAAAAAGGCGGTTGGCCATAGTGGTTGAAAGGGGGCATCTGTTGGTCCCACGGTGGGAATTGATTCCCCATGAAGACAGGCCCTGGTGGGTATTGCATGAAACCTGGAGGTCCCTGCATGAAGGGAGGTGGTCCTTGATATGGGCCGCAACCTCTCCCACCTCGTGGGTAGCCTTTGCCAGAGAATTGTGTCCCTCCTCGTGTGCTCTGGTTGCTGTTCCTACTGGAGTTTGATCCGTTGGAACTAGTATCCGACATGTCAGTGTCTTGGTCATTGTTCTGATTTTTGGACACATGATCTTTTTTAATGTAGGGGTAAATACGTTCATGTGTAAAGTTCTCTGTGTCTTTTTTGTGTTTTTTATACTTGTTCTTTTTGAGGGTGCACTCAAATTCTGTCATTTCTTGATTTAGTTCCTCCAGTCTTTTTTTCAGAGCGGTTGGGGATAGGTAGCTTTTTATCTTCACTTCTAACTGGGTTATCTCTATTTTGAGTTCTTGTGTTAGTTTGGTTGCAGTTTTTACTATAAGGACTAGCCAGTCCCTAGTACACTTCCAGCTTATAAGAGACCAATCCCTCTTAAATTCCAGACTGGAGGAACTAAATCAAGAAATGACAGAATTTGAGTGCACCCTCAAAAAGAACAAGTATAAAAAACACAATGACCAAGTCACTGACATGTCGGATACTAGTTCCAACGGATCAAACTCCAGTAGGAACAGCAACCAGAGCACACGAGGAGGGACACAATTCTCTGGCAAAGGCTACCCACGAGGTGGGAGAGGTTGGGGCCCATATCAAGGACCACCTCCCTTCATGCAGGGACCTCCAGGTTTCATGCAATACCCACCAGGGCCTGTCTTCATGGGGAATCAATTCCCACCGTGGGACCAACAGATGCCCCCTTTCAACCACTATGGCCAACCGCCTTTTTTAGGCCAGCGCCAAGGAACAAGAAAGGGCCGCAATCGGAAAGGTACACAGGTCCACTGGAATCAACAGCCAGTCACACCCCTAGGTGTGTCAACCCGGAGTCAAACAGCGTCAACCAGTCGAGGAACTTAGTAGTAAACTTGTCTGACCACCTACTAACGGAAGCCCAGGATAATGTCCTAAGTAAGGGCTTGGGTTTCGTTCCTACTCACAAAATGGATAAATTCAAACTCTGCCAAGAGATGAAAGAGTTTACGCGAAAACTTAAGCTAAAAGCTTTTTTTCAGGACTCAAACAATGAAACGAATGTCCAATCAGATACAGGCCTAAAAAACAAATCCTCTTTCACACCTCTAGACTCTATGTTACCAGTTGAACTGTTAACCTTCGAAAAGGCAGTTATGGCAGATCTGGAGAAGCTAACCACTGACGGTGGGGATTTCTTTAACAACACCTCCACAGCTGAGAGAACGGCCTTGCACGAACTGTCTAACAATGAAACTATTGTAATTAAGCCTGCCGACAAAGGCGGGGCTACGGTGATACAAACGTATACCAACTATGATAGGGAGTGCAGGAAACTACTTGAGGACAGACGCAATTATCAAATACTAAGGGAAGACCCGACTGAAGAAGTCAGGATCTGTATCCTCATAATGATTGAGGAAGCAATGGCACACGACTGGCTAACAAAACAAGAGAGCGATTTTCTGATTCAAAAGAATCCAAAAACTCCTTATTTCTACACCATCCCCAAGATTCATAAGGACGCCCCATATCCACCTGGGCGCCCTATAGTATCGGGAATACAATCAATCCTTGAACCCTTATCAAAATTTGCGGATGCCTTCCTTAGACCGATAGTACAAAAAACAAGTACCTATCTAAAGGACACAAAAGCAGTCCTACAGTTGGTAAAAGAAATATCTTTTGACCCCGAACAAGACCTCCTCTTGGGACTAGATGTAGAGAGCCTGTACACGAGTCTCCCCCACCAAGAGACTCTCGAAATAATTGAGGAAGTTCTGTTCTCTACCCCATGGGCATACCACACCCCGAGACAGGTGGTCCTCGAATGCATCTCCATGACCCTGAAAAAGAATTTTTTCATGTATGAAAACACATATTATCTACAAAAACACGGCACGAGCATGGGCAGCACCTGTGCGCCGAGCCTAGCAGGGCTCTATGTGCACCATCTCGAAGCCACCAGAATCCTGAACGACCAGAACCCTTACAAGAACCATGTGGTCGCATGGAAAAGATACATAGATGACGTGTTAGTCATCTGGAGGGGTGATCAAGACTCTGTTGTCCTATTCATGACTTGGCTGAACCAACAAGACCGGTTCCTCAAGTTCACCCACACAGCCTCAAACGAAAACCTAGTTTTCCTTGATCTGAATATCTACCCCTCTAATGGTAAACTAGAAACGTGTACCCACTTCAAACCTACGGCTAAAAACAGCCTGTTGCTATATAGTAGTTTCCATCCACGACATCTACGCGACAATTTACCCTACGGACAGTTCCTCCGCCTTAGGCGTAATTGCAGCGCTATCCAAGACTTTAAAACCCAAGCAGCTGACTTGAAAACGAAGCTCAGTAACAGGAACTATCCAAGCAAGGTGGTCAACAAGGGTTTTAAGAGAGCACGGAATAACAACAGAGATGCCCTATTGGAACCTACAGCAGAAAAGGAACAAGACCAACGCCCTATTTGTGTCACAACATACAACACCAATTCGAACCAGATCACAAAGATTGTGAATAGACACTGGAAAATACTAAATTGCGGGAAACTAGATTTCCCAAAACCCATGTTTGCACACAGGCGAGGTAAGAACCTGAAGGATCTGCTGGTCCACACGAGACCGAAACAACTCACTAACGAAGGACCCTCAACTATCTCAACTATTGGCGGGCACCACCCGTGTGGCTCATGCACATCTTGTCAGTACACAAGAAAAAGTCGGAATATAACTTTTTCCAACCAGTCTACATGGGAACAACGTTCCTTTACTAACTGCAACAGCCGGAACTTGGTCTATCTGATCACTTGCCCATGTAAGAAAGAGTATATTGGCATGACCACAAGGCCGGTCAAAATACGAATGGGCGAACATCGTAGCAACGTACGTTGCAAAAAAACTACCACAAGAATGGCAACTCACTATGCCACAATGGGTCACAGTGTAGATGACCTGAAATGGACAGTCATAGAAGCCTATGGGAATGACAAGGACCTTCTTGCGAAAGAGCAACGTTGGGTCTACCGCTTGGGCACCCACCTAACAGGATTAAATGATGATATTCCCTGGTCGCAATTTAAGGCATGATCCAACCAGGTACCAAGTAAACGCCTGGTCACAGTTCGGGACTTGAATACAGTGTCACTTTAAAACACAACACCATTCTCTCCTTTCAGCAATCTCAGTTACCTGCGAGCTGGTGCAGGTCAACATGACTTGTAAATATGTATATTTTCTTTATTGTGTGCTATAACGTCTGCAAAAACGAGAAATCAGAGATATTCCCTCTGAACAGCTGCTACCAAATAAGAGCGGCTTCATTTTACAACCAACTTAATAACCTGTAGACTGGCACAGTGGAACATGATTTGTAAATATGTATTTTAACTTTTGTAGAATAGCGCCTGCATAGACAAAAATACAGATATTTTCCCCTTGTTCTACTATAATAATAACAAAGCTTAGTTTGTTTTTAATATGGCGTTTCTTAAGCAGCTCAGAGGTCCCACTCCCCCTGCTTGTGAACAATACAAGGGATCCACCATGGATCCTGATCGAGCAGCGCGAAGAAACGCCTCTCTCCCGCGCATGCGCGGAGACAGACTCAAAACGAAGCACCAACGCGCATGCGCCGAGTGAATACTCAACACTGAGCATCACCGCGCATGCGCTCCTGTATCGGCACAGACGCTGATACACTCATCTGCGCGGACCAAGGGTGTATCCTACCCACGTACCTTATGCCTACCGCTACCTAACTTGAGAACAAGACATTCAGATCCTTGCAATTACCCCTAAAAATCTACCTCCGCCCAGCCGACCTCGGACATTTAACAATGGCCGCTCTGGTCACCAGCCCTAACTACTCGACCGAACGCTCACAGCGGTTTCGAGTTAATCAATCAGGGCTCAATCAACAAGCCTCTGCCAGACTATAAAAAGACCCTCCCCGCCCAGGCTTACCATTACCACGGAAGCCACTGACGAAGGAGGAAGCACTGAGGTGTGGGGGTTGAGTAAGTACGGCACAGCCGATAGACCTGACCTGGAATACACTACTCTAATCTATTTAGTGTAAGTAGCTAATCTAGGTCCTGGCGATACTATCTCTGCCTTTTTCTCCATTCCTTCCCACAGTTGGACCCTTTGTACCCTTCGCCCAGCTTGGCTCATGGGGCATTGTCTCCTCATTCAAAAAGTATGTATTTAAGTTGAATAGGCATCTTACTGCTAGTTTCTGATGCTCTATATTGTTGTGTGTGTATACATGTGTGTCTATTCCTTCCCATTATCACCATATTTTGCAACCTGGCCCCCCCTTGAAATCCTTGGCGTGCCATGCAAAAGCCCATGAATGTATTTCTCCCCTTCTATATATTTTTCTTTCCATATTCGGCAAAACCTGGTCCCCCCAAGAAATCTTTGGCGTGGCATGTAACAGCCTATAAGTGTGTTTCTTCCCCTTTTTTGTATTTTCTTTCCTTACAGGTACTCACTAGTAAAGCGCATTGGGATCCGCGCTCTTTCTAAATCCTGTGTTCTTATCCTTTCAGGCTTATATCATCAGTATTACTGACCTAGCTTTTTCACGTGTATTTATAAAGTCTATCTATACACATTGATCAAACATAACACTCTCTATCTGTGGGAGCGCATTAGTGAGTGACAGGGGGATCTATATACCCGGTCCTGACGAAGGGGCATGTCGCCCCGAAACATGTTGACCCACACAGGAGAGCAAGACTAGTAACCCGTTCTTGCCCTCCGCCTCACCCCTTTTAACGATACCAGCCAGTGCCTATTAAATAATTTTTTCTAAACACCAGGCCAGGTATCTTTTAATTTCACTGTTTATCACTCCTGACCCCACTGACACTCACTCCATCATCACTCACATAGCACTCACAATAAAAAGGTGCTCCGGCGTAGCCGCTTGTCGCAGCACTGCCCCGTCCCGCAGCGGGGGCGGGAAGACCCCGATGATGAAGCATGACACCAAGGGCCCTTTTGGTGTGTGAGGGGTATTTTAACACACTGAGTATATTCCAACAACATCGGAATATGTACTGAATATTTTTTTCAGGTGGTCTTTGTTGATTATTCATGCTTTCATAAGAGGAGGATTAGCCCACCGCGGTGCCGAGTTGCACCACCTCTTCACTCCCTTTTTTTGATATTCCTTTGCCATTGGTATCTCCACAGTGGGCGACCTCTGGGAAAGGGGAACGGTCATTCCCTTCGATAGGCTGCAGCAACAATACGAACTGGCACCCACTGAAACATTTCGCTACCTACAAATCCGCCACGCTCTCATGACACTCCTACCACAGGACACTGAGGTACCTGAGGCCTCCCCCCTGGAGGATAGACTCCTTACAGACTTCATGCAACAGCGAGCCACATCACTCACGTACCTTAAGTTTCTCAACAACATTCCTGATCCCACGACATCCCTAAAAGGTAAATGGGTCGCGAATATTCAAGACATGGATGAGACAGAATGGCAGGAGGCTCTGGCCTCGCCCCGAGAGGTGGGAATCCCAGCTAGACTCAGGTTGGTGCAACTAAAAATTCTTCACCGCTCCTACTTCACTGGGCCTACACTTCATAAAATTGGCAGAACACAACACCCATACTGTTTACGCGGATGCGGGGAGGAGGGTACTTTTTTCCATACTGTTTGGGACTGTCCATTTATAATGGATTATTGGCGCAAAGTCCTTCGTACGATATCCTAGACCCTACACGTCTCTTTACTACCTGAGCAGAGAAAATGCCTCCTTAACATATGAGAACCAAATGATCTGACGAGACATGGTCAAACTTGGGCGACACTGGGCTTCATGGTTGTAAAACGTAACATAGCACAAAAATGGGGAGCCACTGACCGACCATTATTGGAGTCTTGGTGTAAGGACATGGATGTCACAATGATCATGGAAAGAACAGTATATGTATACAGGAATTGCCCTGGGAAGTGGATAAAGGTATGGGCGGCCTGGAACACTTATAGAGGGGACATATGCGAGCCTATTGCTGATATAGATCATGATGACTCTGATGATGATGAATCCGGGGATGATTAAGCGGGTGGGGTTTGGGTTGCTGTATCTTAGATTATTAATACTTACCAGAAATAAGAATGTGCAGTGGTATAGTCATTGCCGGATTGTTGTATTGAAGATGATATGGACCTTTTTATATATGAAGACAGCTGCTCCTTTCCATGTTGTAAAACCAATAAAAACATGTTTAAAAAAAAAACAACTGTCATGTTGTTATAACAAATTATAAATGCGACATTTAAGCTAACGATAAAGTGCCTATGCAGAAAGAATGGTAGCAGCATGTAAATGTTTTTTAAAAGGCTTCTGCACTCAGAAACGCACATGTTGCATGCACAGATTTTCAAATAATAAAAGATAATTCAAATTGTATAAAGCTCAATCAGTTCAGATAGATACATCACAAAGGAGGAGATTAACCTTGAGATATGGCACGTGTTGTTGTGAGAACCCGAAATATCTGGACTTTCACCCCGGCACAGTGTTTTTTTTGCTTCAAAAGTTGCACTATTAGAGGCTACCCTCCTGTATTTGCCTGACGTGAAGGTCCCTGACATTGTGAAATAGGAATACGCAATTTGTGAGTGTCCTTGGAATTTCCGTGGTGCATGGTCTGTGTAGTCAGGTACCCATACCTCCAGGTTCGTGTTATGGCACATTCATGAACATCGATCCTCCATTGCTCCCAAACTCGTCAACCTTCTCCTTGTCATGTACAATGTCTAGGAGTGTGTCACACTTGGCAACCCTCCTCATGTTCCAGCATCTTCCATCTTGAGTCAGAAGACAAACTCTGTTCACCTTGGTGACATGGTGAGGCTAAAGAATTTGGGATTTCCTTGGTCAATGTGGCTGTGTAATAAAATTCTCACAAGATCTCCAAATCCTACGACTGAACTTCTGACATTATTCCTGAAGTAATACAGTGCTTTGGGTTGCATCTGTCTTACATGCATGCTTCTCTGTTACATAATAGGTACTCCTCATCTGCTTTCATTATTTGTTACATTAACTAGCACATGCATACTTGAGAAACTGGTAGTCTGCCTGGAAGTAGGAAGAAAATGGTCTGGCATCCGTGATGCAATGGGGACTGATCCCATAAGCCCACATTCTCTCTCTCCTATTGTCCTGGACTACGAAGCATTAGTTTGGAATATCAACTTGATGGTTTATTTGAGATAACAGTTTACCCAATCAACCTGTCCATCTATTAGGAAATAAGAATGTATAAACAAATGTGTAGAATGCCCGGCTAGTCAGAGTGTCCTGGGGCTAAGAAACCAGATATCCTACCACAGGAGCCTCAAAGTGAAGTGAACAGAAAGGTTTTCAGGGGTTTCTGGAAGAAGAATACATTTTGAAAATCCAAGAGCACAAAAGGTCGTTTATTCCAGGCCCGAGAAGCTAAAACTGAAAAAGAGGAGCCATCTCTCCTAGACCAGCTAATTTAAGGAACCACAGTCAGAAGATCCTCAGAGAAACAAGGCGCTCTCGCTGGATGATAAAGCCTAATTCTCTCCATAAGATACTGTGGACCCGTACCTTAAAAAGTTAAATGTATCAGCACCAGAGATTTAAACAAAATTCTCTTTTTAACAGGGAGCCAATGTAGCTTGGTCAGATAGGTAGAAATAGCGGAACGACAAGGTCATTTAAATAAAAGGTGTGCAGCAGAATTTTGGGCCACATGCAGACACTTAATGAGAAAATCTGAAAAGCCCAGATAGAGTACTTTTCTATTTAAACTGCATGCTTCTCTCAATTTTATTTCTGATTTATCATAGTAACTTCCTTGACCCAAGTATTGGATTGTGATATCTTCTTGGCCGACATGATTACCGCATCTAGTGTCAGGTGCCACCTTATAGATGAATGTTCTTGGATTTTCCTTGAAATATTATTGACCATCAATTGGTCTTTAATTATTTCACCAGCAATGCTGCAAAATTACAAGTTTCAGCTAGTCCTTAAAGAGCTGTTCAAAATTCATTCATTTTTAGGTTCCATATGAACATATGTACAAAAGCTATCTCTCTTGAGTTACAAAGTTGCGAGGTTGCTGGTGTTTTTCTGAGTTATTAATTGTCTCATCCGTGACTCAAGCTGCATTTCAATGACGAGCAGGACACAGAGTGATTTTCATGTGGCTGGTATCTGTATAGTGGTCAAAGAAAGATGGATTGGAATGCGGCCAGAGTAATTACCAATGGCTGAGATTAGTTAAAGCATTTCACAGATCCTCCCTCGTATATGCAATCGGTATACCCAGACATTGGTCCCGTGCTCACTGTAGTATTTGACTCAAACTGCACCTCACTGACAAGGCCCAAAGACCCAAATTGGTGTAGGTTGCTTGTGTTCCCATAAGGATGGGACCTGGCCTGTTAATAAATGCTGGGCTGTTCCTATTGGAGAAGAACCAAGATTGCTTTCAGATGTCTGGTCACTATTTAAATTAGCAAAGAGGGCAACTAAAATATGGCCCAGAGTAAAGCCCGGTGACTGAGATTAATCCAAGCATTCCACCTGTTTTCTAAGTATGACATCTCATTAAAATGATTCCAGTATCCATACTCAACACTTGGTATTGCTCTCTACAAAATTCTAGATATGTCCTACATGTCTGAGACTAAACAATGCAAAAGTATCAAATGTTTCCATTCGACTAACCCCTTCATCACTCCGGCTCCTAAGTCATCCGTGGCCCAATGCAACGACTTTGTGGATTTCTTTGATAAAAAAGTCAGACATCCATATATCGCTTGCCAGCAATGACTCCCTTGAAACAGTTGAGTCTCTACCATGCAAGGCACTACAATCATGATCTTCTTCTCTCCAATCTCCAAGCTGAACCTTCAACAAACTATCTACAAAGTAAAACCCTCAAACCATCATCAGGACGTGATTCCAGGCTCTATCAGCAAATCTCTTGCCACACTACTCCCCATATGGACCGCCATGGTCAACTCCTCACTCAAACAGGGTTTCTTCCCAGAACAACAACAAATTGATCAAATCACTCATTCTTGAAAAAACAACATCCTGCTTCAGAGAATCAGAACAACTACTGCCCAGTCTCCACACTCCCATTTTCAGGCAAAGTCAGTGAAAGTTGTGCACTGTCCCAACTAGCTTCACGCATTTGAACAAACAACCTCCCAGACCATGGGTCGTCGCAAACATTTCCCTGGGGGCTGCAAAAGTACAGTCTCTGACATGTCCGAGCGCCCCACCAAGCCAGAAATGCGAGGATGAAAGGTGGGCATTGGGAGATGCGAAGTCGATGCATGGTGTGGACAACAACAAACCGAGTTCTCACATGGCTTCTGTCTGCCACCAACACTCTATTCTCATGTACCAAGAATTAAAGTCAAAGTGTTAACTTCTAATGCACAAGGTGAGAGTGAAAGAGATACTCATCTGGTGACTGAATTGCGGAACGTGAAACCAGACAACATGGGGGCCCATTAGGATGTTGGGCGGACTTTCGTCTGCCCGCCACCCTAGCGGTGCTGGGACCGGCCACCAGTGGTGCGGCGGTCCCGCACCAGCAATTAGGATGCCATAGCCACCGTGACGGTGGCATCTTCCATTCCCAGCATTGTGGTGGGAGGTGCTCACAGCACCGCCCACTACAATGATGGGAATGCACTGGGTGCATTGTTATGCACAAGGTGACAGGCATGGAAAGGCTCCTTCCCGCTCCCATGCTAATATGGATGGTGGTGTCTAGCAGACACCGCCACCATATATAGCCCCTACTCCGCACGGTCGACTAATATGGCGGGGGGAAATGGGTGGCGGGTGGGGTAGGATGTTGGGCGGATCAGATCTGCCCTGCAGCCTAACGGACACCATGGTATCGGTCATGGCTTCCCCACTACATACATTTGTGTGATCCTAGGTGTAGGAAAGTGCCCCTTTTTGCATGGATACCCTCCACTTTGGCCTGACACCTGATGTAACCTGACTTGATGTGCCCTGGGTCCCTGACAATCAGGTTCCCAGGCCCTGTGTTTTTCCCCCAAGACTGAACCTTTGTATTCACAACTGGCTCTTCCCTGGCCACAGGTAAGCCCCTTGTAAAAAGTACCAAGGGTACCAAGGGCACTGTGACCAGGGAAGGCCTCTAAGGGCTGCAGCACCTATTGTACAACCCTTAGACGCACTGCACCTTAAAACACATACCCTGCCACTGCAGACTGCATGTTTTGGTGCTGAGAAAAGTGAAGAGTCAACATGGCACATATCCTTGTGTGCCATGAATGCAACACACTGCCTAAGGCCTAGGTCAGTCATCCCTCTAGCAGGAGGCACTAGCTCTAAGGTGAGGGTACAGAGGCATGAGCCACCCCCTCTCCCCCAGCACCTTGAGACCCTTCCGGGTGAGTAGCTGCGCTTAAAAAACCCTGATTGATTGATTGAGAATCGGCAGGAAATCCAATCTAGGAAGAGAGGTGTGCCCACCTTTGGAAATCCCACCCCTCAGGTGGGGAAGGCGAGGTGAAGCGCACATCTCAGTCCCCTCCATCTTGAAGATGAGGGGACTGGGCCAACCAGGAAGAGGCCCATACCCCCTCCCACTGGAGGTTGGCATAATAGGGGGTGTACCCATCCCAAGAAACCTATTGGTACTGACCCTTTAACGCCCCTAAATGTAGTATTTAGGGGTGACCCTGAACCTTGCCTCCACATATTCGAGAAAGAAAGAAGAAGGACCGCAGAGCTGTGCTGACCCAGGAAGAAGACAACACCAACTGAATGGCCCCAGCCCTTCCGGCCTGTCCTGTCTATGACCCTACTACAGCAAGAACCCCGGCGAGTCCCGCAGCCATCAACCCTCAGAGCCCGGAGGACATGCCCTGTGACCTTCCCACAGACTCTGTCTCCCATGACCCCGGATTGGCTCACTCAAAGACTCACCTCCAGAATCCAGATACCTGTGTCTCCGCGATTCTGCACCACTCTTCCCCGAAGCCCACGGCCCGAATTTGAGTGGCCCAACAGCCCAAGGAGGTCTTCCCAGAGATCCGGACCTGAGATCTGGTGATCCCCAAACTCCCTCAAGCTTCAAGATGACACATGCAGCCTCAACCTAAGGGGGCCAGAGCTGGTAAGAAAACCTGCAGCTAAAAGACAGCCCTGCACCTGAGAACCCCAGTCCTTGAATGGAAGAACAGGCGGTGTCCAGGCATCGCCCAAGATCCCAACTTACCTCTCCAGCCGGTGGTTGCCTTCAGGAAGCCTCCATTTGAAAGCACAGGGTTCGCGACACCCCACTTGCACCCTGCACCCTGCCGCCCCAGTGCTGCTGGTGGTGCAGCTCCTGCGCTGGTCGTTGGCTCCTGCAGAGCTGACCTTAACCCCAGGAACTTGGCTCCCACATCTGAGTGGCCTGCTCTTCAGCAGTCCCTAAGCGAGGGCTCCCTTAGCTCCATTGGCAAACACTGGATCCCGGCACTCTGCACCCGGCTGCCCCAGTGCCGCTAGTGTTGCAACTTGGGTACCCTCCTTGACAGTGGGGAACCTTGGTCTAACCCCCAAAACTCACCCATGTAAGTTGAGTACTTACCTTCAAAACCGATATCCATTCCCCTCCCCCCCCCATAGGAAACCATGTTTTAACGTGTTGGGCCTAAAAATGTGTGTGGAACTGTAAATATATGGAGAACATTGAACTCAATTGCAAAGTAGAAAAAGTTATACTTACCTGTTATTGCACGAACTTACAGTGTGGTATCTAGGCATACCACCCCAGAACAAAAAGTAGTCTAAAAGTAATCCAAAACTAGTCTGAAAGTAAGTACAGTGTAATTCAAACTGCAGTTCAAAGTAATACAAACCTGTAACAACTGCAAATTCAACCACAACTGCATTTCCTTGAACAGTCTTGCATTTGAAAGTGTATTCTACTGACCTGTGCCAAGTGCTGCTTGGTTCTAAGAATAACACCTAAGTATATCTTTTTTATCACCGATTAATATGAGGGAGAGAGAAGCAGAGATTCATTCAGCTTCCAATGTTGATAGGCTCATAATCACTAGTGTCAATGTCTCACAGACGTTGTATCGGAGACCCTCAATCACGCTTTCACAGTGCACGGTATATATTTTTTCCGCTTGGTTCTCCAAGTGACTAGTCACTTGGAGAACCGAACCATCAAGTGATTACGACTCGATCTTTTTTTAATACTTACCTAATTGGTCTGGATTCTGTCTCTGAATTTGTGCATCAGTCCTTGATTGAGTGAATACAATAAATGCTTAACACACCCTCTGGATAAGTCTAAGTGCTTGTCCACATTACCACAAAGAGAGTTGTTAACTTACCTAATTTAGCCTCTGCTATACCTCTGGGGACTCCCTGGACTCTGTGTACACTCTACCTCATTTTGGTATAATATATGCTGAGACAGTTACCTACACTAGGCAATTGGTTAATTTCACTTTGCCTCCTATTTATTCATTACCACATATGAGAGACCTTCAAAATAAAAGTTCAGGATGTCTGCTGTACAAAACCTTTTCTGCTTTATGTAATAAACTATATTGTTGTTCCAAATATATAATAACCACGTCTACACACAAGGTGCACCTCACAATTGACTTGCCTCTTAGTTCAAAAATGTCATTGCTTTTCAGAATGGGGGCAGCTTGAATGTTTCCAAGATCATGTTTGAAAACTAATATTGTTAAAACACTAAAGCATGTTAATAAAATACACTTTTTAGAAGTATGCAGAGAGTTTATCATCTTTTTACATGTTTAGTGCAAAATTTCTTTATAACTAAATGTGTTCCTAAAGATAGGTTGTCTAGGAAACCATATTTTCTTCTTTGCCATTTTATTTAGTTAATTTGCAAATCAGGAATGCCCATTTGTGTCACAGCTTTCTGAATGTTCCTGCTCTGTCAAGTGAACAGCAGCCCAGTGCTGCTGTTCACCAGGGGGGGGCGCATTTAAAGGTCAGGAGAACCGCATAAGTATCCCAGTCCTAGACACTCTCCAATCAGGTTTCCACCAGTGTCACAGTACAGAAACTGTGATCCACCAAATAGTCGACGACTCCCTTAGAATTCTCGATTACAGCAATGCCTGCCTCCTGTTCCTCTTAGACATACTTGCCACATTCAACACTGTCAACCATCTCCACCTCCATTGTATTCTTGAACTATGCATGGGATGTGGAGGCATTGCATTCTGCTGGTTCTCCTCTTACTTATCCAACCATTACCAAATTGTGCAACTCGTTCTTGAGGCCAGTCAGCGTTCACCAAGGGGTCCCTCATATTCGATTCGCTCCCCAACTCTCTTTAACCTCTACCTAGAACCCCTATCCGTGATTCTCAGAAACTCTGGGATTGTCTTCCACCTCTACGCTGGTGACACCCAAATATACTTGAAAATCTAAACCCTGGAATACAGTGCCCTGCTTTCAACTAAATTCTTAACGATTCAAAACTGGATATTCAACCACCATTTAAAACTCAACCCAATGAAAACAGAATTTCTTTTGATCTCACCTCCAAAAGCAAAAACTTCAGTACAAGAATGTGTGGCCAACTTTTCCGCCCTGGGTGGCTGCCCCGCCATTGTCCAGAGTGCCAGCCCACTCGGCATCACCCATGATGATCGTCTCAATCTTCACAGCCACATAGCAGACAGGACCAACAGCGCACAACACCAACTTAGTAAGCTTTGTGGCATCAGAAAATTGATTCCGGAACAACACCACAAAACAGTGGTACAGCCTCTCATCCTCTCTAGACTATGGAATTGCTCTTCTCTCAGGCACTACCAAAGTTCCTCAAGGACCACTAAGAGCAACACTACATGCTGCAGCATGCTTCATCTTAGGTCTCAAGACATTTGACCACATTGCCCCAGCCCTGCTAACCCTTCAATGGCTCCCCATTGAAATGCGGGCACAATTCAAAATTGCTAGCATTACCCCAGAGCGCTGCACTCCTCTTCACCCTCCTATCTAAATGAGAAACTGAAAATCTCCGGGATAAATAGGGGTTTCCAGAAATGCCTAATTCCTGCTTCTGGATCCACCTTCAGACGAGAATGATACATGAACCAGTCTTTCTCTGGTAATACCACTAGAATTTGGAACTCTCTGCCTTGCTCACTCCGTATAACCACCTGCCTAGCAACCTTCAAAAAAGACCTCAAGCTCCTCCTATTTAACAGACATCTTGGTTAATTCACCATCGACCAGTCTTAAGTCCTCTCTCCACTGTGCTCTGATCTGCATTCGTTATATGATCCACCCATCTTAATTGATGCTTTATCTGTGTATGTCCTCTGCCCAATTGTTGCAACTCTCTCTTGTGGTAACTCCTGTATACATCCATCGATTTAAACGTCTGAGTTTAACTACTATCACTGTAACCCACGGTTACCTTGTATTCTGTGTGTTGTGAAACGCTCTGATGCTTTCGGGCCATGTCCACGCTATATACAATTGCAAAATAAATAAACTGGCATCTTATCAGTCTCGATGCAACTAAATAAGTTGAGGGTTATTTTTTCCAGGGTATCAGGAGTATCCCCCTTTTCATCCCAAACAATTTAACTTAAGACAAATGTAATACTCAGTGTCTACCCTCAGAATCCTTCTTCCATAATACCCCTACATAAGATGTTAGAAAAATACACAGAACTCCTAGATGTAAGAATAAGCAATTATTAATCGGTGAAGCACTTTCTCAATGATGCTGACTAGACAGAGATAAAAGTACGCATCCAAACTGGTAACACATATTAAATGAGTTACATTGGAAATGTGCATGTGCATTGGCGTTGTTAATCATTAAACCAAAAAGTTAGAATGTGTGCACATCACAGTTATGATTTCAAGGACTGGACACTGAGAAAGTCTGCTAGGTTGCCTTCTTGATTTCCAAAGGATAGGGTGACTTCTTCCAGTAGCCACGGTGTCATCCAGCACAGAATACTGCACATGAAAGATTTTGGATATGCAATAAAGAAGCCTAATAATAACACTTTCTAACTATTCAGTTAGAAAATTCCAGGAACTCATGGGGAACTGTAACTAATAAGGTTGTAGATGCACTGGCTCGTGCTTCTTTGTCAGTGTATGGTGGACAACAGCTTTTATAGAAATATGGTAAACCAACATTTTTAGAACAAAGGGTGCTTGAAGTCATTATACACGGGGTGAGGATATGGTATGGTATCAGATATTCGGTGGGAATCCCACTCTAGGGCAGTTTTAAACCAATTTCGGACTCATCCGGTACTCAGAGATCATATAAGGTGCACTCCGCTCTTTCATAAGGTCTACAGGGTATATCTCATGGAGTGACTTATTGTTAGATGTGGTGATGTTCTTCTGGGAGGACATCTTAATAAATCAAGGAAATAAGCTTTTAAGAATTAAGGGCCAGATGTAGGTCGCCAAATACCGGTCGGTAACCGCCGATTTCGGCCGTTACCGACTGGTATTTGGAGTTTGAGATGTAGAGGGCCTAACTTTACAGAATCGGTAAAGTTACAGATTCGGTATATTTACCGATTTGGTAAAATACCGAATCGGTAAATTTACCGATTCTGTAAATCCAGATGTAGGTGGCACTGAAAACAGTGCCACAGGCCCTTAGGAATTAATTATTTACCACCAAATAATACTTGGTGGTAAATAATGAATTTCTGTGTACATGCACATCTGTGCATGTACACCGGTGCCATGTGGCACACATACATGCCCTGAGGGCATGTATGTGTGTCACATTGCACACAAGCCAGAATCAGGGGTGCAACAGGGTGTCAAAGTGACACCCTGTCCCCCTTGTAAAATCGGTAATTTTACCGAATCGGTATTTACCGATTCGGTAATTGACATTGATTCCAGTGGGCCTCAAAGCCCATAGAAATCAATGGCAATTACAGAATCGGTAAATACCGATTCGGTAATTACCGAATCTTACCGATTTGGAAATTGAATAGGTAAAAATACCTACATCCCGATTGCCAGTTCTTAAATACCGAATCGGTATGATTCGGTATTTAAGAATCGGTAATCTGGGATTACCTACATCGGGCCCTAAATGTGTACAGTTGCTTAATGGATAGCTGCTCAAAAATGGAAGTACAGAGAAAATAACTTGGAATTGAAAATGACTTTTCCCCATCCAACTCTGATTCCCAAGGAGATGGCTATGATATACGGTACATTGAGGGACATTGCAGTGGAAAGTATGCTGTCAGCAGAAAAGATTTTGGAAGGGAGCTTGATGACTCAGGAGATGCGAGATTACTGTCATGTATCTACTACATTATTACTCAGAATTGTGAAGATTGAATCACTTAAGAAGAAGAATTTCTTAACCGGATTTGTTGGACACCACAGAAATTAGAAAAGTTTCAACTCTGCAGTCCAACCATCTCCCCAAATGTAGTTTCCATGCTACAAGCGGAGTTCATACTTTTCTATAATGTTCTGCTTTGCTGAACTTCTAAAAATATGTGGGCATGATCGTTTAAGCTTTATTGGGGGAAGATATAGAGGTGAGTGGCTCACTCGCAATTCTTTGGATGAAAGGCAAGAATGGCACTCTATCTAAAGAGAAAAAGAAGTTGCTATTTTATTTAGTGTTGTTGGCTAGCATTAAATCTGCAGGAAATGGACAAATCAGAATCCGCCAACTCCAATAGATTGGACAAAGACAGTAAAACGTGCAGCATTCCCTGATGCTGGTTGAGAAAAGAAGCCTCTTTAGCCATTTTAAATGGTCATAATGATAAAAATAAGCTGTATACAACGGGATGGTCTTACAATTAGACCCTATAGATTACAGACCACGTGGGATTGCCTCCCAAATAGCATAACTTCCTCGGCATTCACCAAGACTGTCTTTTAGGGTCACAGATGGAATATTAAGTGGTGCATTGTTCTGAAGCAAGAAGGTGGCAGAAGTTTCTCAAAGGCACAGAAGTCCCAGTAAGCCTCATACAATGGAAAGTTACAGGGTATAATGGGATAAAAGCAAGAAGGAAATAAAATAATAAAGACAGGAAAGAGAAGCAATGTGTGTAAAAAAGAATCAAGAGTCATACATTGCTATAATACATTTACTCTGGAACAAAGTCTATTTTGTGAAAGCCTCTTCTGGTAGAACTGGCTGTCCTGTCACCTTTCCTCCTCTAGCTAGTTGCGCTATCTCACCGGGCTCTCTGTCACAGAACCAGTTAAAACCTGCTTGTGTGGTGTCACAGCTGTTACCCGGTGAGGCTTGGTCACATCATCACATTTACACAGGGACGCTCACCGTCATACACAGGGGAAAATGTAACAACACGGTCTCAAAACCTGCTGTGACTCATTTATGAAACTATTAACTCTCAGTGCAGGAGAGAGTTAGAGGAGTGCTGTTTTCATCGCATATGATGGGATTGGAGAAGTAGAAGGTGATTGTTCTGATCACATTTTTCCTCCAAAAGCATGTTTAATCTTTAGTGTGAATTGTGTTTAGAACATTCAGGGATAGAATGTCTGGGTTTTAAGTGAAGTGGTAGTTATACGGAAGGCTCGGAGACAACGTCTCTGTGGTGCCGACCTACACTTGGTCTGGGAATATATATTTGGAATGAGCTAATTTCAGTGATTTTAGAGCAAGTACCATCTATACAAAGTTTAGGTGAGTTGCAAAACCTTGAACACCATCCACACCATTGTACACTATTTCACACTGAATTGCATAAACGTAATGGGTATGGACCTGAATAGACTTGATTGTAATCAGCAGTAGAATCTACAGTAGATCATCTGAGATGCCTGCCTGTAGCCTTCTAGAAGAGGATTCACTGCTTCTTCTTGCTAGTTTCGGTGTCGCCGGAAGTCTAAAATGTTCCTCTCTGCCTTCTACTTGTTTATACCCAGCTTAAAATACACTTTACCTTTAATTTTGAAAACTGCAGGCCCCACATTGAATGAGGCGGAATGCAAGAATATTAATCTTTTGCAGCTTCAACGATTTAGATTTTAAAACAGGTGCATGCATATATGAATTGCAGCTGAACCGTCAATCTATAGTAAAGCAAATGTTAAATGGCATATATGTTAAACAATATTAAAGGCAGCCTGCGTTTAAAGCTGACAGATGTGCACTGAAATACATGAGTGTGTGGAGTATATGAAATTCAATCCGAGGCAGGTGAGCACAAAATTCCATCAGGACTATCACTGTCCAACAACCACGGCACTGGCATTGGCCACCATTCAGTAACACAACTGAACAAGGTGTAAAAACTCAGGTGCAATAAATAACATTTGATGCATGATGCTCCTGCGTTTCTCACTTACCACGGACGGTCGTTGTACCGTAAAACACGTTTAAAATGTTTCTGAAACGTTCTACTGCAAGATTTTTAGGTTTCGACTATTCTATCCCACAGGGATAGATAGGCAAGTATATAGTAGGCAAAATCTCTACCAACTGCCGATCACGTACAGTTCATGTGGACACAATCACGCGCATTGTCAACAGCTGCCAAAACCACGCGCATTTTTTTAAGAGCTTCCATTTGCTCCCAGACACTTTGTGCGCGCGCGCCACACTCTCCCTCTGTTGCCACACGCATTAAACTCACCAGGCAGCACACCCCCTCCCTCTCCATATGGTCGCTCGAGTTCACGTTAGAGTGCTTTCCCCGACATGCTCTGCCCCACTGCCCCATTTGTCTGTGCCTCGCATCAGACTTCAAAGGCTGACGCTCCCCCGCCCCCCCGCCACAGCAATGCCGAGAGCTTGTTTCCTTCAGTTTCCTCCTTTTCAGTTTTATTTCTTCCAGTTCGTGATTCTCTTCTTTCTTCCTTTGCCCCTCCAACCTCCATTCTTGTTCCTCCTTTTTCGTTATATCTCCTGCCCCCTTTCCACCTTGTGTTCTTCCATTTATTTACTTATTGATTTAATGTGCTTTTTTGCAGCGTAAACATTACCCGAAGGTTTCCTACCCCTCCCTTGTTCCTCCCCTCCTTCCAGCGTGCACCATGCAGTCCTTCCGTGGCTCACTTCTTTCCCCACATTTCTACCTGGACCGTCTCTAATCCTGTAACCACCCTCTCCACTTCGCTGTCTCTTAATCCACGTGGCCTGTCTCTTTTCACTCGTTCTCTGACTGCCTTTGTCCCAGTGCCTCCTGATGCACACCACCACACACGTCACTCTCTTGACCTCTCTGCGCAGTCTCTGATGCTCCTTCTCTCCTTCCGCTACGCCATCCTTTGCCCTTCCAACCTCCGTTCTTGTTCCTCCTTTTTTTCGTTATATCTCCTGCTCTCTTTCCACCTCGTGTTCTTCCATTTATTTATTCACTTATTTATTTAATGCGCTTTTATATAGCGCGAACATTACCCGAAGGTGTCCTTCCCCTCCCTTGTTCCTCCCCTCCTTCCCGCGTGCACCATGCAGTCCTTCCGTGGCTCACTTCTTTCCCCACATTTCTACCAGGGCCGCTTCTAATCCTGTTACCACCCTCTCCACTTTGCTGTCTCTTACTTCACGTGGCCTGTCTCTTTTCACTCGTTCTCTGACTGCCTTTGTCGCAGTGCCTCCTGATGCACACCACCACACACGTCACTCTCTTGACCTCTCTGCGCAGTCTCTCGTGCTCCTTCTCTCCTTCCGCTACGCCACTCCTCCTCACTATACCATTCCATTGCACCTACTCCTCTACCCCCCCCATCTCTGGCTACGTCTCACTTCTTCCACATCATTACTTCCCCAGCCCTCCCTTTGCTCCCTCTCACCGCCTGTTAGCATCTTAAGGTGCACTCTCTTAAGTGTCCATACACCCTCTTCATGCCCTGTCCTCCCTCTCCTCGTGTACCCTCTAGAGCAGCACTCTCTTTTATAATGTTCTCTCATCCACTTTCTTCACATCACTTCTCTTTGCCTCCCATTTCTTACAATATTCCACCCAAGAGTCCTCACCCGTCACTCTTTCTTTCCTTCCCTTCTTACGCATCCACATTTCATTCTTTTCTCTCTTCCCTCTGCTTCTCCTTTCTCTTCTCCCCTCCACTATTCCCTCAGAAGCTTTTTCCCTCCTTCTTCCTATGCTGGCTCCCTCACCCTTCTCCTGCCATCCATGCCCTTCACTTCTCCAGCCTCCGTCCCATCCTCTCATCCTTATCTCATTGTTTTCGTCCCCTCCGCCATCGTCTCTTCTGTATCTTGTTATCTTCTCCACTCTTGCCTCATTTTCTTTATTTTCTCTCCCTATGATTATCCGTCCTCATCTCCTTCTGTTCTCCCCACCCCTCTTTCTCATCTTCCGATGTTCTTTCCTCGCCTTGCAGCGTCCTTCTTCCCCTCTTCCTGCGTAAACTCCTTTTCTTCTCCACATCTGTTTTATTCTCTCCCTGCTCGTCATTTCTAGCATGTTTTCCGTCCCCACCGCCATATGTTCACCTCCTCTCTCCCCTCTCCATCCTCCCTTCTCATCTCTTTCTGGCCTCACCCCGACCTTGCACCTTATTTTCTTCAGGACAGTTTGGATGCTTCACAACTCCTCTGACCTCCCTGCCCCCTCCCCCCTGATCTCTTTCTTGCTCCTCTCCTGTCCAGCTCCTTTTCCTCTAGTCTCTTTCCACTCCCATCTCTTTTGAGTCTCTCTCTTCCACCTACATCCACGCCCTTATCTCATCCATCCTCTTCTCTCCACCTTCCATCCTTTTCTCCTGGTCCTTCTATCCCACTCTTTATCCTCTCACCCCCATCTCTTTCCTGCCCGTTCCCCATGCTTCTCCATTTCTTATATTTTCTTTTCTCTCTCCTTCCCCAGCTTCTGCTCTTGCTGTACTCTCCCCTCGTGATCCTGCCTCATCTTATCACCTTTTAGTTCTCCTCCCTCCATCTTCCACTTTTTCCATCGACGTTCACTCATCTCCCCGCACCCTTCTCTCATCTTTAGATCCCATGCCATCTCCCACTCTCCTTCCCCCTATCTAGTCTTGTGTTTCCTTGTACTCGCAGGTATTCAGAGGGTAGGAGGCTTCTGAGTTTCTGAAAGCACTTTGCACTTCAGGAGGTCTAGCCCACACAAGAACAGTCATCCCCCTTGAAAATCATCCTTCATGTGCTGAATCGCGACTCTCCAGTTCAGGCGTGCTCTCTAGGGCCCAAGCATGATTAATTGTTGGGAAACTGGCCTGACCCTACCTAGGCTAGTGACCTCTCTGTGACAAAGAGCCATGCCTTGTGGACTACCAGATCCTGTACACCTGTGCTTGCATACATTCAGTTCATAGAGGGCACTTCACACACACACACACACACTGCACCCTCACACACACTGCACCCTCACACACACTGCACACACTGCACCCTCACACACACTGCACACACTGCACCCTCACACACACTGCACACACTGCACCCACACACACTGCACCCTCACACACACTGCACCCTCACACACACTGCCCACACTGCACCCTCACACACTGCACTCACTGCACCCTCACACACACTGCACACACTGCACCCTCACACACACTGCACCCTCACACACACTGCACTCACACACAATGCACGCTCACACACTCTGCACCCTCACACACACTGCACACACTGCACCCTCACACACACTGCACCCTCACACACACTGCACACACTGCACCCACACACACTGCACCCTCACACCCACTGCACCCTCACACACTGCCCACACTGCACCCTCACACACTGCACACACTGCACCCTCACACACACTGCACCCTCACACACACACACTGCACTCACACACACTGCGCACACCGCACCCTCACACACTCTGCACCCTCACACACACTTCACCCTCACACACACTGCACACACTGCACCCTCACACACACACTGCACATACTGCACCCTCACACACACTGCACCCTCACACACTCTGCGCACCCTCACACTCTGTGCACCCTCACACTCTGCGCACCCTCACACTCTGCGCACCCTCACACTCTGCACACCCTCACACCCTGCGCAACCTCACACTCTGCGCACCCTCACACTCTACGCACCCTCACACTCTGCACCCTCACACTCTGCACCCTCACACACTCTGCAGTGGAACATACACTCCAAATACCACTCAGTGCCACATAATTATACTCCACATAATTACACTGCAATCAATGCAACATACACTCCAAATACCACTAAGTGCCACATAATTACACGCCACATAATTACACTGCACTCAATGCAACATACACTCCAAATACCACTCAGTGCCACATAATTACACTCCACATAATTACACTGCACTCAATGCAAAATACACTCCAAATACCACTCAGTGCCACATAATTACACGCCACATAATTACACTGCACTCAATGCAACATACACTTCAAATCCCACTCAGTGCCACATAATTACAGAGCACTCAATGCAACATACACTCCAAATACCACTCAGTGCCACATAATTACACGCCACATAATTACACTGCACTCAATGCCACATACACTCCAAATACCACTTAGTGCCACATAATTACACGCCACATAATTACACTGCACTCAATGCAACATACACTCCAAATACCACTCAGTGCCACATAATTACACTGCACTCAATGCAACATACACTCCAAATCCCACTCAGTGCCACATAATTACACGCCACATAATTACACAGCACTCAATGCAACAGACACTCAGTGCCACATAATTATATGCTACATAATTACACTGCACTCAATGCAACATACACTCCAAACAATACCACTCAGTGCCATATAATTATATGCTACATAATTACACTGCACTCAATGCAACATACACTCCAAATACCACTCAGTACCACATAATTACACGCCACATAATTACACTCTTCTCAATGCAACGTAAATACACTCCACATAATACCACTCAGTGCCATATAATTACACACCTCATACTTATACTCTACTCAATGCAACATAGATACACTTTATCTATCTGTCTATCTATCTAGGGCCCTCACTCTATCTGTCTTTCTATCGCTCTCACTCTATCTATCGCCATCACTCTATCTATCGATCGACCTCACTCTATCTATCTATCGCCCTCACTCTATCTATCTATCTATCGCACTCACTCTATCTATCGCATCACCATAGCATCACTCAGCACCACCACAGCATCACTCAGGTGCACCACAACCTCACTATGCGCTACCACAGCATCACTGTATGCCACAGCATCACTCGTCGCCACCACAACATCACTCAGCGCCACCACAGCATCAACCTGTGCAACCATTCAACAACAACTGGTTCAAATATGTTTTCTCAATGTTTCAAGCTTTATTACAAATGTCACAAAAAGATGTTAATATTTCACTTCTGTTCTTGGATTTTCATCACAATAAAATACAATGCACATAATCTTTACAAAAGTTATTTACAAAAGGTATTGCCATTATAAAATACAATAACTTTTAGTTAAGTATTAATTATTAAAATAAATAAAAGCCATTTTTATTTGTAATATCAATACATCTAAGTCACGTAAATACAACACATATTGCATTACAAGTGCTATAGGTGTCACATTTGCGAAAGTTAAAACTATTGGCATTGTAAATGACAAAGCTATTAATTTCGCTATTTTCAAAACCAACACATAAATAAAACATGTGTCATTTACAATACCAATAGCTCAAACTTTCCTAATGCGAGACCTATTGCATTGCAAATGCTTGTTGTTTTCGTCGGTACCGGAATCTTACGGTTCCACTGTAGATTCTAGGAACATGAGAAAACATGCACATGTCACTTTTCTCTTGTAACACGCTGACCTCTTACATTTTGTTTGCTTTAGATACTTGCACAAGTGCCACCATTGCCTACATAACAGTTGTTCTTGTGTTTGAGTGTCTACTATTTATTGCATTATTATACGTCTACTTGTACTTTGTACGCTTTTGTAACTTGCACACATGTCACTTTTTCCTCCTGTAATGTACCGTTTGCTACCTCTTGTATTTTGTTTGCTCACATTTGTCACTTTTGCCTCGTGTATCTTAACGTTTGCTTTTGTAATTTGTTCATTTGTAATTTTCTCCTCATGTATCATTACTGTTCCTATTGTGAAGCGCTCTGACACCTTCGGGTAAAGTCCGCGCTATGTAAAAACGCATTAAACAAATATATTTTTAAAAAGCAGCGTGGACTCCCGGTGGTTTTCAGTCAGAGGATGGGAGTGGAGCCGTACGCTGTTGTCATGGAAACGAAGCAGCAGCAGCGCCGCTGCAGGATGTGAGGCGGGTCATGTGCTACGGCAAGATGGCTGCCCGGAGTCCGGAGGATGCTGTCTGAGCGCATGTGCAAGCCTCAGCCCGAGAGTGATTGCCTGACCCCGGCCACCGTGACCGCACCGCTCCAGGCGCTTACCGTATCCCGAGTCTGCCCCTGACGCTGCCGCCATGAGGACCTGCTTCCCGTGGCGCAGCTGAGCGTGAGGTGCTTACAGTCACGAGCACGCCTTTGTGTGCTGACTTGCCCCTAACTTTGTGTTGGTGCAGCATTTCCTGCGGAGACCGCTTTTTGCGCATTGGCAGCTGGTCTTCACGCGCTGAACCTAAAGCCTTTACCATGGCACTGACTATGTTTGGTAAGTGTGACGCACAATTTATACTTAACGTATCTGAAGTGGCTATTGGGAGGCGGTGACAGTCTGTGAGATACAGTGCGTGTGTCTGCCGCCTGAGACAGTATAACTGTCTGAGGAGAGCTCCTTCCCATTGTTTCCTCAGGCAGAGCCCATGGGCGTGTACTCCTGCTAATTTTAGCCCCGCTTCGCCTATTCCACTGAATCTTAATAAAGATTTGGCTGTAGGAGGAGTGCTAGATTTCCAGCCGTTGATGATTTTATTATGCACAGCTGTTTAACTGTACGAGCCATTTACCTGTATTTCACAGTCCCATTGAATGCGCGTTTTATACAAGAAAGTCGGCCAGTGGTTAAATCGATCCTTTTAGTCTCCAGCTGTTTTTCATACACGTGAAAGTAGCATGACGTTGTCACTGCCTTAAGTTAACCCTCTGCCCTTCCACAATCGCAGGCCCACCAATTGAAACAATTTCAGTAACGCATGCACATCAGCGCCCCTCATTTATTATTTTAACACGCTGGCCTCTCTGCTCTCATTCGTCATGAAAGAACATAGCATTTTACCTTCTGACGTCACCAGGGCACAAGTCATCAGAAAAGAAGTGGGGGGACTAACCGGGTTAGGCAGTCTTCAAGTGAAATCATGACACATGCCATCACAGCGCATGATGTCACCACGCTTGACATTGCACGTGAGATCGCAGATAGTGACCTCACTTTAAGTGACATCACAAGTAATGACATCAGACATTAAGACCTCACACATATGTTTATCAAGTATATCATGAGTACATTTAAGCGCATTAGGAGATTTGGCGTTGGGGTTGTGCCAACAAAGTGGTGCAATCCTGATGCAAAATCTGTGTCTCAACTAATACATTAATTTTTTCAAGCCCTGCCACAAAGACATTGGCAACAAGGAGCAGCATCGTAGTAGATCTGGTATGTTTAATTGGTTGCAACGTCTACATTTAAAAATATTTGATTGGGTTAAGGCATCTGCTGTGAAGGTGCCCAGTAAATCTCAGGGAATAGTAATAATTGTGAGATAACTCTGGTGGTTAATGCACTTGCTAGAGAGATCTGTGTTTTGTGAAGTCCCAGATTTGTATCAAAGTAGTAGAGAAGGTAAATGTGTCTCCTGCAAAGCACATCATCTAACACGCAGATGACAGATTTTTATTTTATGTTGATAGTAAAGTTGGTTTCTGCTTATAATACAGAGATCCTTTTGTTACCTGAAGTTCATAAATTGTAATCCTTCTAATAGGCCACAGTGAGGTATTAAGGACATGTGATTCCTACACCTTGTAACCCTCACTGTCACATGTAACTCATCTTGTACATTGATTTACACATGTACATGATTTATTGTCAATGTATAATGTGTATGTTACGTAAAGAGCTCTGACACCCTGCATTGGGTTGCATAGCTCTATAAAAGAAGTGAAATAGTGCTATTTAAATTGTTATTTATGTAAATACTGGGACAGACCAACACATATGACATTCTTACAGTGCATGTATCTCTTATATACAGGGACTGAACAAAGGCAAAAGCATGCCTCTCTTAAGTACTTGTGAAGAGATAACAAGCTGTGTGCCTTTGTTTCCCCTACGTGGCATTTACATTTATGTGTGAAGTTCCATGCCTCCAGTCACGATATTCAAATAAAAGGTGGCCTGATGGCCTCTTAACTTTGGCCCAGCTGGAAGTGAAACAAGCATTTACAATGCAATAGGTCTCGCCGATTTTGAGCTATTGGCATTGTAAATTACAATGCCTGTTTAAAAAAACCCTGAAATAATTAAAGGCATTGTCATTTACAATACTAATAGGTCAAAGTTTCTAAAATGCGAGACCTATTGAATTGCAAATGCTTTTTGTTTTGCTTGCGAAACTGTTTTTTACAACCCCAACACGATAGCATCTCTGTGCATGCTGCAGGTCAGCCTTCCTGAGAGAGCACCACCAATTGCACGATTGCGTTTCAAAATTCAATGACAATTGGCCCAACGTTTAAAAAGTCAGTAAACACGAAGTAAATAAAGCATACCTAGAACGTAGAAAGACACAGCCTTGATGCATAGGGACATGGAGATATAGGATTATTGTGAGAAAGGGGCATAGCGCAGAGGGCTGAGGGACAGCAGGCATAGAAAAGTGTAGTTTAAAGTAATGGATACCGAAGAAAATGCATGGAGGTAATTGAGAAACAGGCTAAGGACCAACAAAGACAAGTGAACAGAGATATAAAGTAAACGCAGGCATGTGCAGTATATAGAATAAACAGAGCGAGATGGTATAAAGAGTGCAAAAAACATTTGGAAATATAATTGCTATTGGAAAGGTAAATTGAAGAGAAAGAGACAATGTATAATAATGAAGAAAAAGAGTGAGAGAGAGTAGAGTAAGCGAGTCAAGAGATATTTGAGGAGAGAACTGAAAGGCATAATGAATGAGAAAGAAAAAGGAGGACAATCAGTGAGACATTGAGAGAAAAAAGTGACATAACATGCAAGAAAAAGATAAGGAAAGTGATGGATAAAAAGATAGGGAAAGATACTTGGAGAGATAAGGGAAAGGCAGAGTGTGCACACTGACAGAAGTCACTGAGATAAAAGAGAGAGGCATAGAGCAAGAGTGAGATAGAAATTGAGAGAGAGCAAAAGAGACAGAGGCAAGAAGGAAGTGAACGAAACTGTCCAGATTCCCTAATTGCTGGAAGTATTCTGTGTGTTTATCAAAGCAAAATTGCACAAGAGTTACAACTGTGAGTGATCATGCTCAGTGACACAAAAGGCATTTATAGAAAAATATGCAGTGTAACGATGTTGACTGAAATGAGCAGGTATAAGCCAGTAAACCAGATTAGCCCTTTGTGTTTTAAAAAAACATACATGGAGTGTTATCTGAGCCGCATAGTGAACACACAGAGAGAGAGAAGACATTCTAGATGTAAATCACAGAAATAAGTGTGTTGTTTATTTAAAGCCATAGCTAATGCCAGTAGTGGGGAAACCCGATCCGTATAGTGAAAGGTGGCATGTGAAAGATAAATTAAGTATGCCGGAGCATAGACAAAAAGCAATAAATCATTCTGTGCCTTTCTAAACAATGTGTACTTTGAGGCATGTGTTTGTAACCCTTAAAGCTCACAAGTGAAGTGTCATGTTGCTAATACGTCAATTATTAAAGGTTAGACCACAATCCATAAAACTAAATACAAGTCAATAAAGTATGTTTTCCTATTTTTTATTTGCTAATATAAAATCGTGAAGTCCCCTTTCTTATGTAATATGCCAGTTCTGTACAACCTTAACATTTAAAATATATACTTTTTTTCTACCGAACATTACCTGCAAGACAAGCACGTTCTAGTTGTAATTCACACTAATACGTTTTTTTAAAAAATCGTTAACTAATAAAAGTAGTGGCGTTTTTTTTAAAAAAGACGTAACTAATAATAAAAGCAGTGGTGTGTTATTAATTGTTTGCACAACCGTATCGAACAACAGCAGTGGTGTAGCACGATCCGTGGAGTGAAATGTGGCTCAGTATACCCAAGCAGAGGCACAAGAACAAACAAAACCGCTGGTGCCTTTCTAAACACTGTTTTGACAGTAGGTGCGATGCTCAGATGGGAGGAGTAGCCATCTGTAACTGCTGTACAGCTGTAACTGGAGGAAGGGTGAACGCGGTGCGATGGTTATCGATAAGATTCATTCAATAAAATTGCCTGGGAGTGAATCAAGCACCCAAAGTAGGGAAAAGGAAGGACAATTACAAACCAGAAAGAACCCTGAGGCTGCGATGCACAAGTGGGAGGAGGGGCCATCACATGCTGTGCCAGGAAGAAGCGTAAAAGCGTTGCGATGGCCAACAAAACAAGCAAAAAAAAAAAAAACCTTTCACGTCCTGCCGGCCGTGAAAGTACGGCCAGTGGAGTGGATGGGAAACACCACGTGCAAGGGAGTACGAGTGAAACATGGGTTAACTGAAAACTAAACAAAGGGAAAAACAAGCAAAAAAAAAAAAAAAGTTTCCCGTCCTGCCGGCCGTGAAAGTGAAAGTACGGCCGGCCGGCTGTGAATAATTAGGGGAGGAGCAGCCAGGAGAGAGCAGGAGCGGAGGCGCCAAGCTGGGGAACAGATGGCTGGCGATTTGATGCTGTGCACGCGCATTTTAGGTCAATGCGCTTGCGCAGTGACCTAAAGGCGCACGGGCACAGCATCAAATCGCCAGTTAGTTAAAGTCTGTTTAAAGCCCTATATATCTCGCTCCCGCTCAATGCGCATGCGCATTGAGATAGGTCGCTCGACCTAAAAAGCTCCCTTGCTGCCTGCACATTGCTGGACACCAGGACAAGTTCAGAATATTTCTGTGGGACATAACTTCTTGGCAGGGGGGACGGTGTCCACCCTATGAAAAGAGTGGGAGGACGCCATGTACCTGCGTGTACCCTTGACTTGTGCCTTGTATGTCACTGGTCCTCTTATCAATTGGCGCATTACTGTCAATTAATCCCACTGTCTGTCATTGCACTATTTTTTTAATGTAATGTAGCAAACTATCCATGCCTACATGCATGGTGATAAATGCAGCGACCGGCCCCCCTCTTTTTATCTACCATAACAGAAGCCCTCTTCATTTGCTGTCCTCCATATTTTACCGATTTTTGAACCTATGTATAAGAATCTTCTATCCCAGATCTTTTGCCTATACTACTACTACATTATTTTTAGGTAGCACTTAATACGGTACTCAATTTATCCACCTCAGAAGGATGAAAGACTGACGCAGCTCTGCTATAATTCTTATATTGACCGGCTGACGATACATGATGCCAACAGTTAGAACTTTACACACCTGGTCGCGTTGCCAGCTCAGATTACTATGTGCAGGAGGCGTTCCTAACCTAATTAAAATCTGCATTGAATTCAATTCATAGAGGTGACAACATTGTGCCAACAAAATCTTCTTCTGGTTATTTTACTTTCAGGGGTCCGCAGCTTTTCGACACAACTACAAACTTTTTGGGGCCTTCAGTTAGATCCTGGTTTAACTTTTCTCCAAACGACTATTGATCACCATTTTTTAAAGGAGTTTTAAATAGCTCAAACTTGACCCGAAGGTATCGGGTATCAGTGTGCTTTACACGACCACCAGTTGCATTACATGAGGAAGACACATTCTTTTTTGTTAGGCATGGGGAAATTAAGTGATTTGCCCAGAATCACAGGATGTTGCGTGTCCTTGCCGAGACTCGAACCCAGTTCCCCAGATTAGAGGTCTACCGCCCTTGCCGTTAGGCGAACTCCTCTCCCCATTATTGAGATCATGAAAGGCTCTGGCCAGGTGTTGCATGAGTTCAGCTGGCATTCTTCCTGCATATTCTCTTTCCCCTGAAGATCTACGTTTTGTTTCTAGAACTCTTCTGACCAGGTTATGTTTGTATAGATGGTTGTAACTAGCAACTATCCCCATAGAACACCTCACGTAATGAAAAGGGTCCAGTGCCTTACCCCTCTTTTATTATGTACGTAAACACCGTTCTTCATCACTTAAACAGACACACGAACTAAGTCTACACAACTCATTGGGAAACCAGGTACTACCTGTGGCTCAGTATGTCACTGTAAAAAAGTGGAAAATACTCTCATGGGACTGATGTTAGCTGGTAAATTAGTTCTTCAATAGGTTTCTGTGAGGTATGTTTGTAACCAGCACGTCGAACCAGACAGGAGCTGTAAGCCCTTCAATGTACTGAGTCTGAGAAAATAACTACAGTTGATTTGTTCACTAATTTCTGTATTTACAGCCTTTGAAAATGCTAAAGTGAATTTCCGACCCAGTTTAAAATATACGTTTATAGATAAGTAGATTGTAAAAGAAATTGTACACACAACACTTAAAATAGAAGTGTAAAAACCCTAAAACAATTTAAAATAGCCAATGAATATCCACAAAATATGATCTGCAAAATTTCATTTGTAAATCATTGCTCCTTGGTGAGACATTGATCTATATTTAAAAAATCATGGTATTAAAATTGAACGTCGTAACTTTAAAAAACGTAAAACAATCTAATCAAATATGCACAGTATAGTATTTTATGTCCAGATCACAGATAAACCTCCCCTGATCCTGGAGGTCAAAACTGAGCTATCCAACATAGTATTCAGATCTAGCTTAATTTTCAGTGATCAGGAAGAATCTTTACATATGAGAAATATTAGCATTACCCAGACATTCTCTTTTAAGTTCAATTGATGTTTTAGATTTCAAATACTGCTGATCTATTTCAGTTGAGATTAACAACTTTACTTTTTCAACATCTGTTTTGGTTGAAAATAGTCTCAATTCTGGATCCTGCAATATGTTGCATTTTGTGCATATTTATATGATGCTTTATTCCCAAGGCCCAATTCTTATTGGTTGTCTGTAAACCTAAGCCCTTCATTCCGAGTTGGCTAGTGAAATCTCCTGGTAAAACAACCGGGGAAAATACTGTTACTAAATGTTGCAATTTTACACCAGTTCTGATTTATAGGGCCGTCCGGCATGTCAGAATAGGAGGGTAATGTGGTTTCAGTCTTAATTGGTAATAATCCATATGGAATCGATAAATTATAACGGCCATAAGATCCCTACAAATTGATGAATCGCGTTAAAAGCAGACTCTATTCCCTATGCAGTCTGGAAAAGGGCCATAAACAAGCAGGCAAGACCAATATCCTACCAGATGGACTTCCAGGCCCTAAACTCGACTACCATTTTGCTTGCTCTAAATGAATCATATCTTCCAGGGTTACCACAACCATAGCTTTCTGACAGCTTAAACGTGTTGGCCCGCAGGAATATTATGTTTATGCGCCTTCTAGGCCTGCGAGCCATTGATTTTACCCGATTGGCCCCACGTAGCGAGGAGGGGCCTGTAGACTGTGCAATTACAAGTTTGAATCATGGCTCCATCTTTTGTGTTGCTGTCCTGTTTTAGAAGCACCAGAAGAGTTCTCCTTAAGCCATTATACCAAAAAAGGAACATTTACAAATGCTTGGAGGCACCAGCACTTTGCTTCACACGAACAGACACTCAAACGCTCGCAAGGTCCAGAAAATATGGGAGAATCTTGGAAGACCTACATTTTCCTCGTATCACCTCTCCCAATCTGGTCCCTGCTCCTCAAAAACTCATAACTGACTATTTTATAGTACCCCACAGTGTTCTCTCCCTACACTAAGTCACAATGTTTATTTTATCTCTGATTTTAACGTTTTTACTCGCAGTTAAGGCCACTGTGTACGTTTGCTTTGTCTGAACAATGATTTTTAAATGTGATGGCCAGTTTGGCCCTGCTATCAAGGATGTAAAGATGTTTTGTAGGCATTTCCATAGCAATGCCTTTAATTAACTGTGCAAAGAAGCTAATAACGTTTACAAGTAATAATCCATATCCCCCCACCCCACCCAACATGTTTTTCGTATACAAATTGCTCCAGGTTATACCATAAGATGTGTACATGGGTAGATGAATACATTGTACTGAACTTTGCATGTCACATTGGGTTCAAATACTGTAAATTAAGCAAGTAACATTAAATATCCTGTGTGTATTTGTACAAATTAATTGCTTTAGAAATGGTTTGTCTGCCCCTAGTAATCACATTGTTTTGCTTTTTGCTGGGAGACTTGTATTTCTTCTATACATGCCACTTAATATAGTAGCCCTGAGTATCCCACATATCTTTATAATGCAATCTTACTAGTAGGAGCCAATCGGTTCGATGATCCGTAGAACTAAAAGATGTATGGTGCCTGGTCTTGATGGGTTTTCCAGTGCAGTACCAACAAAGGTAAAACTCATCATTTAAATGCATAGCAACTGGCCTACTAGTTTCTAAGTCATGGAAAGACTGTCCAATGTATATCTTTTGAAATAGATTAAGGCTATTGACCTATTTATGGATCAAATCTTTTTATTGACAGGCAGTTAAAATGTAAATGTAAATGTGTTGGACTTGTAAAGCGCACAGCTGCCTGTAAGCGTCCCGGTGCTGAAGACCGCTGGGGAACCCGTCCTGGCTTTCCGAGTGTGATGGTCCCTTCAGGGTATCTCCAAGGTGAAACCAGGCATCCCCGGCGCCGTTGTAGAGATGAGGCAAGCTTGATGCCCAGAGTTTCCGAGTGTGATCCCTGGTTAGAGTAGGCACCGAGGCGCGAATTGTCGAGTCCACTGACCCTGGTCCACGACCCTGCCGCGTCGGGAATTGAACCCTGGTCACGGGCCGTTCTCTGCTTCTGGGTCTGCCGCCTCTAACCAGTGAGCCACACCACTCCACTCCATTAAGAAAAACACATGCACAACAAGCCGACTACAACTCACCATATTGACCTGTTTATAGGTAGAATGACACCACTTTTGCAGGTTGCAAAAAGGATGTTTGCTAAAGTTTTGTTTGAAACGGAAGTTTCGTTAAAATAGCACCCAACTAAAATGGGGAACCAGGTCTTTCGACCTTGTCTCTTTCCTCAATTAAATGCTTTTTATTGTCATGGCTTTCTGATCGAGCTTTGAAACTAGGTGATAACTTATATTGTTCCTTTACTGATAACCAAACAGCGCTTGACTAAAAGTTCAGAATTTTATGGGTAAAATTGTTTGCTTGGAGGAAAGGATCAATATTTGCTAACCGTGATCAGACTTTCTTATAAAGAAACCCTGGTTACTGTCAGGCTTGCTTACTCTCGCTACTTTCCTGGCTGAATCTATTCTAATGCTGACTTGAAGTATATACGCATACTGGCAAACGTAGTATTTAGTAGTTACTTGCTTGACATTCCTGAAATATTTTCACCAGTAAAAACATTTCCTCAAAAATGTAGTTCTGTACTTTACTGTTTTTTAGGTCTCGCGCCTAGAGTTGCAGTGCACAGCATTGCTCGCACAGCGCGAGACCATTATGAAGGGAAAAACGGGGTTTGGGTAGCTGACCTAGGAATCGCACACGCTCGTGTGTGTGCTTTTCCTTTTGTGCTACCCGATTGGCCTTTGCGTGCGTCTTTTTATAAAAGACATCACGCAATTGGCCAAAGGCGGGCGCATTGCTCCGCCCATGGCCTATTGGTGTCTATTACGCCCTTGGTGCGCGTAATAGACACCAATAGGCCATGTAGTTTCAATTATCGTGCCCAGACACGGGCGCGATAATTGAAAGCACATGGCTCACAGTGGCGCGTGCACCACTCGCGGGCTTCTTTGTTTTTCAAGTAAAACGCTTTCCCTGCTGCTTGTTGTTTTGAGAATTTGGTCACTCTAACAAAACTTTGGATATAAGTTCTTATGCTGAGCAAGGCCCTACAGATTCGGGTTTCATATCTGTCTTTCTTTACACCCCTGCAGTCATAATGTCCTGCTTGTTATTGGCAATGTTTTAACGATGTGTTTATTTCGCCCACTACGTGTAATCATCAGAATGGAGAAAGAGTAGACACAAAACATCTTCTCAAGAAGAGATAATGAAGTCAGAAGGGAAATCCCCCCCCATTTCGTTTTGCTGATACAACCAGTTCTGTTGCTCAGACATGTAACAAGTTGTGGTTCGTTTGTTTGACTGGACTTCTACAAACAATCTCATCATGACGGAGCAGGAGCGGTGATTTTGGACAGTAATTTTTCGTCAGGGAATGCATAGTTGCGGTTTCGAAATGACGCTCTCATGGTTCTTGGCGTACTTTCTCTTTCCGTTTTTCCCCCTTGTTAATCTCTTCCTTGTACATGGGTTTGTACTGTAAAGCACTTCTTGGCCTGTGCACTGGAGACTGCACCAGTATAATTCTCAATCCTGGCACTTGTTCGATCTCCTGTACACGAGTCGGCAGACTAGTGATTTACTGCTATCTGTCCAGCAAGCAGTGGTAGCCGTCAATTCTCTTCTTTCGGTACTTGGGACCCCGGTTGATCTTCCAGTCCATGGACATTCTCTGCTAGTGTATCTGAGCTTCAGCGTCTGGCCCGATCAGCTTTCTTCGACTCATGTCTTACTGTTGCACCCCTTCATTCAGCGCAGCCGCATGTCACCACGGCATCAAATTTCTATTGCACCGGGATCCCGTGACCCACAACCCTATCATCCATAGACTTTTAGTGCCCTTTCCGTGAGTCACAGGCTTGCAAACACACTGGTCCTATGCGCTGGCTGCCACACCCTCAGGAGGGCGTGGATTATGAATTGTTGTGTGTGTCTCTGTAAACAGCTGATGTTGGAGTGCTAAAGCTATGTCTAGGTGCATAGTTAACAGGCTTACTAAGAAATATGAAATGTCTTTTTATGTTGTTGCTGCTAGTATAGCCCTTGGTGACACGTTTTTAGTACTATTATGATGTTTAAACTATCGTTTTGTGTATTTATTTTTTTTAACTCCAGGTTTTTGTCTCTAAACGTAGTCCTTTTTTTCGTCAACCGGTGCTGTTACCATACACTTGTGGTAGAATGGTTTCAATTATCATGCCCAGACACGGGCGCAATAATTGAAAACACATGGTTCGCAGTGGCGCGCTCGCACCACTCACGGGATTCTTTGTTTTTCAAGCGGAAGTGAAAGCAAATGCTTTCCCTGCCGCTTGTTGTTTTGAGGATCTGGTCACCCTAACCTGTGGGAAAGAATCATTTAGAGTCAACAGAGTGAACAATGAGACACCCAGTTTTACAAGCGATAAGACTGCAGGCTCCTGCTTAAGGACACGCGGAGAGAGGGGCGTTTATTTTAGGTGCACAGTGGCACTGGAAGACGTCGGAAGAGATTTAGCTGGAAGTATGAGTATACCGTTTCTGATCTGCCCTCTTACCTGCGCATGCAAACTATCCTGGTTTCTTCCTCCTGTTGGCTCGGCTGTGATTGGGATGGGAGGGGGAGGATCTGCTCCTAATGGCTAAAAAATAAACGTTGAGCCGCCCCACCTCCCGCGGTGTCATTCTGTGCCCAACTTCCATGCAGCACAAAGAGCTCTATCAGACTCCCGGGGAGGAGGGCTCCAGTGCCCACTACCCCCGGTCCTGTCACGTGGTCTGAACGGCCCCCAAGAGTTGCACAAGCCTCTCCTCCCTGCGCCAAGCACTAGAGCTGTGACTTCCGCCCCCTCCCGCAGCAAAGACTCTACTCGTGATTTGTTGCCCCTCTGTATTACGACATGCAGCGTTCTGGGACACGAGAACCCGGCATGCCACGGCATGACTTTATATGATGTATTTTAAAGCAAGAAAATCATCAACTAGGCACCCGGTTTGTACACCGATTACGAAAACAGCATTTAAAGAAAAACACTCAAATATCCTTCCTTAGGAACCCTCTTCAAACTGACTGGTACTTTAAAAGTAGAGGCCACAAGATAAAAGTAGAGGCCACAAGAACACTGTAGTGTTTTTATCTAGGAACCAGAATCGATATTTCTATTATATGCCCTTGTCCGGTTATAATCAATAATATCCATACAACGGCATAGTAATCATATCCATAATTCAGTCGTAGCACATGCTGTCACATTAAGCAAGACTACTTCCCCGGCCCCCTAGAAAACACACCGAGTTCTCTAAACAAAACCAAGCCTCCAGCAACCTGGGAAATCCCCATTGCTTTTGTTTTGATTTCGTCCTAGAACTCCTGTAAAGCACTGTAAGAACGGCCAGTTCTTAGTGCCATCTTTATTGACGTCTTATGTCCAACCTTACGTCAAACCCGGCACCTTTCAGGTATAAATATACCAACGTTGCCTTAAGCAAACACACGGTGGTGGTTTTGGAGCAGCTATCTACTTGCCCGAGAGCCCACGGACGCTGCCCCTCCCTTTTGACGCGCTGAGAAAGACGCTGTCTTTTCTCCTGCCGAGAAAATCCAGCTCCGGCGTTTCCAGCCTACCCTTGCGGGTTACTGGGATATCGAGTCCTGAGAGAGAGATACCAGACCTCCTGCTTTCTATTACCCAGGTACGGAGCTGACTAAACCCTTAAAGAGAAATCTTGAGTCAGATTCTTGGCAAAACAAACTTAACTTAAACTGCTACTTACTTACTCCTTCCAACGTATTAGGCTTAGGTCAGGTACACCGGGGTAGGCGTATTTAGAAGCACCAGTTGAGTACGATTAGTCAATGTATATATGTATGTATATATTTTATCTATTTTAAAGTATCATATGGCTAAGAAACCATATCAATGCTTTTACAGTATTATTTTATAATCCTCCTTTTACTGTACGCACTTTACTTTACCATGAGTATTACAATCGTGGCAATTCATTTCTCTTGCATGAGGAAGAAGACTGCTCAATAAATCATACCTTTTATTGAAAACGCCGTCTCTCTTTTCTCTGCATTCTGGTGAAACTAAGTACGCACATTTGACTGAGTGAAATAGCTGTCTTTTGTTTTCACACGACTCTAGAGATACAGGGAGAGCAAAGTTGTCATGTTTTATGGTTGTCAGAAGCTAATCCCTTCTTGTCTATCCAGGGAGGTTAAACTCCTCCTCGTTTATTCGAGAAAGTTTCTAGTGACCTCTGTGCTAGCTGGCAAACCTTAGTCTAATATAGTCAGTTGAGACCTAGTCGACCTCAGTCCTACGTCTACACTGCTGAATATATTATTCCAATGCGCAGAGCCTATTGGGAATATAGGAACTGCACTACATGGCGCCCAACGTTTGGTAAGGCGATAAATCTAACGCAAGACGTTAGAGTAACTCAGTCGTGCTTTTTCACACAGACCCTTTTTCCCGTAAATACTCCAAAGACGTCTGGAGTGGGTAAGAGGTTAAAATCTGCCGGAACTTAGTAGGAAGAGATTTCTATGTATATTTTTTGGTATAGTCAACGTTGAAGGATACAGTGTTACAAAATATTGTGCACCTAATCTTTGTTTCCTTGAAACTTGATCTGCAACAAAAACCTTTCTGTCAGTAAAATGGGAGAAAGTGACGACGAAAGGGAGGCAGCAAGAATAGCAGCTCGACTCCTAGAGGATGACACAAGTCTCCTACAGAATGACCCGAATGCTATACTCATTCCGGTCAACATAAGGAAAACTATAACACTTAAACTTATAGAAAATGGACTAACACCGAGAGGTGGTACAGTCATATTCGTAATTGAGGCACATGAATATCGGCAGACAGAGGTATTCTATTCATGGATAAACTTTCCAGCAGCAAACGCTGTCACACACGAATTCCACCATTACAAAATAGAGGAACCTCCGGAAGAGTACACCCCTTTCGAGGAGGTGGAAATCCCATTAAAATACCAAGAGCACCTGCTCTGGTTTAAAGGCGCCCTAAAACATAATAATCATATCACCAGGCTCGGTCCACTAGGTAGACCAGGAGCAACGTGGCCGGTTCTAGCCAGCTACACACCACATCCAGACATTGAAAAAATGTCAGTACCAGAACTTTTAGTCCAGCTAAAAATAATAATTAAAATACATAGACAATTAGTCCAATATGTAATGCGGACTTCAACAGTCCAACCAACTGTTAATATTCCACAGCTGACCCCTCATCAGGGGAACACAAACAAAATTACACCCCAGAACATACAATCATGTCTGGGTAAAGTACCCATAAAACGGGAACAAATTCCATTCTGGTTAGCACAAAAAATCACTCAAATAGAGGCAGTATTTCCAGATACTACCCCTACTGAGAAACACAGAATTCTGACTATCTGTCTTCCAATGGGGATCGCACCACATGTAGAGGACTGTGATACTTGGGGCACAGTCTTTGCTTCCATTTACACAAAAACACATGGTGTTCCGTCCATGGCGGTAATACCCGATGTGCTAAGACAGATTGAAAATGAATACGGTCCAGAACCTGCTTTAACTCTGGGTATGAAATTACTAAAAGACTTCAAGCAGGTCTCGGCTATATTATTAGCCAACATAAAAGGAGAAGCAGCATCTGTGGCGATCTGCCAGAAATTAAAAGAAACAGATATAGCAGAACAGCCATTTGAACTTGCCAGAATCATAGAAAAATCCTATGAAGAACTAGGAAGAGAGAGTTTGGGTGGGAAACCAGTAAAACCCCAACTAACTGAAAATCCTGAAAAGATATTTATTAAAAATAATCTAAACACTCCAAAAAAGAGCTGGGATGGAAATAAACAAACCACTCCCAAAGAAAAAAGATTCCAGTCCAGAGGAAGGTCTCCTCGGCGGAGAGAAAGATCTCTGGACCAAGGACACAAGTCTCCCCAGAGGGAGCCCTCTGAGAAAAGATACAACCTTAGAAATAGGGATAATTTAAAGAAACATGATAGATATCAAGATATTGATACACGTCCCTCTCGATCTTTTCAGACTTCCTCGCAGAAATCGGAAAGAAGAGGACGGTCAGAACACAGGGAAGAGCACGTCAAGTCCAAAGACAAGGAACCTGCTCATCAAAGTAAAAAATTACAATTTCCAAAAAAGAAGGTAGCCAGTATTAAAGTAATCAAACATGCCGAGGATACTGAGGACACAGCTGAAAAACGGAGAGTGGGCCCAGACAATGCTAGACAGCGCAGCAGAAGTGAGCATAGCTCGCAAGATCCTGATGAATCATCTGGAGACAGTGGACACGAATGAATACATTCAGGTGGAAACTGCATATACCAGAGTTAGCAAACCTCATAAAATATACGAGATAACATTACGTATAGAGGGAGACAAGACTAGAAAAGTAAGGGGTCTATTTTGGGATAACCTCTCCAAAGGCTATGATATCCTTTTAGCTGAAAAAGACTGGCCACCAGAGTGTGTCAGGGAGTGCCCTCATGGCGAAGAAATGATTATGCCTGCCTTCTCAAATCATATTCCAATTCATAGAAAATATACACTTGCAAGAAAGTGGGCAGTAGCCCAAGCTCCTGCATTATATAAAAACCATGTAGGATGGGATGAGGACTCTCCTCCTCACAAAATCCAGTTAAAATGTCATCCAACTGCACAAAGACAGTACCCAATTAAGCAAGAAGCTAAAAAACAGGTCAGGGAGATCTTAGATCAACTTGAATACCAGGGGGTGATTGAAACATGCACCTCACAAATGAACAATCCTTTGTTTCCTGTCTCCAAGCCAGACGATTCATACCGTCTAGTTTTGGACTACAGACACCTTAACTCATGTTGCAAAACTTTTGCAGTACAAAACTCACACAGTGCAGCACTAATGAATAAGATCGTGCGCAAAAAATACAAAACGACATTAGACATCTCTAATGGGTTCTTTTGTCAAAACATAGCACCTGAAAGCAGGTATTTGACCGCTTTCTCAATAATGGGTTCTCAGAAAAATTTCTGCAGACTCCCACAGGGGTTCAAGAATAGCCCAGCTATATTCTCAGCAAGGGTAACAGAGTTACTACAAATGTATGATGATGAGGCATTATCTTATGTCGATGACATCTATCTAACAGATGATGACTTGGATACTCACTTGAAAAGAGTGAACACCATAATACTTGGGTTTGCTGCAGAGGGTTACAAATTCAACTTTAAAAAGTCACGAATTGCCCATCTAACAGTCCTGTTTTTAGGATATGAATTATCAAGTGAAGGCAAAAGCCTAGCAGACAATTTCTTAGAGAAATGCGCTGTAATCCAAGCACCAAAAACGCTGAAAAACTTACAATCAATTCTAGGTTTCCTAAATTTTGGAAGAACTTACATTCTAAATTATGCAGAGAGGGTTAAACCACTCTATGAACTAATAAAACCTGATTTTAAACCAATCAATTGGACTCAAAAACACACAGAAATTTTGAGATCATTGCAAACAGACATGTTCGCTAAAACAAAATTGCAAACTCGCGATAACACACGCAACCTTGTAATCCGAGTCATCCCAGGAAGATGCGGATTCACGTACCTGACCTCTAATGAGGGAGAAACGGTACCAATAGCTTACAAATCACATTTGTACACAAAAGCTGAAATAAAATTTAGTTCAACGGAAAAAATTCTAACTGCGGTACAGACTGCTGTAGCAAAAGAAAGAGCCCTAGCACAATGTAAACGAATAATAATCGTTACACCAGTACCAGCTCTAGAAGCGGTAACAAAGGCAAGCATTCCGAATGCTAAAGCACTACATCTGAGATGGATCCAATGGGTTAATTCTCTTGCTGCAACAGACGTGGTATACAAATTTGATCCTAATTTGAAAACACAAGAATTTCTACAATATTAATATGAATGTCCTCTTCCAACCGAAATCCTGCCTCTAGAACATTACGGCTGTATAATATATACAGACGGATCAGCACAACCCGCAGTTTGGGGTAAACAAGCTTACAGTGCTGCGTGCGCGATTGTTAAAGGTCGTTGGCACGAAAGGAAATTTAGACCACTGGTCACTAAAACGCAATTTCTAGGAGATTGTACAGCTCAGCGAGCTGAACTACTAGCATTTAAGATGGCGCTTGAAAATACCGATCGCGAATTTCCCACACTCATAGTGTGCGATTTATATTACTGCGTTGTCTTATAATGAATACTTGCAGAACTGGGTTCAAAACGGTTTCAAAGATGCAAAAGGTGGCACATTCAAGCATAAAACACTTTGGGAACAAGTAGTTCTTTTACAGAAAGAACTACAAAAGACTCACGTGATACATACACTGAGTCATCAACGTGATGGCGTTCACGTTGCGGGGAATTCATTGGCTGATGAAGCCGCGAAGCCAGCTGTGCAAACGGCTTCCGTAGCTGCTATCACCCGGTCAAAAACAAAAATAGACAGCGAGATATTGCAAGCTGTCAGTGCTACAGTAAAAAATGAGATAAAATCACTCCCGAAAGGCTTTCCAGTAAAGTACTCATACATAACTGATGCGAATAACGTTCCATTTGCTCGAATCCCTGGAGTGGGGGATAGGGCAATTCCAAACATGGAACATAGGTAAAGACTAATTACAGCGGCACACGAAGGGCTAGCTTCTGCACATGCTGGTGTTTCCGCCACAGTATCATTATTAAAACAGAGATATTGGTGGCCACGCATGAGAAAACAAACTAGGAACTATGTTCTAGAATGTGAAATATGCCAAAGGATGAAAGTTTCAACAGTGAAACGACCGGCACAAACACCCCTTCTAATCTCGAATAAACCATTAGCGTGCGTTTACCTGGACCATTGTGGTCCCTTACAAAGGGATGGTAACTATAAATATATCATGATCGCAGTGGATTCATGCACGAGATTCATTTGGATGTGGCCCCAGCGCTCGGCTGACGCCAGAACTGTTATAAAAGATTTGCGAGTCTATATCGGCACATACGCAATTGGCATGCTACATTCTGACCAGGGTCCTGCTTTTAGCTCTCGAGCTTATAAGGAGGCCATGACCAGCATGGGCATTGCATTGCTGTATTCTTGTCCCTTCCATCCTGAGGGAAACGGGTTTGTGGAAAGAAAAAACCGAGACATAAAGCAATCTATAACGGCGAGGGTATTAGGTTCGGGTGATGGGTGGGTCAAACATTTAACAAGTGTCCAACGTAGTCTTAACAATCTGCCAAGAAATTCTCTAAAAGGTTTCAGTCCGTACGAACTATTGTTCGGGACTAGAATGCATATTCAGGACCTTGATAGTCAGACTTCAGTGGTAGAAGAAAAATGCTTTGATATCAAAGATCGTTTGGCTATTTTACAGGACTTAAATAAAACAAGAAAAGACCTGAGCAACATAAAGTTAAAACTGCAGCAAACAGCCACTGAAGAGAAACCACCTGTCCCAGCAAGGCCTGTCTGGATTCCAAAGATTGGGGATCTGGTCAGAGAGAAAATCGCGGTGAAGAAGGAATTTGGGCCTTCTTACAGAAAAGCAGTACCTGTCTTAGCTGTCAACGGAACAAGATCAGTCGTACTACCGCCCCTTGCTGGTAAAAAGGAGAACCGAGTTGTATCCATCGACCTGGTAAAACCACAATCATGTGGCCAATAATAAGTAGTAGGCCAAGTGGACTCCCAAGAAATAGCAGAACACCAAAGTTTGCTACAATACAAGAGGTTCAAACTGAGAGACTAATCACATTTGATAAACCTACAGTGAATCAAAAAGGACTATGCAACAAAGCCATGGAACTTATGCCTCTTAAAACCCAAATTGCAACAGTTCGTCAAGAAACACCTGTCTACAACGATGTAGCTTCAGACTATGCTAATGAAACAAAGAAAATTCCAAAAGCAAATGAAAATCCGGAAGCGATTCCAACAATTGACAGAACTGCATCTGGCTACTTCATCAATTTCGATGACTTTTCTGAGGATCCAAGCGAGCCTGAAGAACAGCCAACAACAAAATCTTTTAAAGACAAAGCAACAGAACTCTTTCATCAACTCAAAGAAACCTATCTGATTTCTCCATGGATTGAATTTTGGATTGTGTTAGGTGTACTTTTCCTCCTGCTTTGGCGCATCATGGGACTTTGTTTGGGAAAATTCATTGAGGGAAAATACAGTACAATGGACACAGCAAGTCAAAACATCAACTTGGTCCTAAAGCCACACAAGTCATCTCACATCGAGAAAGAGAACTATCATCAGTGAATGTCACAGCCAATCCAATACCCGGTGGGGTAGCTAGGGACAAAACTGATTACGAAATTTGTGGCCCGATCGAGCTCTTGAAGTATCCACACCAATTTAAGGTTTCATTAAGTGACTTTGTAAAACCGAGCACATTCTCTGATGATTGGGACTTTGAAAGTATTAATGATATGATGTCAGATTTAGTAATGTCAGCAAAATTTACAGAACATGATTACTTGCAAGGTTCATCTAATTATGAAGAAATGTATTGCTACAACCACTTTGCACATCACTATTTGCATAAATCTGCTCAGCCTAGAAATGTTTTTAATTATAATCAATGGGAACATTGTGCAACTCCACCAAAAGGTAGTTCAAAAACATTTTATGATAAATACCCATACTTCTCAGGGTTTAACACAAGTGATGCAGAAACGTTTTATTTCAAAATGTTAAATAAGACAGGAATGAAAACAATGCTGACAAATACTAAATTGATCTATTCAGAAACATTTTATGAAAAAATGAGTACATTTGGTTTAGATTTTTGGAAAAACAACATTGAAACAAAAACCATCTGGGGTACCAAAGATTGGCAGGTCCAAGGTATAGAATCATTATTTAGAGCCTGCATGATCCCAGAACAAATTATATTCTTGAATGACAAAATTCAAAAGACAACCTGCCTTGGCCTAGCCAAAATTAAAGACTTAAACAAACCGTCTATTCCAAAGCCAACACCTGACAGTAATAGCACTACAGATGTTGTGATAGACGTATCCCATATTTTTAACCAAAACAGAACACATCCTGTTTGGAAAAAATGGTTGATCTGGCCCACAGACACAAATAACTGTCAAGATAGATTCCTGAACAAAATACAGGGGTTCAAATTGACCAGGCCAGACCCTAGATACTCCCAGAGACAATATCCAGGGATAGTTACAACATACAGTGTAGGGAAACTCTGCCTCGAATGGCTACAGAAATCCACACTGGCAGAAATTAAGCAACACTTGACTTTACTTAATGACGGTGCTGACTTGCGTGATTTCTTAATGGGACCACGCAAACAGCGTCAAAAACGTTTCATAGCGGCCAGTATATACACAGCTTACAACGAAGCTTGGAAAGAAACGCAAATTGAAACAGCAGAAAAAATACGGGAAATTGACCGTATTAATTTGGAAAAATCACTTTCTGTTGTAGACAATGGGTTAATGACTCTGTCTTCCAGAATATATTCACTGGACAGTATTGTATCATTTGCTATTGATATAATAGAGCAGGACTTACTAATGTTACAACACGGTCAGTCCCAAGTACGTTCTATTGTACAGCTTGGCTGGACGTTACAAAATCTGCGTTCAGGCTACGTGCCCTGGCGTTTAATCAACACAACATCATTATTCTCTATCTTTAACCTTACTGATACACAAATCAGCTTGGCACAAAAAGGAGCGGAATATACAATTCTGAGTATTGAAAAACTTGAGAGATTGCCATTGACAATGTCAGAACGACCTGTCATTGAATGGATAATACACGGAATAATTACAATTCCGATAACGACTTTCCAATTTAAATACTGTCAAGAGTATATACCAGCAGGCCAGTATGTTGGGTAAAGTGTACATTAAGTCATCATGGAAATTACCTTACACACACACATGTTATAGTGAAAAGGAACAGAATGTATTTCTTAGTGGCAATAATTGTAAAAGATCACTAAGTGGTATACTTCTGTGTCAAGGTATTAACTTGCATGGGGCCTGTGAGGGGTCTTCAAATAACCTTTCATGTCACCAGCATGGCACACCTGCAACTCAAATAGAGCCATTCTTTAGACGGCTTTCTAACGGGAGCTACATTCTAATAGTGGACCACAGATGTTGTGGCATGGTGCCAGGATAAGCTTATCTAGTGAGCGTTAGTTCCATGGTCACTTGCTGTATGCAAGTATTGTATCCAAACAGCACTCCAGACAGGAAGGAAATAATTTGGCCCTTTTTGAATATCTCTTCTATTCCAATTGATACTTTAAGCAGAATGAAGTCTGTTCTTTTACAGACAACTGTGCCCTTGACGTCATCAAAAGAAATGTATGATCTACAAGTTGCAAGGACAACAGCAGAGATACATACACTTTTATCAACAAATTGCCCCCTGCATTACGCAGAAATGTTAAGCCAAATACTAAATATGTCTGATACCAGTGGTATCCCACATGTTTTTAAGACGATTTTTTCGGGACTATTAACACCCTTCAAAACAGTTCTGGGCATCTTTCCTAATTTTGTCCATTCTGTCTTTGGCGGCCTACCACTCCTGTTGGGACTCGTAGCAGGCATTTTATTTTTGATTCTCCTGCTTCGTTATGGCAAGCCATGTCACAGACAAGACTCCAGCAACGATGGAAGAAACGATCCTAGCTATACGCTATCGGGACCGCGTAACTAAAGTCCTTGGATTAGCCCGGCTAAGAGATCTGAATATGACCTGGTTTCTTTCATTCAGACCCATCTGGCAGAATTGTATCTTACCTGTGCTTCGATGTATGCTATGCGGAGAAGAATGCGTGTTGGGCGTCTGTCTTACACTACAATCAGCAGTACCATTGGATACAGATACTTTGCTAAGTCCTGTAACGGCTCATGCATCGTGTTGTCCCCAGCGGTTACCAATCCTGATGACGGCATTCAATGAGACTTCACCACTGCGATTGAAGGGTGGTGAAAAACGAGATGAGAGCAGCATCACCCAGGTATGACCTTCTGTGAAAAATGCTGATCAAGACATCGATGATAGCAATCATTCTCACGACTGCACAGTTGCGGCATTTTCCAACTTGGTCGAAATTTCACCTGAAGCGGTAAACTGCTTTTTTGAAAGTCTGTCTGAAATGATGTTCTCCCCTGAACAGAAAGAATAACTTTAAAGCAAACAAGCACACAGCGTTCCATGAACATTGAATTTGGCCTTCAGCTTTGATAAACAAAAAGCAACTGAAAATATTTGGAACTATTTTTGCCCTGAAAGCGAAATAGTTTTTTTCTTCCACTAAAAAACCAAATTTTTCTTCTCTTCCCTTCCAAAATATTTCCCTTTTTTTGGCACTTGTACTCTGCTTAAAGTAGAACTATTCTTAGAGAATAGAGCTTCTATTTTTAGGAACTCTAGAGACTATATATTACCTCAGCCTCTAGCATATTTACAAAATAACTGCATTTATATGTGATGGAATGGTCTCGCACTTCTTTTCTGTATTAAGAGCCATTTCATGTGTAATTTTCACATTATCATTCAGCTAATATTTATATGCATCCTTTTTAGGTCGAGCGTAGCGAAGGGACCTCTAGTATACTTTAGTATACTTTGTAAATGGGACAGGGGAGGTGCACGCGCTTTCCGTCTCGGATTTGATCTCGTGAGCGCGCATGTGTGCGAGCGCGACTCTGCCATGCGCTTTGGAAAACGAAACCTAAGAGCCGCGCGCGTGAGCTGTCTACGGTAGAAGCTCACGCGTGCGGCTCTTAGGTTTCGTTTTGACCTTTTATCTGACCACTTAAAGCCCTGCTGTCTGTGCTTCTGTTCAGCGTCTTGACCCTACGCGACATGTATATGGCCAAAGAAAATGTGGTCACGCCAGAAAGAGAGGAACCGCGCGAGCCTCGGAGGCAGCCTGCCGTGCCTCTCTACACCGGGCCCGTGCTGCGTTTTCAATACTGGTGAGAGCTGATGGCGGCTGGGCATGGGTGGGTAGCCGACAAGAATGCATGCATACAGGCTGCCATAATCTTAAATTATCCGTGCTACGCGAAATCAATAGAGTAGAGAGCGACTTTTCACGACATTCAGCACCCGACACACTCAGTCCTCATTTAAGACGGCCTGTGCTACGCGAAACCAGAGAGTTGTGAGAGACTTTTAATTACATTCTGCGCCTGTCACACTTAATCCTCATTGCCGTTTTTGCGGGCACATGTTCACACATGGCAAATGCTAGCTACCGCTCCCTATTTTGGAACAATACTTTGTCTTGGCTGGTGGTCGTTTTTATTTTTTTTATAGATTTTTTTTTTTTTTATAGATTTAATCATATACTTACAGTAAACATCAGCGAACAAATAAAAGCCCAAAGACTGCTCTACAGAGTCTATTTCGTGAGCTAAGAGCATTGACCACAAACCAGTAGACGACTTACTCAGTGTCTTCTACATAGAGACAACTCATTGCCATTGTTTTTTTTTTTTTTTTTTTTTTTTTTTTTTTTTTTTGGAAAACCTTTATTGAACAATGGAAGCTCACAAATACTGGCCTACAACCCCACGGGCTGGCCAGAAACAGAATGGTCAAATAACCAGCATACAAAAAGAAGATCTGCACAGGATATAACATCAGGAGTACTGGTGAAGCAATAAAACAATCGAGCGTTCAGCAAGAGCAGGATAAGAAAGGTTAAGTTTTCTAGCACGGGGAGGGGACCAAAGGAATAACGGGCCGTATATGAGAATACAAGGGAGGGACCGCGGCAAGCCGCCATTTTATAAACACAACGTAAGAAAATGAAGCCATATAATCAAATCTAGCAAAGGATAGAAACAGAATCAGATCATCAAACAGCAACAGTGGCAACAATCAATCGCGCTCACCCACCTCCGCCCCTACCCGAACAAAGAAGACGTATTCAAAAAGCCCCAGCACAAAGACTAAGCAATACGCACCCCAACGGAAAAAGGGCACCTCCATAAAGGAGGAAGGGAAGGAGGGAGAAAAGGACAACAAAAGGAACACCCGCCAGACCATGCACCCCCAGGGGGAAAAACAGGACAAAAAAACCGGCATGCGATGGAACAGAAACACGATACCAGAAGAGGCAGCGAACCACAATCAGCCACACACCGGAAGAAGGACAGAAAACCCCCGGGGGAGATACGAGGTGACAGAGTCCCGAAAAAGTGGATACACAAGAGCCATAGAACAAAAAAAGGAAACTAAGGGGGGAAAAAGACCCCCCGACACAAACAGACCCCCCCCACCCACCCCTAAGCCCACCCTGCACCCCTGCAGAAGGCTACGGCCTACCCCCCCGCAGCGTGCCTGTCGCCCTAAATAGAACCCGAAATTTAGTAGAGCAAGGAAAGTTAGAATTAAAAGACAAAAAAGGGGGGGGGGGAAGGAAGGGAAGGAAAGAAGGGAGTAAAGACATACAAACATACACACGGGGGAGGGCCAAAGACAGGAGTAAACGCACCCATCCACCCGCCCGGGTTAAAGGTCCAAGTCCTCGGGAAGCCAAAGAGTATCAGGCCAAAGTCCAGGAGCACTAATCAGTTACACAAAACCATATCAGGACACAAAGATCATCCAAACCGTTCATGAGCTACCGCATATAAGAGCCAGGTTTCATCAGCCCTGACCCTTTTTATCCAAAGCAGTAAGGGTCCGATCCAACGAGGACCCTGCCAGAAAGAACAGAAGGCAGGCAGCAGGAGAGTCCAACGGCAGTCCAAAAAAGTCACAGGAAGAAAAGCACGGAAGATCCAGGAAAATCACAGAATGTAGCAAACGATGCAGGTACAGTTCCAAGGATAGATCCAGAAAAACCGACCCATCCGGGCCGGCACAGGAGACGTCATCGGGCAGTGGTGATTGAGAGGGACCAGGAGAATCATGAAAGTCCGGCAAAACAAAATCCAGCTCCCGGGCCAAGGGCAGAGGAGGCAGCACAGGAGGAGAAGGCGCCGTCAGGTTGCGCACCTCCGGGGCGGCAGCCAGGGCAGAGGCCGCCAGGAGAGTACCAGCCACACCCCGCGATATCAATGCCTCATCCGGTCGCGGGGGCCCGGGAGGCCCGCAGTGAGGAACCGTCTCCAGAGCCAGGAGTGGCGCGGCCACCGAGAGCCGCCAGGATAGCAGGACGTTCAAGATCCCCTTAAGTGCAGGAAAACATTCACAGTATCCGACACCCGGGCCTTGCGTCGGGCCCCCAGTGCTCGTCCGGGCCCGGCCCAAACAATTGGGGTTGGTCGCCATCTTGAGAGCCCGCACAGGCCGCGCGGCCAACAACCTCCGCCGGGGCGGCAGTCAAGCAGAAGAAGTCCCGCCGACAGGCAGAAGAACACCCCGGACAGGAAGGGGGGCCACCAGAAGAAGGGGATTCGCCGGCCCCCCAATGTCCCCAGTCCCGTTCTCCGAGTCCGGGCGGCAAAGAACAAAATGGCCGGACCTGAGAACAAAGGGGGAGGAAGCTGAACACACGAGGAACCCCAATAATGAAGGGCAGCGTCACCATCCCAGGCTGCTGCCACACAGGAGTCTCTCAGCCAGGAACCTCCGGCTCACACGAACAGCGGCCCTCCAATCACCTCCAGCGCGCCCCGAAGGGCAAGCCCGCAGGCTGCATCCGGCCCAGGAGCCGGGACGAAGAACCAGGCCAGTCCGTTCTCGAGTCCCGGGAACGGTCGGGAGCACTGCACCGGACCCACAGCAGCCAGGACAACTGGAACAAGTGGTAAGTGCCTGCAGAGCGTCGGAATAGTACCACACAGCAAGGAGGGCTTCCCGGGGCAGGATAAATGCAGGATAAATGTGAAAAACACCCTCATTGCCATTGTTATTTGTAATATCAATACATCTAAATCATGTAAATACAAAACATATTGCATTACAAATGCTATAGGTATCACATTTGCGAAAGTTATAACTATTGGCATTGTAAATGACAAAGCTATTAATTTAGCTATTTAAAAAAAAAAAAAAAAAAAACTTTGCCATTTACAATACCAATAGCTCAAACTTTCCTAATGCGAGACCTATTGCATTGCAAATGCTTGTTTAAAGAAAGATTACACTGCTTGAAAAGCGTACAGTACCTATAATCATTTTCATGTATTTTGTATACACCATTTCAAAAGCAAATATGTATTTTGGGGTGGGTTGGTATACACATGCACCTTTAAAAATGTTTACTATTGCTTAGTTTTAGTAATGATGGACATTAATTCGTGGAGTGGGTGTAGTGTTTTTATCTAGGAACCAGAATCGATATTTCTATTATATGCCCTTGTCCGGTTATAATCAATAATATCCATACAACGGCATAGTAATCATATCCATAATTCAGCCGTAGCACATGCTGTCACATTAAGCAAGACTACTTCCCCGGCCCCCTAGAAAGCACACCGAGTTCTCTAAACAAAACCAAGCCTCCAGCAACCTGGGAAATCCCCATTGCTTTTGTTTTGATTTCGTCCTAGAACTCCTGTAAAGCACTGTAAGAACGGCCAGTTCTTAGTGACATCTTTATTGACGTCTTATGTCCAACCTTACGTCAAACCCGGCACCTTTCAGGTATAAATATACCAACGTTGCCTTAAGCAAACACACGGTGGTGGTTTTGGAGCAGCTGTCTACTTGCCCGAGAGCCCAGCTGATGCGAGACCCCACGGACGCTGCCCCTCCCTTTTGACGCGCTGAGAAAGACGCTGTCTTTTCTCCTGCCAAAAAAATCCAGCTCCGGCGTTTCCAGCCTACCCTTGCGGGTTACTGGAATATCGAGTCCTGAGAGAGAGATACCAGACCTCCTGCTTTCTATTACCCAGGTACGCAGCTGACTAAACCCTTAAAGAGAATTCTTGAGTCAGATTCTTGGCAAAACAAACTTAACTTAAACTGCTACTTACTTACTCCTTCCCACGTATTAGGCTTAGGTCAGATACACTGGGGTAGGCGTATTTAGAAGCACCAATTGAGTACGATTAGTCAATGTATATATGTATGTATATATTTTATCTATTTTAAAGTATCATATGGCTAAGAAACCATATCAATGCTTTTACAGTATTATTTTATAATCCTCCTTTTACTGTACGCACTTTACTTTACCATGAGTATTACAATCGTGGCAATTCATTTCTCTTGCATGAGGAAGAAGACTGCTCAATAAATTATACCTTTTATTGAAAACGCCCGTCTCTCTTTTCTCTGCATTCTGGTGAAACTAAGTACGCACATTTGACTGAGTGAAATAGCTGTCTTTTGTTTTCACACGACTCTAGAGATACACTCTTATTCAGGGAGAGCAAAGTTGTCATGTTTTATGGTTGTCAGAAGCTAATCCCTTCTTGTCTATCCAGGGAGGTTAAACTCCTCCTCGTTTATTCGAGAAAGTTTCTAGAGACCTCTGAGCTAGCTGGCAAACCTTAAGTCTAATATAGTCAGTAGAGACCTAGTCGACCTCAGTCCTACGTCTACACTGCTGAATATGTTATTCCAATGCGCAGAGCCTATTGGGAATATAGGAACTACACTACAACACGAAACACGAAAAAAGGAACTAATTTGACGAGTAAATACTACAACGCCCATTTTCTATGTACTGCCGTGGTGTCTCGTGCAGTGGGACAGCTCATCAGGGCAAGAAAATATTACAAAGTTAATCGGAATGTTTGCATATGATCTACATACCTTTGAAAACCATGTTGACTACTGTAGGTGTCGTATAGCAGGCGCACTGTTGGCCAGAATACAAGTTTTATCGTTTACAGTGCTGTGAGTAGTGTCGTACTGAGCGTGCACTGTGCTTCAATGTACATATCAGGAGACAGTAGTCAAATCAAAAGGCACAGTGCAGTGTCTGCAGAAGTTGCCATGAGTGTGCACATTGCACTCTTCCTTCCCCCGCACTCCTTACCCATAGGGCAGCCCTGCAGGAAGCGCTCCATATTCAGCCTTTGCAGCTCCCGCTCTGCCAAGCAGACGGCACCCAGCACAGTGCTCCAGAGAACAAATGGCATCGCAGGAGAAGACGGACAACTGAAGCCTGGCCCTGGAAAGGGACGGTCATGGAAATTGAGGAAAGAACAAGACCACTGAGGACCCCTGTAGAAAACTAAGTGTGAAATACTGTTGGCAAGGAATGATGCTACCACTCTAGAGTATCAACACGTGATAGTGACCACCTGACTACCAAGTCTCTGTTTCCTATGTACATGTGGCAATGTTGATATAGCTCATTCTGAGCAAGGACGCAATCAAGCAAGCAAGCAATCAAAGCATTTGTAAAGCGCACTACTTAACCGTGAGGGTCTCAAGACACTGGGGGGGGCAGGCTGCTACTGCTCGAATAGCCAGGTTTTGAGGAGTTTTCTGAAGGTAAGCAGGTCCTGGGTCTGCCGTAGGAGGATGGAGAGGGTGTTCCACATCTTGGCGACGAGGTGGGAGAGCGATCTGCCGCCGGTGGCTGCTCTTTGGATGCGGGGGACTGTGGCGAGGGCGAGGTCGGCAGAGCAGAGCTGGCAGTTGGGGGTGTGGAAGCTGAGTCGTCTGTTGAGGTATGCTGGTCTGGTGTTGTGGAGTGCCTTGTGTGCATGGGTGAGGAGCTTGAAGGTGATCCTCTTGTTGACGGGAAGCTAGTGCAGGTCTCTCAGGTGGGGTGTGATGTGGCTGCGGCGAGGGATGTCGAGGATCAGGTGTGCCGAGGCATTTTGGATGCAGTGAAGTCGTTTCAGGAGTTTGGCCGAGGTTCCTGCATAAAGGGCGTTTCCGTAGTCTAACCTGCTGCTGACGAGGGCCTGGGTGACCGTTCTTCTTGTTTCCGTGCGGATCCACCTGTAGATCTTGGGGAGCATGCTGAAGCAGGAGGACGAGTCGGTGTTGACCTGCTTTGTCATGGAGAGAGTAGAGTCGAGGATGAACCCCAGGTTGCGTGCGTGGTCGGTGGGTGTTGGTGCTACTCCCAGGGCGGTCGGCCACCAGGAGTCGTCCCAGGCTGAGGGGGTGGAGCAGAGGATGAGGACTTCTGTCTTGTCCGAGTTTAGCTTCAGTCGGCTGTTCTTTATCCACTCGGCGATGGCTTTCATTCCTTCATGGAGGTTGGTTTTGGCAGTGAGGGAGACCTTGGTGAGGGAGAGGACCAGCTGGGTGTCGTCTGCATAGGAGATGATGTTGAGGACGTGCAGTCTGGCGAAGTGGGTGAGCGGTGCCATGTAAATTTTGAACAAAGTCGGGCTCAGGGATGAGCCCTGGGGTATGCTGCAGATGATCTCTGTGGCTTTGGAGCGGAAAGGGGGGAGGCGGACACTCTGGGTTCTGCCGTAGACGAAGGAGGTGGTCCAGTACAGAGCCTTGTCTTGGATTCCAGCGTCGTGGAGGCGTGTGCGTAGGGTGCGGTGGCGGCTGACAGGTCCAGGTTTCTCCATTGTCCAGCAGGGCCCTGATGTCATCGGTGGCGGCAATGAGGGCAGTTTCGGTGTTGTGGTTGCTGCAGAACCCGGACTGGGATGGGTCCAGGATACTGTTCTCCTCGAGGTAGCGGGTGAGTTGTCTGTTGACGGTCTTGTCAATGAGCTCCGCCGGGAACAGGAGCAGGGAGATGGGCCGGAAGTACTTGAGGTCCTTGGGGTCAGTCTTGGGTTTTTTGAGTAAGGCATTGATCTCTGCGTGCTTCCTGCTCTCTGGGAAGGTTGCTGTCTCGAAGGAGATGTTGATGGCTTTCCGGAGATAGGGTGCGATGGTGGTGCTGACTTTGTTGAAGGTGTGGTGTGGGTATGGGTCTGATGTAGATCCGGAGTGGATGGTGTTCATGATTTTGATGGTGTTGTCGCCGTTTATATTGGTCCAGGAGAGCAGGGGTCAGTGCGGATGGTGGCCGTGGGGACTGAGGTCTCAGTGGTTGTTGGGATGGTCGTGGCGTTGAAGCGGTCGTGGATGTCTGCGATCTTGCGATGGAAGAAGGTGGCAAGGAAGTCGCTTAGGTCTTGAGAAGGTGGGATGTCGTTGGTGTTGGAGCTGGGGTTGGAGAGTTCCTTCACGATGTTGAAGAGCTCTTTGCTATTGTGTGCGTTGTTGTCTAGGCAAAGTTCGAAGGAGGCCCTTATGGCGGATCTGATGAGGTGATGGTGTTTGCGGGAGGCGTTCTTGTGGGCTGCGTAGCTGTCCGGTGTCTGTTCACGGTGCCATTTCTTCTTTAGCTTTCAGCAGGTTTGCTTGGAGGCCTGGAGGTCTTCAGTGAACCAGCTGGCTTTCTTGCTGGTGTCATTCGGACGGTTTCTTGATCGGGCGAGGGTGTTGGCGCAGTCGTCTATCCATTGTCTGAAGTTGAGGGCGGTGGAGACCGGGTCGGCGGGTGGGCTCCGGGCAAGGGTGGTGGTTAGCTGGTCTTCGGTGACTGTACTCCAGCAGCGGCGGGGGATCTGTTGGGTGCGGTGGTGCGTGGTGGCTTTCCGGAAGGTGAAGTGGATGTAGCGATGGTCAGTCCAGTGGAGTTCGGTGATGTGGTTGAGGTTGAAGGAGACGTGGGAGCTTGCGGAGAAGATGGGGTCAAGCGTGTGGCCAGCCGAGTGGGTGGGAGCTGTGACAAGTTGTCTGGACCTGAGTTTGGCGAGGTTGTTGATCAGGGTGGTGAAGTTGCGGTCGTTGTTGTTCTCGAGGTGAAAGTTCAGGTCCCCGAGAAGGATGTTGTCTGTGGAGGCAAGGGCGTGTGTGCTGACGAAGTCGGCAATGAACTGTGGTCGGGGTCAGGGTGGTCTGTAGACGAGGGTTCCTCTGAGGGTGGTGTTGGGATCGGTGTAGATCTGAAAGTGCAGGTGTTAGGCGGTGCTGAGGGTGTAGTCGGTGTTGGTTGAGACTCTGAGAGTGTTCCTGTGATCAATGGCAATTCCTCCTCCTACTCCAGTTTGTGTGGTCCCTGCGGGTAATCTTGTAGCCGTCCGGGATGGCTATGGCGATGTCGGGTGCTGAGGAGGGGTTCAGCCAGGTCTCCGTCAGGAAGGTGACGTCAGGGGAGGTTGAGTCGAGGAGGTCCCAGACTTCCACGGCATGTTTGCGGGCGGAGCCGGCTGAGCGGGTGTTGAGAAGGATGCATCTGAGGTAGTTGGGTTCTATACTGGTCGGTGTGTTGGCGGGTCGGATGCTGGTGAAGCTGCAGTTCCGGCAGGAGAAGGCTCTTTGGGTGCGCTTGGTGGGGCCAGGCAGCAGGCATATGATCGTCCGGCGTGGAGGGTGTTGGCATCGTAGTGGAGACGGGCATCGTGGCGTGAGAGGGGGCCAGGGGTTCTGGCGCTGGGTGCGGTCCAGGAGCGGATGGGCGCAGACGGGCTTGACTTAGGTGCGCCTTTGGCGCAGCGACAGCTATAAGAAGGGGAGGTGGGAAGGAGGAGCAGCTGGGAGGTGAGAGCGGGCGAATGGGAGAGTGGGGGGGTCGGGTCGCAGGGGGGTCGGGGCTGCAGAGGGCTCATTGGCGGGAAAATGGGACAGCGGGAACCGGGATTGAGGAACGGCGAGGGGTACAGAAGGCAAAAAGGGGAAAGAAAAACGGGCAAAGGCACAGTAATGGCAGGAGGAGGAATAACAGATTAAGACCATGCACAGATCAGCAAATTACGGGGGAAACGAGGCAGGAGGGCACAAAAGGTAAGAGGGCACAGCGATGCCACAAGAGGGAGGAGGAATGAAGAAAATAAAATAATGCACAGATTAGCAAACAATAAAACTGCACAGATCAGCAAATTACGGGGGACACGAGGCAAGGGGCACAAAAGGCAAGAGGGCACAGCAATGGCATGAGGGGGAGGAGGAATGAAGAAATAAGATAGAACAAGTAAGCAAGATACAGGGAGCAAGAGCAAACCTTTGGCCTACCACTGGCCACCAGGGATGAGGCGCAGATGGCAGCCTGCGGGTGGAGGAGGGCCTCGAATTTAGGCAGCGGCAGCTGGGCTGGGGCACGGCACACAGGTGGTGCTGTGCGGTGTGGGGAGCGACCTGCCTGGAAGGGTCAAGGGTCGCTCTCCCCCCCCCCCCCCCCCCCCCAAGGACGCCCCACCCCCCCAGGACCAAATTCTTCCCTTTTGCATCGTATGTTCAAGAAGTTTTAATGCCCCCTTGCTGGATGGCTGCCTCATCCATGGACCCCATATGAAATGGGCTTCACAGGGAGAAGCGATTAAGGAAGCAAGTATACTCAAAAACTGTGTGAATTGGAGGCTTATTAAATAACCAGTTATTCAGGCTATAGATATGCGTCCCTACTTTCCCATGAGTATGGTGATCGTTTTAACAACAAATAAGCTGGCTCGTCAATATTAAGCATGCACGGTCTAGCGCATATAGTATAAGTATGTTTTTTTTGCCTGACAGGGACATGTTGGGTTTGGTTAAGTCGCCCCTTCTCTAGGGTTGCCACATTTCTCAGACAAGACTTACCCTGCACGTCTGTGACTCTGGAGAGAGAGCTGAACATGCACCGAAGATAGGCAAACAGTGTCTGACATTTGTCCTCGGTCTTTGCACAGCAAATATGATGAGATCAGAACAAGATTTATTCTACTGTTTACAGAGGAGCTCGAAGGGAGTAATAACAGGGCCAATCGTGTGAATTGCTTTTCAACAAATAAAAAAGTAGTTTCTAAAATGGATGCTAAAATGGTGACCAGTGGATTGATATAGAACTTGGTCCCTGCTCACCGGGGAGGGCTAAACACAGCAAAAGGCATGACAAATGCATGCCATGGACAAATGGGGAGAAAGAACAGGAGAACGACGAAGGAGTGAGCACATGGGAAGCCTATGGGCAGGCTGAAGTCCACCAAGTATATACAACATGTCTCAAAGAGACACCTCAAGCTCTGTCTACCTGAGATCTAAAAAATGGCGTAATTAAAATAAGACAAAAACGACAAAAAATCGAGTCGATAGGAGATATGCAGGTTTGAAGATTTCAGTGAAAATAGTGACAAAAATAGCATGAAGTGTCAACTGTGGGTATCTGGTTGTGCTAGATCAGGACAAAGTCACAAGTTCCAGCAAGCTACAGGGACCCAGGTAAGCCCATTGAACAAGAGTACCTCAGATCCTGGCAGTGGAGCGTTGCAAGGTCCCATGTCAAGGATGCATCATGCAGCCGAGACGATGCGTCACTTCGTCACTTCCAAGGAGCTGCGAGGCTGTGATGCAAGGTCCTGCATCGCCATCGAAGATCCCTTCAACGAGGGCCTGCGATGCAGAGTTTGGCATCGAGTATGCGTTGCGCATCTAAGGCAATACGTCAGTTTCATGGAGATGTGAGGCTCCGATGCAGGAACCTAAACAGCTGTTGTGGTTGCTGTTGATGAGAGATTTGCGATGCGAGATCCTGCGTTGGGGAGCCGTTGGGGAGCGGTGGTTCCTATGCGGGCTGCAAGGTCATTGGTGTGTCCTTGTGCCTGGGGAATCCTTGCTGCAGAGGTGATGTGCCAGTTCTGCTTTGGGTTGCACCGCACAGCAGAGGAGGTACGTTGTTTCTGCTGGATCAACAAAAAAGCTAGCACAGCACCTTCAGGCTCACTTTCAAGGTTCCAGGACTGGGGTGGCATCACTTGGCAGGGTAGAACTTGCACATGAAAAAGTTCAGATTCTGGGTTCATGGTTGCTGGAGCCTTCTGTCCCTGAGGTTATAGTTGGGAAGCCAGCCAACTAGCCCTTGGAGTCACTCTGTTGTCCTGGGTTCATCAGATGCAGGTCCAGTCGTAAACACCCAGGCAAGAGGACAACAGGCAGCAGGGCAGCACAGCAGTCCAGCAGAGTGGAAGTCCTTTCAGTAGCACAACAGTCTTTCTTCCTGGCAGAGTCCACAGATGCAGAAGTATAGTGAAGAGTTGGGGTCTGAGGTCCAATATTTTTACCTGGTGCCCACTTCGAAGTGGTGGAAGTTTCTAGATGTTTCCACCTGCCCGAGGTGTCCAGCATCCCTTTCCTCCCTGTCCTACACCCAGCTTGTCTGGATTCACAATAGACTAGTGACGATCCCTTTGTGAGAGTGCTCAGGCAGTGGCTTTGTGATGTGCATGTGTGGTAGGTGACAACTCCTCCCCTTCTTTAACTCAAATGGACCCACACTGCCAACATCTGTCTATCTTTTGTCTGGCTGTATGGGAGCAATATACAAATACCAGCTGTACCAAGTCATGTGGCCCCAGAACAGGCTGCAGGCACCAAATGGTTAGGACAAGAAAATACCAACTTTCTAAAAGTATTCAACTTTTGGGGGTGAGGGATGCACACCATCTCATCATGACTACTCCACTCTTGTCCATTATTCTGACAAAGTGTGTGCAGATTGGTTTGTACCCTGCTCAAATGGCACCTGGGTAAGAACATTCTCAGAACTGGGGAGACGTCTTGCCCCAACCAAACGCACAGCTGAATTGCGCCTTAGTGGCGGTCATGTAATTATTCCAGCTTTATCCATGTAATCCTGTTAATCCAAACTTTTCAAACACTTTTTTCAACTTTTTCCAATGTTCAATTCAACTTTCTGAAAGTGGCATTTTCCGAATTGTGAATAAAATTCTGAGTTTACCATTAAAGATGGCTTTTAATTACAATTCTTTAGACACGAAACTCGAGTTGTCGATCTGCTCCTATTTGGAAATTATTGCTTATTGAATGTAATACAGTAACTCCAATGTTATCCTATAGGAGAGTTAGGCCAGGCTGTAGTGAAAAATAAATATAACATGTTTTCACTTCCAGGACATGTAAAACTCAAAAGTCCATTTTCTACTTTTTAAATACATTGCACCTTGCCCTCTGGGCTGTCCAGGGCCTACTCTATGGTTGATTTGTATGTAATAAAAAGGAAGGTTTGGCCTTGGCAAAAGGTTTATTTTGCCAGGTCGAAATGGCAGTTTAAAAGTGTGCACACACAGGCTGCAATGACTGGCCTGAGACATGTTTAAAGGGCTAGTTAAGTGAGTAGCACAATCAGTGCTGCATGCCCTAGTACCATTTAATTTACAGGCCATGGGCACATGTAGTGCTACTCTACTAGGGACTTAAAAGAGAATTAAATATGCCAGTTGGGTGAAAGCTAATTTTACTATGTCTTGAGGAGAGAGCACAAGCACTTTAGCACTGGTTAGCAGTGGTAAAGTGCATAAAGTCCTAGAAGCCTACAAAAATTGGTTTAAAAACAGGAGGGTGAAAGCAAAATGTTTGGGGCTGACCCTGCAAAAAGGGGCCAAGTCTAGCAGACTGACTGATATTCTTCTTATTGAGCTCACCAAAGAGAGGGGTGTTGCGTACATTTTTCTTTGTCAGACATATGGTGGCAGGCTGACCACAGAATAATGTTGGAGAACCTTTGGTCCATTTTTTTCATCTGGCCAGATTCATATTTCATTTATTATAGTTTTCCTAATTTTCTTTTGAAGATGCATTGACTAGAGTACAGCATAGTTTGTTTTAATCATGACGTTTTTTCTCTTTATTGTATTTTAAGGTATGTTTTATGGAGATCTTCTATTTTATGCTGTGCTTTTAGTACTTGCCGTCACATTGAATGAAATGCCCTTTCTTGTGTGTACTTTTATTGCCTGAAAGCTGAATAAAGTTTTATTGACTGACTGACTTAATTACTCTGAGATCAGTATTATTGTAGGTCCTTTAATGGGCTTATTGAATCATGTATTTTATCCGTGTCCGTATTTATGATGCTTTGAGGGTATATTTAATCTAACATATGGCATGTAGGCTCTAAAGAGAGGAATAAACAATGAAATCTGGTACACTGTTTATATACTCTTTTATTGTTTTATAGCTGAAAACCAGCTGGGTGAAAGAATTTTAAATGTAATTTTCAATGCTGGATATAAACTTTTATTTTTGCAGTATTACAGTCACTTCTTTAACATTGTTATCGATATTCATAAACTTTTCAGGTTTCTGTAAAACCATCTAATTGATCCTTAATACTCCTAAAAAAGTTGTAAGGGAAGAGGGATCCCTTCTTTGTTCTAGACAAAATGTAAACATTATAGATGGAATTCACTGAATTGATGACTGCTGCCTTTTGTCTTTCAAAATAGAAAGACTGTTATTTTATTTTGAATGTTGGGACTATGTCACACACTATGGGGCCGATTAGGATGGCGGTTAATCTGCATCCCCCGGGCCGGCCCAGAGGATGCGGATTAACCGCCGCGGCCACATACAACACCCACCGCCAGATTAGGATGGCGGTGGGATTGCGGTGGTACCAGCAGCGGCCGGCCGGTCCATCCGCCGCTGATCCGCGGGGTGGTGAGGGCTATTTGGTGACGGTGTCTGCAAGACACCGCCAGCCAAATTAGGATGTGCACGGACACATGCTTTTCCGCGGCGGCTTTACCGCCGTGGAAAAGCATGTGGACTTTGGCGTTTGGGAGCCCGTTGCGGGCCCCCATGGTGTCGGGGGTGCACATGGGGGGTACCTGTGGTACCCCCCAACATTTACATGCACAAAACGGCAGGCACCGCGCGGTGCCTGACGCTTTGTGCATGTAAATGTAAAACATGCAGTTTTAACATTGCGGCGGGTGCTGCTTCAAGCAGCACCCGTCGCAATGTTAAACATACAGGATGTGACCGCCAGGGTGGCGGTCACATCCTAATTTTTCACGGAGGGACCGCCGCTGCCCCTGCGGACGGTCCTTCCACCTCTGGGGTGGCAGACGGACGCAGGTCCGTCCGCCATCCTAATCCCTATGTTCGGTTGACGGACACAGTCATTATCACTAGCCTTTGCTACCATCAGTGTTCATAACAAGTGTAGCATTTCAAGCATACTATTCAGAACCGTATAATCTCCTTCATTCCTGAAGATTTCACCAAATAATACAGCCTTTTTTTGAAAGCTAGTGAAGTTGATGACCATACCTATCTATCTCTTCCCTTCCATTCTAGATATAGTATTACTGCGAATCATTTCATATTGTGTGTACTTTTTTACAAACTCATCTTCTTCTTTGGCTCCTACTTTCAGAAAAGAGTCCAAGGTTTTCTGCTAAATTGATGATTTTGGGTCACACTTTTATCTATAATTTCGAACACCTTCAGCTCCATCGTATTTATTTTTTATCATCTATCAGTTCAGTACTTGTATCTTGGTTTGTTGTGGTCAATTTGACTGGTAGATTTAGGTAGATTACAGTTAGGAGCACAGAAGTTCATTTTTTACTATTTCTCTCATTAGTATATCTTCAGTAGTCTCCACCGTGAATTAGATTTCTTTGTCGTCCTTTCCTTGTGTTCCTTTGCATTCGGTGTTTCTTATCACCTCATTATTTCTTAACTACATACAATTCTTTTTTCTTCTCTTTAATGTATTTTCCGATGTAGTTTTTGTTAGATCAGTTACCTCAACCCCTGGCTCCAAGTTTAGTTTTCTGATCGTCTCCTCCTACACATTATTCACAACTAATGGCAATTGTAAATCACTTAATTCATTTTCCTGTCAGTTTGCCTCCACATCTGATTATAGTACACCAGACAGGCCAGTACCTTGTGCCTTATTAGCTATTAGAAGCCGAGCCTCATTAGTGTTTTCAGAACTCCATTTAGGACTGCTCCCAGATAATCTTTGAACTGAGGCACTGTTTGAGGTTAATCTGCCCCCCTCATACCCAATCTGTCTATTTTATTTTTACCAGAACATGTAGGGTCTCTATATAGTCAGATTTCACTATAAATGGTTCTAAAAGAGTTAATGTTGTGTCAATGATATTTTCAAATTTGATTCCAAAGTGTGTGAGGCTAACATTGGATTAATGAAAGGATGAAGGTCATTTAAAAATAGTACAGGTTCCTTATAATTCAGGCTTAGAAATAAACAATCTTGTTCGGTTATCATTGTTTCATCCAGTGAGAATGATACAGGAGTAGTGGAAGTGAGAGTAGTGTTCATGTAAGGTCACCTTCTTCTTTCATACAATTGGTTACTGGAGAACTTTGTCATTTGGTCACCAAGATTCTTCTTTCATAATAACATCAAACGTACTGACCTATCACTCTTACTTCACTACAGTACATCCTCTTTCGGGGCTTCCAATTCGTTGTCAGTTTCCTCTTTCTGTTTTGATCTAATTCTGCCTTCATTTTTACAAGACGTCTAGGTGCCTGTTATATTAGAACTCCCCTCCCATTACATTTTCTAATCTAATCATTGACTGATTTTCATGTCCACATTAGTCTCACACCAGTTTATAGATTGGTCCTATTAATAATCTAATATTGTGTTTTTACAAGCAGTTTTCTCTTTCAACCGGTACTCTGTGTCCCATTGTAGTGGACAGGAAGTCGGGCACTGCTACATGTTTGAGCACTTTGACATTTCTCTACTCGCTTTTTCTGTATAACAACATTAATCAGATATTTCTGGTCCATTTTATTTTATTTGCCTTTCATTAATTTCCTATTTTTCTGTTCAGTGTTCTAAGGTGGACTGGACTCTTTTTCCACGCATTGAATTTATTTCATGTCTCACACTGACACTTAGAGTTACTTCCGCTAAGAATTGTTTTCAGATCTTTTTCGTTATTTGCACACATCAACCAGGCTCTTTTTAGGTCTCGCGACCTATCGATGCGCGCATGCGCATCGAGCGGAGCGAGAATTCAAGCGGCGAAAACGTCATGAAACCACCAGCTTTTTGCTGGCGTTTTCATGAAGTTCATGTGAACCACGTGTTCAAACATGAACGTGCATCAGCCTCCCTCCATTTGCCGCACAGCACATCAAAGGGCTTCGCCCAGTGTGCGCTCTGCGGCTTCTCCTCCCCTAATTACGCCGCACACAGCCTTCCTTTCATTTCTCCTCCCCCTCCCCAGCCAGCTTCCCCCAGGCCGTGTTCACTCAGATATGCTATTGCATATCGTTTGCTACCTCTTGTATTTTGTTGCTCTTGATACTTGCACAACTGTCACTATTGTCTCATGTAACGTAACATTTGCTTTTGTAACATGCTCACTTGTAATTTTTGCTTCATGTATCACTACTGTTGTCCTCGCTTTATAAAAAATGCTCCCTCGCTCTTCTGCCGCCGCCATCGCCTTGGGCTCTCGCGCTCCTTTCTCCCTCTCTCCCGCTGCCTAGTCCTCCCACCCCCTCCCGCGCGCGCTCCACTCGCATCTGCCTGCTGCTCCGACCCAGCAATGCCGAGAAGCTTGTTTCCTCTAAGAACATATCGTTTGCTACCTCTTGTATTTTGTTTGCTCTTGATACTTGCACAACTGTCACTATTGTCTCATGTAACGTAACGTTTGCTTTTGTAACATGCTCACTTGTAATTTTTGCTTCATGTATCACTACTGTTGTCCGCACTATATAACAAGCATTGGCATAGCCAATAGGTCTCGCTTGTGGGACCTTAGAAGTATTTAGTTTTGCAGCACAATATCCTTGTTGCATAATCGGATATTGTGCTGCAAAACTAAATACTTCTAAGGTCCCACTAGCGAGACCTATTGGCTATGCCAATGCTTGTTGTATTTTGGCCCTGATTTTCTCACTGAGTTTACCATTTTTTTTGACCTGCCTCTTCCGCAAAGCTCAATGGCCACTCTTCTCAGGGTAGTATTTATTACTTCTGATAACCCGTAAATTACCCATAATGGCCCAACACTTAATGAGATTTCAGTCCCAGTAATCCATGTGTAATTCCAGATCATATAATCCTTTCAGAGAGTTGTTGGAATAATATCAGCAATATTGACCTCCATGAACAAAACTTACTCGAACTAAATTACTCACATGCATAGTGCATTTATTTTTTATTTTAACGGAAACAATCCGGATACATCGGCAAATGAAGTCAATTCATAGTGGTACACTAAACAAGCCTTTGCAATGCAATAGGTCTAGCATTTGCAAGAGTTTGAGCTATTGACATTGTAAATGGCAATGCCTTTTATTTGTGTTTTGAAAACCTGCAAGCGGTGCATAAACACGCACTTTGTACTTATAATGTTTGCTCACAAGAAGCAAGGCTGACATTAAAGAGACGCACTTACTGCCAGCCTTGCTTCTCGTAAGCAACGACTATGAGTTCAAAGTGCGTGTTTACGCACCGCTTGCAGGTTTTCAAAACACATAAATAAAAGGCGTTGTCATTTACAATGCCAATAGCTCAAACTCTCACAAATGCAAGACCCATTACAGTACAAATGCTTGTTGAGCTGTGAGACAGAGGCGGCAGCAGCCATAGGAAGGCAGGGCCCATGACGTCAGGCCATGCATTTCAAAAGCAGGAGGTAGGAGACAGCTGCAACCAAAACAGACCTCTGTCTTTGAATGCACAGCAATTGTGGCAAGATAAGAGCAAGATTTACAGCCCTGTTCATAATAGAGCTCTGTAAACCACGAGCACTGGTCTGGAGTGCTCCAGCTTAAAGAAAGAAATAGTGCTCACAAGCTCTGAGTAACAACACATGTAACACAGGCAGTTCTTGAAAATGGGCAGAGCTTTTAAAGCCAATATCCTGAATACAGCATGTCTCGCAGAGACGGCGCAAGTGCTGCCTAGGCAAGACCTAAAAATCTCCGGGATGCATATTGGAGATTTTGCTATGTTATATTAAAAGGAACACATTGGGCAGCATCTATTGGTAGGACTTCCCATTCAGCACAATCATTGTGATTCCTGATGTACATTTAATAGACCCTCAATGGGGCCTTTACATAGTTCTGGTTTATCAGCCAAACACTGCTAAACCTGGCACAGCACAAAATGCTTCATATTACTTGGGGCGTACTTGTCCTTTTTTCCCACTGGTACTTTCCTTCAGTCAAGAGAATGTTCCTTGTTTTTTCAATCGAACCCCCTCACTTGGTCCTCCTATAGACAGAGCTTCTGGTAAGTGTCTGTTTTTTTGGCTCTTCACAATGACCGTGAGATTCCGAGAATGCTGCAAAGTGCATGTGCCGCCACCTTCTCTCCAAGTGGTGTGGGCACTACCTTCTCTGTACCCTGACCAATTGCTTGACTGTCCTCCTTGCTGCCCAACAGCTTGGTCAATACAGTGGAGAAGAAATGAGCGGCCTCAAGGAATCAGCAGCTGATCGCCCACCGGAATGTTCAGTTGTTGGAGCAGAACTCAGCAAGCCATTTCTGCAGGAAGGAGGAGCCGTCAATATCTCAGTAGTGCTGTCAGCAGTCCATGTACTTTTGGTTACTGTGGTTACTGTTCTGTTGTTTTCTGAGCTCTAACTTTTCTAGGAGCAAATGAAGCATGAGATGCTGGTTACCTAATATGAAATACGAACTATGATGTTAAAGACTTGGTAATTAGTCACTGAATCGTACAGAGTAGAAAACTGTACATACCAGTAACTGTTTAGTTATGTTGTCTTTGTGTCATAACGCATTAATTGTTTCTTCTTAGCAACTGTGAATGCCAAAAATGCCCGGTCTCTCTTCCCAGAAAGAGGTATGCAGCCAAGTAGTGACAAAATGATCAATTCATTGTATTTTTTCTATTGAATAATGAACGTCCAATACTTGCCCAAGTCCATTTCCCAGAAACATTAACTGCTGTCTCGCCATGAACCGTGTTGAAAGTGCTCTGATGTTGAATGGACATGAGGCTCTCTCCCGATCCTCAGTTCATGGTCTGCACCTCGATCGTCTTGGTAGTGATGCAGCATGATTTTTAAAAATATTACACAACGTGTTTATACACAGAAGACAGGAAAGGTTGAAAGTACACGTTGTACACATTAGACGCAGTTACACATGACACAGAGAAGTGTAGTGGAAGCATCGCTAAAGCGTGCTTTAAAACGTAAAGATGAAGAAAACACATCTGTAAAACAACACTAATACATATAAATTAGTTGTGATAATTAACTTTTACTGAATTTGTTGCTCTTTGCTGGGAATGCACCATTTAGAGTTGGTGCAAAAATGTGTAGCAATAAAGTACAAGCTTGTAATTTTGCAATATTATACTAGAGATTCTATAGTTAAAGAAATATTAAGAACAAAATTTATAGGAGGAAATTAGAAAAACGTGCACCTATATGAAGGTTAAGAAAAATTGTGGTAGTAGGGCACTTCTTACGTTAGCCATTTTTATGCAAAAATATTTTGTGAAAATATATATATTCTTCATTTGAATTAATTTAATTTAATTTAATTTGAAGTAAAGTTAGAGCTCATTTCATTTGAACTTGCAATGCTAACACAACGGCCTTCATGAAATGCTTTTTCTCTAGTGCTGACCTTTCCCCTGAATAAATATAATGAATCGTACTTTTCAAGTAAAATGTTGCTTATTTGACTTGGACATGCTCCCCCTGACATCCCCGAATGTTTCTTCTTTGTTTACAGCGAAATATTCTTGTTAGAATAGAATTTCAGCAATGGATATAATTCGCAACTTTGTATTTCTTTTTCTACAAATGTTAGGCTTGTGAGGACTCGCAATTTCTCATGAATAGAATGGGAAACCAGCTTGATGCATCAGTTATCTCAAATGACATGATGTGAACATGGACATGTGGTAGTCTTTCATAGGTGTTGTGATGCCACGCCGCTGGATATTGCTAAAAACTAAATATAAAAGAAAAAAAACCAAAGGAGAGGCAACAACCGCCATTCTGACTTTCCTACTTGAGACCCGGATGCTATGCTGATCGATCTTTTGCTTTGGACAGTTTGCCAATACTACAATCAGTAGCATATGGCCTGAGACCTTCTTAGCCAGACCATTTCTATTTTTCCAATTTCCATTATATCTTTAGCTCAGAGCTAATGGACTCACCTCTAATGGACTTTCAGTCTGAACTTTTCCCCTTTTGTAGGACCTGAGCTGTTAGGAATTTGAATACTCCTTCTGCCTTACAAGGGTAGTGGGACTTTGTAACTTTGCAAACTGAATCTTATCAATGACCATTCAATAAAGATTTGCCTAAATGTTAAGCGCTTTAATGCAAGCTGTGATATTCTTGACCCAAGTCCTTAGGAAATTGCTTATTTTAATGAATTTTGACTCTTAATGCAATAACCAAATTAATCTAAATCTTGTGTGATTCTATTATTGAGCCCTGTTGGTTCTTCCATTTAAACCGTGCTACTGTACTGATGTTTTAAATGCGGTGTAGGGAGAATCGGCAAGCTTTTTCAGAACATCAGGTTTACCTACTTTTGTTCTGTGTTGCGATTGCAGACCTTTTGGTTGAAATAATCTTCACTCGACTAAACTTCTTCAGGAGGTTGGGTCTTCCAGTTGCTATTATTTATTTCTACAGTAAGGTGTTAAGAGTGGTGTACCTAAATTTGATTCCTAATTTGTGGATTGGCTGTAAATTAATGGTCCTCATTAGACAGCTAACGTGGAATTTAATCACCCTAATTTCCACCCACCTGTCTGCGGAGAAAGATTCACCAGAGGATCATTGCCTCTGTGGTAATGGAAACGCTTCAGGTTGCCTAATCATAGAGGGCCCAGTATGGCCAGAGTAGTAACGAGAGTAAGCGTATGAAATAGTACAAGAAGAAAGTTCTCACTCACGCTGCAACATTAGTCAAAGCAGCGTGCCGGTAGGAGTACACTGTGTAGTCTTTACAAGAAACTTGAGGGTGGCACGGGATAGGGGAGGTTTTCTGTTACTGTAGTACTTAAATAGTCGTTTACTCTTAGTCAATTCTTGTTCGTTTCCGAAATTATCGGACTGATGGCGCTTCAGGAGCTTTAGGTAGATAAGTACGAGGTCAAACCGAAAAGAGCAGCGAGCAACTCAGAACACCGCACCTCGTCCAAATTATTCAGCAGTGCAGTCCTACTACGTGCACCAAACCAGGCACCTGCTGCTCCTGAGGCGTGACCAAAAGATCAAATCAAATCTAGATTTCAGAAATGGTGCTGCACCGAACTGTTTCAGTTCAATCAATCAAAAGTCCAATTCCAAATGGCATATATTCCAAATATTTGCTTTGGTGATGACATCAAACAGCCAGTGTGTTTTGTTCACCACACTTTAACATATATATGCTTGCTAACATTAAAGCACATACAACAAACAGTTAACAATAATGTGATAACCAAAACATGGACAGAAGGGACAAATACCAGCAAACCCACTAGTGTACCCCACAACTTTAGTATATATACCTAATGATAAACACAGTTAAAAACAAATTTCATACTGCAGAGATTTACAGGTTTAATTGAGTGACCAATTGACGCATAACAAACCTATGAACAAAATTCAGTGGTATTGATTTTGGATTAGTGAGCAACTGAATTGTATAGCTGGTGCCAACATCACCTTGGTATCGTGACTTGCCATGCATTCTCTCCTTGGTTACCAGTTCCCTGCTGCTCAGAGTGTGATGTCCTAGAATGTTTGTTTTTGGTCCTTTTAGTTGATCAATTTTTAGGTTGAATGTTTATTTGTACTTCTGTTATGGATGATGCGTGTCAGAGCCACATGTCTGAAGGATAATTTTCCACAGCACTCTCTTCTCTATGGCTTGTTGAGCAGTTATACAACTGTCCCCATCCTATCACCTTCTGGACGTGGAGACTGGGGGACCCCACCTACTTTTTAGCTGAGGTCCCCTCTACCGTCAGCTCACAGCCTTCCTCTTTTTTCCCTCCCGAGCCACACTACAGCCCTCCAGGGATAGGGAGAGTCCTTAAGTATCTATGGTAATTTCATGGACACTACCTGTCCCTCATCACAGTTCTCTCTATTCCTCTGCGCTACCTCCACACCCATATTATATAGTGGTAGCATCCCAGGCTGGAGGAAATCTAGCCCTTGGTAGCATTGTGTTGTCTCCACAAAATCTAGGGGATGGGGGGACACTGCAATGTGAAGAAACACTTACAGTGGGGTCCAGCAGTACTTTTGTTCATTGCATTCCACTTTGTTCAGCCTCTACCAGTTAGGTTGAGACGCTGTTGTCCTTCTGAGCCCCAGTATAGCTGGGACAGCTACAATGAAGGGTCCGTCTCACACAGCCCACAAGAAAATTGCTTTCTTAGGCCTCTGCCTGCTGCTCCTCCACCCCCTCAATGTAACTTTATTTCTATCCCACACCAAAGATATTACCAGTCTCCCTCAAGTCCTATTCAGTCACCTTTTCAATCTGGCTTACCTTCTTGTTGCCTTTACTACTTCTCTTTTATGGTTAACTTACAATGTAGTATTTTCTTACCTGTTCATTCCCAGCTGCATTGCCTGTCCCAGTTTGCAGGGGGGTTCTGAAAGAACGAATGATCATTTTAAATGCAGATGCTATTGCGTTTACTTGGCCCACAAAACACAAAATCTTTTATTTTTCTCTTTCTCCTGTCAGATATTTTATACCACTGTCTTGGTCCTCTGAAGAACCTTGTTTTGTGCCAAGAGGGGTTGGAGAGAAGGGTCCCAACAGTCATCCAATGAGGACCAGCAATTGGATAACTGAACTACAAACTAATAATTAGACTTGTGTAAATTACTCTTAGAACAATGCTATAACGTAAAGGATTATCAAAGCAAGCCCAGATCTCCTGAAGAAACGTAAGCAAGCCAAAATCATACACACCAAAAGCTCAGTTAACCCTATCAGTGCTGCCGTCGGCCGCTGAACGTTCGGAGCACTACCTGGCTGTTGCTGCAAACGTTCAACGGCCGACGTGGCCCGCCCACTCTATAGAACGCCCGCACTGCGCCGAATTAACGCCCGCAGTAAACGGTTTAAAGTGATACAGAATAACAACATTAGTATTTGATGCTCTGAGATCTTTCTAATATGATCTTTGCTGATCATTAATAAACCCAAATTAAGAATGCACATTCACTTGACTAGAAATAATCATGATAGCCGAGTCGATAAGGACATTTTAGTTTAGTTTAGCAAAGGTTAAAGTAAAATAAATGCATCTGTAAATTTGCATTAGGTCATAAGATAATTCGGTTGATATTCTAAATAGATGTACCAAAGCTCAAGAGTTCACGAAGGGATGTGAAATATGCCACTCCAAACGGTCTCCCACAAGGAAGAGACCACTAGGTTGCATAACGCATCTGTGTCAGTTCAAAAGGGAAGCCAGGTGAGTCCGTATCAGGCAAGTTCAAATTGCCAAGGAAGTTCTGAAAATCTCTGTAATAGGATAATCAGCAACTCATCCGTCGCCATCCACATTTGTGCCCGATCCAAACAGCTAATCCAGCCCAAGAGTTCTTTCCCCGTTCAATGGGGCAATATTATATTCTTACAGTTCGGGATGACACCTCTTGGAATTACCACATCTGCTCAGACCACTCAGTTCTTTGGTCAGTTTGTATAGGAAGTGTGTCAGGTGGCATAAAGAAGACACAAAATGTGGAGAAATAGGCGGGACAAATACACAGTACTTAAGAAATCCAATAAGTGAAAATTTGAAACTATGCTCCTTTAGCAAGAGCACATAAGCAAATTCAAGAGGACAGTTTCTCAGGCAGCTGTTCAGGATTGTAACGAAGAATGTTGCAAAGTGTCTCGTACAGTACAAGGCAACTCAGGAAAGAAAACACTGTTTCACGTTATTGGTTACACTGAGGGATTCTCTCATGAGCAGTAGACTCTGCAATGCAAGGGACTTCACATTTTTAGTCAGGCCCACATTAAATCAAGCTAATTTACGTAAAATATATATGATCATTGGACATATGTTCATAAAGAATATAAAGATTTCATGATTCTAAAATAACGGATGCATTTGAAATAATTTAGTGTGGTTACAGATAATACGTGTCTGTATGATGTATAACTACAATGAAAATACTTGTGTGTAAAAATATTTTAAATCAATGTATTAAAAACTCATTTTAGGCGTATAACATTAATAGATCTGTAACATACATTCTCTGTAAGTTTCACGAATACCTCATTAATTAGGGATGTGCAGCATCCATTTTTCCATTGTCATTTTGGTGCAGATATTTACGTGTAAGAGATGCATTAAAATTTAATTCAGCATCATTTTCAGGTTAAATCTTGATGATTAACTAGTTCCTATTAGTTATACACACATACATTATAATAAAGTATGATTAGAGAGAAACTCCATAACATGAGAGTTCACAATTTACATATTTCTAGCACACATTAATGAAAAATACTACTTTGTCAATTAATAAATCACAGTCTATATAATTTACACAAATGATATCATCTAGTCTACATCTCTTTCTGCATGCTTTTACGATGCAGTAACTAAAATTCTCTTGTCTTGTGATATTTTCTTGAACGTATAATTGGTGCACGTTTATTATTTTTACCTCTGAAATGCCATAATCCATGTTCTCATTCAAATTAAAATGTGATTCCCTCTCCAACACAGGACACGGGTCTCTGGAGCCTTTTCAGAATGCCCAATAAAAAATATACACTAGGGAAACAAACCAAGCTGGTGGAGATCCCCAGACTCGAACTCGAAGCATTTATCTTTGTACTGATAATTGAAGTGGTACGTTTATGTGGTTGTGAGTGTTTGATGCACAGTCTGATTGTACATGTTAGGCTTCAGTATGTAGAACCAGTTGTTACCATTTAACTCTACTTCAGTTTAGAACTTATGCATAGTGCAACTGCTCACTTCTTTGTGTATATTACTTTAGCTGTATCCAACTGTGAGTCATAATCGGTGAAGTGTTTTTGAGAAGGTTCTAGGATTTTTCAACATGAGAAAGCTTCTGACGTGTGCATCACACCAGTGACTATTCTGTGTGGATTGTGCTACCTGTTTGCAGATTCCGGAGCCCTCTCCTTTCATAGCCGGCTCCTGTGTATGTTTGCGCTGTCATTAACCTTAATTGATTTTTATTTTCTAGGAGAGGGTGGGTTCATTGGGTGGATTCAGAAGTAAATTTGTTTCCTGCTACTCAGCCTGCCTCCAGATTTGTATCTTAGTACTTTATAATGTTGAGGGGATTACTGGAACCTGGGGACCCCCACTGAATCATTATTGGAATATGGGGACCCCCCCATGAGTCATTACTGGAAGCCTGACCCTCCCCCCCACCCAAGCATTGTTGATGATTTGAACTGCAGAACAATACACCCAAAAATACAGAAAAAAGCATTCATTAAACAAATACCCAAATGATGTCACATTTTATTTAATTCGCAAACACACAACATTAAATTGTGATTTAAAAAAAATGTAAATAGAAAAGTTAGAGCTTTTCTAAATTCAATTGGGGCCACTCATCGTTCTATATTTATTCTGTTTGATGCATCTGCACTGCCCCCACAAATCAATCTGAGGATACTTATTACATTTTTAGCCTCCAATTTAAATTCCTTTATATTTACAGTACTTTTTAAAATGTTCAATTGTGCATTTGGCTTCTTTAATTATATACAATTTATCACTCTGTTAATATTGTGTAATTTTTAAAGTAGTTGTGGACCCCCTGAGGAGGCTTCTTGGACCACCAGAGGTTCCCGGACCACAGGTTGGGATCCACTGCTTTATGAGATGGGGTGCAGCCCCCCTCCATTTCTGCTCCTGTTTTTTGTTTTTTTTTATATTGTGGTGCATGCTCTTTTTTTTCCCCTTCTTGTGCTCTTCTGCTCCTCCATGTGTCCATGCATCTCTTCCCCACCTGCTCATGCCATGTCGTGGGTTCATGTGGTGAGGAACAGGTTGGGGCGGGGGGGACACCTGGAGGTGAGGGTGCAGCATCTAAGTCTGCATACCTATGAGAGTTGTGAAATCTGAATAGATGCATTGGTGTACTCATCATTACCTGCAAACAAGAGTAGTGCAGTCAGCAACTCCCCGCCTCCCTATGATGTGCTCTAGAATTTGGAGTTAGGGGTTTGACCCCATCCTAGTACACCTCTGCCTGTCAACCATAAGATGACAAATGTAACCTGGAGGAGGTTCTATGATGTTGAATGTTTATCAGTGATGAGACTAGGCCGCTGACATGCATTGTTGGCGTATATGGCAGGTTTAGTGAGCGATTGACTGTAAACTGATTCAGTTGGTTCGCCTAATGAGATTCCTTCCAGTCCCTTTCCCTAAGACTTACTTCAAGCGATGTCATGCAGGCTGAACAAATTGAGTTTGTGTTGCATTATTAGGCAGCCCTTAAGTATGCCCTACTCCATTGTACTTCCAACAGATATTAACACAGTTGGAGCCACCATAACACATAGTTTCTCCTTTCACAGGCTCTTGTACAGCTGTGATTTGAGTGGGTCATGATCGCGGGTGAAAACATTGTTAGGCAACTATGCTATCGTGTGTCGCCACAAATGGTTAGCCGATATTGATTGTTATTAGTAAAAGTGTTCTATTGGCTTATATGAGATCGGTCTTTTTGTAAAAGGCTTATGTTCCACATTTTTAATAACTAAATGCACTAAGCATGTGTATGTTTACTTTGGTTGCTTTATGTCAAGATTCTTAAGTACAGTCAACCATTCTTTTAATAATGTAGGCCTTGTGTTTATATGTTTATGGGGAGTGAATTCTATTTAGAGGCATATTGATCTTGAGTGTCCACCACTGGCTTACTACCATTTGCCAGTCATATGAAAAGGTTACTGAAACTCCCACTTGGGGCTCCCGGAAAACAAATATTGCCATGGGACATTATCTGATTCAACATAAATAGTGTAGGCCCTGTAATTTAGTAATTCATGGAACTGAATAATTCTATTGCACTGCAAGTAATATAAGGAGTGGATCAGATTGGGTATACTATATGATGTCGTCTTTTGCATATGGCAGTATTCTCCAATTACTTGGCTAATTTATGCTGACATTGTGCTAGTTGAAACTGCTCTCTACAGTCACGGACATTAGCTTAAAGCCAGACCTACGCATAAACCTTATATAATGAGGCACTTTTGATTAATAGAAATTGCCTTGAGCTACTAACATATAACTGTTTCTGTAGTTACACAATCAGACTAGGTCATCAGGTATTTATTTCTTTTTAATTTGCCATCCTTCAACTTCAACTCTTGCAGTCCCACCCTTGAGGGTCTCTGCTCTTTTTTCTTAGACCAGAGCAAACACACAGTGTGACTCTGGGGAACTGGGACGCTCTTTATCAGTGGCTTTGAATCAGAGGATTGATTGTGTTGCAGGCTTCAAACTGTCAAAAACACTGTACGTGTTTTTAAATGTATTTGAGAATGGGACTTTGGTATTGGTTTGGCTAGTTACCACTTCCCGGGTCTGCCATTGGCAGTGATGACTACTGTACTATGCAAGAGGAAGCATGGCTAAGTTTCAGATTCTCTGAATTATATATTAGGCTGATGAGGCTGGACTACATGTCCAAGAGTTACCTACTGCCAGCTGGTAAGCTACCGCTAGCTCCAGAGCTACTCTTTGGGGAGCTCTGGTGTTTTGCCTGCAGTTGTGCCTGTCAAAGAATCGGTTGAATGACACACTCTGTTTAATGTAGGGATCTAAGGGTAAGGTGGTCATCCTAATCATCTTCCACCCGGCCTGTGTACATGGTGGTTGACAATGGTTGTGAAGGTGTTTGTGTGGTCATTGATCCTGGTTTGTCAAATTCAGAGATTGTGTGCTACTAATGGTCTACTTAGAGTGCAGAATAGGGAGGTTAGGGGTGGAGGAGACCAGCCAGACCACCTACCTCCACAGCTGGAGTGTCACATCTAGGTCTTATGGATGTGTAAAGTTAGTCTAATACAGTGTGTGTGTGTATAATTCTAGATGGTTGTACTGTCATTGGATTTGGTGTCTTAGATTCAGAGGATGTCTGCTGGGGTTAGCACTGTCCGAGATGTCTCAGGGTAGGATTGTGCCTTGTGACCCTTTTCCATCTTTCTGTCATCTGACATGAGTCGTTAAACTGATCCATTTGTATATCTGAAAGAAACACGTAGTGATAGATTCCTTACCTTAGAATTCCCCCAGGTGTCGGACTGGATCCGTAAAGTTTTCGTCCGCAGTACCCCTGCACGTCGGAAGGTGGCGTTGTGCAGCTCCGCGTCCATTGTTGGCAACGTGGTCGCCGAGATGATGTTGCGGCAGCTACTCGCCGCCTTCGTGCGCTGACGTCAGTTCTTTCTTTTTCCGCGCCAGCAAGCGCAGATCCGGAGAGAGCGGTACCCCCAGTCACTTTTTGACTAAGTTTTTTTGTCTCTTTTCTTCGAGTTGATCTACTCCTGGAGCCGTAGGGATGCCCGGTTTCAAGTCCTGTGGGGACTGTCATCGCATGATGTCGGTGGTGGACCTGCACCGGATGTGTCTCTACTGCCTGGGGCATGACCACGACCCCAAGTCGAGCCCCGAATGGCGGGCTAGGGTGCCGAAGACTTTCTGGGACCGGTCCCGAAAGTTGCCGTCTGCAGTCGGGCTACCCACCCTTCCCGGGTCCGATGGTGACTCCAGCCCAGCTGCAGGACTTTCTGTCAGCCATGGCCCGCCTCTTTGGGCCGTCGGGCCCCTTCGGCGCGTCTTCTGGCCCGACTGGGGGCCTTTGCCCTTCACTGTCAGCGGCTCCGGCATCGCTGTCGGCTTTGGCCCTGGCGTCGCAGGCCCCCCTAGGATCCAGGCCTGGATCCCGGTCGACGCCGGTTGACCATGTGACCCCTCCGGTTTCAGCCCTGATGTGAACACAGCGTCGAAACGACGCCGCTCGACGCCTATTCCGACGCCGATGGGGCCTTTCTACCCCTATGTCCAGCCTCTTTATTTTCGACCTGTTCATCAGCCTTCGGAGAAAGGGGAGGACTGGGAGGGGTCCTCAGACCCTCTCACAGCACAGTGCGAGTTTGACCCGGAACGGGCAGAAGAGTTGGGGGATGCCAGTGGTCTTGACACCTCTTCTGACCTTGGTATGCTAACTCCTCCTACCGTGGCTACGGAGGAGGGTCCATGTTACGTAGTGGTGTTGTGTAGGGCGGCCGAGGCTCTTCACCTCGAACTCCCTACAGTGGCCGTCAGGACTAACCTCTTGACAGAAGTGCTTTAGCCAGCAGCCACCTCTGCGGAGCTACTACTGCCCTTTAATGATGCACTTTCAGACGTTCTTTTGGGTACCTGGTCCATGCCCAACACAGGGGCTCCTGTGGATAGGAACGTGGCCCGAAGCCATCGCCCTGCCCCGGGCGATCCCATTTTCCTATTCCAACACCCTACCCCTAAGAGCTTGGTTGTCCAAGCCTCTGCGTCCCCAAGCACATTCCCTTCTGCACCCCCAGACCGGAAATCCAAGAAACTGGAACAGCTTGGTAAGAAGATTTTTTCTTCCGTCAGTTCAGGGCTGCGGTCTGTGAACACTGCATGCCTCCTGGGCCGTTATTCCCACTCTGTGTGGGATACGGTGGCACAAGTGCGGCCTCAGTGTCCGGAGGAGTCTCGGACAGTGTTCTCTCAAGCTATTGCAGAAGGGAGAGATGCAGCGAAGTTCACGATTCGATGTGGCCTTGACACTGCCGACTCGCTGGGCAGGGCGAGTTCCACGACAGTGGCGCTCCGTCGCCACGCCTGACTGAGGGCCACTGGTTTCCCTGGGGATGCCTAGAACACCTTGCTGGACATGCCCTTTGATGGCATTCACCTTTTTGGCAACAATGCAGACAATGCGTTGGAGCGCTTTAAGGACTCCTGGGATACGGCCAAGTGCTTGGCCCTTTACCACCATACACCCTACTCCGCCTTCTGCTTTTCGCTCCTTTCGTGGCCACGGAAGGGGCGCCCCGACACGTTCGCTTCAGAGCCACAGGCCTGCGTAGCAACAATCTCAGCGCGGACGTGGAAGCTGCTGAAGCGGGTCAGGGGGCCAGCCGGCGTGTCAGTCCACCTCCACCCCGGCCACCACTGCCTCCAAACCTTCCTAGTCCGGTCTTTCAGGCCCATCAAACGCCAATGGGCGGCAGGATTCACCATCACCCACCCCACTGGTGCACCATCACTTCGGACAGGTGGGTTATACAAATAGTCCGAAGGGGCTACTCCCTCCCCTTCTAGATTTCCCCTCCAGCCATGCCACTCCGTACCACCGCATGTCGGGGATCACTTGGGACTTCTTCAACAGGAAGTCGCAGTCCTCTTGGCCAAGGGGACCATCAAGCGCGTTCCTGCGCCAGAAGTAGGACGTGGTTGTTATTCCCACTACTTTCTGGTGCCCAAGAAGGACAAGGGCCTGCGTCCTATCTTGGACCTCAGGGACGTCAATCGCTTCATCCGGAAGGAGAAGTTCAAGATGTTAACCCTAGCTCAGGTCTTGTCTGCCCTCGACCCTGGATGGTAGCGTTAGACCTCCAGGATGCATATTTCCACATTCCCGTGCTGCAGGCTCACAGGTTTTACCTTTGGTTCACAGTAGGCCATGAGCATTTTCAGTTTACCGTGCTCCCCTTTGACCTTACCAGGCCCATCGGGTGTTCAAGAAAGTGATGGCGGTGGTCGCAGCTCACCTGCGCAGATCAGGGGTTCCAATCTTCCCCTTTCTTGATGACTGGCTGTTGAAGGCGGGCTCGCCCCAGACAGTGTCCCACCTCAAGACTACAGCCGACCTCCTGCATTTGCGGGGGTTCTCCATCAATGTGCCGAATGCGCACCTGATTCCCTCTCAGAAGCTCCTCTTCATCGGAGCGGTTCTGAATACGACGCACTTTCGGGCCTATCCGCCCGACCGGCAATTCCAGGATATTCAAGCTATGAATCCGATCTTTCAGCCTCTATCCTGGGTTTCGGTCAGGATGACCCCGAGGCTGCTGGGCCTCATGGCCTCCTGCATCCTGCCGGTCATTCATGCCTGATGGCATATGCGGGCATATGCGGGCTCTGCAGTGGGACCTGAAGTTCAAGTGGGCTCAGCATCAGGGGAACCTGTCCGATTACATCCACATCTTGGAGGGCACTGCACAACAGTTGCAGTGGTGGCTCATGAACCAGCATTGGGTCGATCACAGATCCCTCTCCCTTCCCCAACCGGAGCACACAGTGGTGACCGATGCGTCCCTCCTGGGATGGAGGGGCCATATGGGAGAGGCGCAGATCAGACACCTCTGGTCTCCGGCAAAGTCCAGGCTCCATATCAACCTTCTAGAGCTTCGGGTGATCCATCAACTTGCACTGAAAGGATTCCTTCCCTCTGTCAGGGGGAGAGTAGTGCAGGTGTTCACAGACCATACCACCGCCATGTGGTACTGCAACAAACAGGGCGAGGTGGGGTCGTGGACCCTATGTCAGGAGTCTCTGCACCTCTGGACATGGCTGGAACATCAGGGCATTTCCCTGGTGGTTCAAAACCTGGCCTGTTCTCTGAACCCCAGGGCGGACGAACTCAGCCGCAGGTGGATCACAAATGACCTCTTCACTCAGATGAGGAGCACGGTCTCTTTTGACAGTGGGGAGAGCCTTGGTTGGATATATTCGCCACCAAAGAGAACGCGCAATGTCAGCAGTTCTGCGCGTTGGAATTTCCAAGGCGGCACTTGCTAGGCGACGCTTTTCGTTGCGAGTGCAGTTGCGGTCTGTTGTACGCCTTTCTGCCTATACCACTTCTGCCCAGAGTGCTGAAGAAGATCAGGCGCGACAAGGCCCAAGTCATTCTTGTGGCTCCGACTGGGCTCGAAGAGTTGGGTATCCCGAGCTACTCAGTATGACCATCGATCTCCCGATCCGACTGCCTCTTCTGTCGCAGCAGCAGAGGACGGTCCTCCACCCGAACCTGTCCAGTCTCCAACTCTTTGCATGGAGATTGAGCGGCGGTAGTTGATTCCTTTCGACGTGCCTCCTGAAGTCTGTGATGTAATTCTGGCAGCCAGGCGTCCCTCCACTAAGTTGGTATACGCCTGCAGATTGAACAAATTTGCGGCATGGTGCACAGCAAAGGCTGTGGATCCCCTTTCTGCCCCTCTTTCAGAAGTCCTACTGTACCTCCTTTCTTTGGCCCAGCAGGGCTTTGCTCTGGATACTATCAAAGGCTACCTTTCTGCTATTTCGACCTTTCTTAGGCTCCCTGATCAGCCCTCTCTTTTAAAGGTCCCTGTTGTAAGTAGATTCCTCAAAGGAATTACTGCTCTCTTCCCTTCGTAATGCCACAGTGGCACTTTTTTTTTTAAAATCTTTTTTATTGACAGTATAGTTGTAGGATGACACGGTACAGCAAATACATTGGCATTACTTACATAACACATTACTATGGAATTATTGTACCTTCGCTATATTAGACAGTTTCGTTTTATAATCAAGACAACCCCGGTCTAACTCCCTCCTCCCAGTCCCTCCCACCCCGGCACTCTTAGGGTAAATATCTTCCATCGTGTTACGCAGTCCACCTCATGCGAACATATTACCTGCAGCGCATCAAGCGCATTTCTACGGGGAACATACCTAAATTTCCTGTGGGGCAGGGCTGTCGCGGTCTGTGTACCCAGTTACATGTTTAATAGGCTGTATGATGGCAAATCACTACCAAAGCACTATCAACTCACTTCTGTAGAGGTGTCGGATGCAGCACTTCCCCCTGTCTCGAAGGACCCAAATAATGCATTCCAGTCTAGGGAGATAGGGTTCTTTCTGAGTCCCCTACACTCCTCTCTTTGTAGCGTCATCCCTTCAGCCTTACCCCATCTTATCACTTCCGCCCTCCATGTTTCCGGGTCCGGCGGCCTTGGCGACTTCCATCTCATTGTTAGGGTGCGTTTCGCTAGTAACAAAGCCAAATCAGTGAAGCGTGTACCTACACTTTTCCTCCTCTCTGCAGGTCCCAGCCCCAGCAATGTGTATTCCAGTGCAGTGTATGGTTTGGAAGGAACCAGTCTGACCAGGTCAGCATGAACAGCCGTCCAATAGTATCCCAATTTTGGGCATTCCCAGAGCATATGGATCAGGTTTGCGTCTGCCGTACCACAACGGGGGCATGCGTCCGGTGCAGTGGGGAACATTGCATGTACGCGGCGCGGTGTCAGGTATGCCCTATGTAGTATCATGAGCTGTATAAATTTGAATTTCGGATTCCGTGACACCTTTTTCGGAAATGCTATGATCCTGACCCATTCCGTGTCTCTGATAGGTCTCCCCATATCCCGTTCCCATTTTTCCCTTATCGAGTGTAACGGGATTGCTCTACCCTCCCGTATACCATGTGTTAGCCATCTGGTCAGGTGACTGCCAGAACCCATTAAGTATTGCATGGTGATTAAGGGGTTTGTGGGGGGTTCCAGTCCATCCGTCGCCCACACCCGTGTGATATAGTGGCGTACCCCAGCATGTAGTAGGAACGACCCTCCCGATGTGTGGTGCGTGATGTGGAAATCCTCAAATGACATTACCCTACCGTCGTTAAAGAAATCCCCCGCCTGTGTTACGCCAGCCTCATGCCACTCCGTCAACTGCAGACTCGAGAGTGGCCTCTGACCTATCGGTAGACCCAGTAGCGGTATCGTGGGGGCGTAGGAGGTCGTTCGGGAAGTGTATCTCACTGCCTGTCTCCAATATAGGATCGGAAGACGAAGCAGTGGAGGCGCCCGTCGGGGGATTTCAGCTCCTGGTGCCAACAAAGTGTGTACATCCCCCCTGCTCCAGTCTGTTTCCGAGACATTGATTTCATGCACATTCCTTCCCGCCACCCAATAGGCTAACCATTGTAGTTGGCAGGCGAAGTTGTACGCCCGCAGGTCCGGCACGCCCATACCACCTGCCGCTGTGCCTATCTGTGTCGATGTTCGGGACCCTTCCTGGTCAAGTATCTCCATTATTGGCACGTGGACGGGGTCATCCCGTACCATACGAGCCAGTAGGGGCCCGGCCCTCTCCGTCTGCGCGTGTTGTCTGCCCGTGTATTCCCTGTAATCTAACACTCTCAGCTCCTCGAGTAGCTCTGCATGTTGTATGTGTGCCCCCTGAAGCGGCGTGAACGGTACGTTCGTGCCGGCAGCCTCACTCTCCAGCGCTGCCAGTCTCCCTTCCACTTCTCGCAGTTTGTCTAGTACAATGTGTCTCATGCCTACCCGTGTGCTCATTGCTACTCCCCTAATGGCCACCTTGAAAGCGTCCCATTCCACCCGGCGGGAACTCGCCGATCCCGTGTTCACATCAAAATAGGACGTGATGGCATCTGCGAGTGTTGTGTGATAAACCGTGCCTTCCAATAGCTCCGGCGCGAGGCGCCAGGTAGGTATTGGTGTTGGAATCCTGCCCCAATGGAATGTAACCTCTACCGGGTCGTGGTCTGACAGTCTTGCCCATGTGTTCCGCCATAGCTATCTTCCCCATCAGTGATGTAGTACAAAAGACATGGTCTATCCTGGTGTGCAAGCTGTGAGGAGGTGAGTAAAAGGTATATTCTCTATCCAGCACATGTTTGGCCCTCCATGCATCCGCCAGTCCCCAGCCCTCCGCCCACCTCTTCAGCGCATCCGCTTGTTTTCTACTCTCAGTGGCTTGTATTGGTGGGTGCGATCTGTCTAATGAGACATCTAACACTGCATTGTAGTCTCCTCCAATTATCCAACTATGGTCCGCCCATTCCGCCATAACACCGTTGACATGTTGTAAAAAGTCAGATTGACCCGAGTTAGGGGCGTAAATACTGCCTATCACTACTGGGGTGCCATCTAGTATCCCACTGACAAATACATATCTGCCTTCCTTATCTATGCGTTTCTCCACTAGTTTAAACGGGACAGAATCACGAATCCATATCGCAGCCCCCCTTGAGAATACAGAGTAAGAGGTAGCAAACAATTGTCCTTTCCATTTTTTAAGGAGCTTCCCACCCTCCGCATTGTTCAAATGAGTCTCCTGGAGACAAGCAATCTTGACGTTCCTTCTGTTGAGTTGTGCCAGCAGTCTATGCCTTTTATGGACAGAGCCCATGCCTCTAACGTTCCAGGTGCACAGCTTGTACTCACTGGTAGTCCCCATTATGTTCATTTGTAGGCAAGGCCGGTGGGTGCTGCATCACGAATAATCCTAATAGAGCTTGCCAAGGTCCCAGTGCCGTGTTAACTGATAACCCCCGAACTTTCAGGTCCCTAAGTAAAAACTCTCGGGGTCCAAACCGTACCGCCCAACGTGGGCGGATGAACAACCTAATCATGTCTGTTTGGTGGGGCGGGGGAGCCACTCGCTCCGGATCAGAGCCTGGTGATGGTACTGTTTTGTGCCCTTAGCCGGTGCGCCCCCACCCACATCCGCCCCTCATGCCATGTATACGTTACCAATAGAAGTCTTCAGAGGCCGCGGTCAGAATTCATTAGCCACTTGTGCCGTGATTTTGGGGAATAGTTGTAGGCTATCAGCCGATCCTGATACCTCCGTCGGCGTGTCAGAGCGGTTGTCTGCTGCTGAGTGACCATTGGCATCGTGCGCCGCCAGCGCTGCCTCCGTTAGGTGACCTATTTTCGTCGGTCTCCCAGATCTGGTCGACTTTTGCCCCCCGCTTGAGGACGATTCTTTTGTGTGATGCTCCGGTCTAGTTGCCTTGTGGTCTCGTTCCCGGTGGGAAGGCCCACCACCCCGGTCGTCCTCGAAGAGGTCTTGGGTGGTTGGCGGCGTAAGTGTCACTTCCATCCATTCCGCCGCTTCTTCTGGCGAGTCGAAAAAGTAGGATTTGTTGCCGTGCAGTATCTTGAGGCGAGCAGGGAATAAAAGGGCGTATTTAAGGTTTCTGTCTCGCAGCTTGCGCTTCACCCCCAGAAACGATGATCTGGCTCTTTGTACCGTCGGGGTAAAGTCTGGGTATACTGAGATGGTTTTGTCCTCATATCGCAGCGGGGCCTTCTCCCTTGCCACTCGTAGTACAGAGTCTCTATCTTTGTAGTTCAGCAGGCGAGCTATGAGTGGCCTCGGTGGCGCCCCTGGCTTTGGTGGTATCGCCGGCATCCTGTGCACTCTCTCCACACTATACAGCGGAGTAAGTTCCTGTGGGCCTACGACCTTCTTCAGCCAGTCTTCTACAAATTGAGTGGGGTTTTTCCCCTCGCTGCGCTCCGGTATTCCCAAAATTCGCACGTTGTTGCGGCGGGAACGCCCTTCCGCGTCATCCACCTTATTCCACAGCAGCTTAATTTGTTTCTCCATGTTTTCCAATTTCGTGGAGTGAACCGTCTGTTGCGGAATCAAGTCATCCAGTGCGATCTTGTGCTCGGATACCTTTTCCGCCAGTTTGTTATGGTCTGCTCGTAATAGCGATAGACCAGTCGCCATATTGTCCATGCACAGTTCCAGCGCTTCTCTGGATGCCTTTATTTCCGCCAGGATAAGGTCCAATTTAGTTTCTTGGGTGGCCGTCCCGGTTGGTGGGATGATCTCCACATTGGAGGAGGCTAGCGGGTCTTCCGATCCCGTAGATTGTAGGTCCGTGTTGGCGCCCATGTCTTGTGCCTTTGCTCTGTTCCTCCCCATGGCTCTCGCCGCGTCCGGCTTTGCGTTCCGCTATATGGGCTGCGGGCAAGGGTGCGCACTAGTCTCACCGAGTAGTACTTTGGTGTCTTCTGGGTGCTCCGTATGACGCCTGGCGGTGTGCTTATACGTTCAATGCCAATGTCCCGGCAGAGTCGCCCCTTGCCTCCAATCGCTTTTGTTAAGGAACAGTGGGAGGGCCCACAGGAAGGCGCCACCACCCTAGCTCCCTGTCAAATATGGCACCCTGTGGCGATGTCGGTCCGTAGGATCTACTCGGCCCCAGCAAGGTCGTGCAGCGCCGAGATCACGGCGGCAGGTGCAGAGGCGATGTAAGTCAAAGCAAGATGGCGGCCGCGCCACCAGAGTCGGTCCAAATGCAGTTGCACCGCTAATTTGGAGTCGGGGGTCTGGTGTCCGGATTACCGGCGGTCCCTTCCCCTGTTCGGTGAGTTTTAATGTCCTTGACGGCGTGTGCTCGGGAGCGGGTGCAGTCGCCGAGCTCTTTGCGCCAAGACTGTCTGGTCGGCGCTGCCTCCGTGCAGTGTTTGAAAGCCCTACTCGTCACCCGGCTCACCCCTGTGCTCCGCCGTCCCGCCTGCCTCAGGGTATCTCTATGGCTGGCCGTGTCTCGGCTCTCAGGAGTCTCCTGCTAGCCGCGTCGCGCCGTTCCGATGGGTCCTGGTGGTCGGGCGCTTCTCCGTCGGCCTCCTACTGTGGGCCGCGGCTCCAGATCAGGTGCAAGGCCCCATATTCGTCGCTCCCCGGTTCCGGCCGTCCGAAGGATCTCCCGCTTGGCGGCGGCTGTCTTATGGTCCCCCCAGGTTCCGGTTTGGTTTAGGGGTGGATTGGGCGGTCTGTGGGTTCGGGTGTACAGGATATTCCGCTTATGTCGTGGGCATCGGACGGAGCTACCCTAGAGCACGTCCGCCATGCTCAGCTCGTGGCCACGCCCCCCCACAGTGGCACTTTAACCTGGTTCTCACTTATTTAATGTGCGCTCTGTTCGAGCCTCTTCACATCTGTCCTCTTTGTTGACTTTGAAGACTGCTTTCCTGGTGGCCATCACTTCTGCTAGGACAGTGAGTGAGCTTCAGGCTCTTTCTTGTAAACCTCCTTTTCTATCTGTCCATCCGGACAAGGTTGTGCTCAGAACGCGTCCATCCTTTCTGCCAAAGGTTGTCACTGCCTTTCGCATCGGGCAGACCATCACTTTGCCCACCTTTATTCCACGTCCTTCCAGAGAGGAAGAGAGGCTCCACCATCTGGACCCAAAATGTGCACTCTCATTTTACCTAAATCGCACACAACAGCTCTTTGTTGGCTACGTTGGCACCAAGAAAGGTCAAGCCGTACACAAGCGGACTATCTCCAGATGGGTCGTCTTGTGTATTAAAAACTGTTATACTCTGGCAAAGAAGGAGCCTCCGGTGGGGCAGCGCGCCCAGTCCACCAGGGCAACTGCTGCCACTCGGCATTGGGACGTGGTGTCCCCTTACAAGACATCTGTCAGGCACGTATATGGGCCTCGCTGCACACTGTTACTAAGCACTACTGCCTGGACAGCCAAGTCCGGAGAGACAACTTTTATGACTGTTCTCCAAGAATTCCTGGTGTGATCTTGGTTCGCAGACCCCCCACCCGGTTTAGTATTGCTGGGGCATCTATTCTAAGGTAAGGAATCTATCACTACATTTTTCTTTCAGATGAACAATTTTCTTACCTTCCGTAACGATATATCTGTAAGAAACATTAGCTAGTGATAGTTTTCTTACCGCCCCACCCATCCTCCAAACTGATTTCTAGGGTTAAGGTCATCTCTTTCAGCGCCCTAGTTTCAATGCACCAGTGGTCAGTATCTTCCATGGCTCTGCATTCCTGGCGCGGAAAGTCGTGTACAGAACTGACATCAGCGCGCGAGGGCGGTGTCTGAGTAGCTGCCGCAACGTCATCTTGGCGACTACGACGCCAACGACGGACGAGGAGCCGCACGACACCAGGGGTACTGCTGACGGAAACTTTCCGGATCCAGTCTGACGCCTGGAGGTAATTCTAAGGTAAGAAATCTATCACTAACTAATGTTTCTTACAGATATATTCTTGTTCGTTATTGCATCAGTGTTGTTTTTATTTTTTACCACGGGTAGTTGTTGTCTCATCCATAAGACTGGTTGGTACCTTTCTGTTTATCTGTGTCTGTCCAATTAGTATGTTAGCGTATTGTACAAGTGGTTGTTTAGATAACGGGGTTAGCATACAGTTTGTGCTTGTCTTATGTTTTCTGAAGTAAGTGTTTGAGTGTCGTAAGGAAGACAGTGTGCTTTTGTGTAAGTTTGCATAGCAAATTATAATCTTTTTTTTCTTGTGTAGTTGGCAGTCTTTGGATGAAGGGACTGCGGACTTGTAGAGGTCAGCTTTGTAGTCAAATATGTATATATCAATGGGGTTAAAAGTTATTGATTGTTTTGTGTTGTGCTTCCTCTGCCATTTCTGGGCTCTCCTCATGATGCATTTTGGTTTGCCTGTGCGGCAGTGGTGGCAGGTAATGTGTTGCATGCATGCGTGAGTGTTTGGGCCTGAGGCAGGTGCTGTGCTATGTAATGTTGAATAAGATGATATAGTAGATTGTACTTTGGAGCAGAGTTGTTTCCTGAAGCATGTCCGGGACCATTCTTTATTGTGTGGTGTATCTAAATATGAGGGCTTCGTGAGTGACTTTATATGGGAGCGGGTGATGTGTGCTGTTATGAAGTGGAGTTCAAAGAGTTGTCAACTGTCGTACATTGTGATGTGTTGCTATTTTGGTGTGGTGGGAATTTTTGTGGTGTATAGTTTAGTTTTCAGCACCTCGTCTCCTCCCACCTGAAATATATACCCTTCTTCTTTTTTTGTTGATCAGGAAGCTTCAGAACCTACATTTTTTTTAAATTAAAAACACCTGCAAACCGAAATGCAAAAATGCACAGGCTATATTCAAATGTATTGCCACTCCATCCATTGGTGAGAGAGATGGCGAACTCCTCCTCACTGCCCCATGTCTAGATATAACCCTTCATACCTTATTAATAATACAACTGTAGCTGGCTGTGAAAAGGAACCGTCAAATGGATTTACTCCTTCCCAAAGGGGGCATAACTCAGACTGTAATGAATAGGATGTTCACCGCACTGGAAATGCTGAGGCTGCAAAATGTAATGCATGATAACAAACAGAAAATGCATTACACATCTGCCCGTCTAACATATTCCAGTCCTTACACATGAGGTTTGCCTCTTTCTACAGAAAGGACTTACCTAACCCTTGAATTGTTTTTACAGAAATATTCCTAATTACTACCTCAAGCTCCTCTCCTTCCTTTATCAGTGGTTCTCTCCAAACAGCAATGCATATTCTCTTTCTATCACTGGCCGGTCTGGCCTACAGACCTTTCCTGAGTGAGATAGGCAGAGAGTCTTGTGAGGCTTCGGCGGGCCACATTGCTGTACTCTTATCCCTCTTGTCAAAACGTCTAAACACTTTATCACAGTGTTATAACAATCACAGTGTGTTATCAATCCAATAAACCTTGTTGGCTTTAACATATGCTTTTCACAGTAAATGCATCTTGTCGTAACTTTTGATGACAAACAGATTGGACCTTTGGCATCGGACTTATGGCATCATTGGCTTCTCACCATAATCAGCTCTGTCCTATTGTACAGAGGATAAGCTTTCCAACAAAGTGCAATACACGCAAAGTTTTCAGCAGAAGCAAACCACTTCTTCCCAATCAAATGCTGTAGATGGGGAAATAAGTACATGGGAAGGCCTAAAGTCTATCTTTCAGTAGTGCTTATTAAAACACGTTATCTGTTGATCACAGAAGGACTGGCGATGGTTGTGCTGTCAAGCCAGACCTAAAATTACTTTGAAAAACTACTGACACCTAACATTGGGCAACTTGAGATTCTGTCTTTGTTATAGAGAGGCTACAATGAATAGAAGACAGGCGAAACTGCATTTTTGTGAAGGATTGAATACCAGACTAGAAGTAAAAGGGCTATGACAGAATGACTGAAGGAAAGGTTTTCAATTTCCTGCCGGCCCATCCGCATTATCTGCTTCTCATGATGAGTCAGAAGCTTTTTCAGTTTACTGTGCTCCCTTTTGGTCTCACCAGTGCACCTCCGGTTTTCACAAAAGTGATGGTGCTGGTGGTAGCACCCCTTCGGAGGTCTGGGGTGCTAGTCTTTCCCTAACTTGAAGACTGGGTGTTGAAGGTGGGCTCACCCCAGGTAGTCACCAACCACCTCTAGACTACAGCGAAAATTATGCCATCTTTTGGGTTCTCTATCAATGTTCCGAAGTCACACCTGATTCCTTTTCATACGCTCCCCTTCATCTGACCCTTTCTAAACACAGTTTGGTTTTGTGCTTTTCCCATGGGAAAGAGAGTCTAGGATATTATGATCTGATCTTCAGGCCTCTGTCCTCGATTTGAGTGAGGGCGGCACTGAGGCTGCTGGGACTGATGGCCTCTTGCATTCTGATGGTCAAGCACACCATGTGGCATATGCGGGCTCTGCAGTGGGATCTGAAGTCTCAGTAGACCTAGCAACGCAGTGGATATCGGAGGCCTCCAATCTCTGCCAGAGTCCCAGCTCCATATTAAACCCCTGGAGCAGAGGACCTTGACGTTGAGAGCCTGCTCATAGACAACACTACCACCTTGGTGTGTTGCAGCAAACATGGTGGGGTTGGGTGGGGTCGCAGTCTCTGTGCTAGAAGGTACCATGCCTCTGGTAATGACTGGGCCGCCAAGGAATCCTGTGAGGTGGTGAATCACTTGGTAGGTTCACTGAATTCCAGGATGGACAAGCTTGGCTCTCGATGTCTAGCAGATCATGAGTGGCAATTACACCAGGAAGTGATAGAATGTCTTTTCCATGAGTGGGGAGAACCTTGACCTGATATATTCACCACCACTGAAACAGCATAATGTCAGTGTTTTGTGCATTGTTGTTTCCATAGCGTCTCTCGCTCTGAAACAGATTCCGCCTCAAATGGAACTCAGGACTCCTTTAAGCCTTTCCACTGATACCAGTCCTTTCTAGAGTTCTCAAAAAGATCAGGACGACTGGGCCCAAGTCATCCTAGTGGTTCTGGATTGGGCACGGAAAGTATGGCATGCAGAACTTCTAGGCTTGAGCATCTGTCCTCCAATCAGACTGTCTCTCTGGGAGGATCTGCTGTCACAGCCACAGGGTATGGATCTGCGTCCAAACGTTGTACACAGGATGTCTAAGGCATTCTGATTTAAGCCCTTACAAATTTGTTTAGTGGAGATTTTAATCCGACCCAGGTGTATTTGGAAATATAATCCATAGGGATCAATCAGTTCATAGGAGATGTAGAATTAGACTAGGATCAGAAATATTTAACTGAATGAAGAGCTTTCATTCTCTGACTCAATTCTAATTCACATTTGAGGATTGTGATCTGTTATCTTATGTTATATTGGTTTGTATAGCGCAGTAATCACCCTAGAGGGTATCCAGGTGGAGGTGCTCAAGGTGCATGCACGAAGATCCAGGTCATCAGCTTCTTGTGGAGCTCAAGAAGGGAGGAGGGACCTCTGATGTGTTGAGGGATGTCATTCCATGTCTTGGGGGCGATGTAGGAGAATCAGTGACCTCTAGTTTTGCTTTTGCGGATGCAGGGAATGTGTGAGTGAGGCAGAGCTTACGTCTCTGGTGGGTTGGTGAAAGTGTATGTGGATGTTCAGGCATTCTGGTCCTGTGTTGTGTAGAGATTGGGGTTTGTGTGTGAAAAGTTTGAATTGGCTGCACTTGTGAATAGGGAGCCAGTGAAGCTTCCTAAGGTGCGGTGTGATGTATGTGCAGCGCGGGAGGTTGAATATGAGTCTTGCAGTTGTGTTCTGAATGGTCTGGAGTCTGTAGGAGTTGGTTAGAGATTCCAACATTGAGAGTATTGCTGTAGTCCAGCTTCTGGTGATGAGTGCTTGTGTGACGGTCCTTCTTGTTTTCTGAGGCAACTATTTAAAGATCTTTTATAGCATGCATAGGATTTGGAAGCAGGAGGTGCACACTGCATTGACTTTAGCCTTCATGTTGAGCTGGATGTTTAGGATTATCACTAGATTTCTTGCGTGGTCTGTGGGTGTTGGTCCTAGCTCTGATGGCCACTAGGTGGAGTCCCATGGAGCGGTCTTGTTGCCAAAGACCAGTGCTTTTGTCTTGTCAGAATTGAGCTGCAGGCAGTTGGTTCACATCCAGAATGCTACCATGGCCACGCAGTTGGTGGAGTCAGTCCTGGTGGTGGTTGTCTTGTCTGTCAGGGAGAAGATGAGTTGGGTGTCATCGGCGTAAGAGATGACGGTGATATCAGAAGTCCGAAGAGAGATCACCGTGGTATGTAGGATCAGAGACACTAGGTGGATGATAGGCAAGATTTCAGATATTAATTTCCTCTTCTTGTGTGTGACTTACAAAGTCAACACTTAGTCTTAGATTCATTCCTGCACAATATGGCTCTCAATCCAGTTAGTGGTGCTATTGTTTCTGTGTCCAAACTGGTGCCTTGCCACTTACCTGTGATGTCACTTACTGTCTAATGCATATATGAGGAAGCTTTGACCTGAAAAAGATGTCACAACACTTTCAAATCCTATTGATCTCATTCCTCACCCACGTTAGATGCTTTTTCTCTCTGATGTTTGCTCTTCGTTTGCAGCCGCTAATCACTATTTGATTCTCTTACCTCTAAGACTACTGGCGGGACACTTTCTCTACTGTGTCAAAGGGTTGTTTTGGTATCCTGCATTTCAACTCCTGTAAAACTATTCTTCTTAATTCAAGAAATACCTATTTTGCAAAAGAGGTTTTTTTTATGCCCTTTGTGGCTTTTTCCGAACTAGGACAGTGACTCTTTTTAGTATATATTATGTGATTATGTGTAGAGAGGCTCTTGGTTGGAGTCGCCCATTCCGCGAGCAGTCACAAAGAGAGCTTGAGTGATCTTCAATCCGTCCAGTCTTTGACAGAAGTAGAATGTTAATACCGGTTTAATTATTGACCTGTTCTTAAAGCGATCATTTGTACTGGGTCATGGAATAATTAGGAACCAGGGGAACCCCAATAAATCATTATTGGAATCCGGGGACCCCCACTGAGCCATTACTGGATGCCAGGGACCCCAGCTTAAGCATTTTCGATGATTTGAACCTCAAAACAACACAGAATATATATTGAAACAAGCATTCATCAAGGAAATACACAATTGATGATAGATTTTATTTAATTCACAAATAAATATTTAAAAAAATGAAAATTCTAATTTTTATGGGAAGGTTGGAGCTTATCAAAACTCAGTTTGATGCACTTGTACTGCTCCCGGGAGTCAGTCTGATGATCCAAACTTTATTTCTAGCCTACACATAAAAATTATTTCGAATCTACTCTTTAATTAAAAAATTTCAGTTTTACATTTTGCTTCTTTATATACATTTTATTAATCTGTTAATATTCCATTTTCTAAGCTGTTGCGGGCCCCCTGAGTAGGCTTCTCTGACCCCCCAGGGTCACCTGACCACAGGTTAAGAACCACTGTCCAAGCCCATTCAGACCTCATTAGACGTTGTAACAGAATGTGTCGGCATGCCATGTTTGTCCTCTTTTACAAACCCATGCAGGTAGAAATGCAATTAAACAATACCTGAATACCTCTCATCGATAGGTCTCACCATGTACAACAATCTCCTTATCCATTCCTAAGCTTTATTTTTCTAAATCATTGTAAACAGTCTTCATGTATTTGGCAAGACTGAAGCAAACTAGCATTTGCAATGCAATAGGTCTTGCATTTATAAGAGTTTGAGCTATTGGTATTGTAAATGACAATGTCTTTTAGTTATGTTTTGGTCTTTAAAACAAATCGTAGGCATTTACAATGCTAATACTCCCGCAAAACGAGACCTATTGCATTGCAAATGTTTATTTTTATTTACGAATTAAAGGTGGATCATTAAAAAAATAATAATAATTTGACTATATATCATAATGAAGTAGCACGCTGGCTGGCTATCCAAAAACAAAAAAAGTAAAAAACAAAAAAAAATAGGACTGTGTGGAAGGGTGTGGGGTTGTTAGAAGGGGACAAAAAGGGTTGGCGGTCTGGAAAAGACACAAGCAGGAAGTGAGGAAAAAGGAGACGCAGGGAGACACACATCACAAGTGAGAGAACAGCACGGGGAGAAAGGGAACAGTACAAACATGAGGGCAATACAGAGTGCTGGGGGGGCTGGAGCACATTGTTCAGAAAGAGGAAAAGATTACGGTGGGAAAGAGGAGCACAGTAGCAAGAAAAAGTTATAGTTTCATGGCCTCTTCCACACACTGACTCACCTGACTCACCTATGTCCCCGCTTAACACTGATAACGCACACTGACCCACCTATGTCCCCGCGTAACACTGACAACGCACATATTACAGTCATGCACAAAACATGACAAAAATATTTAAAAAGCACTGTTGTGTTTAGGCTCGCAAAGGCCTTGTCCAAACTTTGACAGTAAAATAACCTGGTCACCGCCTCCTTTCCCCCAGGCCCCTGCTTCCCCTCCCCCACTGCCTCTTCACCCAGGTCTAATTTGGTAGGAAATTAGGAAATCTGGCAAAGCTCGAGTGACTTTGAAACTGGTTCACAGGCGGGTGAGAGCCCCGCCCCTTCCCCTCCTGTATCTTTCTTTTCAGCTACCACTTGTAACAAAACCCCCCTGCTGCCTCCACACAGGTGTGGTGGGGAGCGGCCGCTGTGCTCAGAAACAATGTTTGGGGGAAGGGATTCCCTAGCAAAGTGTTGAGCCCCTTACACTGTACTGTGTAGTAGGGAGGGTTGTTAAATTCTGGAGGGAGAATTTAGCGGGCTGATGCCACTGCTAACAGGGCTTCTGTGCGGTGTAGTCGGATTTCGATACCAGCAATGCACTCGTCTGATACTGCTTTTCATTTTTGGTGGATAACGAGGCCAGACGAGCTAGACAACTATTGGTATAAACGCAAGATAAAAGTTTCCATTGGGCTGTGTGGGTAAACTCTTCAAAAGTGTCCAGTGCCGGGCCTGATAGATGTGACACTGCAGGTATGAGCTGGGGAGGTCACAGCAGCACCTAGACTCTCTTGGCTACTTTTGACCCAGGTGGCAGAACAGTGCACAGATTCCGGGGCTTATTTACAAGCTCCTCGCGCCGCCCGTGCGTCAGACGTGACATACACGCGGCGCAATGGGCTTGTAAATAAGTCCCTCCATTTTATAGGTAGAGGGTTGTGAGGTCACAAGACAGCAGCTGGATTCTGAGAACGACTTTCGCACCCAGAAACGGAAATGTACTGTTACTGGAAATACCTGGTGATGACTCCATTTAGTTGCAGTGTGTAACGTGCGACGGTCTCTGTGCGACGCACACCTTTTCTTCCTAAAGAACAACATGCTTTCGCGGTTGACCCCTAGCTTCTGAATCCCAGCTATTGTAACTGACTTTGCCTCCGGTTATCAAACTGTACACAAGAAAAATGGCAGAGTCAAAATAACACGGGTTGACTTGTTTCCTGAATAAAAAAAAAAAGGATCCAAACGCAGTGACCTTCGCTGCCCGTGAACTGAGCAGATAATTCAATTTTCTGTCTCTGACGTCTAAAGTATTTTATGTCATGGCCCAACCATGGCTGGCCCACTTATGCCATATTTTCATAAGTTGCAAGAACGTGCGATAACGCGGTGTGTTCGTTTCAAATACCTAATCTCGGAGCAGAACCCAAATTTGAGGACCCAAGAAGCAGCAATTCAGCCACCAGGCCACAGCCCGTCCTGTCTACTGTTCGCCGCTTATTCCTCACCACGCCACACACCCGCTTGCTGTCAGGCCACGCTCAACCACGACAGAGTACAGGCAGCATGCAAGGACGATGGAATACTATTAAAAACAAGCATCTCTTGAGAGGCTGCGGGCAGGTTCAGCCCGCGGGCATTCACTTCCCTGAAGAAATTGTTCAGCACTTCATCATTTTGGGGCAGGAAAAAAAGTGGAAGTGACAGCAACCACGGTGTACAGTGTAATGTGTATTGCATTCAGTGATGTGATTTTACACAGGCACTATCTGTGCCCTCTCTTGGTTTAAAACATATAAATAAGTTCATTAACAAACAAGGGGGGTGGGGGGCTAAAGGGAGGAGAGGCTGCCCGCGCAAATCACAGAGTCTGCCGGGATCCCCCTGCCCTCCCCGTGACCCATGCCCCTCTGTGCTCGGTGCCTGCTTCACAGCTGACAGTGAAGAATGTTCTTATCTGCTTGTTAAATAAACAAGCAGATAATAATACTCTTCACGACAAGCCCCAAATCAGGCCACGGTGTCCGGAGGGGCAGTGTGAAAAGCGGACAGGGTGGCACCCAAAATCCCTCTTTTCCAATTGGAAGCCAGCGTTTACCATGAACGCTGATGCTACCCAATGGAAAGGAGGGGCGGGGTTTAGAGTCCCATAGTTGTTTACAAGATCTCTCGCAGGGCGAGGCCGCTTCGCTGCCGGCCCACGCTCGACCTAAAAATACTGTGCATGTCCAATAAACACTGATTTGTCAGGTGAAGCTGTGGGATTATATAGATGATAACTGACACCCGTGACACGATCTGTCACTTTTACCTGCAGTCTCCGTGGATTATCTAGCTTCATCAAGACCACGTCTTTTGGTTGTTTTCATGTTGGTGTCCAGTTCACTTTGTTTTCCTTGGTCAAAGAATTGGAAGAACTTTTCTATTGGTATTTTGAAACATGATTACAAACGCAAACTCTATGACAGTTTTCCTTTGACGCATCCTTCATTTAATTGCCCCCTTTTGGCATTCCTCTACATGCTTGCAAAATCCCATGTAATAAATTGTTCCAATGGGACGTTGAGGAAGGCTGCTCATGCACTTTGAAACTACTCCTCAGTTTCTGTCAGTCAATGCAGTGATGCCAACAGATGTCATTAAAGCAAGTACAAGGTTCTAAAATGTTACTGTAGAAACAGTGACACCATTGGAAAAGACAAATGTCCCATTAGCATGGTGCAGCAGCAAAACTCCATTCCCCGACCATGGTGCAGCAGCAAAATGATATTCTTAGACCATGGTAAAGAGCCAAAACGCTGCTCATAGTGCCTGGTGTGTGTATGCCTCTCCTTCTGAACCCATGAGACATCACAGTTGCTCATTCTACATTGTAGAAAAATGTGTCTTGACTTCTGCAAATTGCATTAATTATGTTTAACCTAAACCGGGCTGATGCTATGATTTGCTTGTTGCAGGCAGCTGAAATTTAAAAAAAATGCGTGCTTCTTTATATTCTCAGGAGTCCTGAGTGAGAGCTGCCACTTGTTATAGCGCAGAAGGAAAACTGATGAACAGTATTTCGGAAACTTTAGTGTCAGATGTCTTGGGCGAGATCGCTTCACATGGCATACACAGCAAACTTAAGTAAAGCATTTGTGAAATCGTGATGTTAGCAGACTGCATCAGTGACCTCTGCTTGTTGAGTGCCGAAACTTCCTAATTTAATTTCCTGAATCAAATGTTCCTTGTACTTCCTTGGGTGTTACCAAGACCTTTTGTAACTAAGTGCCAACGTTTTCTTGTCCAGGATCCAAAGATAGCTTGAAAGATCCTTTAAGCCAAATGTTAGATTTGTTTTATGAAAAACAGATTCCAGCACCCGATATTGCTGAGTTTACTAAATTATGGGATTGATGTAATTTGAAATGAACTAGCTGTAGGTTGTGAGGTCTGAATAAGGAAACATTTGTGCATTTTACCCCGGCCTCCTGGACCTTAGGCGGCAGTATTTAAAAACTGATGTATTGGTGAAGAATACGAGATTAACTAAAGCGGTAATTAAGTTCTTTTTTTTCGGTGTATCTTCCTGTAGCACATTCCTGTTTAAAATGTTTAGTTCGGTTGCAAAGATCCATAAAACACAGTACAAGTAACTAGACAAAAACAGATAAATAAAATCAATATATTCAACACCTCATAAAACACCAATCTCATAAAACCTCGTCCCACAATGAGATTCGAGAAAAGAATAGCAAAGAAAAAGGGGAGCTTTCAATGGAGACAGAGCTGCATCTAGAGTGTAAATAATGTAGGAAGGTTCACTATTAGACATCGTTGCTTGGGGTCTTAACAATGCGCATGCGTGTAATCCAGGCAGGATGCAGGTAATTTGTCACCCAACAACAATTACCTCTCTCGTGTCCGATCGTAAAGTGTGTAATGCGTGGGCATAGTGGTGAAAGCCCAAAAGGTTAGACAGCGGCTTCGTAGGCTGGGCATAAAAAGGCAAAGTGATGCAGAGTTTGTTCCGCTGACTTGCATATGGGACGCACATTAGAGCCACAATACTCTGCATCCCAGTTTATTCAGATGCTGTTTAACCTCCATTTTAAATACAGTTGCAGGGGAAGGGAATCTGGGAGAATATCTAAAAAAAGATTCACATGCGGGGAGATCTTGATGTCTAGAAAATAGTGAGACTACCCCACTTTTATTCCTTTCAGATCCCTCAACCACAAAAACTCTGTCTTTTTTGACCAGTGAGCGAGGGACTTGTTTTGCTGTGACAGGGGTTTCCCACAGCAGAGGCAAGCCTATGTGGAACAATGTGGCTTTAATATATGCAAACCAAGCAATCCTCTCACAACCAGGAGAATTAAGGAGAGCCCTAATCACAGTTCTATAGGATTCTAGTTCATCTATAGACCACAGTCTATGCCAGTACAAGATAGGGCGACACATGATAAGGTGGTTTATAGGATAGTTCCCAGCAGTTGGGGGAGGTGAAGAGCACTCTGAGGAAGGTTGAGAATGCTCCTCACAAACTTTTTTTTTTGGGTTTTACCAAGTTCAGTCCTTTTGATGTGTCCTCATAATTCTACACCATTCTTTTTCGCTTTGATGTTGTAAATCTCCACCACTGATTCCAGAGAAAAAGCATGGGCCCAATTTCACTACGGCACCAGCTTTTTGTTGGAGTTTTAATGAACATCTCTTGATGTGAGAGGGCCAACTCCTTTTGTGATTCAGGCAAACCCCCAAATAAACAAACTCCTGCACTTTTTGTAAAGCAATGCCCTGCACTAAAAGCCATAAATTTCATTCTTTTATACTGGCCCGATGTTACAATATTCTTGTTTCTGTATTTCGAACATCTGAATGTATGCGCTCATTTTTCAGTACCTGTAATTTCATAAGCCTGTTTAATAAAAACGTTTAGAAAAATGTCATTTATTGACTTTTAGTTCAAGACCACGACCGCTACAGAAAATTGAAAAGCGATCAAGTAGTGCCTGCAGACCACCAGGGTTTTGGAGATTAAAAGCGTGGCATCTGCAAAAAGTAGCGTCACAATTTTATGAGGGCCAAGTTTGGGTGCATTGTTACCAGGAACATCAAGTGTGTGCACTAGATCCTTAATGTAAAGAGTGAACTATGCCTGGGCCAGTACACAACCCTGCCGAACACCCAGTTTCAATCTTAAAAGGGCCGGTGAGCTTACCCCAGTTGCCATACATAACTCTGGCAGTATTGAGTACATGCAAGCTGATAAGTACAGAAAGAATGTTATGGGGAGCATCCATCTTTTTCAGAATGTCCCACAGCTTGGCCCTGGGGATAGAATCGAAAGCAGTCTTCAGATTAACAAAGTTCACATATAGATGGCTCTTGTCTAGTGAGAATGTTTTCCAATATAGGGCACAGAAACTGATTATTTGATCCACCGTACTGACCCTGTTTCTGAAACCCGCCTGAAGCTCTGAGAAGACAAAGTTGTCCTTTGCCGAGTAAAGCAGTTGGTCATATATGAGACGGCAGAATAGTTTCTGCGCTGCGTCTATAAGGCTAATGGGGCTATAGTTCTCAGGGTAGTCTTCGGGCCCTTCTTAATAAATTAGGACAATCTCTGCAGTCAGCTAGGAACTGGGGATCGGGCTGCCTGCAAGTAGAAAATGAAACAGCATCTGGAAATATGTGACCCAGATCAAAGGTTCTCAACTAAAAAGATCCACAGGAAGGGAATCTGGGTCTGGAGTTTTATGTACTTGGAGTGACATTAGCGCCACCATTACATGTTTGAGATGGAAGGATAAAGGAAGACCTTCATCTAAGGGAAGACATTGAACATTTCTTAACTGGGCATACTCCTGGTTGGTCTTAGTTGCGTACATTTTTTTCAAATGATCCGCCCAGTTCTGTGGCTGTAAGTTATAATCGACATTGGCAGTGGCATTCCGCCTGCCATGAGCCATGATTCGCCAGAAAGCTTGAACATCCCCTCCCCTAACTGCAGCTACTAAGTCTTCCCACATCTGGTGTTCCCAGTTAATTTTGGCCTGATGAAGTGCTGCTTCACATTCTTACATTGAGCAATATTTAACATTGGCAACAAAAAAATTGAGCAGGCTTTTAATTAATATGGAAGTTTGTTTTGGTATCTATTTATGTAAATAGTTTATGCTTGCACATTGTATTGTAAGCAGCATTTAATAGATTTATATTTTAATTCTGCTACATTGGGGATTTAATCTGGAGAAGGCAATGAGCTATTTGATTTAAAACCAGTTGAGGCTCACGGTCACCATCAGGTGTGGGGGCAACAAGCAAATTAAAGTAGACAACTTGTATAGAAAGAATATAAACAAATGTGGGAAGTTGCTTTTCAAAGGGGGTTTGGCCTAATGTCCAGTGCCTAAGTCACATTCTTGTTTTTGTTGCAGACAGCAGAAGCAAGTAATTGTCGAATTTGCTTGCTAGGGTAAGTACAGTATACAGTCCACCGAAGAGCAACCGAGATGCAGCCCATGCATACTGGCAATCGCTCCTCATAATATTTCTTTATTTCTATATTTTGTTTTTAACATGCCTAGCCTTTGGCAATGCAAGGAGTTTGAGATAGTTCTTCCTTTCCCCTCCCCACCCGCCGCACTTTTGGGTGAGGAGGGGGTTGGCGAGAGCAAAGCCCTCTGCACTAAGGCAGTGCCTGTGGGGTGAGGAATAACTGTGATTACCCCACGCAGACATGGACAAGGCATGGAAGAATTGACATGGGTCCCTCACTCCCCCATCGCCAATGTAAGATGCAGTTTAATGTTTCCCCCTCCCCTGCGCTTCAGCAGTGTTGGAGATTGGTGAAGGCACACAGAGGCCCTGCTGGAAGCTGGTGCAGTATACTTTTGCATTGCTCTTCCGCCTTTGAGCATGACAGGAGGGCATGTGCACAATCACTTTGCCACCAGCCCTTAAACCTTTCCATCAGGCAAAAGACCAATATTCGTAAGTGACTGGGTTACCATCTCCCTTATGAATACTGCAGCATTGTGTCTCCTGCAGTATTGCTTTTTATTCTTCTTTTTCTGTGTGTTATTGTGTTGTATTTGCCTCCCAGTGTTTCGAACAGAGGAAAAACACTTGTGAGTGCCCAGTGCTCATGACTGATCTTCGCCAATTATAACCCCATGTTAGATAAGCAACTGTAAATTTGCTTATCTGAGTTTAGTGCAGATTGGTCTTAAGGGGCTAAATATTTTTAAGATGTCATGAGTGATGTCACTGACCAAGTTATGAGTGATGTAATATGTGAGGACATAAGCAGTGCATTGCAGGGGCGTAAGTTATAGTTAGCTCAGGTAACTGTAACTGCTGAATTTCACTGGTTTTGCACGAGTGAAAGCTGAGCCTAACTATAATGTTCCTGTAACCTTTGGACATTTTGGTGTGCTTCTAAGGTTTTTAAATTATATTTACTAACTAAAGCGTCCCTTTAACCTTTGTTTTTTTTCAGTGAATTGCAAAAAAATTTAAAAATATTGTTTCCTAACTATAATGTCCCTGTAACCTTTGTTTTTTTTTCAGTGAATTTCAAATCTCTACCAAAACAAGGGTTCTTTCTCTTAATTATATGAAGTAAGTGCTTCCTTATTTGGTGGAGATGTCCTCAAATTCCTCGACATCAAAAATGTGTCACTAAAATTGGCAGGAAATGCTGGGGGGCCTTTTGGTAAGCTGTCCATCATCCTGGCAAAAGGCGGTATGACTTTTTCGTACTACTAAGGTGGGCGAGGGCAAACGGACGGCGCTTCCAGTTGATTGTGCACATTTGCATACTCGTACATCCCTGCGAAGTACCACTCATCACGTGTTAGACTAACGCATTTTAGTGTGGTGGTCCACATCGCTGTACTAAAATACATAGGCACTGATTGTGCAGTGCTGCCTGGCTGCTACCTCAAACAGATGAGATCAGTGGCAGTGATTTGCTTCGGCCTGGGGCTCAGCTGCACTATCTGCAGTGCATATTGTTCACAGCGGCTACTGAGACAGAAGCTCTGCCAAAGAGACGTGCATGGCAGCAATGAAGCTCCGGATGTCCGCTTTCTTTGCACCTTACTCAGCAGTTCGCAAATCCTGGCCCAGGACCGGCCTACCTTCCCTTTTTAATATTCCTCCTAGTGGTGGAAGCAGCCAATGGCTATGCAGGGCGGGAAGGACCTGCCCTGAGCCTCATTCATTTCAGTTCACTCAGCTGCAGGAAGAGGTGGGGCAGAGGGGGTTGCGATAAGATCACATGACTCCACAACACCGTTTACCCCTTCTGGATTCAAGCTTTGAACATACTGCAGGCTGGTAGCCACACCAAGAGGCAATTAGGTTTGTGCAGAATGCTATATAAATCTCTCAAATCGTACCAAAGTATATTTGGTGAGCGTGGTCACTATAAGGCAGGCTAGAATGACTGGGATAGAGCCAGTAATAGGTCAGGCTCATCCACAAACTCATCTCTCTTCTAAAGCTATATTGCTTTGAGTGATCATTCCATATATACTACTGTATCTTTGCTCTAGATATGCGTACTCTCAGCCTAACGTCAGTGACTGACCATTCACACTGTCCCCCTGGCCTTTCTGAGGCATGAAGACTAGTTGGGAAATCGGATATACTTCTCAAACAGCCCATATACCTTTGTAGGTTTTTTCATAACCTTATATTACTCTGCCTCTATATTCACTTCACTGGCCTTTAAGCTGTTCACATATGTTGGTATTTTGCCCACAGGCGGATCCACCTATGATTTACACCCAGATATTTACACTCCGACATAGAGCTGAGCAGCAAGCCCTACCTGCCTCCACCAAATATTTCAATATCTACTGGCTGCAAAAAAGGTTAGGCAGGCGGTGACTGAGTGTCCAATGGCACCAAAGACTATAATGTGAGTGAACCCCAACTGACTTCATGATGTAATTTGTATACTTTCAGTGAGTCCTGACTTTTTTAACACTAAGCACTTTGGCTGCTGGGACTCGTATTTTTTTCTCTTCACATCCTATAGTATATCATGGTTAACACAATTACTGATATTTATTTGTTTCTGTTGACTTCATTGATTAGTTTTACTTGCAGGATATATTGTCACTGTAAATGTCACGCATTTGGCCGTTGAATGTTTCCCCAAAAGTAGACTGAAATATGGAATATCACACCTAAGCAATCTGAAAGATGGTTGCTATGCTCTTGTAATTTAAAGGGAAAACCATGGACTCTGCTCTCGCCAGGAAGAGGCTGAGAAAGAACCCACTTGTCACAGTAACTACAGATTGCGCTTCAATGGATCAACGATGTATTCCGCTCCACATATGATTTCAGATCTTTTTTCCAATGTGGAATTGCCCAGAAAACAAACATGCTTTGCTTTTGCCAAGCCCAGAAAGTTAGTATCCTTTGTCCATTATAGAAGGGAAGAGGGGCCACGTGGCCCCATTCCACGCGCTAGTTTCGACCCTGGGGACCACAACCCCTGGGGCCCGGCCTAGTCCTCCTGGGTGCCCTGGAGCCCACCCAGGGCACCCATTGTGCAACCTTGGGGACCGCCGGCCAGTTTTCCTACTGCTGCCTGCTGGAGCGGGTTTCCTGTTTTCTCTGGGTTGGTGGGAGCTATCAAAATTCCCGCCAAGTGAGAGCAAACAGCTATGTCCTGGGGTGGGCATCCCGGGACATTGGGACTCAGACCTTGGGGAATGTCGGTCACCAGAATGAGTAGTGGCTCCAGGAGGGGCCTTTGCGGTCCCTTTACTTTGTTCTGGTAGGGCCTGCCCTGGGGAGGTGGTGGTCCCCGGGGCTGAGAACCACCTAGGTGGGGGCCCACAGCCCCCTCCCCTGTTTAAATGTGGCCATGTCTGAGGTAGGTGGTGATCCCCGGAGCCGTATATGGCCCGGGGGATGGGGGGTGCAGCCCTCCCTTTTCAATTTCCTTCACCCCGGGGAGGTTGTGGTCCCCGGCGTAATTTCTCACTAAAGGGGTGGGCTGGGCTGCGTGGCCCCACTCTTATTTTTTTACAATCAAACCATGAGGAGGTGGTGGTCCCTGGGGCCATTGGAGGCCTACAGAGAGGGTCTGTGCAGCCCCGCCTACTCATGTTTTATCTATCACCTGGCCCTGGGGATGTGGTGGTCCCTGTTGCCCTTAACGGCAATAGTGAGGGGGGGCCGCATGCGCCCTCACCGTAATATATATTAAAATGGTCCCCAGGGACCTGGCCCAGCCAGGGACTCTCATACAAACAAGTGCGGGGGACAGCACTAGTCTTTTTCGGCGCAAATCCTCTCTATTTTGTGGCAACAATTTTTTTGTATAAATGCCTTTTTGTCCTGCCCAGGGTTAGGGTATTCCTACTCTGCTCCTTTTTATTTTATTTTTTACGTTTTTTTGGGGGGACTCGACTAGGGCCAAGTCTCAAAATGGCTGCCAACACTTCCTGGTTGAAGTATTAGCAGCCAAACCAATCCCTGCACGAGATCCGGAGGATTCATAAAGTGTTCATACCTCTAGATATAAAAAAAAAAAATTCTTTAATATCTCCAAAACTACTAAACGGATTTACACCAAATAATTACAAGCATTTGCAATGCAATAGGTCTCGCAATGACATTATTTTGAGCTACTAACATTGTAAATGGCAATGCCTTTAAAAAAATTAAAAGGTATTATTTACAATACCAAAAGCAACACCTATTGCATTGCTTAGCACGGTGTCTGTGAAGATGGCGCCGTGCTTATTAAAGTACTAAAAGTGTGTTGAGGGAGCAATGAGCATTGGTATAGCCAATACGTCTCGCTTTTGGGACCGTATAAGTTTTTAGTTATGCAGCACAATATCTTTGGTGCAACAACATCAACTGTTGCATGGCTAAACACTTATAAGATCCCAAAGACGAGACCTATTGGCTATGCCAATGCTTGTTTTACTTTCTTTTCACACCCACACAGGAGCTTTTCTGCGGTCCTCCCCACACGTCCTTCTCTGCCCCCACCCCCAACATTTGCCTCTCTCCCAAAATGCGTTTAATTAACTCCTAGCTCTTATCCGATCACTATCTGAGCTTGTAAAAACGTTCTTTAAACACAAATGTTGTGGCTGACATCAATGTGGCCCGAAAAGCTGCCAGTTAGAGGGTGAGTGCCCACCCGTCAGGGCTGCACTGAGAGCGCCTGGGGGAGTGGAGGAGGGGGGCTGCAGACACCCATCTGCGCCACTCAGAGGACACCTCAATGAGTTACTAATTAATGCTCATTGAGGTGCCTGGGATTGGATGGTCACCATAAAACATAAACATTTCCAAACTCCCCTTTGTGTTCCCCCTCCCACCCCTCAGATTCTGCTCCATTTTGTGGTGACTGTGGGGCTCGAGTTGGTTTATGCGAAATTCACAAAGGTGACACCAAAACGTCACTGCATGACCCTTGGACCATTATTTTCAGAAATATTGTGTGCATATTTTCTTTAATCCCTTGGATGCTGGTGACGGAACCACTTCGTCACCAGCCACGGGTGGGCTGTGCTAATGACGGAGTGGTTCAGTCACGGCCCGGCTGCCGTGTCTGCGCGGCATGAATTCCGCGACTGTGCTGAGCGTTTATTAGGCGGGCGGGGCCGTGACGGAACCACTTCGTCACAAGCACAGCGCGCCCGTGGCTGGTGACGGAGTGGTTCCGTCACCAGCATGGCAGCGCCGCGCATCCCCTCCTCCCCCCAGTGCCGCGGTGGAATTACCGCCGCGGCCAAGGGGTTAAATCGGGTAATTACACTTTGGAACAATTGAAATGCACACACAGCCCGAGGCACTGTGAAATACAGCAATTGACCAAAACCACACAATCTCCTTAAAAGCCAGGATTTTAACCCCCTACTCTGCTTGATTCCTGGGTCACACGCCTCGGTTATTAAAGAGGATGTAAATGGATTGCAACAATCCTGCTGGGCAAGACTGACACTGTTCATCTAATGCCACTAAGAAAAGGCAGTCGGGGACAATGGAAGTGGGTACGACAGAAACAAGTTAATTTTGAGCAGCAATAAGATCAATTACTTACTGCAGCAAAAAAACATTTTTTTTCCATGAAAATGACAAAATTGTGCCGAAAAGACGCCGTGATAACTTTCCCCCAAGGAATCTATCATGTTGTGTAAATCACATAGTCAAAGTGGGCTTTTAAAATCTATAGTATCTGTATTGGGGGAGGGAGGGGGGGTTACTATTTTATATAGAACAATCATCGCTCTTTGTTGATAGGTGCGTGTCTAAAATTGAAAGATAAATGTCACTAGGCAAAAAGAAAACCGAACAAGAAGTTACATTATTTCATTTACATGAAGTGGGAGAAATTAGTGAACACATGTTTAGCTTTAAAAACATTACAACTAATATCAACTTAAATGAGAAAAGGGCTCAACAGTGTACACTGGCCAACATCTCATCCAAAGAGGTATGTATTTAGCTCTGAATCATAGTTTCAGATTTAAAGCCGCAAAAGTAAAACCTGTGGGGCATGGTGGAGGACATGGTAGTTTTACCTTCTGTGGAGAGTGACCACAATCTACTGTCCCTCACACTGTCACACAGGTGCGTCAATAGCACCGTGAGTGGGGCTTCTTGTAACCCCGCTCCAGACCTGTCAGTGGTCTCGAATTGTGGGCGTAGGATGAAGTGGGCGAGGCTGGCTCTTTCGGAGGAGAAAACCTCTGTGATCAGGCAGCTTCTGGCTTCAGCCCTGGCCAATCTCGACTGTCAAGAGGAAGGACAGATGGAGGTGGCTCCTAGGTTTTGTGCCATAATCCAGGCCATTGGTGACCTCTTTGTAGTCCCAGCCCACCCGAGCGGAAGGAAACCCAACCTACGTCCGGGTCAGGGCTGGTACAACCAAAAGTGTAGGGAGGCGAAATCACTTCTTATCGAGGCAGTTAAATCCAAGTTACCACTCAGGACTAGAGAGGCCAGGAGACACTATACACTCTGTCAGAAAAATGCAAGGATGGAATGGGAGGACAATTTCTGGCAGGACCTCCTGGCGGCCAGCCGTGGGAAAGACGCTAAAGGTTTTTGGGACATGGTGGGCAAAAGGAATCGTCCCGACGATTCCCGGAGGACTTGTGCGATCAATGCCCAGACTTGGTTCTCCCATTTCCAAAATCTTTACTCTGCTATTGAAGGCCCACTTAATGATCCCTTTAAAATTCCATCCTTTACTCTAGACCGAGACCAGGAATTGTTTTCCCCCCTCGACGTAACAAAGCAAATTAAAAGCCTGGTCCCCTTGAAAGCTGCCGGCCCGGACGGCCTACCGGGGGACATTCTCCGTGCCTATCCGGAAGAATGGGGGGCTCTAATCTCTGCACTCCTCAATGCAATCATGGGGGGAGGGCCTGTGCCTGACTCCTGGAGAGGTGCGGAGGTGGTGCCCATTTTCAAAAAGGGCAGTCGGGATTCACCAGGGAACTATAGGCCCATAAGCCTAATAGACTCCAGTCAGAAACTGGCCGGGAAAACCATCTTGGGGAGAATTACTCAATGGGTGGACGACAATCACATTCTGTCCGACATGCAGGCTGGGTTCCGTTCGGGTACAGGAACCATTGAACAGGCCTTTAGGCTTCTGTTGATACACTGGAAGGTGGTGGTGCTGGGCAAAGGCAGTCTTTATTTGGCCTTTATTGACCTTAAGACTGCCTTTGACCTGGTACCGAGGGAGGAACTTTGGAGGGTGCTTGATGGTTTAGGGATGCCCCCGTACCTACTGAACCTCCTCATTAACCTGCACACCAACACCTATGCCCAGGTTAGATGGGGTTTGAATGGGGAAAAGACCGATAAAATCAGGGTCGAGAGGGGAGTAAGACAGGGCTGTGTCTTGGCCCCCACCTTATTCTCCCTCTACATTAACGGGGTGGTAGATTATCTTCTGGGCGAACCATCAGACGCTCCTAGATTGGGTGGAGTAAAAATTCCAACTCTGTTGTTCGCCGACGACACCCTCCTCATTTCCAAAACCCCCCAAGGTCTACAGTCCTTACTGAACCGCTTCCAGGATTTCTGTACCACTAAAGGCCTTGTCATAAACATAGATAAGACCAAGTACCTAGTCATGCACCCACCCCGTAAACTTGGTCTCCCTCCAATTCTGAACTCTATACCCCTAGAAAGAGTGGCGGAATTTGATTATCTGGGGATCCGCCTGAATGATGCAATGAGCTGGACTGCCCACATTGATAAAATGACTCTGGCTCACAAAAGGGTGGGGGGCGCCCTTCTCAAGGAGTACAATAACTCCTCAAAACATTGTGTTGCTCCCATACTCGAGATTTACAAAGCCCGTGCAGTCCCTGCTTCTCTCTATGGATCGGAACTGTGGGGCTTGGAAAAGGTCGATCCACTGAGCAAGGCCGAAAATAAATTTATTAAGGACCTTCTTGCTATTCCATCGAGCAGCCCGACCGTCCCAATGCTCTTGGACACTGGTTGTAAAGCCATAAGGGACCAGGCTCGGCTTCGCCCCCTTCTGCTCTGGGCACGCTTGTGGAGGGTCCCGGAGCTACAATCTTACGCCAATGGGCTGGCAGAAGTGATGCATGCTGATGGCTGGAGTAGCATCAAATGGCTGAAGGACATAAAACACCTCTTAGGGGAACTGGGTTTGGCCTCTTGCTGGCATAGTCACTCCGCTCCACCAAAGAAGACTCTAAAAAAACTTTTCTGGGAGTGGGTTGACGTGAAGCGCTCTAGTAGCCAGCAGCATTGCAAAACCACCGCAGCTTTCCTGTTGTTTAAAGACGTTGTCCTGTATGAGCCGTATATGGATATTATAACAGTAGCCATGGATAGGTCCTTGTATATAAAATTTCGGCTAGGTACTTTGCCTTTGGCGGATCTCTGCTCAAGGTGGAATAAAGCCCAGCACACATCACGCTTTTGTGCCTCTTGTTCGGATAAACCAGAGACGGTGCCACACTTTCTTTTTGAATGCCCGGACTATGGTCGCCCCAGATCACGTTGGCTTGCCCCCATTTGCAGAGAATTGGGGACTCGTCAGCACTCTGTTGCCCTTCGGATTCTTTTAACGAATACAGCCCCCCCTATTGTTTGTGCTGTTGCAAAATTTTTAAAATGGGCTTGGTTGATAAGACTTAGAAGACTGTCCATATCAATTTAATTCTCTTTTTAGCTAATTTATTCTGATATATCGTGTTTTAATTGCCATTCTATTTGTACAGTCTTACTTATTTCGACATGCTGTTTTTATATTTTTTGTATTGCTTTTATGATATGTGCATATCGAAATAAAGCATCAATCAATCAATCAAAAAAATGTTTTTGTTTTTTTTTGAAGTATCATTACAGCTCAATGGAATTTTTACTTACACTGGTTTGCCCAGAGCTCAAATGTAAAGTCCACATTTGTAAAGCGCACAATCACCCGTAAGGGTCTCTAGGCGCTGGGGGCCGTCGGGAAGATTAAGCGAGCTATTGCCCAGAGTCACATGGTGCTGGGCTATCCTGCTGCCGGAGCCGGGGATCGAACCGTGGTCCCCAGATTCCAGTGTCAGTCGCCCTGGCCGCGGCGCCACACCTCTCCCTCATGCACAGTAAAGCACCATATCCTTTCACTGATCCGCACTGTATATCTATCAGAAATATGCAATAAAATAAGCAACGTCATGTATTTGACCTCCACTGCTAAAAAATCAGAAGCCTGAAGCCCTTGAAAACTGAAAAGGACACGCCTTCAAAAGCTGGCAACGTGAGAGACAGTGACATCATGCACACATATATGCGACAAAGTAGACACACTCTGCTTCACTGTCAAGGCCTTAAACTTGGACGCCCTCGGATTTGCGTGAGGGTGTTTTCCCCTTAGGGACGCTTTTATAGGTAGAAGAATGCACGTTCTGACAATCTGTGATCGATGGAAAAGGGAACGTGTGCGACAGCCTTCTTTGCAGATCACTGAAGAATGTTTCTGTATCAAGGCGTCAAACACAGGAATGCGTCTTGGCAGGTTACTCTTAAGAATCAAATGCACCGCCAATGCACCGGAGATAAAACGCGTAAAATAAATATCCGATTGACCACAAATTCCATACAACTGCTCGTGTATTTACAACGGAATACTTGACTGTGGCTGAACCTGAAAACGAATGATCTGTTGCTACTGTGTTGGGATAGAAAAGTGTTTACCCGAAACTCGTTCGCTTCTAAAAGAGCACACACAGACTGCAAGCAATAAATAACAAGCATTTACAATGCAACGGTCTCGCCTTTGCAAAAGTTAGAGCTATTGGCTTTGTAAATGACAACATTTGTATTTATGTGTTGGTTTTGAAAACAGATAAATAAATGGCATTGTCATTTACAATGCCAATAGCTTAATCTCTCACAAATGCTAGACCTATTGCATTTGCACCCACGCACACACACAGAGCCACACACACACACAGAGCCACACTTACAGAGCCACACTTACAGAGCCACACTCACACACACAGCCACACACACACACACACACACACACACACAGCCACACACACACAGAGCCACACACACACAGAGCCACACACACACACAGAGCCACACACAGAGCCACACACACACAGAGCCACACACACACGGAGCCACACACACACCGCCACACACACACAGAGCCACACACACACACAGAGCCACACACACACACAGAGCCACACACACACACAGAGCCACACACACAGAGCCACACACACAGAGCCACACTCTCACACACAGAGCCACACTGTACAACATGGCTAAAACAATCACATTGACCAATCTAAAATGCTCTAGTCCTACTTTTATTGTCTGGGCAATCCCGGTTTTAACTCCTCAAAATCTTTCTCCATCTGGCTCTAACACACCGTAAGAATTACGAAAAATATTCTTAACAAAAAACACACCTAAATAAACATGTAACAATGAACCATTGTGTAATAGTTTTTTCAATGGTATCATAAAGCCATGAACACACGCTTTGGCGAGTAGCCAAAGTTTTGTTATTGTTTGTGAAGCTTTAAAAGGTCTCGGTCTCTCGTGTCCAGTAGTAACATAACCCCCATCACACTCATCAGCAGCATTCCACCTAAACTAACGCCAGAACTCGCCATCCAATGTCATTTGCCAACCACTTCTTGTGGGCTCGCAACACCCAAGCCCCATGGAGTCACTCTCCACAGACCTTCTATATTACCCAGTTTCCCGCAAACACCCTTATCCTTTTACGCTATTTATCCAGACGGTCCTCACCTTGTGTTCTTCATCTCCATGAGCTGGTGCTGGGCGAGGATGGTAGGGCCCAGCGACAGTGGCATTTTACCCAGAAAGTCACCGACTGGCGCAGGGTAGGGTGCACGGCCCTGCTTCGGGGAGTTTGGATACATCCTCCTCACCACAGCCTGGAGCGCACATCAGGAGTGCCCAGTGCCAGGAGCCCTGCCGCCCAGAGGGCTATGAAAGACTGCAGCTCTGCTGAACACACTGAACACCCTAAACAGAACTCAACGCAAGATAGAGAAAGACCGTAAGCCTAGTGCGCAGGCGCTCTGGCAAGGAACGCTCAAACAAGAAACTGAGAAAGAGGACAGGGCATTACATCATAAGAGGGCACTAACAAAGAAGGAAAAGCACTTCTGGCTATAAGAGGATGGGTCAAGTCAAGTCAAATAATTTATATAGCGCGCTACATACCCAGAGGGTCTCAAGGCGCTTGAAGAGGGGTGGGGAATTACTTGTCGAATATCCAGGTTTTAAGTTGCTTTCTGAATGCTAGGTGGTTCTGAGTGAGGCGAAGGTGAATGGGAAGTGAGTTCCAGGTTTTAGCCGCCAGGTAGGAGAAGGATCTTCCTCCCATGGTGGTTTTGTTGATGCGTGGTACAGCAGCAAGGGCTTGATTGGAAGAGCGAAGCTGGCGGGGGGGGGTGTAGAAGGAAAGTCGTGTGTTGAGGCATTCGGGTCCAAGTTCGTAGAGTGCTTTGTGTGCGTGGGTTAGGAGGCGGAATGTTATCCTCTTATTGACGGGGAGCCAGTGGAGGTTTTTCAGGTGACCAGAAATGTGGTCTTTGTTAGACCTGTCTGGATTTTTTGCGTAGTCCCTCCTCATTATTATTTATTTTGTCCCCTTTTTGCCCCTCATCCCCTTAATAATTTTTGTGTCTACTACTTTTTATAGGTGTTGGTCAAGGGGATAGGTATTCTTTTTCCCCTCATAGTCTTTTACCTCAGGCCCAGAGGCCTGTTCTGACAGGGAAAGTTGGAACCACAAAATGGTGGCTACCAACTGCCCTAACTGCCAAGCCCAGGACTTACCCATAGACCAGTATAGGGCATTCCAGAACCTTCTGGTCCATTCTGGACCACTGAGGGGCAGCCTATAAAAGGCAGAATGCGGGGCAGCCATTTTGTCTACCTGTGAGAGTCAGCTGGAGGATAGGCTATCCTGGCAGGTGGGAGGAGACTAGTGTAAGGGTTGAACTCCTGGACTGGGAAGCAGCCTAATAATTCCACTTCTCTATTTCTCCTGTGGGTTCCTTGTCTTGTCCCCGCTGTGGAAGTTTAAGGGAGACCCTGGGCGCCTGACTGACCCCTAGCTTCAAAATAGTGGGGTGTAAGCAGGAGAAGGAGACTGCGGCGCTGCCGAGCGCAGTCCTCTGCCCAGTGGTAGGAACTGAACTAAAGAGGACTCCTGTTATCTGTCCAGTAAGGAGGGCTGGCGTCCTAGAGTGGAAAAAGTGCCCTGTGGCTTTATCCTGTGGAAGCTCCTTTGATCCCCCCTTCCCTTTTGAGGGCAAGAAGTAAGCTTTTGACCTGGGTGGCACTGGGCATCTCTTACCTGTGTCAGGACTGGCAGGGAGCCGACCCTTTACTAATTGACAAGGTGTTGGAGATTGGAGGAAGGTTCCATTGAGCCTGGGCAGTCTTGTGAGGCCAGCGCCGTGAACGGGACCCCGGGGGCACCTGCCGCGCTCTGTGTCGGCGTCCGGTGGAATCAGGAGAGAGAGAGCGCAGTGCTCATGCCCGGCGCCAGCGCGCTAATCCCCCACTGAATTGGGGGACTGCCTTGAGAGGAGGGGCCGAGGATTGAGCAGGCCCGGTGCGGAGTCGCTTTTTCCCCGCGCATGCGCGGTAGAGCCCGGGTGTGTGGAAGTCGACGACGTCCACCGCTGAGGAGAGCTGTGAGGAGGCGGCTTCGGAGAGTGGCTGGGATCGATTCAAGCGCCGAGGGACAGATCCGTGGGAGTGAGGAGTAGCCCTGTTGAGCGTCTGCTTCACTGAGTCAGCGCTTCGGTTTTGCTCCACAGAGGGCCTCCGCTCCTCTGCGAGGGGGCGGAGAGGCCGAGCAGGAGAAGAGAAGCGTCTTAAGGTACAGAGGGTGAGCGGAAGATCCGCCTGCTGGCCACCCTCACAAGTAAGCAGGGAGGAGTGAGGGGTGGCGAGGGAGAGCTGGTTAGGCCTCCTGATCGTCTGGCTGCCTCCCCACACTGGGTGAAACTGAGAGAGAGGAGGAGGGTGGAAAGCCTGTAAGGCGAGTGGCTAAACTGTTAAAAACTAACTATCTGACTCAAGAAGCCTGGTTACTGTGGGGTGCAAGGAGAATAAAAGTCGCAATCAGCCCCTGGCTCTTGATAATTAATGACAGCTGGCCCCCTCCCACTGATGGAGTAGAGTTTCTGAATAAGCCAAGAAAGGTTGCTGGTGTCTATATAAAGTCTGATTTATTAGTAACCCTCAGTGACTGTGTACTAGAAAGAGGGGGGGGGGTTATTGGTACTGTGGGAGACAAATATAGTGCACTGCATAGTAACCATATCCAATTACTTTTGGAGTCTGATTAAATGTACTATTGATATTGTTTAGTGATTTAAGTTAACAAATCTGAGAGTACTATTACTGATTTAATGACAAATGTACTGTATTGTTGAGACTAGCTGGTAAATTGCTTAGCAGTTTTAAAGTACTTGCTAATTCCAAGACAACCTGAAGTGTATTAAGTGGTGTATTCTGAAAGCAAAAGAACAAAGATATTATTTTTATAAAGCAGTACTTATTTTCCTATACTTTGGTGTAGTGTTGTTTTTGTGTGCTATTGCGTGGATTTACTGTTGGGTGGTCTGCAACCTTTACACTGTGCCTCTAGAATTGCATGTCTTACCCCTAGGCCAGGCTACCCTAGGTGACCTGGCATCTCAGGTTCTAACATTTGGTGCCTAGCGGTGGGATACTGACTTGGTTGCAGCTACTCATTAGTAATTCAACGCAATACACTGACCTACACCGGGAGTTTTCTCCTTGCGGCCCTCCTAATTTGAATTTTGTTTTTTCTAAATTTATTTCTGGTGGTGGGTGGAGGTTAACCTCAGGTCACTTCTTGGTTTTCTCCTGTGTATTAATTTTATTCTATAGTGAAAGATGGAATTGAATTTTAAAGAGCTAGAAGCCAATACTGTGGCCCAACTCAGAGAATGGTGTCAACAACAGGGGGTATTCTTTAATAAAGGTGCCAAGAAAGGAGAGTTGCTGACAAGCATAAGGGCATGGGTGGAAGCTCATTTAAGGGAGGAACCAGAAACTGAAGAGAGTGACGGGGACACTGTCCTTGAGGCTGCATTGTTGAACCAAGCTGGAAGGGGGAATCTGCTGACCGGTCCCAGGACACCTTCGAGGGCGGGCAGCAGCGTCTCAGAGAGGGGTTTAACTGACGCCGAGCTAGAAGATAGGAGGGAGGAGAGGAGAACAAGGTTGGAATTAGCTAGGATGGATATGGAAAGGGAGAACAGGAGGTTAGCCCATGAGCGAACCATCAAAGAAATGGACCTACAAGCCTTACTAAGAAGGTCTCCCAATCCAGATAATGGTGGCAGCGAAAATAAAGTGAACACCAGGGAATCCAGACCCTATTTACCCAAAGATATCATCGCTAGTTACACCCCAGGCGATGACATTGCCAAATGGCTGGCCGCCTACGAAGTTTCTTTAAGGGCTCACGGGATCTTAGAAACTCACTGGGGAGGTGGGCTGTATAAATACATGCCACCTGCTGGCAGAGACACCTTGTTGGCTCTGGAGCAGGATGAGCAAACCCACTACCCTACAATGAAGGTGGCACTGGTGAAGAAGTTTGGACTTACCCCTGAAAGGTACAGACAGAAATTCAGGGGAAGTCACAAACTGAGTACCCAGAATTGGGTAGACTTTTTAGACTACGCCAAGAAAGCTTTGGAGGGTTGGGTTAAGGGCAGCGAGGTGAAAGATTATGAGGGGCTGTACAATCTATTTTTGAAAGAACACCTCCTCGAGAAATGTTTTCCCGAGTTGCGCCAACACCTGGTGGACAGCAAGCTGACCGATCCCCGGAAGCTTGCAGAGGAGGCGGACACTTGGGCAAGTACCCGGGTGTCCTCAAAGGGGACTGGAGGGGATTCTCAAAAAGCCGGACAGGGCGCCCCCCAGAAGAAGGAGGGGGGAGATAAAAAGGAGTTCTCCAAAGGTCCCCAAAATAATTTCCAAGGTAAGGGAGCAGGTTTCACCCCTAGGGCAAACCCGCCCAGAAACCCTAATCCTGGCCAAAGCCAGCAGCCAAGGGTTCTCCACTGTTTTGAATGTGGTGGTGTTGGACATTATAAGGGAGATGTCAGATGCCCAAAGAGACCACCCCCTCCCACCGGAGGAAAGTCACCGGGAGTAGCTAGTGTAGCGCTCGGGGAGGAGTTGCCCTTAGATAAGGGGGGTGAGTGGGCGGGTGTCACCTTAGTGTCCCTGGGAGAGCGGGAGATGGTTCCAAAGATCCAGGTGCCCCCAAATACTACAAAGTATGGGCAATGGGTTACCATCAATGGCCAAAGAGGGGAGGCTCTGAGAGATACAGGAGCCAGTATGACTATGGTGAGAAGTCGACTGGTGTCTCCAGAGCAGGTTGTTCCTAATGTACTCCACCCCGCCGCGATGGCTGACGGCAGAATGGGCCACTATCCAGTGGCTGAGGTTCCCTTTGAGTGGGAGGGGGTTGCAGGTTCACTTCGAGTTGCCGTAAGCCCTGCCGTGCCAGTTGATTGTCTGTTATGGAATGACATGGAGCACAACACTTGGAGAGAGGTGGAATACCGGACGCATTCTGCGATGCTGGGTACACCTGACTGGGCCTGTGTAAGCACACGGTCTGCGACTGCCCGGAGAGGGAGTTCGCCTGGGTTGGAGCCTGGAACAATGGCCCAACCCGCTGCCAAAAAGGGACAGACTCGGAGACAGGGACAGCCTGCTTCGGCTTCCACGCCCCATGTGACAGATCGGCCACCTGCGGTGGTAGGCCAGGAGTCCATGGAGGGGGGAGTAGACTCTCTGGAGGATTTACCCATCCCTGCTGAATGGCATGTGGAGGGGGGACCTACCAGAGAGGAATTCTGTAAGGGGCAGAGGGAGTGCCCTATCCTTGAGGGACTGAGGCGTCAGGCTGAAGCCCAGGCAGCAGGTGATGCTACGGGACACCACCATATTTACTGGGAGGATGGCCTCCTCTACAGTGAACCCAAGGTACCTCTACCTGGCTCATCAAGGGCCTTGGTGGTCCCGCAGCAATACCGAGCCTTTCTGCTGGAATTGGCTCATGCGATACCACTGGCAGGACACCTAGGCCAGGACAAGACCTTTGCACGGCTTGTCCTCCACTTTTACTGGCCTCAGATGAAAGTGGCGTCCAACACATACTGTAGGACATGTGTATCCTGCCAGGCCAGTGGGAAAACAGGGGTGAAGCTAAAGGCTCCCCTGGAACCACTTCCAGTCGTTAGCACCCCCTTTGAAAGGGTGGGCATCGACATTGTAGGGCCATTGGATCCACCAACAACAGCTGGTCACAGGTTTATCCTGGTTCTGGTGGATCATGCCACACGGTACCCAGAGGCCATCCCTCTGAGGACTGTTACTATACCTGTGGTGGCTAGGGCCCTGATGGGAATCTTTACCCGTGTAGGATTCCCCAAGGAGGTTGTGTCCGACAGGGGGACCAACTTCCTGTCAGCTTACATGCGGACAATGTGGAAGGAGTGTGGGGTGACCTACCGGTTCACCACTCCTTATCACCCCCAGTCAAATGGACTGGTTGAGAGGTTTAATAAGACCCTGAAGGGCATGATAAGAAGTCTGCCGGAGCGCTTACGGAGGAAGTGGGACGTCCTCCTGCCTTGCTTGCTGTTCTCTTACAGAGAGGTGCCGCAGAAGGGAGTGGGCTTCAGCCCTTTTGAATTGTTGTATGGGCACCCTGTGCGTGGGCCTCTCAGCCTGGTGAAGGATAGATGGGAGAAGTCTCCCAGAAAACCTCCTCAGGATGTGGTGAGCTACATGTTGGCCTTCAGGAGCCAGATGGCCAAGTTGTGGAAGCAAGCTTCTGACAACTTGGAGGCCAGTCAGGCAGTAATGAAGGAATGGTACGACCAAAATGCTCACCCGGTGGAGTTGGAGCCTGGCCAGAAAGTATGGGTGATGGAACCTGGAGAGCTAAGTGCCCTTCAGGATCGTTGGACAGGCCCATTTGAGGTGTTGGAGAAGAAGGGTAAGTCCACTTACTTGGTGGATCTTAAGACCCCGCGACAGCCCCTACGGGTGCTGCATGCCAATCACCTCAAACCCCACCATGAGAGGCCAGAGGTCATCCTAATGTTGGTGACTGATGGTGCTGAGGAAGCAGAAAGCGAGCCTCTCCCAGATCTCTTTTCATGCCAAGAGAAGGATGGGTCGGTGGAGGGAGTGATTCTCTCCCCATCCCTAACTCCTGAGCAACGAGAGGATTGCCGCCAGGTATTGGAGCAGTACTCTTCGCTGTTCTCCCTTGTCCCGGGAAGAACCCACCTGTGTACCCATGATGTGGACACAGGAGACAGCCCCCCAGTGAAGTCCAAGACCTACAGGCTGTCGGACAAGGTGAAGGCTAGCATCCATGGCGAGGTTGCCAAGATGCTGGAGCTAGGAGTGATAGAACCTTCCAACAGCCCTTGGTCCAGTCCGGTGGTGCTAGTCCCAAAAGCCGCCCCACCGGGCACCACACCAGAACTGAGGTTCTGTGTGGATTACCGAGGACTGAACTCAGTTACAAAGACTGATGCTCATCCAATCCCTAGGGCGGATGAGTTAATTGACCGGCTAGGAGCTGCCCAATACCTAAGTACCTTTGACCTCACTTCAGGGTACTGGCAGATCTCCTTGACAGATGGAGCAAAGGAAAGGTCAGCCTTCTCCACGCCTGAGGGACACTTCCAGTTCTGTGTGATGCCCTTTGGGCTCAAGAACGCCCCTGCCACATTTCAGCGGCTGGTGAACCAGGTCCTCTCTGGAATGGAGAGTTTCTCTGCTGCCTACCTGGATGACATTGCTGTCTTCAGTAGCAGTTGGGAGGACCATTTGCAACATTTGCAAGCAGTTCTCCAGGCCCTGGAAAAGGCTGGATTGACAATCAAGGCCAGCAAATGCCAGATTGGGCAGGGGTCGGTCGTGTACCTTGGACACTTGGTGGGTAGGGGGTCAGTGCAGCCCCTACAGGCGAAGATTGAGGCAATCATGTCCTGGGAACCCCCCAAGACACAGACTGAGGTCCGAGCTTTCCTGGGCCTCACAGGTTACTACCGTCGCTTTGTGAAGGGGTATGGCACTATTGTAGCGCCCCTCACAGAGCTCACCTCCAGGAAACAACCTCGACGGGTAGTTTGGACAAAGGCTTGTCAGCAAGCCTTTGAAAAGTTGAAGCAGGCCATGTGTGTAGCACCGGTCCTGAAGGCTCCCGATTTCTCCAAGGAGTTCATTGTCCAAACAGATGCATCAGAACATGGCATTGGGGCAGTGTTATCGCAACTAAATGAAGAGGGCCTGGATCAGCCTGTAGTCTTCTTATCCAGGAGACTGCTTCCCCGGGAACAGAAGTGGAGTGCAATTGAGAGGGAAGCTTTTGCGGTGGTGTGGGCTCTGAAGAAGCTGCGGCCATACCTCTTTGGCTCGCACTTCCTGGTTCAGACTGACCACCGCCCCCTTCGTTGGCTGATGCAAATGAAGGGGGAAAATCCCAAGCTGTTGAGGTGGTCCATCTCCCTACAGGGAATGGACTTCCGGGTGGAACATCGGCCTGGAGTGGACCACGCCAATGCAGACGGTCTCTCCAGGTATTTCCGCCTTAGTGATGAGGACTCCCAAGGGGTTGGGTAGTTCTCCCCACTTTCAGCTGGGGGGGACGCGTGTTAGACCTGTCTGGATTTTTTGCGTAGTCCCTCCTCATTATTATTTAGTTTGTCGCCTTTTTGCCCCTCATCCCCTTAATAATTTTTGTGTCTACTACTTTTTATAGGTGTTGGTCAAGGGGATAGGTATTCTTTTTCCCCTCATAGTCTTTTACCTCAGGCCCAGAGGCCTGTTCTGACAGGGAAAGTTGGAACCACAAAATGGTGGCTACCAACTGCCCTAACTGCCAAGCCCAGGACTTACCCATAGACCAGTATAGGGCATTCCAGAACCTTCTGGTCCATTCTGGACCACTGAGGGGCAGCCTATAAAAGGCGGAATGCGGGGCAGCCATTTTGTCTACCTGTGAGAGTCAGCTGGAGGATAGGCTATCCTGGCAGGTGGGAGGAGACTAGTGTAAGGGTTGAACTCCTGGACTGGGAAGCAGCCTAATAATTCCACTTCTCTATTTCTCCTGTGGGTTCCTTGTCTTGTCCCCGCTGTGGAAGTTTAAGGGAGACCCTGGGCGCCTGACTGACCCCTAGCTTCAAAATAGTGGGGTGTAAGCAGGAGAAGGAGACTGCGGCGCTGCGGAGCGCAGTCCTCTGCCCAGTGGTAGGAACTGAACTAAAGAGGACTCCTGTTATCTGTCCAGTAAGGAGGGCTGGCGTCCTAGAGTGGAAAAAGTGCCCTGTGGCTTTATCCTGTGGAAGCTCCTTTGATCCCCCCTTCCCTTTTGAGGGCAAGAAGTAAGCTTTTGACCTGGGTGGCACTGGGCATCTCTTACCTGTGTCAGGACTGGCAGGGAGCCGACCCTTTACTAATTGACAAGGTGTTGGAGATTGGAGGAAGGTTCCATTGAGCCTGGGCAGTCTTGTGAGGCCAGCGCCGTGAACGGGACCCCGGGGGCACCTGCCGCGCTCTGTGTCGGCGTCCGGTGGAATCAGGAGAGAGAGAGCGCAGTGCTCATGCCCGGCGCCAGCGCGCTAATCCCCCACTGAATTGGGGGACTGCCTTGAGAGGAGGGGCTGAGGATTGAGCAGGCCCGGTGCGGAGTCGCTTTTTCCCCGCGCATGCGCGGTAGAGCCCGGGTGTGTGGAAGTCGACGACGTCCACCGCTGAGGAGAGCTGTGAGGAGGCGGCTTCGGAGAGTGGCTGGGATCAATTCAAGCGCCGAGGGACAGATCCGTGGGAGTGAGGAGTAGCCCTGTTGAGCGGCTGCTTCACTGAGTCAGCGCTTCGGTTTTGCTCCACAGAGGGCCTCCGCTCCTCTGCGAGGGGGCGGAGAGGCCGAGCAGGAGAAGAGAAGCGTCTTAAGGTACAGAGGGTGAGCGGAAGATCCGCCTGCTGGTCACCCTCACAAGTAAGCAGGGAGGAGTGAGGGGTGGCGAGGGAGAGCTGGTTAGGCCTCCTGATCGTCTGGCTGCCTCCCCACACTGGGTGAAACTGAGAGAGAGGAGGAGGGTGGAAAGCCTGTAAGGCGAGTGGCTAAACTGTTAAAAACTAACTATCTGACTCAAGAAGCCTGGTTACTGTGGGGTGCAAGGAGAATAAAAGTCGCAATCAGCCCCTGGCTCTTGATAATTAATGACAGCTGGCCCCCTCCCACTGATGGAGTAGAGTTTCTGAATAAGCCAAGAAAGGTTGCTGGTGTCTATATAAAGTCTGATTTATTAGTAACCCTCAGTGACTGTGTACTAGAAAGAGGGGGGGGGGGTTATTGGTACTGTGGGAGACAAATATAGTGCACTGCATAGTAACCATATCCAATTACTTTTGGAGTCTGATTAAATGTACTATTGATATTGTTTAGTGATTTAAGTTAACAAATCTGAGAGTACTATTACTGATTTAATGACAAATGTACTGTATTGTTGAGACTAGCTGGTAAATTGCTTAGCAGTTTTAAAGTACTTGCTAATTCCAAGACAACCTGAAGTGTATTAAGTGGTGTATTCTGAAAGCAAAAGAACAAAGATATTATTTTTATAAAGCAGTACTTATTTTCCTATACTTTGGTGTAGTGTTGTTTTTGTGTGCTATTGCGTGGATTTACTGTTGGGTGGTCTGCAACCTTTACACTGTGCCTCTAGAATTGCATGTCTTACCCCTAGGCCAGGCTACCCTAGGTGACCTGGCATCTCAGGTTCTAACAGTCTTTATGCGGGATGTCTAGTATGAGTCTGGCTGATGCGTTCTGGATGCGTTGGAGTTTTTTCTGAAGTTTTGCGGTGGTACCGGCGTATAGGGTGTTTCCGTAGTCCAGGCGGCTTGTAACCAGTGCGTGGGTGACCGTTTTTCTAGTTTCGGTGGGGATCCAGCGGAATGTTTTTTTGAGCATGCGAAGAATGTTGAAGCAAGATGATGAAACGGCGTTGACTTGTTTGGTCATCGAGAGTGAGGAGTCCAGGATGATGCCCAGGTTCCGTGCGTGGTCCGTTGGGATGGGTGCTTTTCCAAGGGCCTCTGGCCACCAAGAGTCGTCCCAGGCGGAGGGGGAGGTACCTAAGATAAGAGTGAAGATCCTTGTGGCACGCCGCAAATTACTTCAGTGGCCTCTGACTTGAATGGTGGGAGGCGGACTCTCTGAGTTCTTCCGGCAAGGAACGAGGTGATCCATTCCAGTGCTTTTCCTTGGATTCCGATGTTTCTGAGGCGTTGTAACAGGGTGCTATGACAGACTGTGTCGAAGGCTGCGGAGAGGTCGAGGAGGATGAGGGCGACTGTGTCTCCATTGTCCAGTAGAGTTCGAATGTCGTCTGTTGCTGCGATGAGTGCGGTCTCAGTGCTGTGTTTTGCTCGGAAGCCGGACTGTGAGGAGTCGAGGGATTTGTTGGTTTCGAGGAAGGCGGCGAGCTGGTTCTTGACAGCTTTCTCGATGACTTTGGCCGGGAATGGAAGGAGCGAGATGGGGCGGTAGTTTTTGAGTTCGGTGGGGTCAGCTGTGGGTTTTTTCAGGAGGGCGCTGAGTTCGGCGTGTTTCCAGCTATCCGGGAAGGTGGCGGAGTTGAGGGAGCAGTTGATGACGTCTCGGAGGTGTGGTGCTATGATGGAGTCTGCTGTGTTGAAGATGTGGTGAGGGCATGGGTCTGTGGGGGATCCTGAGTGGATGGAGTTCATCAGGCGAATGGTGTCCTCAATGGAGATTGGGTTCCAGTCATTAAGGATGTTCAAGGGGAGTGAAGGTACGGCGGAAGGTTGGGTGGGTTGGTCTCCGTGTTGGTTGTCGAAGCTGTTGTGGATGTCAGCGATTTTGTCGTGGAAGAACGAGGCTAGGGAGTCGCAAAGGGTTTGAGAGGGAGTGATGTCGTTGGAGTTGGCAGTGGGGTTGGTAAACTCTTTGACGATGTTGAATAAATCCTTGCTGTCGTGGGCGTTGTTGTCTAGTCGGTCTTTGAATGCGGCTTTCTTGGCAGTCCGGATCAGTTGGTGGTGTATGCGGGTAGCGTTTTTGAAGGCGTCTCTGGTGCTGGTGTTTGGGTCTTTTTTCCAGGCTTTCTCAAGGGAGCGACAGAGTTTCTTGGATTTCTTAAGATCATCGTTGAACCAGGGGGCGTTTTTGCTGCCTAGTTTGATTTGACGTTTTTTCAAAGGTGCTAGGTTGTCGGCGCTGTTGGTTAGCCATTGAGTAAGGTTAATGGCTGCTTGGTTGGGGTTAGAGGAGTGGGCAGGGGGGTTTTGGAGGAGCGATGAGGATATCTGGTCGATGGTGATTTTGTTCCAGTTTCTTTGCAAAGTAGGTTGGGGATGGTTGTGGGTTGTGGTCTTTTTGTAGATAAAGTGAACGCAGCTGTGGTCCGTCCAATGGAGAACTGTGGTGTGACTGAAGGAGATATGTTTGCTGGAGGTGAAGATAGGGTCAAGTGTGTGACCTGCGTAGTGAGTGGGGGTGTTGACAAGTTGTTTGAGTCCGAGGTTGGCGAGATTGTCCAGAAGGGTGGTGGCGTTGCTGTCGTTGCTCTTTTCCAGGTGAAAATTGAGGTCTCCCAATAGAATGTAGTCCTCGGAGGGGAGGGCGTGTGGGGTGATAAAGTCAGTGATGTCTTCACTAAATTGTGCACGGGGACCTGGAGGCCTGTAGAGGAGGGTACCTCTGAGTGTGGTCTTGGGGTCGGTGTGGATCTGGAAGTGAAGGTGTTCGGCGCTAGCGAGGTTGACGTCTGAGCTGGTTGAGATGCGGATGGAGTTCTTATGGACGATAGCGATGCCTCCTCCTGTTTGCTTGTTGCGGTCTTTTCGGATGATCTTGTAGCCTTCCGGGATGGCAATGGTGATGTCTGGGGCTGAGGAGGCGTTCATCCATGTTTCTGTTAGGAAGGCGACGTCCGGGGAGATGGTGTCTAGTAGATTCCAAAGGTCGATGGCGTGTCTGTGGACTGAGCGGGTGTTGAGCAGGATGCATTTTAGGTGGTTGGTGTCGGATCTCTGTTTGGTGTTAGTGGATGAGGAGTTGGTCTTGGTGCTGTCATACTTGCAGGAGTTGCATGTGAAGGGTCCATGGGTGTGTCCAGGAGCGGCTTGGGCGCCGTTGGGGAGTCGGCCGGGGTTTAGGGCTAAGAGGGCGGAGGCGTCGTATGTAATGCGGGTGGGGTGGGTGGTGCGGGGGCCAGGGGGTCTGGCGCTGGGCGTGGTCTTGGCGCGGACGGGCATAGACGGGCTTACCTTTGGCGCACCTTCGGCACGGCCGCAGCGCGTGGACGCTGCGCGTTGGGCATCAGTCATAAATGGTTAGTGGAGGGGGCGGAGCGTGGGAGGGGCAGCAGGGAGGCGGTAGCGGGGAGGAGGGGCGGGCCAGGGGAAAACCACAACAACAAAATGGAGGGTCAAAGGGAAAGGGAGACAGGGGCAGCAAATGTCCAATGGCACCGAGTGTGAAACCAAAGTTCAAACATACAAATAAGCCTCAGCAATGTCGCGCTGAGAGCAGGGCAGAGAGTGCGGCACTATGTAGAAAAAAACCGCTCAATGTGAAGAAATGATTATTCCTAAGGTGAAGCTATGGTAACAGGTAAAAAGCGCTAGCAGTTACAGTTAACACAAAAAGCGCTAGCAATTACAGTATCACAAAAAGCGCTAGCAAATACAGTATCACAGAAAGCGCTGGCAGTTACAGTATCACAAAAAGCGCTAGCTATTACATTTATCACAGAAAGCGCTAGCAATTGAAGTTATCACACAAAGCGCTAGCAATTAAAGTTATCCCATAAGACGATACCGGGTCCGTTAAGGAGTGAGTGTCAGCAGAGTGCAATTGCGCGTGGCAGCGCGAAGAGGTTGTAGATTCTGGGAGCGTGGGGGAGCGACCGTTTAGGAGTGGGTCCGGACGGTCACTGGGTGACTTAAGTAGTCTTTCCCCTGCTTGTTGCACGAGGTCCTACTTAAGAAAAACGTATTTTTCAAAACGTCAGAACATTAAATTCCAGCGCTCTTAACCGAGATGTTGACGCTGACATTGTTTCACTCTGGAAGTGATGTGCGGGATTGGCAATGGGTACCAGTCATGTACACTGACGCCTGTTCCTTTCTTTCAGGGCCACCAGGTGCAGTTTCTGAGATATCCCATGTCTTTTCACGAGACCTTTATCTGAAAATACTGTTAAAAATCTAGTCTGAAAGGGAAAACTTGAACTTTAAACACTATGGGGGGCGTGGCTAGCGGCCGAGGGAAATGGTCGCTTGCTGAAGCGGCTCCACAGCCCTCGCCATGAAATCCGCCAATTTATCCGTCAAAACACCAGAGATTTCCTCCAAACATCAGGGAACCTCTCTTATACCGGTCCCCATCTGCGGCACCACTTTTGTGGCACAACAATGGGAATTGAAGCCTAGTGAGGCACCCCACTCGGAGCGGCCCAGGAGACATCAAAATGGCGGCCCAAAACATACAGCTCCGGCGGCCAAGAATGTAAATGACACACCGAGACCTCCTTCACTGACCATAGTGACTGGACACAGCTTGCAACAGCCGCTGCCCCCGAGACCCTTTACTGATCGGCGCTGGAGTGAACTCACCAGGTGCTGAGGTGAAGTGTGCAGGCTGCGGCGAGAACCAACCACCAATAGCTTTCCCGTTGGGAGCTGCCTGATCGAAGTCCCTTGCCTGGGGGCCTTCGGAGAGAGTGCAGGGTAGGGCCGCGCTGAGCCCTCCGGCGGCCAAAGGTGAGGATCAGTGTGCTGGGGATGGCGGCAGGAGGACTTAATAGAGGCTCCCACCCCCCCACCTGGACCGCGCACTGAGCGGCGGTGCAAAATCAAAATTGAGCCCCTGTCTCTGCGGCCTGCTATGGGAGAGGCGGGTCGGACGCGAGCCCTCCTGGAGCGGGCCGCGGGAGCCGCTGCTCCGCACTCGCTCCCGCCACCAAACGCGCCTGCCTATAGGCTTGCTCTCTCTACGGAGTTCCTAATAAACGGAGCGGAACGATACCCGGGAGAGATTTACATGGCCGGACGGCCAAGTGGCCCAAATTAGCATACCCCCAACGGACCATCACTAGCAGCAAGTCTTCCCCACAGGGACGCCATAGACACCACGCGCCAGTCGGCCCTCTGATTGGTTAATAAGGAACACCATTGGTAGTGTTTATTTGGTAGTTGTCAATGAACAGAGAGCCGACTTGGGCGTGCAGGCAGCGTGATGGGGGTGTGTTTTGGACTGAGGACGTCACGGAGAGAAAGGACTGAAAAAACACGCCCCCCAATCTGAAAAAGACGGGGCTTAAATTGAAAGACAAACCTCTTCTCCAATGGCTGGCCGCCGTTTAGGAAGCCAGCCAATGGAGAAGAGGGGCGGGTTCAAGCCCCACTACTAGAAACATAAAATCTCGCCAGCGAGACTGCGCAAGCGCAGCCTAGTCTAGCCGAGACCTAAAAAAGAATGAAAAAGCAATATGCAGAGTTCCAAGGGTAGTACGCAGTGTGGCAAGAATATACAATTTAATTAAGGTAATATAAAAGAGGGAGGGCAATGCAAGAAGACATGGATATTATACCCGTACCAAAGGGCCTTCTATAGCGCTGTTGCAGTTCTTATGAGGAAAATCCTTTATTTGGCCTGCCGCAGTGCTTGCGGTGTCCGCTGGGAGGTGGAAATGGAAGTAGGCTATTTTGATTAGGAATGTAGTTTTGGTGTGTGCCCGTTTCTCGTCACTACTCTGCCAGCGAGAATCTTGGATGCGGGCACGAGCAGGACCTTGTGGGAGAATCTTGGATGTGGCCACGAGCAGGACCTTGAGGCTGGTGGTGTCTCCCGCTCGTTGTTTTTGGTGGAGTTTGCCGGTGTGGAAATTCTCCCTTTAGGCGCTTTGTTGGTTAAGGGGCTGAAAGGCTTTGGACAATGAAAGCAGCTGTATTACAATGACAGCACTCACGTTTTACATTTAAACATCAACGGGCGGGTGCAATCGATAAAAAGCAAGCATTTTTTTTGGATTGCTTTACTTTAAAAAAAAATCTTTTTTTATTATTGTAGAGATCAACGTTACAGATTACTGTGACACATGCGCAGGAGACAACTCATACTTCAATTATCGAACTTGGGTACAGAGGATCAATTCACAGTAAATAATACTCAATCATTAGAGGGCTACAAGAGTCTCGTCATTCGGGGGAGCTGGCGGGGTGCAGATATTACCTCTATATGAATTCCAGGGTTCCCATATTTTGCCCCACTTTCCTGGATACCCTCTGGCCACATAGACCGATTTTTCCCAGAACATGCACCAGTCCAGATCTTCCTCCATTTTTCTAGCGTTGGTGATTGGTGAGCCCCCCAATTTTGTGCTATGTTCCTTTTAGCAACCATTACTGCTAGGGTCGCCCATAGTTTAGTATAAGAGGTTAGATCCGTAGGCTCCCAACCATTTAGGAGGCATCTACGTGCCTCAGACTGCAATTAAATTGCCTATACCTCCCGCAGGGAGCGATGTACGGCCCGCTAGTATGTTTGTATGTGTTCGCATTCCCAAATAATATGAATAAAGGTACCCACCTCCCCTCACCTTCGTCTGCATTTTCCACTATCTGTCCTGCCCATGCGGACCAGGCCCGGCCCAGTGTTTGAGTTTTTTGTAGATCAGGGAGATGGTTTATTTGGGAAGGTGGCACCATCCCATCCCAGGTGCCTGTTCACTTCATGCCATACATGGACTGAGTGTGCGGTCGGACCTGTGAGGGAGTATTTACGAGCTTTAGAGTGCTCTACTATGGTCTCCACCTCCTGGGAGGAGCCATCTATCCACAGCGTATCCTGGATCGTCTGGACGACCATATGTCCCCTGATTTATCACAGCCAGATAGGCCGCCCAATAATAATTTTTAATATCCGGTTGACTAATGCCCCAATCATACCAGTTGAGGGTGAGTTTAGTTACTGCAATCCTAGGTTTACTGTCCCATAAGAGAGTGCGTTGTAGAGCTTCTATCTCTTTGAAATATGATTTGGGAACTGGATCCATTGAGTTTTGGAGGTCATAGAGGAAACGAGGAAGAGCCATCATCTTAAAAAGAACAGCTTTGCCTAGCCGAGAGAGAGGCAATGACTTCCAGTATTTGATGTCGCCCTTCAATCTCTGAATTGGCGGCAGGAGATTGCGAGTGAAGCGGAGTGCTGAGTTCAATGTAATGAATATTCCGAGGTAGCGAAAGCCATCCGAGGCTATCTGTATCGGGCAGCCTTTCGGAAGAACAGGCATATTTCCTTGTAAGATATAGATAACTGACTTAGACCAGTTTATGGTAAATCCGGCGTATCTGCCAAATATTGCAAGGATGTCTAGCAGGCATATTAATGAGGCCCTCGGGGAGGTCAGGTACAGCAGAATATCGTCCGCGTATAGCGATATCCTATCTTCCCATTCAGGGGACCAAAGATTACCGCAAATCAAGGAGTCTCTGCGGATCCACACCCCCAGGGGCTCCAGTGCTAAGACAAATGAAAGCGGTGATAATGGACACCCTTGACATGTTCCACGGCTGAGTTGGAATACTGCAGATTTGCAGTTGTTAACTACAACTTGGGCCATGGGTATTGAGTATAATAGCCGAATCCAGCTCACGAATTGCGGTCCAAATCCCAGTTTATCTAAAACAGCAAGGAGATATGGCCACTCCACCATGTCAAATGCCATGGTGGCGTCTAACGTTACTAGGACTGCGGGCTCTAGGATACTTGTAGCTCTGCCCAACACTCAATGTAGCCTGCGCAGATTTAAGGCAGTATTATGGTGTGGCATGAAGCCTGATTGGTCAGGGTGTACCAGAGCATCAATTACTTTTACGAGGCGTGTCGCCAAGATTTTAGCTAGGATCTTGGGCTCGGCATTGAGTAGCGAGATCGGTCTATAGGACGTACAACAGGTTTTAGGTTTGCCTACTTTATGAATAACTACAATATTAGCAATCCTCTGATCCATAGGTAGTGTCCTTCTCTGTCTGCTATCAAGAAACATCAAATAAGGGTAGGGAGCTATCTTGTCTTGTCTCAATTTGTACAACTCAATCGGGATGCCGTTCGGTCCTGCCGCTTTTCCGGAATTAAGCGTCCGTATTGCCTGAGCCAACTCGTCGTTCGAAAAAGCAGACTCAAGGTACACACGATTATCGTCAGAGTGGGGAGCACGATATCTCTAAGTAGGGTGACATTGTCGCCCTCCGTGTACTTCCCTTTCGTTCTGCAGACTTGTTAATAATAATTTGCAAAGCGGTCAGCTACGAGTTGCGGGTCAGTAATTGGATCGGCTCCTTCTCCATCCAGTTCTGGCACCAATCGAGCTGCCCATTCCTTCCTATCCAACCATGCAATCAACTTCCCTGCCTTGTCTCCCTGCTCGTATAATCTAAACTGTGTTTCCCTCCCCTGTGTCTTTGCTCTATTTGTTGCTATACCTTTGATTGCTTTACTTTTGAAACTATTGCGGCACCCGCGCCTTAGTTTTACATGTTTAAGGCTAAAGCCGGGTGCTGCTGCACTGGAAAGCAAAGTAAAACAAGATATTACCATTGCCTAAAGGCAGACGCTTGAATCAGAAAACAAAGTGACTACATGAACTGATGAAGGAGAGAGTGTACCACCGCCAGTAAAGCGTCCAGTCCAGGTGGGCGGGGCTAAAACTTGACAGGGTGGTAACCAGGAGGGACTAAAAGCCTCACTAAGAATGGGAAGCCAGGGTTTAGCATGCATGATGATGCTAACCAATAGAAACAGGGGGCGGAGCCTACACTCCACTTCTGTAATCGTATCGATCACAAATATGTATATATATATATATATATCTCCTGTAGGCCAAAAACAAGTATAGGAAGCTGCCTCTTTATATGATATATCAAGATGAGATATATTGTGTAAAGAGTTCAGGGGGCTTGCTGTGCCAATCCCAAGATGCTGTACTAGGGGATAGTGTGGTCGAGCAGACTTAGGCTTATCATAGAGGATTGCAAGACATCAGAAATTACATACAATGGTCAATAAATGAGATGCACGACTAAAGAAGGAGATCCTCACCAATTTATGAAATTAGTAAGTACCTTTATATATGTTTAGGCATCATAAGAAAATCATTCAATTTAGAATGTGAATTCTTTTTAATTCAAAAAGTCGACACTGCAATTTCTGCAGGCTGAATTGTTATCCTATGGGAGTAAAAGTCAGTGCTGCATTCATTTATAGTACAGTGACTTATGGGACCCTTCTCCTGGAGTTATGGTGAGTGGTGTGCAAGGTCCAAGGCAGCACTAGCAAAACACCACGAGAAGCACTAGGGTGGCAGGGTGCAGAAGTGCAAAACAGTGTTGGGTGCCCAATGTTAGTAAAAAGAGGCTACAGATTTTGACTGGGGACCAGTCTGGCTAAACCAACAGTGGGACTCAGGCCTCATGATGCTCAGGGACGTAGGGACACTGTTGGTCCTCTTCTCCATGGCCTATGGGCAATGGGTGCAGAGGTGTTCTTAGTTGTCAGGTTTTCTTACCGGTACAATCACGGTAGAGGGGTCCTGTATGCAGAAGCTGTAGGTGACGTCTGGGATTTCATGAGAGGTGTCACCATACTGAACTCTCTGGAGGGCTGGGGGACGACGTGGACACCTGTTGGCCCATTTCAACTTGGGGTTGGGGCGACGGGTGCAGTGATGTCTACAGGCGTCTGGTTGCTGTGGTCACGGAGTCCTTCCAGGGGTCTTTGGAGGCCTGCAGGGAAGCAGGTCTGCTTCTTCTTTGGAGGTGTTGGCTCCTGTGTGAAGTACTGGCAGTTCCACTGGACTTTGGGGACTCAGCAGTGGCAGGACAGTTGACTGTTGTTGCAATTGGCGAATACAGAAGGCAAGCCTGTAGGGTTGGTGCCAAGTCATTTGCTGGATCTTCTGTTCTTGCAGGATGCAACTCTTCTCATCCTTCGTCTTTCAGGTTGGCAGGATCTGTTCTTTTGGTGAAAAGGGGTCTCCTAAATACTGGATTTAGGGGTGTTAGGGGAGTGTAGGGTAGTAGCCTATGGGCTACTGACCTTTGGGGTCACTACGCCCCCTGGATGACCACTTCCTGTGGGAAGTGGGCATGACCCTTTCCCAGAATTTTAAGTATTCCATCACAAAGATGGCTATTTCTGAAAAGTCGTGTCCACCTCAGTTTACTCACCTTAGGTGTGGTGCTAGCTTGGGGGTGACTTGTCTACCTGACTAACTCATTTCCCACCTGTCCAGGTACCAAGGGGGCTCTGGACAAAGGGGCCTGGCTTCCTCTCCTGTGAGGAGAGCCAGATGCGCATTTCAAAGTTGGCAGCTCTTTGAAGCTTGCTGGCCTAGGAGGTCAGAACAGTGTCTCAGGTGGCAGGCTGGCAGAAACCAGACAGCGAGCACACCGGAGGCTGATAGGTTTTCAGGGGTCACCTCTAAGTTGACCTCTCTGTGCATGTATTGGTTACTTCAACACTGGAGTCAGCATGGGTTTATCAATACGAGACGTTTGATACCAAACATCCTTATTTTCAGTAAAGCCATCATGTAGCTGAAGAACTCATTTTCACCAGTGTCCAGCACATGTTCTATAATGGCTTCTCAGTCCACTTGCACTGGCAGTAATGGAACTGACCAGCACAGAGACATATCTGCTGATGCAGGTATGCCTTCATATGTGATGCAAAGCACCCTGCCTTAGGGCTGTAAGACCTGCTTTAGGGGTAACTTACAAGTACTGGATGCAGTGTTATGTTACAGGGATGTGTGTCGGGTCGTATTTTCAGTTTTGCCTGCGCCAAAACATGCAGCCTGCAATAGCAGGCCTGCATGGGTATGGTGAGGAGTCGTTTGGGTGGCAGAATTCATGCTACAGCCCTTGGGAGACCCTCTTTAGAGCCTCAGGTCCCAGGGAAATCATTTATTCTGGACATGTAGAGGGTGCTAAAGGCTTTGCCAAATGAGGGAACAATTGTGCAGTTTTGGGAAAGAACACTGTTACTGGAGACCTAGGTTGCAGGAATCCAATACTCTACAGTCAAAGTTGCATCAAATATCAGGCAAAAATGTGTGTGTGGGGGCAGGCAGGGGGTACTGTAACAAGAACCCGAGCTCCCTACAACAAGCCACTGACTTTTCACTGCACTGAAACTTGTGATTGTGTCTAGTGTTTTTGGGCGCTGGTGTTTACATCTGTTTTTGTTTACATTAAGTTACGTGGATTTATGTAGCTAAGTGGATTTAGTGTGCAGTTTTTGTTTGTCCCTGCTCTCCAGAGAGCCTCTAGTACTGTTGCACCCGATGTCAACGTTAAGGAAGTGTAGATGGATGCTGTGACGTGTAAGTCATCATAGATTCTTTGGGTATTGGTGGAAGTTAATAAAAAATATGTTTCAATTAATAAAAATTGTTGCAAAAGAGACGTTGAATAATAACATAAACTGTAAAATTGGTAGAAGTAGTAGTAATAGTAATATCCGAAATCTAGCATGGTTTCTGTTCATCTGTTTTATCGGATTGTTGACCCATTGTCGCTGACAGCGTGCTTTATTCATTAACTTGGTCGCCCTTTGGCATCTGAATACCACATAAATGCCTCTATAAAAGTACAGTTTGTATATTCGTCATTTTTATCAGTTAACTAATCCTTGTTTGCCATCCCTCTATGTTATTATCCGTGCCCATGGTGTTTGGCAGTGGCTTTCTGTTCGACTTGTATCCAGAGTTTTCTGGAAGTCTAATGGTGCTTTTTTAAAATTATTTCTGCCGGAGGGAGGAGCCTAGCTCGCGGCCGTGATGGTCGCCTTTTAGCTCGGCCCCGCAGCCCTCCATCCTGACTGCCTATCCTGTCTTTTATCCTGTCCCGGGACGGCACACTTTTGGGGAATTGGAAACATTACGGCTTGTTTGTACTTACCATCTGACCCCGGGGTCTTGACGTGCAGTGGCTCCGGAGTTCCGGCCTCCGAGAGATCGGGGCCTCTGCGAGACTTGGACCGGGACCTGGCCGGTGGGATCCGACGGCTCTCAGCCCCGGCCGAGAGCGAGAACCAGTGTTGTGGGCCGGTGTGCGAAGATCCCGGCGATCCTGACCTGGACCTGTCCTGCTGGTCGCCTGGCAGACGTGGGTGAGAAGCCCCGGGACCTGATTCTGAGAGGGGGTCTCCCCCCGCCGCTGCTTTGTCCGGCGGCCCTGGTCCTCGAGGCCCAGACTCCGCTTGTTTGGGGCACCGGTGCTGGTGCGGGCGGAGACCCGTTTTGGGCGGACATCCTTTTGGCATCGAGGCCGCCCTTGCTGGGACCCCCGGCGCTTGTAAAGTCCTACATTTGAGAACTGTTATTTCCGGGGGTCCTCGTGGGCGGCGATTGGGCTGATCACGAAATGGCGGCTGGCCCTCTGGATCGAGAGTCACCTTGTGGCGGCGGGCCCGAGTTGCCTGATTGTGTGGGGATCGGATCTGGTGGGCGTGAGCCGACAGTCGGAGATATCCTGGAAGCCCTCAGATCCCTGTACGCTTCCCTGGCCCTGGGCGTCTCGGTGGGTCCGCCACGATCCGCCGCCATTTTGGGCGGCCGTTTCTTCTTGTCGCCCTCTTGTCTCGATGCCTCCATTGCCTCACCCCCCTCGATTGACCTGAGTGTCTCCACCGCTGATCGAAGATCGTGTAATGTGCTGGTGACTTTGGGGCGCCCTGCTTTTCCAGGTTCGGACCCCGGGGACTCGGATGCTGTACTGCGACCCTGTTCGACATTGTTGCCTGGATTTATGGGTGGACTTCCTCCTGTGCCTGCTTCGATGACTTTGCCTGAGTTTGAAAATGGGACCACCTCGCCCGCTCCAGTGGCGCAACTGAACTCCTGTTTCTCATGGCTCGTGCTTCTATTGTTGATGCATCGATACTTTCAGTTTGAACTATTGCTCACTTGTCTATCTATCTACTCCCCACGTAGCTATGCTAGTCTCCATTCCACTCGATTATCTGCTGATTTCGTATTTAGTATGTGGTTGTACATTGCCATGTGGTGGGTGGGGTTTGTCGCTCGGAAGGGTTGGGGGTGAAATGTACGACTTCTGCTTGATTCCCGGTATGCGATTTCGTTGCACACATGTCTCTGATTGTAGGGGGGTGGGAGGTCCCCTTCTCCTAATATTTGGTGGCGCGTGATGGGGTGACATCCTGGTCTGTTTTTTTATTGTACTTGTCCGGTTGGGCGGAGGGCTGTGGCCGATCGTTTGTATTATAGCTCTTCTGCTCCTCCCTCCTGTTTTCTTTCTCTGCTTTTGTGGTCTTTTTGTCTCGTTTTTCATTCTTTCTTCTTGCTATATTTCGGGTTCTGGTTTAGGGCGACAGGCACGCTGTTTGAAGGGTAGGCCGTAGCCTTCTACAGGGGTGCAGGGTGGCACGGGTGGGTTGGGTTCTATTTTTTGTTTGTCTTCTGGTTCTATGGCCCTTTTGTATATCTTTTTCGTGAGGCCGCGTCTGTCCCGACCTCCTGTGGTGTGTTTCGGGTGGGGGTATGGCGTCGTTACTCCTCCTGCTACATTTTGGCTGTCTTTTCATCCGATTGCCATGCCCCGCTTGGACCGTTAATCCTTTTGTCTCCTGTCCTCTCACCATGGGGCGCCGTGTCGGCGTGTCTTTTACCTTTCCTTTTTCATATTTCCCTATTCCCTTTTATTGTTTGGTTTTTCTTCCCTCCATTTTCCTTTCCCTTCCTCTTCCCCCCTCCCTCCCTAGTCCCCCTTCCCTTTTTCCCTTCCTGCGTCCCAGAGGGTACTGTGACGGGCGGGTTTTCATGCATTGTCTTCCGATCCCACTGTTCTGGCTTGGTAGTGTCCCGGGTGGCGGGCGTGTTACGAGGATAACGCTCAGGGGTTGACTGTATCTCACATATCCTGATTTCTTGAATGCATTGTGTTGTCCCCCTGATATTTTGCCCCACGCCCCCTTCTTAATGTTGAGGTTGATTACGGGATATCGGATGCCTCCGTATTGCAATTGTGCCTGTCATATGTCCTCTCCCCTTATTGTAAAATTAAGCCTTCTCTACTCCTGTGTTTAGCCCTTTAGTTTCTGTACTTCTTTTTCCCTATTGCGATTATACGGCCTCTGCTTTGTGTTGATTGGTTATGTACTATTTGCCTGATGACTCCTGACTGTTTTGTACACTGCGGCCGGCCGGCATGGTTGTGGGCCTCTATTTGTCTTCTTTTGATATCAATAAAGGTTTAAAAAAAAAAAAAAAAAAAAAATTATTTCTGCCAACCAGAGATTACATGTTCTGTGGACTGGATGCTAGAATATAATGTTTTCTAAGAGATCTCCCCATGTGGTTTATTTTTAACTGCCCATTTTGTAAGCTCTATTCTTAGGGAAGAGATGCATCACCAACTAATTAATACCAAATACAAGTAACCAAGAGATGGGTACTACAGGGAATGGTGACTCAAAGGTTCAAGAGCATCTTTGCACAAGGGCCATTGCACTACAATTTGACCGCCAGCTTTCTTCCTTTCTCCTGCAGTGGGAAGTAGAAACTCCAATGCGGTATATAACCCAATGATACTACATAATAAACTAAACGTCCAGTAAGGGCGAGAAGGCCCGCTCGGCCCAAGCCGCTTGTTGTAACCGCTTGTTGTAAATAAGCTCCTTGAGTCAGCAGTAGGTATGGAAGGAGATTTATTAAAGAGCACAGCAGTAAAGGACCCAGCGCCTGCTGACCAGTCAACCAACTGCCCAAGCAGAACCTGGAGCCCTCAGTAAACATGCTAATTCTAGAACCAGACAGAAAGAGCATAGAGTATAATAAAGGTCATAGAGAGAACAGGATATGCAAGCAAATAGTTTACAACACATCTCCCATCTTTATAAACAAAAGAATAACACATTAATTGCAAAAATAATCATTGAGATAAGAAGGTGGTTTACGATACCTTGAAACCTTAGAAGTGGAAAGAGAAGGAGGTAGGGAAGGAGAAGAATCAATGGTGGTGCTTCGAAAACTAGAGGAACCAGAATCCGATACATCACCACCGCCAAAACAAAACCTGTCCGAAGGAGGAGAAAAAGAAACACACTCTTGAGATAAAAGCATGTAACCACTACCCCCCTCTTCATTTGAAGAAATAACAGAAGAATTATGAGAAGCAGCAACAGAGTTATCAGATATAGGTTGAGAAAGTGTTTGCCCATTTTTCTGATAAACAGCAACGCGCCTCAAATTTCACTTCTCACCATTTTCAAGAAGAACATAATTAGGGAAAACTTTTCTAACAGTAAAAGGTCCCCTAAATTTTGTTAAACCTTTAGCACACCTCCCAGGTTTAACTTTAACCAGATCCCCTTTTGAAATCTTACTTCCCACAGGGGAAGAAGGTAAAGTAGGGTTGGAATCCACAAGATCACTTCTACTCAAAAGTTGTTTGACCCAAGAAGGAACAAGTTTGGACCCAGGAGCTCTTCCAAGCAAGATTTCAAAAGGAGATTTTGTGCAATTACCATGAACAGTTGTTCGATGAGCACACCATTTCTTGAACAAGATCAGACACACAACCACCACTAGACACAGCCAGTTGAATTGTTCCTTTCACCAACCTATTGACCCTCTCACAAATTCCGTTTCCTTGTGGATTGTAAAGTGAAGTCCGATGATGGGACACACCAGAGTGAGAAAGAAAAGACTGCATTTTCTGCGACACCAATTGAGTCCCATTGTCGGTACAATAACACTGGGAAAACCCTCACATTGAAATAAAGACTTTAAAAATTGTATAGTGGTCTCTGTGGTGATGTCCTTTACAAATTTAACAACTATCCACTTTGAAAAAACATCAACACACACGATGGCAAAACGTTGATGCAGATTAAGCTCAGACATGGGTCCAATAAAATCTAGGCATATGGTATGCCACGGCACACCTGGACAGAAAATCTCACCCATGCTAGTGCCAACAGCCACCTTCAAGCGTTTCTCACCTTCCTTGCATATACTACACTGTTCAACCCACACAGCAACCTGAGCATCCATGCCAGGCCACCAAAAATGAGATTTGAGCCTCTGCTGGGTCAGAGTCTGACCTAGATGCCCCTCATGGGCAATATCAAAAAGCTTACGTCTGAGACCACAAGGCGGAACAAACCTGTCATTGCGCAAAATAATGTCGTCCCGACAAGTAGACAATTCATCCAGAATCTTGACATAAGGACGAACAGAAACCTGCAAACAACTCTCTCTTCTTGGACCATCCTTGATCAACCTAACGACATCCTTGAGGACCTCCTCACTTCTCATGGCATCAATCCATTCCTGATGCGAGAAAGAACGAACACCAAAAGAAACAACATCTTGCACCCAAGCAACACTTCTATCCAACAAATCAACATGCACATCACACTCAGTAGGTTTCAAAGGCAATCTTGAAAAACAATCAGCTTGGAGATTCCTCCAACCTTCAATATGCTCAACTTGAAAATGGAAATCCTGCATGTTAGACGGGGACCTGGAGGGTCGGCCGAGCACAGTGATCGCACAGACAGGTAACTTCCCCCCCACAGATGGACACCACACAAGGATTAGGGTAACACCTTTTATAGGCACTTCAGGTAGTAGTGTAGCACGATACAAGGCGATCAGGACACGATGTAAATGTAAATGTAAATGTAGTTGAGCTTATATAGCGCACAGCTACCCGCAGTGGGTGTCCCGGCGCTTGCTTAGGGAACCCTTCCTGGTATTCCCTTGTGAGATAGCAGGGTATCCACAAGGTGAAAGTCAGGCATCCCGCCGCGAGGGGCCGTTGTGGAGATTAAGCAAGCTATTGCCCAGAGTCGCAGAGTGTGAACCCATAAGTCGAGGAGGCACCGGGGCGAGAATTATCGAGTCCGTGGAATTTTTAGCCCAAGACCCCGCCGAGGCGGGGAATTGAACCCTGGTCCAGGACCGATCTCAGCTTCCGGGTCTGCTGCCACTAACCCCTGAGCCACACTTCTCCACTACGATGATCCTCTCAATTCTAGTCTCTAGTAAGGGAAGGGGGTAGCGGGACAGTCTTGGTACCCACGGGTACGGGTGTGTAACGGTGATAGCTCACAATCCTCGAGCTCGGTGTTCGGATGGGTCAGACCGCGGCAGCGCCGGCAGGTCCCGAAGAGGTCGTAGGTGGCAACGGGCCGCGGCAGCGCCAGCAGGTCCCAACGAGGATGAAGGTTACAACGGGCCGCGGCAGCGCCAGCAGGTCCCACGAGAATGCAGGTTGCAACGGGCCGCGGCAGCGCCAGCAGGTCCCAACGAGGATGAAGGTTACAACGGGCCGCGGCAGCGCCAGCAGGTCCCACGAGGATGCAGGTTGCAACGGGCCGCGGCAGCGCCAGCAGGTCCCAACGAGGATGAAGGTTACAGAGGGCCGCGGCAGCGCCAGCAGGTCCCACGAGGATGAAGGTTACAGAGGGCCGCGGCAGCGCCAGCAGGCAGGACAATCGTTCTCAAGGCAGGGCTGTGGCAGCGCCAACAGTCCGTCAAGGATGAGTTCGTCGCGGTGTCTCTCGACTCCAGGATACAACTGCCTTCCTGTCCTGGGGCTGCCTCAGTTATAGGTCTGGCGCCCTTTGATGTCCGGACCCTCGCTCTTGGAGGTCGGGAGGTCTGGGATGAGGGAGTCCAGACACCCAGCAGGGGGGCGGAGCCAGCGCCCAGGGAGGCTGGGGGTGCTCGGCACCTGGCGGGGGAGAGCCATCGACACTTCGTACTCCCATTGACCTGCCAAGTGGGCCGTTCACCTCCTGGGTGGAGGGTGGTGCCGGGATGTCGGGGCCTGGCCAGGCCCAGGGTTGGGGTCGGGCTGAGGCCGCGCGGCCGCGTGGTGCCGTGTCCAAGATGGCGGCTGGGCCGGGCAATGGTGCTGACGGTGGCCCGGGCCCTGTCCTGCGGGGAGGGAGCGAGCCCTTCATGTGGCCTGTCCAACATGCGTCCCCCCCAGCTGAAGGCGGGGAGAGTCACCCATCTTCTTGGGGACTTTCCTCGTCGAGGCGGAAAAAGCGGGACAGGCCATCCGCGTTGGCGTGGTCTTGGCCAGGGCGATGTTCCACAGTGAAGTCCATCCCCTGCAGGGAGATGGACCATCGCAATAGTTTGGGGTTCTCCCCCCGCATCTGCATGAGCCATTGCAGGGGCCGATGGTCCGTCTGTACCCGGAAATGGGTTCCGAAGAGGTATGGCCGGAGCTTCTTGAGGGCCCATACCACCGCGAAGGCCTCTCGCTCAATGGTGCTCCAGCGCTGTTCTCGGGGCAGTAGGCGTCTGCTGATGAAGGCCACTGGTTGGTCCACTCCTTCGGGCTTCAGTTGGGAGAGGACGGCCCCAATACCATGGTCGGAGGCATCGGTCTGCACGATGAACTCGCGGCTGTAGTCGGGGGCCTGGAGCACAGGCGCGGTGCACATGGCGGCCTTCAGCGTCTCGAAGGCTGCTTGACAGTCGGGAGTCCAGTTGACTCTTTTTGGGTGGTTCTTAGACGTGAGCTCCGTGAGGGGCCCCACAATGCTGCCATAGTCCCTTACAAACCGCCGGTAGTATCCGGTGAGCCCCAGGAAGGCTCGGACCTCGGTTTGTGTCTCGGGGGGTTGCCAGGACTGAATGGCAGCTACCTTGAGTTGGAGGGGGGCCACCAGACCGCTCCCCACTTGGTGTCCGAGGTAGGTCACGGACCCCTGGCCGATTTGGCACTTGCTGGCCTTTATGGTGAGGCCGGCCTGTTGGAGGGCCTGCAGGACCTCTCTGAGGTGGTGGAGGTGATCCGCCCAGTGGCGGCTGTATTCCGCGATGTCGTCCAGGTAGGCGGCGCTGAATTCTTCGAGGCCCGCCAATACCTGGTTCACCAGTCTTTGAAAAGTGGCTGGAGCGTTTTTCATGCCGAAGGGCATCACTCTGAAATGGTAGTGCCCATCCGGGGTGGAGAAAGCGGAACGTTCTTGGGCTCTGGGGGTGAGGCCGATCTGCCAGTAGCCCGCTGTCAGGTCGAAGATGCTTAGGTAGCGGGCTGCCCCCATGCGGTCGACTAGTTCATCTGCTCGGGGGATAGGGTGAGCGTCGGTTCGGGTGACCGCGTTCAGACCCCGATAGTCAATGCAGAACCGGAGTTCAGGGGTGGTGCCCGGGGCCGCGGCCTTGGGGACCAGGACGACCGGGCTGGCCCAGGGACTGTCCGAAGGTTCGATGACTCCGAGGGCGAGCATCTTGGAGACTTCTTCTTGGATGCATGTACGTACCCGATCCGGTACTCGGTACGCCCGGTGTCGAACAGGAGGACTGTCCCCCGTGTCCACGTCGTGCAGGCACCAGGAGGTGACTCCGGGTGCGAGAGAGAACAGGTTTGCGAACGGCAGCAGGAGGGCCCGGCAATCTTGACGCTGCTCTGGGGTCAGGGCCTCAGAGAGTCGGACCCCGTCCACCGAGCCATCTCTTTCCCGGGTCCTCAGTAGGTCAGGGAGGGGCTCGGAGTCTCCTTCTGCGCCACTGTCGGTAGCCATCAGCAGGCTGAGCTCTGAGCGCACGAAGTGGGGTTTGAGTCGGTTGGCGTGGAGGACCCGGAGGGGGTTCCGGGGGGACTCCAGGTCGATGAGATAGGTGACGGGGCTCCTGCGCTCGATCACCTTGAAGGGCCCCGTCCATTTGTCCTGCAAGGCACATGGTTCGATGGGGGAATCACCCATACCTGCTGACCCGGTTCAAACTCGATGGAGGAGGCATGTTGGTCGTACCACTTCTTCATGTCCTCTTGACTGGCCTCCAGATTGGCTTTAGCGATCTCCCTGAATTTCCGGGTCTGATTACGGAGGGTCAGGAGGTATTTGTAGACGTCCGGAGGGGTCTTTAGGGGGGCCATTTCCCATTCCTCCTTCACTAGGCTGAGAGGCCCGCGAACGGGGTGTCCGTACAGGAGTTCGAAGGGGCTGAAGCCGAGGGACTTCTGGGGGACTTCTCGGTAGGCGAAGAGGAGGCACGGTAGTAGCACGTCCCACTGGCGGCGTAGGGGTTCTTCCAGCCCCATGATCATCCCCTTGAGGGTGCGGTTGAACCGCTCGACCAGTCCGTTCCCCTGGGGGTGATAGGGGGTGGTAAATCGGTAAATGACTCCGCACTGCTGCGAGAGGGATTTCATATACTTTGAAATAAAGTTCGTACCCCTGTCGCTGACGACTTCCCGGGGGAAGCCCCCTCGAGAGAAGATCCCCATCAAGGCTCGACCCACTACTGGGGCTGTTATCGTACGAAGGGGGACCGCCTCAGGATAGCGGGTAGCGTGATCCACCAGGACCAGGATGAAGCGATGTTCCTGTGCTGTTCGGGGGTCCAGGGGCCCCACAATGTCTATTCCCACCCTTTCGAACGGGGTGGTCACCACGGGGAATGGTTGTAGGGGTGCCTTGAGTTTGCGGCCGCTCTTCCCACTGGCCTGGCAGGTCGGGCAGGACCGGCAATGGTTGGATACGTCATTTCTCATTTTGGGCCAAAAAAAGTGAGTCACCAGGCGGTGGTAGGTCTTGTCTTGGCCCAGGTGCCCGGCCAGGGGGACATCATGGGCTAGGTTCAACAGGAAGTCTCTGAAGTGGAGGGGCACCACCAGCACTCGCCCGGCCCCCAGTTCTGCGATTTTCTGTTCGCTGTACAAGAGATCATTGTCCCAATAAACCCAGTGGGCCCCGGTGGTGTCTCCTTGGCTCTGGGCGAGCGCTTGCTGTCGCAATCCCTCGAGGGAGGGGCAGGTCTTTTGCTCCTGCCGGAATTGTTCCTGGGTGGGCCCCCCTTCTTGACGCCACTGAGCCAGGTCGGGAAGCTCGGGGGGCTGTGTGGACCCCTCTGGGGTGGGGTCCGGGTGGTCGGTCTGGAGGAAGTCTTCTTCTGAAGTGATCGAGGGCGGAGGTGCTGCCCATTCTGGTTCTTCTGGTCTAGGGATGGTGCGGGTGGCCATGGACCGGGTGGTTACGCACGCCCAGTCCGGGAGACCCAACATCCCCAGATGCTCTCTTCTTTCCACAGTGGCCCACGGGGAGCTCTCGAGATCGTTCCCCAGGAGGCAGTCTACGGGGGCATCGTCACCGACAGTTACTTTCAGCATGCCGGACACTCCTCCCCATTCGAAGGGGACGCAGGCCATCCGACACAGGCTCTCTGAGTTATCTGCCGATCGGACGGGGCAAAGTACGTTTGGTAGGATTTGTTCCGGGGTTACCAGGTGACAGCGGACGGCCGTCACACTGGCCCCGGTGTCACGCAGGGCCTCGGCCTTGCGCCCATTGATGCTCACCCATTGGCTGTACTTCCGAGTGTTGGCGGGCAGGGGAGTCCGCGGGACCATGTCTCTTCCTCCTAGGCATGCCAGGGTCATGGCGGCGGGTTCCCACTCGAACTGCTCCGACTCATAGGTCTCCGTGTCTTCGGAGACTTGTTCTTCTCCCAGGGCGGCGGCCGCCATTTGGCGGGGCCCGGGGGCCTGGTTCTTCGGGCAGGTCGGGTCACTGGCATAGTGGCCGACTCGCTGGCATCGATGACACGTCACGTTAGCTCGGAACCCCGGGCGCATCGGGGGGTTTCCCCGGCCTGCTGGGGCCGGGGTGGCGTTAGTGGGTGCGGCCGGGGCGGCGTCTCTGCCCCGGCCCGGGCCTCCTCCTCCTCCTCGGGGACGATGGTGACCTTGGTTGGTTCTGTTCTGCTCATTCGGCCCACTCCGGGCCACTCGGGTGCTCTCCCACCGGTCAGCCTCGGTGGCGAGCTGCCGGGGTTCAGTCAATTTACTGTCGAGGAGGTGCTGCCTGAGCTCGACAAAGCAGTTGTTGGAGAGGTGCTCCCACACAATGAGATTGAAGAGTTGTTCGTAAGTGGTTACGTTGTTACCCTTGATCCAACCCTCGAAGGCTCGGCTGAAATAGTTCACGTATTCCAACCACGTCGTACCTGGGATCCGGGTGCAGTTGCGGAACCTCTGGCGGTACATTTCGGGTGTAAGTCCATATCGACTGAGGAGGGCGGCCTTCATGTGGTCATAGGACGTCATTTGATGGTCCGGAAGTTGCAGCAGGGCATCACGACCCTCGTTGACGAATCTCCCCCATAGACCGGCTCCCCAGTCACTTTGAGCGACCCGGTGGGCGGTCATGGCAATCTCATAGGCCTTGAACCACTGCTGTATGTCGTCGTTCCGGTGATATTCTCGGACCACATCCTTGGGGATGTGGACCTTCTGCTCGGTAGGACCCGGGGAGTGCGGTTGCTCGGGCACCCCTAGGTTTTTGTTCAGTTTGCGTATTTCTATCTCCGCTAGTTTGCACTCGTGCTCGTATGCCAGTCTTTTTTCTTCGAGGTCTCTCTGTCTCTGTTTTTCCTCTCGCTCTTCTCTGAGCCGTAAGTGTTCTAAGTTTATTTTTTGTTCCGCCAGTTTCAATTCTCCGTCTAATCTGAGTCGTGCCAAGTCTAACTCGTGTAATCTATTTTTTTCCCGCTCTTGGATCTCTTCATGGGAGGGGCCTGTTCTCCGTTCCTCCGTCCGGGTGGTGTTGACTTCCGGGGCTGCGGGGTCCCGGGGGGTTGCGGTATTTGTCTCTGTCCAGGCCTCTAGGGCGTTTTTGAAGTCTTCTTTTCTGCTTAGCCCGGTGGTAGCAATGCCTAAGTCCATGCAAAATTGTTTGAGCTCTCGGTGGTTGTATTCTTCCAGCTTTTCCATCTGGAACTTCTCCGCCGATCCGCTCTCTTTGGTCGTCATTGTGGTTTTAGTCGTAGGGTGAGTTACTGTCTGTACGGTACGCGTTGGTTCGGATCGCGCCGCTAGCCACCAATGTTAGACGGGGACCTGGAGGGTCGGCCGAGCACAGTGATCGCACAGACAGGTAACTTCCCCCCCACGGATGGACACCACACAAGGATTAGGGTAACACCTTTTATAGGCACTTCAGGTAGTAGTGTAGCACGATACAAGGCGATCAGGACACGATGATCCTCTCAATTCTAGTCTCTAGTAAGGGAAGGGGGTAGCGGGACAGTCTTGGTACCCACGGGTACGGGTGTGTAACGGTGATAGCTCACAATCCTCGAGCTCGGTGTTCGGATGGGTCAGACCGCGGCAGCGCCGGCAGGTCCCGAAGAGGTCGTAGGTGGCAACGGGCCGCGGCAGCGCCAGCAGGTCCCAACGAGGATGAAGGTTACAACGGGCCGCGGCAGCGCCAGCAGGTCCCACGAGAATGCAGGTTGCAACGGGCCGCGGCAGCGCCAGCAGGTCCCAACGAGGATGAAGGTTACAACGGGCCGCGGCAGCGCCAGCAGGTCCCACGAGGATGCAGGTTGCAACGGGCCGCGGCAGCGCCAGCAGGTCCCAACGAGGATGAAGGTTACAGAGGGCCGCGGCAGCGCCAGCAGGTCCCACGAGGATGAAGGTTACAGAGGGCCGCGGCAGCGCCAGCAGGCAGGACAATCGTTCTCAAGGCAGGGCTGTGGCAGCGCCAACAGTCCGTCAAGGATGAGTTCGTCGCGGTGTCTCTCGACTCCAGGATACAACTGCCTTCCTGTCCTGGGGCTGCCTCAGTTATAGGTCTGGCGCCCTTTGATGTCCGGACCCTCGCTCTTGGAGGTCGGGAGGTCTGGGATGAGGGAGTCCAGACACCCAGCAGGGGGGCGGAGCCAGCGCCCAGGGAGGCTGGGGGTGCTCGGCACCTGGCGGGGGAGAGCCATCGACACTTCGTACTCCCATTGACCTGCCAAGTGGGCCGTTCACCTCCTGGGTGGAGGGTGGTGCCGGGATGTCGGGGCCTGGCCAGGCCCAGGGTTTGGGTCGGGCTGAGGCCGCGCGGCCGCGTGGTGCCGTGTCCAAGATGGCGGCTGGGCCGGGCAATGGTTCTGACGGTGGCCCGGGCCCTGTCCTGCGGGGAGGGAGCGAGCCCTTCATGTGGCCTGTCCAACACTGCAATTTAGCTGCTAATCTGGCCAGCCTTGGAGAACCTCTAGTAGCACCACCAGGAGCCAGAATCCTAAGCAAAGGTATGGTCAGTTTTATTAACAAAATTGACCCCCCAAAGGTAAGTGCGAAAATAATGCGCACCCCACACAGCTGCCAAAGCCTCCTTTTCAATGACACTGTAATTCCTCTCAGCATCAGACAAAGTTTTAGAAGCGAACGCAATAGGACGTTCAAAATGACCATGTTTTTTAATTAGAACAGCGCCCAAGCCAAACGCACTCGCGTCAACCATGAGAATGGAAGGTAGTCTAGTGTTAAAAGGAGCTAAAACACCCGCTTTGCAAATTTCGTCCTTCACCAAAATAAAAGCTGATTCCTGCTTAGGACCCCAAACAAACTTGCACCCCTTCTTGAGCAAAACTCTCAAATCAATGGTCTTTTCCGAAAAATTGCTGACAAATTTAGAATAGTACTCTATAAGGCCCATGAAGGACCTCAACTGGTCTTTATCAGCCGGTCGAGGAGCTGACCTTATAGCCAACAACAAATCCTTCTTTGGCTTAATCCCAGAAACAGAAATTTCATGCCCTAAATATTCAATCTCCTGAACAAGAAAAGCACACTTCTCCCTGCGTAAAGTAAGACCAGCATCACCAATCCTATGTAATACTTGGCTAAGAATTTTGTTGTGCTCAGAGACTGAGCTGCCAAAAACAAGAATGTCATCTTGAAAGTAGACAACTTTTTCCAACCCCTTGAACAATTCATGAACCATGCATTGAAACACGCTAGCCGCAGAAATCAACCCAAAAGGTAAACATGTGAACTGAAAGAGACCTTCAGTAGTGATGAAGGAAGTGATATGTTTGCAAGAGTCCTGCAATTTAACCTGATGGTATGCGCTCATAAGGTCAAGTTTGGAAAAATATTTTGCACCCTCCAGTGTAGACACTAATTCACTAATAATGGGAAGGGGAAAAGTATCGGCAATCACGCACTTATTAACAGACCTGAGATCAAAACAGAGGAGCAACTTGTCGTCCGATTTTTTTAGAAATAACCACCGGAGAAACCCACGGTGATCCTTCCACAGGTTCAATGACCCCACTCTGCAACATTTCCTCCAACAATTCTTTCACCTCGCTCCTGATTGCAAGAGGAATTCTCCTGAGCTTGTGTTGAATAGGTAAACAACTCTTTCATCTTTATCATGTGGGAATAGCCCTTTAGCTCACCCAACTCATTCCTGAAAACAGAATCAAACTCACTCAGAATTAGATCAACAGAATCATCCTCCAAAACCATCACTTGATCAGGAGCCCTTGGGTTGATAATAATATACAAGTCATATTGATGAACCCACCCTAATATGGGTGGACCATCAAAGGACACATAGATTTTCCCAAGTGTGGATCTGTTTTTAAAGACAATGCTGGACTCAAAATAACCAACAATATCTATGGTTTCCCCTTGAAAACCCTTCGGAGAAATATCACTCTTCAATAATGGTTTGTCTGACCACAACATTTGAAAGTGGATTGAGGAATGATGGTGTGACGGGAACCAGTATCCACCATAAGTGAAACTTCCCGCCCATCTATTACAAACATAGCTTTAGGTCTGTTTTGTCTTCGATCATCAACACTTGCGACATCAGAGTCGCTAACAACTAAAAGCTCTTCAGCAGAAGATGAACCATCACAAGAATAATCTTCTACAACAGGAACTTTTTGCTTATTCTTCACTTTACACATCTTTGAAAAATGTCCAATCCTGCCGCATTTTAAGCACTCTTTATTAGCTGCGAAGCAGAACCTGGCCTCAGAAGAATGGGAATTGCTCCCACATCTGTTGCAAAATTTGTTTGAAGAAAAACCTTTCTTAGGAAATGTTTTCAATTTATTTTTGATCACTGCAACAGAATCATCTAGACCAGAATGAGAATCAAGTTCTTCATCTTTATCCGAAACTACTGACACTCCTTGCTCTAATTGCATTTTCTTCGAGTTTTCAATAACTTTGATGCACTTCTCAGACTCCTCAATGACTTGTGCAAGTTCAATTGCGACTTTAAGTGTAGGATTTTTCGCCGCCCAAAGTCTTTCCTGAATTTTGCGGCTATTACACTGCACAATGAGCTGATCTCGTATTAGCTCCTCAGCCATTGTTCCAAACTTGCACTTTATTGACAACTCTCTCAAACGGGTAACAAAGTCATCAATATTTTCTTCTGATCGCTGTTTTTGTGTATAAAATTTATAACGATGCATCACAATATTCTCCTCTTTAGCAAATTTAACCTCCAACCTGGAGATAGCTTCCTTGTACAAATCAGGAATGGCTTGACCATTAGCCTGTAAGGCGATCGGTAAAAACCTAAAAATCCTCTGTCCCTCCTTCCCCAAGGTACTCAACAAAATGGCCTTTTTCCTCTTTGCGGAAAATTCTTGACCATCAATAGCCTCCAAATAGTTGTCAAACATAACGAACCAGTCCTCCCATTGCACCGGAGGATTTCCAGGTTCATTTAAAAACGGTGGAGGTAGAGTAATGTTTATATTTTGTGCCATGTCGAAACGTTTTTAAAACAAAATTAAACAGGAAAATAAAGTAGAAATACCTTCACTCGTGAAAGTTCTTTCGGAACCCCAGCCGAGATGTAGAGTGATAAGTTACAGTTAAACTTTGAAAGAGAAAAAATAAATAAAAATCACTGCCGGAAAATGATTGCTGCATGAGAAGGAGGCTTGACACACACGTAGAATGGCAACGCGTGATGACACACGCACACCGTCAGAAGGACTGCAATCCAAAATGGCCGCAAAGTGAAAACGAGGCTTGACACACACGCAGTCCTGACGCTGGTGAAGTACGTCATACGCTCGCTTGGAGAAGAACAGAGGAATTGAGAGACAAACTTGAAGTTGTTGCTAGGTAACAGGAAGCGAATACTCGCAGGTGAGCAGTCGAAGAGAATTTTTTTTGCCAAATTAAGAGGAATAGTTTCGGATTTTGCCGAGTTGATTTCCGACACCTCAATTTCCAGTGGAAAGTAAGAGAGGCATCACTGGGTTCGATCTAGCCAGGTCCAACTGCTGGAAACGTAGCTCTCGCTGAGGATTCGTTTTAAGTCCCTCAAAAGACATCAGAATCCGAGGATCAGCAGGCACAAGTCGCCAAAATGTTGTAAATAAGCTCCTTGAGTCAGCAGTAGGTATGGAAGGAGATTTATTAAAGAGCACAGCAGTAAAGGACCCAGCGCCTGCTGACCAGTCAACCAACTGCCCAAGCAGAACCTGGAGCCCTCAGTAAACATGCTAATTCTAGAACCAGACAGAAAGAGCATAGAGTATAATAAAGGTCATAGAGAGAACAGGATATGCAAGCAAATAGTTTACAACACCGCTCTGCATTTGGGATGAGGCGGGAGGTAGCTAAGCGAATTGTAAGGTTCTCTCGACAAATTGTGAACAGATGACTTCCACTTTACCGTGCACCTCACCTCAGTGTCCGTGCACACCAGGAACTATCGTTGATCTGCAAGAACACCAATTGATCAACGGGGGTAAATGTTACTTTTATCGACGCTTTCCGACCGAATAAGAGGCCCTCCTCACTATGCTTCATTTCACCTCCGCATCAGTTAATTACATAAGGATAAGATAGGAGGCCACCTACCTCGCAAACTAACCATTCTTCTCAAACAACAAGGCATTGAATTCGAGAGCGTTACACATCTGCAGCATCTCACAATGCCGCACATCGAACATTAGATTTATTCAATACACTGATCTTCCACAAGATGGCAGCCGTGGCCCTCTTTTCTTTACCTACATATTTATTTTAGTGTTGCGGCAATCTAGGTTATGTGAGACCCTTTCTGTTCTAGGTATGGAATTTAGTTTTACATGGAAATAAAACCTTATAATTTGGTTACTAGTTTAATTAAAATGCTGTATTTTGCAGAGTGGTTAAAGCGAACCTCCTTTTATGTTGACCATGTTAAGGATGTTAAGCAACATCTCTTAAAGTGAATAATTAGGGTGCGTAGGTAGATTTCATTGAAATGCATCCATACTCTTTGTAGAAGGGGCTTCTACGTCTCAGTAAGCATTAAACACCGAGCAAGACAGTGTAAAAAAGTTGATTTTATTTTAATGATCGCATGTGCTGTAAGAGCAACCCCTAGCGCCAAGATTATGTAATTTGGGAAGCCAGTCGGTGGCGGCTGACCAAAGTGGAATTTGTATAACGTTCCACCAACAGGCCTTGACTGTATAATCTGGTGGAGAATCGATTTTACAGGCGAGTGGTTCATCAGCAGAAAGCCAACAGAGGGTAGTTTTAGCAATCTCTCTCCTGACCTCTGGGGTGAGGACGTGTCTTCCAAAAATGCTGTAAGGTGCATACGATACATTCTGATTACTTGCGAGTAGAGTTGGCTTGCCTGGGTGTTATGTCGTTATTCCATATTAAGAGTTCTGGCCCCGGTTTGGTGAATTCTAAGTTCCTGGCTTTTGAGGATGGTTAGAGGAATTGTAGTACTTGAAGTATCACCACTTCCAGGGTTGCAATAAAGAGCCTTCTAATTCTACCGGTGTTGTGGATTAGATTTTATAAATTGGCGACGAGTTGGTCGCAGCCCTGGATGGTTTAGCAAGAGAGACCCATGGTTGATGTTACTTAGTGTGACTGGTTAAAAGAACCTACCGCTGATATCTGTCATTGTTGCGAAAGGACATCTACTAAATCTCATGTGGAAAATTCCCACGGAAAGGTCCTGTTGGAAGCAATTACTTTGAATTTACTTTATAGTGTTTTTAGGTTGAGCCTACTAGACCGTGCTTGCACTTTGCGTGTTATATTGTGGCTTACCAAGAATATAGAGGGGCTTGGAGCCCTCCCGTTGCTCATCATAGGTTTCCTGTTCTTGCCACTCTCATTTGCCTGCTCCTTATTCGTTTCCCAGCTTGTCAATCTTGTGTTTTTCCCTCCCATGGAGTTTTGCAATCTCATTGATTGTCTGGCATTGCTTGTTCCACTGCTTACTTTTCAAGCTCTCCATTTGTTTCCTTTGTTTGAAGCACTCTATTTGTATGATTGTGTTTTAAAGCCATCTCTCTCATGTACTTCTTTCCACCTGCACTCCGTGTTGCTCTATGTTAACCGTCTGGTCTCCCCGTTGCTGCCACTTGCACTCACCTGCGTTCTTCTTCCTAAGGCTTCCTTCACCTGTGCCCTCCTTGCTGGTTTTCCACAGCCCCCATGTTGCTTTTGTTCTCACCCTCCCGGTTTCTTTCACGTCCACTGCTGTTTTGCTTCGCCTTCCCCATTCTACAGTGTGTTTCGTCACCGTTCTTTCCCACCCTTCCACCTTCCTTTGCCCACCCCAATCTCTGCCTTACCCTGTTGTCTACTGCCTCACTGTTTCCATGTTTTCTCTCACCTACCTCTTATCCTTTGTCTACTTATAACCATGTAAAGCGCTCTGATACCCTCCGGGGTCATGTTCGCGCTATACAAAACTTTTCAAACAAACAAACCTTAGCCACCCTGCACAGCATCACGGATGCCTTGCAGAATGTCCAAAAACCATCGGCAAAGTCAATAGGCCTCAAAGGTGTAACCTATTTGCTTTGCCTATACTTAATTTTTATGATTCACCTTCAACGAATGACTGTAAAATCTATGGGGGACTTGTACATTCCATTGCCCTCACTTGCGCACATCATTGCTTATTGGAATGTATGCCAGGCTGTTATGCAAGCGTTCAGTTGAGTTGGCATGCGCTCTTATGCCGTAGCGTAGAGTCACAGATACATAACCTTGAGGGGTACCATTTTGTGAGTGTTGTTGATGACGTGGGGGTGGGCGCATGAAAGTGTGTTGGAAGAGCTCACCACAGTATTTTCAGGGAAAATAGGCAGGCTGATGTGGTTTACTCATCACATTGGGTTAAACGATCATATCAAGCCTTGCATTCACAAGGTGAGAAATCTTATCATGTCATTAAGGGATGCGGTGAAGCAAGAGCTATACAAACTGTGCAAAATGTGTGCTGAGTATTACTAAATTTTTTTTTTGCCTTCAGACAATTGCTTAAGACTAAAAATAATCTTCTATGGAGTCTAAGGTATTTTACAATGTTAACAGTGATATTTCTGGGGCTCACCCTCTTAATGCTTTAGATTCTGCTTGTAAATGTATTCTTATTAGAGATGTGAGTTGCAAGGGGTTGGTCGTATCTCGATTAGTGGTTAGTGGAAAGGAAGTGGTCATTGCATTTGCTTCTTGGCCCTTACAGAAGAAATGTACTTGGTAATAGAGAAAGAGGAATTCGCCTTAAATTGGGGTTTAAAATGTTTCCGCCAGTTCACATGGGGATCTCCTGTGTTACTACAGTTTGACTGCATAAAGCTAGTCAAGGTTCTTGGTAGGAGTAGTTTGTTTAAATGCATAAATGTGTTTGAGGCTGTAGATAACAATTACAATAATAGTTTATGTACGAAGGGTTAAGAACAAAATTGCTGACTTCCGGAGTCATTTTACGTTTGCGATCAAGGCAGTACCATTGAACAAGTGGGAGGAAGGTCACATTGCTGGTCTTTGAGAGAAACATTTGAATGGTTAAAAAACTGAAGGAGTGGAAGGATAGTTTGTCAGATACAAGCATGACGCTGGTGAAAGAATTTGTAGCGAAGTGCTGGCCGATGTAGGTGTGTGTTGAGGAATTGACGGCTTTTTCAGAAGTGATGTCCGAGATGTGCCAGTGTTAGGGGGCAGGGGAATGCGGATTTAAGGAGAGCAGCTTTTGCCCCCAGACATTTGAAGGAGAATCCTAGCGTTATGTAATGAAGGACATCTTGTGGTAATTAAGACCAAGAAAGAGTTAAGGATTCTTATTGGTGGCCAAGAGTGGATAACAAGATTGAGTAGTTGGTGAGCGAATGCGTGGAATATTGGAATTTGGGCAAGACACAAATAACATTTAAGACGCTTCTCTGTCTCCTTGAGTGCAGGCATACAAACTCTGCCTAATCATATGTTGTACTGAAGGTAACCAACATGTGAGTAGAACCAAAGTGCCTCTCTCTGTAGTGTTTCTAAAAGTTTTTCAAATGATCACGAGGTCACGTCTCAACCGCCTCTTCAAGGAAACCTATAGCAAAAGGGCGCAGAAAATGTCAGATCCCATAATTAGAATGTTGTAAGGTGTTGGGCGCATCTTCTTTTTATAATTGGATACGTGGTGGGCTGTCCCTACTGCAGGCAATGCTGTCCTACAGTTTGGACTTCAACATAAAAATATTTGGACTTGGAGTAATGAAGATTATAATTAAAACTTTGGCCCTTTCTCCCTTAGAAAACGTAGATGCTTGTGAGACAGAGAATATAATATGTTCATGAGTAATGACCAGGTTTTAATATTACAAAATACCTTCATGCTTGTATTTTCGGTTAGGTCCCAGTTTTTTTCTACTTTGTTATGATCAGCTGTTCGATATATACAGTGGATATGTATCCGCAGAGCATCCCAACTGAGGGGCAGCAGCTGCTGTACCATATGATGCTGAATGAATGCCTTTAGAAGAGAATGCATTCATTATGCTCCTGAAACTAAAGATCATCCTGCATGTTGGGTTTGAAACTCTGTAAACAAGCACTGGCGTTGCCAATAGGTCTCACAGTAGGAAAGTTGGAGCTATTACAATTGCAAATAACAGTCCCTTTTATTTTTGTTTTCTTTTTTAAAAATTAAAGGGCTTTGTCATTTACAAAACCAACAGCTCCAACTTTCCTACTGCGAGACCTATTGGCAACGCCAGTGCTTGTTTAATATGGTGTGATAACGGCAAATGTACTGCGTGCACATTACGCACATGTGTTTTTTAATACCACACGCATGCTGTGCTAGCAATTTAGCACAACATGCTCCTAACAGAGCAAAAGGGTTAAAGGCAACTTTATATACAAATGTTTCTGAAGCGCGAGGAAAGGGAAATAAATCACCAATATGTCGCTAGCTGGACGCGCCACATTGACTGTCTCGATGTATTTAAAAAGAGCTAAAGCTGAAGGGTGAGGCAACTTTATAGACAAAATGCTATTAACAATGCAAACTATAGGGCTCACCACAGAAAAGCTACATATAAAATGCTAAGAAACGGATAACTAGTAGATTATTGCAGCATAATGGGCATACAAATAAGCATTACGGCATTAATTTTATGGTTGATAATGCACAAATAACGGCAAACGAACTGCGTGTATATTACGCACATGTGTTTTTTAATACCACATGCATGCTGCGCTAGTAATTTAGCACAAAATGCTTTTAACAACATATAAAGCAGAAGACTTAAAGGCAACTTTATATGCAAAATGTTATTACCGATGCAGAGAAGAAGACTTTCTATAGAAGCACTTCTTTTGTAGCAATGGAAGCCAGCCTAACTCAATTATCGTGCGCTAGGTGTTACAAGGATAGGAACAAATGGGACATGTGGCGAGGCGGCAGGGTAACTTAACTGTTAGTGTTGAGGTGCTAGCAGGAAGGAAATAAATGACCAATATGGCGCTAGTTGGACGCGCCACATTGTCTGCCTTGATGTATTTCAAATAACTAAAGTAAAGGACTGCAAACACGCTAGCAAAGTTGCATACATTGCGAGATCGTAAATTTAGTCAATGTATTTTAAACCAGCTAAAGCCGAAAAGTGCAAAATAAATACGGCAGCTAGCTTACATAGGTAGAACGCAACTTTAGCTAATGCAATTTTAATCATCGAAAATGTACAGCTGAAAAAGTGCGCGTTCACAGATTGATGTGCCACATTGTCTGTGTCCATATATTTTCAAACAAATTTGTAAAAATGCTTAATAACGCATGTACGCCAAAGCACAAGGCCTGGCACAGAAGCAGTTTTTGTGTAGCAATGGGCGTCAGGCGAGAGCAATATATGGCGTGGGGCAAGTACACAAGACGGAGAGCAAAACAGAGCACGTGAGTGAGCAATTTGGCGGTGGCGAAGCACACAAGAGAGCTAGAGAGAGCCTGCAGCACACAAGGGAGAGCGCAACACAGAATCTGGGATCCACTAACATGGACATTTAAAACAAATTAAAATCGCGACAAATAAGTTTCGACAATAACTTGCAATGGAGTGAAGGAAGTTAGAGGAGAGAAATTATGCTGTACTGGCCCTATGCATCTTCTTCCAATATGCAGTCACCAAGGTGACAAACGTAACAGAGTGATTCTTTTTAGGCTGTACGTCAGTCGGTCAGTGCATATGTAAAATTACATATTTTGAAGAAAGCCACAGAAGTATGCTAGCACTTGTAACCAATCAAATAAGCAGCGACATGCGGGTGGCGGGAGAATGGCACAGGAAGATAAAGTGATTTACGGAATATAAATAAACGAGAAAGGAGGAGAGAGGAGAGAAGACGGGAGGGGAGGCAAAGCGGCGGGTAGAAGAGAGAGGGCATGAAGGGATCGAAGGCAAGGGAAAGAAAGGGAAGATGGACGAGATTAAGAGGAGCCACAGATGGACTTTAGAACAAGGCAGCGCTGGGAGGGGGGCTGTGCACGAAGGAAGGAGAAATGCGACTCATGGCCTGGCGGCCGTGAAGTGTGAAGCAGTGGGCGGGGAAGCAGATCCCTTCGAAGCTCTCGGAGGCAGGAGCAAATGGTAAGGGGAGGAGAAATGCTGCTGGAAGGCTCGGGCAAGCTCGTGCACGACGACGTGCACTTCTGGAAAACCGCTTTGCTTTTGAGAGCTTAGTTTAGCTCTTGGTTTCACCCCAATAGGGCTCGCCTATTATATCCCTGCGGGATATTAATAGGCGAGCCCTAAAAAAGATGCCTGTTTCTACCATCATGGGAGTTTGAAGATGAGGTTGGCGTTTTAGCTTGACCTTGTGGCTCAGATGCTCAGTACAGCTTGGAGACATGAGCCCCTAATGCAAAGTGACTGAGGCATGAGTCTGCGGTGCTGTCCTCCAGACTCACATTCTTTCCACAGAGAAAGAGTGGACTGACACCCACCGTGGGTAGCCACTAGTAGCTGTTGATACCCCAGCTTGCTGTTTGATGCACCCGGCACTGCCCTTGCTCTTCGTAGTTTCAGGAATCATAATTGCACTAGCAGGAAAAAAAAATGAACAGCGTTCGGAGGTCTCCAGTTTTTTTTCTTTAGTTTACACTTTAGATAGTTGTGGGGCGTGTGCTCAACCCGGTCATGCCGTTGCAAGTCAAATGCTGCATGAAGTCAATTCCGCTGCTTCTGACATTAATTTTATTGATGTGCCGGAAAGAAAGTAGGTTAAAAAATGTTTTAATAAAATTCCCCGTTCTGCCGTCTCTGCAGTTTCATCTTAGAAACCTGCAACGGATACACTTATTTAAGCAAATGAAAAAAAACACAGCTGTACCCAATGTCCTATATTTAGTTTCTGATTTATTTGATGGCACTTTATAGCATAATCTATAATCTTGTTATGTTGATAGACTTACTATCATTATAGCTTTCCAGAAACACAAGCTTGGTTAAAACCGAACTTCTGTGTCTATAAGGAAACAGTACTGGCAAACCCAGGAAATCTGGCTCTGATGTGCGAACGTCTACACTCGCAAGCATGCGCACATGCCCTTTGGATTAAGGCCAAATCTATTGACTTTGCCAACACTAAAAAAATGAAAAATAATGATTGCTTTCTGTATGTAATGCGAATAGGTGAATAAAGAACTGAATGTGACAAACCGGGTGATGATTGACTGTACTTTTCAAATGTGAAATATTTCGTCCTGCATTACACAGGAAGCACTTCCTAAAAGGCATAATGATACACCAGATAGCCAATAGCATAAAGTGAAAAGTAAATACTTGAGTGGGCCACAGAATTGTTAATAATAGATCAGAAGAACATCTGCCCTGTCGAGTCAGACCTAAAAGGGTTGGTTGAAGAAAAGGTTGCACTCTCGAGACGAAGTGTGATTGTGGACATGGTTAGATATTGGAAAAAGTTGATAAAATAGCCATTTCGCAATAATGTTAGCAGCAAAAGTGAGAATTAGCTTGATTAGACATAGTACCTAATATGCAGTGCCACTGCAATTATGTAGAAGGTTGAAGGCCAAATCATGTGGCAGTTGAGGTACTGGGTTTTTAAGAACCGGCACAGAACCGGTAACCCAGCGGTGCCAGGGAATCAACACCCAGAGACCTCGGGTTCTTCCTGATCCAGACCTACAGAAACTTCAGAGTCTTCTAGGTGAAGTCAAAGATTAGTTTATTGGCTGCAACCAAGGTAACAGGTGTCCTAGAAGTACAATACGGGTATGTTCTCAGGAGACTGCACACTTTTACAAAGTCAGGCTTCTCTTCTTATACACAATTTTGGGCCTCGGGCAAAACATTCTTGGTTGTAAAGTAAATAGTTAACATATTCTGGTTCAAAGAAAAAGCAGTCATGATGACATGTCCATATTTCACTTCGTGCTGCCTACAACAAATCATTAGGCAAGGCCCAACATTTCATCAGATATCACTGGACCCCTAATAAAAACGGGCACCTCCCCACCATAAAGTAAGTGAAGCAAAGGAGCGGAGATAGATGTGAGCGAGATATGGCAGGTGTGCGCGCTGAAATGGTTTTATGGTTTGTTGAGCCTAGATGCTATCTTGCTCGGCCACTGGGAGGGAACTGACCTAACGAGTTCGGCCTGGGGCAATGGTTCCAACTTGTACTGAGGTCAGGGAAAAGTCGATTAAGGAGTACGTGTCCTTGTGGAATCAAATTCAACTGGATTAAGGCCTATGTAAAGGGCAACATATAAATGGGAGCCAAGGGTTCAGAAGGTAAATGACGATTTCGAGGTGAAATCGTCACTCGAATATGCTGAAAATACATGTACATGATGTACTCGTCATTCTCGGTCTTTTGATACCAAATTCGTCATGTTTCGACGAAGTTTTATTTCTCGAGTCCAGTATAATTATACGAATCCAGATTTTCAGAACCTCAATCCCTCCTTTTGCCCTTACATAGGCAATTAATCTATCCTCATGTTAGTCTGAGTCCAGATCTATATTCCTAAAGTCATTGAGATGTTGCTGTAACATCATTCTAGTACTTAGTTCATCTCTTGACACAGGCTTCCTTACACATGATGTAACGCAGAGGCCACATATTGCAGGAGCACACTGTATGCACAGACAGAACAGGAAAAGAATGGCTAAGACCATCCCAATGACCATCAGAATTTTCCATCCCCAGGCAGATATCAGTTCCCAGAACCATCCCATTAGCCACCAATCTCCTTTATCCACATGAATAGATTCAGAAATCTTATGTAGTTTGGAGATGGCCCTGTACACGGTTGGAGCATTATCTGGGATGAAAATGCAACAACTAGACTGGATCAATTTGCATACTCCACCTTGGTCCGCAAGTATTACATCCAAAGCGACCCGGTTCTGAAGGGTCATAAGTCGATCCGACTGGAGCTCAGCAGTCAAGTTACTAAGGGCACCAGCAGTTTCAGTCACGGTGGACTCAACTACCCTTGTTAGTTGCCTTATGTTTCTACTGTTAGCCATGGATCCCCAGAACGGCAGAAAACCCTTTGCAAAGTCCCCAAATTCTTGACCTGCAGTGTCTTCTTTACTCAAAACACCTCTAACTACCCTTGTCCGGTGGTAATCCGCCGCTGCTGTGTAGGTGGGAGGCAACAGGAATGAAACAAAACATGAGCCCGAGAAGTCAGGGGGCAACCATGTATAGGCTCTATCATGGCAGATGAAATAAGTACCCTTAGCGGCTAAAAACGCAGGGGAAGTCTGAGATCCAAAAACATACGTTTCTGTACAGATACTCTTCCCTAGCTGAGCTCTGGGATTCTTGCCAATACCTTGCAGACACAGGTGACCTTGATGGGGTACGATCCAGATAGGGGACGATCTTTTGGCTTGCTGTTTCTCACTTAATGTAGTGCCATATCCGGTCACGTTCCAACCTACATATGCAAGTATCTCATCATCCGGAGTATCTTCATAAGAAGTTACTTCCTTGATCATGTCAACTATACCTTTGACTAGGGCGCTAGTCTTGAGGTTGTCTTTTACAGAACGTAGGGGTTGGACTTCTCGTGCATATATGAACATTGTCCTGTATGCCCATACTGAAGCATTGTGACTAAATGGCAGGACCAAATAGGGGATACCTTTATCCGTTGTGTGAGGCATGAGACCACACACCCAACAGTTAGTTGTGTTCATTACAAGTTGGTGTTGGTGTAATAACTGAACGAAGGAGTTATTAATGAATTCTAACCTTCTATTGGATTTGTGGTCAGGCAGAGGGTGGAAAGAATGAGAGGAAACAGTAGGAGGAGGTATGGGTGATGCAGTGGGCGCAAATGTTACATGGAAAGAGAACAAAACATAACTTATCAAAAAAATCATTACGCTGGATAGCATAAAAATACATGCTATTATAAAACTTTTCTTTGTCATCGTGTTACATAGTCTCTGCTTAAAGTTCATTTGTTTGGCAGGTCTCTCCACATCAGGAAACTCCATCCTCTCTAAGGTGCTGCCCGCGACGAGGAGGTTGATTCTGCTAAGGAGTGCTTCTGTCAGTCTAGGGCAACTCCCTTGGACCGACCAGAACCACCGACCTAACGTCGTTGGCTGCACTTCCGAAGACTTTAACCAATCGCGGCCCTAGCAGCGGAACCCGGATGGCGGTTCGAAAAACAAAAATAAGCATAAAAACAAAAATAAGCAAGTTTCCTAAATCCTCCACTTTCAAAAATAGGATTTGGGGAAAAAGATACGTTTATTAGTCCATAGGTCTTGGTCTCAGATCATAAAAAGGAATCACTTTTATTAGTCTGTTTTTCTCGGTCGCAAATTGTAGCGTCTTTTTCCTGGTACTGTCTGGTCCTGAAACAGGAGTTCAGGTTCCAAAGAGTTCAATTGTTCTGGTGGTGGCACAGTTTCTTGAAAAATGTTTTCGCTTTCACAATCAGGGTTAGTTTCTTTTACACGGTCATCAGTTGTGAGCTCTGAGCCAGTGCCACCTTTCTGGACCCATTGGTCATGTGGCGGAGGTGAAGGGATTCTCTTGCAATGGACCCCGTGGATCCAATTGGCCTTCCCCTCCACTCGAACTGCTGATCTCGTGGAAAGAAGGACGAGGTGCAGCCCGGTCCACCTGGGCTGGTCGTTCTTTGTCCTCAAAGTTTTTTATGAGAATCCAGGATCCAGGGACAATGGAGTGACCTGGAGTCTCAGAGACCGGAGGCAGGGTGTTGTGGACCTGTTGATGCAAAACACGCAATTTAGCCGTCAATTCATACAAGTAATCAAGCAAAATAGGATGTTGCAGCTCGCTGAACTTCGTGGGCCTAGGCACTCCCCATATGTTGGCTGGCCGGCCAAAGACGATTTCGTACTGGCTGAGTTTCACTCGCGAATGCCCAGTCATTCTGGTGGATAGGAGTGCTAAGGGTAGAGCGTCAGGCCATTTAAGACCTGTGCTCGCTTGGATTTTGGCCAATTTAAGTTTTAGCGTGCCATTGTAACATTCTACTAATCCAGCTGATTGGGGGTGATTTGCAGCGTGGAACTTCTGCCTAATGCCTAGCCCTTCACACACTCTTTTCATCACACGACCCACAAATTCACTTCCGTTGTCAGACCAGACCATTCTAGGCATTCCAAACCTGGGGAAGTACTCTTTTACAAGGGCTTTCGCTGTGGACAAGGCAGTATTGTCTTTTAGGGGATAGGCTTCTACCCATCTTGAGAAGGCACAAACAACCACGAGCACGTATTTTAAGTTGTTGCACCTCTCCATGTGTATGAAATCTAGCTGCAAAACCTCGAACGGATACGTAGGAGGTGCAAAATGACCAGCTGGAGTTGGGGTTCCCCTACCAGGATTGTGCTTCAGACATACCATGCAATTCTTGACAACATTCTCTGCACACTTGGGAATCCCTGCATTCTTATAAACAACTTGATACTTAGTTCCCCAGGCTAGAAAGAGGTGAGAGAACAAACACGGAGTGTATGGAGCTAAGGGAGCGTGTCAGTCAGTCAGGGAACAAGGTGTTCCCTTGTTGGAACTAGGGGACCTCACACACCCAGACGGGAGCCTAGGTGTCATGCTTCATCATCGGTCTCCTGCTCCTCGTCAGACTGGCGCTGCAATGTCTGACGGGCGCCGTAGGCGCTCTTTGATGGAGATCTTTTGTTCCAGCCAGTTTTTGCGTGAGGGTGAGGGGTCTGGTGTAAGTGTAGTCGTGAGTGAAAAGGTGAGGTTTAAAAGAAGGTAAGTCAGTCCACAATGAACTTTATTTGGGGTGGCTGACTCCCTAGTTTAAAAGGGTGGGAGGGGAGAAAGGGACTGTTTAGGCTACAGTGAACTTACTCAACCCTCTAAAAAGGTCGACATGTTTCCCTAGGAACAACCCTAAAGGGCCCCGCAGTCTGTTCACGTGGGGCAGTTCAAGTGGTAAAGTACCTGAGACGAAGAGCTGCCAGGGCGGAAAACCTACCCACACCACGAAGCGCTCCTGCCGGTAGCGCGGAACAGCTCTTCGTCTCAGGTACTTTACCACTTGAACTGCCCCACGTGAACAGACTGCGGGCCCTTTAGGGTTGTTCCTAGGGTTCCCCTCCAGAGCAAGACCTGCTGGCTTGCTTCCTGATTGACCCATTGAGGTTGTATTTAGATACTTTATTTATTTTTCATTTTTCACTGTGTAGTACCCACTTGAGGTCCTGAAGAATTTCCACATTGGCATGAAACATGTCGACCTTTTTAGAGGGTTGAGTAAGTTCACTGTAGCCTAAACAGTCCCTTTCTCCCCTCCCACCCTTTTAAACTAGGGAGTCAGCCACCCCAAATAAAGTTCATTGTGGACTGACTTACCTTCTTTTAAACCTCACCTTTTCACTCACGACTACACTTACACCAGACCCCTCACCCTCACGCAAAAACTGGCTGGAACAAAAGATCTCCATCAAAGAGCGCCTACGGCGCCCGTCAGACATTGCAGCGCCAGTCTGACGAGGAGCAGGAGACCGATGATGAAGCATGACACCTAGGCTCCCGTCTGGGTGTGTGAGGTCCCCTAGTTCCAACAAGGGAACACCTTGTTCCCTGACTGACTGACACGCTCCCTTAGCTCCATACACTCCGTGTTTGTTCTCTCACCTCTTTCTAGCCTGGGGAACTAAGTATCAAGTTGTTTATAAGTTGATTGGACGCATACTTTGGACCCCGTAAAATATTGTCCACCCCTGGTTCCTTTTTTGTAATTTAATCCCTGCATTCTTCCATACTGGGGCCAACAACTCGCAAATCCCTTTCACGCTGATATGAGCCATTCCATGAGCCATTGTAACTACTGCAAGTACATATGCATCGGGTAACAACCATCTCTGGTGCTCTGTCAATTCAATCCAACAACCATTTGCATCCATTCTTCCTGTACTCTCTCTCCACGTGCTTAACTCTTTCTCTGTGGCCTCAGCTTGGATGGACTTCACACTCTCTATCGTGTCCTCACATATTCCAACCTCACCAGTCCATTTTTCAGGGCTTGCAACATACATTCGGCTCATCACATTCTTTGCCGTTCCTTTAGCGGTCTCATCAGCAAAGGCATTTCCACGACCAACATCATCAGTCACTTTCTTGTGAGCACTACATTTCACAATCGCCATTTGCAGAGGCAAGGTCAGTGATTCAAGAAGCTCATTCACCAACTGACCATGCTGAATCTTAGCTCCATGCGAAGTCAAGAATCCACGTTCTCTCCACAATCGTCCAAAACTGTGAGCCACTCCAAAAGCATACTGACTATCAGTGTAGATAGTCACTCTCATTCCTTTAGACAACACACATGCTCTTGTAAGTGCGACTAGTTCTGCGGCTTGAGCTGAACCATGTGGTATTCGCGCAGTTTCAACGACTGTGTGCAAAGTTGTGACAGCATAGGCTGTAGTCACGTTACCATTTGGGAGCTTAAAGCATGAACCATCTACCCATAATGTACCATCACATTCAGCAAGAGGAGTGTCAAATAAATCCACTCTCCCTTTTGTCTCTTCCTCTGTTGTGAGGAAACAATCGTGCTGTTCTAAAGCATCTGATTCCTCCGCAATTGGTAACAATGTGGCTAGATTTAAAGTACTGCACCTTTTTATATGCACATGGCTTGCTAGCAGCGTTAATTCGTAACTGGACAGTCGAGCACTAGTTAAGTGCTGTGTCTTGGTTCTATTTAACAATGTGTCTACTGCATGCGGGACCATCACGATTAGTGTATTATTCATTACTAGACCTGCAGACTGTCGAATGGAAACAGCTGCTGCTGCTGTGGCCCTTAAACAACTTGGCAATGCTTGTGCTACCGGATCCACAGTTGATGAAAAATAGGCGCATGGCCGCTGTCTATCTCCGAATAACTGAGTCAGCACAGACAATGCACAGCCTTCCTTCTCGTGGACATATAATGTGAAAGGCTTACTGTAGTTGGGGGTACCTAACACAGGAGCCGAACATAATGCTGTGCGTAATTCGAGAAAACTTTTCTGACACTCTTCAGACCAAGGAATGGGATTGGGTGTATTTTTACACGTTAATGCCACCAAGGGTTTGGCCAATAACGAAAAATTTGGAATCCACGGTCTACAGTACGATGTAATGCCCAAGAAAGCACGTACTTCTCTCTGTGTTCTTGGCACACTCAATTTCGCTATTGCCTGAATTCTTTCTGGGGTCAGTTTCCTTCCCTCCTTCGATAAGAGGTGACCTAAGTAGGTCACTTCTTGTCGGCAATATTGAAGCTTGGAAAGTGACACCTTGTGATGCAGATCACACAGATGACGCAATAATGTCAATGTGGCCTCTTTACAAATTTTCTCAGTATCTGCAGCAATGAGCAAATCGTCCACATACTGTACAAGAGTGGCACCTTTAGGCAAAACAATCGTGTCAAGCTGCGTTTTCAGAGCTTGATTGTATCTTGAGGGGCTTTCACAGTAGCCTTGAGGAGCGCGTTTAAAGCGGAAGCTTCGACCTCCTAAACTAAAGGAAAAAATGTCCCTGCTCTCCTCAGCAATTGGGATGCTGAAGAAAGCATTCTTTAGGTCAATCACTGAAAACCATGAAGCAGAAGCTGGAATCATAGTTAATAATGTGGTAATGTCGGGGACGACTGGGAATTGTGGCACGACTATTTTATTTACTTCTCGAAGATCAATCACGAATCTGTACACAGGTGGCTGAGAAGGGTCAGTTCGTTTTAAAACAGGCAGAACAGGACTATTGCAAACATTGCCTCGTGTTTCTTCAATCACATCCTTTTCAATCAATTCGTAAACAATCGCTAGCAAAGCTTTTTCACCCTCATTAGATATTCTGTATTGGGGAATTCGTGGCATTTTGACATTCGACTTCAATGTTACAACATATGGTGGAATTTCTAAAAGCCCTACATCATTAGGACCAGTAGCCCAAAGAATATCTGGGAGAAGTGACAATTCTGCTGGAAGTGCATCTCTCGACAAATACATGGGAGAAACCACTTTCTTACCTAAAGTGAGTTGTACTCCTGAAGGAGAACAGTACAAAGTCGCATACAATCTTTTTAGCAAATCTAATCCTAGCAAATTTTCACCTCAACCTGTTGTCAGAATAAGGTGTGCTTCGAATTCACAAGGACCAACAGAAAGAGATAAAGGGTCAGAAATCGGATTTCTAACTGGGGCGCCAGAAAAACCTACAGAAACGTTCATTTCGCCAGACAAAGGTGCGCCAGGGAGTTTGGAGTGCATAATAGAACTCTTTGTAGCACCAGTATCCAACAGAAAAGGTTCTGACACACCTGATGTAATCACCTCAACGTAAGGTCCACTCTGATCTACTGGAACTGAAACAACTCCCTCTCTTTGTCTATGGCTGTCCTAGCAGTCATCATTCTCCCACTGCTCATTTTCTGTATAATAATCTTCAACATAGTATTGAGCGGTCCTGTCAGATACGTTATTTTGCTGATCAAACCTGTTCATAGAGTTTTGTGGTGGAAGGGGACGTGTGTCCTGAGTGGCGTTTCCACGTCCTCTACCTCTAGGCGCTTGCTGACTGCCACGACCTCTAACACCAGAAACACCATTTGCACGTTGTGACAGGGCAGGACAATTATACTTATAATTGTATTGTATTGTATTGTATTGGGGATTTGTATAGCGCTCGGCTGCCCCAGCAAAGGGGCGTCCCGGCGCTGCGAGCAGAACTAAAAACGGAAGGGAATATCAGAAGAAAAGAGAACAGTTACTGGAAGAGAAGAGTTTTGATGGCTTTTCTAAAAGCCAGAAGATCCTGCATGCCACGAATAGTTTCCGGGAGGCTGTTCCAGAGCTTGGCAGCGAGCGAGCTGAAGGAACGACCGCCCACTCTGGCTAGATTGATACGGGGTATGACCACCAGATGTTGTCCTGCTGAACGCAGTAGCCTCCCAGGAATATACTTCGTCAGGAGGGGGCACAACATCGGGGGGGAGGCGGTTTTAAGGATTTTGAAGGCAAGACAGAGTGCCTTAAACTGAATCCTTTTTCCCACCGGGAGCCAGTGCAGTTTTTTCCGAGCTCCCGCCGCTGAGGAGTGGCGGGGGAGGCCTACCAACGCTCTGGCGGCAGCATTCTGCACTCTCTGAAGTCTAACAACTTCCGCCTGATTAGCGCCCAATAGGAGGGAGCTGGCATAATCCAGCCTAGAGAGAATGGTAGCTTGGACAATAACCTGGCGGGTGTGACAGTTGAAGAACTTCAGCGTAGGTCTTAGATTGCGCAGGATGCCAAAGCAGGTGGCTGCGACTTTTTTAGTGTGATGAGTAAATTTCAATGCCGAGTCGACCCAGACTCCTAGATTTTTTACACAATCCTTGGGCATAGGCGGTTGGCCTAAAATATCCGGCCACCAGTTGCCGCCCCAGGCTGCGGTGTTTTTCCCCAAGAGCAGTATTTCCGTTTTTCCAGCATTGAGCTGGAGGAAATTCGCTGTCATCCAGTTGGTGATGTCGGTAAGGGTCTGCTTGAAGTGATGAGCCTCCAGACCGTTATTGCCATTGAGAGCCACCACCAACTGGGTGTCGTCTGCATAAGATACTAACGTCAGACCACTCTGTTTAGCCACTTCAGCTAGTGGTCGGACGTAAACATTGAACAGGGTGGGGCTCAGTGATGACCCCTGAGGCACCCCCTGTCCAATGTTGTGATCTTTTGAGATGTAAGGGGGGGTGGACACTTTAAAGGATCTATTGGCAAGGAAGTCTTTAAACCATCCCAGGGCCGTACCTATAATTCCAGCTTCCTCCAATCTCATCAGGAGGACCTCGTGTGACACCGTATCGAAGGCAGCACTGAGATCCAACAGGATCAGTGCTGCCGTTCCGCCGGTGTCAAGAATGGTACGGAGGTCCTCTGTAACACTAAGCAAGGCTGTCTCGGTGCTGTGACCCGCTCTAAACCCGTGTTGGGAGTCATCCAGAATGTTATTGGTTAGGAGGAAGTTGGTAAGGATGGTATTAACATGTGCTTCCATGATTTTAGCTGGCCAAGGAAGAAGAGAGATGGGCCGAAAATTTTCAGGAAGGGTAGGATCCAGAGTGGGCTTTTTCAAAATGGGAGATACCCATGCCTGCTTCCATTTAAAAGGGATTTTGGCCATAGAAAGAGACCGATTAATAATATTTCGTATTGGTTCCGTGATAAGCTCATTAGCTGCACAGAAGGTCTCGGGTTTTAGGGGATCGGCCGGGGAGCCAGATTTAATTTTTTTACAAATGTTATCGAAGCTCTCACGTTCTAGTGTGGGAAGGGAGAACAGACAAGGTCTGCTAGGGTCTAACATAACAGAAGGCTGAGGGGAGTGGGGAAAGGTCTCGTAAATTTTCTTTATTTTGTCAGTAAAAAAGTTGGCCATGTTATTACATAGGTCTGAAGAGGTGACAGCAGAGATGGTGGTTTTCTTTGCAGTAAGATCTTTTACAATTTTAAAAACAGTTTTAGAGACATTAGTGCTATTATTGATTTCAGTGGCGTAATAAGCCGCCCTTGTTCTACAGACCTGGCGGTGATAGGTTTTCTGTAGTTGAACATAATCATGCTTAAGGTTGGCATCATAGTTTTTCCTCCATCCTCTTTCCGCCTTTTTGCATTCCTTTTTCAGCGTGGCTAAATCTGAGTTATACCAGGGGCTAGCCCCGTGGACGCGGGCTTTAACCCACTTAGCTGGGACCAGGGAGTCCAAAGCTTGGATTATCCATTGGCAAAACTGATCATATCCTAGGTCAATGTCGTCACTCAGAGGAGGAGGATTAATCCTTAGGAGGAGATGACCCTCTTGTTTGCAATATAAACACTGGTTGGGGCCTACACGGGGTTGAGTGTAATCGAATCTTTGCGAGTTTCTCTGATACTGTTGAGGCTGCTGAAAAGTATTTTGGTAGTGATTCTGACCATTATTATTTTGATTACCACCACCACGTGGCGGATAGGCTTGCTGTAGCAAAACCTTCGTTTTGAGTTCTCTAGTTTTCTTTTCTACTTTATCTTTCTCATCTTTGTCTCTATTTTCGTAATATTGTGCGGTAGCCAATATCTGGGCTGAAGATGAGACTGCCCAAGAACTTTCTGAATCTTTTAATTTTTTACACAATTCTGGAAGCAGATTGTGCACGAATTTATCGACAAACAATCTCTGACCACCTTCTGTTGTCATATCTTGACCGCTGTGGTCAATGAATGTTTCTTCAAATCTGGTGAAGAAATCTGAAACAGTTTCTTCTTTCTTTTGCTTGCATGCAGATAACTTATCCCAATTTACGCGTATTGCAGGCATTATCGTTTTCATGTAATCTACTATTTTACCAGGGAGTTCTGCTATCAAAGGCTCAGGCTTGGCACCACCAACTTGGCGGGCATCTGCAGCAGTAATATTAGCCCACGTGTCACCCAATTCCTGGTCATGATCTACATGACGAATTTTACCCCATAAAGGCTGTGGAACAACATTCCCAAATAGCATATCGATATCGGCTAAATTCATTATACATGACCCAGCAGTTTGTGACAATTCTTTATAGTACCCTGCAGGATTTTTACGCGGATCTAGTAATGTTTGTTTGAGTGCTAAAACTTCAGCTCGCTTCCATGGGACATGTACCCATACACGCTGGAAGTGTGGCAGAATAGGTGGGACAGCAGTTGTGTCACCCTCTCTCCATTGTGGCGGAACTTCTCTCATAGGGTATTGTCGCGCCTTTTTCCTACTGGATGTATTAGATTCAGATGGTGACCCTGAACTGCCTCCCTTACTCCGATATGATAACAACATTTCAACTGCTTTTTCCACATCTGGACCTACAATCATACCCTCTCCAAACTTAAACCGTACACAACACATTTCTTGTGGGATGCATTCCTGATCACTGTCTTCTAAATCCTCGCCAAGAAAAACACACATCTGTTCGAAAACATATCTCTGTGTCGCTGCTTCCCATTGATGGAAGACTTCCATGACAGACTGTACATCATATTTTGCAGTGTCCATGACCCATTTCCGAGCTAAACTATTCAGTGAATCTCTCTCTTGATAATCAGGCAGTTGACTTCGCAACTGTCTTCTTCCTATGTTAGGGGTCGTAGCAGGCGACCCGAAAAGAGGTAAAAGAAGGTTAGTAACAGTGCTGGCCATTTTCTGCCGAATGGAAGGTGAAACTGAAGGACAAACAGATGGAAAAACGGGGTGAGATAAGGCGGGGGTAGAGATAGCAGAAGAGGTATCAAAGGGAATAGAGGGGGCACTAGGCAAAATCGTAGAGGGAGCATTAGGAGACCTAAAAAGTACAGTAGGCAAAATCGTAGAAAACACAGGTGAAACAGAAGTGGTCGGTGGGCCTGGAGGAGGCTGCACCGAAGAAGTAGGAGCCAGCTGAGGAACAGCTGGTGGGTGCTGTGGAGGAGCAGGAGGCGTAGTTTGCGCAACTAAAGGTTGCGGGGGTGCTGTGGCATTCTGCGCATAGGGGGGTGGTGAATTTAGCAAATGTGACATTAATGGGTCTTTTTCACGCTCTTTTGCTGCCTCTTGCTGAAGAGACGGCAAAACTGGATAACACTTATCTATTGCCATTTTACGTTGCCTGTGCAACTGCTCATTCATCTGCTCTTCCTCATTATCTTTAAACTGCACAGCAGCTTGCATTACTGAAAGTCCCCCTTCTCTCTTATTTTTCTTAGCTAATTTTTTTGAAGAGTTTAACTTCAAGGTTGTCTAAGATTTCAGAATCAAAACTACCATATTGGGGCCATTTTAAAACACCATCTTTCCTGGTGTATTTAATCCATACTTCGTTGTAGGTGATGGGGCCTACCCCATGTTTTACATACAGTTCGTAAGTCGGAGTTCCAACTGGAGGAACCGGACATGAGTCCTCCAATCGGGAGTTCCTATTATTACCACCAAGACAAAACAAATTCCCAAGTCTAAGACTAGGCATCCTCGCTCTCTAGTCTAGTTCTAAACTTCAAAGGATTATCGATTACGATATTTCTCGTGAATACACGAGTCCTTCGGTTATGGTGCTTGCAAGTACCAATACAAAACCTTTTGTATCCCAAAGATACCACAAAGTAAGTCCAACTAAGGACTGGGAGACGCTCCACTTATACTTAACTGAAATATATCGATGACGTCACCAGAAGACTCGTCTCAGTGTTTCGCTCTACCAAAAACTTCAAGGGTCCAAATCAGGGCGATAGCCAGGACAGCAGTCCTTGTAGCCGTCGGGAAGCGGGGAACCTCGCAGCAAAGACCTTCGGACCACGTCGACATGCAGGGGTCGATGAGGTGGTTGGCCGTCCTCCGGAATTTCCATACAAAGCTCCTCACGATCTTCTGGCTGACTGGTACCACTGGAATCGCCCCAAACGTTGGGCGCCAACTGAGGTACTGGGTTTTTAAGAACCGGCACAGAACCGGTAACCCAGCGGTGCCAGGGAATCAACACCCAGAGACCTCGGGTTCTTCCTGATCCAGACCTACAGAAACTTCAGAGTCTTCTAGGTGAAGTCAAAGATTAGTTTATTGGCTGCAACCAAGGTAACAGGTGTCCTAGAAGTACAATACGGGTATGTTCTCAGGAGACTGCAGACTTTTACAAAGTCAGGCTTCTCTTCTTATACACAATTTTGGGCCTCGGGCAAAACATTCTTGGTTGTAAAGTAAATAGTTAACATATTCTGGTTCAAAGAAAAAGCAGAGTCATGATGACATGTCCATATTTCACTTCGTGCAGCCTACAACAAATCATTTGGCAAGGCCCAACATTTCATCAGATATCACTGGACCCCTAATAAAAACGGGCACCTCCCCACCATAAAGTAAGTGAAGCAAAGGAGCGGAGATAGATGTGAGCGAGATATGGCAGGTGTGCGCGCTGAAATGGTTTTATGGTTTGTTGAGCCTAGATGCTATCTTGCTCGGCCACTGGGAGGGAACTGACCTAACGAGTTCGGCCTGGGGCAATGGTTCCAACTTGTACTGAGGTCAGGGAAAAGTCGATTAAGGAGTACGTGTCCTTGTGGAATCAAATTCAACTGGATTAAGGCCTATGTAAAGGGCAACATATAAATGGGAGCCAAGGGTTCAGAAGGTAAATGACGATTTCGAGGTGAAATCGTCACTCGAATATGCTGAAAATACATGTACATGATGTACTCGTCATTCTCGGTCTTTTGATACCAAATTCGTCATGTTTCGACGAAGTTTTATTTCTCGAGTCCAGTATAATTATACGAATCCAGATTTTCAGAACCTCACAGTGTTCAGTAAATTATGCCGTGCACAACCATTTTGTGGTTGTATTTTATTTTATCATTTTTAAACTTAATACTGTCCGGGCATTGGTTGCCCCTCATTAGTACCAGTTTAAAACCAAAATATAACCATAAGCAGTAGAAAGGTTACCAGTCGACCTTTGCAAAGGGCCTTCCACTGCATGTGTCGCTGTGTTTTTAGTAACTTTTGAGCTAGATACATTTTTTTCCAGTTAAAATCTGCAGATTGTGTAGCAGATTATGGATTATGTGGCAAATGCAGCAAATCTGTAATTATGGGAATACACAGTGGCAGCACAATAGCATAATTCCAGTGACCCTGCTAATATGTGATAGCCAGTAAACGGCGATTACAGGTAGTGTGATAAGATTCAGTAGGAGAATATGGTTATCAATGTAAATGGAATATTTTTCAATTGAAAAACTTAATTCCTAAAATAACCTGCAAGATGTATCAGTTATGCATTGGACAGAAGACATTTCACTTCTTTATCCTAGGTTCCTTTTGTAATGACATTTCACAAAATGGCGTTGCAGAGATATGCATACAAGGGATAGTGTAGTCTTAGTACTATTTCAAGGCTAGGAAAATGCAGGTCAGTTTATTGGACTACACAATCTCATACTTTAGAATTAAAAGAACTATATTTTGTTGCTCACCTCTCACAAGAGTTAGGCCAACCTTGAAAAAGTCAAACTCCCATTGATGGGTTTACATCTCTGCTCATCTTACTAAAACTAGACGTTTTTTAAAGTTACATCATCCTTCTGCAGTGCACCATGCGGCTTCGCTAATGCCCATCATCCTGTCAGACTACAATAAGGTAATGTGAAATGCCAGTTGACCCAGCACAATCCTTAATGATTGAATTTACAATAAAAAATGCACAGAGGAAAAGAAATGTCAACGGTCCAGTCATTAGAACAACAGGATGTATGTAAGACCATCTAATGAACCAATTAATCTTTTGTGTAATAACCAGTTTCTGACTATGTTCAAGATGAAATAAGCACCACAAAATTGCGACGTGAAGCATTGTCAGATCTTGAGGCGGAGAGTGCAGCTTTTGCCAATTATCAGCTAATTTGTACCTCTGCATGAAGCGATCCACACCATGGAAGTCTGTCATACTCTGCCCCAAGAAGCAGCCAACATAATCTGTTAGGCTACATATTGTGTGTGTGTGTGTGTGTGGCACAGTGAACAAACTCTGCTTCAGGACAAAACCTATCAATGCTATGCCATCGAGGGATCGTTTCCTGCCCCCTGATCTGTCAATAGGCATGACTCTTTTCTGCTGGAAAGTTCCTGGTTGAAGCTTGGTGGTGATTAATATAGAGTACTGTTAACTTTGAGAGCCGCGTGTCCTAAGGTTTTTTTATCATGTGCTTTCTCAGGCGTGAGTCTTGTTTTTTTCACTTTGACTGAAGGTAATGCTCCAGTGTAATGTAGAATTGGTCTTCTTGCAAGGATGTAACTTCCTATTTTAGGGTCTGTGGTAATGTAGTAGCCACAAGTGTGAGCCTTGTAAGTGCCTAGTAGATTGTAATGAAGTGCTGCAAACTTCTTGTGCCTTCTCAAGAGTGAGCCTTGTGTGTTCAGTTGCCTTTCACAGGAGTGCTACTGTGGTCTGCTCTGTACTTGTGTTCTGGTATGGCGATGTGAACTGCTAGTGCTCTTATAGTTTTCATTGTTTCTGGGTGTATGGATGATCCATGCGTGGAGCTGGCCTCCAAATTCTTTGTGTTTCTTGTATCTTGGTGATAGGATTACCTGAATTCCTGAGGCTGCTTTGGGTTATATGATGATCCATGCATGGGGCGATCCTGCCCCTTGTGTCCTTTGTTTTATCTGAAAGATAGAAAGGTACCACATAGTATTTTGACACCCTTGAGTATAATTTATCTTCATTCTTCCCTTTGTGGAGATTACCAATCCTCTATAGGAGCCAGACTTTTTGTGAGGGGGTACATGAGCTGTATTTTCTTTTGTGCTATTAATTTCTATTCAAGTGTTTACTGTCTGTTTATTTTTTAACTGGGATACCTAACCAAGTCTCTTATGAGTTTAAACCATAGATTAGAAATAATTATGTGGTATAAGGAGCCTTGTGGATCTCTGAATGGACATTGACATGGATATGAACTTAGAGCAGTCCATTGTGAGTAATGACGAGAACCAGCCAAGATTCATACCACAATTGCCTCTTCAGTTGGTATGGTGCAGAATTGGGTTTCATGGTCTACTGTGTCGAATGCTGCAGACCGGTTGGGTTGGATCAACACAGCGGACTTGGATATTATCCATTAGACACAGTTCTGCAGTGTGATGTTTTGCAGGGTGGCTGTTTCCATACTGCAGCCCCCTCTGAATTTCTTTTGATTCTCATGTAATAGTTTGTGTTGAGTCAGAAAGCACACAAGTTGGTTGCATACCCGGTTTGTATTTGACTAGGCTAATAAATCGGTGTTGGTAAGAGGCATAATAATGAGTTATGCAGGCTCCAAGGAGAGTTATTTTATATAGCTGTTTGCTGTCTTTATTTTGCTGTGGGTCTGCCAATGATTTGTTCCTATAGTTTTAATATTAGGTGGCTCTAGAAATAGATATCTGGTCCCTTTAAAGCTAGTTTTACTCACCACCTCATTATAATGCATTGTGGAAATAATCAGATTTTGAATTATGTCATAGAAAAGAGGTCAGTGTTTTGATCAAATGTAAGACCTGTTATAGATACTGGGTTTGGGGTGTATTTTTACAGTTTCAAATAGTTTTAAATGGAATGTGTCATCTGTTTTTGTGGTTAAGGTACGAATCTTTAACCAGTAATATATAATTCTTGGTGTACTTATTTTCTGTAATATTTTTAGATTCCGACTGATTGCACCAGAGTTTATTTAGTTTAATAAAATTTGCTTTTTCAAGATGAGGGTTCTTCAATGCCATTTTGTTGTGGATATGCAAGGATTATCGTGCTGTTACAAAATGGCCTTGTTGTCTCAAGATATAAGTGGTTGGATACTCCTGTTTTTCAGTGTCTTGAAAGGTTGGCTAGCACATGTCTGTCCAACGCAAATGAATTGTTTCTAATATCAGTGGCTCGTTTCTTTCTGGGTTTATGTTCTCCTGTAATTATGACTGTTTAGTGGTTCTGGTAAATGGGCAAAGGGTGTGGTGTATACATATTGTTGGTGTACAAGGTACTTGTCTTTAGGGGCTTGACAATGGTGGAAGCTGTAAGAAATGTTACATTAAGAGAGCTAAGAATTGAAGTCACCTTGGGTTAAGCGATCTCAATAAAATCAATAGCTAGGGTGACTATGAGGTTAATGCCTTGCTCTGAATCCTCTAGAAATACCTTAGCACCTCTCAGAGGATGTTCGATAAGAGATTCATTTCTTAGTTGAGCTCATTCCTCTCTTCTCTTAAAAATATCCCTGCTTTCGGATTGATATTAATTAGAAGAACATTGAGGACTACTTGTGTTTTATTGGTAAATTTGAGAGACAAAATTCCAGACACATGCTCAAGTCTTATGCTCTTATTTGAAGTTTGTTTGTGGCCTAGTTATGTTCCTAAGTCGGGCTATAGAATAGCTAGGCTTTTTAGGCTTATTTTTAGGTATTTGGGGGTACCGACCTTGGTGGAGAAGAAATTTGATAAACTCCCCAATATCGGCATAATTAGAACCTGACCGCACAAGGGAAGCACAAGGCAATATAAGGACACTTGCAAAGAGCACCCCCAGTCCTGACATATCTCAGCTGGAGAAACCTAGATCCAACCATTACAGCTGTACATGTAAAACTCAGAGCTCCTTACATTTGCTGTCTTAGGAGCAAAACTAAGGCAGACTCTACATTCTGCGAAAGAGTTGGTGAAAAATGGATTTAAATCTTATTTGAAGTAAGTATGTTCTCTTTTGGTCTTTAACATATATGAGGAATGTGGGGGGCGTGGCCAACTGCCTAAAATGGCGGTCGCAATCTGGTGAGGCTCCGGACCCTGGCTGGGGGGGGTCAAAATCCTACAATCTACCCTGCTGCGATCTCACATTGGGGCGAGTGAGATCCCAAAATATCCCCAAAGTGCTCAGGATCCAGGTACTCACCCCGGCACGACGAGGTGACTACAGGGTAGCTCATGGATATCAGAGGCGCAGCGGGGAGAGTGAGGCCTGCTGACTGAGCCGGAAAGGGTTTCACGCTGAACTGAGGCGCACACCGGCCCGGATCGGTGGAGCTCCGGGAGGGGCGAGGCCGTCACTGGAGGTCGCTACGGGCTTCCCGCGGGGAGGAGATCGGAGAATCTGAAACCTGGTTGCAGGTACGAGGACCCGGGCGTCGGCGATGTAAAAAGGAGCTGGAGGGGGCTCAGAGATAGAGACCCGGGCGGAGAGCGAGAGATTCCCCCTGCCTCGGACTGCCTCGAGGGGGCCTGCAGCATCACGGAGGAACCGCACGGTGGGGGGGCCGCATATGGTGCATGCCCATGCTTTCTGAGTAAAGCGCTGAGGGAGGACCTTCCCAACCCTCCCCCCTAGACATATGGTACGGGGCACACGCTGGCACATGACTTGCCGGTTATGCTGGAACAGACTAAGGTGGGAGAGGAGAGCTTGTGGGGGATGCCTGAGAAGGAGGATCGAGGTGTCATGCTGCTGGCAACAGCCGAGTGTGAAATAGACCCCCAGGAGCTGCAGAGTACTTTTGGTCATTACAAAGAGACGGAGAGGCCGATCAGGGGAGGAGAGGCCTTGCTTAATGGCTTCCAAATGCTGCAGATTGCTGCCCGGAGAGGAGGGAAGTGCATTGCCCGGGCCACAACCAGACGGACTGACTGCACGTGGTGCAGGCTCAAAGCACTAAGATCGCACATTCCCATTGCGTGACTTTTACCTTGGCCAGACTCAAGGGCAAGGTCCTGGACACTGGATTGCCTGCAGGGGGGGGGAATCCCACGAAACCGATGACAAAGGGCTTCCGCCGAGCACTTCCGCCTCTGCCCCCGTGGAGTCTCACTCAGAGAAACTGGATCTGATACTGCAGGAAATCCAAGACTCGAAGAAGATGATGGATCAGCAGATAGGAGCCCTCACGACTGGCCTTACCCTACTGCGGGCAGACCATGGGAAGCTCGCCGACACTGTGAAAAGCCACGAAGCAGCGCTGACCAGCATAGACCCCAACTCAAGAAGCAGGCGATGCAAATACAACAACTACAGTGTCAAGTTACTGATCTTCAGGTCCGGATTGAGGACGCGGAGGGTCACAATCGATGCAATAATATTTGCGTTATTAGCCTTCCGGAGAGAAGCGAAGAAGTGAGACCTGTGGATTTTATGGAAGCATGGTTCCGAGAACATGTCACACTGGAAGGTTTATCACCACATTTTTGCATGGAGAGGGCGCACCGGATTCCTAATGGTGCCCCCCGTCCGGAATTTGATCCTGAACTACAGGGACAGACATACTGCTCCAAAAAGCAAGGGAAAAGTCAAACATCCAGTTTGAAAAGCAACGGATCTCCTTGTACCCGGACTACGCGATCATGGTGCAGTGCCAGCGGACCTCTTTTCAAGCAAAAAAAAAACAACAAAAAAAACGGGCGGCCCAACTCAAATATTCCCTCTTATTCCCGGCCAGACTCAAAATCATGCACAACAAGAAATCCTATTTCTTTGACAGCCCTACTGATGTGGAATAATGGCTTGAGGTAATTGAATTGGATCCTAGTCAGGGTGGATTGTCCGGCTCGGCGCGCTATAGCCCGGTACCGTCACGAACACAGCTGCCTAGAGGACGGGGAGGAGGCTCAAGAGACACAGCAAGAATGGGTCCGACCCCAGCCCAGAAGAAGATGGACAGAGAGGAGGCGCTGGCAGTCGCTGGATCCTTCCGAGAGGATCACACAAAGATTTTTACGGACTCGGAGGACAGTACCATACACTCAGATTTGGAAAATAGCATAACTCTTTTCCCATCGGTGATGCCCCAAACAGGAGATGGCCTGTTGGATAACTGAAAGAAGGTCCTGAACTTTTCCTATGTCACGCTTACACGTGGAAGACTACCGGGACTCGGGCATGTTCTCACCCGTTTAACCATATCCTTTTTTGATTGAACTTCTGGAACTGTGCGTTTAACAGTGTATGAGATGCCTGTTTTGTAAAATGTGCTGATATGCTTGTTTATTACATACACCCTGGTCGGTGGTCCTGACTTGCAGGATCCCACGAGTTAGCGCTTGACCCCAGATGCTAATGGGCAGCATAAGCTGGTGGAACTCTTGTTCCAAAACACACATTCTGGTACTATACAACGCACTGACAGGTATAATTTGAGAGGTACACACCCCCCCGGGGCCCAGTTGAGCCACCGGAGTCATACGCCCATACCGACAGCAGTATGGTGGGCTGCGCATACCCCACCAGAAAGCACATGCTCTGTTCTGTGTTTTCCATACGTTGTCTGATTTAGTTTGGTTCAGCACAGTTTATCGGCTGTGCCGTTACTTGTTAGTTTACAGGGGTTGGGGACTTCCTGGTCTGCCAATATTCATGGGCTCCGCACTGCGTGGCGAATAGCACAAGTGGAACAGCTATGGCTCATAAATGTAATGACTTAGGCTCATATAACCTATTGACCTGGAATGTACGGGGGTTGGGGGCTGTGAGCAAATGACACAGGGTACACGCTTACCTCCTTAGGAGGAGGGCGCAGATTGTATTCCTGCAGGAGTCCCATCTGATGGAGGCGGTGAAGACCCGGAAAAAAAGGGGGGGCCGACTATACACCACTAATTATTCAGCCTTTGGGAGAGGGGCGACCATTTGGATACGAGATGGGGTCCTGTTTGTGGAAGTGGATCACCGAGCAGATGACCAGGGGCATTATATACTGTTGCAGGGCACGTTAGATGGATTACCTGTAAGTCTGGGATGTATATACGCTCCAAATTTCGACCAAGACAGATTCTTCACTGATTTGGGCAGAGCCTTGGTGGGCTGGGCAGCTTTCCCCTGGATCTTAGGGGGAGACTGCAATGCAGTCCTAGAAATTGAGTTGGACAGATCCCATCCACCGCTACACGGTGCAAGTACACACAAATTGGCTGAATTCCTGAACACTTGGCTGCAAGGCTGTGCTCTCGTGGGCGCATGGCGCACACTTCACCCTACACACAGGGAATATTCATTTCACTCCCCAGTCCACCAACTTGATACTAGGCTCGACAGATTTCTTTGCTCCCACTCTATAGCTACACAAATACACAACTCAACGTACCTGGCCAAGACATTTTCGGACCACAATCCCTTAGAAGTTATGTTAACATGGGGAAGGGTTCAGACCCCTGTACAGACCTGGACACTATGGCCCCAACTCCTGGTGGATGTCCCCTGTCGGGCCACACAGTCGGATGTCATTAGCAATTATTTCACAGAAAACTGGGATACGGACTCCTCTAACCGTGTGGACTGGGACGCGTTCAAGGTGGTGGTTTGAGGATCGACAATTAGTGCAACTGTAGGGGCGCGTCAGGAAGCACACAAAAGGCTTATAGCTACAGAATCATTGTTGACAGAGATAGAACCAGCCGCAGTGACAGATGCGGATAAAAGGATACCTCTCCAGGAGGCCTGCATTTGACATGCGGAGACCCTGGAAACACTTAGACTCATTGATTACTGAGCATATACACAACTGAAACACACAGATGCCGACAAGTCAGGCACATTATTAGCACGGTTAATAAAGGATAAATGGGAGACACCCTTAATTACTTGTATTAGTACACCACAGAGGGGCCTGCTTCATACTCAAGCGGAGATCAATGAAGCCTTTTGTAATCACCTCAGTACTTTATATGCGTAACCAACGCATATCGACGGTGCTCTAATAGATGCCTTCCTCGATGACTTACAGTTTCCCACGATCACGGAAACCATGCAGAAGGGCCTTTTGGGTCCCCTCACTCAACATGAAATAAAAATAGCTATTACTGGCCTTAACTGCAATAAGCCCCGGGAATCGACGGCTTACCCGTCGAATTTTATGCAACATATTCGGAGATTTTAACGCAGAAACTGGAGGAACTCTATAAGACGGCTTAGGAGACCGGTAGACTACCACGATCCACGATGCAAGCTATGGTGTTGTCCCTCCTCAAGCCCAGCAGAGATAGTATGGACATGTCCAGCTATAGACCACTATCGATGCTGGCTACCGAATATTAAATCGTTAGTAAGGCCTTAGCCAACCGTCTGATCCCCGCTTTCCCCACTCTTGTACACCGTGACCAGTGTGGGTTTCTCCCTGCACGCAACACTTCACTCAATACTAGAAGACTCCACCACATAATGAGGGCTGTACCCAGGGACTATGACAAGGACGGGTGTCTGGCGTTCGATCTACGTCAGGCGTTCGACTCCATTACGTGCGAGTATATGTTCGCAGCTCTGCTGCGTTTTGGTCTTCCCCACGATTTCCTGAGGTGGATACGCCTACTCTATGTTGAGGCTACTGCAAGGGCACGTAAGGGGCGATACGTATCCCCGCAATACGCGGTACACAGAGGCACTAGGCAGGGGTGCCCCCTCTCCCCTCTTCTTCTGTTTGTGCTCGTGTTAGAACCACTAGCCATAGCTTTGAGACGGTCATCAGGGGATTTGGGAGTTCTCATACAAGATCATGCGCACCTTGTCTCAATATATGCGGGCAATATTCTTATCTATTTGCGCGAACTGGAGAATGGGGCAGATCCGCTCCCTGCCGTCTTCTCTGCCTTCTAGACTATATCGGGCTGGCGATTAATGCAGGAAAGTCCCTTGCCTTTTATTTCCAAGAGGGTCCTCGTCTGGACGTACTTCGCTTTGGCACCTACCGGATTCTCGTGGCAGTGACTACATTTAAATACTTAGGCATCAACGTGTACAGGGCTCAATCAAACCAACTAGAAGGCAATTTGATGAAGGTCATCGCCTCACTACGCCCGAGCGTTTCCTTCTGGACCTACCTGCCCGTGTCCGTTATTGGGAGGATAGCCGTCTCCAAGATGGTGATGCTTCCCCGACTATTGTACTTCTTTGTCAATCTGCCCCTGGCCACATTTTGCACTGTAGATACACTCTTGCTGGAACTCATATGGGGCGTAGGCAGGCGCAGAGTAAAAATTGCAGTTGGCTACCAACCGAGGGGGGTTGGGTGTCCCAGATTTCCGGGCATATTATTACGCTGCCCATTTGCAATGGCTGTCATTCTGGACGGCAGGAACCTGCAGGAAATAAACTATACGTTAATGAGCTGACGGGGGTACGCTACATGCTATGCTGCTACCAAGGGCGAAGATACCCTCTAACGGCCCACCGTTGTTGAAGGCGGCTCTGTAATTTTGGAGGAAAGCCCTACAGTACACGTCGACCACACTCCCCTACGCATCCAATGTCCCGCTACTAGGGCTACCAGGGCTGCCGGTTATGGGCAGTAGGATCACAACAGCTAGGATACAGGACTGGATAGATGTAGGGGTGGCAGAGGTGGGTTCATTATTCGGGGACTGTGTGCTACTAGATCATGACACATTTATGAGGACCAATGGGGCCCCGACTGCCTTTATCTGCTACATGCAATGACGGCACATTACATCAAGATGACATGGGCGCCCCAGCGTAGGGAGCCTCCACAACATGACCTGGTCCATTTACTTTATTATATGGGGAGGGGTGGACACCTAGTGAAGACGTTGTATACCGGCATCCGAACACAGGCTTCCATAGGGCTTGCGGATCTCCGCCAGAAATGGGCAGACACTACAGATATGGTAATCTCAGACAAGGCATGGGAAAGTATTTTAGAACACCCTAAACGGGTCTCTCGAAAATGCCAAGCTCAAGTTTATACAGTATATGGTTCTCCATAGGGCGTATTTGACCCGAGACGTATACATCGTATGTTCCCGGAGGCCCAGAGCTACTGCCCGAGGTGCAGGGAAGAAGAAGCTGGCCTTGCTCACATGTTGTGGACCTGCACTCACCTAAGGGAATATTGGGGAGGTATTCGTACCGTCCTGGGAGAGATCACACACCTAACAATGACTGCTAACATACTGGAGGGTCTCTTGGGTCTCCGAAAGCGCACCAAGGCTCAGAAGGTTCACTTACGGTTTCTGGACTTGCTATTATATTGGCGATCAAAGCGATTACAATGAGGTGAAAGTCGCCTAGGTGCCCCCCGTTGCATGTATGGAAGGAGGAGGTAATAAGGTGGGGTAGCGCGGAAAGCGTGGCGCTCGGAGGCGAGGGGGTTGAAGAAATGTCCCATCTCCATGGTTTGGGACATTATGTTAGAAGACCTTTCACAGTTGGATATCCCACTTCCCTGATTCTAGTAGACATTTCCTCCTAAGGCAGCGATAATTGGAGAGGAAAAGAAGGAAGACCCATGGGGTACAGGAAAAATAGGCTGGAACCCATGACTCCAAAGGTAATGGTACGGAATAGATGGAGGCACACAGACAGATCAGGAAGGGGGGAGGGGGGTAGTTTTTAACTTAGTTTGGGAAATAAAGACATAAATACCAGGCAAGATAACTTAGAGACGTTCGTAATGTATGCATATGGTTCCGCATGTTACATCCATAGCATTATTATTTCCGTACTGTGAAACTAAGGGACATTAAGGTAACGATATGAGTATACCATATGGAAACAGACGTGTCAACATCCTAACTAAAATGAAAAATGCCATGAACAATTGTTATACTGTAATGTGCTCTGAACAATGGCTCAATAAAGTTTGTTTAAAAAAAACCATATAGGAGCAATGTTTTGAATAGTGTACCATAAGAGTACACTATTCATAGAGGAGAAAAAATAAATCAAATGACAATTGTGTAAGGCCGCAGTGATAAAATAATCATTAGAGGGTGGGTAGAAGGACACCCTGAGGTCCAAGAGGTTATGCATGTTGTGTAAGCACCAAGTTTGGTTAGACGCAAGTCATTTCAGCAGGCAGATCTGGCACCTATGCTTCCCCATATAGAGGAAGACCGATTATAACCCTACCATTCAATACAAACCGCCTGCAAATATTGTTGTAGCAGAGATAATTGATGCAAGTGGTGTGAAATTGTTGGCACTTTGATTACCAGTTAAGGTGTAGATCTGTCCCAGAAGATAGATCTGTTAGAAGAAGCTGAAAGCAGAGGTGACCTCTGCTGCTAGAGCTAGTTTGTCCCAGATTTCATGCCTCATCGGTGATATAACCATCCTATTAAAACCATCTTTGAGTGAGCAGCAAGTAGTGCGTTTTTTCTGATTTATTAGTGACTTTTAGAGTATAAATATGACATGATTTGGGAGCTTTGGAGATGACCGAATATGGATTCTATAAAGAATGAAAGCGAGTAAAGTTTGATACGACTTCAAAATGGAAATGCATATCGGGATTTCTGGCGGTTGCTATACGTGTGTGTGTGTGTGTGTGTGTGTGTGTGTGTGTGTGTGTGTGTGTGTGTGTGTGTGTGTGTGTGTGTGTGTGTGTGTGTGTGTGTGTGTGTGTGTGTGTGTGTGTGTGTGTGTGTGTGTGTGTGTGTGTGTGTGTGTGTGTGTGTGTGTGTGTGTGTGTGTGTGTGTGTGTGTGTGTGTGTGTGTGTGTGTGTGTGTGTGTGTGTGTAAGTGTGTGTGTGTGTGTGTGTAAGTGTGTGTGTGTGTGTGTGTAAGTGTGTGTGTGTGTGTAAGTGTGTGTGTGTGTGTGTGTGTGTGTAAGTGTGTGTGTGTGTAAGTGTGTGTGTGTGTAAGTGTGTGTGTGTGTAAGTGTGTGTGTGTGTAAGTGTGTGTGTGTAAGTGTGTGTGTGTGTGTGTAAGTGTAAGTAAAAAAAAATATATATATATATATTCAAGTGAGCAAGGACACAGCCTCGTGTCCGAAACGCGTCTTGAGGCATGCACCGCTCCTTTGATTGGAAGCTATCAATAAATGAAATCTGATTATGGCTTATTACTGAGTCCGTGTTCCTGTTTGAAGTGCGTCCAGGCACTGGGAAGCTTTGGAGTGGATATATAACTTATTGCAATCTGATCAAAATTGTTGTCTGCCTTCACAAAGGAGATGTAGAACACTAAAATTATTGATTGTATTTTTTGAGTTAATTAAATGTGTTTAAGGCTGAATGACTACCGCAAGACACAGTATTAGTTATTTGCAGTCAAATCTAAGTATACCTTAATATTTGGTATTATCTTTCAGATAATGATGAATACAGACCGCCGGTATGGAAATCGTACTGTAAGTAGATAATTTTCTTTTTTTTTAGAAATTATAAATTGTATGAGGCTTCTACTTTAGTCAAAATGATCAGTGGTTTGAAATATTTTAGATGAACTACATTTAAATATCTGAGTAATAAATTACTAGTAACCGTTCTTTCAGTATTTTCAATATTTTTTATGAAAAAAAAGTTTCTGTATTTATACAAAAACACAAACCATTAACATTCGTTAAACTAAACCTTTTGTTGACAGAATATTGTTGCATATTCTGCTGCATAATAACTTGTTGGATTGCAATTCTTTCCTTTCAAATAAGTGTTGTAGTTTATAACCTTCAAATTATAATGCATACTGCATGTAATGTCCAAACACATGTGAAATATGTGAGGTACAAATGTTCAGCACAGTTTACCTACCACTGCATTCCATGTGGAGTCAAAGGTCATCATAGTGATCACACTTTTTAGGTGTCTTACATAGGCAGCGCATGCGCTGTCTCTCTCGAGACATGTGGCATCTACTGTATGGGCTTTCATCACTCCCTTCCGTTTTTATTCCTTCATTCATGAATCTTCAAAATTCCTTTGTTTTTATTATTGAATAGTTTACATTTGTCCCTCCTTTTGCTGTTTTGGTCACACTCTGGAGACTCGCCCTGTTACATGGATAATTTCACTATCGCACATTTATGTTAGTTTCAGCACACTACTTTTTCTTTTGACTTGACTTTTGGCTTTCTGAACTTGGTCAGCCAAGTGCTGCAAATCAATACCTTATCTTGTTTTCCTTTCAACTGTCTTTGGTTTCACTAACGCTTTTTCAGCCAGAGTCTGTTGTTTTTCATCCTAGAACATTTTTGGTTTCATTAGCTCAGATATTTAAATTTTACATAATACACATACCTAATGGAAGTGTAGTTTAAGAAGACGGCCAACAGTAGGATCAACCTATTTATATTCTGCTTTTGACAGCCTGATTATTTGGAAACGATTAAAGAGGTAAACATGCTGTTATTGTTCCGTTTTATGAAAATGGGAGCAGCTTTAATTTGCTCTATTTCAACGTTTTGATGCTTTCTTTTAGGAAATAAAACCAATATCAAGGGATGCCTCCACATGCTTTCCAACCGTGGCATGTCATGTGAGGTTACTTAACAATATATCCTGCAAGTAGACAGTGCAACACCACCACATCATCCGTGCAGCACTAGTTCAGCTTCAGTCAGTGTCACTCCGCACCACCAAGTGAGCATCACTCAGCAGCACCAGCACTGCACCACCTCTGCATCACTCAGCCCCAGCGCAACACCACTTCAGCATCAGCGCACCACCTCAGCACAAGCACAGCATCACCTCACTACCAGTGCAGTACTACCTCAACATCAGTGCAGCACCACCTCCGCAGCACCAGCACAGCATCTCCTCAGCATCACTCAAAACCATCTCAGCATCACTCAACACCATCTCAGCATCAGCCACAGCACCACCTGTGCATCATTGCAGCACCACCAGTTAAGCACCACCAGTGCAGCACCACTTGAGTCGATAGAATATGGGAGAAACGTTCAGGTCACCTAGCTATGGAAATACTTATAAAAAGCTTCACTAAAATGAACTTGCCCTCGATCTCAAGCCTTAGCAAATTAATACTATAATTAAGTACCTTTCAGGAAAGAAATATCTCCACAAAAGGCAAAGGGCTAACCATGCATTAATAATAATTCTACAGAGTACACGTTTGAATCCACACCGTCCTCGCTGTCTTCATTCAAACTCCCCTCTAGTTTCCTCATCACACACTCAATCATCACGCCAACCTAATAGACATTAAGGTGGCTTTACTCAATACCTTGGCAGTTTTTGTGTCAGGCATTGATGACCAGCTTGAAAAACTAAACGCCCTAATCACGCGGGTGCCAGCGAATAAAGACAACGACTTTATTGCTTGTTCTTGCAAGGAGGTGATTGACAAGTTGATGCACCTTCATGGTATCTTCAAGGAGCAATTGGAAGAAGTTAAAGCTAACCTTGCACTAAAGGGCGCACGACTGAGCCCTACCACATGCATTACATCAGATGAATGCACATTCACCAGGACTGTGGCACATCCGGATACTCCAGACAGAGGGAAATGAAATGGGAACCCACCAATTAGAGTCGATGGGCATAGGGGGTGGGTCGGCTACATGCCCCTAGCCCACAACAGGATGTAGTTAGGTCATCTAGCCAGTGGCGAGAGATAACTCTTGCACCTAAACAACTAACGAAGAGTGAACAAAGTGAGCAAGGAAGGGAAGCAACAAAGCCTGTCCTGGGTCTTCTGATAATGTAATCCCAATTTCAATCTGGCCCACTACGGAGGAAGAGGCCAATGTAGAAAGCCCCAGTCACTGGCATACGATCAAAACTGAAATGGGCATTAGTAGGCCTGAATCATGTAGAGTCAGTCAACGTTCTTTCATTTAAGTTTGTGCCAATCAGAGATGCAGATTTCAGAACCCATGCTCATGAGGTTACCACACCGGACCTCTTAGTACAGGTTCTAGAGAGTAAGAAGTAACTGAAGTCCTGGGGAATAGAAGCAATAGTATTCGAGGAAGACCAGTATCTCTCCCTCCCCCCCCTCCCACCATTGATAGAGCTGCAGTACCCCGTCTCGTCTAGGAGGCAGACTCCTTACCATACGTTTTGAGAGGTGCAATGTGGGGCGTTTCCTCCCGTGGTTCAAACTTCGAGCCTCGCAAACCTCCCTTCACTTACAGTTCAAATAAAAATAGAGGGGTATTCGTGAAACAACAAAGTATCACAAGGAAGCAAGGAGCCCAGGACGGCTGGAGCTGGCTGCTATTGGTCTTGTCCAAGACAACTACTAAAGATTGAGTAGCGGCCCACCCCAGTACAAAGAAATGGGGCGGCCTAACCATCTGCTCATGGAACATGAGATGCCTGCAGTCAAAAATTGAAGATGCCTCTGTAGTGGAAATTTTGAGCACATGTGATATAATAATGATACTGGAATCATGGGCCCAATAGTATTCCTCTCTGTGTTTATAGAGCACAGCAAACTGACACAGAAAAGTAGCTCTTTTGCAAGGGCAAAGGGCGTCCTGTCAGCTTACGTCAATTCTAGCTTGCATGCAAAAATTGTTGAGCTAACCACGGAGGAACCTTGGATTTTGGCCTTACTCCTGGATTGCTCCGCTCAGCAGCCGGCAAGCCGTTGGTGCTTGTAAATGTTTATATCAATCCAAAAAGTAAAGCTTGCAGCGGTGGATACGTTTGTTGCAAGCATGCTCCTGCTAAAACAATACATGTCAACCATCGTATCTGCTAGTCACTGGAAACTTTAACCTATATTGAGGCAATAGGGTCACTCCCAGACCAAAGTTTGCCACCTTATATATGACGAGACAAGATCGGGGGAAAAACTAGTAAGAGCGTGTGACCTGGGGATACGCTGCCAATCATAGACCAGGTTATGTGACAAATCTGTCTCTTATTTAGATTACAAAATGGTAAACTAACCACTATAAAATCTTATGGTGGATTTCAAAATCACCCACCAGCAGGAGAGTGATCCCCCCCCCATCCACAAAAATTATCCATCAGGATTAACAGGGGCAAACACGAGCCAGCAAGGGCCTTGTTGCAAGATGTCAGGTCTGAAAATCTAAAGTGTTTGAAGTGGAGTGCAAACTTTGTGAAAGACTTGGCGGAAGACGCTGTGGAAACCTTCAGGGTGAATCTAATCCAATAACTGTCTGCGAAACCCTTACAGCCTATCTAACCTCTAAATACCCAGCCAAAGGTATGAATAAGGGAGTGTACATAGGGCCCTGAAAAAGCCCAGTAATGCCAAGATGAAAGCCATAATCAACAGAACGCTTAGGCAATTACGGCACTCCCCAGAGGATTTAGAGTTGCCACAATCCCTACAAAATGAGAGAGCCACGATGAAAAGAGCAGTACGGACCTTTAAAAGGAACAAACAAGAAACTTTATGGGCTAAATAAACTCTTATTTTCTGCCAAACCAAAAAATATTTGGAAGCTGATTAATGACATTGATAAAGGCCCAAGGGCCCAAGTGCAAATGTAAGCGAGGACTGATGGCTAAAGCACTTAAAGTCACATTTCTGAGGAAATATGCACAATGTATCTGGCTCAGTACATCCTCAGGAGACTTCTAGGGTAAATGTTCCCACGGAGCCCCTGGAGTATACTGCTTCTGCAATAAATACAATTTTAAAGAAATCTTATTCTGACTGTGCCCTGACCCAAACTTAATCCCTCAATCCGACTTCAAAGAGTATACCTTGCGATGTTCCAACTTTTTGGTTAGCATGTTTAACACCATCTTGATAGATGGTACTATCCCAGGAAGTTTGAAAGGTTCAATCATACACCCAATTTTTAAGGAGGAGCCGCCTCATCCCTAGGCAATTACCACTTAATAGCATTACTGGATGAAGACCTCAAGTATTTCCCAACACTATTGCTTGAGGATCTAGTGGCATGGACGTCAAATACAGGTAGGCTGTCGCTGAACCAGACTGGGTTCACGAGGGAGAAAGGTACGCTAGCTAACCTTATGGCTATATTACTAATCCTAAGTAGAGCAGAGCCCAGTAGCAGTTTGTATATGTGTTTCGTGGATTGTAAGGTAGTGTTCAACAGTGTCCCTCGTGAAAAGCAATGGGCAAAGGTCCAGCAGTGGGGAATCCCACATAACCTCTTAAACTCAATAAGATTGTGTTATACGGATACCTGGGTCAAGATCAAGGTCGGCGATGGCACCCACTTGTCAATTAAAGTGAGGACATCAATTGATCTAAAGCAGGGATGCGTCCTTGCGCCAACCCCATTTAATGTATTCATTTTGTACCTTCGCCCGGTGTTAGATGAGTTAGTATCATGTGCCTTGAGTCTTGGTAGCATACCGCTGTTGAACATCTTGTATGCATATGACCTGCTTCTGCTTAGTAACACCAGGGTAGGTCTGCAGAGATCAATCAATCGCTTGCCAACATATGCAGCAAACAATGAGTTGGAGAGTAACCTTAAGAAAATGAAAGTCCTCTTGCATCCTAAATCAACGCAAACCGTATTTTAATGGAGCTACGATAGATTGAGACATCGGCATTAGCCTATCTAGGTGTTAAGATAGACTCCAGGGCCTTGTGTGCTCCACAGAGGTAAGCGATTAGAATAAAAGCTTTTGCAATAAACTTTGCAGTCCTAACCTTGGCTAAAACTCTTTGGGGTTACAACCTCCAAACACTGGTTGCAGTAGTGAAAGCAAGACTGATACCCTCCTTCTCATATGGAAGCAAAATGATGGTGGGAGCGGAGGCCAGTCTACTGGACAAAATCCTTACAAAAAGTTTTCCATCTGCTGAGATCAGCATCGCCTGCACTAGTCAGACTGGAGTTCTCGCTGACAAGGCAGACTCTGGCCAGACCTGAAACATTTGTTTAATGCTGCCACAAGCTGAGAGCTCCCATTGAGGGTTCTCTAGCCAGTCTGCTCTGTCTGAAATCAATCTCCAAAGAGGAACAGGTGTGTATAAAAAGTACTATGAGGATAGTATAGAAAATCTCAGGAATGGGTGAACTTTGGATACATCCACTCAAGTATTTAGAAGGATGTTAAATAAAAGTATTCATTTGAAAAGCTTAATAGAGTACAAAGGACCAGTAGCCAAACGTTCACATGTGTGGCTGGTACTGAACTCCTACAACAACCAAAAGGAACTCTGTCTTTTAGAAGCTGCCTGCTCCCTGAAGATCAAACGGAAATGTATGTCTTTGAGGTTGGGAGTGATTCCTACCTTGGACTTTATACCAAGATGGCAGGAAAAAGATCAATGGGGCGATGATATGGAATGTCATTTGTGACATCAGTCAAATGAGTCGCTGCTACGCATCCTATATATTTGCCCTTTGCCGAGACCAACCGTGGAGGACCCTGCTAAAGAAGAAGTTTAAGGAGAATTTTAATGACCCCCCCCCCCTCTCAGCGCCTTGAGACCCTCACGGGTGAGTAGCTTGCTTACAATTACCTGATTGATTGATTTATGGAGGTATTGGGGACTAGACCACGCAGATCTGCAGCAATAGCATCACTGGTTCCACAGGATACAATGCATAACATCCGACTGGTGCAAATTTTCGATATTTTTAAGGACCTGGTCAAAGAGAATGTTTGTGCTTATCCTGGGGATATGGTGGTCATTTAACCCCTCCCCTGCTGATGACAGAACCGCTCCGTCATCAGCTGCGGTGGCGCTGTGCTGATGACGGAGCGGTTCCGTCATGGCCCACTCAGAGCGCCTTCGCGGATTCCGTGCCTGCTCTGAGCGTTCCATTGAGCGGGCGGGGCCATGACGGAACCGCTCCGTCATGAGCACAGCTGGTGACGGAGCGGTTCCATCGCCAGCATGCGGCCGCCGCGCGGCCGACCCGCCCCCTTAGCACTGCGGCGGAATAGCCGCTGCAGTGAAGGGGTTAAAATAGGTTCCCCAAAGGGCTTACATAAAGGGCAGGCTGCCAAAGAGACAGGCGTCCTCTAGTTCCATTCCCGCCTTTCTGCTTCAAGGGCATGTGTCAAAGCTCAAGTTTTATAGCCATTTGGCCTCCAGTGGTTTTAGGGACACCTGCACCAATCAACAGGCATCAGTGGGAGGCACATTATGTGAGCACAAATTACATCTTAGACGCCATATAAGCATGTTGGAACTTTACACGTTTACTTGATCAGTTAGCCTACTCAATAGAAAGTTTACAGTTTGCACCAAGCACTTTGTGATCCAAGGATGCCATGAACCCCACTGCTTTGTGTTGGTTTCAGTTATATTAAAAGATCTGATCTGTCACTCCTCTCAGCATTTTTATGAGTTTACTTCTTTGGTTAATCCAGTCAAGATACTACATGCGTTTAAGCATTTGGCACTTCATGCGCCTTTTGGTACATTGGGGTAACTATCAGGAATCCCTGCGAAGGGAAGCAGCTTAGCACTTTATGCACAGTAGGCACTTTGGGCTCACAACAGCGGAGGCACTCTGGGCAAGCGGAGTTGGCCATGAATTTTACGTTGTTATTATTGAGTGTCTGTAAATTGTTTTTTATTGGTATAATGCTCTGCACATATTTTAATATAATGTTTATGGTTTTATTTAATTAATAAACTAACATTTGACTGACTCAGTACAAGACTGTCTTCCTAGAACTCTGTTATTTCAATAAATAGCCACATTGATACAGTTCCACAATGAACTTTGACCCTTAACAGGACATTAGTTTTCTATTCTAATATTAATGTTCCTCTGAATGTGATATCGAAGTTGTTTTGGAAAAGTGGAACAAGATGAATTTAGCACACTTGTACAGTGAATGTTATACTTTGAGTAACTTAGTATATTATCCCTATCTTAACAGCTTTTTAATGAAAACAATGAGAAAGCAGTATGTAAATGAACAGACTGTTTGGAAAATGTTGCATTTTATTGTTAATTAATTTTTGTGATTTTATTATTAGTGCAATGGTTTTAATTAACTATGCAATCACAAATAAACTTGAAACGTTGGAGTCCTCACTTCCAAGATAAGAGGATCAGTTAAGTTCTTTGAATTCGTCTTTATCAAACGTACAATAATGGTCCATTGTTTTATATTTTTATAATAGGTTTATTAATTAATTTGACTATGACATTTTAGGTATGTAAGTATTTTGTCTTGGTGTAATGGTTTTAAAAGAATGAACACTTGAATAAACTAAACTAAACAGTTAAGATCTTTATGTGAAGTGCAGTAGCGAGAAGTTACATTGAAAAGTAAGAGCAATGTTTGAATGTCATTTAATGATGATCTTATGTCTATAAATTGAGTATAAATAATGCTAAGACATTAGCATGGATCTATTGTTAGAACCACACTTTGTTTTATTCAAATTTAAAACCTAATGTTGAATTCACTTTTAAAAGGTCTTTAAATGTGCAGAATTGTACCAAGGTGCTGTTACAGCTTCTCTTTAAATTCAGTTGATATTTTTTCTATTTGTTATCAGTATATCAGTTGCAACAGGAAGCACCTCATCCTCGACGAATCACCTGCACTTGTGAGGTCGGTATCTGCAAGATTGAAGATTTTCTGGTAGTGAAACCTGTGCCAATAAAATACAGTTTAATTTTACCTGATACCTATAATATTTTTTTGACATTTCTTCTTTCTACCGCTCGTCAACTTCAGTACGCTCCTAACCGGATCAGCCACCACATTACATCTTTCACACTTGCTTTCATCTTCCATTTTCTTCATTGGCCAGTCTCCTAGTGTCTGTGCATATGATCCCCAATGTGTCACTACTCTCATGCATTCATCACCTTCAAGTCTTTAAGTTCTCACATGTTTCACTACTTTCAAACCCACTCTTGCCCTCTACATTTCATGAAACTTCAGATGTGACCTGCCATTTGAACTGAAGGCAAAGCACTTGCTTACATCCTGAATTCATTTATACTCACTAATGCAGAGACACCTGATGTGTAATGTAAGGTATTAAAGAGAGAGGAGTAGTAACAACGCTGGTAGAGTACCCAAATACCTTGTCCAGTATTTACAAGCAGAATAGACTATTTGGCTTGCTGAAAAATCTGGGTCTTGTGTTCATGGGATAGACTGATCCTTTATACATAAACTCCATTTCACACTCCATTCTTGAGTTCGTGGGTGGGTGAGGAAGAGAGCCGGTTTGTGATTGTGAGACTTGATTGGATCAGTGAGTGATCCTGCTTCCAAGTAGTATGTATATATATTCACTGAGAAAACCAAAGGTTGCAGGGACGTATTACAACAAGATCAAAGAGCAGCGAGTCCTAATGAACCGCACTTCCCTCTTGTCCCAGAATAAGTAATTCTCAAAACAGTCTTTTAGGTGTGCACACCGTGTAAGCACCCGCTGCTCAAGGGTGAGACCATATGACCACAATGTAATTAAAAACACAAATAGTATTGCACCAACAGCAAATATTCATGCAAAATAGTCCCAACCAGAGTATAACGTATTACATATTTCCTTATTTTGCTTGTATAAAAGGACTCCCAATGTTACAGAAAACAACACAGCCAACACGTTTCGTTCACAGATGTAAATGTCTTCATAGCTGTAACATAATAAGTACAAGCATATGTATACTTAAATATGAATTAACATATGAGATATGACATATAGAGTGCAGAAAAATATCAAAAAATAATAAACTAAACATAACATAACCCTCAAGGAAATAAAAATCCAACATGCATTAACTTTTAACATTTAATTTAAGATTACATTAAAAACATTATGCAAACTGCACTGGGGGTAGCAAACAGAAGGGTTACCCATATGGCATCACGTACGGTATGGGTTACAAACATATACATGTATCTTAGAATATTCATCATTAGATTGGATTACGACTTCAACATATATGTATGATACAATCAACAAAACTACAAAGTCACAAGTGAAGGCAATTAAAATGGTTACCAATAATAGAAAAATTTACAGCATGCTTCAGTTGTCTTCATAATTCAGATCATATTATGATACACAGAATTGAAAAGAAGAGAGAAAGAGAGGAGAAAAGGATGGTAACATTACTCCAACAGTCCAAAGTTCCATCTCATTATGGAATACATTTATTGTAATAATGATTGAAATTACATCCCATTTACATTATATATCATTTAATCACTTTTCCTAGATTCCACGTTCCGCCATTACAATATATAATTCAAATGTGGACGGGATCACTGTTCTGTTTCGAACCGAAGGTCCTTCATTGTTCAGGCTAATCCCCCGACATAATTGACACCTGATAACATAATATGTGGGCAGTGCGAATTACCTTGTAGAAAGGCGTGTCGTGATAACACACAAAACCAAAAGGAGACATCAAATGTATGTATGAAGAGCCTAAGGTAAAACGAAGAAAGGAAAAAGTATCAAACATGGTATCCACCAGATAATGCTACAATGCTCAGACCGTACTTCTGATGGCTACACTCATAACATGAAAAAGGTATCCATTGCAATCTGAGTGAATATTGAATACCCAAAACCAATTGACAACAAAAGACACATGACATATCACGCACCCACATATCCTAACGAGATCTAGCACATCACCATTTATTAGCATCGCTACTTAAAAAGCTATTGCAATGTATCCAGTGTATGAATGCCACAAACATTGACAACAAATATTAAACGCCCGCCTCGTAACATAGGGCAGTGTGCAGCTATCTTATGTCAGTGCGACATAGTATTATTGCGTATTCAACCGGCACAAATGGCATGTCTCAGCCATTTGTATCGCTACAAACACACCCCAAAGTAAATAGTGTATCCTAAGTCACTACAAGCTAAACACATATTAACGCAATGCAGCATATCGCCATTTGCTAACATTCTAATAACCTATCAACAGAAATAAACCTGCATGAGCGTCGCATGTTATTTTCATGCATAATGCATAGCCTTCTGTAATTGGGCCCCAAAAAATAAAACAATGACTGTTTTAAAAAAAAAAAAAAAAAAATTCAGCACAAATGGACACCCACACCACCCGACAAGGCCGGTTATGTTTGATAGAGTATATCATACCGCCAGCGACTTCTGTTCTGTTACACACAACTATTAAGTGTTGAGCAGTTGTTTTGCTTAACATTTCACACATCTTATAAGCTGCAGTTTAACACTTAAAACAGCCACGGTGTTGGTAAGCAACTTAAATGTCAATACGATCTTACCTTGGTCCGATACCGCACACCGGCCGTAAGCTGCTTCACGCAAGTCTGGCCGTAAAAGAGACCAGCCTGCCGGACTGGCCCTTTTTAAGTAGACAATCTTTAATCAAACTCTTTGCACCTGAAAGTACCCACCCTGGGTTTTGCGAACGGACCAGCCATTGTTAAAAAGATGTATCATATCCCATCGTAGCCTGTTGTTACCAATTCTTCAAAGATGAAGTGAAGTGGCGAAACCACTGCGGCGAATGTTGTTCACGTCGCATAACCTTTTTTGTAAACAAAATTAAATCAGAAAAGTGGATGGACCATATCCCAAAAATATTACTGATCCTGCACCGCCATAACATTCCGTATCATATACGTACCCTAACGTAACTATAACTTCTGCCCATGCAATGCACATTTTTCTAATGTTGCACTGATATTATCAATGATGTCAATGATGTCATAGATGATGTCATGACTGATGTAATATGTGGGTAATTGGCCGTGCATGGCGAGGGCACGAGCTATAGTTACCTTAGGGCACAAGTTTCATCGGATAACTATTTCTGCTAAATGTCTATGGTTTCATGTGTGTAAAATCTGAACTGAACTATAACGTCCCTGTAACCTTTGGTTTTTTTTCTGTGAATTTCTATGTTTTTTTAAAAATTCTATTTCCTAACAGTAAGGTCTCTTTGTTTTTTTGTAGTGAATTTCTGTTTTTATCATGCTATTTTCTAACTATAATGTCTCTGTATCCTTTTTTTTCAGTGAGTTTCTTGTTTTTTAAACAAAGTAATTTTTAATTACCATACGTTAATCCAACTGCTGCCGTGCATGGCATTCAGCTGTCCGCAGTTGGCACAGCAACCAACCTGTGTATGCAACTAGCCCCATGCTTCGCACTGCATTTGACCCACCCTCCCAGAGAGAGCCAACTTGTGGGCCCCTAGGTGTAAGTTGATGTGTCGGTCTGTGAGTGGGTGTGTCACTAGCTGTAGAAGTGTGTCCGAGTAGGTGTGTGAGTGCCTATGTGGGTCTATGAATGGTTCTCTGGGTGCGTGAGTGGCTGCATGAGTGAAAGAAATGGGTGTCCGAGTGGGTTTCTGGGTGTGTGAGTGGTTGTGTGGTTAGAATGTTGGTGTGTTAGTGGATCTCTTGGTCTCTGAGTGGATGTATCAGTGACTATATGGATGGATGAGTGACTGTATGAGTGAAAAAATGGGGTGCGTGATTGGTTTCTTGGTCTCTGGGTGCGTGAGTGGTTGTGTGGTTGGAATGTTGGCATGTGAGGGCCTGTGTGGGTCTGTGAGTAGGTGTGTAAGAGGTTCTCTGTGTCTCTAAGTGGATGTATCAGTCGCTTATGGGTGTGTGAGCGACTGTATGGGTATGTGTGAGTGGGTGTGTGAATGGTTGTGTGGATGTGTAAGTGGCTGTGTGGTTCGCTGAGTGGTGTGTGATTGGCTGTATGGGTGTGTCAGTAGTTTTGCTGTATGGGAGTGTGAGTGGGTCTGTGAGTGCCTGTGTGGATCTCTGAATGGGTATGCAAGTAGCTGTATGGGTGTGTATGATGCTGTGCAAATGGATGTGTGAGTGCCTGTTTGGGTCTGTGACTGGGTGTGTGAATGGTTCTCCTGGTCCCTGAGTGGATGTATCAATGACTGGATGTGTGTGTGGGTGTATGGATAGATGTGTGAGTGGGTGTGTGAGTAGGTTTGTAAGTGGCTGTATGTGTTTTTTATTGGGATCTGGATCGCCACATCCGCTGTGGATTCACACAGGGGGGGCCATGCTGGCTGTATGGGTGTGTGTGTGGTGAGTGGGTGTATAAGTGGCTGTGTAGGTCTCTTAGTGGTGTGTGAGTGACTGTATGGGTGTGTGAGTGGGTGTGTCAGTGGTTTCGCTGTAAGGGTGTGTCAGTGGCTGTGTGGGTCTGTGAGTGGGAATGGGAGTAGCTGTATGGGTGTATACATGGCTGTGTGAGTGCCTGTGTGGGCTCGGTGGGTAGTTCAATGGATTGTTCAATTGATCTCTGGGTGTATGTGTTGGTTTAATTGGGGTCCAGATCCATGGATCTGCACATATTCACACTGGGGGCAGCGCTGAGCTCCATAGTGGTTAAGCGGATCCTCGCATGCCACACACAAAACATTTTGGGCAATTTCTTGCCCATGAGGGTTCCCTCACAGGCCCCTCCATCAGTCCCATGGGGTCAGGACACCTCTATCTTGACCCCTTATAGCCTCTCCACCCCCACTCCCTAGGAACCATGTCCCGATTCACAAAATGGCAGCCACAACATTTCTCTCCGGTTGCAGCCAGCCAATCACGGGATTGCTGTTGGTGCGTGGATCCATTTCTTAAGATATACATAACTCTTTTTTCTTTACTAACTTTAAAACAGATATACACCAAATTACAAAAAATCACTCTTTTTTTGACAAAGATCTAGCTTTCTGCTAAGTTTGGTGTAATTCCGTCCAGTGGTTCAAGCAGTAGTCTTGTCTAAAATCCCTATGGGAAACTGCACGGGGGAAAATGCTTTTTGGGACCCCCTTTTTCTCTGCCCCCGCTTGACAAATCACCCTGAAACTTTACAGACAGCAGCTGAAGTGAGTGGCAAACTAATTTTGAAAATTTTGTGAATATTCGTCAAACTGCGCCAAAGTCATTTGCAACAAAAAAAAAGAAAATGCTTTTCCTATGGAAACTAGGTCTTATCTAATCTATAACTGCCTACTGGTGTGTGTATGTTTGTTTGTGTGTTTGTTTGTTTTTGCATGTATTATATATAAATACATTCACCCAGCAGCTTACATACCAAAGTCAGGCAGTGGAGAACGATTGTCCCCAGGAGAATGTAGAAATCTTTTGATTCTATCCAACACAAGTGATAAAGAAGTAAAGTGCAACGAAAAACAATGCAGTTACTAAGATGCCAAAAGATTAGGTTCGCAAAAGAGATTCACAGTTTTGGGTATTGTGGGATCATAAATTATTAATAGCAACACGAAAAGATGATGGACAGAATGCTGAACATGGTCAAACATTCACCCCAATTCAAAGCTCTGGGTTAAATCCATTGTTTTTTTTGCTCACCATGCCACCCCAGTTTGGATTCAGCCATATGCATATCAGTCTTGACCCTGCTCCCCATGGGAACAGTCCAGCCCGAACTGCAAGGCCAGGTCCTCCCTGGACCAAAAAGAAGCATCTTGGGGCCGGTTTCAGGGTTCCACCTCTCTTCAGTCACGTTAGCTAGAATCCAGTGGCATAGCCAGCACGGGACACAATTCTAGGACTACCTTTCCTACTTAGGGCGACTGTAGCAGCACTCAAAGATGATGAACAGAATGCTGAACATTGTCAAACATTCGCCCCCAATCACAGATCTGGGTTAAATCCATATTTCTTTTGCTCACTATTTCACCCCAGTTTGGACCTAGCAATATGCAAATTGGTCGCAACCCTGCTCTCCATGGGAACAGTCCAGCCTGAGCTGCAAGTGCAGGTCCTCCCTGGACTGGAAAACAAGCATTTTGGGACGGGCATCAGGGTATCACCCCGATTCAGCTAGAGTAGCTTTAATTCAGTGGCATAGCGAGCATGGGACCCATGTCTGGGCATACCCTTCCCACTTAGGGCGACTTTAGCAACACAAAAAGATGATGGGCAGAATGCTGAACATTGTGAAACATTCACCCCCAGTCACAGCTCTGGGTTAAATACATCGTTTTTTTGTTCACCATACCATCTCAGTTTGGACCCAACCATATGCAAATAAGTCTTGACCCTGCTCCCCATGAGAACAGTCCAGCCCTAACTGCCGGCCAAGTCATCCCTGGACCGGAAAACAAGCATCCTAGGACTAGTTTCAGGGTTTCACCCCCCTTCACCTTGCTGTTTGTGTGTCTCTCCCCGCCTGAGGCGGAAGCCGGGAGGTTGCCTAGTGTTTAGTACTGTTTTTCCCCTATTTATGCCTCGAAATATATTTGTTTTATACATTTTAAAAATCGGCATCTCTACTTTTATTTGCCTGCATTTGCACTTTACCTCGAGTTAGGTTATTTGCACTATCTCCCCGCTATTCCCGTATCTCGGGCCAGCTCCCAGTCGATTTAGGGCGGAGTTCGGCCGGTACCGGGGATCTGTTAGTAGCGGCCATTTTCGATTGGGAGGAAGCACTTTGCGAAGTCCTGCGCTGGGTACAAAAGGGGCACTCCTTGCTTGGCTCTCCCTTGCTGTTTGTGTGTCTCTCCCCTCCTGAGGCGGAAGCCGGGAGGTTGCCTAGTGTTTAGTACTGTTTTCCCCCTATTTATGCCTCGAAATATATTTGTTTTATACATTTTAAAAATCGGCATCTCTACTTTTATTTGCCTGCATTTGCACTTTACCTCGAGTTAGGAGGTTATTTGCACTATCTCCCCGCTATTCCCGTATCTCGGGCCAGCTCCCAGTCGATTTAGGGCGGAGTTCGGCCGGTACCAGGGATCTGTTAGTAGCGGCAATTTTCGATTGGGAGGAAGCGCTTTGCGAAGTCCTGCGCTGGGTACAAAAGGGGCACTCCTTGCTTGGCTCTCCCTTGCTGTTTGTGTGTCTCTCCCCTCCTGAGGTGGAAGCCGGGAGGTTGCCTAGTGTTTAGTACTGTTTTCCCCCTATTTATGCCTCGAAATATATTTGTTTTATAAATTTTAAAAATCGGCATCTCTACTTTTATTTGCCTGCATTTGCACTTTACCTCGAGTTAGGAGGTTATTTGCACTATCTCCCCGCTATTCCCGTATCTCTGGCCAGCTCCCAGTCGATTTAGGGCGGAGTTCGGCCGGTACCAGGGATCTGTTAGTAGCGGCAATTTTCGATTGGGAGGAAGCGCTTTGCGAAGTCCTGCGCTGGGTACAAAAGGGGCACTCCTTGCTTGGCTCTCCCTTGCTGTTTGTGTGTCTCTCCCCTCCTGAGGCGGAAGCCGGGAGGTTGCCTAGTGTTTAGTACTGTTTTCCCTCTATTTATGCCTCGAAATATATTTGTTTTATAAATTTTAAAAATCGGCATCTCTACTTTTATTTGCCTGCATTTGCACTTTACCTCGAGTTAGGAGGTTATTTGCACTATCTCCCCGCTATTCCCGTATCTCGGGCCAGCTCCCAGTCGATTTAGGGCGGAGTTAGGCCGGTACCGGGGATCTGTTAGTAGCGGCCATTTTCGATTGGGAGGAAGCGCTTTGCGAAGTCCACCGCTGGGTACAAAAGGAAGGGACATGACTCCGCGTAGCGGACGCGCCGGAGTCGCGCCAGAGTCCTGCCCGTCTCCGCCCGTCCGCGCCTGTACGTCGACCCTCGCCCAGGCCCCCGGAGAAACCAAGAATGGTGATTATATGTATTCCAAACACGATTTGCTAGCGTTCAATCGTCTGAAGGATGGCTGTACTCAACTCAACCTCTCACACACCAAAACCCATCTGGTGTGTCCCTGTGGTTTCTCCGTACCTACGCCTTTATTATCATCGTCTTGCATCAAAGCCCCCGCGCAACATCTTAGGCTAGGCCAACTGAATGTTAGGTCCTTGCAAAAACACCATCTCGAAATTCACGACTTACTGTCTAATCACACCTTAGACATTTTATTTTTAACAGAAACGTGGCTGAAGGATGAAATGAACTCAGTTGTAAACCTAGCTACCCCTAAGGGCTATACGATGTACACCCTAAATAGACACACCAAGGGTGGCGGGATAGCGATGATGGCTAAATCCCACCTTCCCTGTACCTTCTCTAGGTTGGAAATCGAAGACTGCGAATGCGCCCGATATAATATCAAAATTAACCCCCAACTTACCCTTACGGGACTTTTGATCTATAGACCTCCAGGCGCCGACGCAAACTTCATAACATCTCTCCTAGAGAATGCATACTCTCTGGTTATCGAAACCGCTAATTTTTCGATCATCGGAGACTTAAACATCCACTTTGATACCACCACTGACAACAAGATTAATACCTTAATGGCTGACTTAGCTGCCTTACAACTCTGCCAACTTGTGAGTGGGCCCACGCATAGTGGTAAGCACCTCCTAGACCCAATTTTTTCCAACCTTACTAATATGAATGTAGAACTGCCTATTCCCATGACCTGGACTGATCACTACTTAGTGATTATGGAACTATCTATTGGGAGCAACTCACACATTAACCCTGCTCAGCAGGTCAGGAAAAGACCATGGAAGAAGCTTCGTCTCGAGGAATTCCACGCCCTCCTCACAGCAGATCCCCCTATGTTTAATGTAGGTCCAAATACAGGGTATGATAGTCTTTGTGACTGGATCAACAAAGCTCTAGACACACTGATTCCAGCTAAATGGACTAAGCCACGATCCCATGAATCTAGCCCATGGTTCAACGATGAGCTTATTTTACAAAGAAAGGAGCTAAAAATTGCAGAACGTAGATGGAGAAGGAACTATGATCCCACATCTAAGACCTTGTATATCCAGCTACAAAAAAGCTATCACCGCAATATATGTAGAATTAGAGCAGCATATTATGCTACTGAAATCCATAACAGCCAGAATGCTTCTAAAACTATTTTTAGAATTCTGAAAGAGCTTAGTGCTAAAAAAAACGTAAATAACTCTAACATCTTACCTGCACTATGCGATAACCTGGCCACCTTTTTTATGGACAAAATCAAGAAAATTTACAACTCCTTTCTGACCACTTCGCAACCCATTCTCATAGCAGACCCTAACAGGCCCAAACTCTCTTATCATCCCGGCAATCAGTCATGAAAACTTTCTGAATTTATGTAACAAAATCAAATCTGGTTCCCCTGCAGATCCCCTGAAGCCTGAACTTTTCAGAGAAACCGGCGAGATAACTCTAGGCCCCCTCAGAGATATTATTAACTCCTCTTTTCTCACGGCCAATATCCCCGCCAGCTGGAAACAAGCATGGGTCTCTCCTATTATAAAGAAACCCACACTCGACCCTAACCTTCCTGAAAACTTCAGGCCAATTTCTCTACTTCCTTGGCCAGCCAAAGTGGCGGAAGCTCATGTTAACTCCATCTTGACCAATTTTTTGGTGTCTCATTCCATTCTAGACAGCTCTCAACATGGCTTCCGGGCCGGACACAGCACCGAAACTGCCCTCCTGAGTGTCATTGAACATCTTCGGACCATATTAGACTCAGGAGGTACGGCAGCACTGATTCTTTTAGATCTCAGTGCTGCCTTTGATACGGTTTCCCACAAGGTGCTGTTGTCAAGATTAGAGGAAGTAGGGGTCTTTGGCCAGGCTCTTAGCTGGTTCAGGGCTTTCCTGTCGAATAGATCGTTTAGGGTCTCTATTCCACCGTATCTCTCCAAGGAATATCCCGTTGAACAGGGAGTACCTCAGGGGTCTGCTCTCAGCCCCACCCTGTTCAACATTTATGTCCTCCCTCTGGCAGAGGTAACCAGGAAGCGCGGGCTCTCACTGGTGTCCTACGCCGACGATACCCAGCTGGTGGTAGCACTAAAAAACGAGAGCGGTCTGAGTGCGCAGAATTTTAAACAGACTCTCGTAGATATCACCAGCTGGATGTCATCAAATTACCTCCAACTCAATGCCAGCAAGACGGAGGTCTTGCTGTTAGGCAAAGATACTATGGCCTGGGGAACTAACTGGTGGCCTGAGACTCTGGATCAACCACCTGAGCCCAAAAATGTGGTAAAAAACCTAGGAGTATGGGTGGACTCCGCCCTGAAATTTACCCGTCATACTAAAAAGGTGGCTGCCACATGTTTTGGCATTTTACGTAACCTACGGCCTATCTTAAAATATTTTGACCACCATACCCGCCAAGTGGTGGTACAATCAGCAATTCTCTCGAGGCTGGACTACGCCAACTCCCTGCTGCTGGGAACTAACATAGCCGAGAAAGCCAGATTACAGCGAGTTCAAAATGCCGCCGCAAGAGCTCTGACGGGTCTTCCCCGTCATAAATCTGTTACTGCTACCCTCAAGAGTCTACCCTGGCTTTCTGTAGAAAAGAGGATCCATTTTAAAACCTTATGCCTCACTTTTGAAATTCTGAAACTTGCTCCCCCCCATGCTTTGTTCACTCCTGTCTTCCTACGTCCCTCGACGCACTTTACGGTCAGAGGGACAGAACCTGGCCACTATCCCACGTATTAAATTAGGTCGAATGGGCGGTCGCTCATTCGGATATCTAGCGCCCAAGCTCTGGAATGGTCTTCCAGCCCAGATTTGCGAGATGAAGGATCTTCTATCCTTCAGAAAAGCCTTAAAAACTCACCTTTTCTGTTAGTTATGTTGTGTCACCTATAGTCTCCATCTTCAGCAGTCTCCTGAGACACTGACAGCTAGCGCCGGGACGCCCCTTGGCTGGGGCAGCCGTGCGCTATACAAACATCTATAACATAACATAACATAACATCAGCGAGGCTAACTTGAATCCAGTGGCATAAAGAGCAAGGTACCTAAATCTAGGCATATCCTTTACACTTAGGGCTACTATAGCAACAGAAAAAGATGATGGACGGAATGCTGAACATTGCCAAACATTCACCCAGTCACAGATCTATATAGATATTAAGACAGTCTCACAAAGAAATAATGGTTTCCTGATTGACACACATAGAACCTCACCTTCCGAAGAAATCCAAAAGAAGGTTCGGCCTGATGAGTATTAGAATGTGAAGGATCACAATTCTAATCAATATGATGGTTTTTAATGAGATTGTTGGCATGAGTGGAATCACAAGAAACATAATGACGTGACTTTTATTTACAAAAGTCACTGTCAGTGGAAATGTTGAATATGAAGAGGGGCATTCTGTGTTTTTCCACTGGAGATTTTATACCTACTCTTAATTTCTTGCCTATGGTACGTATTCCTTAGTTCTTGAAGACGTGAGTTCGAATACCTTTTTGCAAGAGACCATGAATTTTTAACATTCTGTCTTTAGGATTAAAGTACCTAATGCTGAGGACATAGTTCTTGTGGTTATTGTTGGTTCTTCAAAGTGAAAGGTTAGTTTGGTTACCAAACATATGTGAGGTTAAATGATCAGATATTGCAGTCAATATATCAATATTTTTAACTTGAAAACAATTTATTAAAATTCAAAGTTGACAAATAAGACATTCTGCCAGATAGCAGTAATACTCATCAAATTACAATATTGAAAGAAATATCTCCTAGATAAATCAAATCTACGTACCATCACGTCATATCACTATTACATTCTAGAAGAAAATATTGACGCCTCAAACCATTCACTCCTCATCCTCACCCATCTGACATAATGAAAATACGACCAGAAATATTTTTGCTCTAGGTAAAGTTGGCAGTATGAGATTGCTATGTGTTATTGTTTGTATTACCAAACCTGGTCTCTTATTAGTCTGTTCCAGACAGTGCCCAGTTCTTTAGGATGGCCCATCAGTGTTCCCCACATACATCTGAGTGTCCTAGAGGCACATGATATGTCAAACAAAAGTGTCTCCATAGCAAGGACAATTCACAGCTTAAGATGCCCTTGTGCAAGTGAAGAGGATGGCTTCGCTTCGACAGAGTGGCCAATAGCTGCATGACTTCTATCGATTATTGTTTGAGCTAGGTCTTTTCTGCCTTAGATGGAGCCTCAGCTTAACCTACCAAAAGCTCCACCTCTGCAGAATCTTTGACAGAATACCCCGAGATCTCCTTAGTGTGGCTGAGCCTATTCCAAAGCCCTTTCGCTCTTAGGCACCTCCAAAGGGCATATATAGTGGAGCCTACTTCCCCAACATCTTTTAACCGGATACTGACAACCCTGAATATATATACAATTGAGCATTTATGGGATTATAATGACAACTAAACACCAGTTTGTAGTATTGTTTTCTATGCAAAACACACTTGTGAATGTGTGGGATGTCACCCTTTAACATGTCCGATTTCTGTCTGCCTAGGATAAGTTCCCATGACCTCTGATAGTCCCATTGTGTGTTGTTCCACTTCTTCATCAATTTGTAGATGGTTGTAGTGGCACCTTTCAGGTACTCCAGTCAGTCGTTATTGGGATAGCAATTTCCCCTTCATTGTAAACCGGCATGTACTTTGCCCTGAGTACCCAACTGCATGTGATACTGGTATACATACTTTTATTTTGCACAAGGCATTAGATTAATCTAATATGTGTACAGAAGCGTAGACTTGTCCAAGACAGTGCAAAGTCCACGACCTGTTCTGTGGCCTAAAAAGGGGCACAAAGCATGCCCTCATAGAGACAATGGATTCCAGTCCCTGAATGTATCGCCTAAGGCTTTGGCAGCAGCATACTTTGTTAGTGGTTTATAGTTTGAGGGAGTGGTCTACTACACAGGATCGGGGCTAGTGTTATCCTCCTCAAGAGTAAATGAGGTAATGTGCAACTAATAGAACATACTTGTCAATGAAACAAGTTGCATAAGCCAAGAAATACGCCTTCTTGAGTCAGCAGCAAATTGTAAACCATGAAGGGTTATTAAGAAATGTAAAAGGCATTACAGAAGGCAACAATATAGTCAGCCAGGCAAGGATCTTTATTCTACTGATTCATGCCATAAAAGCACAGAATAAAACAGTACAATCATAAAACTACATAGAATTATTAAAAACATAATTAAAACTGGATCAAATCCAATTCCTAGGGTCACAAAAGTTCATAACAGCAGGAACATTCATCACACAGCACCATATAGGTTTCTAATCCTGCAGAGTGAGTAAAATTTAAAACTACTGCACAGAGATCGAACTCACACAGTTGTAGCAAATTAAACAGCACTTCTCTATGAGATCTGATCGTGAATGAACAGAGAATTGGTCTCAAGAAGCTCTTCGGAGGATGGGAAAATAAATGACAAAATAGGGTCAAGTGCATAGTGATTTGCTTTGATAAGTCATTGCATGGGTAATTTGGCAAAGGTGTATGCCAGTGGTTTTCCTTGGGAAAGGCAACTAATAAGTAAAGATTAGTCCTTAAATGGTGTTGGTAAATAATATTAATGCAGCACAAGTGGATATAAGGCATCTCAAATTAAATGTAAGGTAAGGAGTTTAGTTTTCTCCAAGTATGAAAGAAAAGTTCTCAGAGACAGGCAAGGTGAATCGCAAAGCGAGTCTGACTTTTCTCCAAAATTAGTCCTTTTTATAGGAAAATACATAGTAAAAATCATACTGTCAGTATAAGGTGAGCAAAATGTTACATAACACCATCCCCTAAATTAATAATAATTAGTCACTTTTTGCACAGTCTCAACGGATGTGACAAGACCAATATAATGACATACAGAACAATTACAGACTTCTGAAATGAATAGGCCCACTGTGTTCGGACAGGAAGAACCTTGAACAGTTACATTCGAGAGGAAAGCTTCCTCCAGAGTTTTCCTAGAGCAATACATTATTACAAAACATTTCATTTGTGGACCAAGCTCGGCATGTTCTAGACCAGGTGGTCTCTAATATTATTTTGCAAACTGAGAACCCTATTCCTCGGGTGTGGTCAGACCACTTCTTGATTAAGTTTTTGTGGCAGCTTTCAGTTAAAGTGCACCGATCTTCTGCTAGATTGTCGGGAGTTTTGAGAGCATTTCACAGGTTACTGCCCATGGAGTGTATGCGCTCCTTAAAAGAAAGTACTCCTGCTCTCTCAGGTTTGATTGAGAAAGATGGCAAAATGCTTGACAACTGTAACGGAGCCTCCACTAAGAAACTAACTCGGCCTCTCGCTCATAGAGCAAGCGGATCTAAGCCCTCATGCCCTTGGTTCTCTGATAGCCTCATGGAAGGGAAAAAAAGGTGCAAAGTACTAGAAAGGAAATGGAGGAAGTATTGCAGTGTGAAGGATAGAGATTCTTACAAAATTGGCCTGAAGAAATATCACGCAGCAATAAGAACGGCTAAACAAGTATGCCTTGAAGACTAAATTGAAAGAGCAAAGAACAAGGCTAGAGAATTTTTTCCTATTGAAAAGAACTTTGTCACCAGTAGCTATAGACAGATCCCACCAGCCCTCTGTGGAGTGGTGTGAATAGTTAGCCAGCTATTTCCACACTAATGTCTTCAGCGTTCAAGCCAGCTTGTCCTCCAGCGTGTGTCTGGATGAAGATTTGCGGGGCCTTGTGCTAGCCAGTACAGTCGGCTCTTCTAATGCAACACTTGCTAGCGTTGTCCCTATTTCAATGGAGAGATCACTGACACCCTTGAATACTCTTAAATTTGGCTCCCCATCAGACCCATGCAGAACCATCCTGTTCGCTTCTGTGGACTCTATCCTCAATCCTCTGGCGAATATGATACACGTCACTAGCAACTGTTAATGTTCCTTGTCCTTGGAAATGAGCACAAATTCTGCTTTCAGTGAAGAAACAGTCTGTGGACCCTAGTATTCCATCTAATTACAGGCCGATTTCTCTGCTGCCAGCTTTATCAAGATACTTGACAAACATGTGAATCAACGGCTCTTCTTTTACCTGGAATCGAATAACTTGTTACACCATTTTAGTACTGAGACAGAACTAATGAAGGTCTCAGAATACATTAAAGGTATTCTTGACACCGGTAGGAAGATGGTGCTGATCATGCTAGATCTATCAGCAGCCTTTGATATGGTGACCCAAATTTAACCTGAATTACCTGAGTAAAGTATGATACAGACAAACAATGGTCCGATCGGAGGAAGCAACCACAACAAAGAGAAATTATTTTATCACTATCTCTTAACAATATATGAAACATAACATGAGAGGGATAAGTGCAGCAGAATCCAGTTAGATCAGGAGATGCGAGAGACACACATATAAGCACTTTAACAGATTTTAGTTGACATTTCTGGAAAACATCATTTATGCACATCGTACATAGACATTAAATTGAAAATATTGTGTTCAGGGCTACAAATGGATTAAAAGATCAGGAAGGTGCTCGTGAGAGTGAAGAGAAGAAGGGAAATTGAAGGTTTTCTGACCTTTTCCTAATTAGACTTCTTCATCTAAAAGCCTGTCCAATGTACAAGTATTTATTTATTTAATGAGTTTTATATAGCGTTGTGACTCCATCCCATAAGGGCACAGCTGATCGTTAACAATTGACAACATGCAGATTGTAAATAATAATCCAGGCTCAATGGAAGGGCCCACTGAATGCCTCAAATGCGGGGCATCATCAGGACCTCAAGTGTGATTAGTGAAAGAGCAACCTAGAAGAAGGGAGCATTCAAATATGAAAATGTCAAACAAAACTATGTGCGTGTTTCATAGAAACAATCAATACTCACGCTGCCCTCACCTGGATACAAGCTTCAAGTGTGACAACAATTGTCGAAAATATGACCTCAAACTGGCCCACAGGCTCAATCTTATCAATTGATAGTAATCCACCTGCAACATAATTGCACAAAATCACTTCTAGTGTAAAAGGGAAAGGATCACAACAACAAAGTGCTTGTGTAGACAGATTCTTGAAAACGGTTCTCACCTAGATGCCAATGTCATCCAAGAATATCCATTAAAAGCTTCATTAGATGGCTGCTGAACTTGACTCATAATGGGGGAATATATTTCCACCTAAAAGTTCAAATGGGCATATAAGCACTCATATGTATGCTCTGTAGGTGGAGAATAAATAAGAACCTTACCGCTGGTAAGGCTCAACTTGATGTCGATATGAGGCAAGTGCCATTCACAGTGGCTCTAAATGCTTAGACTGATAGCTTGATTACTCAATTACCTTGTGGTGTTGGTTTAACAGGGCAAGCCTTGGACTTGTTTGCTTCTTTTCTGACAGATGGAAGTCAACAAATGTGCATTCCTCCTCTTTCAGCTAAACTACCCGAACTGACCGTGGGAGTTCCCCAGTGCTCGGCCCCGAGCCCACCTCTATTTAACATGTATCTTACTCCACTGGCCCAGATAGCAGAAGCCCCTGGAACCAAAGTTATTTCCTATGCTGATAGCACCCAGCTTCTGTTTTCATGTGAAGAAGAAGAGGGCTCAGGAAAACAGATAAAAAAATGCCTAACTACAGTCTTTCACCGGTTGAGAAGACATCAACTTAAGGTGCAATGTGATAAAAAAAGAATTATTTTTTTCACACTATTCTTCCAGTCCGAGATGACCAGTCAAACCGCCATTTACACTTAAGGTGCTGCCACTACTCTCCCCCCTGTAATGTGGGGAGCCCGCCTGGCTTCAACTGCAAGCTGAATACAAACAACAAAATAATAATAACGGGACGTTATTATCATTTTGTTTTTTGCATTCAGCTTGCAGTTGAAGCAGTGGGGTGAAGCTCTTCAGCCTAGCAGAGGAACCGCCTCTGATCTGCGTGCTCTTCAATGGCTTCCTAGTAGGAAAAAAATCATGTTCAAGGCTCATATTTTAGTGCAAGGTGCTCTCTGCCAGACTGGGGCACTTTACCTTAGAACCAAGTTCAGGTTCTAGAAGAACAGTCTGCTTCTGGAAGTTACAGTTTGTGAAGCCCTCACTCGACTAAAATATCTGAGATATCCACTTCTGTGATGGTGGACATAATCCCCGATTCTCCTGAGAAATGAATAGAGCTTAGCGAGGAGGTCTACCAAAAGATCGCTAAAGGTCTTATAAAGATCTGCTGGAAACCTATCTGTTTCAGAGAACTTTCCCAACTTGAGCCCCCATACAGTTCTCTTATCTTACCTATAATATCAATAAGATGGTCCAAGTCCATTCTCTGCATCAGTCAAGCTTATGAAGGGGCGCTGATAAGAGCCAAGGAACCCAGCCCTTTCCATGCCACTTTCTAGTTCTTTACTGTAAAGTTGTTAATAGATGTGTAAAGCAGTTTCTGACCTTTCCCTTTCATCATTGATATATTGACCCTCATTAGCTTTGATTTCTAATATGTGTGCCCTGTTATGATGAGCTCCCAGCTGTAAGGCCTGCAGCCTGCCAGCTCCATTTTATTTGTTATGGAACTTTTGTTGTAGAATGATAAGTGTATGCTCTATTCTTAGCTTGTATGATTGTTAATTGTCCCATAGGTTGATGTATCTTTCTAATTCTTTGCTCTATGGTGCCTCCTTATTCGCTTGCTCCTGCTCTGTCTGATTCCCAAAGACCCGGAGTGCATCTAACTCTATTATAGTGCTTTTTAGAGCTGACGTCCGTTCTCTAAATTTGTGGATAATGATGGTGTATACTCTTTATGTATCTCCTGGAAATCGTACCTTTGACTTAAGTTTTTGCCTATGTACTGGGTCCCTAAGTAGATAACTCGTTAAGTATCTGCACGGTCACAAATCTCTTCTACTTTTTCTCAGTTTTCTGGCCCTAATGTTGTCCCTCTCTTTGATTTCTTGTCTAAATCATAAAATTTCTTCGCAAGTGATTATACCCAAGATTTCAGTAAGACATTGATGTCACTACTTGCCTCTTGTATGACAAAAAATGATGTACTTGTTGTGCAACATAAGCTCACAATACGAAGCCTTGCATGTCTCTTTTTAAGTTTGTGATATTTCCATTATCCATCTGTAGTTTGGAGAGATCCTCTCAGATTATCTGGTCACACTCTGTTTTAGGATCAACTAGGCTAGAGAGCAAGTCTTCCATGGTCTCTGAGGCACTCCTTTGGCACTCATATTTTGCCTCACTCCTTCTGTCTATACAGTTATAGCACCCCAAGCATGTTTTCCTTGTCAATTGTAAAACAGCTCCTTCGGGCCTCCATCATCTGAGAAATGTACCTAATTGTTGCAATCATTTAGAAAACCATCTCTCATGAAACATCACCTCTGACAAAGGTGAAACTCCCCATACCAAGGAAATGAGGCCCTAGGAACTGCAAAGACTAGGTTCAGAGGCTCCCATGGCACAAAAGACAACTATTGCAGACCCACATTTGCATATAATTACATCGGTTGATACAGTGCAGTTTAGCCACAATTGACACCATCCCTCGAAGGATCACATATTGCCATGACTACTTTAAACTTCTTGAAGCCAAACCAATAACTAGTAATTTTTGCTAATTGGCACCACCTGTCTAGGATCTCCAAGTGGCACTCTGGCAAAAAGTGGATCAATGATGTATAGAGTTCTGTATTAGACCATTGTTGTCCAGTTAACTGCTTCTTTACAGTTCCAGGAAAAATGACGGCACCAAGTCGGTGTATCACGTTCACTACTTTCAGTGCAGAAGCAGGACCCAGACACAAAGATTTATTCTTGCCAAAGTCTCAAATGCCCTACACTCAAGGGCTGTTCATCCATCTCACTACACAGTCTGAGACCAATTGTTCTTCTGGCCTAGCCTCCACCAGAAGCCACAGTACTCACTCCACCTGTTCCTCCACTGCTCAGGCAGCAACAAATCATGGGCCGGCCTAGTCAGCAGTCATGGGCACTGTTGTCCTTCAGGGGAATTGTAGCAGGTGCCCTCACCTGAGTGTCACAGCAGCCAAACATGGTGTCCCCATTTCTGGACTTAAAGGATGAGCCCGGTGTTCCACCTTTTCTGCTATGTTCGTCCTTCCCTTGAGAAGGGAAACTCCTCTTGGGATGGGGAGTCGGGGTGTGGGCAAGGCAACAGTAGCCAACCTCCACCTGCTCTAAAGATCATTCCTGTGGAGGATATCCACCACTACATCGGTGACTGCACCATCCTACAGCTTCCATCCTGCCTATGGAGCCTTCTGGCTCCACGGAGCCTGGCCTCTTCCCACATTCCAAAAGTCATCAGATTTTTGCCACCCAATGCAGAGACCGTGCTGCCACGAAAAGGTCCATACAGCAGTGAATGTCTCTGAGCTCAAAATGGAATATTCCAACTTGGTCATGGCCAATCTGCCAGTGCCTAGTTTTAGGTCGAGCCTGGGCAGCGCATGTGCCCATGCTGTATTGGCGTATATACTTGAAGCCCTGCCCACTCTCCGCCCATTTTTGTCTTTCTCTTGTGTCATTGTCCTTCGTAAAGGCTGGCTTCTGATTTGTTATTAGGCTTGTTTGTCCCTCCTTAGCACCGCCTTGTCTTCATTGCTAACCTCCCATGAGGACTGTCCCTTTTATTTTAGTTGTTCCCCGGGACGTCGTGTTTAGTCTGTAAGCGCTATTTTCTTTAATGAGTTTGTCCTACGGCAGTCATGACCTGCTTTCCTGCAACATTCAGCGTGCCATATGTGCTTTCACTTTCAAGCAGCCTGGGACAATGGCGGCCGCTTCTTTTTAAATGCAATAGGTCTTGCATTTACAAGAGTTTTAGCTGTTGGCATTGTAAATGCCAATGTCTTTTATTTATGTTTTCAAAACCAATACATAAAAAAAGGCATTGTTATTTACTGTGCAAATAGCTCAAATTCGTGTAAATGCGAGACCTATTGCATTGCAGATGCTTGTTGATATATATCTGAAGAGGCTGAAACTAAAGAAGTTGACATCGCTCCTCAACATGCATTCTACTTTGTGAGGAAATGCTAATACTTTCATTGTAGGACGGAGATGGTCTGGGTCAGTCTGAGCCAAGTTGATGGATTTGGCACCGAAAAAAACCGAGGAATTGAGCGAAGTTGAATTATGTTTTGGGGAAGGTCTAAGTGTTGCGCATTAGTAACTTTGTGAGTTCATTTTCTTTTCTGGCGAAAGTTTCAATGAATGGGTACTTTGGTTTTCTAGTTTTCGAAGGGGCGAAGAAGGTGAGATTTCCCTTTTAGATATTTTTCAAACGACCTAAAATCTATCTCCAGTAGACCTTGTGTGGAAATCTCTGTGATAAGTTTTCGTCGTCAAGGAAGAAATGAAAGTTTTCGTTCGGTCTGGGGAAAAGGACAGGAATCCGTGAAGATTTATTAGATGCAAAGGATTCTAAGAAAATGGCGGGGGGAGAGTGGGGGTGAGAGAGGCTTTTTAAAATGTTGTTTTTTATTCTTGAATGTCTCTTGCTTTTTTCATTGACAAATGTTTTATAAATTATCACAAAAATATTTTTTTCTGCATTTCCTTCGAACTGATGTTTTAAAGGCTACTGTTTAGAGCTGTTTTGCTTGCAAAGCATACTTTTTATCCTGGTCTGGAAGCAATAAAACAGTTGCTTAAACTTGAGTGCTGTTAGCAGTTTGCTTCAGAGTTACCTCGGTGCATAACATTTTAATGCAATGCCTATTTGCCAACGTGGAATGTCATTGTTTTTAATCGTCTTTCATCAAGTTATGGGTCTTTTGCAGCTTCATGCATTTTGATTCGTGATTTTTAATTAATTTTATTTTCATGTTGAGCCCTCGGCCACTCTCTTCTGAAAAATAGGACTGGGTAATTTTATTTATATTGAGATAAATGAGGTGGGGGTTTCTGGGGTTTGAAATCCAGAATAAAAATGGAGCTTTTAAACGAGGATATGCATAATCTTTAAATTGTTGTTCAGCTGTTTTACCTTAGGACATTCTGCTGTTTTAACACTAGGAGTTGGCTTGAAGAAATGGAATACTAGGAGGACATGTTCTTTGTATCGAACAGCTGTCCCCTAAAATCAGACTTGCTACCCATTTCCAGTCGCAAGGTTACCTCATTCATATATATTTACAAAACAGTGTCGGACTTATAGTGTGTCAATCATGGGATATTACCTTTTCTTAGTTTCTAATCGGTGGGTGATGTGCCTAATATAAAGTGAAAAAATGTACGGTAATGTCCTTCGTTAAACCTAATAGATGAAATACATAACCGAGATATAACTACAATAGGAAGGAAATAATTATAATAGGTCAAAAGAAAACCCTTCCTGTATTTTCCAGGGTGGTATAGTGACCCAATGGGATGCAAGTCAGTTCTGCAAAGCTGGAAGATAGATTGTTTTTAATCGAACAAAGTGCTGTTTTTGTTGATTGGAATAAAATAGTTTGGAAAATGCTGAACTGTGGGAATTATTATCTTCACAGAGTATTTCTCTGTTTGGTGTGTGTGCGTTTTTGTTGTCATGTAGGGTGCTGGGTGCCAGGTCTACTCTTGATTCTGAGAATTGTGGTTTGTATGGTAGCATTTTGCCCGCAACCCCTAAACTACTATTTTTATTGGTACATCCCTATTAAGTTTTGTGGTCCATAATCCTTTCATTTCAGTGTGTAACTTTTTTTTCTTGAGGAAGTTAGACTTAAAATGTGTTAAATCTCCAAATATTTCTAACACATGACAAGGAAATAGCGTACACTATATTGACCAAACCACTACATTGCATGGTACACAGATGTGGAGTTAAGAACACTAAATATATACTTTGTATATATGGACATGTATATTGTCAACTTCGATATACTACCATGGTACTGTTGAGTTGTATGGCTAGAAAAGGCATTGCTAATAAACTTATTTCACGTTTATTTACCACTCATGTTCTCTAGTGGTTCTCTTTACCTTTGTTCTATTCCGTTGTGTATGTATGTGTGTATATATATATATATATATATATATATATATATATATATATATATATATATATATATATTAATATATATTAATTTGGAAACCTGTATTAATGCCTCATGTTAATTATGTTATTTCTTTTTATTAGGTCGAAAACAGACCAAAATATTACGGAAGAGAGTAAGTACGAAGTTTCGTTATAACTTTTTAAGAAGAAAAAAACTGATCGTATTTACTATCTTCACCCAGTAAGAAGGAGCCTAACAATTTAAATGTTCTCATGCATTTTAAAGAGCATACATAGCTACCAATAGTGGCATTTAAAATGTAGATGATGCTCTAGGAGACATTGTCTTTTTTGGAGTATATCCTCATACCAGCTGTCTGTTCATGTAAGTTGGCAGTACATCTCGGCTAACTAAGCCAGCAATATAATGCTATGAGGATAACATGTAAGAAGATTAGAATTTAAATAATACAATGATTTAGAGCTTGTATTTTCTTTAAAGCATCCGTCAGGATATTATTTTCTTTCGCCTTTAACAAAAGGTAATAGTTTAAATCAAATGTGTTGCTCAATTTATCTGTATTACTGTTGAGCAACATGGTTCCAAATCGCAAACATTTTGCACTCCCACGTGTGGCTTTTGTGTGCCAGAAACGTCATTTATGAGGGCTAAATCCCATTTGTGATTCATAGAATCAGAAATGTTGGGATTTTGCCCTTGCAAATGTAATTTGCTGACAAAGAGTTTGCCAGTATGGCGGAAATCTCTTGTGAACAAATCTTCTTCTACCGTGGTCGATTTCAGAGTGTTACAGAAATCTACCATGGTAGATTTATTCACAAGGAAATTTCACCATACAGTGCAAACTTTGTTAGCAGTTTGTGGAGAACTTCACATGCACCTGTAAATTTCACCGTACTGGCAATATTTTCTTGTTGGCAAAATATGGTGACCTTCTACATGTCCTCTCATTTACTGTTGGCAAGGGCCGTAGAAAATGAAATGCAGTTTCAGGATGGGAATGACAAGGGAACTCCAGCAAAATTGATGGCATGCAGGATAACGATTCTTTCTTTGTGGGGGTTATACATAGATAATTGTGACTGTCCCTTTGTATGAAAAGTTAATCGAACAAGGAAAATAGATACTACCAACAGATTTACAACATCTCCATCTATTCTTCCTCTCTGTTCTCACTGGGATACAGTTTCCTGCCAGGGCAGTCTTACCTCATTGTTCTCCTTTTGTGGAGTCATCGAGCCATTGGACCCTGCTTGGCTTACTCTGGACAGTCAAGCTGTGCCCAGTAATGCCTTAGTTACATGAACAGGAAACTCTGCCATAGCTGAACTGAAGTTTGACTCCAGCCTCTTGAAAAGATTGTCATGGTGAGACCTGAATGGGCCCTGTTGTGCTTTTTTCCGGGTGTCTGAGTTCTGAGCTGTCTGTCCCCTTAAGGTTAGTAAAGACCCTAGGAATCCTGCATTATTCAGCTGGCCCGGTGCTCTGCTGCTGTCATGTATGTGTGGAAGCCTTCTGCCTGTTGTCTATAGAATCTGACTAGCTCAACTAAAGAAGCGCCTCCTTACTCTTCTCTAATCTCATTCAAGGCCTCTTAAGAGCTGCCCTTCAGTGCAAGTAAGCTTCCTTGAGTGGATATCCTACCTTTTAGGCACAGTTCCTATCTTTAGCCACCTCTTTGTTTCTTTGTGGACCTCACCCCCTAGTCTGGCACCATTTTGTGAGCATGAACTCATCAGGCACCCTTTTTGGCCGGGAGGCCATAAGAATTGTCCCTGGCTGCTACTTGAAGTTCTACATATCCTGCTGAACAGCTAAGAACAAAAGCACTGCACTACTGTTGAGTCTCCGTTACATCTTCTATTCCAAATAGTTGCCTACCTCTAGTGTTGGCTGGTCATCAGCCCAAAATATAATCACTTGTCATTAATAGAGAGGCACTGATATGGCCTGACATTTAAATATCGTAACAATCTTATTTGAAGCACAGTAAAAATCTTCTGTTTTCAAATTTTATTCTCAAAAGAATCGGACTGATTCTTTTGAGAATAAAATTTGAATAAAGTAGAAGACTTTTTATACATTATGAAGCTTGATGACTGTTCCATTGTCTCTATCTTAAATTAATTATTCTGTGATTTGAACCATTTCAATTAATAATTTTATATTTTTTGCTGTGCTTCAAGTAAAATTGTTGTGAGATTCAAATTACCCATATAATTGCCTCTTTATTAATGACAAGTGATACTTGAAGTTCCCCTGACCCTTCCGGGTTAAGCAGATGTGTCGTACTGGTTGGTGTGATCACTAGCTGGATCCAGAGAATTAGACCTTTGATGTCTATTGTGTGCTTTTTTCCCTTGGTTCCTAAGCATTTTTTTAATCCTAGGTTCGAAGCCTAAGTGGCTCCTTTACCTCCAAAACCTTGTTTCTCCTGAGCTTGGAGCCATTTGCCTGATGTTGGTAGTGCCATTGGGTCCCACTTTGTCTGATGTTGAAGTCCCCTGGAGACCTTGGCACTAAACTGAGTGACAGCCCAGGTTTCCTTGAACAATTTCCCATTCAAATTTCCAAAAACTGCAACAAATAATTGAATAGCTATATGTATTTAAATCTTCAGACAGCTAAAGGGGAATAAAAGAAAAATGGTCAGGAGAGTGACAGAGGTGTAGCAGATCAGTATGTTGAGGAGTTAAGGTTGGGTTTGCACATCCGGTGCATTAGGGTGAGAAAAGCATCATCGCAGGGGAACAATTGGGACAGCTGAAGGTGTACATCCCATGAAAACCAGGACTGGAAAGGGCATGGTGGATGATGGTTTGCAACACGGGGTGCAGGGTAAAAATTAAGAAACAACAGCGGAAGGTTGGTGCGGGGAGTACAACACAGTGCGAGTGAGCTAGAGGGCAGGCCTTGGAAGAAGACTATCTTTAGGAGGTGCAAAGAGCAATTTCAGTGGGGATAGAAATAGGGGTCTGAGGGCGATGATGAATAGTGTAGGGTGTACTGAGCGAGAAACTTCCTGGAAAGTGAGCAATCAAAGAGGAAGCCCTTTGTGCACAGGGCTGTCTAGGATTGACCCTTAAAGCACCATTTTTTGGGGATTACTAAAATGTACAGCTCATGCAATATCAGTTTGCCTGAAATAAATCCTTTGAGAAACTAGAAGCGATTTTACTATGTTTCAAGGCCCCATTTCCATTCTTACCTGACATGACTATAAGCAGTTTTCTTCTTGTCACTTAACTTTTGTTTTATGTTCTAGTCACATTATAGTACTATCACGAGCCCTTAGTATTTTAGCAACCCTGCTGCTCAGCTGGAACTACAGCAGCCTCAAAAGCATTATCAATGCATGCTCATCTGTGCCTTCCTGTGAGTAGAAACGAAGCAGTGGGCAAGATGTACTCTACCTAATTTCCAATCTATCTGGTATGAGAGACTAAAATTGCTTGCAGTATGAGCTGCTCTGTTAGCATAGCACCCTCAAAAGTCTTCCTGCTGAAAATGGAAAAACAAAATATTTTCATAATGAGTCTCCCCTCCAAATGTATGAACTGTCTATTTGTCAATACTTCTTTTATGACCAGATATTCATTTGATAAAATCTCCTTTCTAGATTAAAAAATAGATTTCCTTTGGTCATTGAATCTTGACTGGTAGAAGACCATGATCCTGTCCTTGGCTGCATCATCATTTGGAATGATACTATTTCCAAATGTTTTAGAGGTGCCATTGAAGCTGAAGCAAACTATCGTAGACAGCTTTTTTGTGTGCACACTACACCCACCTTTGAGGCAATGATTGTGTTGTTTTGCTGTATCTCTTTCCACTTCTCTGGTGGTTGCTTTTGTTTATAAATTTCTAGGAAGATTTCATTGTTAACAGTGATCAAGCCGACGTAATGTGCTGATTTACAAAAATGAAGTATCTAGTGGTTGGAAGTGATTTTAATACTAAGGTCAACTAAGGTGATGTCTTGACGAGCCATGAAAACATCATATTGTTAATAGGTCCACTGTTGGAAAATTATCCTCTCTGAACTCTCACCCCAAACATTTTGTCTTCCTCCTCCTCTTTGTGCTGGATTATCTTTGTTGGCTTTAGGACTCTGTGCACTTTACCACTGCTAACTAGTGCTAAAGTACACATGCTCTTTCCTCCAAACATGGTATAATTGGTTACACCTGTTTGGTAATATTTAATGTACTTGTACGTTCCTTGTAAAGTGGTATACCATATACCTAGGGCCTCTAAAATAAATGTTACAAGTGGACACGCAGGAGTACTGCAGACAAGACCAGTCGTGCTGCTGTACAGATTGTAAATCGGAAACAAATGTAGCCACAATTGGGCCAAGAGGACTACAAATAAAGGCGGGTAGTAAAAAAACCATCCCACATCCAGTAAACCCCAGTTTGGGTCTGAGATGTTATGGTATATAACTAATGGATACCATTTTGGGCACGCCATATGTTCTTTGAATACATTTAAGGCTCCCCTTTGGTCTGTTTTAGTCCTTAGGAAGACCCGCCTTGATGTATAGTCCATAACACTTGAACACAGAGTCGAAACGTTGACTACATTATGTTCTGTCCTATATCAACTATCCTTGGAATATGTAAAGGAGATAGGAGGACACACTGAACAAAAACATTTTTGGGACATATTGATTATAAGTGGTTCCAAGGTCGTCTCATGTTTGTGTATGTGATCACTGGGAGATTTTTGATTTTTACTATGTATTTGTTAAAGTGATGTATTGTTCTTTGTTTTCTGGACAACAGTTGAAAAGAGAAATATGCAGAGAGATGGATATACATGTTTTGATATATGAAAAATAATATATTTAAAACATAAATTAATGGTTGTGTTGTCAGTGGTTGTTAGATATCATTGTTCTTGAAAGATTTGTGTTATTTGAGTCAGGAGAAGTTGCACACTTGTTGGAGGGATCATATATAGACCCCTCAAGTATTTAATATCTAATGAAAAACATTATTTACAACTCCCCTTGAGGAGATTTTGGTCACCCGACAGAACTGTTTGTAGCTCATAACTAGTGGGCCTGCAGCACTGATTATGCCACCCACAAAAGTAACCTTTTCAAACTGGTCTCAGGCCTGCCACTACAGTGCCTGTATCTGCAGTTTACTGCCACTTCGTCTTGGCATTTAAAACCCCTTGCCAAGCCTTAAGCTCCACGTTTATTACACATAATTCACCTCTGTTATGTCCGAGGTAGCCCATAGGGTAGGGTGCTGTGCAAGTGAAAGGTAGGACAAGGACTTTTAAGTTTTGCATGTCTTTGTAGTGACAAACACCAAAGTTTGTTTTTCACTACTGTGAGGCTGGCTACTCTCGTAGGTTAACATTTAGAATACACTTTTAAGCTGTAATTCCTGATTAGAAAGGAGTTGTTGTGTCCTGTTTTTATATCTTTGGAATGGTAATGATGGAAATGAAAAATGAATTATCATTACTATTTTAGAAATGCCACTTTTAGAAAGTGGGAATTTCTCTGCTCTTACTACTCAGTGTGCCTACAGCCTGACTCCAATACACGTCTGGGGTGGGGGACAGCTTCACTTTGTGCATTCCCTCCAGACAGCCAGGAACACAGGAAGGTTAGGTGTGTCTGAGAACTCCTCTGCATTCTGATGCTTTTTCCTGGGCAGGAAGGGAGGTAGGAGCTCAATATGTAGTGTCATGTGTACCCTCTACTGATAGTCTGGAGCTAAGGTTGTGAAGAAAGGACCTCTGTGTACTTCAAAACACCCTCCTTTGAAGTAACCCCCACTTCAAAGGCACAACTGGGTAATAAGTTCTGGGTCTCTGACCCACCCAACCAGTACTCTACTGTATCTGTGGAGAATGCTGTAAGGAAGGACTGCTATGCTGCTACAAGGGCTAGCACTATGCTGGACTGCTGTTCGGAAAGAACTGCTTTTCTGCTCTGAGATTCTGCCTCCTGCTTGCTACCCTCTGCCCCGCTTAGGAAAAAACGGGGCCCATCTCACTTGAAAACAGTGACTCCAAGGGCCTACTGGCTTGCCCCCTGTTCTGAAGTTTCCGGGATATCTAAGACTTTCTCTAACAGCACCTGGACTCTGCCATTTGTGTGTCCTGCCCTGCCAAGTGGTGCAATCAATTCCTGGGCCCTTAAAAGTGAGCTTTTCTGTGCTGACCTAGCAGAATCCACGCTTCAACAACTTTGCGCCAATCGGAGCCAATGCATCTCGTTTGAGCCGACGCAGTTGCTGTGCCACATTGCTTCTATGGACTGCGCTGCTCGACAAAGACTGACTGTGTGGCTGGGCAACAATGCATCGCAAATGGGTTTGTCAGCAAAGTCTCTCTAACTGCGCTAATGTAAACCCACGCATTGCCTACAGCAAAATGGTCGTCGACGAATCGCATCCTCTGCTCCTCGCATCGAATCTTTGACTTCGGCGATCCCTCCATCTAAGGTACTTTTTCACCAACTCTTGCGTGAGTCCTGTAGTCGACCTCTGCTCTATTGAGGTCGGCCTGAACGTTGGATTTATTCTGGTCTGGCACGACCAGATATCCCATGTTGGCACTCTAAGACACTAAGCACTATATTTTGAAGTCTTTAAAAATTCATAACTCTGGTTCTACTTATTGAATTTGTGATCTTGTGGTCTTGATTTACTCATACAATTATTTTCTATTTGTCTAACCTTGTGTGGGGTTTTCATTGTGTTACTGTGTGTGTGTTGCACAATTACTTTACGCATTGCCTCTTTAGCTAAGCCTGACTGCTCGGTGCCAAGCTACCAGTGGGTGAGCACATTTTATATTATAGTGTGTTTCTAGCTAACCCTGACTAGAGTGGTGGTCCCTACTTGGACAAGGTTTATACCTCTGCCAACAAGAGCCCCATTTCTAACATCCACACATAAGAAAGGACATGCTTACATCCCACTTGGGTGCTTGTCTTTAATGTGGCCAGACCAGATAGCCTTCACTTCATTCTGAATAAAAGCACATCAGTAAGGCCCCAGAATTTCAGCTGCCACCTCTCTCAGTCCTGCCGGAATCGGGTCATTTATTCAGCCTGTCAAGTGGGCAGATTTCTCGGCTAAGTTTCCATATGGCTATCAACTAATGATCACTTGCAATTTTAGATACTTTGAACTCCAAGATCAGGTTCATCATCCACTGAGCAGACTAAATCTTTTAAATGTCTCTAGACCTTCAGTAGACGGTTAATCTCTGAACTTTTTGATGGAAAACAAATATGTTGATCTGAGTGTGTCTGGTGTTCTCACTTCTACCTAAAGACCTTCAAAATCCACAGATGTCAAATGTAATTGTATAACATATTGATTCCAGTGGACTTGTACCTTACTTACCTATCTAATACTTCAGAATATGTTTACAATGATTTGAGAACTATGTATCCCACTGGATTCTAAAGCTTTTTTTTTTATTACAAAGTACTAGTAATAACATCAGTCTGGCAGTTTTCTATTAAGACTTGCTCAGTAGATGCATTATGACACTACACTGCCAACCATATCTCAACCCTTCATGTTGAATCAAACAACCTTTCTACATAATCTACCTCCATCAATTCCGTTGATTGTTCATTGAAGAAGGTAGCTTTTCACATCTAGTCACCCCAAACTTTGCTTCCCAGAAGGCTACCTCAAACATATAGCCTACATGATATGCCAGTCATTCAGACACTCTCCAGTGTCTCACTTGTTGCCATTTTATTTCAAGATAAATCCAATGTCCACATATCTACAAGGCAAGGCATACTCAGAGTTACCATACCATTTCCTCCTTTATCTCTAATAAACTTGTGTGAAAATCAGTGACATCTCTGTTTCGGTAGTAATTATCAGAGGGTAGATCTCTACTTCATTTTTAGAATTGGCTGAGGCACAGAAAGTATCATTAAATGTTTTAGTTGAGATGCAGCTATCAGCTGATTTCGGTGGTCTCTCATCTAACTTTGCTAGATTTTTTTTATGGTATATAACATATGTGGCCATGGCCTCCTAAAAGTCCTAAGAAGGAGCAAGAGAGGCCATCCATTCTTAGGTGTCACATTTAAGGTGCAGATTGCCACCTTACTCGTCAGATCCTTGGTCTCTTAACTCAAGCCCTCTTATTCAGTGACAGCAGTTAAATCATGTTTAATACAAATGATTCCAGGCTTACCGCTCAGTCATATCTTCACTCTCAGTTGAAAATGTTTGATCAGTTGGTGTGTTAGAGAAGAAACTAAATGATCAGTGTAGGCCCAAAGTAATGCCAGGCAGGTGAAGAGTGCCCTAGGAAATAGAGTGCATGATCTGCAAAGTCTTAGTTGAAGGAAAACCTATGTCTGCAAGCCTAAAGGAACTTATGGTCACAGCAGAATAAGCACATACTCCGTTTTCTCAGCAAATTGAAAACACGATTCAAGAATAGGAGCAGGAAATAGAGGGGTACACAGAATCTGATAAGAAATTTTAGGAGCAGAGCAATAAAACACTCACACACACATGCATTTGATAGAAGCAAATACATTGTTTGTTAAGCATTGTTGCAATTACAATAAAGAATGTGTTGAGGAAAAGGTCAGGAGTTTAAAGACACAGGTGAGGTGATGTGATGTTTTGTAACAAATATGTAATGGTTGAGTAGCCTATTTGACCTTTTGTGAGAGACATTATTTGTGTGACTACTTAAGGACCTGGCTATGAGCAGCAATTTGAGACCAGCTGTTTACCCATGTGGAGATAGCTATTCTCCCTGCTGCAACATTAACCCCGCTTTTTCCTTCCCAAGAGGAGTCTTGGTTTTTTCTTTATCTCGGTTTCCCTGCAACAGGTGCATGGCCATGTCTCATAGCTAAATGTTAACTAAGCTGAGCTTTTGCTTGTTATTGATGAAAAAGGAATAGTGGTAACAACTGAAGTTTTAAAGATGTGGTTGTCAGTTCAGCTCTGCATTCGTTTTATCCCTGCTGTATAAGACTATATAGATAGACCATGCAAGCGTTTGTTGCACCTCCATCATCATTTCTAATTTGGGCTATTATAATGACCTACTTGTGCTTCTATAGAATATTGCATGTCAAAATTGTAACAGATGTACACATTTTCTCCCAGTTTAATACTAAAACTTTTTGCTAAAAAGCACATTTCGTCAGCCCTTGGAAAATTCCATTGGCTTTCTGTTGAGAGCAATGTTATTTTTTAATTCCTCTGTATTTTTCACACAGGCTAATGACTAAATAGGACACTTTCTCAAAATCCATTTTCTCATTACTGACCTTTGAGGTCCTGTTGTATTGGTAATGGCAGATTTTATTACTTAGAATAAGTAGAGTTTCACTAAGCTTTTTCCATAAATGACAGTGAAATTAAGGAAAAAGGCCCTGGATGAAGTGCGCAAAATTGAGACTCCTTAGCATTGGAAAATAACTAAGAACATTTTTGTTCCTTGACATTATGGCTCTTGAAAATAACTGTTACCTACCTTCTCCTCCCATTTTCAAGTATGTACTACTGGCAGATGTGCACTTTATACTTTTCAGCCTTTTTGGAAGACAAGTCAAGCCTATATGCTAGGCATGATCTCCGAGTATTGCCCTTAGAGAACGCTGTATTCACGGAACTATCTTAAGCCATTATACGAACATTTGGCAACCTGTCCCTCAGCTGCCATAGTACACTCATCTAAAGAACAGTTTCTCTGAAGTGTAAGAAACCTCCTGTTTTGACACCTTTATTTGAAGTATCGAGGAAGTCCTGTCCAGAAACTAAAATGGCAGCTAAATACCCTCCCCCTTACTCTACAAGAGAAATTATTCTCCCTTCTTCTGTTTCTTTGCCATGGTAATTTGTGTTTGCCACTTGATCACTATAACTATATGTTAAGCCTTCACTGACTCAACCTATAAGGAATGTGTTGTGGCTTTACTTTTCTGTTCACCTCTCACTTAATCTGCCTCCTCTGTTCCTTTTATCCTCCATGATCCTACCTTTGAAACCTCTCCTCTTATGTTTGTTGCTCAATGAGACCTCTTTTTCATGAGCTGCATATGCCACCATAAAAATAATTAAAATAAATAACAAAATTGAGGACGTTCAAATGGGTTTGACTGTTCTTGCTCTGGTGTTATCCTACTGCATACAAATCTGGTACTGTTTAATTTTCCCCGCTTCTCTTAAATATCTTTATCTTAATGTGTTGAATAATACCAACGCATAGTCAAAAAGGCAAGTTTGACATATATAGGAGTTTTTATTTTGGTAATTTAAAATTCTTAGGATGGCATACTATGTGTCTATGTTTACACTTCTATTCCTAAAACAAATTTTTAATAAATTAGAGGTGCACTGCTTCCCAAGGATTGCCAGTTTAACACTCTGTTAACACTTTTTGCCTAGATTTTATGGAATGATTTCAAGAGAGGAAACAGACCAATTATTAAGTGTGGCAGAAGGCAGTTACATCATTCGTGAAAGCCAGCGTCAACCAGGAACCTACACTTTGGCCTTAAGGTTGGTACTACTGTATTTTGCAGCACACTTGCCTATGGCATAATAAGTTAATGAATATATTGTGTATGAATCTCTATAAAATATAATTGCATTAGCTGAGTTTTGGGGATTTAAGTATTTGCTTTGATATGTACAGAAGATGCTTTGCCACTGGAACTGTACTTTACTGGTTTCTACTTATGTACGCTGTGATTGATGTATATGTTAACAAAGGAGGTACGATGTATGTTGGTACTGTGGAAATTCCAATAAAAAGTTTATTTAAAAAAAAATATATATATATAATTGTATTAGCTAACATACCATTTTGTTTGCTTCTAGCATTAAACATTCCCAATTTTCACTCTGGCCGTTCAGTATTTCTCAAGTTATTGCTCTAACTATCTTTTAAAAGATTTTAAGATTTGACAGTGTTTCTGTATACTGTTAAGAGTCAAAGTAAATCTTAGGCAGATTTGCATAGATAGGCAAAGTTCATGTTTACGCCCCAGGCCCCATTCAATAAGTAATTTCACGTTGTAATCATTTGTGGAAACAGGCTCCATAATTAGCATAAATTAGCACATTATAATTGGTGGCATGTCCATTTATAATACTCCCTGACAATAAACTCCAATCAGCATCTAATTACCTGGATACTAGTGCAGGGCTAAACTTTAGAAATTGTACTAGTTCATGCTCCCAAAGATCCTACTAGTATAACTCTAGCTAACCATGTCATATTCTACATTGTAAAGCACTCAACCATAAAGTATATGTCAGATAGTCACAAAACCAGTAGTTATAACAAGCATAATTGGAAACACAACCTACATATCACTGCACCCTGCTTTTATAATCCTTATCTGTAAGGAACATGTGTGCAGTAAAGAACTAAAGAGTTTTAAGTTAACTCAAAGACTCTAATGAAAATGGATTAAATCCGTATGGTACAGCACCGCCCCAACTAGGGATCAGACGCATCCTGTGTGCATTGGTCGGCTATAGGCATGCCCCATTGAGCTTGCAGAGGGGGGCTGTAACGGGTGGACAGAGGTCCTCCAAGGGACAGAGCACCAATCAAGAAGACTTGAGCAGAGTGACGTACCAGACCCCCCCAGGCTTCCAGGCTCAGATCCTGAGTCGACACAACCTGTGGACATGGACATGAACTCATTTCCAGTAGTCTGGCCTTGGAGTCAAAAGACTTCTAACTTTGCAGTATTTGATGGATGCCTCTTTGCAGTCTCATACTTTCTACTTACTTAGCCAGCAGCACATTCTCCTACCTATGGTTTAGTGCAGGGAAGCACGGGTGACAGCCTCATGCCCTCTCTTTCTATTGTTTGTTCTTAAGTGGGAGTTCGGGCGACAGATGCTTCTGAGGTTGAAGTATAGGGTGGGGGGGCTGTTGGGCAGTGATTTGGTGTTTTGGTTCAATGGTTTTGGATTGTTGTTTGACTTTCTTTGTTCTTATTTCCTGCACAATACACACTCCTAGATTTACTATTGTTGTGCGGACTTGGCACTATTGGTCGCCTTCGCAACCTCTCCTTGATTCACTTTAGCCTTTTAATCGTCTTACACGAACTTCTACGCAACCCCAATGGCATCTTTTAAGATTTTGACTTGGAATGTTAATGGTATCAACGACCATATGAAACAGACCCCAGTCCTCCCCTTTGCTAACTGCCATTCCCCTGCTCTGCTGTTCCTACAGAAGATTCATTTTCTTGGAACTCGCAGTCCGGCCCTTGCCTTGTTTGGCTACGACAGAATATATCATGCTGGGGTTCCTGGAGCATGGCCATCCTTTCAAATGAGTCCTTCCCTCATTGTTACTCGCTCAGTTTTAGACGTAGAGAGGATGTCTGTGGACATGAAGGGTCTGTTGTAAGGTAGACATTACAATTTCTTGTGCATGTAGGCCCCACCCCTTTGCTCCGGGTGTCCTTAACCTGCATCCTGGCATTGTGCTAGACTTTTCCCCGGGTCTCACCATCATTGGCGGTGATTTTAACAATGTGATAAATCCCATCCTTGACACGACAGGACTAAGGACAACAAGCCCTCTGCCGCACTGGGTGACATCCCTGGGCCTCTGTGATGCTTGGAGGACATGGACTGAATACACACACCTATCTGCGGCTCATGGCAGCCTATCCAGAATTGACTATTTCTTCATCCTGGCCAAGGAGCTCCACAATAGTCATTCTGCATACATCCTGCCCCGGGGCATCTCAGTCCATGCCCAGTGATGAGGCATTATGTCCGGCCAGCAGCGAGCCTTAAGCCTATCTGGTATCTTAATGGTTGGAGCATGTTGATGAACAGTGTACCAACCACCTCTCCCACGAACGTAATACCTATTTTGATCTTAACACGGACTCTGTGACCTCCAGGAGTACCATGTGGCTGGCTTTGGCTTACCTCCTCAGCTGGCATTGCTTCAGAGTTTGCCTAGCCGGGAGTACCATAGCCCACTGATAGGGGACCTATCGCTGGCCACCCGGACATAAGTAGACGGAACCGCCCGTGAACATGCTATATCTTTGGAAGAGATAGCGGGAACTATAAGTGGCCTCCAATCAGGCTACATGCCTGGATGACTTCCCAATTGATTATTATAAGAAATTTCTTCCACTCTTGTCCTCCCACTTTCTCAACTTCTCCTTGGAAGTTGTGGGAAAGGGCCACTTCCCCACAGACCTTGAGCACGCCTCAATTGTCATCCTCCAGAAAGCAGGCGAATCCCCTGATGTATGTTCATCATACCGTCCCATCTCAGAAATTAAAATCTTTGCCAACCGACTCTTGCCATTGATACCCTCCCTTATTCGCCCAGAGCAGTGCATATTCATGCCTCACCAAGGCACCAGACAGTGCACCGGTCAGGTACGCATCGCTTTGGAGCACCGACAGCAATTCAGCAATTCAGCTGCACTTTTGCTTATGGATTTTGAGAAAGCATTCGATTTTTTTGGATGGGATCTCTCTTATTGGCAAGACTGCATTCCTGTTTGTAACTTAAGCGTTCCATATTCCAGGGTTACCATTGCTTTGGAGCTTGAACTTTTTGCCGTTGTTCTGTCGGACCCTTCGGGGCTTGGCTAAATGGGCCTCCCTCCCTCTTTACCTCCCAAGAAGAGTGGCGCTTTTTGAAATGATTGCATGCCCATGTTTGCTTTACCCCCTGCCCCCCTCTTTGTCCCCCAATTCTGGTTCAAAGGTATATCCAGATTCTGTGGGCATATAAGACTTCGCAAATAGTGCTCTCGAATTTGTGTCCAATCGCCCGATGACGATAGCATGGAGATGTCTGTCGTTCTGCTATACTATTGGGCCGCACCACTTCTTACGGTCAATGACTGGCTGTTTGGAGACTGATAACCCTGCATTCCACCTGGATATCCCCTTCTGGGCAGACAGCATATCCTGCAATATGGCACCCCTCTTTCTTGCTCTTTGTCGAAACCACGAGGACCACTCTCCTCTGTTGGCAAAAGGCCCTCCGCCAGTTTGGGTAGGACTGACAGTTGATGCAGGCGCCTCCCCTTGTGGTTGGGCTGCTGAATGCCCCAGGTCTCCACCCTACAGAGATTCACTCACTTGGACCTCATTGGCATCTCGCACCTTGGGGACGTCTGGAGGGGTTCCCATATGAAGTAATTGTGGGATCTCCAGGAGGAATTCAGCCTCCATAAGACCCAATTCAATCATTATTTGCATCTCTGCCACGCACTGGCAGGATATCACTTGCTTCTGAAACACCTGCTAGAGTGTAGTCCCCTGGAAGCCCAAATTCTCTCATCACCACTGGGCTGGGGTGGCATCTCGCAAATATACTGCTCCTTGTTTGTGAACTCCTTCAAAACCTTTTGATCCCTACGGGCCAAGTGGCAACACTGAATTGGTGACCTTGATAATAATGACTGGCGGGATGCCAGGATGGCATTGAGGGAACTGGTCAGCCCATCTTGTTTACACCTCATCAACTCAAATTCCTCCACATTGCATTCTATACCCCAAGACCGCTTTGGAAAATGGGTACTGTTTCTGCGCCTGCCTTCCCTTGGTGTGTAGCTGAGGATGGTTGCTGATTCAGCATGGTGTGGGCCAGTCCAATCATTGATAAATGTTGGCATTCCATCTTTATGACACTATCCGAGATGCAAGGGAGACCCGTAGATTTTTCCCCTTTGTGGCCGTGTTGAGCATTCTGTAGGATGTCTGGGGAGCAAGGGCCGAGTGGTCTCTGTTGGGCATTGGCGTTCCCATGGGAAAGTGTGACTTTGCTCACTGCTGGTTGGTGAGTGGCTCCCATGATAGACTGGTGCACTAAGGCTGAAGAGTCTATTCAGCCCAGGGTCTGCTCACGGAAGCATGAGAATATCTGGTGGAGGTGGTGGGAATACAGCCTTGATGGCGATTGACATGCAAGCCTCCAATACTTTTACTGAACGCCTACATGCCCAAGCCTTTGACATCTTGGTAATATATTAGTGGGATTCTTGTATTACATTGTCCATTACAGTGAAATGAATGCTTAGAATACATTACCACCTCTGGCTCCAAATCATTATGCCTTTTCCTACTTATTAATTTCGATTCCCCTCTTACAGAACTTGAGGCTATCATTTGAGTAGTTAGTAACACTTAACAAAAGTCTGAAACAAACAAATAGATAAATATTTTTGTTTTATATACTGACGCTATTAGTGTATCTTTTTCATTGGATCTCATTCTGGTCCCTAAAACCCAGGATGGGCTGGACCCCTGATCGTCGGAGAGGTGACAGGGCCCGAGTAGGTGCTACAGAAGACATAACACCTTTGATGAATGTGTGTCTACAGGGACTTGTCCCCCACTCCTCTGATGTAACATATTATCCGGACAAACCAGGGCGAGAACGTCATTGGAAAGGGCGGGAAAGCTCTTAGAATGCTATTTCTTTTATATGTTGTGCATTTGTCCTGACCAAATAGTGTTAGGTTAACTCTCATCTCTAAATTGTTTTTCCAGGGCATGTAGCTCATCCAGTCCCAATGAAAGCCTGGGGCTCTATGGTCATTATACTTTAGGGCTGAAACATGTCGACTTCATGGTGTAGAATCATTATCTCCATAGGCACCTTCGTCCCTTATTTATCACACCAGGAACACCACGAATAAAGGCATAACTAGGAGTTACGAGGTATTTTTATTTTAAGACCCCAGCAGGAGAATATACAAAGTGCTTCTTGGGATCTGGTATAATCCATCCTGCTTTTTAGTGACCAGGATAAGAGCCGATGAAGAAGCATGACACCAATAAGGTGTGTGAGGGTATAACAAACAAATAAGAAAATGCATGGATTTGTTGGGGTCAAGACATATACCTTGTACAGTAGGATACTGTTTGGTGGGGCGTGAAGACGGGAGGATGTATCCTACTTTTTCCTCTCATCCCCTTCTTAACATTGGATTGCCCTGCTGGTACCGCCTTGCTACCATTTGTTGAGGGTAGATGTTTTATTTACCGAACCAGTGCTTGGCGTTTTAGAACACATTGTACTGGATTTGATATGTACCCCAAGTCACACGGTCCTTCTGTTCTATGACTCACAGATCTTATTCATTCAGGTTTTGGCAAACCTTGCTCTTTGCAGCTTGGGTACCTGCTCAGATGAAAATAGTATCCTGTGGATAAGTACACAGGGTGTCTCTTTTCGAGGAAGTACAGATGGTTAATTTTAAAGACATTATTCAATAAGTATTTTCCAGCACACTTGAGATGTTGATGTTTTGTATGCAACTTTACTTGGTATATATTGCTGAAGAAGGGTTCAATCCTGAAAGCGTGGTGTGGGCTTCAGCTGTCATCTGCTCCTCTTACCACCACTTATTACACTTGGTATTTCTACAAAATGCTTCTAGATTTGAGTCTGCAAATGCTTGCTAAATATCCCATGTCTACATGTCACACTGTGTGATACTGACTGCTTTTGAAGACTCCACTTACTGAGTAACGCATTTGGCACCATGAAAAAGGCAGACTTATCCAAAAAGTTTCAATCAAGTCAACAAAATACAAAATTGTCAACTAGAGGAGAAATTGGTCTAAGGTGAGCTGTACATTCCTTCTGCATTGCTTTTAACTATCCTTTCTAAGAGGGATTTAGAAGAGTCATGGTAGATAGTATGCCAGGACATAGCCCTTGCCTTTGGCCCTATTTTGTGCCATCTTGAAGCTTTAAGAAGGAGCTTATTCTGACAAACTGATTTTGGGGAAGTTTTTGGTCTGGTAGCCCATCCTTTTCTTTTCACAGAGATAGGGTATGCTGTTTGTCTCTACCACCTTGTTGCATTCGCACCCAACACATTAACAATGTAGAAGGCGAAAAAGCACAATCAAAGTAGTAAAGCACCCCAAAGGAGGGGAAAGATATCTCTTGAATGGTGGGTTTGTTTGCAGATGTCAATCATAAAGCACACAAGAAAACATGTTCAGGATTCAGAGGGCGCTACAATCCATCAAGAACCCACAAGAAATTGTGATGCACCAAATCCTTAAATTGTATCTCTTATATAGTCAGTGGTAATGCATGGTAAGGAAGAAAAGAATACTGCAACTGACGGCAGAGAAAAGGTTGACCTTCTCAGAAAGGCAAAAAGAAAATTCCTACTTCTTAAAACTCAAACAACAACAAAAAAAGCTTTGACACAATATTTCAGAAAAACATAGTTGATCACCATAATAGGATGAAAGTATTTTACACTGAGCAGCAAGCGATTGTACTCCAAACCATGCCCACACAGGCCAACGTAATGGGCAAACCATGCATATTGTCCAGAATACTCTGCATACTTACAAGCTATACACATCCTTGGGCAGAAACAGGCACACCTAAACACACCCAGGAGCTGGGAGTTCTATAGTGCTTCTACCCTACAACAAGGTAATGGTGGCGGCTCGGACAGGCAAAGAAATAATAACCAACTGGTACCAGCAACTCTTCTCCAACACTACCAAAGACCTGGGTTTTAGTGGCAGAGGAAAACAAGGTAGTAGCAAAGAGCAGGAATCCTGACATTCATTTGTGCAAGTTTGCATGCAAAATACAACCTCAGCAGACTGTTGGCACAGATGGCTCATTCTTCTGCTTGCATTCTCAGGTATCTAGTAGTGTGTAAGGGTTGTTGTGCCTCTGTATTCACCACTCATGTGTCATTGGATTATGACCAAATGTGTCAGGAGGTACTACTTTCCTTCGTACAGACAGTAGAGAAGAGATGTTGAGGCTTAAAACATGCCTCTATTTACTGTCTCGACTGTATCCCTGGTACGTTGCTTGGTACTGAAGTCATACTGGCCCCTGGCATGCTTATGCTGTCTTTTTATCTGGTATTATGCTCATCTTCTTATTTTGAACTATTGCCTGATCTTTTAGTTCCATGTCCTGTATGCCAGATAATTTGTTAGAGAGCGTGGATGTTAATATTGTATGCATTGTTCTTTCCTAACCACATCTTGCTCTGTGTTGAAGCTTTGAAGAATAAGGCAAGGTTTTTAGTCCTGTCCACTTGTAGTGGTCTCGAAAAAATGTCACCCACTTTTTGCAGCTGCTCAAACCAACCTTCACACTGCTGAACATGTGTTGCTGATCCTTCAGCACACCCACTTTAACATAGAAGAGAGATTCTGTGAATGATGAGGCTCTGCAAGAAACTTTGTGACAACACCCATTCGGTATCTGAGTGCAAAGATGGCGAATCTTGAAAATATTTTCAGAGTAGCACATTTGTGGGTCTTAGGATACCCACTGCCTGATGAGGACACAGGGTTTAATGAGTAGGTACAACGTTTTTAGATGGGAAGTTATATCCTCCAGACCAGAGCAGCTCATTCACTCATCACTTGTAAGCATCAGAGGCGCACATCCACTCAGCACTTGTAAGCATCAGAGCAGCACATCCACTCAGCACTTGTAATCATCAGAGCAGCACATCCACTCATTACTTGTAAGCATCAGAGCAGCACATCCACTCATAATTTTAAAGCACCAGAGCAGCACATCCACTCATCACTTGTAAGCATCAGAGCAGCAGCACATCCACCCATCACTTTTAAGCACCAGAGCAGCAGCACATCCACTCATCACTTGCAAGCACCAGAGCAGCACATCCACTCAGCACTTGTAAGCATCAGAGCAGCACATCCACTCATAATTTTAAAGCACCAGAACAGTACATCCACTCATCACTGGCAAGCATCAGAGCAGCACATCCACTCATCACTTGCAAGCATCAGAGCAGCACATCCACTCATCACTTGCAAGCATCAGAGCAGCAGCACATCCACCCATAATTTTAAAGCACCAGAACAGCATATCAACTCATCACTTGCACCAGAGCAGCAGCACATCGACCCTTCACTTTTGAGCACCAGAGCAGCAGCACATCCACTCATCACTTGCAAGCACCAGAGCATCATATCCGCTCATCACTTGCAAGCACCAGAGCAGCACATCCACTCAGCACTTGTAAGCATCAGAGCAGCACATCCACTCATAATTTTAAAGCACCAGAACAGCACATCATCTCATCACTTGCAAGCACCAGAGCAGCAGCACATCCACCCATCACTTTTAAGCACCAGAGCAGCACATCCACTAGCACTTGCAAGCACCAGAGCAGCACATCCACTCATAATTTTAAAGCACCATAGCAGCACATCCACTAGCACTTGCAAGCACCAGAGCAGCACATCCACTCATAATTTTAAAGCACCAGAACAGCACATCAACTCATCACTTGCAAGCACCAGAGCAGCAGCACATCCACTCAGCACTTGTAAGCACCAGAGCAGCACATCCACTAGCACTTGCAAGCACCAGAGCAGCACATCCACTCATAATTTTAAAGCACCAGAGCAGCACATCCACTCATCACTTGTAAGCACCAGAGCAGCACATCCACACATCACTTGTAAGCACCAGAGCAGCACATCCACACATCACTTGTAAGCATCAGAGCAGCACATCCACTCATCACTTATAAGCACCAGAGCAGCACATCCGCTCATCACTTGCAAGCATCAGAGCAGCACATCCACTCATCACTTGCAAGCACCAGAGCAGCACATCCACTCATAATTTTAAAGCACCATAACAGCAGCACATCCACTCAGCACTTGCAAGCACCAGAGCAGCAACACATCCACCCATCACTTTTAAGCACCAGAGCAGCAGCACATCCACTCATCACTTGTAAGCACCAGAGCAGCACATCCACTCAGCACTTGTAAGCACCAGTGCAGCACATCTGCTCATCACTTGCAAGCATCAGAGCAGCACATCCACTCAGCACTTGTAAGCACCAGAGCAGCAGCACATCCACTCATCACTTGAAAGAATCACATCCATGCATCACTTGAAAGCACCAGAGCAGCACATCCACTCAGCACTTGAAACCATCAAAGCAGCACATCTGCTCATCACTTGAAAGCATCAAACACTTGCATGCACCCATCATTTCAAAGCACAAGGGCAGCACATCCAATCATTACTTGGAGGCACCAAAGCTGTGCATCCGCTCATCACTTGAAAGCACCTAGGAGACTCATCTGCTCATTAGTTGAAAGCAACAGAGTCACAGATCTGGTAATCACGTGTAAAGATCAGAGCCGCACATCCGCTCATCCCTTGTAAGCACAAGAGCAGCACATCTGTTCATCACTTGTAAGCATCAGAGCAGCATATCTGCTTATCATTTGGAAACACCCTAGCCGCTCATCCGCTTATCACTTGGAAGCACCCTGGCCGCTCATCCGCTTATCACTTGGAAGCACCCTAGCCGCTCATCCGCTTATCACTTGGAAGCACCCTGGCCGCTCATCCGCTTATCACTTGGAAGCACCCTGGCCGCTCATCCGCTTATCACTTGGAAGCACCCTGGCCGCTCATCAGCTTATCACTTGGAAGCACCCTGGCCGCTCATCAGCTTATCACTTGGAAGCACCCTGGCCGCTCATCCGCTTATCACTTGGAAGCACCCTGGCCGCTCATCCGCTTATCACTTGGAAGTACCCTAGCCGCTCATCCGCTTATCACTTGGAAGCACCCTGGCCGCTCATCCGCTTATCACTTGGAAGCACCCTGGCCGCTCATCCGCTTATCACTTGGAAGCACCCTGGACTCTCATCAGCTTATCACTTGGAAGCAACCTAGCCGCTCATCGGCTTATCACTTGGAAGCACCCTGGCCGCTCATCAGCTTATCACTTGGAAGCACCCTGGCCGCTCATCAGCTTATCACTTGGAGCACCCTAGCCTCTCATCCGCTTATCACTTGGAAGCACATCACTTGAAAGCACCCTAGCCGCTCATCCGCGTATCACTTGGAAGCACCCTGACCACTCATCAGCTTATCACTTGGAAGCACCCTGGCCGCTCATCAGCTTATCACTTGGAAGCACCCTAGCCGCTCATCCACTTATCACTTGGAAGCACCCTGGCCACTCATCAGCTTATCACTTGGAAGCACCCTGGCCGCTCATCAGCTTATCACTTGAAAGCACCCTAGCCGCTCATCCGCTTATCACTTGGAAGCACCCTGGCCGCTCATCAGCTTATCACTTGGAAGCACCCTGGCCGCTCATCAGCTTATCACTTGGAAGCACCCTAGCCGCTCATCCGCTTATCACTTGGAAGCACCCTGGCCGCTCATCAGCTTATCACTTGGAAGCACCCTAGCCGCTCATCCGCTTATCACTTGGAAGCACCCTGACCACTCATCAGCTTATCACTTGGAAGCACCCTTACCGCTCATCAGCTTATCACTTGGAAGCACCCTGACCACTCATCAGCTTATCACTTGGAAGCACCCTGGCCGCTCATCAGCTTAGCACTTGGAAGCACCCTGGCCGCTCATCAGCTTATCACTTGGAAGCACCCTAGCCGCTCATCCGCTTATCACTTGGAAGCACCCTGGCCACTCATCAGCTTATCACTTGGAAGCACCCTGGCCGCTCATCAGCTTATCACTTGGAAGCACCCTAGCCGCTCATCCGCTTATCACTTGGAAGCACCCCAGCCGCTCATCCGCTTATCACTTGGAAGCACCCCGGCCGCTCATCCGCTTATCACTTGGAAGCACCCTGGCCGCTCATCCGCTTATCACTTGGAAGCACCCTGGCCGCTCATCCGCTTATCACTTGGAAGCACCCTGGCCGCTCATCCGCTTATCACTTGGAAGCACCCTGGCCGCTCATCAGCTTATCACTTGGAAGCACCCTGGCCGCTCATCCGCTTATCACTTGGAAGCACCCTGGCCGCTCATCCGCTTATCACTTGGAAGCACCCTAGCCGCTCATCCGCTTATCACTTGGAAGCACCCTGGCCGCTCATCAGCTTATCACTTGGAAGCACCCTGGCTGCTCATCAGCTTATCACTTGGAAGCACCCTAGCCGCTCATCCCTGGACCAAGGCAGTCCTTGGACACCCCAGGATCCCTGGGGCGATTTTATCATTAATGCAGAGGTGCCGAGAAGCCTTCGCTGTGCACTGCACCCAAATCAAGGATACATTTTCCTCCTTTTCCTTGCTTGTACTATGCCCCTTGGCACCCTTGCTATGCCACTGGAGATCCATGTGAGTTGTGCTGTGTTGTGGAGAACTGCTGAATCGCATCAGTAGCTTGCAAAGGTCATGCACATATGGGCGAACTGACAGCATGAAAATCAAGGACTATTTGGGCAGGACGCGTCTCAATTCAATTCCATTTTTAAAATAATTTTTATAAAAATGAACATCTAGCACACAAACAATTTAGTTAGTAGGCTATTGGCATACCACTTCGTTTTCAAATGTATTGTTTGCATCTTAACGTGTATCAGCTGTAACAAATTATAAATAGAGGGTATATTCGATAAATCCATTGCAATCCATAAGGCAGCAAAAGGCGACATTTTAGAGTGAAGCAGAAGCACTTCTACCAGGACATTAATATGAACAACTGAAGCTGAGCATCATGTACTGTGCCCTTTAAAGGACTCCTGAGCCGTGACCGTTGTCATGGTAACTTGATTTTTCTTTCCGAAATACTTACTCTTCGCAATAACTTCTGCTGTTTTGCACCGTATGTCATAATTTCTCATTTGATTTTCCTAAGCATGCCTACCTTTCAGCACCCAGCTAATGTTAAGCTCTGAAAAGAGGTTCAAATTGGGCAAACAGATATTTCCTTTCAGGTTTGTAGGAATTTGTATTGGGGACAAAGAGAACTTTTTAGAAGTGGAAGGTGTACTGTATTGTTGCATATAACCTTTAGATCTTATACTTATCATGTTACAAGTTGTAAGTTACTATTGTTCTAGCAGAGTAGTAGCAGGACTCAACAACTGTGCTATGCTAGGCCAGGGCGTGTGCAGGCAAGAAAGACACTCTGAAGACAGAACAAGACTTCCACCCTCTGGACCTCAGAGGCAGACCTGTCCCCGTGCACCGTCTCTCTAGCCCCCAGATGCCGGGTCTGGCTGTTGTGGTGGGTGGTAAATGTAGAGCTCTGCCAGGCATTCAGCATTCTTGTCTGGTGCCTACTTCACAGCATAAGAAACATGATGCAGTTTCTGGTGTAACTGTTATCTTGACTGGAAATCCAGTTGAACGTGGTTGAGCCCAGGATAAGGAATTCCTCTTTACTACTTAAAAGAAATCGTGCACCACATGCCCACTCACACTAACCACACCTAGGGTGGATAACAGCCGGTGGTATAAGAGGGTGGTAGGGATCAAATGAATTCGCATGCGCCACTCGTTCTCTGAAACTTTTCGCATAATGAAGTTGATTGTATTGAGGTATTGTTTCCTGTCCATTGTCAGCAGGAAGAATACCCAGAGGTTTGTGCCCTATCTATCATTTTGAATTCATGAGTTGCCTGCCATTCAGTGGTTGAACCGGAAACTGCGTTTATTGCTCTAAAATACAGCTGAGAGTGAAAATACTCACCAGCATGCTTGCAACATACATAGTACATTATGCAAATTTAAATCCTGTGTTCCCTGTCAGGACCTTGTTTCTATGCTTTTCTCATCACAATGTCCGTATTTTTTGTAATTAATCCTAATCACTGTACTGTCCCTTTTACCATGGATGTAAATGAATTATGCTTGATAGTCCCTTGTAACATGCATAGTTACATGTCTAGCTCAAGTGTTTCTTTTTTCTGTTTCTGTTGCACATGAAGATGGCAAAGTAGCAATCTAAGAATACTCCTGTTCACGGTGACTGTTTCCTGCTGAAGGTCTTTATCAAATTGGATTGACGTTTGGAACTGGAACTGGGGGACGTGACAATGGTATTTGGAAGGGACTCTTGGTAAACATACACAGTTACCCCATGACTGCCCAGGACCATCTAATATGTTGAGGATATCAGAAGATTATTAGTCAATCTTAGAGAGTCCCAATCTTCGATTGCGACCCACCACACAGGTGGTGATTTCACTGGAAGTGGGACTTGCTGCACAGTACACTTTAAACAGTACTTATTGTGGGCAGACTACATTTTGATACGTCCTTATTCCTTCCGTAAAGTCTTGTTGTGGAACAGTTTGATACTCTTAGGACTTTTGGGGATTTTGTCCTCCGTTGTTTCCACCATCCTCTTCAACTCATGCTATTGAGCCATAGGTTCTCAAGCAGGCTTTTGAGAGAGTTGGAGAAAGCATTGCTCCAAGTACACCATCTTAACACCCAACACTCAGACAGTCCAGACTTTGTGGCTTGAATGTCCTAACTTGCTCGGTCAGTTTTGGTGACAGCAGCTTCCCCGAAAGATAAAGTCATGTCTTCCCAAAATGACAAGGAGGCCCACTGTCTAAAGTCATACAGCAACAACATGTACCAGTGCTGTGATCTGTTCCTGACTATGATTGCAGTCATGGTTTGCTATTGCTGTATTTTTGGGAGCATGGAGGAGTAATAGGCAAAAATTGTACTAGAATCTGTTAAGGAAGAGAATAATTAAGTAAGAAAGCTGGAGACCAAAACTGCTTATGTGCTTGGACACCATCAACACGATCACCGAGGCTATCAACTCCCATCTGGTCAAGCACCAACAGTTATAGGTGAAGATTTCTGACCTGAAGCGAGAGGCCCACGGAACCCTCCGCTTCAGTGACCAGTACATTCTTGATCCCTTGATGGGTGAGGTCCTTCAGCAGTGTACTACAGGCGTAGTCACAGCAAAATCGCTGAGTCTCATACACGTGCTACTGGTGAGACCGCCCCCCTCTTCAGCTGGTGAAAGACCCTTCAGATTTAAGATTCCAGGGGAGCTTCCCCTTTCCCAGGAATGTGGCAGTTAAAAAGATGCATTTCATATGGAAGACTGGCCTCGAAATAGAAGTCCGAAACACTTCAACCAGCTTCTGCTTTCTGTCCACTACAACCACAGGACCCAGATAACCACCAATCCATGACTCCTCTCATTGTTGACGAATAGCTGTGCTGCACAACTGTAGACTCAACCTCCACCTAGTCCACCCAAGCGCTAGTCTGCATACCTAGACCTTCTATAGGAAGGCAAGATGTACTTCTATTTATGAGCAAACAAGCTGGGCCTACATTCAGAAAGGGAGCAGATAGATTATTTTCTTTATTTTTCTTAGATAAATACGGGCAGATAATTGTGCCCCAAACTAGACCTCTGTGATCTGAACCTGTTCCTTTCTCTTCAGAAGTTCAAGATGATGACTTTAATTTTTGTGAGACTTGAGCATGACCTCCGTTTCACGGTAAGAAAACAAGCTTAACCAGTATGAGGCACTGCAGTGCCTCGGTGTCACTCCTAAGATTTTCAGTGTGATCTTAGCCCCAGTGGGGCTGCCTTTATGTGGTTGCAAACCCGCCCCCCGCTTTCAATACTTAGATTATTGCCTCCTCCTTGTAGCATAGAGGAAGGAAGCAGAGGATACTCAGGACCACATTCAGCCTTGAGTCTCTGTGAACTACCCCACATCCTCTTTGATGCCATCCAAAAGGATTTAGTTAATGACATTTCTAGATTGTAGCCTGACTAAAGCCTTCTTTCTTTCAGAAAGGGTAATCAATATCTGCCACATGGTGTATGATTTTTGATCTGTTGAACCTAGTCCCCTCTGCAGGGTCATCCCCAAATGTTTTGCTTTCACCCACCACTTTTTTACTGAATTCCTTTTTTTGGGGGGCCTTAGAACTCTGTATACTTTACCACTGCTAAAGCGTCTGTGCTTTCTCCAGAAAACTAGGTGAAATTGGCTCACACCCAATTGGCCGATTTAATTTACTTGTAAGTCCCTCTTAAAGTGATGATACATGTGTCCAGGGCATGTAACTTAAATGCTACTAGTGGGCCTGCAGCACTGATCTTGCAACCCACTTAAGTAGCCCTTTAAACATGTCCCAGGCCTGTTTTTGCAGCCTGCGTGTACAGTTTCAAATGGCCATTTCTACCTGGCAAGATACATTCTTTGCCAGGCCCAAACCTTCCTTTTTAATACATATGTCACCCCTGGGTAGGCCCTGGACAGCCCAGAGGGCAGGGTGCAGTATATTTCAAAAGTCGGGCATACAAGTTCAAGTTTATGTATCCTAATAGAGATAAACTCTTAAATTTGTTTTTCACTATTGCAAGGCCTACCTCTCCCTTTGGATAACATTGGAGTTACTTTAGTAAATTTAATAAGCTGTAACTTTCAATACAGGAAAATAGTTCATGGATGGTGTCTTTGAAAATGTATTGAAAACTCCTCCTATATGGTAAGGTAGGATTTTACTTACTTTTGAAAATGGCAATTTTAGAAAGTTCATCATATATGTATGAGTTGCACACCTGTTTTCCTGTAATTGTTCCGTTTATTTTGTCCTTCAAAGTTAAACATTGCGTGCTCACTGGCGACGTGCTTAGCCCAAACAGCACATGTTTAACTAAACCACATCATAATTGGTACAACTTTAGACCCCAAACCGATGGCACAGCCAATACTGCATTTGCAATAATTATTTTTTCATTTCACTTCTTTTTGCTCCTTTTTACTCCTTTGATTATCCATTTTCTCACTTAGCACTGTTCAAATCTGCATGCAAGGAAAAGCCATTTCCCAAATTTCTCATGTTCAAGATGGGCCCTCCGAACCGCTCTTCAAGAACACGTACCAAAGCCAGGTTAATAAAAAGCAGTTTATTGACTCCCAATGCATTTCAGGCCTCTCGGGCCCTTCGTCAGGGGTAACTGAAAATCACAATATAAACATGCATTATGGGAGTTGCAGTGTTCTAGGTTGACTCTGGTGCTTTAAAACGGCACAGGTGGTATTTACCGGGACATGACAGTAAATGGGGAAGGGAATGCATAACTAAGGAGGGCAAACTATGGGAGCATAAAGTTGTTCCAATCATGATGTGGTTTAGTTAAACATGTGCTGTTTGGGCTGAGCACGTCGCCAGTGAGCACGCAATGTTGAACTATGAAGGACAAAATAAACGGACGAATTACAGGAAAACAGGTGTGCAACCCATGCATATATGATGTTTTTCGACAGTTAGCCCCATTGGGTGAGCACCCACAAAGAACAGTGTAACAAAAGGAATGATCGGAATTTATGTCGCTATCCTCATGCAAGGCGGAACATCTTCGTTCAGAAAGTATGTTTATTTTGTGGTGTCAGAAGAATGCTGACTTTTTAGTAATGTACATCGAATAGACTATAATGTTTATAATTATGCCAGTGGTTTTGAATAGTTTTCTGTCAAACCTTTAATCTCACAAACATGTATACTATGTTTGTGCCGGGTAATGTTGTTGAGGGAAAGTATGCATTATGGGAGTTGGAGTGTTCTAGGTTGACTAGGGTGCTTTAAAACGGCACAGGTGGTATTTACGTGGGAATGAGTGGGAGGGCACCAGTTAGGAGTGGCGAAAGCTGGGTTTAAAGTCTGGTGATTGAATAGGAAAATATAATCCTCCTCTTGTGAGTGAGGGAGGAGGTATGTTGGAGACATGACAGTAAATGGTGAAGGGAATGCATAACTAAGGAGGGCAAACTACGGGAGCATGGTGACGGGTAGTGATGGTCTTAGTTAAAAGGGAACAAAAGTGTTGTGTGGACAGTTGGGATAGAAGGATGTGAGATTGTGGTGAGTGGTAAGATGGAGGAGGGTGTGGTTAAGAACAGGGGAGTGTAGTATGACACGAACGTAGGGTGCTGAGAAGAGGGAGGTTTTGATTTGGGGTGAAAGGAGGGTATGGTGGGAAAGTTATGTATATATGTTGGGGCACCAAGTGGGGTTTAAGTTTTAGGGGTGCAGCTCATGGAGTTCTAAGCATAGTAACTACTTACTGACCGCGTGAACAAGAGTTAGATAGAATAAATCAAAGTGAAGACACTGAGTTGGTCTAGAGGCACTAAGGGGTGTTTTATCTGAACAGCGCAAATTTAAATAATGACGTTTATGTGTGTAAGTGACAGAGAAAGAAGGTGTAATTTAGAATATGAGATTCTGTACACAGATGAGTGGATGAAATAGTAATGTATGTTTAAATTGTGATTTTCAGTTACCCCTGACGAAGGGTCCGAGAGGCCCGAAATGCATTGGGAGTCAATAAACTGCTTTTTATGAACTTGACTTTGGTACGTGTTCTTGAAGAGAGGTTCAGAGGACCCATCTTGAACATGAGAAATTTGGGAAATGGCTTTTCCTTGCATGCAGATTTGAACAGTACTAAGTGAGAAATGGATAATCAAAGGAGTAAAAAGGAGCAAAAAAAAGTTAGATGAAAAAAAAGACAACATTAATTGCAAATGCAGTATTGGCTGTGCCATTGGTTTGGGGCCTAAAGTTGTTCCAATTATGATGTGAATTCGAGAAAGTTGGCATTTTCCTGGCTGTGCCATTTAGTCCTTGCACTCTGTCTCTGGGTCACATAACTGGGTGTAGTTGGTCTTTATTTATTCCTCCTAGACAACCACACCTAATAGAGAGCCTGGATGGGCCATCACTGGGAGGATGGGAGGAAGAGAGAGGTACAGCCCCACTTACAATCTAAATAGGCTGGGTCCTGCCTCCACACAAAAGGTTGCATTCACCTATAGTTAGTCTGGAGTCAGGACATGGGAGGCAGGAAATCTGTGCGCTTCAAAGGGAAACCGCAAGAAGATCCCCCCACGTCAAAGGAGGCACCAGTTATAAATATTGGACCTCAGACACCAACTTCGCAATGCACTTCTGGGCCTATGGACTGTGCCACACAGAAGGACTGATGTGCTACTGAAAGGACTGTCACTCTGCTGGACTGCTTCCCTACTGTGCGGACCTGCTGCCTGATGTTTTTTTGCCTGGATGAAAGGACTGGACCTGCAACTCTAAACCCAGGACACCAGAGTGACTCCAAGGGCTAGTTGGCTGGCCTCCTGATTGGAAGCTTCAGGGACCTAACAGTCTTCCGACAACCGTGAACCAAGCTCCTTGACTATGCTGTCTGTGAGTCCTGCCCTCCCATGCAGAGCCACCTCAGTCCTGGACCCTTGAAAGCGGGCCTGCAGGTGCTTCTGCTAGCCCAGTTATTGTCCCTATTAAAAATTACGCAAAGCCTCGCCACTCAGCAGCCAGCCTCATCTGAATTGATGCAGAGTGAACCAAAGCCTTTCCACAGCCTTATTACATAGCTATGCCGCACAGCTTTCTAGAACCAACACAAAGCCTGTTGCACAGTTTAATCGGAACCCACGGAAAGACTTGCAAAGCAATGCCAAGTAGACCGCGCACCAGAATTTAAGGTACTGTGTTCAGCGGACCTAAGTGGGTCCATGTAACCAGTCTACGCTCAATCGTGGTCAGCCCGAAGTTGTTACTTTGTCCTTATCTGCCGCTACCCCATTTCTACAGTTGGCCCTTTATGCTTTTTGGCACTATTTTCGCTGAAATCTTAAACACTGCATATCTCCAGTTCTACTGATTTGATATTTGTTGTTTTGGTCCTGATTTATTTACTAACTTTTGCTCTACTGTTCTACATTTGTGTGGGATTTTTCTTGTGTCTTGATTTCACTTCATTACTGTTTGAAGAGCTGCATAAATTCTTGACAAATTGCCTCTAAATTAAGCCTGACTGCTCTGTGCCAAGCTACCCAAGCGTTGAGCACAGGTTAATTTAGTGTTTGCTTGTGCCTCACCCCGACAAGGATTGCAGTTCTATTTGAGTAGGGTTTTAGCCCCCAACCAGTAACTCAATTTCTTACATGATCAATGAAACCATTAGAGCCTGATAGGAACAGGCTTCTTTGAGCTGCAAGTGGCCTGCTTCGCGTGGTCTGCATGCCAAGCTCCACATGTTCCATGCACATCTAAATAGTGGACTATTGTATTGTATTGTATTGTATTGTAATTGCATTTATATAGCGCTTACTACCCCTGACGAGGCGTCAAAGCGCTTTTTCGGCGGGTAGCACGCTACTCCGGGACCCATAGAGGATTAGTGTTGAATTAGTATAGTGAAACATGTAAGTACATTTTAAGTGGTGGATAGGTTAGTCAGTTATTTGGATGTGGAATGATAGCAGAAGGATAGAGGAGGACAAAGGTTTGTATTTATTTATCGCTCGCTTGTTGACGCATGCTATTCAGGAAGCCTATAAAGGATTAGTGGTGAATTATTATGGTGAAATATGAGGTCATTTTAGTGGTGGTTATTAGTCTGTTACTTGGAGTGAGAAGGATGGGGGATGGATAAAAGGGGAAGAAAGATTTGCATTCATATAGCACTTGTTACCCCTGATGGGTGTTGAAGCGCTTTTCTGGCGAGTAGCACGCCACTCCGGAACCCATAAAGGATTACTGTTGAAAATTAGTATAGTATGGATATGAAGTAATTTGAGTAGTAGATATGTTATTCAGTTATTTGGGCAGTATATTAGTATAGTTGAATATGGAATATGGAATTTGAGTAGTGAACATGTTAGTCTGTCAATTTTGATTGAAAAGGATAGTGGAGGGAGAAAAGAGTGAAGGATTATTATTATTTTTTTTTTTTTTTCTTTAGGTCTTAGCAGTAGGAAGAGGCTTTTAGATGAGTAAAAAGGAGTTTTGGAGGGAAGGGGTCAGAGGGGAGAGTTTGGACATTTGGAGGGAAAACAGATTTGTCACCAAGGAATGAGAGGGACAAACTACAGAGGTTGGACTGCAAATTCCACAATTCAACACACTAAATGGAGGCAATCATGGGCAGGGAAAACCACAAATTTAAAACACAACACGGGTGATAAAATATGCAATTACAGGCAGGCTAAAACTACAATTTTTAACTGTAACAACCACAGGCATAGACAGTAAACACAGGAAGTGAAAATCGTTTTTTAAACAGCTTTTTGTCTTGGGAAGAAACAGCACTTGCCTGTCTCCTTACCACTTCCTGGGCTCTGCTCACTGCAATCTGGGGCACATGTTTTTAGTCTCTTTCCAACTACTAGGACCTTTCAGGAAATCTCAAAAACCTTCCTCTTACACCAGGGACAGGGCCTGGTCCAAGCTCCCCACCGAAGACTGGGCCAGGACCCTAGAGTCCACTATCCCCGCCCATGCAGAAGACCCGGCTATCGCCGATAGTAAATTCAGAGACTGGATTACTACCTCCCTGGATTCCGTACTCCCATTTAGAACCCGGGAGGACAAAAACGGGAAACCAGGTTCCGCCCCGTGGTATACCCCGGAACTTCGATTACTACGTAAAAAATGCAAGAAAGCCGAACGGCTATGGAGGAAAGACTGGCAGCACGCCAGCAAGGAAGCCTACCAGAACTCTGTTAGATTTTACAAAGCCTCCATTAAGCACTCTAAAGCCTCCCACTACGACACTCGGATAAGAGAATCTACCAACTTAGCTAGGGAATCCTTCCTAATCGTAAAAGAGCTACTGAAAGTACCAACCACTCCTTCCTCCAACGCCCCCCCTGTTGACCGAAGCAACGAATTAGCCACCTATTTTAATGACAAAATTGCCCGAATCTTAACATCCCTCCCCCCCCCCCTGTCCCTCTAGTCACACGGACAATGAATCACCCTCCAGCCAACCAGGAAGCAGCATGCGCCCCCAACTAGCTACATTTAGGGCAGTAACCTGCAACGAGGTAGATGCAACCTTGGCCAAAATGAAAAGCGGATCACCTCTGGATCCAGCACCAATTAGATTCCTCAAAACCGTAGCCCCTGTCATAGTTCCCATAGTCATCACAGAGCTTATTAACAGCTCGCTTGCCCAAGGATCTGTCCCCGATAGCTGGAAGAGCGCAGTCGTGAAAGCACTCCTTAAAAAACCCCAGCTAGACCCAGCAGACATGGCAAACTACCGGCCAATCTCACTCCTCCCTGGCATCAGCAAGGTAGCTGAGAAATTGGTCAACGGACAATTGTCTCAGTTTCTCGAGGCAAATAACATCTTACGGCAATCCCAAACTGGGTTTCGCCCGGGTCATGGCACTGACACCGCCCTTCTGACCGTTATCGAGGAGGCAAGGCGCATTTTGGATTCAGGAGGGTCAGTGGCAGTGATCCTCCTGGATCTTAGTGCAGCCTTCGACACAGTCAACCATCGTGTCCTCATCCAACGGCTGGCGGCAGCAGGGCTCACCGGGATGGCGCTCAGGTGGATAGGGTCCTTCCTTGACGGGCGCACATTCCAGGTATGGGACAGCAATCACCACTCGTCCACCCTCCCCCTCACGAGCGGAGTCCCCCACGGATCATCTCTAAGCCCTACGCTTTTTAATGCTTATATGGCCCCCCTTGAAGACGTGGTGACACCCTTCGGCATCAAAATTGTGAGTTACGCGGATGACACACAGCTGGTCGTCTCCCTATCCCAACTAGACGATCACCCAGACAATTTGGCAAATTGCCTTACGAAAATCTACAGCTGGATGTGTGAATCTTCACTCAAATTAAACGGGTCGAAGACCGAAGTGATGCTCATGGGAAAGCAATGGGTGACCATCCCCCCATCAGCCTGGCCAGACGTGTTCGGGGAAATTCCCACCCCGAAAAAAGAAATTAAGACCCTAGGAGTCTGGCTAGAACCCGAGTTATCAATGAAAACACAAGCGGCCAAAACTGCAGGAACCTGTTTTGGGCTTATGCGCACCACCCGCAAGATTCTTCCCCTACTCCCGCCCACCTCCAGAAAACTCCTAGTCCAAGGGCTAATATTGTCACGGCTGGACTACAGTAACATGGTTTACCTGGGTGCCCCTGAGGTCACCTTGGCTAAAATACAACGAACACAGAACGCTGCAGCCCGACTACTCATGAACCTTCCCTCCAGAGTGTCAGCTAAACCTGCCCTCAAAGCCCTGCACTGGCTCCCGGTGCGTCAAAGAGTGGAATTCAAAGCCATGTGCACGGCTTACAAACTGATTAATGGAGCTGGCCCCCCGATTCTCAGCGACCTGGTAACGCCTTATATAGCTCCCAGATCCCTGCGGTCCGAGAATGAACATCTAGCCATCATCCCCAAATTTAAAAAGACACGCACTGGTGGCCGACGCTTCTCTGTGAAAGCTTCCACCAGATGGAACTCACTCCCCCGTTCCCTCAGACTGGAACCCAGCTATCTTATTTTTAGAAAAAAATTGAAAACACTTCTATTTCCGAAATAACGTCCCCCCCTTTTTTTTTCCTCCTTTTCTCTCCTCCATCTCATCTGGATATCAAAATCATTACAGCGCAAATGTAGGCTGCAACTCACAAGATGGAGGATAATGATTTGGGGTGAACCTAGCAAGGCCTTAAGGGGCCTGGGCAGGTGTGTGAGGAGGGCTCAGACTTGCCTGGTAGCTGAATATCCAATGGTCTGCTGGCCTGGGGGTGGGGTCTGGGCAGCTGCTTCTCCGGTTCAGAATCTCCTAAGAGACAGACAGGCTCAATCCACAACTTTGGACTTCTGCAGGTAAAGGCTTTACTAACTCGAAATCTAACAATACTGTTTGAATAAAGCTTTACTCCCCCTGCTGGCCAAAAAACAAAGTGCACAGGCTCCAGTAAATACAGTTTAAACAGCTCACAGAAGCACCCTCTGATGTTGAAAATCCCTGTTGCTGGGACAGGGATACTTGTCCAGTATCCTACCGGCTGTCACAGGTGACCAGGGAGGACAGCCGTACCTTGACTTCACTATTGTATGGGGTTGCGACACCTTCTCCTATGTGAGGAGAGAGCGGGTGCCTGTAGTCTCTTCCCTACCACCCCTGGCCGGAAAGCTTCAAGGATACCTTAGTGCCTCGAGAACCCCCATACTCATGAGCATTTGCCAGTATGTACTTCGAGCTGAGAGTACAAACTGCCCGCGGTGCAGTGGACAAAACCAGTACAACACACTGTGTAAATCAGTTCAGCCCACAATGATGCATTTTAACTTCATATTTTATCCTGTATATTAATTTTACATAGATCGTCACCACTTCATTCCTGGGTCCAGTTCTCATTATAAATGTGCTGGCATTTGACAATTAAAAAATGGCGATTGTTTTGCTGCGATTACAGCCAGTCAGGTTCTTTGTTATTGATCTGAAGCAGCCAATACGATTTGCCGCACCTAAACTAATTATCCAGTGTGAGTGCATGTATTCCTGCCAGGGTTGATTGTTGTTATCCTAATTCCTTCCAGTTAAGCTACCCCTTAAATTTTCTTAATGGCGTTAAAGGGCCGTCTCAAGCCACCGGCCATTCAGTTTCTGATAAAGTATCACAGAGAAAGGATTGCGAGTGCTTTATATTAGGTAGAAAATGTGGAAGGTTGAGACTGGGAACAGCAGAAAGGACGTGTGCTCAGGCGTGTGGAAGAGTCAGGGGTCAAGCCAGCTGAAGGTGACCGGAGGGAAAGGCAGACAGGGTAGTGTGCGGAGAAACATTTTTGAGAAGACTTTTTCATTAGCTGCAAGGGATCGAACATAAAAGATTGCTTGCTTGGTCGAGGAAGGAAGAGGGGTCCTGGCGGTAGATAACTGTAATTGTAGTCAGGGCTCAGCTACGCCTTCCGTGAAGCTGTCGCCAGGATTGGATGAGTAGAACTCCCGGATTTCCACGGACAGTACTGGTTTTTCGCGGTCTGTCCCGGCAGTTTTAATTAAAACTAATAAATGTCCTGGTTTGGGGGAGAGGGGCGTGAACGTTCACATTTGACTTGAAATATTGTCAGTGCTTTAAGGGGGATGAAAAAACTGGAGGGTGTCTCAAAGGGGCCTGGCCAATGTAATTAATGGCACGGCTTAAAAACACTTAAAATAAAAAAACCTGTGCTTAGCATAGTGTGCCGCCAGACTTTTATTTTGCTGTTTCGGTCATTGCATCCTGATATGATGCAACAAGTAACATCATACCTACAAGTCAGGACTGTTGGCTTTGTCAATGGTTGTTAGCTGCATAAGATAAATTAGCAGCAACTATTGCTTGTATATAATGTTGAAAAAGCTTCCACTTAAAGCCCTGGTGACACCATGACAATGTTACTGCTCCTTAGTTTCAAAAAGAGAAGGGAACCCCAAAGAGAAAATGACTCTCTTTAACTGCATCGCTGCGGCGGCTTTTCCCGCTGTACGCGGTAATTTTAAAAATACCGCGTTACATGACGAGCTCAGCTCGTCATGAGCGCACGGCAGGTTACGCTCATGACGAGCTGAGCTCGTCATCAGCCTGGAAGGGGTTAAAGGATTTCCCTTCCCTACAACGCTTATCTTGCATGACGTCATGCAGTAACTGCTCCACTAGTGAGAAGTGAGCAGTGTACATGGATGTGCCTGCGGTCAGTGCACGGACCGCGTGTGTCAGCGCACAAAACAGAGCCCTGCGTTAAGGGATTTATTTTTGCCTACAAAAATAACACTTTAAGGAAAAATGACACAACAGTCCAAGCCATCTGAACGCCCAGATGGCCCTGTGTCTGCAGCCCCTATGGCTCCCGGCAAATCCTCGTGCCTAAGATCAGCCCATATTTTCTCGACTCTAAAAAATAAGTGGCACTTCACTGACTGAAAGGGCAAAATTCGTGACCTTCCTCAATAAAGCTGATCCTTCTGTAGCAGAGCTGCCATGGAGTGAACAGCAGAATCCGGATAGCCAATAGGTCTCGCCTTTGGGACCTTCTAAGTGCTTAGCCATGCAACAGTAAATGTAAATGTAAATGTAAATTGATACTTGTATAGCGCACTACTCACCCGCAAGGGTCTCAAGGCGCTTGTCCGAATACCGCTGTGGAACCCATCCTGGCTTTCCCTGTGAGGTGTCCACTCCTGGGCACCCCCAAGGTGGAGGCCAGGCACCCTTAGCGTTGTGGGGGCCGTTGTGGAGATTAAGCAAGCTATTGCCCAGAGTTGCAGAGTGGGACTCCATGATTGGAATAGGCACCGAGGCGAGAATTATCAGGTCCGTGGAATTTTTGAGCTCAAGACCTGCCGAGGCGGGGAATTGAACCCTGGTCCCGGGCTAGACCTCTGCATCAGGGTCTGCCGCTCTACCCATTGAGCCACACTTCTCCACAGTTGATGTTGTTGCACCAAGGATATTGTGCTGCATAACTAAATACTTCTAAGGTTCCAAAAGCGAGATCTATTGGCTATGCCAATGCTTGTTTGGTGTACTTAACGTTGACCAGTCCCTAAGTGGACTCCAAACCTTCTGTACTTAAATACCTATCATGAGGTACAGTGGGACTAAATAGCTCATTGGGCTCACCTTTCCATAATTCCGAAATTACTGTTGTAATTACATCTGAAAGACAATGCTAATCTTCTGATATTCCAGGTTTCCACAACTGAAAAAATATTGCACATCCTGGATGTAAGGCAGGCCTTGCACTTCTTTCCATATTGAACCAGGGATCTCCTTTCTACGGGCCAACAATTTAAGAGTTTTGGAGGCAATGATGCAAATGCGCTACTGATACCACGATTTCTAGATTGATGGCAATTTGTTTCACCATTTACACTTATCAGAGAACTTAACCTTCATCCGGTTTGAGGGGTATCAGCCCCCAGAGGTAAAACAGAATCAGAGGCCTTCACCATATACATAACTGTCAGATAGGTATCTTGTGAAGCTACGTGGGCAACACCAAACATGTTGCTGACTCCTCAGAGTTCACACATCTGCAGAAACACCAGTATCTTTCTGTGATCTAACCTGGCCAGTAGGCATCTAGTACTTGGATTGACCTCTTCTGACCATGTATAAGTGTTGTAAAGTCAGCATGTCTCCTGGGCATGTGCTAGGATATGTCTCATACTTCTTTCCAGAACAATGCAAAATGTGACCAGGAAGTTCTCAGCAAATTATTTGCATTTTGTATTAATGAAAGTTCCTAATTAAAAGCACTGTAATAACTCTAAATACAAGTCTCTAGTAGAGGAACTTAAGACCGGTTTCATCCTGGTATCGAGTTGCTTGTGTGCCAGTTCAGTGAGGACCTCTGGCCTGGCGGTTCATGCGAAACTGCTCCTAATAGAGCAGGGTCAGTACTCCGTTCCATAATGAGATGCCTTGGAGGGCAAAAATAATGATGGGTTAGACTTATTGGAAGCATTCCGCCCATCACCTTTGTATTTGGCTACAAATTAAATAGACATGCACACTCTCACGCTCTTTTACACTCTCGCCCTTACACTCTCTCTCCCTTACACTCTCTCGCTCTCCCTTGGGCGCATTAACCTATTTAGTTTTTTTCCTGGTTCTAGCATATTTGGCCTGCATGAATACACAGATCTGTGCACTATGTATGGTTTCCCATAGTTTTGTCATTAGATTTGTTGGGCAAATCTGTATCTTATGAGTCTGTTATTAACCCAGTCAACTACATCGCAAGGATTGGTACCAGTAAAGTGTGTATTACATCTATACCTCTGCGATTGATACATTCCTTGTGACATCCTGATCAGATTCTAACTTGCAACATGCGGTTTGTTTTGTTTCTTTAATTCATCCCAATTTCCCCCTTTTCTACTCCAAGGGTTTCTGTCCTGTAGTCACTCTTTTCAATACTTCCCATTTTTGTGGTCAAATCTTCCTTTTATTTTCTTTACTCTTTACTCATGCATTTGCTGCCATTCCTGCTTTAGTTTTTTCTTCTCTGTGCTCTTCACGCTATGTCCCCATCGTTTTTAGGTCTCGCCAACGCAGCGCGCATCCGCTGTATAGGAGGGCCTTTAGCAGTCGCTCTGCTCATTTTCAAGCACACACTCGTGCTTGTGGCAGCATCCACCCTGCGGGAGCGAGCAGGGGCGCGCCACAAGCACGAGTGCAGTGCTTGAAAAGTGAAGCCTGCGCACGCGCGCGCGCGCACCACTCTCGGGCTTGTTCTTTACATTTGGCAGAGCGGGTGGCCTCATGAAATCAACCTGTTAAGGACGATATATAAATCGTTTGCTCCGGCCTTACATCTTATTTACCTTACAATGGGCTATGGGTGTATTAAGAGAAAGAAATATGCGTTTAGTGCTGTGCAGCTCAGATAAACTAAACTTCATGACAGGACTCATTCTTCAAAGCCAGATCTGCTGACTTCCCAAGAGCAGGGTTGCTGGAAGTAATCCGCCCTCCTCCACATACTCTGAATTCTTCAGTAATGAGCTATGAATTGCAACACTTCGCACACTGCTGATGTTCGGGGAGACGCCAGGGATTGGGTTTTCTGGCAGTGATCATGAAAGCGCTTGCATCACGTGGATGAGATGGGGTGCTGCTTTTCTCCAAGTATAGTTTGTGAGAGCGCACACAACACCCTGTTCGATACTTTTTTGTGGTATAAAAACTGCTGTTAAGTAAGCACTCTGAGGACTCATTGGACGCCAACAGCTACATACTAAATGCTTTAGAAGGGCCTGCATTTCACCATATTTGTTTGAAGTCTCATGCCGCTGTTGAAAAATTGAGCAGCTCTGGTATCTGGTAATGTATAAAAAGATTGCTTAAGTGTATTCTGAGATTGGCTTTGAATCAAGGAGAGCACATGAAAGATTGTAACACGACGGACTACAAGTACTAGAATGCACCATGGTCTCAATGGAAACCAAAGTGTTTATAAATTTAATCCAGTTTCATGCTAAATTACAGTGAAATTAATTTGAAATGAAAAATGTGTCCTTCGGGTCCTTTTCTTGTTACTCTCTGGTTGGCTGTGTCCCTGGTCTACCCCAGTGAGGTCTGGTTACTTTCATCTCTACTTTGCTGGTTGAAGTATGCTTAGTTTCATGTGTAGGATGCAGACTGTGGCTGAAGGGGTCAGCTGTGTATGTTATTTTCATCACTGAGGCCCTTCCAGTGTTTATTCAGGCTGGTTTTTACTGACACTCTGGAAATGCTCAGAAATGTGTCTCAGTATGCGGCCCTCATTAGTCCCACTCCTAACAGCCCATCAGCAAGCCAAACCTGGGGGGCTAGTAGTTTTATTTCTGCAACAAAGAGCAAGCAATAGCAGAAGAAGAGATATTGGAACAGTTCAGCCATGTATTGGTAACTGACCACATTTTGCAAACTCTGTGTGTCCAATCTCGAGACAGCAATTGATGGGATTTAAAACAAGCATTGGTATAGCCAATAGGTCTCGCCTTTGGGACCTTAAAAGTGTTTAGGCATGCAACAGTTGATGTTGTTGCACCAAGGATATGGTGCTGGATAACTAAACACTATAAGGTCCCTAAGACGAAACCTATTGGCTACGCCAATGCTTGTTTTTATCCTTTGCTCTTCCCCTCCTTTTGACTGTCCGTGCCTGGGTTGTGTCTAAGTGTAGTGGCGAGAAGAGTACAATCATCCTCTACAAGCTTCTGATTTTCAGCTCCATCCTCTAGCACGCTAATAGAACGCAGAGACGAAAAGAGGCCTGAGAGCACCCCACGGAGCTCATACTCAGTTTTGTTTGAGATGGGCGTGGTTTATTATTGAGAGTTGTGCTTTGGTCTGTATGTAGATCGCACGCTCAGTTAGCAGCTGCTTTGTGGGAATGTTGCAGTAACACTCAACAGCTCCAAGAGTGCTTTAGCCACTGGCTGTGTTAAGAGCCTTTGCTTACGAGCGTTCAGTGGCTGCTGAGAGGACTACCCAGCCCTGCTCCTTGAAGGTGTTTTGTGTTTTTTTACATTAATCACTCCTGCCCAGTGGAGTTTTCTTGTGGGATATGTAAGTGGATACTCTACAACATGTATTGGCAAAGCCAATAAGTCTCGCCTATGCAAGAGCTGTTGGCTTTGCCAATGTGTTTTAGCCACGTTGTACAGCAGCGTGGCTGCTGTTCAGCATGGCTAAATGTTAGTCGTGTATAGTTGGGTGGAGTGAAGTGGTATAAAGGTGAATGGCTTAGAGTGGAGGGGTGAAGAGTGAAAGAGCATCAAAGGGAGCAGTGTCATACAGTAGAGTGGCATGGAGTGTTGTAGAGTGGCATAGCATAGAGTGGAGTAAATTGGATTAGTGTTTAGTGGCATACAGTGGAATGGAGTGTCGTAGAGCAGAGAAAAGTGGTGTGGCATAGACTGAATTGCATACAGTGTCCTGGTGTGGAGTAGAGTAGAGTAGAGTGGAGTACAATGTTGTAGAGTGGAGTAGAAAAAAGTGTTGTAGAGGGGGAGGGGTGCAGAGTGGAATGGCATAGAGTGGTGTAAAGTGTAGCGGAGAGTGGTGGCGTGGAGTGTCTTAGTGTTGTGGAGTGTCAGAGTGGCCTAAAGTAAAGTAGCGTAGAGTGGCATAGAGTAAAGTGGCGCAGAGTGGAGTAGAACGTAATAGAGTGAAGTGGCGTACAGTGGTGTAAAGTGTCCCAGTGGAGGGGGCAAATAGCGGAGTAAAGCGATGTGCAGTGAAGAATGGAATGGCATTTAGTGGCATAGTGTTAAGTGGGTTGTTGTATAGTGGACTGCTGTATAGTCCAATGACGCGGAGTGTTGTGGCGTAGAGTTGCATACAGTGGAATAGCATGTTGTGGAATGGCATAAAGTGGTGTATGCATGGTGTGGTAGCGCACTGAAATTACAGACAACATATTTCCAATTGAAATGACCAGTTGCAGTAACACGTGTGGAAATGGCATCATCTAATGAATTGATTTTTTTGATCGTATTCAAATATTTGTTTCCACCACACTTCATTTGTGCCTTCCTAATTCTGATATATTCTGAAACAATTGAATAGTTCATTAACAGACATTTAAATATTGTTGTGTACTAGAAAAAAAAATCCTTTTCTACCCTCAGTGTCCAGCGAGATTGTCACTAAAATCCTCTCACTTTGAAGTCAGCAAAAGAATAGTAAACACCAAGCTCCCTCCAAAGACAGAGTCCGACATTTTACCTCTATTTTTGAATGCACAGCAAATATGACAAGATAAGAACATTTAAAAGTTTACAGAAAGCGAGCACTCTAGGATGAATACAAGGAGTGATTGTAAACATGCTGGACAGCCTAAAACAAATAAAGCCAGCAAATAGAAAGCAAGCAAATGTGAGTTAAAAACCACAAAGCAAATGGTAGGCAATGGGTGAAAGGCATTCCCATGGGAGCTTTCAGAATGTCCCCAAGAAGTATTTTTTGCTGCCAGACAGTGTGTTCTCCATCCCTTTGCTGGAACCAAAGTTCCGCTAAGGAAATGGAGAATGTCTTGTACCATGGGCAGATTTTAGAGTGCAATAAACGTACAAATCTGCAAAGCCTAGTAATGTAAACAGATGTTCAGTAAATGTCCGCTACTTCCTTAGTGAACATTTTCATGGACTAATTTTCTGTGTCTGCCTTGATTCAGTGTTGAAGAGGTCTATATGTAGGGATGAAAGTAGGCTGTGCGACATGCAGATTTATGGGCTCACTGTATCTTTTCTTCTGAAAGATGCTCAATTGACAGTTCTTGCTTAGGAATGCAGGTCAAGAGAGTGTATGTGTTTCACTACCTAGTATTGTGGCTTGTAGTGAATTTACCATGTAGTGCCCAGGGGAACATCTACTGGTAGACCATGGTACAACAAAAAAATTGCGGTCACACTTAATTGACAAACAACAGTTCCCACAACAGTTATCTCAAAAGTGGGATGTTTTATTGAGTTGAAACCGCAGGCAATAACTGGAGCTAACAAGAGACCTCATGATCGCCATGTAGAATTCTAAAGGTAAAACCGCTAAATTAACCCCTCCCCTGCTGGTGACGGAACCACTCCGTCATCAGCTGCGGTCGCGCTGTGCTGATGACGGAGCGGTTCCGTCACGGCCCGCTCGGCACGCCTGCGCGGTGCGGATTCCACGCCTGCGCGGATTCCGTGCCTGCGCTGAGCGTTCCATTGAGCGGGCGGGGCCGTGACGGAACCGCTCCGGCATGAGCACAGCGCAACCGCGGCTGGTGACGGAGCGGTTCCGTCACCAGCATGCGCCCGCCGCGCAGCCGCCCAGCCCCCTTAGCACTGCGGCGAAATAGCCACCGCAGTGAATGGGTTAACAAAACAATTGGTAAAAATAAGCCTTTGGGAACACAGGCAAAGGAAATCGAAAATCTACCCTTAACTAGAATCCGGTGTTGTTTTATTAGAATGTCTATAACGGGATAAAGATTGTATTCACTGTCTGAGGCAGTTTGTAATAGGACTGAATATCCGTCTATACTTGCGATTTCCCATTTTGTGGATCACATATTTGCTATGCTGTGAAATACTTGAAGTCAAGCTCACCTCTAAGCACATTAAACAATACCGTGCTACATAAATACCGTGCATTTTTAAGGTTCATTACTTTATTGATTTTGATCAAAACATTTTTTATTAGATTTGTATTGGTTGGAAAAGATTACATTCTCTTCAACTTACGAGTGTTGCTGTTGTGCACAACTTCATTTGGGTTTATAGCAGTCACACAGTCTTTGGCATGGTCATATTGTACTCAAAATGCCTCCATTGGGTTACTAAAGAATAACCAGTTAATTCACTTCACAGGTAGTGGGTAAAATCAGTCTCTGGTTCCTGCAGCTAGTGTCCTTCCCAATGTAGAGGGATGTGTGTGCCCCTCAATCACAGGTGTTGTCTGTGGGCTCCTTGCAACTCTGAGTTTAAATTATAGTAAATAATAACCCATCAAGCCCCTCATTTGATGGCAAACAATTACCACAACATTTAATTAGTAGTTCAATATATAGTAAGAACCATTTGTTCATAAGTCATACTGACATGACTACTCAGAGTGGTCTGCTGTCATCTTTATCATTATTATTTAGGTCTTAGAGCTTATGATCCTAAATATATAGGGTATGTCTACAGGCCCCTCTTTTATTCTCTCTATCGTGCAGTTCCTTCTCCTTCCACTCAGAACTTCACGGTGTTGTCATACTGCCCTGTTAGATGGGGGCGAAGGGAATCTAGATGCTTTCCAAACCTTAGCAGTGACTCGTTTGGCTAAAAGTGTGGTCAGATCCTGATATGGGGAATCAGGGCAGGCAGAGGCTGGGAGGAGTATGTCTTCCTCTTTGCAGATGACGTCCTACTGTACGTCACGCAACTGTATTTCTCGGTGGCCAGAATATTGACAATCTTTGATCTCTTTGGCAGCTACTCTGGCTATCGAATAAACTGGACTAAGTCCATAATCTTCCCCTTGTCGGAACCAGCACCGCGGCTCTCTACTGAATGCACGGCACCAGTGGTGATGGAGAGATTTCAATATCTGGGTATTTATGTCACCCGTGACCCACAAATGTTTATGTGCAGGCACATACTCCCTAAATTGGTAGACTCTGTGACGATGTGGCACACTGGTATACCCTCCCACTGTCCTTAATCGGCAGAACCGCTGTCTGTTAGATGATGGCCCTCCCACATCTCCTCTATGTGCTTCAAAATATGCCATTCCAGGTTCCATCAGAGTTCTTCAGGAAGGTTGACCAGGAGCTCTGCATGCTTCTATGGAACGGATGTGCCCCACGCGTACAGTTGGGTAAATTGCAGAGGGTAGTATACAACTGGGGACTAGCAATCCCAGACATCAGGAAATACTACTGGTTATCACAGCTGTTGGTGATCACCGACTGGGCCTTCTCGGACATGGAGGAACCGGTCTACCGCATCAACAGACATGATGGGTAGTGGAGGGCACGAGGCGATTCGCTGCTGTAGGAGAACATTAAGAGGACTACCAGCACTCTGGCATAGTTGCCAAGATATGGAGGGAGCCAAGGGTTATTTGGTTTGGAAGGACAAACTCATAATGCTGACTCCTGTATGGCCCATTAACTTGCTCCACTAAGTTGGAACACTGACAGGCTTCTCCAGTTGGGAATTAATAGGCATAGAACATCTGGGGGATGTTTGGAGAGATCAGTCCTTGATAAAGTTTGAGGTCCTCCACCAAGAATTTGAGAAGGGGGAGACTGAAAGTTACTAGTATCTCCAACTGTAGGATGCTCTGCGACGACGTATCCTTGAGGGAGAGCAATTGCTGGAAGCTTATGTTCTGGAAGATCGTTTGCTCACAGAGCCTATACCTGACAACGGGATCTCCACAATCTACAGGTAATTGGTTAATAATTCCCCTGACCTGTTGGGAGCCCTGAGAAAGGGTTCAACTGAGGATCTGGATGACATAGGCGGCGAAGACTGGACAGAGGCTCTTCAGAGTCCATGACAAAATAGCCATTTGAGCCAGGTTAAGATTAGTCCACCTTAAGCTCTTGCACAGGACATATTACCCGAGGACCATCTTACATAAGAGGGGTATGGCTAACATGTCATTTTGCCTCCGAGGCTGTAACCAAGAGGGCACATTATTCACAATTATTTTATTGCAATGGGGTTGCTCGGTGATACAAGAGTTTTGGTACAAGGTGGCTGAGGTAATGTCCCAAGTTATTTCCTTAAATGTTCCCCTGGATGCAAAATGGCTTCTACTGACGGTGACAGGGGAGGGAAAGTGTCCCTGATATCTATGAATTGGTTAATGATGGCGACTACAGTGCCAAAGCACAATATAGCAAGAAAATAGGGCATGAATGCTCACCCAAGCATTGCAGAATGGGAGTCAGACCTTGACTGGTGCCAGAGGGTGAAAGAGGTGATCTATCAGAGCAGGGGCTGCCCCAAGAAATGTGAGAAGGTGTGGGGGCCTGGAGGGACTTCAGGGGCACCGATACAGGGCTATGCTAGGGTTGAAAGAGACAGTTTGTTGTAATTTTGCTATGTTAAAAATAGGGACTGTCCTATGAAAAATACTAGGCTTTTAAAGCACCGTTTTTGATTAGAACTCGGAGCCTACTATTGGAACTGTAAGGCCTTTCAGTGCTGTCTTCAATTTGTGGAAAGTTGTGTTCATCTCCTCTATAAACTTCATGGTGAGTAATGTTGTAATAAAGAGTTTAAAGAGAGTATGGTCCTATCTATAATCCTCAAACCAGCCTTTCCTGGTTTTGGGCATATAGTCACAAAATACAGCCTACTGTGTTAGATATGCATTACACCCTGTGACTTTTTCAAGTGCTGCTGTCCCCTCCCACAGAAAGTCATAATGTCAGGGTAGTCCTAGAGTATGTGCTGAATCCCATTTGTAAACTGTAACAGCACAGGGTATCAGTAGCAGCTGCCACCAGATGGGGTAACGTGGGAATGAAAAAAAAGAACTCCGCTAGAACGTCTGGCAGCCGCCTCTCCTCCATCCTCTTCATCTTCCTTCTTCCTGCTGTTCCAACTTGCAGCAGGAAGCACACAGGCTCCCCTGAGCCAATCACAATGCTGCAATGCAGCGTTGTGATTGGTCTGAGCGTCGTGGTTCAGCGCTCAGACGGGGATAGGGAGCCTGTGCATGTTCCTCATCAGGCTGTGTATTGCAGCCTGGTGGGGAACATGCAAAGTGCGCATGACTGTTTGGCCGGCCAAAGAGTCATGCGCACTTAGGGAGTGTAAACAACTCCCCCCCCCCCACCCCCCCCCTCCTCCTGCTCTGGCCATCCCCGCCCCACCATTGACTGCAAAAGGAAAAATAAAATGATAATAGCAATATGTTACTATAATTTTATTTTTCCTTTTAAGCAGTGGGGCAACGCTCCTCTGCCTTAGTAGAAGTGCCGCCACTGCGGGGTAATGGAAGAGAGCCCTGGAGTAAATCTTGGCTAATCTTTAGTGGGGTCCGGTATGCCCTATGCAGCATATATTTATTGTGTAAACTCAAACCTGGCCTGCGGGACACCTTATGCGGATACATGAAGACCCTTTATCATTCCTTACCATTGATGGCTTGCCAAATTCATCTTCCATCATATCTTTAAGCAGAGTGTCGGAAAAGGGTTCTGTTGCTAGTTTACTTCTCCCCCTCTTATGCCCACCCTTTGTCAAGCTGACTTGTGGTCCAGAGGGAAGCGACATGGTTTATACCAGTTAACCCCCAACCCAGAGGCTTATCTAATTCACTCAGGAGTCGACTAACTATAGTTAGATCTCCAGAACCCTCGTGCCATCAGCATATAGGGAAATGGCCTGTGTGGTTTTAGAGGAGTGCGATTTTTTTTAATCATAAGATTCATAATGCAAAAGCTTTCCAAAGAAACCCCTCCTCCCTTCAGTGGTAAGCCTGCCCTCGGTCCCATTTTCTCTCCTCTCAACCTTTGCGGTTGTTCCCTGTAGTCCGTTTTCTCTCGTTCAGAAGTTTACATTAGTGTTCGCTATCCGTCCCGTCTATTTTTAAAATAACTTCCGTTATTTTTGTTTAATAAACAAAATTGCGATGTACGTTGCTCTTGTGGTAGAAATTCCGAGAACTTTGTCATTGTATGAACACGTATGACATCAGAGGAAAGGAGAAACCCACACAAACGAGTTGTTTTGTTAACACGGCCACAAATGTATGTATACCAAATCATTAGTCACCAATGCTGGGTTCTAAAGCTCACCTTTTTAGGTCTGGCCGAAATATAGCTTAAATTGTGTTGCTAGCCTTATGGTGTCCCCCAAAAAAGATGTTATCAATACATGCACCTATAAATGCATCACAGAGGTGTGTTTCGTTAATACTCCTATTCTGTTAAAGTATCGTTGCTTCCGCCCATCACACCAAACAGCCTGGGGTAAAGGGTTAGTCCACTTCATCCACTGGCTAGTGTGCGCTTAGTGACCGCATGCTTCCCGATCAAAAGTGCACAGCTAACGGAGAAAGGATGCACTTCAGTGCCAGGGGTAATGTGCACTCCTTTATTTTTCAGTTTGTATATTTTTACATGTTTAATGTGTTTAGGAAAAATCTGATTCCCATTGTCTTTGCCAGGGCTTGCTTCTACAGAACCTTCTGCGCTGAGCGGCATTGTTGCCCATTACTTTGTTGGTCCATCTACCTGAATTAGACTCTGCTTGCATTTTTTTTGTCTGTCCACTTATTTTAAAAAAAAATGTATTTCTCTTTGAATGTAGTGTAGCTTGCCTCTTTTTTGATGTTGAGATTCTCTCTCTTATTTTATGTTTGCCGAGTTGGTAACCAGAGGGCAACCTTCAGTGCGGGAACTTTGTACTTTACATTGTGGCTAATCTTTCGGACACGTACACTGGACCCCTTTAAATATTGTCCGTTCTGGTTCCCCCTTTTTGTTACACAATGTAGATAGATGTCAGGCAAGCTAAATAATTGACTTTTGGGCCAACCGTGAATAGGGTCAAGACATTGCATTAAAAGTTGCGCACCATTTTGCTAAGGTAACACGTTTTGACGTTTTACAAAATCAAGTCAGATTGTCCCATTTCTGATCATTACATGAGAGCGTCATTTAGGGCGGGAAAGGTTGTGAGGCATAAGGAACTCGACAAGCTGCCGCTGATTCGCCGCGGAAGGCAGTGTCTGCATTGCTATAGTTACGGCGGATGGACACCGCTCTTTATGAAACACAGTATATTATACTCATAGCCTCTCCCTAAGAGTATCTGCACCTTGCTGGATTATTATCTCTGATCATCTCTACTTTAGGGCTCAGGACCTACATAGGGCGTTTGACTTTTAAACAAAGATCTCTGGCATCCAAGTACTTGTTTTGAGTTAGACGGCAAAGCACGTCCCAAAAACTGGAGAATCGTTCAAAAATGTTTATCTGTTCCGGGCGATGGTGATAAGTGTGACTACTGTATACCTACTTCTGAGCTGCTCAATGTTGATTAATCCCCAGTGAGATACGCACCCACTTGCAAGCCTTGCAATAGTTTTCACAGTTGTCATAGTACACCTCATGCACATTTACAAAGCTCTCCACGACCTAGGAGCTGCCTACCTCAACCATCGACTGAACTTCCACGAACCCGCTACATGACTGTGCGCCTCGCCACTCGCCCTCGCACACACCCCCGGCGTCCTTCGCACACTCCTCCTCCTTAACCGACAAGACTTGGAACGACTATCCCCTCCATCTCCCCTCAGCGCCCTCGCTGGCCGACTTCAGAAAGAGACTCAAGAGCTGGCTCTTCAACAGAGACACGGCGCCCAGATACTCCTCGGGGTGACAGTGCTCCGCTTAAAAAATATATTATGTGATCGATTGTTATGTACTAAAAATGAAATAAAAGGAATACCCCAAAAAATTCTCATCTGTCATTCCCCCGGTAGTGAAATCGCAAACTGCTCTTTCCATTTTTGGTGTATTGCTCTGTTATAAAATAATGATTTAAATTGTTGATTTTCAGTTTTGTTTTTGTGTAGTTAATGCTGTGTAATTTCCAAAACAGGGTTTTTTTTTCCTCGCAATCTAAGCCATCTTCAATGATTTCAATCGACATCTAGCACAGCTCCTTAGATTTACATGACTATAATACAGAAATTCTGAACAGTGGTGCTACAAGCCCGTTTGTCGTATGCTGAACCCCGTTCGAAGGGTGGTGGGGGCGCAAAGCAAGCGGGTGGTACCGGGCCCCAGTCATAGGGGATGAGGTAGTTTGCCTTTTAAGTCCAGGGCCCTGTCCTACTGTGGCTATTCAAACTAGGCCAATTGAAACCCTTTTGGCTCTTCACTGTAGTGTAGTTCCTATTATCCCAATAGGCTCTGCACATTGGAATAATACCTTCAATAGTATAGGCCTAGACCAGACGTTAACTAGGTCTTCTATTGTCGATATTAGACTTAAAGTTTTGGGTTTGCCAGCTAGCTCAGAGTTCACTAGAAACTTTCTCGAATAGACAAGGAGGAGTTGAACCTCCCTGGATAGACAAGAAGGGATTTAGTTTCTGACAACCATAGAACATGACAACTTTGCTCTCCCCTAATCAAGAGTGTATCTCTACAGTCGTGTGAAAACAAAAGACAACTTATTTTACTCAGTCAGTACGTGCATTCTTAGTCTCACCAGATTGTAGAGAAAAGGAAGAGACGGGCGTGTTCAATAAAAGATGGTATTTATTGATCAGTCTCTTTTCTCATACAAGAGAAATGGATCGATATTATCGCAATACTTATGGTTAAGTAAAGTGCATACAATAAAAGCAGAAGTATAAAATAATACTGTAAAAACATTTATATGGTTTCTAAGCCATAAGGTGTTTTAAAATGGATAAAATAGATACATACACATATACATTTGACTAATCGTACTCAACTGGTGTTTCTAACTACGCCTACCCCAGTGTACCTGACCTGAGCCTAATACGTGGGCGGGAATAGAAAGTAGCAGTTTAAGTTAAGTTTGTTTTGCCAAGTGACTGACTCAAGAATTCTCTGCTAAGGGGTTATTCAGTTCTGTACCTGGAATCTAGGATGAATGAGGGATGGTATCTCTCGTCTCTGGTCTCGATATTCCAGGCTGCCTGCGAGGGCTACCCGGAAGCGCCGGAGCTGGATTTCTCGGCAGGAGAAAGCAGCGTCTCGTTCTCAGCGCGTCAGGAAGGCGGGGCTGCGCCAGCGGGGTCTGCTCTGCTCTGGGCTTCGGGAAGTCTGGCTGCTCCGATCTCGTCACCACCGCGTGTGTTTGCTTAAGGCAATACCGGTAATATTTATACCTATAAGGTGCCGAGATTGACGTAAGGATGGACATAGATACGTCAATAAGGATGTCATACGACTTGGTCGTTAGCACATTCTTTTGCTGAAGTTCTCGATGAAATCAAAACAATGGCCGCAGGGTTTTTCCCAGGTTGTCATAGGTTTGATTTGTTTTGAGAACTCCGTATGCCTTATCAGGGGCTGGAGGAATATCGCTTGTCTAATTAGATGGCAAGCGTTATGACCTAATCAGGTAACACGTTCCTGTGCCGTGGTGTGGCTTCATCAGATAACGGTTTCTGCATCATGGGATGGCTGCTAGTTAACTTGTTAACCAGAACAGGGTCAGGAATAGGGGGATCGATACAGAACCTATAGGAATACATCACACCCACTCCACGCTAACTATGGCCATGTTTACGAATCTAGGCATAGTAAAACATACTGTAGAGTATTGTGTATACCTTACCACCCCAAAATACATAAAATGCATTTTGAAATTATCTAATATACGGAAATAACAGTCACATGTATTATATGCACTCAAGCTGCAGAATAATGCTAAAGTAATCACGCATATGCATACATCATTGCTAATTGGTATATGAGAATTTACACATGAAATGGCTCTTAATACAGAAGAAAAAAGTTCGAGACCATTTCATCACAGAATAAAAATAATTATGAACATACCAGCGGGCAGCTAATGTCTATAAAGTTTCTAAAAATAGAAATTTAGTTCTCTAAGAACAGTTCTTACTTTAAGCAGAAGATAAGTGTCCCGAAAAAATCGTAAAAATATTTTGGGGCTGCTGAAAAAATGCTGTCCGTGAACTGGAGAGGAAATTGTTCATGTTATTTCGCTATTCTAGTTGAAGGCCAAATTCAGGGAACGCCGTGTTCTAGCTTGCTAAAAAGTCTCTATTTCCGCTCTGGTGAGAACATCATATCATTTAGACTTTCGAAAAAGCTGTCAACAGCTTCCTGGGAGAGTTCCACTAACTCGGAAAAAGGTGTAACCATGCATTCGTGCGCATGATTGTCTCCATTGACGTTTTGATTAGTATTGCTGACAGAAGGTCGTACCTGATCGATGCTGCTTTCATCTTGAACTTCACTACCCCTTAATCGTAGTGGTGAAGTTTCCACGAATGCCGTCATCAGGATTGGTAGCAGTTGAGGGCAGCACAAAGCATGAGCCTTTATCGGACTCAACAATGTTTCTGCATCCATTGGCGCATCTGATTGTAGCGTCAGACAGGTGTCCAACATGCATTCTTCTCCGCACAGCAGGCACCTTAATACAGGTAAAACACATCGATGCCACATTGGTCGAAATGAAAGAAACCAAGTCATGTTCAGGTCTCTAAGCCGGGAAAGTCCCAGGATTTTTGATATCCGGTCCCGGTATCCAATGGCTCGGATTGTTTCTTCCCTTGTCGCAGGTGTTTTGTCTGTGACACGGTTTGCCATAACGAAATATAAGGACTAAGAATAGGATTCCTGCAATTAGTCCCAAAATGAGGGGAAGTCCGCCAAGAATCGAATGGACGAAATCTGGAAAAATACCCAGTATGGCTTTGAATGGTGTTAATGCCATCGAAAATACTGTCTTAAATACTTTTGAGACTCCACTGGTATCAGAAATATTTAAGATTTCATTCAGGATTTCTGCGAAATGTATGGGGGAATTAGTTGATAACAATGAGTGAATCTCTGCAGTCGTCCTTGCGACTAGGAGATCATACGTTTCTTTTGATGACGTGAGTCTGGTCGGCGTCTGAAGAAGCACTGTTTTCATTCTGCTTAAAGTATCTATTCGAATAGAAGCAATTTTCAAGTTAGGCCATGCCCTTGCCTCCCTGTCTGGAAAGGAGCTGGGGAACAATAAGCGTCCACAGCACTTGACCTTTGCAGTCGTAGTTACGAGATAAGGAGTCCCGGGCATAAGACTACAACATCTGCGATCCACAATTAGAATGTAACTCCCATTATAGAGTCTTTGAAAAAATGGTTCTATCTCTGTTGCAGGTGCGCCTAGCTGGTGACATGAAAGGTTATTTGAGTTCCCTTCACAGGCTCCATGCAAACTAATTCCGATACACAGAGGTGTACCGCTTAGTGACATCGCACAATTATTGCCACTAAGAAACACTTTCTGTCCTTTATTACTGACACATGCATGTGAATAGGGCAAGTTCCATGTTGTCTTAATGTACCCTTTTCCCAATTTTTCGTACATGCCAGCCTGTATATATTTTTGGCAGTATTGAAACCTGAAGGTTGATATTGGAATATTAATTATCCCATGTATTATCCATTCACTGACAGGTCGTTCTGACATTGTCACTGGTAATCTCTCGAGTTTCTCAATGCTCAGGATTGTATAATCAGCACCCTTTTGTGCCATACTGATTTGTTTATCAGTAAGGTTAAAGATATTGAATAGTGACGTTGTGTTGATTAAACGCCAAGGCACATAGCCTGAACGCAGATTTTGTAACGTCCAGCCAAGCTGTACAATAGAACGCAATTGAGACTGACCGTGTTGTAACAACAGTAAGTCTTGCGATATTATGTCGATTGCTGAAGACACAATGCTGTCCAAAGAAAAAATTCTGGAGGACAGAGTCATTAACCCATTGTCCACTACAGAAAGTGATTTTTCCAAATTAATACGGTCAATTTCCCGTATACTTTCTGCTGTCTCAATTTGAGTAACCTTCCAGGCCTCGTTGTAAGCTGCATATACAGAGGCTGCTATGAAACGTTTCTGACGCTGTTTGCGCGGTCCCATAATGAAATCACGCAAGTCAGCACCATCAGTAAGTAAAGTTAGGTGTTGCTTAATTTCTGCCAGTGTGGAAGTTTGTAGCCATTGAAGGCAGAGTTTGCCCACACTGTAGGTGGTTATTATCCCTGGGTGTTGTCTTTGGGAATATCTAGGGTCTGGCCTGGTCAATTTGAACCCCTGTGTTTTGTTCAGGAATCTGTCTTGACAGTTATTAGTATCTGTGGGCCAGATCAACCACTGTTTCCAATCAGGATGTGTTCTGTTTTGGTTTAATACATAGTTTACGTCTATCTCTTCATCTGTAGAGCTATTGCTGTTCATAGGTGGCTTTGGAATAGACGGTTTATTTAAGTATTTGATTTTGGCTAGGCCAAGACAGGTAGTTTGTTGAACAGTGTCATTCAAAAATATAATTTGTTCCGGGATCATGCAGGCTCTAAACAATGATTCCATACCTTGTACTTGCCATTCTTTTGTACCCCAAACACTTTTTACTTCAACATTTTTGTCCCAATAATCAAAACCAAAAGTATTCATTTGTTCAAAAAATGAGTCTGAATATATCAATTTCGTGTTTGTTATCATGGTCTTTGTCCCTGTCTTATTTGACAATTTGAAATAAAATGTTTCAGCATTACTTGTGTTGAACCCTGAAAAGTATGAATATTTGTCATAAAAGGTTCTTGAGCTTCCTTTTGGAGGGGTTGCACAATGTTCCCATTGATTATAATTTAAAACATTTCTAGGTTGTGCCGATTTATGTAGAAAATGGTTACCATAGTGGTTGTAACAGTACATACTATCATAATTAGACGAACCTTGCAAATAATCATGTTTGGTAAATTTAGCAGACATTACTAGGTCAGACATCATATTATTTATACTTTCAAAGTCCCAATCATCAGCAAATGAGCTTGGTTTTACGAAGTCACTCAACGAGATCTTGATTTGGTGTGGATATTTCAGGATTTCGACCGGACCATAAATTTCGTAGTCGGTATTGTCCCATGCTACCCCACCCGGTATAGGATTGGCTGTGAAGTTGACTGAAGAAAGTTCTCTTTTCTCGACGTGTGAAGATGTGTGTGGCTTGAGGATCAAGTTGATTTTCTGGCTTGCTGTGTCCATTTTAGCATATTTTCCCTCAATGAAGCGTCCCAAGCATAGTATCATGATGAGCCAAAGTATCAGGATAAATGCACCAAAGGCCACCCAAAATTCAATCCATGGAGAAATCAGATATGTTTCTTTCAGTTGTTTCAAAAGTTCTTTAGCTTTATCTTTAAAGGTTTTTGTTGATGGCTGTGTCTTTGATTCACTGAGGTCTTCAGAGGAATCATCGAAGTTTATGAAGTAGCCGGATGCAGTTCTGTCAATTGTTCCAATTGCTTCAGGATTTCTGTTTCTTGCATATTCGTTTGTTACTTCATTGTAGGTTGGTGTGTCTGTACTAAATGTTTTTATTTGGGTTTTCAGAGGTTTAAGTTCCATTGCATTGTTGCACAGTCCTTGTTGTAGTTCTGTAGGCGTTTCGAATGTGATTAGCCTCTTAGTTTGGACCTCTGTATTTGTAGCAAACCTTGGTGTTCTACTACTTATCGGGAGTCCACTTGGCCTACTGTTTGTTATCGGCCACATGATTGTGGTTTTACCAGGTCGATGGATACAACTCGGTTCTCCTTTTTACCAGCAAGCGGCGGTAGTACAACTGATCTTGTCCCGTTGATGGACAAGACAGGAACTGCTTTTCTGTAAGAAGGCCCAAATTCCTTCTTTACCGCGATCTTTTCTCTGACTAGATCCCCGACTTTTGGAGTCCAGACAGGTCTTGCTGGGACAGGTGGTGGTTCTTCAGTGGTTGTTGGCTGCTGTTTCAACTTTATGTTTCTCAGGTCTTTTCTTGTTTTGTTTAAGTCCTGCAAAATAGCCAAACGATCTTTGATATCAAAGTTTTTTTTTTTCACCACTGAAGTCTGACTGTCGAGATCTAAGACTAACATCCTAGTTCCAAACAATAATTCGTACGGACTGAATCCCTTCAGAGAATTTCTTGGCAGGTTATTTAGACTACTTTGGACACTTATTAGATGTTTGACCCACCCAGCTCCCGAACCTAATATCCTTTCTGTTATAGATAGCTTTATGCCTTGGTTTTTTCTTCACACCATCCCGTATCCCTCAGGAAGGAAGTGAGAAGAATCCCGCATCGCTATGCTCATTTGGCCGTGCTTCCCCACAAGCTCGGGGGCTAAAGTGAAAACATTGGTCAAACGTAGCATGCTCCTAGCGTATATGCCATTTAGACTCGCAAATCTTTGTATAACAGTCCAGACGTCAGCCGAGTGCTGGGGATCTACATTATAAGTGGAAACTAGCCTGTATATGTTAATCGGACGCTTTGCTTTTTACTGTTGATCTTTCCTGGAGTGAAACGCCACGGTATTATACCGTTTCTCTCACCACTGCGATTTCTGTTACAGTTTGGGCAGTTTTTTACAAAAATGGTATGATGCAGGCTCATGCCTGGCCACCAGTACCTTGATTGTAATTCTTCCAGAGAATCTTTTAGTTTGAGGTGTCCGAGACCCTCACCCATATGTGCGTCTGCAATTAACAAGGTTCTCCTGTCCATGTTTGGAATTACTCTATCCCCCACTCCAGGGATTCGAGCAAAAGGGACGGAGTTTGCATCGATTATGTATGTATAATTGAGTGGATAGTTGATCGGTAGCGCTGAGCAGTCGCCTTTTGATGACGTTCTCACCGCCAGCACTGTTTCGCCGTCAATATATTTCATTGTACGCTTTTTTCTAGCTACGGAAGCCGATTTAGTTGCTACCACTGTGGCTGTCTCAGCCAATGAATTCCCTGCAACGTGAACGCCATCACGTTGATGACTCAGTGTATGTATCACATGAGTCTTTGGTAGTTCTTTTTGTAACAGAACTATTTGTTCCCAAAGCAGTTTTTGCTTTATTGTTGCACCTGTGTCATCTTTGTAACCGTTTTGAATCCATTTCTGCAAATCGTTGTTATATGATTTGACGCAGTAATATGAATCGGACACTATAAGTGTCGGGAATTCGCGATCCGCATTATCTAGCGCCATTTTCAATGCTATTATTTCAGTCTGTTGTTCTGAATTAGTTTCTACTGAGTGTGTTTTTGTTAATAGAGGTCTTAGTTTACCTCCGCGCCACACTTCTTTTGTAATCTCACATGTGGGGTTGTATGCTTGTTCTCCCCAAACGGAGGGTTGAGCATGTCCGTCTGTATAGATTACACAAGCGTATTGTCGTAAGGGCAGAATGTCGATTGGCAGAGGGAATGTTCTTTCATATTCTAGATTTTTTAGTTCCTCTAGTTCTGGATCAAAGTAGTAGTTTACTTTGTCCATTGTAATGGAATTCACCCATTGTATCCATTCCGGATTCAATGCTGTTGTTGGTAAATTACACTGTGTTGTTAATGCCTCAAAGGCTGATTCTGCTGTTCTGACTGTGATACGTCTACCGTCAGCTTTATCTTTTTCTCTAGCTATTGCGGTTTGAACTGCAGGAACAATGTTTTCTTTAATGCTGAACTTCTTTTCAGCTTCTGTGTACAAGTGTGATTTGAATGCAATTGGTACCTTTTCTCCCTCATTAGAGGTCAGGTATGTGAATCCGCATCTTCCTGGGATGACTCGAATCACAAGATTGCGTGTGTTATCACGTGTTTCTAATTTTGTTTTTATTAACATGTCTGTTTGTAAAGATCTCAAAATTTCTGTGTGTATTTGAGTCCAATTGGTTCTTTTAAAATCTGGTTTTATTAGATCATAAAGGGGTTTGACCCTTTCTGCGTAATTTGCAATATATGTTCTTCCGAAATTTAGGAAGCCTAGAATTGACTGTAGGTTTTTTAGTGTTCTAGGTGCTTGGAGTACGGCACATTTCTCTAGGAAATTGTCAGCCAGGCTTTTGCCTTCACTTGATAATTCATATCCTAAGAACAGGACTGTTAGATGGGCAATTCTGGATTTTTCAAAGTTGAATTTGTAACCCTCTGCTGCGAACCCAAGTATTATGGTGTTCACTCTCTTCAAGTGAGTATCCAAGTCATCATCTGTTAGGTATATGTCGTCGACATAAGATAATGCTTCGTCATCATATGTTTGTAGTAACTCTGTTACTCTCACTGAGAATAATCCTGGGCTGTTCTTGAACCCCTGAGGTAACCGACAGAATTGTTTTTGAGCGCCATTTATTGAGAACGCAGACAAGTATCTGCTCTCTGGTGCTATATTTTGACAAAAGAATCCATTAGAGATGTCTAATGTTTTGTATTTTTTGCGCACTATGTTATTCATTAGTGCTGCACTATGCGAGTTTTGCACTGCAAAAGTTTTGCAACATGAGTTAAGGTGTCTGTAATCCAAAACTAGACGATATGTATTGTCTGGTTTGGAAACCGGAAACAAAGGGTTGTTCATTTGTGAGGTGCAAGTTTCAATCACCCCTTGGCATTCTAGTTGATCTAGGATTTCTTTTACCTGTTTTTTAGCTTCTTGCTTAATTGGGTACTGTCTTTGTGCAGTAGGTTGTGACTTTAACTGGATTTTGTGAGGAGGAGAGTCCTCATCCCATCCTACGTGATTTTTATATAAAGCGGGAGCTTGAGCTACTGCCCACTTTCTAGCAAGTGTGTATTTTTTATGAATTGGGATATGATTTGAGAAGACAGGCATAATTATTTCTTCGCCATGAGGGCAGTCCCTGACAAACTCTGGTGGCCAGTCTTTTTCAGCTAGAAGGATGTCATAGCCCTTGGAGAGATTATCCCAAAATAGTCCCCTTATTTTCTAAAGTTATTTCATATATTTTGTGAGGTTTGCTAACTCTGGTGTCTGCAGTTTCCACTTGAAGGTATTCATTCGTGTCCACTGTCTCCAGATGATTCATAAGGACTTTGCGAGCTATGCTCACTTCTGCTGCGCTGTCTAGCATTGTCTGAGCCCATTCTCCGTTTTTCAGTTGTGTCCTCAGTATTCTCGGCATTGTTAACTACTTTAATACTGGCTACCTTCTTTTTTGGAAATTGTAATTTCTTTTTTAGATGAGCAGGTTCCTTGTCTTTGGACTTGGCGTGCTCTTCTCTTTGTTCTGATCGTCCTCTTCTTTCCGATTTCTGCGAGGAAGTCTGAAAAGATTGAAAGGGGCGTGTATCAAAATCTTGATATCTATCAGGTTTCTTAATATTATCCCTATTTCTAAGGTTGTATCTTTTCCCAGAGGGATCACTTTGGGGAGACCTGTGTCTTTGGTTCGGAGATATTTCTCTCCGCCGAGGAGACCTTCCTCTGGACTTGAATTTCTTTTCTTTAGGATTGGATTGTTTGTTTCCATCCCAGCTCTTTTTTTGTGATGTTAAATTATTATTAAAAAATACTTTTTCAGAACTTTCAATCAGTCTGGGTTTTACTGGTATTCCACCTAAACTATCTCTACCTAGTTCCTCATAGGATTTTTCTATGATTCTGGCAATTTCAGCTGGTTGGTCTGCTATATCTGTTTCTTTTAACCTTTGGCGGATCGCCACGTTTGCTGCTTCTCCCTTTATATTGGCTAGTAATATAGCCGAGACCTGCTTGAAGTCTTTCAGTAATTTCATACCAAGAGTTAAAGCGGGTTCTGGGCCGTATTCATCTTGAATTTGTTTTAGCACATCTGGTATTACCGAGATGGATGGAACACCATGCGTTTTTGTGTAGATGGAAGCAAAGACTGTACCCCAAGTGTCACAGTCCTCCACGTGTGGTGCGATTCCCATTGGAAGACAGATAGTCAGAATCCTGTGTTTTTCTAACGGGGTGGTGTCTGGAAACACCGCCTCTATTTGGGTGATTTTTTGTGCTAACCAGAATGGTATTTGTTCCCGTTTAGCTGGTACTTTACCCAGGCAGGATTGTATGTTCTGTGGTGTAATTTTATTTGTGTTCCCCTGATGAGGGGTCAGCTGTGGAATTTTAATTGCTGGTTGGATTGTTGAAGTCCGCATTACATATTGGACTAATTGTCTATGTAGTTTTATTAATTGTTTTAGTTGTATTAAAAGGTTTGCTGCAGACATCCCATCGATGTCTGGATGTGGTGTGTATCCGGCTAGGACCGGCCACGTTGCTCCTGGTCTACCTAATGGACCGAGCCTGGTGATGTGATTATTATGTTTTAGGGCGCCATTAAACAAGAGCAGGTGGTCTTGAAATTTAAGTGGTACTTCCACCTCCTCGAAAGGAGTGTACTCATTAGGAGGTTCCTCTGTTTTGTAATAGTGGAAGTGCTTTGTTACAGCGTTTGCTGCTTGAAAGTGTATCCATGAATAGAATACCTCTGTCTGCCGATATTCGTGTGCCTCTATTACGAATATGACTGTGCCACCTCTAGGTGTCAGTCCATTTTCTATAAGTTTTAAAGTTATAGATTTTCTTTTGTTGACCGCGTATTATATTCGGGTCTGTTTCTCGCATAGCAGTATCAGCTGCTACGAGTTCAGCTGCTATTCTAACTGCTTCTCTTTCATCATCACTTTCTGCCATTTTACCGACAGGAAGGTTTTACCGTTTGTTTGCAGAACAGGTTTCTTATGGAAACAAAGATTAGATGCACAATATTTTGGAACAGTGTATCCTTCAACGTTGACTAAACCAAGAACCATACATAGGAGTTTCCTCCTGCGAGGTTTGGCGGATATGACCTTTCACCCACTCCAGACGTCTTTGGAGTATTATGGGAAAAAAGGGGTCTGAGTGAAAAAGCACGACTGAGTTACTCTAATGTCTTGCGTTAGTTTTATCGCCTTTCCAAACGTTTGGGCGCCATGCAGTGTAGTTCCTATTATCCCAATAGGCTCTGCGCATTGGAATAATACCTTCAATAGTATAGGCCTAGACCAGACGTTAACTAGGTCTTCTATTGTCGATATTAGACTTAAAGTTTTGGGTTTGCCAGCTAGCTCAGAGTTCACTAGAAACTTTCTCGAATAGACAAGGAGGAGTTGAACCTCCCTGGATAGACAAGAAGGGATTTAGTTTCTGACAACCATAGAACATGACAACTTTGCTCTCCCCTAATCAAGAGTGTATCTCTACAGTCGTGTGAAAACAAAAGACAACTTATTTTACTCAGTCAGTCAGTCAGTGCATTCTTAGTCTCACCAGATTGTAGAGAAAAGGAAGAGACGGGCGTGTTCAATAAAAGATGGTATTTATTGATCAGTCTCTTTTCTCATACAAGAGAAATGGATCGATATTATCGCAATACTTATGGTTAAGTAAAGTGCATACAATAAAAGCAGAAGTATAAAATAATACTGTAAAAACATTTATATGGTTTCTAAGCCATAAGGTGTTTTAAAATGGATAAAATAGATACATACACATATACATTTGACTAATCGTACTCAACTGGTGTTTCTAACTACGCCTACCCCAGTGTACCTGACCTGAGCCTAATACGTGGGCGGGAATAGAAAGTAGCAGTTTAAGTTAAGTTTGTTTTGCCAAGTGACTGACTCAAGAATTCTCTGCTAAGGGGTTATTCAGTTCTGTACCTGGAATCTAGGATGAATGAGGGATGGTATCTCTCGTCTCTGGTCTCGATATTCCAGGCTGCCTGCGAGGGCTACCCGGAAGCGCCGGAGCTGGATTTCTCGGCAGGAGAAAGCAGCGTCTCGTTCTCAGCGCGTCAGGAAGGCGGGGCTGCGCCAGCGGGGTCTGCTCTGCTCTGGGCTTCGGCAAGTCTGGCTGCTCCGATCTTGTCACCACCGCGTGTGTTTGCTTAAGGCAATACCGGTAATATTTATACCTATAAGGTGCCGAGATTGACGTAAGGATGGACATAGATACGTCAATAAGGATGTCATACGACTTGGTCGTTAGCACATTCTTTTGCTGAAGTTCTCGATGAAATCAAAACAATGGCCGCAGGGTTTTTCCCAGGTTGTCATAGGTTTGATTTGTTTTGAGAACTCCGTATGCCTTATCAGGGGCTGGAGGAATATCGCTTGTCTAATTAGATGGCAAGCGTTATGACCTAATCAGATAACACGTTCCTGTGCCGTGGTGTGGCTTCATCAGATAACGGTTTCTGCATCATGGGATGGCTGCTAGTTAACTTGTTAACCAGAACAGGGTCAGGAGTAGGGGGATCGATACAGAACCTATAGGAATACATCACATCACTGTCAGGGTAGTGAGGACGAGCAGTCACAGGCTTCTCAGGGAGTTAGAGTGGGGTTGTTCGAGCTCAGAACTCAACAGTCAAAAGACCCAATAAAGTGGATGTCCAGGCCAGTGTTTATTTTTACAAGTAGGAAAGTACTTTAATCACACAGTCGCACTCTATACCGCACATTACAATAATAAAAACAACTTTGTGTCTTGGAGCACTTCATTGTCAGTTGCTGCACTGTTCTGGTTCCCCCCCCCTCTCTAGAGGTAAACAGGACTAGCGTGAATATAGCACAGGTGAAGTTCAACCAGCACCTATACATAGTTGTGCTCAGTCTCAAGTCTGTTATCCTTTCGCAAGACAAGTCGGTCTAAGGCCCGTTTCCAGTCTACATGGTGCTGAGAAGGTGTGCTTGCACACTGGTGAGAACAGCGGAGTACAGACATACTCTGTGGAGTTCCTTCAACCACTGCACACAGCCACATTTAACAGTAAACCGGCTCAACTTCTTTGCAGTCATTCGGAGATCAGCAGACCTGACGTGCTGTGCTGCTGTCTAGACCATTTACATTTGTCCTTCAGGTTCTGCACAGTTATGGCCCAATCTGTATCGGCTGTATCCCAGGTGTAGCCCACGCTATGGCCTTCAAAACTTGGGTAATCAAGACTTAGGTAATTGCAACCTGAATGGGCCAATCACAGATTTGGCAGATGCAGCTTCACAAATACTGGTCAGGAATTCGGCAGGTGCAGCCCTGCAAGAGCAAGCAATGTGCACTCATAACCCTTGTGTCCCGCCAATCACATTGTTGTGTCTCACTCCTGGAATTGTTGACCGAGTCAGGGTTCGGGGGTGATAGGTCCTCTGGCACTTGGGTTCTCAGGGATCTCTCTCTAGAAGTCTGCTTGTTCCGGACAACAACCGCCGCCACACATATGCTTGACCTCCCTTCTTCCTGGACAGCCTCTCCCCCTGTAGAGTAGTCAGGCTCTTTTGTTCAGCAGACAAGCCACTTTTTAGACCCTTCAGGACAGATGCACAGCTTTTCTAGCAAGAAATCCAGACTTCAGGTGATGTTCCCTCAATTCTGGAAGACGGCCTGTCAAGTTGCAATTTGCCCTGGTTGCACAGCATCCCAGTGAGTACTTGGAGAGGACTTGGGCCTGGAAAAAATGAGGTAGCTGTTATCCCGCTTTTATATACAACTGACAGACTGAAGATGCGGATTCACGATCTCAAACTTTAAAACCAGTTTAATTCATTAAACATGACGAGGGCAGCAGATCCTCTTTTCAAGGGTCTATAATTCGATTTGATTTGGGTTTTTATAGAGCATGAACATATACCCGGAGACGTCTTGGCACTGCAGTAAGAAGGAAAAGAGAGCAATCCATAACCATTAATTACTGAAAAGCCAAGATTTCCGAAAGCTCGGGAGGGTAGGAGCCGTCTTTATTTCCAAGGGAAGCTTGCTCCAACTCTGAGAGGTACAAACCAACAAGCTCCTGCCTCCCCAGGAGGAAAGCTTGTAAGAGGACACCACCAGGTTTCGAGCTGAGCTGAATCCAAATAGGAAATATGTAGAGGCTTGGGTAGGGAGAGTTTCAGACCCGTTTTATAATTGGCCTTTGCCTAATCTGATTGCTTAACTCTTGGGATTGGTTGCTGAAGAATACAGCTTTGTTCATCCATTGTCTCCTCTCCTAGGCCAGTCAGTGATTCTGTTTCACAGATGGACACTTCTGCAAAATATGCTTAGGTGGATGTCATTAGATCAGTGAGACGGTGTGTGTGGAGACAGAATTGGCAACATATCATATACAGCCGGTTTTCAGATTGCTGCTGGTACACCCCAATGATTTTTCTTTGATAATTCATTTTCAAGGAGCTAATTGTGTTGCTAAAGAATTACCCATGGGTTGTGGAACTTCATGTGCCCTCAGTGAGCTGTTGTATACCATTATGCAGTGGTACTCTGGGTACTGGATACTCATTAGTAATGTCCTTTTATCTGGAGAGAGAGGGTTGGGTTTCTGTTAAATGAATGAGTTTGGGAGTTTTGTTGATCCCCAAGAAGATGGATATCTTACTTCTGTTTTGCCTTGTTTGTGGTGGAATTGTAAACAGTGTGAATGGCAGCTGAAGATAAAAGCTGATGAGTTGTTGGCAATGGTGAGCAAGGCAGAAATTGCAAAAATGTTAGAGCTGAGGGAGGTTTAGGTGCTACTGCCCATTTGCTTGTGGGGTGCTGACTGCATTAAGAACTTGCTGCTGAAAGTTAGGTTTTTCAATATGTTGGGGCTTTGTTGCCACATCACAGGGTGAGGTTTAACATTGGGCTGAGAGCAGATTTGAAGGAATAAGTGTAATTTCTTAAGCATTTACAGGGAGCTCCGATGTGGTTTTTGAAGGATGAGATTGTTGTTGGGTTCAGATCTTGTTGTATGTGTCTGGTGCGGGATGTTATGGATTCTTTGGGATGGGGAGATTAAAGCAAGGGAAAAGCATTGCGTTTTGGCATTTTTTCCTCTTGGTTATGGCAGTGGTATTTTGAGGTGAAAAGTTGAATGATCAGAAAACAACATTTATTGTTGTCAATGAGATAGTGTCTGCAGTAGCGTAATTTAAAAAAGCTAAAGAGAAGAGAGTGCTGAAACGTATATGGATTTTCAGGTTATGTTGTCTGTATTTTAATGTGCTGTTTAGGGCATGGCGTACTGGGTGTCGACAGGGACATAGCGGCTAGTTTGTCTCGTCCACAGTAGCAGAGATTCAATACACTGGGAGCAGAAGCACTGAAGACCAAAACGTCACCAGAGTTGTGAGAATTGAGTGAATGAGTGTTCTTGAACTGGCTACAAATGTAAATCAGCACCATCAACTAAGAAGAGTTACTGGCAGCCCTGGTGTGACGTTTAAGCTAGCAGTGCTTGAAGGAGAGGGACTTCAGTTCCAGATTTGCTCAAGAGATGGGAGGATGTAGTGCATTTTATAGTGACCAACCGGTCACCTGTAACAATTACTGGCAAGCTGGCAGGCAGTCATTTCATTTCATGGGAAAGTATTCTGGGGAGCCACCTCCATGGGAAACAGGAGTTTGGGCAAAAGAAAAGGGATTGGTGAGAAGTAGCTGTGCGGTACAGTTAATCTGCGGCAGGCACCATTGGGTGTTTTAGGGAGACACTAAGCTTTTGTGACACTGTTTCGTGGTTGTATACGTTTGGCTATTTTTGGGGGACCTTTAGGATACTTAAGTTGCTTAGTACAGGTCATAGGAATAGGTAGACTGCATATATGATTACGGAAATTTGAAACTGACTTGATGGGCTGGGTAGTTAGACTACTTAATAAATAAATAATAAATAAAGTTCAGGTCCATGTATTATTCCGTTTACCCACTTGACGATATCCTTTTCCGGTCAGAGGTGAGTTTAATGTTAAGAACTTTTGCCTGTTCACGTTCTGAGTGTTTTATGGAGATATTTGATGCTGGGTTTTCCTCCGTAACAATTTGATGCACATTCTTATACGATAAGTGCTGTGTTACAGTATTGGATAGAATGGGTTTTCAAGGGTAATAATTAGAAACATTGGATGTTGAAAGTCCAGCTTCTGGAAAACATTTGTTACACAGGAGGGACCATTTTGATTTATGGATTCTTGTTCTAATTATTGTTTTTTCTTGTAATGTTAGAGCAGGGTGTGCACCAGAACTGCTGGAAATTCAAAGGAAAGGATTGTCTGTCATTCATTTATTGAGTGGCTGGCCGAGCAGGAGGACACCAAGCCATTCGGTGGATGCTGGGTTTGAATGGCAAGCATATTTTAGGATAATGTTTGGGCGAATGCTGTCCTCACTGTTTGGTGATACAATTTGCTGAGAATGACCTGGTCCATTTGTCAGATATTTAATTCTTTCAAGTAGATTTGTTTCGTTTTGAAGACCCTGTACTCGGGTACTCTTTTTATTTGGATGTAGTTGGTGCAGAAGTGAGTTTGGTAGGGAGCGAGGATGCCAGGGTCTATAGAGGAGGTGCAGAGAAAGCTAAATAGGAGAGATTCAAGTTTTCTGTGTGCCGCAAGTTATTGTCTTAATCAAGCATGGGGACATTTCTCTGGAAGATGAGTATGTGCAGGTCTGATGGCATTCACGTTCTGTGTATGGTTTATGGATATTGACCATTATATGTTGGAGCTTAGAGATTCCGTTTCTAAGTGTTTTTGTGAGATACTGTGGGGTTTGCTGTAATTTATTTTATTGTTTTTTGCTGGTGGTGCATGTATAGGGGGCAGGAAAATGCCTGTTTTTTCCTGGTTTGCAAGAGGAAGAGAATCTGCTTGAGAGTATAGTGAAAGTTGGGTCGTTACTGATTGGGTGAATCCAACTAGGGATGGTGCTGGGCTGATATCACATTTGTTTCGCCAAAAAGAAAAGATAGTCAGGTGTCAAGGAATCTAGGTTAGGGATAATGAGGAATCAGATTTCGGAAGATGTGGAGACAGTGTGAGGCCTTAGGCTGGTTACCTTGAATTGTGATTTGGTTTGTGGGTGGATTGTTGTGCGTTTTCCAGGAATTTTAAAGTGGAAATGTAATGGCAGGCTGTATATATTAGTGAGTTCGGATTGTGAACAATACTGTAAGTCTTTACTAGTTTAATGCACGCAGACAGGGTCTCTTAAAGTGGCTTTTTTGCCTACTTTAAATGACTTTGGTTATTTCCACGGTCTCTCCCAATTTGTTTCAATCATATCAATATTATATACTGGTTTATGTTACATTTATTTGAGAAATAAAATGTTAGTTACAACGTATAAGCTTCCCATCTAGAAGAAACAGCTAGGCCAAATAGTGATTAACCTAGCTCAAAACAAAATTTGACTTGGATGGCTCGATTTCTAAATGTTGCACAATTTTTCAATAAAGCTTGGTATCAGCAAGACTTGCACAGAGGGATAATTGTATAGAGCTTAAAAGATAGACTTCAGCCACTAGCCAGAACTAAGGAATATTCATTCACCCATGTGCTGTTATCACTGTAACTCATGTCTACAGTGGCTGGCCTATGCCTACAAAATGATCTTTAGCGCAGAGCTCTAACACCACACTGGATTGTTCAATTAATTAACAGTTATATTGAAACCTGTTATGCGATCTTTCATATCACTGCCAGATAACTGAAAATAGACCTGTGCTGAAATAAAAATGCCAGTTGCTGTTCAGGTGTCCATCTTTATTGGCTCTTCCCTTCTTTAGAGTTGGCATCTGCATTCCGCTTTCGGCACCCGCTCAAAAAATATTTTTGAAGAATTATGCAATTCATGCTCTTGATTATGAACATCTACATTGTACCTTTGCTTAAAATGTTTTTGCCCTTTTCCTTGATGTAGGTTTGGAAATCAGACCAGGAACTTCCGACTCTACTACGATGGCAAGCACTTTGTTGGGGAGAAGCGGTTTGAATCTATTCATGATCTAGTGACTGACGGATTGATCACGCTCTATATCGAGACCAAAGCTGCTGAATATATCGCCAAGATGACAATAAATCCAATTTATGAACACATAGGCTATACAACCTTAAACCGAGAGCCAGCACACAAAAAACACACCCCAGTGTTGAAAGATGCACCCGACGGCAAAGAAGGTCCAGGAGAGGAAGGGGTCGCGGAGAAAAGGGTAAGATGTCCTCCTCTGACAATGTTGCCCCTCTTTAGTCAAATATTAGGAAGGTTAGTTAAAGGTCGGGTTATAGTAGAAAATATTATATATGCTGTATTTTTCACTTTGTATCCTTCAGTATTCTTCATTACAGCATGCCTTTTAATGGCTATAGGCCTTTTTATGATGTGTGTGTTTATTTTTTAGGAATGTGCAGCTTCTAAGTGCTTTTAAAAAAAACTAACCTGCTTTTTTAGGTTACAGTCTGTCAGACAGGGCAGCTATCTAGTTGCCAAAGACTTAATGGAGACATGTCAATAGCTGACATGGAAAGCAACTCCACTCGTTGCTTTCAATTATTTTTTGCTTTGTCACTCCTATTAACTTTATTTTTATTCATTAGTTTTATTTGTTTTAGTCAGTCCATCTGGTCTTAATCCCTCCCGTGGAGCATAGCCTGTTTACCATCTCTCTGATTGGCTCCTTTTATCCATCCGCATGTGTCTACTTTTCTGGAACCTTTTTTTCTTTTTCTAAAAGCACTCCATAAGGATATATGAGTTCCCCCAGTGTTTACCCACTTCCCCCAGCAAATTTCTTTTCATACCATTCTAAAGATGTAATTATTCATAACTTTGTCCTTGACCGCTGTAAGGCGCACTTTCACTTTTACACAGCTTTGACGATGGAGCTACTCTCCCGTGAGCATTAACTCCATGTTGGGCTCTTTATTTTTGTTTGCTTCTTTTGCCACCCCCTCCCTGCTGTCTGCTTTTGCTTCCCTCTCCATACACCCCTGTGCAGTCCTGCCAAGTACTCCGCATCAGGTGTTAGACTAACGCAGTGTCCCGCAGGCTTGGGACTCGATCGGCTGGCTGAGCTACTAGCAGCAGATACACTGACTTAGGTGCCACAGGGACCCGGCCTGACATCACTTCCTGCTGAGAGTCAACTTGTGGGAGGTGCTGGGCTACTTTGCTGTAAATCATCACGGCGTGACAGCGCTGCCTGGTCGCACCTCCAGCCGCCACTTGGCTCAGCTGTTTGAGTCTGAGCTGCAATAAATATTTGAGCCCTAGCCGCGACGCCTGCGACCAAATTCAATTACCAAGACTTGTTGCTTCCACCTACCCTCTGTGTTCCTTTCCCATGCCCTCCTGTTTCTTCCCTGCTCCGAAGTCCAATCTGTGGGGCGTGCCTCCCTGGGGGGGGGGGCAACACCCTCTCAGGGTGGGGCACGCACTCGGCCCTACACTCTTACCTTTGTTTTCCACTGTCCCTCCGGAGCAGCAGCCAATTAGCCTGGGGGTTTGGTGGTAACGGACGGCTGTAGGGGGGAGGGCGGGGAAATCGGTGGGGCACAACGTGCCCATGCTTTTGTATATTTTGGAGAGCTAATGGTCCCAAGACAGTGTTAATTCCTAGAGCTGAAATGCTTCAGCTGCAGTAGAATTCAAAGAGTCTCCTCTGTTATGAAACCAAAAGCAAGGAACATATCAGCTCTAGGAATTAACCCTGTCCTGGGATGGTTAGCTCTTAGCTCTTCCCAGAACGGAGTGGACGTTTCTCTTAAAATTACACAGGCATCTCCTGTGGTATTAAAACGCCTGTTTATAGCCTCGTTCCAGGGTTGCGATAACTTCAGAATTTGCAGAAAACAGTGTTTGCACCCAATTTAAGAGTTATGAATTCTGCTCTAAGAGAGCTTGGACTTAGATTTTAACCACTTAAATTCCAGCAGGGCACTTTACATAAACCACACCCTGGAGTTCCACTGATTATACTGCAATGCATGTCTTCTGCTTCCACCTTACACACGCCATGCACGGTTTGCCTGCTATGAATGTCCACATTTCCCTAGTTCCATCTCAGTTTGCACTTTTTTGTATTTTAGCATTATCTTAAAGTGCTTTAAAGTGCCAAAAGGTGACAAGATACCATCACTGAATACAATACATAAATAGGGAGATAAAATCTGCGGAGGCGTCCATAGTGCTACACCTGAAACCCAGGGTTTTCAAAATTTATCAGAATGTGAAATCAATTGCCTTCTATGCTGGAATAATTAGACAATCACGGAGATCCCTTTCCTTTCCACTGCTTCTGGCTGAGGTTTCTATAACCTTTACTATTTATTCTACCCGCACGACTTTCATACTTAAGTATGTCATCCAATAAAGTGCAATGGGCACCTACTCTAGACCAGAAGGGTGAATGTCCTCTCGGCTACACCCAACTGGCTGGAGGCAATGCAGGTATAATTACCTGCATCGAAGGCCTGCACCTGAGAAAAGGGGAGGAGAGTAAAAGTGACACAGTTGGTTTATTTCTTGCTTTTAGTTACTGCACATCTTCCTTCAGTATAGGACAGAGGGGCAGCAACACCCATGGACTCTTGTTGTAAAATGTGCCCTAAACATTGGTTTATATGCCATTACCACAATGCATTTCACATTCGAAGGTGATGTCCTACTTGTGTGATGTCTGCGCTTCTGTCTCAGTGCCCCCACCCTTCGACCTGTGCTGTCTCATGGAGCCGTAGGACACCATCAGGCGTGCAACGCCCTTAGAGCTAAAAGGGCTTTTTGCCCCCACCCCATTGTGTCTCAACCCGGGCTGCTGCAGCCAGGGCCGGCTCTAGGGCTGTGCGACCGGTGCCACTGCACCCGGATGCTAGCTACTCTAACACTGTTGCATCCCTCACGATGCACTCACATGGGCACTCCTGCCACCCACACAGCGCAGAGGGTTAATGTGCCTGCTGCAAAGAATGTGTACCATGCAGATCAAAGAACTGAGTGTGAGTAAACTATGAGTAGCGCTATAAAAAAAAATGCAATGTTTGTCAGAAAGGTGCTATGGAGAGCTGAGGTGCATTGTTGGTGAGTGGTACTGAGGGAATTCACGGAGAAGGAGGAAATGGGAGAGTGTACCAGATTCCAGAAATTTTTCAGGCGGTGGGGGGCCCGACATCTAAAACAATTCAGCTGGGGGGGCGCAACCTACAAACGTTTGAAGACCTCTGCCCTAAGTGATGCATTTTGTTGTTTAACAATCCAACCCGGATTGGTAAACGGAAGGAAAAGAAATCTTGGATTATTTTGTAAGCGCATGCATGCTTCGTGTTTGCGCCTACAAATTGGAGCAGCTGACTTGTAGGCCATTATTTTCCTTTTTATTAGCCATGCTGCACACCAACAGTGATGCTATGCTGCAGCATGGCTTAAACCATTTGAAAAGCCAATCGGTCTGAAAAGTGAGACGTATTGTCTTTGCCAATATCTTAAACCTGTCACCATGATGGTGTAGAGTTATCATAATACCACATTTTAAAATCAACAGTGTGTATGAAAAGAGATTTTTTAAGTAATGACTCATTTTCCATTAAGAGAACGTAACTTAATTTATATAGTGCTCTGACAGTAATTTCTATAATAGAAAATGCTGCATTGAGGTTATTTTTACGTCCAGGGACGTTGTATTTAGTTGAAAATTAACTGTTGCAGGAGCACTAAAAATACTAGTCAAATGCTTCTGTTTAGTTCATGTATGCCATTAATATTCTTGTCTAGACCATTGGCAGCATGCGGGAGATCTTTTGACCTTTACGGCTTAAAGTATTTTTCTGGTTATGTGACTAATATGTTAAATTGCATTCTTCCATGAAATGAAAATGAACACTGTGGACTAAATCGATCTTTCGCCAATGCCTTGTTTCCCTTCATGGCAGAGATTCTAACAGTACGTGTGATGACGCTTGCTTTTAGTTCTAAAGCAGAGGTTTCGGTCGGGTTCAGTTTTCTGTGCAGCGATCCATGATTGTAATTAGCAATGGTTTAATTGCAGATGTGTTTTAGTTGTTCAGCTGCTTCAAGCAGTTTCAAAATAGTACTTGCAGTGCGTCTTTAAAATAGCTTGTTGGGCCATGTTACAGGGAACAAGTTATTTTTATTTAAAGATCTCGTAATTGTTAACATTCCATAGCCAAGCCCCCAGAATGTGTATCGCTAGGCTTCCGTAGTTTTTTTCTTCTCACATACCTTACTGCATGGCTATATCTAATCGTCCGCTAAACGCCTCTCATGCTGTTCCTCATTAAGAAAGGAAGGGATTGCTCAAGGTTTCTAATATCTGATTTAGGGAGTGATTGAGTTTGGCGGTACATTGGACCGCCAAACCTGCAGTGGCGTGGCTGCTACTACCGCACCAGAGGTCCAACCTCCCTATTATGAGTTTGGCACTTGGACGGCCACAGGCCTCCTGCAACTGCTGGGGAACCGCCGTTCGCCGGCAGTGCTGCAGCGGTGTGAGGCAGTGATATGCTGGTGGTGCTTATGCGGTACCTCCAAGCATATTACTAGTTTCCTCACTGCCAGCGTTTTCATGGCAGTGAGCCCGCCATGAAAAGTCTGAAGGTGAGGGAACTAGGACCCTCTGGTGCCTCAGCCTCTGGGGGTGCATGCAGGGGAACGCATTTTATGCCTCCTTGTGTGCATGCACCTCTTTTCCTGCATGGCATGGACTGCAGAGTCCATACCATGCAGGAACAGGCTTTGGCGCTCCCATAGCAGTGCCTTTCTCAAAGGACTGTCTGCCAGACAGTGATACTTTGGCAGTGTGGGAGCGGGGTGGCAGCGTGGCGGTGCGCTCCCACACTGCCAAATCAATGATCCTGCTCTTAGTAGCTTTACTTTAAAATATTTGGTAATCGTATATAGATGGTTTTCACTTGTGTTAATCGGGGTCCTTTACCTAAAATCTTCAGATATCATGAACGTATTTACTTTGGCCTCAGTTATATTTTCCTAAATAATATTTGTGCATACATTCATATTGCTAATACGTTTGCTTCATTTCACTCAAGTCTCTCTCTGCATTCTTCATGCCTCAATGGAAATAACGTGATGCGTGTTTGTAGCCTTCATTTTTTTCCCAGATGAGGATCCCTATATAACTGGGTATTATCTATGTTATGTAATTGATTTTCATCAATTCTTCCACTTTCTTTAGCTGGGCATTTTCAGTTCGATCCCATCCAGTGGCATTTTTGTTAAATATCTAATCTGTTTTCCCTATAACTTGTTTATATGTTCCTGTTGTGTTAGAAAACAGCAAACAAAGCTGTTGAATGTACTGCAAAGCACAAACTGAACTGAGAACCTTTCATTTACTACTACATGGGTTTACTTAAAGCAGTGGTAAATTGTTATTCTCCTAAAACTGCAGTACCCACTGAAGAGTTTTCATGCCTTGATAGATATGATATACGTGACTATAGATGTCCTGGTCCAGCAATAATGTAGACCTTTGGTGTGGTTAAACTTTGAATTACCTTTCTCTGCACCTGAACAGAGATAACAAAATATTCAAACTATGCATATCATAAACACAGAGGTTATTTTTGCTAACTCCAGCTACAATATGTTATAAGATTGAGGGCTGTTCAAGTTTAAAACAATTACTTCAGTTGTACACCATCAACTACAGTTTACCACAATATATATATGTATAGATTTTTAATACCAGCATTTTCCTAATTAGTAGTCGGTGCCGGTTATGTTTATATTCTGCATTGAAATAACAGTCAGTTCCAGCCAATGTTGAGAAAGTGTTTTTGAAATGTTTCTTGAAAGCATTTAATGTGAAATCTGGAATTCTTGAAACATGCATGTTTTTGTTTCATTGTTTTTTTAATTGAGTTTTATGAGTAACAGCATATACCGGTCTAGCAGATAAATTAGTGTGTACTCACCACTGGACATACTCATATGAAGCTACACTCCATGGTGAGTGGTAGATGCATTCAATGCACAGAAGTTAGTTGTGTTCTCTCCCTCTTGCCATATCCACCCCTCCAACCATTCAGAATCGATCTCAGTCATGTAGTCTAAAACTTAAGAGAAGAGAACGAGCATTGTCCATAAGCTATATGTCAGTGCAGGCCTTTTTTTCTTTCATTGTTAACCTCTTTCCTCTTCATGATGTAACTTTTCCTGATATCTTTCTTAAAATTTTTCTCTGAAGCGTATTGCTCCCCCTTTGTGAAAGTGGAACTTCTTTATAGGCTACATTTCCTAGACACTAACACTTTCTTTTTGTCTCCTTGAAGCCCTCACTTTGACTACCATCTTATTATATCCGTTGCACTTCCTCTCAACACATACCTATGAAAAGTCCCTCATGATAGGGCTAGAGTTTGCCAATTTTTGGGAGAAAGGTTCTCCAAAGAGCCCCTTGCCATGAGAGCTCCTGTTGTATGTGGTGTTCAACATGCAGTGCCTTCAGCACAAAACACCTCCCTAATAGTTTTACATTTTTCGATGCCTACAGAAGAAAAATGGCATGGAGAAGAGATCATAGGACATATGTAGGCCAATATATAGCCATATCTGTGAGCCAGGTTTTGCCTTTTATCCATTGAAATTGTAGCCTTGGGGTTGATTTTAGAGGACTAAGTTATTTTCCATGTATTTGAAACCATCTACTTTACTGTGCTAGTCGTATCCATTGTGTTGGATACGTCTGAAGTGGCTATTGTGTTCTCTGATTATCTTTACAGTTTGTTTAGCTTCTGCCTTAAGCCCTTCAATATTGTTATCATATGTAGTAAGAAAAATGTTTTCATTGTACATTTTCATTTTGATCAGAATGGTCACAATTGTTTCTTTACAGTCCTTGACCTGAGTTACTTTCTTTGTGGGCTGTATGATCTCTTTTTTTATGACAAAGAGCATGCTACTAATTTTGTGTAGGTTGCAGTGCACTTAACCTTGCCTTTAGGTCTGTTAAACATATTCTATCAAATGTTTCCCCCACATTGTCATCCAAGAATTCTTAGTTATTTTCATCATGGGGTTTTTGGATTATTTACCTTCTATTTGGTTCACCTATTTTCTCATTTTTTTTCTTTACTATTCTTTCTATGTATATGTATTTTTTCTAGTGAGTGTAGGAGCAACTAATGTAGACGTTTCTTTGAGCTAGAGCAGCTGGACATGGGTTTTTACCATGTAAGTTCTTTTAACTAATTTTTCGGCGTTCAGTGTTTCTCAGCTCAGTTCCAACTTATCATATATAGTTTGCAGCGTGTTCAGTATTCATTGCATTTTTCTTATGTAGCTGTGCCAAAGAACTTTTAATTCCTTAATAATTTTTTCACCACCAAATTCTCTGTAACATATGCAGGACCCTTCTTAACATTCTAGTTGTGAGTTTGAGCTATTTTGTCTCCACCACTTACGGTGCATAATTTCTTATGTAGTAGTAGATAAGTGATCAAGAAGTGGTTCAGAAGTAACCAAACATGGATTGAAAACTGAATAAAAGTACAGTTAAGAGAAAATAGGGGTAGGGTTATGTTCAGCTTTAGAGTCTGGGCAAAGATTAGGGTTAGGGAAAGTTTCTGGATTAAATTAAGATCTGCGCAATGCGGGTACAACAATGGCAAGGAGGCTGTCTGAATCCTGTCTGCTGCTGTCCCCTGGGGAATGAGGCGTTCTGTCTCGTGGTTGAGCTTAGGGCTAGGGTTATGTTGCAGTATAAGTCCGAATTAGAGTAAAGATAATGTCATAGTTGGGACTATGTTAAAAGAAGGGAAAGTGTTAGGGCGCTTCTGAAACTGTATTTCTCTTACCTGTTTTTGAGATTAAATTACATAGATTCACGCTGAACAGATGAAAAGTTGCTGTGGGTCTTATTTAGAATATTTAGTGTACTCAAACTATTGCTTTGTAGATTCCATATGAAAGGGAATGGTTAAAAATGGGAAGCGAGGCAAGCAGAGCAGGGCAGGTGAGGAAAGAGAGCTGCTGATTTAATACATTCGGGACAGATGTTCTGTCCATGGGAACATGTAGCGTAGACAGCCCTCTCCCATTGAGGGCAATCCTGCACACTTGCCCAAACAATTTCACCTCTGCTGTCATAAGACAAGTGACCAGTCTAATAAATATGATCTGTGTCGCATATGCCCTCACTCCAGCCACCAGCAGACTACGTGTCTGTGTTGCTCTTCCCAACAAAGAGAGAACTTTGTTGTGCCTTTATAGCAGTAGCAATGAGGCAATTTGAATCTTGTCAACAGGGGACTCTTGGACATGGGAGACATGTCTCTTGCTGCAACAGTGCTGCACTAACCACCGTGGGACTTTGTATAAGTTGTGACTGCCTCATGCCCATGAATCTGTGTCCTCCTGTGTTGGTGAGTAAAAGAGAGCGAGGTGCAACACAGCTTGTTTGCCCAAGGTCCTGGCAGGCAGATAATTCCTGGGCATGTTTCGGCCTGATTCCAGCCTCAGCTTATCTTCTCATCCCCAGTAGAAAAAGGAGGGTGAGGTGCATTGACTATGCTCTTGATGAAGACATACCCTAGTGGAATTGAAGCAAAACAATCTCCCCAGCCATGCAAAGGTCCCATGGAGTGAAACTACCAGACCCAGCCCAAGCAGCCGGATAGAAGAATCATTTGCCCCAGCTCCTCCTCCCCTGATCTCCATACCACCCTTCACTGTTCTACCCACAGGTTGACTGAGGTGAAACCACCACCTGCTGCAATCTTGCCCTAAGCTGATTAATGGCCCTTCATACCAACACCCACCGGAGGCAACTCCAAAGTGACTTTGCCAAAATGTGTCTTTCCCTGCTGTATTGCCAAAGGACATCTGCTTTGGACTTGGACAAAAGAGGCTAAAGTGCTAGAGCCTCTGCCCCACCTCTTTTTTTCTTTTTTCTTTTTTAAATTATTTTTATTTGGTTGCACATTAAAAATAGAAAAGGCAAGCATCTCATGCTATTACAATTCAAGTGATACAGAATAAACCAGTTCTAATTATACATCGCTAGAGCTCTCTCAAAAAGTATTAGTGCAAACCATTTTTTATAACAAACAGTAGCCACAGCAAATGCATTCAATATACGTTACAGGTATAATTCTGTATCTCCTATGGAGAAGTGCAATTGTCTGGTAAGTCACATAGTGTGTCCAAAAACCCTACGCCTCGTTAGCTAGCTTGGGTGACATTTACCCTGAGTTATCCCTCATATCAGGGAGTGAGCCCGTCGTGCTTCGGGCAGCCTGCTCAGCAAAATATCTTTGGGTCGGGAAGTTTTTGGATCAGCTACTGGGGGGAAGCAGCTCAATGTACATTTCGGACTGTGTGCTGAAGTACAGCATATCCCGTGACCATTCCTGTATCGTGGGGGGGGGGGGGGGGGGGGACCACGCACCCAGTGCATAGCCAATCTGCGCTTTGCAATCAGCATCCCCAACTCAATCAGTCCCTTTTTTAATTTTTTCGTGTACCCCAGTAAAGCAATGAGTGGGTCAGGAATTATTGGCGCTTCAGTAATATCGCTCAGTGCCTGAAAAACCTTTTCCCAATACTTGGCAATTTTTGGGCATCAGAGGGTCTAAAGTACCAAGACAGGGAGCGCTATGTATATATCTAGAGAGGACTAACCACGACTACCTTCATCAACATACCAATGATGTAAGGGTCACCCTCACAGGGAGCCTATTCAGTGATCATGTGAGGATTCCCATCAGTCACCACACGGAACCGCCCTTCATCATTTGGGTTCCTGTTGAGACCACTGCTGGTGTTATCAATTCTATTTCACATGGAGGGGTCTGGTAACAAGATACCCTCTCATGATCAATTATATTAACGTGGTCTCTTATCTCAGACGGAGATGATGTTGTAAAAAAGGGAGGGGACTGATATCGTAGTGCAAAAATAGTAAAGAAAAACTAAGTGTGTGTGAATTAAAATTGGATGAGGGGGTGCTGAATGTAACTTTATTCTGTCGCTACCCACTCTGCCAATGTTAAAAGAAGTAGACAAGAATAATCCAATGATTCTTGGGTCATTTCATGTATTCTGGGAATAGATAACACCAGCAGTGGTCTCAACAGGAACCCAAATGATGAAGGGCGGTTCCGTGTGGTGACTGATGGGAATCCTCACATGATCACTGAATAGGCTCCCTGTGAGGGTGACCCTTACATCATTGGTATGTTGATGAAGGTAGTCGTGGTTAGTCCTCTCTAGATATATACATAGCGCTCCCTGTCTTGGTACTTTAGACCCTCTGATATTCTATTCTGTTTAGTACTGTTGGGGCTGTATCAGAGTGTGGTCTTTAAAATCCCCCTTGACCCTCTCTTAATGTTTGTTGTTGTAATTTTTGGGCATCCCCAGGCTACATGTAGAAAGTCCGCAGGACACACCCTACATCTCTCGCACTCTGCAGTCTCACGCAACTCATAACGGAACAGTCACACTGAAGTGTAGTAAACTCTTTGCAAGTATTTAAAATGGATAAGGTGGTGCCGGCCATTTAAAGACACGCAACAGGTCGCCTTGCAGCTATACCTCCAAGTGTCGTCGTCAATATTGATGCCCAAATCTCTTTGCCACTCAAGCCTAGACTGGGTGTAACAGTTCTAACGGTAGGCCTGCACGGCCCCATAAAACCTGGACACTAGTTTAACAGGTGATTTTGCTAGCAGGGTAAGTGTGAGCGGGGTACCCTCAGGGAGCTCCGCCATATCTTTACCCAATATCACGTGCATGGCATGTCTCATCCGATGATACTGAAATCGCACTAAAGTGGTAGGAGCACTGCCGTCCTCTGCCCCACCTCTTGAGCTACCAGCAAAGATGTCCACCACAGGGCCTAAGGTGTGGAAGAAAAATGCCCATCACTCCACCAATGCCCACATTGCTGTCACAGTACAGGTCTGACGGACATTGCCCCCCTATAATGATTATCTGTCCCACATGCATTGCGATTCTGCCTCCAGAGGAAGCTGTGATGCTACTGCCAGAGAGAATCTGCTCATTCCAGCGAGGGATAACCCAGAAAAGGATCTGGCTTCTCCATAAGGGAGGAAAATGGAATGTGTACCTTATCAGCTGCTTCAGCTCTGCAGCATCCTGACCGGCAGTGGATGGCTCGGACTAGAGACGGCCATCTTGAGCAAAGAATGAAGATTTCCTGCCTAACAAGAGGCTGTGGTGTCTAGACCATACAAAATATGAACAATAGCAAAATTGCCAGAGCTCACTCTCATCCCCCTTCTGCAGCTAGTGCACAGAAGGGCTGGTCAGAATTGAGAGGAGCCATCCACGCTGCCCAATGAAAGACAGAATACATCTTCGGTAGTACAGATGAGGCTCCCCAAAGCAAAGACAACGGGTAGAGCCAGCCAAAGAAACCTTTCTTACCTAGACAGCTCCTATATAATGGCTTATGTCAGCCAGGTACCAAAATTGTGAATCTAGGGATAGAACTCCTATAACCCATCTGCTTCCACCAGCCAGGTGCCTTTCTTCGATGCCCTAGCTTGCACCACAGACTCTTATAGGCAATTCCAACTCTAGCATGTACTTGTTCCTAATGATCTTTATGCCTCGTAAGGCCTAACCACACCTACTACTTAGTGCACCACACCTAGATTTTGCTCAGGCCTCTTCTACTTCCACAGCCAGTGTCGTAACGTTAGCCCACGCAGCCATCGCAATGTGGGAGGACCCTCCAAGGTCCAAAGGGCCCCATCCCGCATTGTGAATGGGTGGCGGTTCAATGAACTTAAAGCTCCTGACAGGGTCTGGGTTGGAGGGCCTCCATGTAATTTGCAGGCCCCCCCCTACCTCATGGTTCATTACGCCACTGATAAACACAAAGGAAGGTCCCAGGGGAATCTTTAAAGACCCTGACTGCTAAACCCCCTGACTATAAATGACACCAACGAAAATTAGCAGTGAGTCAGAAATGACCAATAAAATCATGTACCCAATAGACAAGAAATGGGAAAAGCTATCAATTCGAACGAGTTCCCATCAGTCCACCATCGACACCGCCCTTCATCATCTGGGATCTCTTGTTCCTTTCAAGGTTGGGAAACCACAACAGACTTGGCAGATATTGATAACCAAGTCAAGGGTGTCCCAAACAAATTACCACAGATGTGAACAAGGTGTGTCTAGTGAAGAACTGGATAGCAGTGCTGAAAAGTGTTGAAGTGAAGAAGAAAAGAGAAAAAGCTCTAAAATTAGGTAGTGATAGGGGAAAACAACTTTAATATACACCCTCACACTCCTAAATCGGTAAAAACAGTGCAAAAACTAGTGTAACAAATAACTACTAACGAAGATATTAGGTCGACATGTTTCTGCAGTCACTGGAGCCTATAGGTCTCCTGCTGCTTCCTCAGGACCATTAATGCTACTGCTATGTTAAAAAGGTAAACAATATCACCTGATACGTGTAAATCTACTCGTCTTCCCAGCTTAAAGTCCAGAAGATCAGCCAGGACAGAAAGAGATATATATGGATACATAAAAGAAAGGCAAAACAGAAAAAGCACAGTCTATAGTGGTGACACTGTGTCTTAATTGTAATGTTATTTTCTGAATTAACCACAAGCCGTTTATACAATATCTACAAGTGCTGGACAATCGTGGTTTGTCACAGGTATATAATTTTGAAATCACTCACCCATTTGCTGGGAAGGAACAGCCCCACCTCACCTGGCGCCAGCTCAGGTAGTGGGTGCACCGCGCTATAGTAAAAACAAAAAAGTATTGTTGGGCCTTGTACTGTTTTCGATTGTGTTGCGGATTATTACTGACCGGCCCTGTGGGGTTGTAGGTCTGTATTTGTATGACTTTTCCGATAATAAAGGTTTAAAAAAAAAAAAAAAGTAATGTTTTAGATAGGTATGGACTACCTCCTATTCCACATTACACCAGTCTCTCACACGCCGCATCCGGCGCCGCACTCTCTCACTAATTCAATCTTAATCATTCCGCCTTGGAAGCACAGCGTAATATGGTAAAGATCACTCGCTCCACTTTCAGAGATAATCGTGCTCACAGCCCGATATCCCTGTCTCCAAACAGGCTCACACGGCAAATCACAAGCATCCCCCCTTGGCGAGGGAATTCAGAAGAACTGTATTCCATAGCCCGCACAGCACTGCTATTATTTGCCCCTTACCTCTCCGTCGGTACACCGGTCGTCCCTCTGAAGCTGTTTCGTGGGGAGGTACCGACTCGGTGTGCCGACGGTGGATAAATAAGTTCATTACTTCCGTGTTGGGCGAGTGCTGCTGCATGCGTACACGGGACGTGATGACGTCGTGACGTATAGTGGCCTTCGGGAGATGTAGTTCCCGTTTTTACAAACAGAGACCCGGTTCGAATCCCCGCTTGGCACCACATTCAAGACAATGTTATTAAATTGCGCAACAGTACACAAAATTGTCGTTATTATTAAAGTACTCGCAATCCAAATCTGAATGGTTGGATTTGCCATTTCTGATATGCAAATTATCAATCCAAATCTGATAAGTTGGATTACAAAGCGCAAAAGAGGCACATATATGTTATTTTAAGCGCCTTGCAATCACGTCGTGACATGTAGTAGCAGTCGGGAGATGTAGTTCCTCTATTTATAAAGGACACCTAGTTCAAATCCCCACCGTACATGAAATAAAGGCAGTGTTTCTACAGTTCAGAAAGATGTCAATTCTGATGTATAAATTGTAACACTGGTGATCCAAAACTAGATGGTCGGATCCCAAAGAGCAGATACGCACACAGTTCTAGGCGCCAGGCTAGACTGACAAGCAATATGATAAGTCCTCAGAGTGACATCCAGGGGATATCTTCATTCAGCCCCGATTTGTCTGTCTTGAGTCTAAAAACCCATCTCTGTTCACATTTAAAAAGAAATTTAGAGACATCAGTGATTGTTGGAGGAATCCATGGTTGGTCAAGTACTGTCCAAAACAGATCAGAGGGTTGATGACCTACTTGCAAGAAGTGGTTAGTCAATTTTGTCGCTTGTTTGCAACAGCGAATAGAGCTTTTATGTTCAGAGATTCTTAACTTAATTTTCCTTGTAGTCATCCCTACATAATTCAATTTGCAAGGACATGTAATTAAGTAAATTAGATTCGAACTGTTACAGTTCGTAAACCTTCTGAGTTGCCACGGTCGGTCAGTGCCTATGTCGATTGTGAGTGTCTTGGTCGTTTGAGGGCAGGCCGCACAGTTGCCACATGGATGATGTCCCATAACTGCAGGCATGTCCCATAGGGTACCGACTGCTCGTGGGATATCTGTTTTTGGTCTGGTATGTACCAGCTGGTCCTTCAAATTCCGCCCTCTTTTAAATGCAAACAAAGGGAGGGGCAACGTGTCAGTGCCCGTATTTAGAATCTTCCAATGTTTTTTTACAATTTTTTGAATCTTGTTGGAATATGTACAATATGTATTTACGCAGGTGATTCTCTCCTGTTTAGGTTTTGGAGGTGCCAATTCCAAAAGACCCTCTCTGTTATTATTGGAGGCCCTTTTCTTGGCATGTCGAATCAGGTGTTTTGGATATTTCTTAACCAGCAGATTTTTCTCAAGTACTTGCGAATGTTCATAGAAAGCAGATTTTGTTGAACAATTCCTCTGAATACGGACGAATTGCCCAAAGGGCAAATTGTCCCTAAGTGCTTTAGGGTGAAAACTTTCGTAGTTTAACAGGGAATTCCTTGCCATTGGCTTCCGGTATAACTCCGATTGTAATCCCCCTCCAGACGCAGAGATCAGTAGGTCTAAAAATGGTAGTTGATGTTTGTCGAATTCTATAGTGAATTTAAGAAATCGATTCCTATCATTTAACCACACATGGAATTGGTGGAGTTCATCAGCGGTGCCACGCCACACCACCAGGATGTCGTCTATATACCTCTTCCACACTCGCAGACAACGAAGATGGGGATTCGTGTCTGCGAGTATGTGTGTCTGCTCAAATTTATGAACATACAGGTTAGCGAGACTAGGAGCAAAAACACTGCCCATGCTAGTCCCGCTAACCTGCAGATAGATCGACTCCTCAAACTGGAAAAAATTCTCAGTCATGGCCACAGTGGCCAAGGTCATAATAAGTCTGACAGGCGTGATGGAATTGAGGTCTCTATTGGTAAGCAGTTCTTCAATTACCTCCAACGTCTCTGTCTGTGGGATCGAAGTGTAGAGACTTTCCACATCAAAAGACACTAAAAAATCCAAATCCTCATTGAACTCAATGTCAGGGAGTACTTTCGGTAATATGTAAAAGTACGGCATTTTGGGGTTCACAGTACAAAGATATTGGGATTCTTTTTGGGTGATCCATCGTGATCTACCGCCTCCTCAAAAGTCAAGACTTTAGCTGGTAATCCAATAGTCGTCGGGTTAAAGGTTGAGGTTCTCTTGAGTCCAGTATTCTCTGTCTCCTCCCTTTGCAGGCAACCCTGTTTGTTAGCAAACAGATAATGGAGCGGTAGATCACGATTTGAGACAACTGTATCACCAACCATGTAACTACTTTGTGAATCTGTCAAAACAGGAACAAGAGGCAGTGAGGAGTTTGGCTAATTTGGAATCTCTGATAGTCAAACCAGCCGATAAGGGCTTTACCATATTACGCTGTGCTTCCAAGGCGGAATGATTAAGATTAAGATTGAATTAGTGAGAGAGTGCGGCGCCGGATGCGGCGTGTGAGAGACTGGTGTAATGTGGAATAGGAGGCAGTCCATACCTATCTAAAACATTACTTTGTGGGGACTGTTCCTTCCTAGCAAATGGGTGAGTGAATTCAAAATTATATACCTGTGACAAACCACGATTGTCCAGCACTTGTCGATATTTTATAAACGGCTTGTGGTTAATTCAGAAAATAACATTACAATTAAGACAGTGTCACCACTATTGACTGTGCTTTTTCTGTTTTGCCTTTTTTTTATATACCCATATATTTCCTCTTTCTGTCCTGGCTGATCTTCTGGACTTTAAGCTGGGAAGACGAGTAGATTTACACGTATCAGGTAATATTGTTTACCTTTTTAGGTCGAGCTGGAGTTAGCATCCAAAGGATGCGTCCAGCTGGAGACCTAATGTTGCCTGTCTCGGGGGAAGGAAGGACAAGAGGGTGCCACGTGCTTCTCTTGTCCTGGATTTCACTGCGTGCACGCGCACCCACACTCACGCATGCGCACATCACAGCCACACGCATACACAGCCACACGCATACACAGGCACACACACACACACACCCCCCCCGTCGCCGCCGCGCCTACACTCACACTAGCGCACCTACACGCACACACAGAGACCCCCCACACACACACCAGCGCACCTACACTCACACACGCACACATACAAAGACTCCCCTCCCCCCGCCGCCGCCATCGCACACATACACACACAAGCGCACCCCCCTCCCCCCTAGAACTAAGCCCCACTTACCGCCATTCGGGACTTCAGTAGCCGACTTCGGTAGCCGGGGCTCTCCCTCGGGCATGGGAGCCCCGCTCTCAGGTACTCCGTAGGCGCGTGCGCAGGACTTCAGAAGACGGAAGTCCCGCCCAAAGGAAGTGGCGCGACGTCTCCTCCGTGTTTGCCTGTCTTCCTGCCTCGGCGGCCGCCAATGACAGCGGGCCCCGAGCAGGGAGGCGGGCACAGCGTCTCCCGTCCACAGTACAGCGAGGTAGGCTCTCGCTTAGAGAAATCAATTGTTTGTTGCACTTCGCATTGCGCAGCATTTTCTTCCCTCGCTCCCTTTGCACCTTGCATTTTGTTTTTCATTTCCTCCCTTTATCCCTAAATTTGTGTGTCTTTCTTTTCCTTCTGCCCTTGCTCTCTGCTTTTGTCAAGCCTTTGCTTGGGACCTCGCATTTTTGAACCCTTTCTTTGATGGTTCCCTCCGCACTCCGCCCCCTGGTTCCTCCATTCCTGCATATTTTGGGCACTCCTTTGATCCTGGCTCCCGAGCGCGTCTCCCGAAGCATCCTCCTCCTGTTCCTTGCAAAAAGCTCTCCCCCGGGCCTTGGCAGCGGGCCCTTGGATCGGTATGCGCTATTTCCGCGAGTTTACATGAAGCACTCTCTTGTTTATTTAAACCGTCAAATATTTGAGCCCTGGTGCCCGACACGGGGAGCCGCTCCCGCCTCGGGCTGTGAGTGGAAAATGTTACCGTGCAGCGCGCGGAGCGGCGCATTCATCGAGTCGGGGGGGCTTCTGGGACAAACGCACGGTCATCTGGGCTTCTAGCCGCAACGTCACAGGCTTATAAAGACGTAACATGGCTACAAAAATGCAAACTTTGAAACTCCACTGGTCCATACGAAAATGGCACAAGTTAAAGACGGCTGGGCCGCTGAAAGGGTATTAAATCACAAGCAAGGTCACTTCTGTATAGGGCAAGCACCTGATTCCAGGCCAATAGACTTTGCCTCTAGTCCGTAACTTTTCAACAACAAATTACTGTTTTTAGGTGCAAGTCTAATCAGTTCAATAGAAACTAAGTAAGACTACAAAACCCAGAATGCATTAGCTTAAAACTTGAAAGTCCAGGACTGGGAATAGTGTCTGTAATGACCTGGATGGACGTGGTGACTCTACTCATGTCGGCAACAGTCCTCATCGCCGACTATTCCGTGCAGGCAGTGTCATGCCATCAATGATGCAGTCAGTGCAGTGGACATGGGCCCAGAAAGAGAGGGCACTCACTCTATTGACTGATCCTAATTATCTGAATTACTCCAGCGGCGTAACAACTTATGGGGGGCTCCCTGCAAAGTACCTGGATGGAGAGAGGGGCATCTTAGTGGCGCACAGTGTGGGAGCGGGCCCCTGGAGCTCAGGGCACCCCTGCCCCCCCCCGCATCGTGGGGCTATTGTTACACCACTGTCCAGGTCATGGGGGAAGGCATGGGCTACATTGTTTCCTGTGATTGGATATCCCGTTGCCGAATGTCACACATATGTCTTTCTAAAGCATAACTATGTACTAACACAAGTACTAATAATAATAATAATAAACAATTTATAAAGCGTATGACTACTTCCACTGAAGTGTTCCAGTGCTAATGCGAGATAGCTGCCAAAATGAGAACAGCTTGGAAAGAAAAAGCTACCTTAAAAGCCATGTTTTTAACTTTTTCTGAAACAGAAGCTCTCATTTAGCTAGTTGAACATATAGTGGAAGAGAGTTCCATAGCTTGTTTGTTCTGTTTTACTGGCATTGAAGCAGATAGATCTCGTACAATAATACAGCATGTGTCTGTGTATATTTACCATTTAATTTTTTGCAGGAACTGCAAACTTGAATGTGCATGTGGTGGGTTCGGGTGCGCTCTAAAAAAAAAAAAACCCTGAATCAGTGTTGTCTCTTGCGATCACAGATCTGTCAACTGAATCTTTTAAAGTCCACAGGAGACACGTTTTATGCAACAACAAGTTTATTTGCAAGGCGCAACAGCCCCCGAGGTCCTTCTTCCTCAGCAATTGCCTGCTCTCTGTCCCCTGGATTCTACACTCCAGAACAAGCTGCTGAGTTGTTAAGATACAACAGAATCATAACAAACAATTGGAACACAAGAGGGGAAGGGTGGGCCTAACTAATAGTACTCTCGCTAGCGGCTTAGTTAATCCTTTTATGTTACCTTAGACTTTCACATTACCGCGTCATATCTAGTGTGTGATATGTACGCATGACCAGACTGTGTGTGGATCTGTTCTTGCATTTTCATCATAATAAAATACAATGAACATAATCTTCACAAAAGTTATTTACAAAAGTTTAAGCTATTGCCATTATAATTTACAATAACCTTTATTTACGTATTAATTATTTAAAAAATTACAAGCCATTGTTATTTGTAATATCAATACATCTAAGTCATGTAAATACAACACATATTGCATTACAAATGCTATAGGTGTCTCATTTGCGAAAGTTAAAACTATTGGCATTGTAAATGACAAAGCTATTAATTTCGCTATTTTCAAAACCAACACGTAAATAAAAAAATGGTCATTTACAATACCAATAGCTCAAACTTTCCTAATGCGAGACCTATTGCATTGCAAATGCTTGTTAACATAGCAGTAGCATTAATGGTCCTGAGGAAGCAGCGGGAGACCTATAGGCTCCAGTGACTGCAGAAACATGTCGACCTAATATCTTCGTTAGTAGTTATTTGTTACACTACTTTTTGCACTGTTTTTACCGATTTAGGAGTGTGAGGGTGTATATTAAAGTTGTTTTCCCCTATCACTACCTAATTTTAGAGCTTTTTCTCTTTTCTTTTTCACTTCAACACTTTTCAGCACTGTTATCCAGTTCTTCACTAGACACACCTTGTTCACATCTGTGGTAGTTTGTTTGGGACACCCTTGACTTGGTTATCAATATCTGCCAAGTCTGTTGTGGTTTCCCAACCTTGAAAGGAACAAGAGATCCCAGATGATGAAGGGTGGTCTCGATGGTGGACTGATGGGAACTCGTTCGAATTGATAGCTTTTCCCATTTCCTGTCTATTGGGTACATGATTTGATCGGTCATTTCTGACTCACTGCTAATTTTCGTTGGTGTCATTACGCCACTGTCCACAGCTCACAGAGATATGAGAGCCCAAATGTGAAGAGGTCCGTGCCTGCCCCATAGTGACCTCCCTCAATGTCAATACTACACGAGCAGCCAGTGGCCTGAATGCAAAGAAGCTACCATGCGAGAGCGCTAGCAAAAAAGAGAAAGAGTATGTGAGTTCACACGGACGAATGAGGGGTCCACTGTAATACACACAAGAAGAAACTGGTCATGCCCTGGTACTAGAGGACATGGGATTGTGAGTACCAGATCTGGTGCACCCGAGGCATGCTCTTGCACAGGAGAAAAAAAGAGTTACTGATTAGGCTTCATAATACATGAACACTTTCTCACTGAAGAACTCACATGACGCTCTTTAAGAGTGAATCACAGAACTACACAGAACCCTATTTTCCGGGTTCGCTACTTACACACCTACACCTAGTTCCATCGCAACACGAAGAACCAATTTGCAAGTTGCCACCGCGTCTGCAAAGCAGATGACAATATAATCCTCAAAAATAATGCTTGTTAAGTAGATTCAGTCTGGACTGACAGTTAAGAACGTTTGGCAGAGCCCTGATGGGTAAACAAAGGTTTGTTAAGCCTTTCCACCTGCACATATGTCTCTAGCCCCCGCCTTCCACAGTAACTTTTTTCTTTTACTCTTCGCCAGCTGCTTTACATTCCATGGTATCAAACACATGAAGAATCATTGTGTTGCATATGCTAAACATTTGGAGAAGCAATAGCTCTGCTTCCCACACTTTCCTGGCGCCACTCTCAAGTGAACTATTTGCCTGCCAACAGCTATTCTGAAGTGATAGCTGTCTTCATATTCAATGAGAACCGATGCACCATAGAAGAACCATCATGAATCCATGAACAAGCTATCGTCCGCCAAGAAGTTACAGTTAAAATCAGCATTTACAAAGCTAAGAAGAGTTACAGCGGTTACATCTTACCCAAGACTTCACTTTCCTGGGTTCTCCTAAAGAACTTGTCCTTCCATTAATTATAAATGAATGCAGACATTCCGGGCATGCAAGGGTGACTTAATTAGGGACAACACCATCTCACAAGCTCTGCTCAAAAGAGAATCACCGTCAGTAGGACACCCGTAAGATTAAAAAAAGCCTCCTTAGCACTCTGAAGCAACTGCCAGACCATCTACATTAGACCTGTTACCTCCCTGGTATCCTTATGCAGAGTCAGGCCCACCTTACCCATAAACCATCTGCCCTAGCGTGTTCCAGTCATGACATGAAATAACATTAGCTGTTTTGCAGTAGTCCAAACATATGCCACCCTCAACCCGAACATAACCCTCACACTGTCATGTGCCAGTACATAGAGGTGAATTCTCTGCCTCTCTGCTGAAGAATGCCATATTCTGAGGTTATCCTGAGAAAGAGTCAGAAATTCCTCAACAAATTTCCAGGTCACTCAAAGGCAGTCTTCTGAAAGTCAAGTACCACAGACGGCACCACATGACTCCAGTATTGCTCCTTTCTCAATGCACATCTTAACTGTTTTGGACTGTAACAACAATCTGTCACAAGTACCAGCAAGGTGTACTGAACCCAAACTGTCCAGGCATGGCCCTACACTGTATGCTGTAGTCATTTTAAGCCAACATCTTGGACACATCATTAATTAGTGTTCACACCGAGGCCCACTAGTCAGGTTAAATCATGAACTCCTGTGACGATGTCCTCTTGTACCCGGCATCATTCAGCAAACTTCCACACTGTCATGCCGACTGACTTTAAGACTGTAATAGACTTACAGTTGTGCCTCTTGTTTGATTTTTGCCAGTTGGCTAGTATAGCCTCTTATTTGCTTTTGAAAGGATTGTTATCTTTATAAGGACCTATCATTTTGGCAGCACTGACCCTCATCATTGCTCTCACCATCCATCACCCCAGTGACCAAGCTAATGAAGAAAATTGGAAGCAGATGCCCTCATGTTTGGTATCAACAAATTGCCTGTGTTGTGCTACCCTGTGCAGGACGGTCTGCTCCACACCGACACAGCACAGGGTAATAGAAAAAAAGGATGGGTTAGTAGTTTTTAATAAGAGTCTTCTGCAGAGAAGTTGAAATAATAAAATGAATGTGTGCTGCTTTAAGGAAGTAGGCCCAGTGGTAGGAGGATTAAGAAGGTTGTGAAGTGGGTTTCTAATTATTTTATAAGTGAAATAGCAGTGATGTTAGGGTGAGTTGTTACAGAAGAGGGGAAGTTATCTGATGTTGGGTGTGCAGGTTCAGTAAACTATTGCCTGCACTGTATCATACTGTTTTTTTCCCTTCATGGTCATTTGTCCCACCCCATCGGTTCTAATATCCTTTTCATCCTTCTGAGATCAATAAAACTAATATAATTGAATTGTATAATAATGAAGATATTTTGTATCCTGCCAGGCTACCCCAGGTGAAGGTGTGCTTTACAATTACATGGAGAGAGTGTTTATGATGTCCATTAATTTCTGTGTGTGAGTTTTGAGAGCGCAATCAATGTTGAGGTAACATTCAGGAGAATTGTCAATGGACATAGGTCACCATTTGTTTGGTCATGGGGTGACAGGACCGTCAAAGACGAAGACCAAAGTCTTCTTGATGTTGAGTATTGTCCTTGTAATAGCAATAGCAATATGTGCAAAAGCGGTCATCAAGATCTAATCAACGTGATTATGTGCACTTAGAAAAGGGTTTGGCTTAATGAAGCTTTTTGAGGAACTTCACAAGAGTAAGTTTTTATGGAAGAAGTGAAATATAAGCAGCGCAGCGAGCGTCACACAGCTATACGTAGTTAAAGAATAGTGCAGGCCAAAAACTTGTGCTGATGTAAAAGAGGTGAAGAGTTTACTTCCGAACAGAGCGCATGACCTATAAAGTCATAGTTAAAGGAAAACCTGTGTTTGACAAGTTTGCAGGAATTTATGGCCTTAAGTATTTTGTGTTTTCAGTAGACTGTGACATGATTAGGCAATGAGGGCATGAGATTGTATTAGCCAAAAACACACAGAATCTGATAAGAGTTCTTAGCACATTGATAAAGCACACCAACAGATAAATATCCATTCAAAAGTAGAAGAATACTTAGATAAGCATTGTTAGCACTTCAAAAACGGATATGTTTAGAATTGGTTAAAATTTAGGGTCACAGGTGATCTCCTGTTTTTCCGTAACAAATGTGTACCAACTGCCTAGTAATTCATTATTTTAACTTTTGTAACTAGCATTGTTTAACTGTGTATAAAAATAGCTGCCTGTGAAGCAGCAAATTGAAACCGCCTGTGTACTTGTGTGAATACAGTCACTCTCCCTGCCGCTACAGTAAATAGCTGTTTTTACATTGCCAAGAGCATTTCAAGCAAGCCTAGTGTAGAGGTATCTTTTGCCTGCACCTGCTGCATAGATCATTGTGTATCTTTAATGAGGTAAGTAGACACCATCTTCTCTAAATTCCGCTATTTAGGGGGGGACGAGTAGGGTCCGTAGATTGCCGTCTTTAAAGTGAGGACAATGCAGAATTTGTTCCATGTTTTTGTATATATTGTATGACATGTTTCTATTAGCAATGGTAAATACAGATGTAGATATAAGAGAGATAAGGGTATCGCAAGCAAGATTATGTACATGTGTTGCACAATATTATTTTGAAGGCGCTACATAGTCAGTTAACGTGTTTATCCTAATATCAAGTTGGAAGTGGTCAATGTGCGCAATTTTAAGTCAGGTGGCCAATATGTGTTCCAATATTTGACATAGAGGGATAGCTGAGAGGCTGATGTCGCTAAACTTTACCTTCAGGTACGACCTGAGCACTCAAATTGCCATGTGGACCTAATGCCCAGAAGTCATTCCATGATTTGAGACACATGGTTTGAAGGCTATCCTCTCTAAGCTCAGAGAGAAGTGGCCAATGGTTTCTGACTGCATTTACTGTGTACAGTGGAACAATGGTGATTCACATTTAGAAGTAGTTGAAGTGTTTCTAAAATGTTGCCGGTGAATGCATGTGTGCGCATGTGAATGGAAATGTGGTCACAGAGTAATGATGTTGTTGCATAATGTTATTGTAATTCACAATGTTTAATATATGATTGTTTTGGCTATTGTCAGATTTTCTTGTTTGTAAGAAATGCGAGAAATGATGGAGACTCCCCTAGTGCATATGCAAAAGACCTTTCCAAATGATCTGAAAAAATTGCAAAAATATTGTCTGGAGTGGTTTAAAGCTATATATATATACATATATATATATATCTATCTATCTATCTATCTATCTATCTATCTATATATATATATATCGCCAAAGGAAGGGACATTTAATGATTAGATATTAGCGCATATTGTTACTGATCTTAGAAGTAAATTTGGAGGAGCCAAACTGCAGAAGCGAGAAGCCACCTTAGCTTTATGGGGAGTCTTTTGTGAGAAGTCTAAAGACTCCTCAAAAGTTGATACCCCTAGTACCCTGTTCGCTCCCCCATCTCCATTAGACCCTATGAGTACTTCTCCCTAGGTACTTGGTATATATCTGCTGACGCAGCTACCAGAAGTGTAATATGCAATGTAATATCCGCAGTGGAATATGAGAACCCTGAAGTTAAGCTCTCTTGACAATCCTCAAAAGAACTCCCCAATGTCGTCCCACAGATGTTAGAGCCAAGACATACACGTACTCCCAGACATCAGGTAAAGGTGGGTGACTCTCCGTTTTGAGGTCAGCTAGCAGCACAATTCACACTGCATTAAGATCCAGCCTCTCTCCAGAAAGACAGAGGTGAAGAACAGAGTCCGGGAGACAGTTAAGAGCAGAGTCCACGAGACAGTGATGACCAGTCACATATTTCATCAGCAACATCACACTTAAAACAGAAGAGAGACACAACAGGAAGGGTTGTTAGGGAACAAATGTCTACCCCACAGTAAAGAAATACAGATGATGCTAGGAATGCCTATGTGGACAGGGCTCCTAGTTTGGCGCGATGGCCAGTATCCCAAGAAAGAAATAGAGTTGAAGATAATCAACCACTTTGGCAGTAGGAGAAAGGGAACTTAATAGTTTCACCAGAAAGTGTACAGGAATGGTTGTCACAAAGTGAGGGTTGGAGAAATGCGAGAGAAGGATATTGTGATAACCTTTCAGGACAAGTTCAGGGAAGTTTTGGGAGGATGTCAAATAGAATAGAGGCCATACATAGTTGTGTAGATAATATGGGTGGAATGCTTAGATCCCCAAAGACTAGGCACTCCACCTATGATACTAGCACTCAAAGACCCCTTATCGATTTAGATCACACAAAGGGTGCAAAGTGATTGCCTTATCGCATTGACACTAGAGAAGGAGAGCACACAGAAATCCACTCACAATGCTGACGTAGCTATTTTTAGCATTTACTCCACCATGCTCTTGTGTTAATTTAAACTGGAAGGAACAGGTGTTCTGTTCATTCAGAAAGTGAATGTGCAATAACGACTCCTTTAAATCTTTTTTGTCTTGACATTTTTGCTGTCTGTTCGAGGATAGAGGTCAAAAGTCAGCTTATCTGTTACTGGAAAGTGTTTTTTACTTTTCTTTCTCTTATTAGTTAGTGCTTTTTGTCAAGTGAGTTATCTGACAATATGTTTTTTTTCTAGCACAACATTTAAACAGCTTGTAAACGATTAGTATAATTATTTCAAAATATATCATGAATGATGAAAGAACTTTGTTTTGTAATTTAGAAGTGTGGTGCAAACAAAGTTTACATAAGACAAAATCAATCGCACCACTTTCCCAGACTCGATTCCCAGACATTGTACACTATATAGTTTTAAAACCACATGTCAGGGGGACATTCTGTGAGCATTTCAATGTAAAATCTGCTGATTGCAAATGACAAAGCGATGCTTTAGTTATCTATTTATTAAAAGTGACATTTTTTAAACCTGATTTCAGAAACATTCCTGCCCCTGCACTGATGACAATGTGGTTAATGAACTGAGGCAAGTCAGCGGTCTTGTGTATCCTATATGTGGCTAGATTTGTACTATATATGGAGTAAAAGGTTAACCTATTAAACTAAACAAGAGTTTTCTGTACAGCAGACATGCTGAACTCGTGAATTTGAAGGTGCTCTCATATGTGATAAAAAAGAAAATGGCCTATCAGTGAATTAAAATACTTGCCCAGGATCACAAAATTTGAAACCAGTTTATGGGTCAAGAGCATTATAATTAGGTTAAGTAGATAATTTAAGTCACTACACCTGCAGGTCTAGTATCATTTTTAGGATTTTTCCAGGCATGGAGCCGGATATATTCTCTAAAACTAGGAAACCACAAGCAACAGAGCATCTACGGTTGATACGCATGATTTTACATCGCATGCCATCACAACGCATTTTTAGAAACTACATTTACAACGCATTCCATTACAAAGCATACCATTACAACGCATATTACTTTTAGGGCAACAGTAGGGTAAGTGTTGGATAGTGTAGGGGTAAAAATTACGTTCCCACTCCAGTGAGTGCAACAGTAGGGTAAGTGTTGGATAGAGTAGGGGTAAACATTACTATTCCCACTCCAGTGAGTGCAACAGTAGGGTAAGTGTTGGATAGTGTAGGGGTAAAAATTACTATTCCCCATTACTTACCTTATATTGCGTTGTAATGACATGCGTTGTAGTGACATGCGTTTAAATGATATGCGTTGTAGTGACATGCGATGTAATGGCTGAGTTGTAATGGCATGCGATGTAAAGGATGTTGTGTTGTAATGACTGCGTTGTAAAGGTAGTGCGATGTAATGACTGCGGTGTAAAGGTTGATTCCCACCACAGAACGTGCAGCAATCAGTAATGCCTCAAGTACAACAAGTGCTGCCACAGCAAAGTTATCAACCATACCCAATGGTAACTCCACCTCAAAGTGGACAGGGATGTGTAATTTTGAGAGAAGGAAATCCTTTCCAGACAAATTATGTGGAAGGATATACACAATGAGGGTGCCCACAGAGTATTTCCATGTGTCCAGTATTGTCAGTGACGCACAGGCCAGATGAGGAACCTACTGTGACGGTAGCTATCAATAACAAAAGGTATGTATTCCTCATAGATACAGGAGTAACTCGATCTTGTATTAGAGAGGGAGACTTTTCAATTTCTTTTAGATCAATGGACATTATTTATTATTTGTGTATTTTATATAGCGCGCAGCTACCCCAACGGGGTGTCCCGGCGCTGGTGAGAAGATAGTTGTGGGAACAGAAGAGGGAATCCTAGCAGAACAAAAAAGTTTTGAGGGATCTGCGAAATTCGGGTTCTGACTGAATCAGACGGAGGGAAAGAGGAAGTTTATTCCAGTGATTGGTGGCGCATACTTGGAAGGTTTTGCCTCCAGATCGAGCTTTTTTGAATCTGGGAGTGACTAATAGCTGTTTGGTATTGGAGCGAAGGGCTCTAGGGTGACTATATGGACAAAGACTGGAAGTAAGGTAGGCTGGTCCTAGGCCTTTCTGGGTTTCTCTGGGTAGGTAATGAGGGTTCCGTTTACTAAACCAGTGGAGCTTGAAATAGGAGGGAGGTACATTGATGGCTGTTTTATATTTTCTCCAGCTGTCCTAGCTAATCTTTTAGGAATAGATCTTATGGGCAAGTTAAATCTGACCATTCATTTAGATTTTTTTTTTTTTACATACATGCCACCAGAAGATGATATATTATATGCTCTAGATGGGATCTCTCTTCGCCTTCCACACAAACGTACTCGATTCCCACCCCCGGTATCTGTTTGCGGCATACAGGGTTCACCCAGAGGTAAGCCTGTCTTTTTGTCCCACTCCCGTTCCCCTCGATGGACCGTCATAGGTACCAGGGAGGACCGGAAAACAAACCTCTGGCATAATCATTGGACCAATATTAGTTCTTCGACCAGGCCACTAATGCGGACCAGATCATATTGGCACTCGCTTCATCACAAACAATGTCTGACTGACTGATCATCATAATATTTTTTACCCAATCAGCAAATCTGGGTGGAGCCTCCGACTTCCATTCTCTACATATTCCTCTCCTGGCGATAACTATCACGTAGAACAAGAATTGTGAAGCAAAGTTGTTCATATTGTATCCCGGTGGTAGACCAAAAAAAAACAATCTAGGACAGCATACGATCGGCGTTGATAGGACCTCCACTAAAAAACTACATACAGCCGCCCAATATCTGTGGATCCCTGGGCAGTCTATAAACATATGTTGATCGTCCGCTGCCGGATGTTTACATCTGGGACAATAGTAGTTATCCGATGTCACCTTGGATAGTTTAGCCGGGGTCCAATATACCCTGTAAGCTATACACAGGTGATTTCTCCTCAGGTTTGTTGGTTTAATTATTCTCTGAGACATAGAGAAAGAGTCACTCCATATTCTCTGTACCTCCACACGATTTTCTGTTAAAACATTACCCCAAAGGTTCGCCAGTTCAAAATCCAAGCTTTCTTTTCCTCCAACGAGTGTCCTGTACCAAAAGGAGACCTCCCATTTCCAAGCTCCACCCCTACAGATGGAATATAGGGGCAGGGTATCCACTCCAGTCCCCCATGATTGTCTTTCCCACCATGCAGAGAGCAGATAAAACTTAAATCTGGTTAGGGTCCCGTTAGTTAGATTAGTAAAGGACTCCCAATTCATAAGCTGAGAGTTTAGGCAAAGGTCACCCCACGTCTTAAAACCAGCCGCTTTAAGTGGCTGTGACAATTGATCTAACAGACAATCCGGGGTACATGGGGAATCCCAAATTGGAGCCTGTACATTATAGTAGGGTATCCCCAAAACTCTCCGGATGTATCCCCCGTTCTTAAGAGCCGCCAACAAGATCTTAAGGCGGACTTTTTTGTAAAGTTTTTGGTCCCCGAATTTAAAAAGAAAAAATTCCAGACCCTGTGGCTGATCATTGCAACATAGCCTGAAAAAGGCGGCCCTGTGAGGAAGAATCTAATTTATTGGCCAATGTTCTAAAATTCTTAAAGTGGAAGGCGTGACAATATAAAAATAAATCGGGTAGGGCCAAACCTCCTATCTTCAGCCCTCTCCTCAATTTCTTCAAGGCTATCCTGGGTGTTTTTGCGGCCAATATGAAAGATCCAATCTTCCCTTGAAGGTTCGCGATATCCTTAGGATTAAATGGTAGTGGGATAGTATTAAAAAGGAAGGTTATTTTAGGGAGAATAGTCATTTTCACAAGATTGACTCTCCCATATATATTCAGTGGCAAGCTTCCCCATCTTAACAATATCTTACATACTTCCTTCGCTACCATCTGCCAGCTGATCCTAGGGATATCCATCAACTTTTGGGTTAAATGTATTCCCAGATACCTAATCTTTTGTCTAGCCCCCTGTATGGCAGTTAAGTTATTCCATCCCATTATAGCCACTCGTTCTGCTCCCGAATACATTAGTTATTCGCGCTCAGCCTTATTGAGCCTACAGCCACCCCCCTGCACTTTTGCCCCTAGCCTGAATTGTCAAGATGCACCGTTAAAATGTCCCAAATGTGCTCTTACACTAGACTCTGTTACCTCGGTCACAGATTCTTCCTCATCCACTTTTTGGGACACTCCGCCTATTTTACATCAGGCTTCCTTTTCTAAGTCGAAATGCCTTGAGTTGAACTTCCTTAGCATCAATTGCCGATCTCTCCCTAAACACAGGAGAGATATCTTTGACCTCCTTGAGTCATCTAGCCCGGCTGCCATGTTTGTTACAGAAACATGGCTTAACGAGAGCTCCGGCCCTGACATCGCCATGGCCCTCCCCAACAACTACACCTTTGTGGGGAGAAACCGTGCTCTCAAGGAGGGTGGAGGGATTGCTGTTATTTTTAAAAGAGATTTTTCCTGTTCATGGGAAGACCTTGATTTTTCGGGTTGCGAAGCAGGTATCTTTAAACTTCTTCTTTCTCCTTCTTTCACTCTGACAGGAATCCTTATTTACCGTCCCCCTGGGTCAGCCTCTGCATGGGCCTCTGCTCTTCCTGAGCTTATTGCCCCTCTGATTGTACAATCCACTAATCTCCTTATAGTGGGAGATTTAAATATCCATTTTAATCAAGTTTCTTGCCCCATAAGTACACGCCTATTATTGGATTTAGCTGCCTTGGACCTTCACTTACTTAATTCAGGCCCTACCCATAAAGCAGGTAATTTATTAGATCCCCTTATTTCAAATCTCAAGTGTATTATTTACCACTCCTCTTCTCCTGTTATCTGGTCTGATCATTTTATTATTGATTTTTCAATTAGGATTCCCACTTACTACTCTTCCACGAGGTTAGACCCTCATAAGGCGAGTAGGAATTGGAAACGACTAGACAAGGATAAGTTGAACATCTGCCTTGACATTTCCAAACCTACGTGCCCCATTATCACCACGAAGGAAGTGTCCATCGTCAGCTCTTGGTTGACATCAGCCCTAGATTCCTGCCTTCCTACTCAGAGAAATAAATCTCAGATTCATCACCCTCCGGCCACTTGGTTTAATGACTCACTTCGCTCGGAAAAATCCTGTTGCAAAAAATTGGAACGCATTTGGCGCTCCAATTATTGCACGACTAACAAAACAAGATACAAGGACGCCTTGCGGTCTTACCATTCTGCTTGTGATACCGCCAGAGCTAATCATGCCAACATGACCATACTCAATGCCCAAAATCGACCAAAGGCCTTGTTTAAGGTGGTAAAAGACCTTTCAGGCATGTCCTCTGCGCCTAAAGATCCCTGTCTGGACTTAATCCAATGTAATGCCCTGGCAAAAATTTTCCTGGAGAAAATAAATAAAATCTACGCTATTTTCAATGCTACTTCTACTGTTTCTTCCACTTCCGTGTCCTATTTACCCAATTTTGGTCCTAGCGATACACTTGATCCAACTCCCATGGCCCCTTTTCTTCACTCTTGGGAGCCGATTTCGCTTTCACTTTTACAAAACTACCTTAAAGAAATTAAATCTGGCTCTCCCCTGGACCCCATGCCTCCACAAATACTGCGTACTATGGCTCCAACCACACTCCAAATTATTCTGAACCTTCTAAATGCTTCTTTGATTGAAGCTACGGTCCCCAACGAATGGAAGCATGCGATGGTGGTCCCACTGATAAAAAAGGCCAACGCGGACCCTAATAACCCTGCCAACTTTCGTCCCATTTCTCTTCTTCCCTGTTACTCTAAGATTCTGGAGAAACACGTTAATTCTCTTCTCACCTCCTATGTTGAATCTTCTAATCTTTTACACTTCTCTCAATCTGGGTTCAGGGCTGGCTTCTCTACCGATACCACTTTACTTGGTGTGTCTGAGACTATCAGAAGACAAGTGGACTGCGGGGAGACTGTGGCACTCATTCTGCTAGATTTGAGTGCCGCGTTTGACACCGTCTCCCATTCCATCCTGCTGTCCACCTTGAAATCTGTGGGTATTGATGGTGCCGCCCTGGCCTGGATTGCTAGTTTTCTTTCTAATCGTACTTTTCAAGTCTTTTCTTCCTCGTCTGTCTCCTCCATCTTTTCCTCCCCTCACGGTGTGCCCCAGGGGTCTATTCTCAGCCCTCTTTTTTTCAATCTCTATGTGAGACCTCTTGCTTTTCTGGCAGAACAAGCAGGCCTCACAATCTATTCTTACGCAGACGATACACAAATCGTCTATTCGCTATCCACCAATAAACATCTCCCTACGTCCTCCTTACAGTCCGGGCTGGAGCAAATTGCCAACTGGATGCACAGCCATAAATTAAAATTGAATGGCGATAAAACTGAGTTACTTCTATTCGGCCCTCTCACTTCGCTTTGGGGCCCTCAACATTGGCCTCATCAGATGGGTCCCACTCCTACCCCTTCAGCCTCAGTTCGCAACCTCGGGGTCATTTTTGACAACCAGCTGTCTTTTAAGCAACACGTGGTAAAAGTCTCTGCCACCTGCACTACCATCTAAAGGTGGCTGAGAAAAATCAGGTGGATGCTTCCAGCTGATACCCTGAGGATAGTAGTCCAGGCCCTTGTCACCTCACGCTTGGACTACGGGAACATTCTGCTTCTGGGTGCTTGTAAAGAGGTAACAAAGAAACTTCAGGTGGTCCAGAATTTGGCAGTCCGCCTTCTTTGTAACTTGCCTGCCAGGTCATCGGCCTCTATCCATCTGCGCGAGCTGCATTGGTTACGCATTGAGAGCCGAGTAAAGTTTAAAGCGCTCTGCATAATGCACCATATTAAAATGGGTAAAGCTCCTAAATATTTATCTTCCTTAGTCCAGCAGTATGTTCCGTCCCGTACACTGAGATCCTCTACACAAAACAAGTTTACGACCCCGCGTGTCAACAGAGCTAAAATGGGCGGCCGCTCGTTTGCTCTATTGGCACCCTCTCTATGGAACTCTATGCCCCAGTCCCTGCGATCTGAAACATGTTACCTGATATTCCGCAAGGGAATAAAGACCTGGCTTTTTAACACTTAATTCTGTATCCCACTCAACTCACTCATTCTCTGTTTATCTTTAGCGCCGGGAAACCTTCGGGTAGCTGTGCGCTCAATAAATGTAATTATAATAATAATAATAATAATAATATCCATTTTCTCCTTATTGATTTTGTAACCAGATAAGCTTCCAAATTCCTCAGCCAGTTCAAATAGCCGCGGAATTGCCTCAACATGGTTTGAAGTGTACAGGAGGAGGTCATCCGCATACAGAGCGGTTTTAAGCTCTAGATCCGCAATTTTAAAAGGTGAAATAATACTGTCGGTTCTAAGTGCACAAACAAAAGGCTCAATATAAACATCAAACAATAAGGGGGACAGGGGACATCCCTGCCTAGTACCTCTGGAGATGTTAAACCATTCTGATAGTCCCCCATTAACTAGAACTTTTGCTCGAGGGTTCCGATATAAGGATTTAACTCCTTCAATAAAGATCGATGGAAACCCGAACCTAGTCATAGTAGCCCAGAGATATGCCCAGCTGACCTGATCGAACGCCTTAGCAGCGTCGATTGCTATGATAGCAAGTGGCAACCCCCTCTCCTCCGCAAAATCTATGGCCCCTATTACCTGGAACGTGAGCTCATTGAGCTGCCTCCCAGGTATAAACCCTCTCTGATCTGGGTGTATAATCGTTTTTATGATTCTGGCTAATCTAGTGGCCAGTATCCGAGAAAAGATCTTCAAATCAGAGTTTAATAATGAAATTGGTCTATAAGACACAATTCTTTGTGTTTTTTTTTTTGCTTGGCTATCAAAGTTTTGGTGGCTTCTGACCAGGATAGAGGGATACTATCCCCTTGTATAAGAATTCTATTAAAAAGTGTCATAAGCACCGGAACAACTGTCTCTAAGATGTCTAAATATATCTCAACCGGCAGGCCATCTGGACCGGCGGCTTTACCTCGGCTCATTTTCTTAAGTTGTTCTCTTATTTCCCCCTCCGTAATTTCACTAGCTAAATATATCTTGTATAATTCAGACAACTGGGGTAGATTTCTCTGGTTTAACCAGGCACTAACTTCTTCTGATCCATGGCTAATCTCTTCTTGATATAGACCCTGCATGAACCCCCTAGCCTCCTCCCTAATCAACTCATCCTCTGATATCGATAAACCAGACTCTCTTTGGATCAACCTCTTGATATTATTTCTGACCCTCTCAGTCCTCGACTTCCACGCCAGGAGGGCACCACATTTTTCACCATTCTCAAAGTTCTTCAATCTACTGACCTCCCACCTTTCCTTGATAATCTTATCATTTCTCGCTTGAAACTCTGCTTGTAATTCAAGCAGCTCTCTCTCCAACTTGGGAATACCCTCCCTAGCTGTCAGAGCAGCCAACTGTAATTCTAGTTCTTTCTCCTTTATAGCTTTAAGATCATCTATTTTCTTTATTCTTAATAGTTTTCCTCCTGTGAATCATTAGTGAGCTCAGTAGCCCCCGTGGATATGCCTTAAAGGACTCCCAGACAACTTGTTCAGTAGAGGAACCTATATTAAAATTGAAAGTAAATTATTTTCTCTTTTAACTCTACCTTCACTCTTTCATCCAGAAAGAGTGTCCTGTCCAGTGTCCATCTTATCGCTATACTCTTAGACATCAGGTGAAATACTAATTCAACCACCGAATGATCCGAGATACCCAAGGGGATATGGCAAACCGATACTATATCTGCAAGCAACACATGATCTGCCAGGAAGTAATCTGTTTTAGAGTGTTGCTTGTACTTTTTGCTATAAAAAAAATACTCTCTTGTGGCGCCATATTTAGCTCTCCACAAATCAAGCAGGTTGAAATCTTTCATAATATTCCTAAGTGTCGAGACTGTTTTAGTTGGAGCACAGTATTTCACCTTGTAAGTCCGGTCCAATTGTTTATCAAAAAACAAATTAAAATCTCTCCCAAGTATGACCTGGGCCGAAGTCTGTAGTAAGCTAGCACCAAGTTTCAAAAGAGGACCAGGGTTGTCCTCATTCGGGCCATAATACACAGCACAGGTAAAAATTGAGCTGCATATGGAAAGTGTTGCCACGAGCCATCTGCCAGACTGGTCTGTGTCCCATTTCTGGACCTTAATCCCCTTATTTGCCCTGACAACAATTGCTACGCCTCTTGTACACCACTTCTGCCTTGAGCATAGTACATCCTGAACCCAACCCAATCTGCCAAAGACTAATTTACATGCTTTGGCCTCCAGGTGGGTTTCCTGCAGTTGATAAACTTGGGCTTCAGTATTTTCAAAAAATTCACAAACCCCAGACAATTTCCTTCCTCCCCCTAGGCCATTCACGTTCCAGGAGAGGAATTTTATACCGATTAACCTACTCATGACCTAACCCGTGACTGCCATACATCTAGAGCTTTTATAAAAAAATACAATTTTGCTTTGCATGAGGATAATTTTTCCATTTTACTTCCCGCCCCACCACCCCTTCTGTAACCCCACCCTAACCCTCCCCTGAGGAACCCACCCGTGATACCTGGCGTTGGTGCCACCTTTTAGGAACCCTCACAGAGGCGACACAACGGCTAATTTATTACCCAAAACAGCGAAGCAACATGATTCTATGGCTTTTCCTACTATGTATATTATTTATTTGTTTATATATATATATTTTTCCCCTTTATTTTGAATCCCTACTCCTCTACACATATATATATATATATATATATATATATATATATATATATATATATATATATATATATATATATATATATATATATACAATTATTTTTTCGTCATATTTTATCTTTCCCTCCTTCTCTTCCCACCTTTTTTTTGTGTTTTAATATTCCCCCTCGCCCTTTTTCCTTATGGTCTAAGGTAAGATTTATAAGCCTTTATTTATTGCCCTTTCATCTGAGATAGGAGGTCATCAACATCTTCGTGTTGGCTGCAGTTATACATTTTGTTCCTCCACATTATTTTCAATAGAGCGGGGAACTTCATTTGGGCTTGTGCTCCGAATGATCTTAGTTCAGGCATTCTGGAGCCCAGTTCCCACTGCCTCTGCGCGGTTCTTCCCCCAATATCCGATCGAATTTGATATGGGTTGGCCCGATGATGGAGAGTAGATCGAGATAAGCACCTACCTAAGATTAACTCCTTAACGCTATAGGTCTGGAAATTAACAAGAATTTTCCTAGGTGCTTTCCTGTCCGGATGCAGCCTGAAAGGGTCCCTATGCACCCTTTGTATCTCAGCCTCCAAATCAATATGAAGCCGATCTTTTAAAACTCCATCCCTTAATAATTTGCATACAAATCCTTTAATATCCTCCATCTCTTCCCCTTCGGGAATCTTCAAAATTCTAAGATTATTCCTGCAGGCTTGTATCTCCAGTCTTTCCATATCCATCAAAAGAGACCGATTCTGGGTCTTTAGGGCATCGATATCTTTAAAGTTCCCTTGAACAGATTCTGACAATGTGGTAACTTTAAGCTCGAATGATCCTGTCCGCGCGCAGATATCATCCAGTCTAGACTTCAGAGCATCAAACTTATCATGAATGCTTTTTTGATTATTCTCAGATATTTCAAACTTGGTCGTAAGGTCCCCCCTTAATGACTGCAATAAGGAACCCAAGCTGTCCCTATCACTGTTAGGATAGTCAGACTGCGGCAAACCCTCCTGGACCTGGACCTGCAACTGAACCTGGACTGGAGGTTGTGATTGACATTGGACATTACAGTCAACCTCTACTAGCTCTTGTAAAGGCAGAGGGTCCAGAGTCACTAAAGTAGCCACTAAAGGAGCCTGAAGAACTTGTGGAGGGGGGAGGTGATCGGTAAGGCTGACTGCTAATGGACCCGCAAATGGATCCACAATAAGGACCTCATTTAGGCTCTCCGCATTCCCTGAGTCCGGCATGCTTTCTAATGGTGTATAGCGATTTGGAAGCACCAAGGGGGGACCACCGGGCTCCTGGACCGATATAGCCGTGTCTGCTGCCACCTCAGAACCAACAGCCTACTCCATAATTTAAAAAAATGTCTTAAGTGGTGGAGTATTCTTTTGGGGTTGTTGAACCGCCTTAGGACCCTTTAGTTTTTTGATACCTCCGGATTTTTTCTTCCTTTTATAAGGGGTTCATGGTGTCGGACCCTCTCTCTCTCCACAGAGTCCAGTACACCCTTTGACCTCAATTCTTGTTGGTACCTCAATGATATCTGTTCCTATTTTCCTTCAGGGGTGATGGTGACAACTCTCTCCGGCCCAGGGTATTTAACACTATGGGATTTTTATTGCTGTTACAATTCGAAAAAAAATCCACCTGTAAGCTAGGGCTCTCTACCCTCCCCGAGCGCTGTACAACTCCCTCCCCCCCCCCCACTCAAGGGGTTAACTAAATGGACCTCAGCAGAATCCAGATCCATACAATCACACTTCAGCTCCTCCCCTGCTCGGAAACTCCTTACCGGGCTTAGTTGTGAGGAATTGGAATACTGTTGGAGATAGACTCTACAAACCATCCCACAAAACTGGGTGAACACAAGAGCAGCCCGGGCCCGGCACCAAAGACTACTCCGACGTTCTTCAAACCGCTGCGCCGCTGTGGAGCCTGCTTCCTGGAGTGCTTGCTCCGCCTCTGCCTCTGCCACACAAGGGGGTGGTGATGGACGGAGCATCTGAATCAACCAAACACTCACACCCAGTCAAAAGATCTGGGTTTAATCCATCACCGTTGGCAGTTCGGGCTGGACTGTTCCCATGAGGCACAGGGTCAGACTGATTTGCATATAGCCATGTCTGAACTGGGTGGCAGAGTGGGCTAAAGAACGGTGATGGATTAAACCCAGATCTTTTGACTGGGTGTGAGTGTTTGATTGATTCAGATGCTCCGTCCATCACCACCCCCTTTTGTACCGCTTAAGGTAAGACAGCATATTTTGAAGATGCTGCATTTTTTGACTGGTAGCCAATGCAATGTTCTTAAAGAGTGAACCGAATGGTTGCCTGGAGGAATGTCTAAAATGAGCCTGGCTGCTGTATTTTGTACCACCTGTAGTATTGCAACCATGGTCTCATTTGCTGCTGTCAGTAGAGAATTCCCATAGTCAAGCCTGCTTAGTACCAGGGCTTGGACTAGTGTTCTTCTGGATGAGATTGGAAGAAAAGGACAAATTTTACATAGTGTGCGCATGATGTGGTAGTACACACCTGTGGTAGTTAGAATATGATCTGTCATAGAAAGAGACTGGTCAATGTTTATGCCCAGGTTCTTCACAGATATGTTAGGTGGCGCAGGGCTGATCTTAGTTGAGAATGCCACCATTCGTTTGACCACAGAGCGGTAGCTTTACCCAACAGCAGTAGCTCGGTCTTATCTGTATTCAGTTTTAAACAGTTATCAGTCATCCAGTGTGGAATGACTAGCATTCCCTTTGCAAAGCGGTCTTTGGTTACATCATGATCCGAGTCAAAGGAGAAAGTCAGTTTAGTGTCATCAGCATAAGATATACTAGCAAAGCCATAAGGCTCGATAATCTTTGCAAGGGGTGCCATATAGATATTGAGCAAGGTAGGGCTCAAGCATGAGCCCTGTGGAACCCCATTGTCCAAGCTAATCTTGCAAGAGGAGTAGGGGCCTTGTGTGATCCTTTGGAATCTATCATCAAAGACGTTGACAAGCCATTTGAGGGCGGTATCCTGAATACCTATCTCGCAGAGTCTCTCTCTGAGTCTAGTGTGGGAAACAGTATCAAACACTGCGGAAAGATCCAGCAGCACGAGAATAGTAGGAGTTCCAGCATCCAAAGAAAGTTTCTATGAATCCATGACAGCTAGTAGCCCGTTTCCGTACTGTGTCCAGGCCTAAAACCAGACTGTGAAGGGTCCAGAAGTTGATACTTTTCAAGGTAAGCTATTAATAGTTTGTTAATTAGGCCCTCTAGTAGTTTGCCTAAAAGAGGCAACAGCGATATGGAACGGTAATTTGATAGAATGCTTGGATCCAGAGTTGCTTTCTTTAGGATCGGTAGGACATGGGCTGCCTTCCACTCAGAGGGGATGGTGCCCAATTCCACTGAGCCACTAAATAGGGCATGAATGGCCGGTGCAAGGTGTTTAGATAGTGAAGCCATAACTTTGGGTGGACAGATCTCGCGAGGGGAACCAGATTTAGCCATGTCTAGAATCCTCTGGACCACCTCTACAGAAAAAGATTCAAATCTGGTTAGAGATGGTGTGCCTGCTCCTTCCGAATTTATCATATCGCAGGAGACCCCAAGGTCACTCAGAGGCAAGGTGTTAAAGTTGAAATAAATGAGTGAAATCCTATCTTGGAAAAACAGAGTGAGGGAGTCACTTAGTTCCTTTTATACTACGGGGGCTGGGTTCATGCCTGAGGATTCGTAAACTTCCGCACAACCTTAAAAAGGGCTTTGGGAGCATTGCCTGCTTGTTTGACTTGGTTAATAATGAAGATCGTGGGTGTAGATCAAATCTTGGAGTGATAACTAGCCAAGCAAGTTTAAAACATACTTTGTCATGCAGATTTTTTGTGCTATGCCATTTCCCCTCAAGAATATTGCAGACCGGTTTTTCTATTTTGACCTCTGTCGTATATCAAGGGGCAGGGGCGCGAGGATGAGAGGAACCGATTTTTTAAAAAATATATTGTTTTATTCAAAGCCTCTGTTAGAGCTGTGTTAAAATGATCAAACTGAGTATTTATATCGGGACAGCTTGAGGGAGCAACACGTTGAAATGACTCGCTAAAGGAGTCCAAAGAGAGTAAGTGCTCGGGCCTTCTCCGTGGATTTTCCCCACGTCTGTTTTTCTCCGACTTGGTTTTTGATGAAGAGAGGATTTGAAAAGGGATTATGTAGTGATCTGTCTAAAGTAAGGGCCGGGGTGATTCACAAGAAACTGCCTCACTGTTGGTGAATAGCAGATCCAGTGTGTGGCCTGCTTGGTGGGTAGGGCCGGTGACTAATTAGTGAAAGCCTAGAGATTCCATATCGGCCATGAGATGCGTCATTTTGGGGTCATCCAAAATTTCTCCACGGTAATTGAAGTCACCCAGGTGACAAAAGGACTTGGTGGCCAGAACTTGTGGGGCTATTGCTTCCACCAGAAGTTGGCTGAAATAATAAAGCGCCTTTCCAGCTTTCTGTAGCAAATAGAGCTATTTTAAAGATGCCTAATTCCAAGGCTTCAGACATGATAGTACTAATACATGAGGCTTTAAGGGATTCTTTAAAAACTATGGCAATGCCCCCTCCAATTTTCAGCTTTCTGTCAAGCCTAATTAATTGATAGTTATTCGCAATGACTAGAGTAATGGCCGGTACGACGTTCGCATTCAGCCAAGTTTCTGTGAGAAATCCTATATCGGGGGCTAGGAAAGTGATGACATCCCATCCTACCGTGGAGTGTCTTGCTAAAGATCGCATATTGTAGAGGAAGCTTTTTATGATAGTTTTAGCGTCGATAGCGGAGGGAATATGTGATGGGGAATTAATAGGCAACTTGGGAAAGATATCAGTCAGATAGTCGTTCCTACCAGTAAAACTGAGTTTAGGTGTAGCGTATCCAGTGTCATGGTCAGGGGTTACCGCTAGATAGATTGTCACTTTGGAAATGGCAATAGGGACATGCCAGAGGACTCTCCAGATATTTGAGGAATGCTATTGTTACAAAGCTGACAATTGGAAACGTTCGATTTAATCTGGTAAAGAGATGCAGGTGTATAGGAAATTTTGGGAGAAAAGATACCAGTTTCCTCCATCGGACATGGGGTCCTTGCGACAATCAGGCACAGACGGGCGCAGACAGGTTTGCCTTTGGTGTGCCTTTCGGGGGACCCGCTTCATGCATCTGCTGCACGTCCAGGCCGACATCAGTTTATGAACTGTGAAGGCTGGGACGCTAACTAGGGGGCGGAGCTGGCAACCGGAAGAGGATAGAGCATAATTGAGTTGCTGCTTTCTTTGCACAAAATGTCATGGACTGGGGCGGACCAGAAAGCAGCAACCCAAATCAGATAAAAATTGATTTAAAACGAGATAAAACCACGTGCAAATCACATACAAAGTACCTCAGAGTGCCAATTAGAAAGACTGGTCTGTCTGTTCTGTGCTACACGTCCGGGCCTACATTGGTTTCTGAACCATGAAGGCTGGGATGCTAACTAGGGGGTGAAGCCAGCAACCGGAAGAGGGTAGAGCAAGAAGGGGTTGCTGCTTTCTCTGCACAAACAGTCAAGGACTGAGGCAGACCGGAAAGCAGCAAGCCAAACCAGATAAAAATTACCTCAGAGTGCTAATTAGGTAGAAGGGGCTGTCTGTTCTGTGCAGTAAGTTCTCAGTCAGTAATGAGACTAACATCTGTTTCTGAGGAAATGGCATTGTTAATGTAGGATGCAATACCAATTGTAGAGCAACAATAGAGAATGGCGACATGCAGGGGGGGCACCTCCAGCCTCATGAACTATTTTTGACAATGTTGAGAATTACTGCACACCCCTGTCTTGGTAATTCCTGGAATTAATACATCGAGTTTACATGAACACCCCTTGGAGCTGTACAACGACTTTGTTACATCATTAACGAAGGAAGAGAACTGCAGAGTATTATGGCACCACTACATGGAACGATATTCCTCAAGAGTATCAGTTGTTTAATGATGCACAGCTGTTCTTTCGGAGCATTCTGTTTGTTCAGGCTAAGGCAACAGCTCGATGGCTGCAAATAACTTGATGGGAGCCCCTCAAATGCATCAACAGCACAAAAGATGGATTCAAGGCCATAAAGGAAGATCTGCATGCTATGAGAATGATGATAATGCAGCACCATTATTTACTTGACCTTACGATGGCCATGCAAGGAGGGTTATGTGCCAAGATAGAAACTGCTTGCTGGACTTCTAGCCCAGCGAACGATGCAGACTATGGAACTTTGTCAGAGGCTCTACAAACTTTGTATAAGCTACTGTATATAAACTTTGTGCAATCTACAGAAGAGAATGGTAGATGAAGGAGGTGCCCCAAATAATTGATTTACCAGGTGGTTTTCTTTTCTGCCATCCTTGTTGTCGAGACTGTGTGAAGCCTAGTTACCAGTTATTGTGGTCCTACTAGTTGCTTATTGTGCTATTCAATTAGTCTTAGCATGTTGTAGAAGATTGGTACTAAATCAGGAGGAATGTTTCCAGTTAGGACACTAACGTGTAATAGATGATCGTGGCAACACATATCACTTAGTGCCAAGTGTAGACCAAGGTTTAGAACCAGTAGTTGAAATATCAACCAGAGGGGTGAATGTTATGGAAGAAATAAAATATAAAAACGGGGAGCTACATCAGAGAGCGTCACACAGCTATACGTTGTGAAAGAACAGTCCAGGCTAAAAACACGTCCTGAGGAAAACGAGGTGAAGAGTTTACTTGAGAACAGAGTACATGACCTGTAAGGTCATAGTTAAAGGAAAAACCGTGTTTGACAATCTTGAAGGAATTTATGGCCTTCGCACACAGGCACATCAGCACGTATTCTATGTTTTCAATAGATTGAACATGATTAGATAATGGGAGCAGGAGAATGAATTAGCCAAGAGCAAACAGACTCTGCTAAGAGGTCTTAGGAGCCCAATGATAAAGCACATAAATAAATAAATATGCATTCAATCCACATACACATGCATTCAAAGGTAGAAGAATACTTTGTTAAGCATTGATAGAACTGCAGTAAAGGATGTGTAGACAATTAGCTTATAGTCTAGGGTCACAGGTGACAATTTTTCCATAACTAATGTGTAGCAATGTGTAACTGCCTAGTAATTCATTGTTGGAATTTTTGTAACTAGCATTGTTAAACTTTGTATAAAATGAGCTGCCTGTGTAGCAGCAAATTGGGACAACTGTTGACGTGTGTGAGGACAGTTGCTATCCCTGCCGCAACATTAAAGAGTTATTTTTACATTGCGAAGAGGAGTCTGTCTTTTTCTTCATTTTTAAGTTACCTTGTAACAAGGTTCTTGAACGATGAGTCAAAAGTGGAAAGAGCAACTGCGTGAATATAGTCTTTCAGAAAAGAAGGCACACTGCCAACAAACGCCAAGGCCTTTCACCAATATCTTCTTCATTCTAGATGGCAAGAGTGGGTAGGGGACTGTATGAGAAACCTCAGAGGACTAACACTGATTCCTTTGTGACTCTGGATCATCCAGCGCATCAACCAAAACTAAACTGACTTGCAATGGGCCTAGAGTCAAGGAGATCATGTGGCACCAGACAACCTGAGATTTAAAGATTATCTGATGTTTTGGTGATTTGTGAAGGGAAGAGGAGAAGGGAGATGAGATAATAGAAAGAAAATACAGCTGCATCAGCAGATCTTTCAGTAGGGGATTTAGAATGTCATGTTTACCGGCTAACGGTAAGGCTGCTGCAACCTTTGACATATTGTACATTTCAGAAGGTGAGGGAGCAATTGTTCCTGTCATCAGTTTGAAGATTTTCATTTCACAGCGATCTAAAAGAGAACCAGATTCAATAGGCCCTAGGGACCACCTGATAAAGTAACCAGTCAGTGCATTAAAGGCTAGAAGGGAAATAAGCAGAAAGGGGAAGAAAGTGCTTTCACAGTTAATTGTCTTCCACATGTTCAGAGTGGTCCAAGAAGCTGCAAATCCCTTCAATTTTTGGAAAAGTAAATATGAGACATCTACTCAGTGAGCTATAGGTATGAATAGAGGCTTTGGCACAATCTTCAGTGACAAACTTCGATATAGTCTTTAAAATCCCCTTCGAGGGATTGGCCACTGTACAAATATGCTGCTGATAATTAGAGAAATATGTCTTTCTAAGGCTGCTTTATACTATCCTTGAATACTCCATAGCCTGCTTTATCAGTCATGCTGAAACTGTTTTTGCTGGTGGCTTCGTACTTCTTGAAAATTGTTTTTAGGGTTTTAGATCATAACTACCATGGAGCACTAGTGCAGACCTGTTGAGACTAAGTTATGTCAAGGGAGAGATAGAGTACAAGGTTCTAGTGAGCTGTTGTGAAAAGCGTAAGGCAGAGTCAGCTGGATTAGCTTTCAAAGAGGGACTGTCAGAATTTGAGGCAGTTGCAATGTTAGTACTATTTATTTTAATCCTAAGTATGCCTATCGGAGCTTTGTAAGATGGGGAGCTATTCATGAGAGAGTCAATGTTAAGTTATGTTAAAGGTTCTTATATAGTACACCTACACCAAGTGGTTTCATGGCGCTGAGGTCCAGGAGAAGCTGCTGCAACGGAGATTTTAGCCATATGTTTTTCGGAACAGCCAGGTCTTTACCTGTTTCCTAAATGGAGCAAAGGAGGTCAAAGAACGAATCTCCAAAGGGAGAGAGTTCCAGAATTGGGGAGCTAGACCCACAAATCTTAGTCCCCCGTATTTCTTCCATTTGGAGGACCGGATGACCAACAAATTCAGATGGGAAGACCTAGGGGCCCGGATAGGAACATATCGCTGAATCCGGGAGGATATGAATGCAGGACTGCTGCCATGAAGAGCCTTAAAGGTGATGCACCCCAGCTTGAATGTGCATCGTTTAGCTACTAGAAGCCAATGAAGTGTCTGACCGTTAATGGCGTAACGTGGTGCCATTTGGGCTTATGGAAAATCAGTCTGGCTGCCTGATTTTGCACTAGTTGCAGACGTTTAAGTTGGTATGCCGGGATGCCCATGTAGAGCGAGTTGGCGTAGTCCATGCGACAAATAACTAAGACCAACACAACTTGAATCAATTGAAAGTATCTCTGCTTGGTGGGATCATGGGACATAAGTCCACAGATGGACCTTTGATGAATTACAGTAGGAGAATATAAGGTCAATTCTGTGTCCAGCTTGGCGGGGTGCTCCAATAATCTTATCCTTTTGGCCACTAAAACAGTATTCTGGGAGAATTAATGCCTTGGATTAGCTGTTGTACGCAGCCCAGACAGTAATATCACTCACAACAATAAAGTGGAGGTACACCCAGAGAGCTCTAACAACTTAGTTTCAAACCTATCGGAATATAGTAGCACACTGAAAGCATATTGGCAATTGTGTCGTATTTGACACAGCTGTTGCCTCCCCACGCATTCTAGTAACTTTTGTGGCCATTAGCCACGGTTTGAAGTGTGATGTGGGACTGGTAAACGTGTTTGATTATAATGTCTGTGTGCATGTGTGCGTGTTAGTTCTCTGGAGACTGTATTCCACCAGAAGTACTGACAGGAGTGAGGTTGTGAAAGTAACTCTACCATTGTATTTTCATTCCCGGTTTCTTTCACTGTATGGATTCTTACTGCCATAAAGCTTATAAAAAATTAAGAGTGCGTCATGCACTTAGGTGCCTGAAGTCTTTAGCGCTCTTTGAATTAATTATACAATTGAGCTTTTCCCAAAGTAACAGTTACATGTTTTGCTGCCTCTTAGACTCTCCTACTGCAATTTACTGCCTTTGAGCAACTACTGACAATGTTTCTTCTACTTAATTATCTATCATACGAAGAGAGTGAATTACAGTGGGTTTTTTCTTGGACCTTGAGTTGGCAACTGTCAAGCTTCCATCTTCACTGCAAAACAACGGGTCTTCTGTGGCCTGGTGCGTGGTTTCCAATGTCTAGCTTCATTTTTCCTTTGGAAACATTGGCCGTAAAGATGCTGCTCTGCTTTTGACACTAGATACCTCTGCTAGATATTCTGTAGCCTGTTTAATTGTCCGTCCGCTAGTGGGTAGATAGGCCTGGGCAAACTAGTTGAACCAAACTCCCAGCTACGTGCATATTCAGACCATTCTGTGCTTGCTCAGCTTGTCCAACCTTCTAGAAGCTCGAATTGTGAAGTTTGTAAAAGTGGGAACACGTCTAAATAACTTCGAAAAAAAGTTGACCGCTTAAGCAGCCCATGCTGGTGCAGTTCACAGGAAGCGATGTAGGTTTCTGTGGGATCTGTTGGGCCGGGGGTTTTGAAGTAACTGTCGCAAGATGCAACAAGCACTGGCAAAGCTAATGCATCTGGTGTGCATTTTGAGTCATGCTAAAATGTCAAAAAGAACCTGCTGCAGTAAAAAAAAACGCTTTCTGTATACAATACATCTAGGAGACCGGCAATGTAATGGTGATCATTTAGAGTACTATTGACATGTAAAATAGTGCCTCAGGCATTGCCATTCAAACATTCTACAGGAAGTGGAATAATAAAGTAAGCTGACAAAAGCATGCGGGGTCAGGGAGGTAATCATTTGGATGAATCCAAAGCCCATCCTATGTATGATTTTAAGCAGTGGTCCTTAACCTTTTGACTTCTGTGGACTCCCATTTAATCATACCAGGAATACAGGGACCCCCACTGACTCATTACTGGAAGCCGGGGACCCCAGCCTAAGCATTTTGGATGGTTTGTACCTCAAACTAATACTCTAAAATTACAGAAAGAAATATTTAGCAAACAAATACACAAATGACGAAATATTTTATTTAATTTGCAAACAGTATAAAATAACTTTAATTTTAATGGAAGTTCGGAGTTTTTCTAAGTTCAATTGAGGCCATTTATCGTCCATACTATATACTTTTTGATAAACTTGCGCTGCTCATACAAATCATTATGATACTAACTTAATGTTCGCATCTAATTCAAATCCCTTCACATTTACAGAACGTTTTAAAATGTTCAATTATATATTTTGCTTCTTTATCTATATACACTTTATTAATGTGTTAATATTATTTAATTTTTTAAGCAGTCACGGGTCCCCTCAGTACACTTCGTGAACCCCTACGGGTCCCCGGACCACAGGTTAAGAACCACTGCTTTAAAGAATTAGTAATAATGTTTTGAAACATCTCTGGTTTCAAGACGCACTCAGAAAGTGGAATTCATTGTAAGAAATGGAACTCATTATTGTCAGCCAACTTAAAACAAGCATTTGCAATGCAAAAGGTCTCGCATTATTAAAGTTGAGATATTGGCATTGCTAATAATAATGCAACACCAATAGCTATTGCATTGCAAATGCTTTTTTTTTTTTTGCATGCGCGCTGCTACAGGCTCGACCTAAAAATTAGCTGAAACACTGGCGAGGAGAGTGGGAGAAGAGAGAATAGAAGGCATTAGTGACTAGGCAGAGGGATACAGAAAAAAGCATTGTGCAAGGACGAGACAGCGCGAATGGTAGTTGAGAGGAGGCTCAAAAACGAAATTGTAGTGAGACAGCTGCAGTAAAAAGAGTAGAGCGAGAGAAGGAAGGAAGGATAGAAATGAGGCAAGGCCAAAAATATGTGTAAGGAAACATCCATCTGGGATTTGGGGGAAGAGGGGTAAGAAATACAGACATAAGTGAAGGGAGCAACAGCGGAAAGAGTGGTGGTGGGATGGTCAAACCAAGAAATATTAGACAGACAGACAGACGATAGCTAGATAGATAGATAGATATGGTGAGAGGTACCAGAACAAAATATGGGGGTGAAAGCTTCAGAACAAGAATTAGTCTGCAGGCGAGATAGAGATACAGAAAAAGTGCAGCAGATGGAGAGGGGCCAACAAGCAATACTGCAGGAACAAAATGACATCAGATGATAGAGAGTGGACAGAAGAAAAATATTGAAGAGGAGATGACAATGACAGAGTGATAGGAATGGGAAGAGGCAGTATAAGAGAGCAGAGAGAAAGTAGGGCAAAGTGCGACAGAGCTAGAAATATAAGAGAGAACGACAAAACCATAACTAATTTAGGTAAGGGCAGAAAAAGAGCAAATCGCAGAATAAATATACTGCTGGGCTGCTCCGGTTCCTGGTCCCCCTCTTTTGGCCTTCCCCAGCAGCCCGGAGCAGGGGAAGGGGTGAGGCAGAGAGGCAGGCAGCGAGTGCCGTTCAGTACAACTGAGAAGGGAGTGGGGTGCGCATGCACGCACACACATACACACTCACTTACACCCATGCATTCACATGCAGACACTTGCACACCCACCACCCCTTTCACAACACTCACGCACAAATACAAATACACTCATACAATCAAACACGCACGAACCAAACAGTCAATAAACAAGCTGTAATTTCTGAGAGAAAAATGGAAAAAAGGACAATGACCACGGCTGGTTTTTCCGTGCTAAGACGAGAAGGAAATGCTATTTTCAAATTCAGTTAAAGAATAAGCATATGTATATGCTAATATGTTGTGCACACATCGCATGTGCGTGCACCAAACAGTCAATAAACAAGCTGTAATTTCTGAGAGAGAAATGGAAAAAAGGACAATGGCCACGGCTGGTTTTTCCGTGCTAAGACGAGAAGGAAATGCTATTTTCAAATTCAGTTAAAGAATAAGCATATGTATATGCTAATATGTTGTGCACACATCGCATGTGCGTGCACATACATGAAGTTAACAAGAAGCATTAAGAAAGTACAAAACTCAATGTTTTCTTCTTGGGTTTTTCCGTTTTATAAACCTCGTTATTCCATCACGCCTCATCTTGGCGATTGTTTTCCTGTGGTCACTTTGCACAAAATGAATGTGTGTTTTTAAAATTCAATGTCGTATCAAGGGGTTAGAATGTCTGTGCTAAACATATTTACTGATGTGATGGTCCCAGTTTCTGCAAGAACCCCTTGGAGGCCCTTGTCAAACACTAAATAATGACGAGCAGGAAGCAGTGTTCACTGTAAAGGATGTTTACATTTCGATGGGTACATGAAATCAGAAATATGACTACATTTAAACAGTGAAAACGCGATGTAACATATAATACCAAACTCTACGTTGAAAACCACATCGGACGGTGGAGCAAGAACTTTTCAAGGGGCTTAGTCCATGTCCAGCCTAATTCATGTTGAAACTTTTCAGGCTAGTTAAAAAAAATAAGTGTCCGGAAACTAGGCCAGGATACAGCAAGATGCTTCCATCCAAGCGGAGAAACCACCTTTCTCGGAAGGTCGGTCTATGAGAAAATGTATGGCTTGTGGTAGCAGTTTATAAACATAAGTATCTGCTATATTTTAAAAAGATGGGTGTTGGGGGTGCCACAGTGATTCCCACGCTTCATAGGGGACGACACTACAGTGGCTGAAGGCCCTTTACAAATCCCACAAGGGTAGCAGCCAGGCGAACTAATCTATCGATTCTCATGATTTACAAGGAATACTCCCTTCTTTGAGTAAGCCATGCTGACAGTTTTAAACTTTCTCCCTCCTTAAACCTCTCTCACTCAATTCAACGTGAAACACAACCTCACTGTTTTACGTTGTAATACATATTTCAGCCACAATAACCATCGCATATTCCAGGCACAGGTGCACACCCCCGCCCCTCATCTGTGTCCTTGGTCCCTACTGTGTCCTCCGCCGGTGCAGCGCGCGGTCCCATTCCGGGGAGAGGGGGGTCAGAACGTAGGCAGGCCGGGCAGTTCTTTACCCTGGGGGCAGCTATGCCACGCCTGCAACGGCAGATCTACATCACATCCCCGGGACGGCCGACGAGAGGCGACCGTTACTCAGACCCCGGTCCTGGAGCCGCCCACACTCTCAGAAGACTGGAGCCGCCCAGAGCCTGCGGAGGAGTTCGGTAAACATAGCCACAGTCCAGAGGTGCCCGCACTACTGAGCCAACAGCCAGTGAAGTGAACTGGCGCAGAGGAGGCGCCGGCAAGCATCACTGCCCAGAGCCAACGGGAGGAGGGAGGGTGAGCACCAGCCAGTGCAACAAGGGGGTCGGGACTTGCGGTGGCGGCTAGCACACGAGTGGTGCGCGCCACAGCGAGCCATGTGTTTTGCATTATCGTGCACGCGTCTGTGCACGATAATGCAAACCAGATGTTACCCTGTGCGGGTAACAGACACTAATAGGCCATGGGCGGAGCAATGCGCCCGCCTTTGGCCAATCGCGTACTGTTTTTGTAAAAAAGATGCACTCAAAAGCCAACAGCGTGGGCCAAAAGGAAAAGCACACGCACGAGCGTGTGCGATTCCTAGGTCAGTTTTCAAACCTCCTACAAGAGATCTTGCGCTGCACGTGCACAGCTGCGCACTGCAACGCTAGGCGCGAGATCTAAAAATGGTTAAGGATCTTTTAGACTAATTTATATGTAGTCTTCAGCTTCCATGTTGGAAACTGCTAATATTATTTAATTTTTTTATGCAGTCAAAGGCCCCCTGAGAACACTGGCGCAACCCTAGGTGTCCCTAGACCACAGGTTCAGAACCACTGCTTGATTCTTTTAGTGGTTATATTTGTGGTAAAAGATGAATGAGGATGTAGCTCAACTTTAGAATGCCCTGTCTTTCTATTTGTCAACGTATTAATCAATCGTAACTTTCTTTTAAACTTTTTTTTATTTCATTGTTTTTTAAGGCTAGGTATATGTTAACGGTTGATGTGTTCATGTATGCATTGATTGTGTATCATCCTGTCATACTCTGTTTGCCGCATATATTTTTGTGCGCATATGTCTGTCATCATATTCTCCCAGATAAAACCTATCATGTTAAATTAAAATCTACAGAATGCCACTGTTCTTGTATCTAGAGGATTTAATGTAACTGTGTTCCATTCCTTCATGAACTATTTTTCTGTTGTGATGGTAATGGGAGATCCAGAATCCACAGTGACATCCGCCACCACATCACTAACTCTCACTACACAAACAGGAACCCTTGCATTAACAGTTTTACCTTTAGTGTCAACCATTATATTGTAAAGAACCACTGTGTTACTCCCATCATTCTTATTACCCTTCATTTCAGTTTTGTCCAAATGCTGTTAGTTTAATGGCACCACCTATTGGGTATTCTTTCATTCGCTTGCAAAATGCCAAACCTTTCCCACGGTAGAACATGTATTGGAATTTGACTTTTGGGGCCACACTTGTAACTCATTCTTGACACATTCAACCTCCATTTCCCAGAGGTTTTTTCACTGATAGAAAAATGTACTTGGGTTTTCTGTCTGGACACTTAGGCATTAATGTTTTTTCCCATGTTTACATTTCTGATCTTTCTATGCCTCTCGCAATTTCCAACGTTTTCTCCAGAGTGAGATTTCTGCAACAAAGCAATTTTTCTTGAGTTATTCTGTCATAGCAATTGACTACAAGTTGATCCCGTAAATAATTTCCCAACACTTCATCAAACTCTATAGTGGATGGAAGTATCCTCAAATCTGCTAAAAGTGTATCAGTCGATTCACGTTGTTATTGTTGGGTGAAGAACCAATGCCTTAACACTATTATGCTTAAATCGTCCTTGAAGTATTACTTTAATAAATTGACTGCTTCAGTAAACTTATCCCAAATAAGAGGCGCAGGAGGAACCATGGCAGACAAATGATCAAAAATCAATTTCCCTCTGAACCAAGGTAATTATATAGAGCTGCTTTCTTCCTTAATGGGTCAAATCTTGTACAGTTGATATATTCTGCAACTATCAAAAAATCTCTACCATAGTTTCTCATTTTAGTCTAGGCATTCTAGGTTCAGGAAGAAATTACTAAACAAGTTTGCATTTTTCAAGTTCAACTTCTCTGATCTCACGTTATGTTCTTGAACTGCAATTATTTGCCATTCAGTGATGTTGTAAACAATGACCTGGGATCGTATTACCGAAGTGCTTTGGGGCACAACGAGCGTTTACTCTCGCTTGGCGCGCTGCTGGGGTACTTTAGTGTTACAGAAGGGGCCACAGACGCTTGTCCGTCCCCTTCTGTAATACCTATAGCGCTGGCACACACAAAGCGCCAGCGCTATCATCAAAGGGTGTTTGCATGGGGATGTGACCCCATGCAAATGAGGGAATCCCTTTACCTCTGCATCCGCCCCCTATTACAGACGCAGGCGCAGAGGCAAAGAAGTTTTCAGGATGCACACAGACAGTGCACCACCTAAAAGGTGTTGCACTGTCAGTGCGCCCCTTGATTGCAGCTCTCTGGAGGGCCCCCCAGACATCCCTTTGTAGATGTGTGCAGTCATTCAATTCAATGCAACAAGCTTTCCTAGACGGATTTATACCCTAAGCTTGGACTCTCTGAGCCCTACATTTACCTCCAGAATATCTCTCTTCCCTATGGCGGGTGCCGATGGGGACCTTATTCCCATATGTATGAGACTACAAACCCTGTAAGAACACCGGTGTGAGTTCCCTATGCCATCAATTGTTCAGAGTGTATGGCCTGTTGGCGCTAGACGTGTATTCCCTTTAGCACCCTGATTTGATTTAATGATTTGATTTATTGACTTATAGAGCGCGCGAATGCCCAGGGGCGTCTTGGCGCTAGACCGAAAAAGGAGTTCTGAACGAATCAAGACCTCTAAGAGGCGGCCATGAAGAGCCAGGTTTTCACTGCCTTTCTGAACGAGAGCAGTGAAGGACTGTTTTTTATCGAAATGGGGAGCAGGTTCCAGATCTTTGCTGTATTTAAGATGAAACTTCTGCCTCCCCATCTGGCTCTTTTAAATCTGGGCACCACGATCAGTTTGGCTTGACTAGATCTAAGAAGCCTGGAGGGTTCATATTGTTTCAGTTGGGTCTTTAAGAACTGAGCGCCCGACCCCTGGAGCGCCTTATAGGGCAGGCACAATGATTTAAAGGTAACTGATGAAGGTTGCATAAATCCATCGAAGTGTGTCCTGTCAACCGAAACGAGCGTCGGCTCAATCCTGTCTTGTTTAAAAGGCACAATCTGTGTTTTCAATAGAAATTACAAGAAAAAAAAGATGTATATGGATAAACCTGCCCATGGTTGCTAGTGAAATAGGGGGCGAGTGACAGCATATTTGAAAAAGCTGTTTTTAATTGTTTGGAATGTATGTTTTCTCCTCGTATGAGTGTTTTGTGTTTTTCTCTTTTTTTTAATTCTGAACGTGTAGTGAGCCCACATAATATGTGTACATATATATATTTTTTAATATTGATTAATGTAAAATTGTTGACTAATACATATTGTGAAAATAAATTGAACACTGAACTGGTCTGATTTTTGGTTTCTAAGATTATCTTTAAAAAAGAATTCTCTTAAATTCTTGGGAGAAGCTAGTGTTGTTTTTCATTGTTAATTCTCATGGTGGGTGAACAAGAGGTTAATTACAGTTGTGTATGGGCTGTCTATTGGATGGTGTGTGGATATTTGATAGGAGTGTTAAGAGGTGAGTGTGTAACGGTGGCTGTTTGATGGTCTTTGTGGGTACTTCATATGCTTTATATGATGTCATTAGAGTAAGGAGATATATTTTCTTTCACCCTCTTGCTTGCTCAAGGGGAACCGTGGTGCCCATTCCCACTGCCTTTCCTAGGGTTATGTGGTGGTGAATTCTCAACTACTATACCAAAAGGTGCAGGGACATGACTTTCTGGCCCTGTGATTGGAACTTTAACCCAATGTCACCCCTCCTTCTTGGACCAGTGATTCTCTTTCCTGTGATTTCCAGTCTGGTTCAAAGACATCTCCCACTCACAGTCTAGTATAGCCTACCGATGCCCTGTCCAGTCCTTTATTTCATAATCCAGCCCGTTAATTCATAGTTCAACCAAGTCATTTATAGTCCAACCAAATTAACCACCCTCTGTTTCTCATTCCATATCCCTCTATTTCTTCCATACCCCTCAGTTCTTCTATCTCGGTCCCTCTGCCTCTTTCTGTTTGTCCTTCACCCCTATGATGCTTTACCTCCCTCTGGGTACCTATCCTTCTCTTTCTGTTCAACATTTTCTAAGTCCCTCTCTCTGACCTTCTGACTCACTGTCGATGTCCCTTTGTCTTGTGCCCTGTCACCTTTCTGTGTACTGTCTGTCGCATTTCCTATGCTTGTCTCTGTCCGTCTCTCTTAGTACCTCTGCTGGTTATGTTTACAGAAATAGTAATTTTAGTAGGAAAACACGCTGCTGTTTTTGCTGAAATTGCTATTACGTTACAAAAGAAAATGACCCTGTTTTGCCTCAGAGCGGTTTCATTTGCCAGCCTCCTCTCTCAAAGTTAGCTAACCTATTGAAAAATATCAAGAAATATCATATGGTAGAGGCAGAAGGTGTTTCACATACCCCTTGCACCACCTTACCCAGTGGCTGGGTTGGCATTAGGGCTCTTATGCCCCACCTTGCCCTCCTTAAGGGAAAGAGGGTCTAACAAAAGAGTAACATTCCAACCTTGGCTAGTGGCAGGAGAGGGATTGGTCTCCCCTCCACCCTGCTCACCATTCCAACGATAGGAGGGGTTCTTTTTCAGTTGCTCCCATTGTTGGTTAACAGGTTGTTAGATTTTTTTTTAAGTAGGCAAAGCTTCTTACATATTCCTTCCCTTGCCCACTGGTGAGGAGGAAGGGTGAAAGATGTTTACATACAGAGAACATGCCCATGAGGCACATGTGTCCCTGCGTCAGAATCATCATATCAAGCATGAGCTTTTTAAACCTTTCCTTAGCACACATGACCATCAAACATATTGGCATAAGGCACTTTTTCTAACAAGGATCAAGGAATGAGACCCACCGCTGAGCTCTGTGGTTGGAGGGGCACACACCATGTGCATCCTATTTTGGATGAGCTTGACTGTCAGCTGAATGGACGGCAGACGACTTATAGTTATGGCCGCTATAAAATGTTAGAAGGAGGGCATGTCTTTTTATCTGTCATCTGCTAGTGACGGTGACCTTTCTGTCTCACCTTTGTTTTGAATTGGTTTCCCAATTCCATGCAACCAAATCCTGAGCCCATCCATGGATGTCAGAAGTGTTTGCAGTAATTGTGTATGCAGCTCGTGTGTGTGGAGAGTGTATGGCGCATGAGGCTATAGCCATCCTTGCTTCCATTTTAGGCTTGCTACATTCTAGTCGTGCCTATGATGTGTAGTTGGAAGGAGGGCCCACAGACATTCCAGGGATCCTCTGAAGTGGATAAAACTGAGAAGTATTAAAGGAGGCGGGTAGTTTCCCCTTGGTCTTTCCTGACTCGTTCTCTAGAAAGGGACTCCCCACCCCCAAGGTTAACAGTTAAGTGGGGCAGCCTCTCTTGTCTAAGTGCCTTTGTTGTGGGCTTCTCCTGAAAGTTAACTTTAGCTCCACCATACCATACTGCTTGCACCATGCAACAAAGACCTTGGCTGGTCCAGTCAGAGTGGAGTAAACAAAAGGGTAGAACTGCCCATAACTGTTTTCAGAGCTGACTGGAAGATTACACTACTGCTGTATGCGGTTTTAGTATACTGATGCTGCAGAAACATCCAACCAGTGTGCAAAGATTTTTTTCACTAAGTCTGGGGTCTACACCAATGGTGCCCAAGAAATTCTTTGAGCTCCAAGGTTGAGTAACTACTGCTAGCTTTATCGGTTTAGTAACTTGGAGAATCCAATCTTCCAGAAGACAGATTGATGACTGCCCAACATCCAACCCGACGGGCCCACACCAGTCTCCTGGACAACCACACCCTTGTCAAGTTCAGCATCTCCGTCCCAGTCCAACACATGCACATCCGCCAGTCCAGCCTGCCGAAACTAGATTAATATCATTAACAAGGACTTGAACACTGCTCTTAATACCAACTGACCCAAACACAGCAACATCCTCCCCAAAGCCATTGAGAATTTGAGCAATTGAATCCCGTCCTGTGCCGAATCCCCGACCCTCCCCTCAAACCCATCGATACAGCAAGATCCAGACCCCAGGCCAGTTGGTACACGGAGAAACTTAGGCTCATGAGCACCACTACAAAGAACTGGAGCGCAATTGGAGAATGAGTTGGAGAATGCAGACAGCAGCACATTCAAATCCTCCTTAAGATGCTACCACCAAATTATCTAGACCACCAAACGTGGCATTTTGACAGACTGCATCAATGTTTGCATCAAAAGAAGCAAAGAAATCTTCGTCATTGTGAAAGATCTCACTTCACCGTCTGCTGCCTCCAACTCGATCACCCCCTCGCAGGACCTATGCAACAATCTATCTTAATTCTTCAGCAACAAAATCACTGCCATTTACAGCAATTTAAACATACAACTGGACCACACAGACTTCACCAAACACCTCCCTTAGCTAAAGAACCAGTGCTAACCACATGGCCCCTCATCACCCCAGAAGAAACCACCGCCATCATGAAGTCAATCCACTAAGGAGCCCTAATGGAACACAACACAGAATCTACCCTCATCGCTGCAAGAGATTGCATCTGCATGACTCTGGACAGATGACACACAGCGGCTCTCATCCTCCTGGACCTCTAAGCAGCATTTGACAGTCTCCCGCCCCAACCAACACCTAAACAACATTGGAATCCAAGGTCATACACTCCGATGGATCTGATACTTTCTGACTGGAAGGGCCCAGTCAATCAGCCTGGCATTGTACGCCTTAGACGCCCACAAAGTCATCTGTAAAGTTCTACAAGGATCTACCCGGAGTCTGAACCCCGTTAATATATTTCTGATATCTCTAGCCAACATCATCCATTGTAACGACATCAATGGCTTATTCTATGGGGATGAAACATAACTCCTCTCCCTCATGCACAAGACGCCCAGTACCCGTATCCGGTTCAATTACATACATGACTATAATCGCCCTCTAGATGAAGACCAACTGTCTAAATCTGAAGGCCATCAAGACTGAAGTCATGATCTTAGGGAAGAGCACATCACTCTGGGACTCCACCTGGTGGCTAACAGAGCTAGGACCAACATACACCCCCAGCATCCATGCCAAGAACCTCGGAATCCTCATTGACAGCAAGCTTGACCTAATCACCAAATCAATGCATTCACCGCCTCATGCTTCCATACCTGGAAGATGCAGTAGTAGATTTTCAAATGGCTTCCAGTCAATACCTCCAAGCTCAAAATGGACCGCCAGATCAACTCTGTCTCATCTTCCTGCTTCCACACCCTCCGCCTCCTTCGTAAGACCTTCAAATGGATCCCCCTCGAACACCAAAAGACAGTCACTCACGCCCTGGTCACCAGCAGACTCGACTACGGCAACGCACTCTATGCCGGAATAAACAAAAACCTCATCCGCAAGCAACAGAACATCCAGAACGCCGCCGCAAGACTGGTCCTCAACCTGCCAAAACACTGCCACATCTCCCAGCACCTGCGCACACTCCACTGGGTCCCCGTCGAGGCGAGAATCACCTTTAAGATGCTCACCCACGCACACAAGGCCCTCCACGGCACCGGATCAGCATACCTGAACAGCCAACTCAAATTCCAAGCACCCCAAAGGACCCTACGATCAGCCCAGCCGTGGTCCCCCGCACCAGAAAGACCAGATCGGGAGGCCGCTCCTTCTCCTTCCTCGCGGCCAAAGCATGGCACGCCCTTCCGCTCCACCTCAGACAGACAACATCGCTCCCCATCTGCGCAAGAAACCTCAAAACCTGGCTCTTCGACAGACCCCCACCTTGATGGAATGGAACCTGCACCCCCCCACCCCTAGCGCCTTGAGACCCTTACGGGTGAGTAGCCGCGCTTTAACAAACCCCTGATTGAATACCCCTAAAACTGTCACGCATGCCCTGGTGACAAGTAAGCTGGACTAGGGAAACGCTCTCTGTGTCGGAATCAACAAAAACTCACTAGAAGGCTGCAGATGATTCTGAACTCTACAGCCAGAACCACTCTGACTCCCACACTGCACTCACACCACACCTGAAGGAGCTCCACTGGCTCCCCATTCAAACTCCTCACCCACACTTTCAAGGCACTACAGAACACTGGCCCAGCATACCTCAACAATCACATCTGCTTTCACAAACCTTCCAGACACCTCCACTCATCCGAACTCCTACTTACACAAATCCCACGCATATAGCAAACCAGATCCAGTAGTCTAGCCTTCTCTTACATCGCTCCTAAAGCGTGGAATGACCTGCCGCTACACATAAGAGCCTCCTCCTCACTTCTTAAATTCTGCAAGAAGCTGAAGACCTGGCTTAAAGTCCCACTAGGACTGTGTGGGCACCTATCTTGTGTGGGTTACAGGATTTTGTGACCGGCCGAAGCAGCAAGGTTCCCAGAAATGGGAATACCACGACTCCAGAGAAACTTACTATCTACTGGGGCTGTTGCTGCTTCTGTTTATCTGAGTAAGCGAGTACTGGCAGCATCATCACAAAGCTCAACACGTCTTATGGACAGGGGCAAGAACATTTGCATTGCTATGCGGAACGTATGCAACCCAGAGCAGCGACTACTGCAGGCACTGCCTGACACTGAAAGCAGACACACAGGCTCTGTTGAAGGGGATACAGTTGATCATAAAGTGAAAGGGGAAAAGGGAAATGCACACTGGCAACGATTATGGCTGGTTTCTTTCCCCTTATACATATTACCCTAGAACATCCATAGGTAATCCCCCAGTGATCCTGCTTGTCTTGCACAGAGAATAGCAACAAACTGTCTCACTAGAACAGCTTTTTAGCCTTACAGAGGTTGGTGATACATGTTGCTGTCTGCTATTACATACAGTATTATGTTGTGTATGACCTGAGTAAAAATACTTCTGCATTTTAGAACAACAAACATTGGCTGGACATTATTTTGTTCACCCTTATTGGTGTCTTATTAAGTCCGCTGGAGTTAATATAAAAAAACACGTAGTAGGGTTTGCGCTACACCCCTGGCCTCACCCAATGGTAGGGGCACTCAAGGCCTAAAGCCTACCACCATGCCCAGGGGCGGAGGGGTATAGTTGATTACACCACATCTGTTGTGTATGACCTAAGTAAAAATACTTCCGCTTTTTAGAACAACAAACATTGGCTGGACATTATTTTGTTCACCCTTATTGGTGTCTTAAGTCCGCTGGAGTTAATATAAAAAAAACACGTGGTAGGGTTTGCGCTACACCCCTGGCCTCACCCAATGGCAGGGGCACTCAAGGCCTAAAGCCTACCACCTTGCCCAGGGGCGGAGGGGTATAGTTGATTACCCCACATCTGCTCAAAGTGAAGAGAGATAGGTATGTTTGTGAGCCCCCGCCAACCAGCGCCAGATTGTTCAAGGGTTTGGAGGGGTGATGATAAAGAAAAACACACACACAAACACGCGCACACACACTCTCTCACACTTCTTTCAGTCCTAGCAATGCGGCACAGCGCAGAGGATTGAGCTATCTGCAATTGCAAACAAAGCACAGGGGCGTTCACCCTATGCCATTCCACTCCACTCTACGCCACTACAATCTACCCTGAGCCACTCTACACCACTGTTCTCTACACTGCTGCACTTTACACTGCTGCACTCTATGCCAATGCACTCAACACCAATCTACTCTGCACCACTGCACTGTACTCCACCATACTCTACAACACTCCAATCTATACAACGCTACACCATTGTCACTTTACTCCGCACCACTCTACACCCCTGCACTCTACACCATTGCACTCTGACACTCTACTCTGCAACACTGCACCCTCTGCCACTCTACTGCACTTTATGCCAATGCACTCTACATCACCATACTCTTCACCATGCACTCTTCGCCAATCCACTCTACACCACTCTAATCTACTGTACACCACAGCACTCTGACACTGCACACTACTCCACTTTCTTCTACACCTCTCTACTCTGCACCACTCTACTCTACACCAATGCACTCTACCCCACTCTACTATACACCACGGCACTCTATGCCACTGCACCATTGTACTCTTCCCCACTCTGCTGTTGGCCCGTACACTCTACGTCACTACACACTGCTCTGCAAGACTGCACTCTATGCTACTGAAGAACATGTTACTTACCTTCGGTAATGATGGATCTGTAAGAGACATATGTAGTTATAGATTCCTTGCGTTAGAATTACCCGCAAGCGTCAGACTGGATCCGGAGAATTTGTTTCGTAGCAGTACACCTGTGCATCGGTAGGGGGTGTTGGTCGACTCCGCGTCCGTCGTCGGTGTTGTGGTCACCGGGGTGACGTTGCAGTGCCTACTTAGACTCCGCCCCTGCTTGCTGACATCAGTTCTGACACAATTTTGCATGCCAGAAGCGCAGAGCCATGTAAGACACTGACCACTGTTGCACATAATTAAGGCCTTGTAAGGGAGTCCCTATCCCTAGAAGTCAGTTAGCAGAATGGGGAGGATGGGTGGGGCGGTAAGGAACATATAACTTCATATGTCTCTTACATCGTTACCGAAGCTAAGTAACTTGTTCATGTAAAAGAGACTGTAGTTATAAATTCCTTGCCTTAGAATAGATGGTGGTGGGTCTGCAAACTAAGTTCACACCGGGAAGTCCTGGGGAACAGAACGGCCGAAAAAGCCATCTCGCCGAACTTGGCTGTCCAGGCAGTAATGTTTTGTGAACGTGTTCAGGGATGCCCACATGGCTGCCTGGCAGATGACAACCAGCGGAACTCCATGTTCCAATGCATTAGTGGCTGCCATCACCCTGGGAGAGTGTGCGCCCAGTCCTACTGGAGGTTCCTTTTTTTCCAAAGAATAGCAGATCTTGATGCCTAGGACAACCCTTTAATGGTATGTTTGTGCATGGCCCGACCTTTCTTGGGGCCCACATTACCCATGAAGAGTTGATCGTCCACCCGGAAGTCTTTAGTGAGGTAGAGTCTCTCCTCCTCCTTGGAGGGGTGCGGGAAGAAGGTGGGCAATGTGATGGGCTGACCTATGTGGAAAGTGGTAACCACCTTGGGTAGTAAAGAGGGCCTAGTACGAAGGACCACTTTGTCTGGATGGACAGCAAGAAAGGGAGGCTTGGAAGACAGACCCTGAAGCTCACTCACCCTGCGAGCAGAGGTGATGGCAAGCAGGAAAGCAGTCTTTAAAGTAAGAAGACGTAGAGGACAATTATGTGTGGCTCAAAGGTAGCGCACAGAAGATAAGTAAGGACAAGGTACAAGTCACACTGGGGCATTACGAAAGGAGAAGGAGGAAAGAGATGAGTAATGCCCTTCAGAAATCTGTTTACAATAGGGGACTTGAAAAGAGAAGGCTGATCAGGAAGGGGAAGAAAGGCCGAAATGGCCAAAAGATAGCCTTTAAAGGTGCCCAGAGCAGAGCCCTGCTGGGCCAAAGGGAGAATGAAGAGGAGAACCTCTGAACGATTGATAGAAAGGGTATCCACAGCCGTTGCTGTGCACTAGGCCACAAATTTGTTCCATCTACAGGGGTACACCGTTTTAGTGGAGGGATGCCTGGCTGCTAAGATGACATTACAGACTTCGGGAGGAAGGTTATAAGCTGTCAACTGTCACCATGCAATCTCTATGCAAGGAGGTGGAGGCTTGACAGGTTCAGGGGGCGGACCGCCCCCTGCTGCTGCGACAGAAGATCTTCCCGAAGAGGCAGTCTGATCGAAGGATCGATGGCCATGCTCAAGAACTCAGGCTACCAGACTCTTCGTGCCCAGTCTGGAGCCACAAGAATGACTCTGGGCCAGTTGCACTTGATCTTCGTCAGCACTCTGGGTAGAAGTGGTACAGGCGTACAGGAGACCGCAATTCCACTCATGACGAAAGGCGTCGCAGAGTGACTATCGCCTTAGAAACTCCAATGCGCAGAACTGCAGACCTTGTACGTTCTCTTCAGTGGCGAATATATCCAACCAAGGCTCTCCCCAATGCTGAAAGAGACCTTGTACCACCTCCGAGTGAAGACGCCATTCGGGAGCCATCATGCACCGGCGGCTGAGTTCCTCCGCCCTATCGTTCAGGGAACCTGCAGGGTGTTGAATCACCAGGGATATGCCCTGATGTTCCAGCCGAGTCCAAAGGTAAAGAGCCTCTTGACAGTGGATCCACGGTCCCACCCCGCCCTGTTTATTGCAGTACCACATGGCGGCTGTGGTGTTCGTGAGCACCTGCACTACTCTTCCCCTAATGGAAGGAAGGAATGCCTTCGGTGCGAGACGGATCGCCCGAAGCTCCAGAAGGTTGATGTGGAGCCCGGACTACGCCAGAGACCTGAGACCCCTGATCTCTCCCTCTCCCATGTGGCTGCCCCATCCTAGGATTGACGCATCTGTCACCATTGTGAACTCTGGTTGGGGAAGGGAGAGGGATCTGCTGTTGACCCAATCCTGGTTCGTGAGCCACCACTGCAACGGACATGCAGTCCCCTCCGAGAGCTGGACAACATCGGAAAGATTCCACTGATGCTGTGCCCACTGGAACATCACAGCCCACTGCAGAGCCTGCATATGCCATCTGGCATTATCCACCAGCAGGATGCAGGAGGCCATGAGGCCCAGCTGCCTTAGGGTAATTCTCAGCGAAATCCGGGTTAGAGGCTGAAACATCGGTATCATAGCCCGAATATCTGAGACTCGCTGCTCGAGAGTATGAGTTCGAAACTGCGCTGTACCCAAAAATGCTCTGAAGAAAAGGAGCTTCTGAGAGGGAATCAGATGCGACTTCGGCTAGTGAACCCCAGCAAATGCAGGAGGTCCGCCGAAGTCTGGAGGTGGGAGATGACAGCCTGGGGCGAGCCTGCCTTCAACAGCAAGTAGTCGAGATAGATGAAGACTGGAACCCCTGATCTGCTTAGATGAGCTGTGACCACCGCCATCACTTTCGTGAACACCCGAGGGGCGCTGGTAAGGCCAGATGGGAGCACGGTAAACTGAAAATGCTTGTGGCCTACCATGAACTGTAGGTAATGCCTGTGGGCTGGCAGGACGGGGATGTGAAAATAGGCGTCTTGCAAGTCCAACACTACCCTCCGGGATTGAGGGCAGAGAGGACCTGAGCTAGCGTGAGCATTTTGAACTTATCCTTCTGGAGAAAGAGATTGAAGCCCCAGAGGTCTAAGATAGGACACAGGCCTTTGTCCTTCTTGTGTACCAGAAAGTAGTAGGAATAGTAACTACAACCTACTTCTGGCACAGGGACCCATTTGATAGCTCCCTTGGCCAAGAGAGCCCCAACTTCCTGGCGGAGAAAGGCCAAGTGATCCTCCGACATGCAGAGGATTGCTGGTGGCATGGATGGAGGAGTAGTCTAGAAGGGGAGGGAGAAGCCTCTTCAAACTATCTACAAAACTCACCTGTCCAATGTGATGTTTTGCCAGTCAGGGAGGTGATGGCGAATTCTGCCACCCACTGGCTTCTGGTGGCCCTGAAAGGTCGGATTAGGAAGGTTTGGAAGCTGCTGCAGGGGGGTATGGGTGGCCTGGCCTGCCACTGGCCCCCAGACCCACGTCACTGGGTCCCACATCCGTGGCCAGGCACAGACTGGTTAGCTTGCATGGCTCGCTTGTGTTGAACGTGGTGGGGCACCCCTTCCGTAAAAAGCAAACACAAGGAGATGATGGACGGAGCGCTGGAACTTTCCAGACACTCACCCCCAGTCACAGATCTGAGTTGAATACATCATCATTCTTTAGCTCATTTCGCCTCCTCATTTGAGACCCAGCTATATGCAAACCAGTCTTGACCCTGTGCCTCATGGGAATAGTCCAGCCAGACTGCCAAGCCAGGTCTTCCTGAACCGGAAACAAGCATCCTGGGACCGGTTTCTGGGTAACACCCTTCATCAGCCAGGCTAGCTTGAATCCAGTGGCAAAGTGAGCAAGGAACCCATGTCTGGACATACCCTGCCAACTTACGGGCGAACAAAGCAAACACAAGGAGATGATGGACAGAGCGTTGAAACTTTTCAGACACTCACCCCCAGTCACAGATTTGGGTTGAATCCATCATCATTCTTTAGCTCACTTTGCCCCCTCAGTTCAGACCCAGCTATATGCAAATCAGTCTTGACCCAGTTGCGAAATAATATTTGTCCATCAATTAATAAGTGATGTAATGGTTGTACTGAACTGATAAATAAAAATGGTGAAAGGTAACTCTTCTGGCATTCCATTTATGATGATTATTCATCTCTTTGTGTTTGCTTTGTTCGCCCTAAGTTGGCAGGGTATGCCCAGACGTGGGTCCCTTGCTTACTTTGCCACTGGATTCAGGCTAGCTTGGCTGATGAGGGCTGTTAGCCTGAAACCGGGCCCAGGATGTTTGTTTCCGGTCCAGGGAAGACGTGGCTTGGCAGTTCGGGCTGGACTGTTCCCATGAGGCACAGGGTCAAGACTGATTTGCATATGGCGGGGTTCAAACTGGAATGGCATGATGAGCAAAACAATTATGGATTTGGGCCCAGATCTCTGTACAGCGGTGAATGTATGACATTGTTCTGCATTCTGTCCATCAATTGTTGTTTTTGCATTTGGCACCCCTTCCGTAGCCGCAAAAGGGGCAAAAGGCAGACTACGTGGGGAGAGAGGTTGTCGCAAGGCCCAAGGATCTGGCCGTAGCCCTAGAATCCTTAAAGCGCTCAAACTATGAGTCCTCCTTGTCACCAAACAGGCAATGGCCATCAAAGGGCATGTCCAGAAGGGTGGATTGGACATCCACTGAAAAACAGATGTCTTCAACCTGGCGTAGCGCCTCAGGGCTACCGACATGGAAACCATTCTGCTCAGAGAGTCTGCGCTATCTAGCCCACACCGGATGGTGAACCTTGCTGCGTCTCGACCCTCAGTCACTGCCCGGGCCACCTCTGGGCACTGTGGCAGCACTTGTCCAACCGTATCCCACACTGTATTGGTGTAACAGCCAAGAGGCATGCGGTGTTCACCGGCCGCAACCGTAAGCTGGTGGAAAAAAACATCTTCTTTCCAAGGTGGTCCATCTTCTTGGATTCCCTATCTGGGGGAGCAGTAGGGAATGCGCCTTTCGAGGATGAGGCTTGGAGCACCAAGCTCTCGGGAATGGGGTGTTGGGAGAGGAAAAGTGGGTTGGGCAAAAATCCTGGCCACAGGAGCCACTGTGCTGGGATTGGACCAAGTGTCCAGAAGGATGTCTGTGAGGGCTTCATTAAAAGGCAGCAGGGGCTCTAAAGAGGCTACTGCCCGCTGAAGCACATCTGTCAGGCAGTCAGTCCTGACTGCCACCGTAGAAAGCTTGAGGCCCAAGGCCTCGGCTGCCCTAAGCAACACCACAGCATAGGAAGCTTTCCTACACCCTAGCCATGGTAGGGGGGGGAGAGCATGCCACGGTCTGTGGAGATATCCAGACCACTGGTATCACTCCGGTCCCCGTCCAGCTCTTCAAGCTGGTCAGCTAGAGGGTCCATAGACCCCTCCCAGACCTCCTCACCCTCCTCTGGCTGCCACTCAGGGCGATAGGGAATGCCAGGGAAGAAGTGCAGTACAAAAGTACCCTCTGATGCTGGTACCGACGTCAAACAACGTCGGTCCGGCACCGGGTCCAAGTCAGGGGTGAGGCTGCTGTCAACGCCGGTTGAGGGCACAACCGGCGTTGTTAATGGAAACGGCGCCGGGGAAGGTACCGCGAGGTCGACCGGCGCCGATCCGGATCCAGGCCTGGATCCATGGGGGCCCTCCGGCGCTGAGGCCGGAGCTCCGGGCATCGAAGGCTCAGGCCCCCCAGCCGAGTCTGTGGGGCCTTTTGGCGTGCCTGCGGAGTCGGGCTGCCCAAAAATGCTATGGAGCGCTTCGTAAAATGCACAAAGCTGGGCATGGAATGCTCTGGCCCTGGGAAATGGAGGGAAGCTCGGAGCCGTCCCAGCGGGCTCCGAAGACAAAGCCGGTGAGTGATGACTCTCCAGGTCCCACATCACATCAGCCGACGGTGGGTGAGAAGGCGAAGAGCGACTATGCATCTTCGCCTTCTTCCTGTGCTTCGACTTACCGGAGTAGTGTGAAGACTTCGAGGAGGAGTAGTGGTGACTCCGCAACCGGTCCCGCGACCTTTCTCTCGACTGGGACCTTGAACGACACGGAGCGGACTGTTGGGCCTCCAAAAGCTTTCGTAACCTCTCCTGCAAAGACTTTGAATATATGGTCTGGTAGTCTGGGCACGACTTCGGATCGTTGTCACGCTCCCGGCACCAAAGACACATGAATTGCAGATCGGTGACCAACATCACCTTGTGACAGGTGTCACAGGGCTTAAATCCGGTCGGACGATGGGACATCCCCCGTGCACCAGGAGTCAAAGACTCGAAAAAGATGTTGATAAAAGTTGAAAAATTGTTTCGTCAAAAATTTACTAAGGGGCACGCTCTTTCCAGATCTGCGCTGGCTGGCGCGGAAAAAAAAAGAACTGACGTCAGTGCGCTAGGGCGGCATCTAAGTAGGCCCCTCAACAGCATCCCGGTGACCACGATGCTGGCGACGGACGTGGAGCCGACCTACGCCACCACTTACCAACGCGCAGGGGTACTGCTACGAAAATATTTCTCCGGACTCAGAGCCACTCTACGCTACTCTACGCCAGTGCACTCGATGCCGGGTCTGGTGGCTCAGTGGACTAATGCATCCACTGCAGGGGCCTGTGTTTGACCTCATGGTCACAGGTTCAAATCCCAGCGGGTCCACTCAGCCTTTCATCCATCTGAGGCTGATAACATGAGTATCATTGAGTTGGGTAACAATAAACATCTGTTATTCAGCGCCATGATACTCTGCTAGGGGTGGCCGTGCGCTTTATAAATATATTTTATGTTATGTTATGCCACTCGACTCTACTTCACTCCAGTCTACGCTGTTCTAATCTATTCTCCGCCACTACACTCCACGCCACTGCACTCAACTCTACTCCTCCGCACTCTATCTTGCACTACTCAACTCCACCCCACCCTGCACTACTCCACTCTATATTACTTTTTTTTTGTGAAAATTTCTTTATTTGCAAGGTAAGTCACTGCACATTTTTACAGACAATCGTGTTCTGTATCTCCGCACCGTGACATATATCTCAGTATGCAATTCAATATTATCATTTTCTATTTTCTGTGATTAGTAACATCCCTTAACTCCCTAACACCCTCCCCCCTCCCTCCCTCTCCCAGCACTTACTCAATCCACATATCAGTAATTCGATGGTTTTGCTTCAATGTCCATGTTACAGTCGGTATTTGACGGGGGTACCTGGCCCCGTGTTTACATCATACAGATTCAACATTTGGTTTCCTGTGGGTCTGCATCTCGGTTCCCGGGTATGTTCGGTCGTGTGCATGTTGTCCCCCTGTGATGGTTGATAGATTCGTACTAGTCCCCTTGGTCTTGTACGCCTTGTTCTAACGCTAGAAGTAGGGCATTCCATTCTAATGAAATGGGATGTTTCCTGAGGCCTCTGCGTTCTTCCCTGCATAGTTCCTGTCCCTCAGCCTTGCCCCATCTGATCACCTCCCCACTCCAGGTCTCTATCTCCGGCGGCCTGGCCGATTTCCACCTCATCGCCACTGACCTCTTCGCTAGCAACAGCGCCAAGTCTACAAATCTGGATCCCACACTTCTTTTTTTCTCTTTGTGTCCTATCCCCAGCATGCAATAAGAGGCGGATGTGTAAGGTCTATCTGGTGCTATGTCATTCAAAATGCGGTGTATTGTACCCCAGTAGTGTCCCAGCTTAGGGCACTCCCAAAACATGTGCATCATACCTGCATCCTCCGTCTGGCATCTGGGACAATTATCAGCCGCTGCCGGGAACATTGTGCGTATCTTGTGGGGAGTCAAATATGCCCTATGTACAATCATCAACTGTATAAATTTAAACCTAGGGTTTCGGGACACTTTTCTTGGCAGTCTCAGTACCATGTCCCATTCCTTGTCGCTTAATGCCTTTTCCAGATCCACCTCCCATCGCAGTTTCAGGGGCTGTAGGGGGTCAGCCCTACCCTCCCGTATTCCGGCAGTCAGCCATTTAGTCAAGTGACTACCCGCTCCCATGAGGTATTGCATAGAAATCAATGTGTTGGTGGCAGGCTCCGCTCCACCCTCCAGCCAGTGGGCGCCTATGTAGTGAGTCAGTTGTGCATGTTGCAGAAAGAGTGCCCTCGGTGTGTGATGGAGCCTGGTGAATTCCTCGTATGGCAGTAGCCTGTTATCTGAGAAAAAATCCCCGATTTGCGTTATTCCCGCTCCCTGCCACACCTGTAGTCTTCGTTCGGTCATCGGGCCAGTCCCCAGTGGGATGCCCAACAGTGGTATCGAGGGTGCATAGCTCGAGCGTCTATTGGTATATCTGATCGCTCTCTTCCAGTATGTAAGAGCCAGTTTAAGTAGGGGTGGAGTCGTTGCCGGTGTTCTGGCCCCTGGTAGTAACAAGCGATGTATAATCCCCCGATTCCTATCACCCTCCGTCATGTTCAGCTCATGTAAATTGCGGCCTGCTAGCCAATAAGCTAGCCATTGCAGGTGGCACGCACAGCCATAAGCGAACAAATCAGGCACTCCCAAGCCGCCCTTATCTGTGGGTAGTTGCAGTTTGGCCATGCTTATGCGTCTCCTGCCCTTCCCCCATATTAGTTCGAGTAGTAGAGTATTTAATTTCTTTAAAAAAGGCATAGGGATAAAAATTGGTAAATTCGTAAAGAAGTACAACAAACGCGGCAGTACCACCATTTTTGAAATAGCCACCCTTCCTGCCACCGATAGTGGCAGGGTATTCCAGAATTGCACCTGTGTAGTTAGGTTAGTCAGGGCTCGTCCCAAATTACCGTCCAGTAAGTCCTGCGGTTGTCGGTATATCTGGATACCCAGGTACTTAAATGTCACGGGTGCCACCTGGAAACAGTGCGGCGGAAACTGGACTTGTGTTCCCGCCACCGGGCCCCGGAAGCCAAACCCGTATGACTTTGTCTCGTTGATGGCGAGGCCCGATAACTCGCGGAAGACCTCAAAGATCCGCGGTAGCGGTGCCACTGGGTTATTCATGTCTCTCAGGAACAGCAGTATGTCGTCGGCGTACGCCGATATGACATGGTAAGTGGTAAGCCTAGTTATCCCCACCACAGCCGCCGCTGATCGCACTTTCAGCATTAAGGGCTCCAAGGCGATTATAAATAGCAAGGGCGAAAGTGGGCAGCCCTGCCGCGTACCTCTCGCTACCTCAATCCGATCAGAGATACATTTGTTGGACCGAACCCGTGCCGTGGGTTTCCGGTATAACAGGGACACCCAGGCTATAAATCCGGCTGGCAACCCGAATTTGGTCATGACCGCAAACATGTAGTCCCATCTGAGGGTATCAAATGCCTGTACTAGGTCCAGCGAGATACAACCCTCGGTGTCACTCCCCCCTGTATCCGGAGACATTAGGTGACTGAGTCTCCGTAAATTTAGCGCCGTACTCCTACCCGGCACAAACCCACATTGATCGGGGTGTACCAGTTCCGGGATGTGCTGGGATAGACGTACCGCCAGTATCTTACTGAGAATTTTGGAGTCAGTGTTCAGAAGTGACAGCGGTCTGTAGTTGTCTAGGCGCAGAGCGTCTCTCCCTGGTTTCAAAAGGGAAACAATCAGGGCCTGTAGTGTCGTGTCAGGCAGGCCGTCTCTCTTCGATGCCTCGTTGTACAACTCCTGAAGGCGGGGGGCCAGTAGGTCTATGTATGTTAAGTAAAATTCCGCCGGGAGCCCGTCTGTCCCGGGTGCCTTGTTTCTAGGCAGAGCCCGAATGGCCATTCTAATTTCTGCAACCGTAATGGGTTTCGCCAGGTTCGCACTGTGCGCTGCACTCAGTTGAGGAACACATATGTCGGAGAAGAAGTCCTCCAGTGCCGGTTCCGAGAGTGGAGCGTGTGGGCCATATAAAGTAGCGTAGTAATGCCGGAATGTCATGTTAATCTCCCGCTGCCCCTGGATCAATTCCCCAGAGGAATCCTGTATCTCCATGATAGGGGTGGCTGCCGGCGCGTCCCTAGTCAGACGCGCTAAAAGCGCACCCGCCCTGTCCGCCTGTGTGTGCTGTCGTGCGGTGTATTCCCTATGGTCTAGGACCCTCAGGTCTTCCAGGAGTTCCGCATATTGTATATTAGCCTCTTGTAGTTGCGTGAGGGCGCCGCCCGTGCCTGCGGCCTAGTTTTCCAGAGCCGCTAGACTGTTCTCTACTTCTCGCAACCTTACCAATACCTGGCGTTTGACGCCTACTTTGGTGCCCATGGCCACTCCGCGAATGGTAGCCTTGAAGGCGTCCCATTCGACCTGTCTGGAGCTTGCCGTGCCCGTATTCTCGGTGAAGTAGTGTGTGGTAGCGTCTGACAGTGTGGACTTAAAAACCGAGTCTTCTAGTAGGCTTGGGGACAGGCGCCATGTCGGTATAGGGGTGGGTAATCTTCCCCATTGCAGAGATAATTCCACCGGGTTGTGATCCGATAACGTCTTTCCCATGTGTCCCACTTTCACAATTGACGGCGTGAGTGTCTTGGAGCAAAAGATGCGATCTATCCTGGTGTGGAGTTTGTGCGGAGGGGAGTAGAACGTGTATTCCCTATGGGATGCATAAAGTGCCCGCCATGTGTCGACTAGGTCCCACCCCTCAGCCCACTGTGCCAATGCTTCCGCCTGTCTCCGACTCTCTGTTGCATGTAAAGGGGGATGTGATCTGTCTAGCGTGAGATCTAGCACCGCATTACAGTCCCCACCTATAACCCAATCATACTCCACCCAATCCGCTAGCGCCCTACCCAGTCCCGCAAAAAACTGCGACTGCTCCACATTCGGGGCATATACACAACCAAGCACTACACACACACCGTTTAGCAGCCCCTTAGCAAGCACGTATCAGCCTTCCCTGTCTATTTTAGATTCAATGAGTTTAAACGGAACCGAGTTACTAATCCAAATGGCTGCCCCCCGGGAGAATGCAGAATATTTAGTGGCGTATAACTGGCCCTTCCATTTTCGTAACATCTTGGCACCCTCAGAGCCATTCAAGTGCGTCTCTTGGAGGTATGCTATGTGCACCCGCCGCCTATGTAGTTGTGCTAGAACCCTGTGTCGTTTGTGCACCGAGCCCAATCCCCGTACATTCCAAGTGCAGACCACATAATCATTAGGGGACGTCATTACCCCGGATACCTGTGCTATGGTCCAAAACCTCTGTCCTCATCAATATCGACCACAAGATGGAAATTTTCAGTGCTACATATGCAAACATTGCCCCAACTTGTAGGTCCCCCTCTATAACCACAGAGGACCAAACCGTAACACCCAACATGGGTATGAGAATTCTAGAACCGTGCCTAGGCTTGGGGGTGTGAGCCCAGTCAAACTTTCACAACAGTTCGCTTCCAAGAGTTTCGTAACCATTGTCCCCTATGGTCATAAGTGTTCCAAGTTCCTAACCCCCCCCCCCTCGGAATAAAGTAGAACATCCGCTACATTACCAGATTGTCGCCATAGGGATTAAGATCACATGTCCGCCGCCATCTGTGCTGTAATTTGGGGAAATAACTGTAGGCTGCCTTCCGTGTCAGAGGCCGCTGTATGGGAACTTGTCCGGCTCGCTGGTGGTGACCCAATGTTTGCATCATGTTCCGCCAGCGCGTTGGTGGTTAGTCGTGCTATTGCTGCCGAGCCGTCGTCTTCCTCCCGGTCCTGTCGGCCAGTGCGAGATCCCTCCGTGTCCGGGTGTCCAGGGCGGCCCTGAGATTCCGTCCGGCCGTCGGACCTCTGCGTTTCCTGTACCTCCCGTTCTTCGTGTGCGGACTGCAGTGGGGCGAGTGTAACTTCCAGCCACTCCGAAGCTTCCTCTGGATTGTCAAAGAAGTAAGTTCTGTGATCGTGAATGACCCTGAGGCGCGCTGGGTAAAACAAGGCATATTTCACGTTACGCTCCCTGAGTGTTCTTTTCACACCCCAAAAGAACGCCCTGGCTCTCTGCACCGCTTGCGTAAAGTCTGGGTAAATGGATACCGAATGGTTCTCATATTTTATGGGGCCTTTCTCCCTTGCGGCCTTCAGGATGGCGTCTCTGTCCTTGAAGTGGAGGAGACGTGCTATCAAGGGGCGAGGTGGAGCCCCCGGTTTCGGCGGCCTAGGAGGGACCCTGTGTGCTCTCTCCACGCTGTACATCTGAGTTGGGTCTGCTACAGTCTTTAGCCATTCCTCCACAAAACGGGTCGGATTAGTCCCCTCGCTGCGCTCCGGCACGCCCAAGATGCGTACATTGTTGCGTCTCGAGCGCCCTTCCGCGTCGTCGACCCTTTCTCTCAGGTTTCGCATTTGCTTCTCCAGGTTTTCTAGTCTCGTGGAGTGTTCCGTTTGTTGGGGTATCAAATCGGCAAGCGCAAGTAGTGATAGGCCTGTTGACATTGTATCCATCCGAATTTCAAGTGCCTCTCTGGATGCTCTTATCTCCGATAGGATGAGGTCCAGCTTAGCCTCTTGAGTGGTGGTCCCCGTGGGTGGGATCACGTCCTCGGTGGAGGAAGCCAGGGGATCGTCCGAGCCAGAGGCCTGCGCGCCACCACGGGGGGGTCTGTTCCTGCCCATCTTGCACCTCCTCAGCGCTCCTCGTGGGCAATGTGTAGTTGTTCTGGCCACCCTCTTCTGTCACCTCCGGTCTCTCACCACCGGGCCGGGTCAGTGACGAGTGGCGCCGTGCAACTGCGCACCCTGGGAGTGGTCTGATGTCTCGGTAGCCCGCCTGATTAGGGGTTCTAGACACAGCCGTAGCCAGGACCGGCTTCTCGTCCCCTCCTCTGGGCAGGCCAGCAGTGTTGCCGTGATCTCGTTAACCCAAGACAATGGGTGGGCCTGCGATGGTCATTCGGTGTGGTGGGTGAGTGGCACAGAGCGCAAGGCGGCAAGCCCCCTGTATTGGGGCGTTCAGTCCGCGATAGATCCGAGGCAGGTCTGCTCAATGACGGGGCCGTGCCAGCAGCGGTCCGGTGGTCGGCCCCCTCCAACTACGTGTCGTGGCGCACCCCTTCCTATGTCTCCGTGGCTCCGCAGTAGCGCTCAGCGTCCCTGGGGGGGGGGGCCGCTGTTACAGTCCGCTTGGCGCCGCCTCTTTAACTCCTTGCGTTAAGGAAAGCCTGGCACCTCGGTTAATGCCCCATAGCCTATAATCCATGCTCGGTTTTGCAAATGACCCCTTGGCTTGGTAGTATGAGCCCGATCAGTGCCAGAACCTCCGTCTTCCACCCAGTCCGAGGGGACCCCGTGGCTCACCTCCAATCGCCGGGTTCTGTCCACAGCTTTTCGGGCTGCTCCGTCAGGACTCACCAGCAAGCCCGGCTCCCGCCCCGATCAGGCCGTCTACCTTCAGGATGTGCCCCACGGTAGTGCGCAACACTGTGAGTCGGGCGTCCTATACCTCGCCGTGCTCCTGGGCTCGGGCGCCAGATATCCTGGAGCTCCGGCGGCTCTTCAGCGAGCCCCGATGTCCGTATCTCGCCCCACGGGTGCAGTATCAGAAGGAGGGTCAGCGGCGCTGCTCCGGTGGCTCCAGATCACTCAGGGCCGCTCCGCCGCGCACAATGGCCTCCGCATAGCCGGGCGCGGGTCACTTCCGGGCCGCCTGCCAGCGTACTGTGGACCGCGGTCGCCTCGTCGGTTGTAGGCCTTCCTTCCTGCGTGTGGCGTCTCCGTTCGGCGATGCGTGTCAGGGTTCCCTGTGCCGCCAATCAGGCATCGGCAGTGTGGAGCATAATTCGGTAAGCCGTAGATGAGGGAGTAGGGGCCAAACCCCACCGCTACAGGATGATTTTCAGGATTTTAGGGGAAATTTTGACGGAGCGATCCTAGCTCACGTCCACCATGTTCGGCTGTTGGCCACGCCCCCTCCACTCTATATTACTTTACTCTGAAACAATCTACAACACTGCACTCTATCCTACGCCACTCTATGCAATTGCACTATATGCAGCAAACTACTCTGCACCACTCTTCTCTACGTCACTGTACTTTCGCCAATAGACTACACCACTTTACTCAAAGGTAATGCACTCTACGCCAATGTACTCAACACCACTGTACTTTACACCAGTTCACTATAGTCCACTCTGATTCTCCACTGTACAACACCACACTCCACGATACTCCATTCTGATGCTCTACTCCATTAAACTCTATTCCACTCTATGCCACTGTCTGACACTATTCCATGACGCTCTACGCAACTCCCTCTATGCCTCTCCATGCCACTATGCTCCGCTCTATTCCACGACACACTGCTCTGCTCCATTCCATGACACACTACTCTGCTCCGTTCTTATATGCCACTCCGCTGTGCCCTACTAGACTCTACAACACTCTACTCCATTCTATGCCACTCCATTCTACTGCATCACTCCACTCTGCAACTCCACAACAATCTCTACTCTACATCACTCTACTCCACTCTGCTCCATTTTACACAATACCCTCTGCCCTACGCCACTCTGCTGTACACCACTCCACAACACTCTATGCCATTCTACAACACTCTGCGCCACTCAACTCTGCTCCATCCACTCTGGTACTATATTTCCTCCATGATACTCCACAACACTCTCCTCCACTTCACTCAATGCCACTAAATGGCACTCCACACCATTCAACTCTACTCAACTCTGTGCCACTCTACGACACTCTATGCCACTCCATAACATTGCATTCTACTACAGTATACAACACTCACATCTACTTTACTTTACCCCACTAAATATTTGCTATGCTGAACAGAAGCCACGCTGGCATACAACATGGAGAAAACATATTGGTGAAGCCACTAGCTTTTGCATAGGCAAGACCTATAGTCTTCGCCAATGCTTGTCTTCATTGGGACGGGGTCAAACTCCACGTCTCCAGACCCTTTGCAAGGCCAGCGAGGAGTTCAGTGCCTAACAGACTGGTGTGCATTTGTAGCCTCCCAGCTAGGGAACGGATAGTAATAAAAATCTTTTTTTCTTTGTTCGTCTCTCTTCAGCCTGGTACAGGCCTGGAAGGGGTCGCCGTGTGTGCACCTCCCTGCTGAGCAGCTTCTTTTCTCTGAGCGTGCTGGGAGTCCAATGTACTCGTATGTTCTATTGTTGTTTGCTCTGGATTGTTCCTTTATTTCGGACATCATGAACATTTAGTGCAATATAAAAGCACTGGAGTATGCGCCATAGATAGTCTTCTTCATTTACTTGTATCATTGACATGACTGGATGAAAAGTCTCTAAATCAGTAGCACCGAATGTCGGATAGCTGTAGAGCTTTTAAAATCTGATGGACGCTCATCTAGCTGTTTTAGAATGTTGCTCCACAAACGTTTATATGGGAAAACCAATGTTAAATTGAAATCTCATACTTTTTGGTACCCCATCTTACGTCTTTACCCATTTTATAATCCGCACCAAATATGGCATGCTCAAAGCTTTTGTCGTGAACGTTATCATCTCCGTATTTGGTGAAACTGGGTCATGTGGGTGGCAAAGTTATTAAGTGTTCAAAAATGGGACTTGCAGTGAAGTGAGTTGTGAGTCTTAACTACAGAGGCATGATTGCACCTCTGTCGTTATAACCAGTGACAATCACTCATGATGTGGACGGCCATCATCGGACGCCTTTTTTCCCTTTCATTACTTGTTCCCTTTAGCAGGAAACTGAGAAAAGACTTCATGGGCTCCAGTGAGGCATGTGTGCCCTGTCTGTCTGTTTATCTGTCTATCTTTCTGTCTGTCTGTCTGTCTGACTATCTATCTGTCTATCTATCTATCTTACTAATTCGTGTCCACTGTCTTTCCTCCCGCTTGCATTCTTAACATGTCTCACATTTATTCTAATTGTGGGTGTCCATTTAGATCTAAACATTGTGTGCTAGAACTATTCTACATGAAAAGGAAGCCGGTTTTAATTATTGTTTTTTGTTCATAGAGAGGCAAACATGCTGCCAAAATCCGAGCACACCAGTCTGCTCTAAGCTAGTGCAGTCTACCTAAGATGTTGTAATTGGAAATTAATTTATGCCCATTATCAGCAATAATAGAGGCGACATTTATCAAAATGGCAATTAAACTGACGCCTACCAAGAGTGGATCTTTCCCAGAGGATTCCGTGAATAAAATGTTGAGCGCTCATGTTGGCGACATGTTTGGTGCAAATACCCCTACCCCCTCCCAACCCCCACGTGTGCCCTCCCCCTACCCTGATACTTAACACCCTGTCCCTTAACCCTGTCTTTTAACCTGAACCAGCCCTAAAACCTACCCTGACCTCCCCTAGGCCCTAAAACCTACCTCGACTACCCGTTCACCTCCCCTGTCCTGAAGCCTAATACTCTAACCCCTCATTTAAAAAACTACCTCAACACTACCCCAGACCCAAAAACTACCCCTGACCCCCCCCAGTCCTGAAACCTGGCCCCAAACCCCCCAGTCCTGAAACCTGGCCCCAAACCCCCCAGCCCTGAAACCTGGCTCCAAACCCCCCAGCCCTGAAACCTAGCCCCAACCCCCCCAGCTCTTAAAACTACCTCCAACCCCCAGCTCTTAAAACTACCTCCAACCCCCAGCCCTGAAGACTAGTCCCGAACCCCCAGCCCAGAAAACTACCCCTGACCCAACCTCCAGCCCACAAAACTACCCCGTCCCAACCTCCAGCCCACAAAACTACCCCGTCCCAACCTCCATTCCACAAAACTACCCCGACCTAACCCCCATCCCACAAAACTACCCCGACCTAACACCCAGCCCACAAAACTACCACCACCTAACGCCCAACCCACAAAACTACTCCCGACCCACCCCCAGCTCACAAAACTACCCCGATCCCCCCAGCCTACAAACTACCTCCCTCAGCCCCACTTACCTCACCGCGGATCTCTCCCTGCTTCCGTCCTAAGCAGCCCGCAGCCCACAAAAGATTCCCGACCCACCCCCAGCCCACAAAACTAACCCCGACCCCCAGCCCACAAATCATTCCTGACCCAGCCCACATAACAACCCCACTTACCACACCTCTCCATGCTTTCTGCTTGTCCGTCCGTTCCGCTGCTTACCGCGCATATGCCTCAACCACGCACATGCGTGGTTAAGGCATGTGTGGTAGGGCTTGTGGAGTCGGAACACTAATGGTTTAGACTGCGGTGTTCCGACTGTTTCCCATTTTATTTGTATATGTTAATACGTATCCTTAAGGTAGGATATATATATATATATATATATATATATATATATATATATATACATATATATATATATATATATATATATATATATATAATTGTAATTTGTAAAACGCCTATACTTCACAATAAACAGTAACAGCTGAGAAAGCCATGTAAGTTCTATAAATATTTAGTCACTGCATTTATGATAATCTGTGATAAGCCGGTCTCCTTGTTATTTGTATAAAAATGTTCACTTGAATTTAAAATTGTGTTATCTATTGCGCTGGGATTTTTCGATTAAGTATTCTGTATTTGGTACACTTTTATTAAGAATTGGCCTTACGAAAAAGTAAATCCAAACTTGTACACTATTATATTAACGGAAGTGATGATGTAAATTGAAAGTGATCTGTTTTGTATTTGTGGCACTACACACGAACAAGTGTTATCCCTGTGCACTATTATGTTTTTATAGATGCTCCATTTTGATGCACTGTCTTTGTGGCCCATTACTACTGCTACCACACAAATCCACAATCTTAAAAATCTGTAGGAAACTTGACAAATTACACTGCAGGTCTAGCTGTCCCTATGCTACATTAAAATTGTGTTTAATTTGAGCAACTTTACTTTACCACATCTCTTAGCACCATACTGTTCCCTATAAATATAGCCCTCCTCCACCTATCTCTTTCATAACACGAAACCTTAGCCCATGTGTCGAACCACAAAACCCTCTACCATACAATCATCCCTCACCACCTACACCCAATCATACTCCTCATCTGCACACAATTATGATTGTTGCCTTTAATCAGCCAGTACACATTATATTACCACGTCAAACAAAGCACTGAGATCTCAGTTCACATTTCTGCATATCTCCATCCAAACTTAATTCTAATATTTCTGTGCACCATAGGACACTTTCAGTCTCCAGATCATCAAGCTTAGTCTTCTTTGCCTGAGGTCTCTGACACTGTTCAGAACATACGCAACATGTTGCAAATCTGCACTGGTTTTACCTCTTCATAATAAAAACTACAGCTCATCCCTTATCTGCCTCCACCTGTTACCCACCCCCAGGACCAAAACTCAACTTTTTCTTCCAGATACTGGAAAGATTAGTATCCACCAGTCTCACACTATTTTTTCTTATACAAGGTCTGTTAAGACTTCTATACTCCTCACTACAGAGAAACTGCTGTCCCACACCTATCGAACTTTATCATTGCTCCACATCGCAGTAGATTTGCTTCCATCATCTCTCTGATGTAGCAAAGCCATTCAACACTGTTGATCGTCCTGCTCTCCGATCCTCAGTTGGCTCTGTAGGCATCACAGGACTGGCACAGTGTTCACTTTGTACCTCTCCAGTTGCTCCTTCATTCGCTGGTTGTTAGACGGAGACCCAGAGGGTCGGCCGAATACTGGGGGAGAGGCCTCCGAGGAGGGCCGTCTCCGGCGATCGTACAGACAGGTCACCACCCTCCCCACAGATAGACACCACACCAGGATGAGATCGACACTCTTTATATATGGTTCTTGTGGCAAGGTTATCAGCGGTACAGGATTCAGGACTCGAGGGTCCTCTCAATTCTAGTCTCTGTAGGGAAAGGGGTAGCGGGTCAGTCTTGGTACCGGGTCGGTACCGGGGGTGGCAAGAGGGAAGCTCACAATCCTCGAGCTTAGGAGTCTGCAGGGTCGGGCCGCGGCAGCGCCAGCAGGCCAAGGCGATGGTTCAAGTACAGAGAGCCGCGGCAGCGCCTGCAGGCCAAGATGATGGTTCACGTTGCAGAGGGCCGCGGCAGCGCCAGCAGGCCAAGAGGATGGTTCACGTTGCAGAGGGCCGCGGCAGCGCCAGCAGGCCAAGAGGATGGTTCACGTTGCAGAGGGCCGCGGCAGCGCCAGCAGGCCAAGACGAAGGGTTCACAGGGCAGGGCTGCGGCAGCGCCAGCAGTCCGTCAAGGATGAGTTCTTCTCGGTGTCTCTCGACTCCAGGATACAACTGCCCTCCTGGTCTGGGGCTTCCTCAGTTATAGGGCGGGATCCCTTTGATGTCCGGACCCTCGCGCCTTGAGGTCTGGAGGTCCGGAGTGAGGGGGCCCCGACACCTAGCAGGGTGTTGGAGCCAGCGCCCCGGGAGGCCGGGGGTGATCGACACCCGGCGGAGGAGAGCCGTTGACGCCTTCTTCTGTCATCGACCTGCCAAGTGGTCTCTTTACCTCCTGGGTGGAGGTTGGTGCCTCGATGTCGGGGCCGGGCCAGGCCCAGGGTTGGTGTCGGGTCGAGGCCAGGCGGCCTCGTGCTGTAGTGTCCAAAGATGGCGGCTGGGCCAGGGCCATGGTGCTGACGGGGACCAGGGCCAGCCGGTCCGGGAGGGTTCAGGAGCTGGCGTCCCGTTGTGGACGGGTTGTGGGTTGCCTCGAGGGGTTGCCGGGGTGGCTCTTGCTGGGGATTCAGGGAGAGCCGGGGTCCGGGCCCCGTTGTGCGGAGGGGGGACGGCCCAGCCACGAGGCCTGTCCAACATGCGTCCCCCCCAGCTGAAGGCAGGGAGAGTCAGCCATCCTCTTGGGGACTCTCCTCGCCGAGGCGGAAAAAGCGTGACAGGCCGTCTGCGTTGGCGTGGTCCTGGCCTGGACGATGCTCCACAGTGAAGTCCATCCCCTGTAAGGAGATGGACCAGCGCAACAGTTTCGGATTCTCCCCCCGCATCTGCATCAGCCATTGCAGGGGTCGGTGGTCTGTCTGCACCCGAAAGTGGGTGCCGAAGAGGTAGGGCCGGAGCTTCTTGAGGGCCCATACTACGGCGAAGGCCTCCCTCTCGATGGTGCTCCAGCGCTGTTCCCGGGCCAGCAGGCGTCGGCTGATGAATGCCACTGGCTGATCGACTCCCTCGGTGTTGAGTTGGGAGAGGACGGCCCCCACGCCATGATCGGAGGCGTCCGTCTGTACGATGAATTCCCGTCCGTAGTCGGGAGCCTGGAGTACGGGGGCAGTGCACATGGCGGCCTTCAGCTTCTCGAAGGCCGATTGGCAGTCCGGAGTCCAGTTGATCGTTTTGGGGCTCTTCTTGGATGTGAGCTCCGTGAGGGGCCCCACGATGCTGCCATAGTCCTTCACAAACCGCCGGTAGTACCCGGTGAGCCCCAGGAAGGCCCGGACCTCGGTTTGGGTCGTAGGGGGTTGCCAGGCCTGGATGGCAGCGATCTTGAGCTGGAGGGGGGCCACCAGACCGCTTCCCACCTGGTGTCCTAGGTAGGTCACGGACCCTTGGCCCACCTGACATTTGCTGGCCTTGAGGGTGAGCCCGGCCTGCTGGAGGGCGTGTAGAACTTCCCGCAGGTGGCGGAGGTGGTCGGTCCAGTGGTGACTGTGCACAGCGATGTCGTCCAGGTAGGCGGCGCTGAATCCTTCGAGGCCCGCCAGTACCTGGTTCACGAGTCGTTGAAATGTTGCCGGAGCGTTTTTCATGCCGAATGGCATCACCCTGAAGTGGTAGTGACCGTCCGGGGTAGAGAAGGCGGATCGTTCTCGGGCCCTGGGGGTGAGGCCGATTTGCCAGTAGCCCGCTGTTAAATCGAAGATGCTCAGGTAGCGGGCGGCCCCCATGCGGTCAATCAGCTCATCTGCCCGGGGGATAGGGTGAGCATCGGTCCTGGTAACTGCATTCAGTCCCCGGTAGTCCACGCAGAACCGGAGCTCAGGGGCAACGCCCGGGGCGGCGGCCTTGGGGACCAGGACGACGGGGCTGGCCCAGGGGCTGTCCGAGGGTTGATCACTCCCAGTGTTAACATCTTGGACACCTCGGTCTGGATGCAGGTGCGCACCCGATCTGGTACGCGGTATGCCCGGTGGCGAATAGGGGGGCTGTCCCCGGTGTCCACATCGTGAAGGCACCAGGGGGTGACCCCAGGGGTGAGGGAGAACAAGGACGTGAATCGTGTCAGGAGAGCTAGACAGTCTTGACGTTGCTCCGGGGCCAAGGCCTCGGAGAGTCTGACCCCTTCCACGGAGCCATCCTGCTCGAGGGTCCTCAGCAGGTCCGGAAGGGGCTCGGAGTCTTCTTCTGTCCCATTATCGGTAGCCATCAGGAGACTGAGTTCTGAACGTACAAAATGGGGCTTGAGTCAGTTGGCATGGAGGACCCGTAGGGGGTTCCGGGAAGTTTCCATATCGATTAAGTAGGTGACGGGCCCCTTGCGTTCGATCACTTTGAAGGGCCCGGACCATTTGTCCTGTAGAGCACAGGGTTCAACCGGGGACATCACCCAGACCTGCTGTCCCGGCTCGAACTCGAGGGAGGAGGCGTGCTGGTCATACCATTTCTTCATGTCTTCCTGACTGGCTTCCAGGTTGGCTTTGGCGATCTCCCTGAATCGCCGGGTCTGGTTGCGAAGGGCCAAGAGGTATTTGTACACATCCGGGGGAGTTTTCTGGGGGGGCCTCTCCCAACCTTCCTTGACTAGGCTGAGGGGGCCCCGGACGGGGTGCCCGTACAGGAGTTCAAATGGGCTGAAGCCTAGGGATTTTTGAGGGACCTCTCGGTAGGCGAACAGGAGGCACGGGAGTAGCACGTCCCACTGGCGACGGAGGGGCTCTTCTAGGCCCATGATCATTCCCTTGAGAGTGCGGTTAAACCGCTCGACCAATCCATTTACTTGTGGGTGGTAGGGGGTCGTGAATTTGTAGGTGACCCCGCACTGTTGCCAGAGAGACTTCATATATTTCGAGATGAAGTTCGTGCCCCTGTCGCTGACGACCTCCCGGGGAAAGCCCACCCGGGAGAAGATCCCCATCAGGGCTCGGCCTACCACAGGCGCCGTCACGGTTTGGAGAGGGATAGCCTCGGGGTAGCGGGTGGCGTGGTCCACCAGGACCAGGATGAACCGGTGTCCTTGGGCGGTTCGAGGGTCCAGGGGCCCCACAATGTCTATTCCCACCCGTTCGAACGGGGTGGTGACGACGGGAAAGGGCTGCAAGGGTGCTTTGGTTTTTCGGCCACTTTTTCCGCTGGCCTGGCAGGTGGGGCAGGCCCTGCAGTGGTTGGTGACATCTTTTCGCATTCGGGGCCAGTAAAAGTGGGTCACCAGGCGGTCGTACGTTTTGTCCTGTCCCAGGTGTCCGGCCAGGGGTATATCGTGGGCTAAGTTCAAGAGGAAATCTCTGAAGCGGAGGGGCACCACCAGCACCCGACTGGCCCCCAGTTCTGCAATCCTTTGCTCACTGTAGAGCAGGTTATTGTCCCAGTAGATCCAGTGGGCCCCCGAGGTGTCCCCTGTGTTCTGGGCAAGGGCTTGCTGCCGGAGTCCCTCGAGGGAGGGACAGGTTCTTTGTTCTTGTTGGAATTGTTCCTGGGTGGGGCCCCCCTCTTGACGCCACTGGGCCAGGTCGGGGAGGTCTGGGAGCCGACCGGGTCCTTCTTCGGTTTGGGCCGGGAGACTTGCTTCTGGGGTGGCCTCCTCCGGGACAATCGCGGGAGGAGGCTCCGGCCACTCGGGTTCTCCTGGACTGGGGACGGCCCGGGCGGTCATGGACCGGGTCGTAGCACAGACCCATTCGGGGAGGCCCAGCATCCCCAGGTGCTCTCTCCGTTCGACTGCTGCCCAGGGAGAACTTTCGAGATCGTTCCCCAGGAGGCAAGCCACGGGGGCATCATCGCGGACAGTTACTTTCAGCATCCCTGATACTCCTCCCCACTCGAAGGGGACGTAGGCCATTTGACATAGACTTTCTGAGTTGTCGGCCGACCGGACAGGGCAAAGAATGTTCGGCAAGATCTGGTCCGGGGCCACCAGATGACAGCGGACCGCGGTCACACTGGCCCCGGTGTCGCGGAGGGCTTCCGCCCGGCGGCCATTAATGTTGACCCACTGGCTGTACTTCTGCGTGTTGGCGGGAAGGGGGGCCCGAGGGATCAGGTCTCGTTCCCCTAAGCAAACCAGGGACATGGCAGCCGGTTCCCACTCAGGCTGGTCATTTTCGTACCCTTCTTGGTCTTCTGGGTGCTGTTCTTCCCCCAGGGCTGCAGCAGCGACCTGGCGGGTTAAAGGGTTCGGGTTCTTTGGGCAATTGGGATCATTTGCGTAGTGGCCGGGTCGCTGGCATCGGTGGCAAGTGATGTTGGCTCGGAAGCCGGGTCGCATCGGGGCGGTTCCCCTGCCGGCCGGGGACGGGGTGTTGCTGGCGGAAGTCACCGGGCCGGTGTCCCTACCCCGGCCCTGGCCTCCTCCTCCACGGGGGCGATGGGGCCCTTGGGCAGTTCTGTGCGCTTCGCTGGGTCCGTTCCGGCCAACTCGGGTGCTTTCCCATCGGTCAGCTTCGACGGCGAGCTGCCGAGGTTCCGTTAGTTTACTGTCCAGGAGGTGCTGTCTGAGTTCGATGAAGCAGTTGTTGGAAAGGTGCTCCCACACAACAAGGTCAAAGAGCTGTTCGTAGGTGGTCACGTTGCTGCCCTTGACCCACCCCTCGAAGGCCCTGCAAAAGAAGTTCACGTATTCCACCCAAGTTGTACCCGGGATCCGTTTGCAGTCGCGGAACCGCTGGCGGTACATCTCGGGTGTGAGTCCGTATCGAGCGAGGAGGGCGGCCTTCATGTGGTCGTAGGATGTCATCAGATGGTCCGGGAGTTGCAGCAGGGCGTCTCGCCCTTCGTTGACAAACTCCCCCATAACCCGGCTCCCCAGTCGCTTCGGGGAATCCGGTGGGAGGTCATGGCTACTTCGTACGCTTTGAACCACTGCTGGATGTCATCGTTCTTGTAGTACTCTCTGACGACATCTTTGGGTATGTGGACCTTGGGGTCTGTAGGGGCAGGAGTGTTCGTGCGCTCGGGGACCCCGAGTTCCTTGTTCTGCTTCCGAATCTCTAGTTCTTTGAGGTTGCGCTCATGTTCGTAGGTTAGCTTCTTCTCTTCTAGCTCCCTCTGCCTTTGTTTCTCTTCTCGCTCCTCTCGGAGTCGTAAGTGTTCCAACGTTATTTTTTGTTCCGCCAATTTGAGTTCTCCATCTAAGCGAAGTCGTGCCAGTTCTAATTCATGAAGCCTGCTTTTTTCCCGTTCCCGGACCTCTTCTGGGGAGAGACCCGATCTTCTTTCTTCTGTCGGCGTGGGGCTTGTTTCGGGTGTCCCGTGGCTTTGTGTTTGGGGTACGGTCGTACCCGTCTCCGCCCAATGTTCCAGGGCTCGTTTGAAGTCCTCTTTCGTGCTCAGTCCTGTGGTTGAAATGCCTAATTCCATGCAGAATTGTTTCAGTTCTCTGTGGTTGTATTCTTCCAGCTTTTCCATCTGGAATTTTTCTGTTGCTCCGCTCTCTTTTGTTGTCATGGTGGTTGTGTGTCGTGGGGCGAGTGACCCTCTGTACGATTATGCGTAGGTTCGGATCCCACCGCTGCCACCAATGTTAGACGGAGACCCAGAGGGTCGGCCGAATACTGGGGGAGAGGCCTCCGAGGAGGGCCGTCTCCGGCGATCGTACAGACAGGTCACCACCCTCCCCACAGATAGACACCACACCAGGATGAGATCGACACTCTTTATATATGGTTCTTGTGGCAAGGTTATCAGCGGTACAGGATTCAGGACTCGAGGGTCCTCTCAATTCTAGTCTCTGTAGGGAAAGGGGTAGCGGGTCAGTCTTGGTACCGGGTCGGTACCGGGGGTGGCAAGAGGGAAGCTCACAATCCTCGAGCTTAGGAGTCTGCAGGGTCGGGCCGCGGTAGCGCCAGCAGGCCAAGGCGATGGTTCAAGTACAGAGAGCCGCGGCAGCGCCTGCAGGCCAAGATGATGGTTCACGTTGCAGAGGGCCGCGGCAGCGCCAGCAGGCCAAGAGGATGGTTCACGTTGCAGAGGGCCGCGGCAGCGCCAGCAGGCCAAGAGGATGGTTCACGTTGCAGAGGGCCGCGGCAGCGCCAGCAGGCCAAGACGAAGGGTTCACAGGGCAGGGCTGCGGCAGCGCCAGCAGTCCGTCAAGGATGAGTTCTTCTCGGTGTCTCTCGACTCCAGGATACAACTGCCCTCCTGGTCTGGGGCTTCCTCAGTTATAGGGCGGGATCCCTTTGATGTCCGGACCCTCTCGCCTTGAGGTCTGGAGGTCCGGAGTGAGGGGGCCCCGACACCTAGCAGGGGGTTGGAGCCAGCGCCCCGGGAGGCCGGGGGTGATCGACACCCGGCGGAGGAGAGCCGTTGACGCCTTCTTCTGTCATCGACCTGCCAAGTGGTCTCTTTACCTCCTGGGTGGAGGTTGGTGCCTCGATGTCGGGGCCGGGCCAGGCCCAGGGTTGGGGTCGGGTCGAGGCCAGGCGGCCTCGTGCTGTAGTGTCCAAAGATGGCGGCTGGGCCGGGGCCATGGTGCTGACGGGGACCAGGGCCAGCCGGTCCGGGAGGGTTCAGGAGCTGGCGTCCCGTTGTGGACGGGTTGTGGGTTGCCTCGAGGGGTTGCCGGGGTGGCTCTTGCTGGGGATTCAGGGAGAGCCAGGGTCCGGGCCCCGTTGTGCGGAGGGGGGACGGCCCAGCCACGAGGCCTGTCCAACACTGGTGATAGACATCAACGCCAACCTCACTTCCAGTGTGTCCCTCGCAGAGTTCTGGTTTTAGCCCTCTACATTTCCCACCATACACCACCTCTCTCAGTTATTATTTCTGATTTGTCTTCTCATAACACCTTTACACATACTTACCCAAGTTTGTTATACTTTCCCAAGTTTGTTATACTTTCCCACTTCTCCTCGAGTTGCATGTCCCTGACTGCCTTACTGTTGACCACCACTGGCGCAACCAAACTTCTCTTTAATTGTGCTGTCCCACCTATCTGTGAATCGCCATTGTAGCTATGTAAGACGTTTCAGAGCAAAATGTTTCTGTGCTCAACACATAAATATTGGAAGTGGCGATAGCAGATTATCAGGTGTGTTGCTGTGATGTTATGGCATTCCCGTAAATTGGTAATTAAACTGATAGTTCTTGTGAAAACATACTTTTGAAAAAAATGTATTTAATTATCTACAAAAATATGATTAGGTGTTTGATTCCGTTATTTTTATTTTTGTATGTTAAAGTCCATTAAGATATGCTACGTCTGCACTATTGTCTCATTCATTTTTGCAAAGCTCATGTAAACGTGCACGCGCCGGCAGTTGTGTTTACAGACAGACGTACGTTTGATGCATTGGAAATGAGATTGGATGGTGAAAGAGTCATTAACGCATGCATATCTTATTTCACGGACGATGCCCTTCGGTAATAGTTTTGCGCCCTCTGCTTTGTCGGCATTTGCGATAGTCCGCCAGTTCAGCCCCATTTTGCTGCGCCCCGTGAACAGTGTGTTCTTATCCTTCCTGTTCAAATTACTTTTGTCCGTTTACATTACAATTCCTAAACAGGAAAATCTGTTGCGAGCTGTGTGGGTATTTCGTGGCAGGCAAAAGCATTTTGCAATGATGCCTGACGCACTCGTTGCTCATTAGCATCCCCATTTTCCTGGATTCTGCAAGAAAGTCCTGCGTGTAGGAGGACCGGGGGTGGACCGTAAGGAGGGTGCTCGGGGATAGCGAAGAGCTGCTTATGTTGATTTTCGTGTCCTCTGATTGGTTCGCCTCCCTGATGTCGCTGCTCTAAGCCAGCGTGACTGCCCAAGCCCCTCCCCATCTGCCTCCTCGCGCCGGGGAGAGCAGATGTAGTTAGACCCAGATTATATGCAGTGTCTGAGCATCTTTGCTGGCCACATTAGCATCACAATACTGAAGGAAGGCGACGCTCTTTGAAAGTGAACACTGGCTGCTTTTTTTTTTTTTTGGGTGGATCTACAGACTTTGTTCCGTTTCTGAGATTTCAATTTTTGCCTAGTGTTTTTTTAACCGAAAGCACGGAATGGAGCCTGGTGGAAATCTGAGCAAGAAGGAATCGCCCGTTAATTGAAGCGTCAGAGATTATTTATGAAGTGCTTCTAGTGGTTGCTTTGGTCTGTATTTTCTTCTCGCCTTAGAGCAGTTTGGACTCTTAGCTCGGCTTTGCACCTTAATTATTCCGCTCTCTAGTGGATCTAAGGGTAGATCTGATACTCGCAGGGGGTTGACTGTTCCTTTGGAAATCCAAAATGCCTTCCATAGAGTCCTGGGCAGTTCATAAAGCGGCTAAATCTCCCGATCCCAGCCGAAAACAAGGCGCTCAGCGAAAGAATGTGTTGGTGTCCTCATTGCGAATGAAACTCGAATCTCAAAAGTCGGTGAAATTCTGGCAACCTCTGAAACTCTTTGCTTATTCACAGCTGACGTCCCTGGTAAGAAGAGCGACGCTGAAGGAAAACGAACACATCCACAAATATGAAAAGGTCCACAATTTTAAGGTAAGGAATCGTAATCTTTTGTTTTTGTTTTAATGAACAAGATGGCATGATATAGAAATTGTTAAAGAAAATTGTAGCCATCAATGAAATGTAATTATTGTTTACTCATAATAACACTGTATTTCTCTGCACCAATTTAAACAATGCTGAGATGAGTTGTATTTTTACGCCTCACTTAAAATCATACTTAATTTTAAATACCCATCCCTATAAATTACAAAGTGTTTTATGCAGCGAATATGTTGGTTAGTTAATGCAGTGCTTGGACGCACTGTACTTTGTGACTCCATTATTGGCCGCAATACAGTTTGTGCATGAAATGTTCAACATTAAGAGGTTAATTAGCGAATTAAATAGATTGTATGTTCGATTGTGTTCTTTGCTGATAAACGATTTTGGATTAAAGGTTTATATTCTTCCTAATCTCATTCAACCGGCGAGTGAATTTGGCATGGTTTATGATGCATATGGAATGGGATGTTTAAACATCCCCTACACTGTAACATATTAGGATCTGTTCCCACTGAGTTTTCTGTTGTGTAACATTCATCGTGAAGTCTTATACCAGGTCTGCCTCCTCTCAATGATAACTGTACTTTTAAAGTGAATTTTCATTTGAGTTAAACCATATTCCCAGCTAAAGCAAATCCTACAGATTTAGCAAGATCAGCAAATGTGAGTCAGAAAAAGAAGCAAACTGTTGGGAATAAAAGTTGACAGCCATCAGCAGAGGGGCTGAGGTATATATTTTGTACTGCTGCTGTAACTTTCTTAAAAAGACACCTACTCTCCCGTCCCCCCATTAAAGGGAAGTGCATTCTTTCCTATTTTCTATGGTAAGTATTGTTGATGAATTATGGAGTCCCTGGATAGTTGTGCAAATTGCAATCTAAATCTGACACCATCCTATAGTCACATCTGATCAGCATAGTCACATCTGTTGTGAGTCGATCTATCTTTGCTTTTAGACATGTAGAAGTAAGCATATTTTCTAATCCTTATTTATCACACTCTGAGGATGTTTTGAGGTGGAAGATATTAGATTGTCGGATTTAGCTGCTTCAAAACCACAGGCTGGCCTCATCTTCCACAAGCCACACAAGTGGTACACACTAAAGACCAGCCACAGTACCTGCCAAAGATGATCCACAGTGCTTATTTATTATCTTTCCTCCAAATATTGTTTGATATAAACAAAAAACATCATGTGCCAGAAACTGGGGTAGCTGTAAACTTTCCATGTTCATTCATTGGAAGCTGTAGATTCATTTAAAGAAAACAATTAATTCGAGAAAGGCATAGGAAATGGCCATGTTGTGATTTAAAAAAAAATGTCATTCTCTTAAATAGAGGAACAGTTGGGAAGCGTGGGTGAGTTACATTAAGGGAGACAACTGAGATGATTCCATTAGATATTTTACCTTCTGTCCCTTTTTCTTGAGCTCCCAATTTCCTCCCACTGTACAGATTGTCCGTTACTTCCTCTGTGTATCCTGTTCTTGGTTCGTGGTTTCTTGGCATCAAAGCTACAATTATCAATTCACTATCTTTACCTTGAAACTGCCACTGATTCAGTGATGGGCGAATTCCAGTACTTTGGTTTTGCCGTTGTTGAGATTTGTTTGATTGCAGTATGGACTCAATTTGTTCAGTGTACTTTGTAGGCCGACACTGGGGTAGTCTAAAAGTAAAGTATTGTTGATTATAGGCAGAAGGCCTCATTCAGTTATGGCAATCAGGCTACAGATTGCTTAACGCTTCTTTGGTGTCTTCCAATCATAGATTGAATATAAGAGGCGCTAAAGTGCGTCCTTGCTCAAGGCTATGGTTGATAAATATTTGTAAGTCAAATTGTTACAGAGTTTTTCAATCCAGTTGTTGAAATATAGGGTAATAATTGCTTTCAATAATTTACCTGTGGCTCCCAGTTTAGTTTATTTTGCCCAAAGCACGCACCTATCAATGTTATCAAGTGCTTTCTTGAAATCAGGAAAGCACACATTTAGTTGCCTTCCTTTTGTAGTGACTTATAACTATTAGGGACAAGGCCGCAATGTTTTCAGTGGTTCCTCAATCAGATCCTCTGCTAGATGTAGGGCTGGTGTTAAACGTTATTCCCGATCCTTGTCTTGAAACACCTTTGCATCCATCGCCTCAGTTCAGTTCCCCATTCTTGGCAAATGTGTTGTACATTATTTGTCACCAACAACCTTCTCTAATCAATTTCAAAAGGGTAGAGTTAGGGGATGCACAGCATGTTTTTCTGTCGTTTGGTGGCACCCCGCTTAGTTTTCTTCTGTAATTTGATGATCTTTACATCCTGTAGTACTTATTTCGGATTTCATTAGTAGCAATATATGTTGTTCTTCTGTTTATTCAATGTGGCAAGTTAGTTTTTTGATGCCTTTTGCTTTTACCATTTCAATTCAATCTTCAGAGCTTTCTGTAGTTGCTATTCACACCGTACAAATATAATCGACATAGAAAAAGGAATAATAATGTTAATTCAGGGAACCCTTAAGTGGGTATAAAAACAGTGAAAGGGATAGGAAGATAAAGAGGGGAAAAGCTAAACAATTAAAGCCATTTCTGATAATGTCTGAGGGGACTTTGAGTGAGTGCCCTGTTTATAGTGGTAGATAAGAGATCTTCCTCCTTTTATGTTTGCCTACTAGGTCGTAAATACTCCATGTGGTGTGTACTAATACTTTTTTGGGGTTGGCACCCCCGTTTGCTGCAATTATTTAGTTGTGCCCTCGCCTCTGTCTATCGGTGTCATTTGGCTTAGGTAACCGGCCCTTGTGTGCTTTCTTCTATTTGATTGTAGCTGTTTTGCTTTTATCATTTTAGCAGGGCTGTCTCAAGGTATTTTGGTACCCGAAGCAAGGTACTTTGTTCTATCCTAGGCAAGGTACCTTTAAGTTGTGAGCCCCTTGTGGTTTCGGTTTTCTGTAGTAACCAACCCCCTCTCCACCATCTGGATTAAGTATCAAGACCATATTCTTTGGGATTTCTTTTCAGCCATCTTGCGACCACTCCAGAGAGTTCAATAAAGAAAATAAGGTTAAACTGAGAATGGCAGGAGGAGTCCCCACTATGAAACATAAAAGACTGAGGTTTCTTGCCAAAACCTCTCTCTTATCCTATACACACCTAGGTTAATTCGTTTAGCATTTTCCTACCACCCCTTTTACCTTATCTCACTTCAGAATGCCTATGCAAGATGAGACAATCTTATAGTAGTCCACATGACCTCTGCACATGGGGCCACACGCCCTTAGGACTCTATACCTCTATCTTTTATGCATTACTTTCATCCCCTTCTTTGATTTCCTCCATAAGTATTTCTTCTCTTTAATCCAACTCTGTCCAATTTGTCAGTCTTTCCCCTAATCATTCTGGGGCATAGAACGACCCTGATTAGAGTGCGTTGTTGACATTAATTTACGAAAGAGTTCTTCGTACATGTGATTTGTAACATATCCCCCTTTTCACCTACTTTATATTGGGTAGAGCCGTACATGAAGTCTGACGACTCCGCTTAAACACGTCCTATTTTTTGAGGTGGAATGTAGGGATGTTGATATTCTTTGGTTTAAAAGCAGGACAGATTAAACACATTTTTCAATGCTGTATTGTATTTTGCTTATGGGAGGCATGACTGCTCATGGCTATGTATGGAGATAGACGTACACTACATTTCACATATTAAGATACATTACAAAATACATTTTGCTATATAGTGGCGGAGCAGCCCTTCCTGCCACTTGTGCAATGCTTAAAAATAACGGAGAAGTAAATATAAAATACAAAACGAAAGAAGGATGAAAAATGTACAGACTGTCTTGTCTATTGTTTCCATGATTCATATGTGCCACATATTTTTCCTGGCAGACATGCTGTCATTGTTTTTGAGACCACTGTTTCGTATTACTCATGTTGTCCGGTGCAGTGATTGGAAATGGAGAAGGTTCATCAGAATGAATTTTTCCAGCACTAAGATGTTAGCGGCTCATAATGCACGAAGACACCGGAAAATAGGCAGCCACGAATTTCCCTGAAATTGAAACATTCAAACTTAATTTGGAGTAATCTTTAAGCTCGACGCTAATATCAACCCAAATTTCAGAGGAATGCCTTTTCCCCACAGTTTGCTTGTAATGTGAAAAAACTTAACATAAAGCTGAAATAATGCTGTCGCTGATAATCAGCAACGCAATCTAGCAAGATTAAGCGGTGTAAAGTATTGTTCATTCTTTGCAGGTACCTTTGTGAAGTAACTTTTGATAGTTTAGTACATAGGGAAAGTTGACTGATTTGTGCACATGCGTACTAATGCAAACATAAAATAGCAGGTAAATGTATGCCCTAATTGCACCTACAGTTTCCTTCAATCAATAAATAACCCTATATAGTTTCCTCGTCAAAAATAGCATTGAACGTGAATTCAGAAAAAAGGTGGTGGGCACTGCATCATTCCTTCCTTTAAAAAAGTAATAGTCATTCGAGCTGTAGTGGAAAAATAAAAGCATATTTTTGCGCCGGGCATTCAGTTAAGTAGCCTCGACATTGTCATTGTACGTGCTTATATTGTTAAACATGTTGTAACATTTCAAATGATTTTTGTAAAACCCTCACTCACCCGTCTATTGGGTGACATGCTTCATCATTGGGGTTTTTTCACCGGGCAAGCCGAATGCGTGCCCGGTGTGCTACTACACCTGCAACTGCAGTGGAGCTGGTTTACTTATTAAAAACAGTGTGAAAAGTGATAGTGAAAAAAGTGTAAGAATAAAAGAGTGCGAGCTCCAACCTAAACCCAACTTTAATAACGGTTGATGCAGGCACGCCCTTAAAAATAGTTAATGGACAGGCTTGACTGTAAATTTGAGTCAAAATGTCCCATTAAGTGCAACAAATGGTCGACATGTTTCTGCTCATAGTGGCCATTTTGGCCGGGCTTTCATCAGGACCAATCACAAACACTGGGCGGTATACGCACGCTAAGGCGTACCCTAACCTCAGTGTGATTGAAAAAAAGGTTTAAGACTCACGGTTATTATTACCGGATCACCCTGGTATGTCCAGGTTTTTTTACATCTGTGGAAAGAACACAAGGAGACACAAAACAAGCAATCATAGTTAAGAAAACAATGAGTGTGTTCCTTTAAATACCACGATTAATTTTTAAGACACCCTGGGAATAAGTGCACTTCACCGATAACCCTCTTAACCTACCAAGATGGGAATTCATATTAAGAATAGTCTGGTCGTCAACATCTTTGTATTTTAATCGTATCGGGTTGTAGATAAGAGTCCAACCCAGCGGGCAGCGTTACAACCCGCTCAATAGTAAAAAAACGGGTATAGCATGAAGACAGACTCAACCCTGTGTCACCCACCTTCATTCCGATGGCTCCCCGCGTTGTAACCTACGTAGTGCACTTCCACCGCCCGAATAGTGGTGGATGCGTAACGCATAGCGGGAGATATCACGTCGTGCCAGACACGTGATTGTATCAGCGAATCAGTTGTTGAGTAGTGCTAGCATCAGACGTATTGTTTGTTGTCGCTTGATCTTAAAGTGATAGTGATGTAATTCTTTGGCTCGGAGTAACTTTATTAGTCCAGAAAGGCTGAACAATTATCCATTTTCCAAATTGGCTCCTCTTGCCCGATGCTATTACATTTTGACTCAAATTTACAGTCAAGCCTGTCCATTAACTATTTTTAAGGGCGTGCCTGCATCAACCTTTATTAAAGTTGGGTTTAGGTTGGAGCTCGCACTCTTTTATTCTTACACTTTTTTCACTATCACTTTTCACACTGTTTTTAATAGGTAAACCAGCTCCACTGCAGTTGCAGGTGTAGTAGCACACCGGGCACGCATTCTGCTTGCCCGGTGAAAAAAACCCAATGATGAAGCATGTCACCCAATAGACGGGTGAGTGAGGGTTTTACAAAAATCATTTTTCACTTGACACTCACCGTTTTCCTTTATTTTTGAGTTTCACTCTTTATTTTCATTGTTGAGTCACTCCTTTGTTGCTTAGTGATATTTAGACTGGGGTAGAGGAGTGTCCTTTGAGCCCTATCTCTCTTGTTGTTCTTATGTAACATTTCAAATTACATGTTTTTATTGAAAACCGGACCATTCATTGAGTGGGGTGCTGTGTGTTAATATTAAAAATATTATGTGTTTTTTTTTTTACAGGTGCACACATTCCGAGGACCCCACTGGTGCGAGTACTGTGCTAATTTCATGTGGGGCTTGATTGCTCAGGGAGTGAAATGTGCAGGTACCTTAAAGCCATTCTTCTGATTACATATTGTTTTCCAAATGTCGATGTTGTTGAAGTTCACATGATTGTTTAGATGTTCTAAACATAGATTAATCATTTATTGACAAAAAAGTGGTTTTTACACTGTTCAAGAAACCTTTTCACTACAGACATTGCGTAGAACATGATTAAACAGACATTCTGAAGATCATCTGCCAGTGCTTAATTTGTGCTGGTGTTTGCTGGTGCTTATTTTGCAGAGGCTGGATTCAGGTTATCTCATGAGTCCTCAAACAGGCTTTAAGCCACTCCTTGGCTAAAAGCCCAAGTTGTGATATGCCACAATTTGCCTATCACATGGCCCAAAGTCACCATCCATCTGTCATCAATTGGCTGTACTGGTGTCACTCAACACCCCCCCAATTCAGGAGAGTTATTGAGAGACTCGTTCTGTCCACTGCGATGCTGGTCCACACACATCTGACCAGGTGTCTCCCATTGGCTGATTGGAGGTGACCTGGTAGGGGGGTTCGATGGATCATACCAAACTCAGGGCTCTCATCAGTGTTTTAGTGTATCTCTCCTGCCTGCCCTGCTAATGTCAATGGAGGACTGTCTGGCCTGTCATGCTTGAACAGGGCCTCTATTAGTCTGTCCATCACCAGCCTCTAGCAACTTGCAGCTGGTGTACACAACAGCCACTGCATACTCTGGCCAGTGCCTAGCACTCATGACAGTAGCACAAGTGATAAGACCATTTGGTTGAATGTCTGTGCATGCACAGACCATGGTATCTTTTGGGTGTAGTAGTGCACCTGTTAGTTGCATCGCTCAATGCTGGCAGTTGAACCTGTCTGTCTTAGGCTGGTCTTCCCCAAACTTTTAGACTTCCTCCTCCATTTTTTGGGTCTCGCTGGCAATGCATCCTGCAAGGATGCATGTGTCCAGCTGGAGACGTATAGCGATCAGTCTGGGGGGAAGGAGGACAAGAGGGTGTACGAGCTTTTTCTCCTGGATTCGTGTGCGCGAACGCGCACGTCGCGTCCCGCGCCGTACACATGCGCGCGCAGACAGACACTCGCTTACACACACACCCCCTCCCCCACAGTCACACACACGCACTCCAAGACACATACACACACGCACGCACACACACATACACAGCCCGCCCGCGCCCCCGCACGCATGCTCCCCCCGAAGCTCAGCAACCCACTCACCGGCTTCCTTCGTGCGGCGGCTCTCCTCCGCTGCAGGGCCCGGCAGCAGGACTCTTCTTCCCTCCTTCGGCACCGGGGCGCAGGGTAGGCTCCTGCCTGCTCCGGTGCTCCAAACAATCGCGGCTCTTCCGTGGGAGGCGGGGTAGGCTCCCGCCCTCCTACTTCCTGTTTCCGGTTGTCGCGCCGGCCTGCCTGACTTACTGGTCGCAGGCCGGCAGAGTGACGAGGATGTTTGATTTGCGGTATTTATTTATTTATTTATGCATTTTTATATAGCGCGGACTTTACCCGAAGGCGGTATTTATTTATTTATGTATTTATGCATTTTTATATAGCGCGGACTTTACCCGAAGGCGGTATTTATTTATTTATGTATTTATGCATTTTTATATAGCGCGGACTTTACCCGAAGGCGTCAGAGCGCTTCACATTAGGAACAGAAATGAAACATAATGAGAAACATTACAAAAGAACAGGTTGCAAAAACATACGTTACTTACATAAGGTAATAGTGACAATTGTGAGCAAACAAAATACATGAGGTAGTAAAAACTATGAGCAACCAAAAATACATGAGGTAGTAAAGGTAATAGTGACAATCGTGAGCAAACAAAATACTTGAGTAAAAATTGTGAGCAACCAGAATACATGGGTAGTAAAGGTAATAGTGACAATCGTGAGCAAACAAAATACTTGAGTAAAAATTGTGAGCAACCAAAATACATGAGGTAGTCAAAAGTGCACAAGAGGAAATGAAAGTGACAAGTGTGCAGTTATAAGAGAAAACAGAGTATAATTAGAGGTATAGTCCTGCAATAAGTGCTAGACACTCAGGCTCAGGAACAAGCGTTACATGGGCAAGGTGGCACTTGTGCAAGTATCAAAGGCAAAGACATGTGAGAGGTAGCAGCCGTGTGTTGCAAGGGCAGAGTGGTGTGTGCATGTTACAAAAGGGCACCGAACACCAGTACATGGAAAATACTGCAAAAAGGCAGACCCTCCAATCACAGGCATACACTGGGAAGGCACTTCCATGGTCATGGAAAGTAGAAATTATCAGTAGTGGGAAGTCTTCCTCACAAATAGCAAGAGGACGTGAATTACTTTTGGAGGTGTCTCTGGAGGAGGAGAACTTTGAGGTCCCTTTTGAAGGCCTGGGAGGAGGCGGTGGTCCGGAGCTTTTTTTTGTCCTCTCGCGGTTTGTAAATACAAAACATATTGCATTACAAATGCTATAGGTATCACATTTGCAAAAGTTATAACTATTGGCATTGTAAATGACGAAGCTATTAATTTAGCTATTTAAAAAAAAAGAAACATAAATAAAAACTTTGCCATTTACAATACCAATAGCTCAAACTTTCCTAATGCGAGACCTATTGCATTGCAAATGCTTGTTTGTCAATCTCATTTTTGCTGGCCTTAGGACTCTGCACACTTTACCACTGCTAAAAAGTGGCAATGGCATGTCCTCAATCCTTAAAACATGGTAACTTGACTAACCCCTAATTAGCATATTTAATTTACCAATAAGTCCCTAGTAAAGTGATGCTACATGTGCCCAAGACCTGTAAATTAAATTCAATCAGTGGACCTGCACCTGGACCTGATTATGCCACCCACTTAAGTAGTACTTTAAGCATGGCCCAGTCCTGCCATTTCAGAGCCTGTATTTGCAACTGCCAATTCGACCTGACAAAGTAAACCTTTTGCCAAGGCCAAACCTTCCTTTTTAAAACCTATATCACCACCAGGGTAGGGCCTGAACAGCCAGAGGGCAGGATACAGTGTATTTAAAAAGTTTTACATTGTCCAGGCAGTGAAAAACGTTGTTTTTTTGATACTGCAAGGGCTGCCTCTCACATGGGATAACATTGCAGTTACCTTATTAGATTTTATAAGTGTAATTTCCAAACGTAAATAAGTAACCAGTTCATGTTTGATGTCTCTGGAATCCTAATTTAAAATCCTAACTTATGGTGAAGTCTGATTTAAAATTAGTTTTCAAAAATTCCACTTTTAAAAAGTTGGCATTTTCCTACTTTAGCCATTTAATGCATGTAGCCTGTTTCTGCTCACATGACTGGGTGTAGCTGACAGTTGGGTTTTGTGTATTCCTTGTAGACTGCCACATACGATAGGGAGCATTAGGTATGCCTGGATGAGCCATCATTGGCAGAATGGGAGGGAGGAGCTTGGCACAGCCCCACTTACACCTGAATTAGGCTGTGTCCTGCCGCCACACAAAGTGCAGCATACACCCTGCAGTTAGTCTGGCACTACGACAGGGAGCACAGAATGACTGTGGACTTCAAAGGGAAACCTAGTAGCTTCTTCCCCACTTCAAAGGCGCAACTGAGTATAAATACTGTATCTCAGACACCACCACTTAAGTACACTTTTGGACCCTTGGATACTCTGTAAGGAAGAAGGACTGTTGTCCTGCTACAAGGATTGCCACTCTGCTGGTCTGCTGCTCTGAAGGAACTTCTGCCCTGCTGTGCTGACCTGTTGCCCTTTTGCCTGAGTGAGAAGGACTGACCCTGCAACTCTTAAATCTAGAGCCCAGAGTGACTCCAAGCGGCTAGTTGGCTGCCCTCCTAATCTCAAACCTCAGAGACCTAACAGGCTTCCAACAACCTAGCACTTGTAACTGGACTCTGCCATCTGTGAGTCTACCCTAACAAGTGGTGCTGCCTCAGTCCTGGACCCTTGGAAATGGGCTTAAAGAGCTTTCCGGCCTCTCGGAACCCAGCTGAACTGATGCATCTCTGCTGCTGCGTGGATTAGACCCATCTCAAAGACAAGCATTGACTGCGGAGGCCGCACTGCCTTCGGAACCGCCACTGCATGACACATCCTTGACACAGGCCTTTGTCAACGACAGCCTCAATGACGACGGACTCAGCATTGCATCCTCTCAGCTCTTCTGGACCAAAGCATCGCCCCGAATGCACGCCGCATCCTTGATGATAAACTTCACTTCGCAAGCCCCACTGACTAGATCATTGACAATGATGCAGGCCCTTGCATCACAGCCTCGCTGCATCTTGGAACTCATGCATCGCCTCATCTGCACGACTCATCTTCAACACGAATACACGCAGCACTCCGCAAACAAGAATTCAAGGCACTTTGTTCAGCAGGCCTAACTGGGTCCTTCCAAAGTGGTTGTCAGTGCAAGTCTAGTTTATCATACTATTTCAGGAAAGAATTCCAATAAGACAGGGATTCATGGTAGTAGTTATTTATATAGGTGTTGTCACTCCGTGAGAGAGAGTGATAAAATGACTGACAGCCAACACTTATTTCACCCCTTTACACGGCCATGTAAAGGCCGGATGACCTTTACACGGCCATCCGACCTGGGGCATCCTCAGGTCGTGGGACACCTTAAAAGGACTTAGGTCGTCGGTGAAAGGCGGTCCTTAAATATCTCATAATAACGGGCGTAATGCCGGTCCGGTCAATCTCGATCTGGAAATGTGTCCTTCTACCCGGCCCATTGTCCATTGAGGTTGGCCTGAACTTGTGACTTTGTCCCAGTCAAAGTGACCAGATACTAACAGTTGTTGCTTTATGCTTTTGACTCTATTTTTTTCTAAAAATCTTTAAAATTGAATATCTCCAATTCTACCAATTGTATTTTTGTCATTTTTTTGTATTTATTAAAAATGTCCCTAGTTTTCTAACTCCGTTTTGTTCTCCTCTTCTGGTGTTCACTGTTACTGTTTGAAGTGTTACACATTCCCTTTGAGTTAAGCCTGACTGCTCTCTGCCAAGCTACCTGAGGATTTGAGCACAGGCTAATTTAGGGCTTGCTTGCAACTTCACCTTGAGAAGAATTGTGGTTACTGCTTGAGAAGGGTTTCATTCCCCTCAGCGAATAACCCCATATTTTACACTGGCAAAATCCAGTGACCCAGCAAAATGGATGGCCATGATGGGCATGGCACCCCACTCACATCTGAACAAAGAAGTCTTGCCTGCCCAGTGCCGCGCTCTTACCCTGCAGTTTGATAAACAGTCCAGATGAAGGTGCTGCCTTTGCCACGCTCTCAGATGCGAGAAGTGTGTGAAGATCTGCTTACCTAAAGCCCTATTGGTGATCTAATAGTAGCTGTCAAGTTTTCTAAATGCATGTGTGACATTTCTATCCTGTCTGCTTGTGACAATTACATGACTCATGTGTGACACTTAGTGACACTTTTTGCAAGCAAGTCCGTAAAGGAGTGCAGTGCTGAGCTCATAAAGTCATATGCTTGGTTGCATTACACGATGCCACACTGCAATAGAAAAAGAAAAGAGAGCGTGACCTACTTGGGATATGGGACACATCTGAAGTTAACCCCTATCAGATTCCAGCCTCCGTTCTTTATTTGTAGCATAAACACTTGCTGCTTTGTGACAGTGAAAAGGTTGAATACAAAATAACTTTGTTATATTTGTTCACTACATACTGACATCTCATTATACGTATGGCATGAGTATTTTCCAAAGTTGTCATTATTTTATTTTTATTCATATGTTCGTTCTGATTTTCTTGTTCTCTATACTGAACTGCGAGACTTGCTATGAAATTTACATACGAAACTGATTTTTGGCTTAGGCACGTTTGCAAACCTTTCATTCCTAGAAATGCATTGAAACCCACTGTTACCAGTTGTTATGTGATTGAAAGACAATACATCTAGGTGCGTTGGTTTCCATTGACACATTGCTATTTTAGTTAAAACATTGATTTCTTTAAATTTAATCTGGTTACATTTCAAGGACGTTGTTTAAAAAATTGAGTTTCTGATTGGGGTAGTTTTTTGGGATTTTTTGTTAATTCTTATTTAAAAAGCACTATGTTCTTCAATGGCGAAGAAACGTTCACACTTTTTTATCAACAAACGTCTTACACTAGTATATGTGGCACAGCAGAGTATCCTCTTGTTTTATTTGCAAATCCAGTGAGTATTTGGTAATACTGGGTGTTGCAAAGCCACTTACCTGTGGATTGAATTATGATGCATTGCCTTTAATTATCAGCAAATCCATGAAATACTCACGCTTTTAATAAAGTACAAATTTCAGGGAAGAACAAAAAGTCAGAAAGGGTGGAGGAGGAAGATCAGTTTTTTTAGCCATTGGAATATAAGCGACTGACCAATTTGTTGTATAACCCTAGGTCTTCCCTTCCCATCCAACAAGAAGCAGTATGGAAGTGTGCACTGCCAGTCATATCAAAAGGGCTGTTCGTGCATTGGCAAGTGCTGTCCTAAGAATATTGAGCTACGGCCTCAATCAATTTATTATAAATTAAGTACATTCAGGTCTACAAAATAATGCTGTGTTGAAAGACCTAAAGCATATTTTTTTCTCTGACGTTGCCATAGTTTTCTACCTATAACGAAAACACATGTATAGAGAGAAAGATGAGTCTCTGTGCAGTGGATACCCAGAACATGTAAGTTGATACTCATTGATTGCTTGAATAGCTGCTGCTAAATTTAACAATACAAAAGGGGGTGGTAATGGACGGAGCATCTGAACCAATCAAACACTCACACCCAGTCAAAAGATCTGGGTTTAATCCATCACCGTTCTTTAGCCCACTCTGCCACCCCAGTTCAGACATGGCTATATGCAAATCAGTCTGACCCTGTGCCTCATGGGAACAGTCCAGCCCGAACTGCCAAGCCATGCCTTCCCTGGACCGGAAACAAGCTTCCGAGGACCGGTTTCTGGCATTACAGCCGTCTTCAGCCCGGCTTGCTTGAATCCAGTGGCAAAGTGAGCAAGGGACTCACGTCTGAGCATACCCTGCCAACTTAGGGCGAACAAAGCGATACAAAAGAGGAGGATGGACGGAGCGCTTGAGCAAATCAAACACTCACACCCAGTCAAATGATCTGGGTTTAATCCATCACCATTCTTTAGCTCACTCAGCCACGTGCGGCAGGGTATGCTCAGACGTGAGTCCCTTGCTCACTTTGCCACTTTAAGCAAGCCGTGCTGAAGACGGCTGTAATGCCAGAAACCGGTCCTCGGAAGCTTGTTTCTGGTCCAGGGAAGACATGGCTTTGGCAGTTTGGGCTGGACTGTTCCCATGAGGCACAGGGTCAGACTTATTTGCATATGGCCATGTCTGAACTGGGGTGGCGGAGTGAGCTAAAGAATGGTGATGGATTAAACCCAGATCATTTGACTGGGTGTGAGTGTTTGATTTGCTCAAGCGCTCCGTCCATCATCCCCTTTTGTATTGCTAAATTTAACAAGTCAAAGGGATTTTGACTGGTTGCAGAAATGTAGTGACAAAGCATATATGTGTGAAGAAAAGGACCTAGGATAATGAATATAACTAAAATTTATTTAAGTAAGTGAAATTGAATACCTCCACAAAATATAGAAAGCCTTTAAAAATGTACATGTAATCTGTGGTGATGGTGGTTGATGTATTCATTCAAGGTGTAACTATCCAAATAGTTACGCATTTATTAGGTAGCTTTAAAATGCTGAATTCTCAATAGTAGCAGAAGACAGGCTATTATAAGTTTTCCTATTGTTTTATATATTAACTTATATCATGAGTCAATGCAATTATTCCAATAAATCTGTTCTCCAATTTTTCATATGGGAGTTTGTGCTAGTGTGGTCTTTTGCATGATGCAAGAAATACACGAAAAGTAAACTCTCATCTAGGTGGAAACCCTCCAAATGTGTCTGGGAAAATTTGAATGTTTTCTCTTTTCACACTCTTTAACAACCAACCATTCAGAGCACAGAAAAAGTTACGCTTGACCGAAAAGACCGTAAAAGATATAGGTCAATATCTAATGTGCACCTCATAGAAAGCGACACCAATAGAACTGCAGAATTATTCTGACTTGCACAGGATATGGGGAAAAGTTGCAACACTTGCATTAATCCATGTAGGGAAACGAAACTTGCTTTAATAGCCACCAACTCCTCCTGCTTGGAGATCTGGGATGAAGATGAAACTGCATTTATTATGCCACTTGACTGATCTGCAGTTGTCCTTATCACTACTTGTCATAGAAAGATGGCTGGGGTGTAAGAGGCAGGGGGTATATGGAGGCAGGGGGTACATAATGGCAGGGGGTACAGGGTGGCCAATTTCTGAATGTTCTTATGTCCAGGATTGTGGCCGACGAGGATGAATAATCATCATCATAAGTGGAATACCAGAAGAGTTTCACCTTGAACCATTTTTATTTATCAGTTCAGTACAACCATTACATCACTTATTAGTTGATGGAAAAATAATATTTCACAACTGTTAACAGTATCCTTTTAATCTTCAATTTCAATTCTGATGTCCTCCTAAGTCTACACATTACGCCAACCGGACGTTAATTAGTGGGCTTCCTTGCTGGCCGGTGATCAATGCCCACTGTTGCTTTAATTTGCTTGCTTCTACGAGTTGTATAATTGTATGCGTTGCCTTTCCCTTATGCTGTCATGCAGTGGTCCTTATCGCTCCTCCTTTCCTTCCCTTACCCGCCCTGATTTTCTTCAGTCCTTTGTATTTTTGAGTTCGTTCTGTGTATTGCTTTTTTTATTTGTGGACCTGCTGTAATGTTTTATCTTGCTACTCAATGCTAATAAATACAAGTTAAACAAAAATATTGATTTCATAAAGGATCCTGAAACAATCTAAAAATCCATTGATAAAATATTCCTTAACATTGAACCGTAGATGGTTGCCATAGCTCAACTTTAGCGAGAATCACACTGGATTCTGCTGGTATTCACAGATGTATTTTAAGGAAGAACTAAAACAGATGTCTTTTCTTCAATAGAGGGTATGCACAAATTAGACCATAGTGACAAGTTCAAGACTTTGGGAGACTACTTTGATTTATGCATATAAGAAAACATTTTGTAACTGCACAGCGCCCAGAACTCCAAATCCAAAGTGGTTTTGAATTTCCTTTAAAGTGAACATTTATTGCCAACATTCTTGAAGTTAATGTTGGCTTCCAGTTGAAGTTGAAAAAACTTCCAAACCTTTATTCTGACATAGAAAATTTTCAATGGGAATGCTCCAGAGCATCTGAATAAAAGATTAGCAATTTCGTTTAACCCCACCAGGGATTAATAAGCCAAAGGATGGAGGTAGGTATTTTCCCATTAAAGCAAGTACTTTGTCGAATGAGCTAACGGGTGAAATAAGATCTAAAGAACAGGCGGTGCCATTACAGAAGAATATAAATTATCTATTTATAATTTCTGATTTTCTGTTTGAGTTTTTTTAAGCACTTAGCCTCAAGTTGATTATTCGTGGTCGACAAAAAAAGAAATATGTATGTAGAAATGAGGCAAGGTGCTGTAGCAAGGAGCAACAGTCCGTGTGCAATGAAGTCCTGTTGGACTGTGAACAGAAACTTAAATTCTGCTGTCTGAGAGATCGACAATCAGTTGAGCTTCCAAGACCAAAGAATGATATTGATTCATTAGAATGTGAGAGGCATCAATACATATCCGCTTGTTCGAGCTTGGTCAGAGATTGAGATGAATTAGAAGAGTTCCATTAGCATAGTCCGTCTGGGGCACCAGCAAGGACAACATTTTTCTGTAACGTTTTAAATTAGCACAATGTTGTGCTTATATACTTTGAAGCGAGAAAATCCTTACATTGTAACCGTGGGGATTCGTTTCTGCTGTTCCGAGGTTTGAAACTGTGGAGGGTCCAGGGACGAAAGTTGATCCTTTTCTTGGCCACTTCTTCTTCATCAGCTTCTATAGTCATAATGGGGCCAGCAAGTAACTGAGGTGGATTAGGGTTAAAAAGACTTTGGGTTAAAATAAGGAACCAGCAACATTGAGTATATCCTTTGATTGCCAGTGGAAGTGTATTGTTAGTAAATATTTTTATGTGACACTATTAGCAGGCAGTTTATGGTACGAGATTGTGGGGTCTCCAGTGGAGGGTTCAACACGATGAGAGGACATTAGTTCCCCTGGCTACATAGTGTATTCTATGGTTGGGGATGTTGCCTTACAACCAGCTCCATTTGAAAGACCGGGAGTTGAACAGAACCCCTACCTGTATACAATATGATGTGTGTGTCCATTAGCTGCTGGCAGAACTCTTCAATGGCGAGAGTTTGTGTCCGAATTGGGTATGGTATTACGAGTTTGGGGGTGATGGTGTGTTTGATATGGTATTGTGTGAGAGAGTGTTTTAATGGGATGTGGTTTACTTTGTTGTATGTGTAGTGAAATGGTGGACTAACATGATCAAGGGTGATTGAGTAATATGGTTATGTGATGTTTATTGGGACTGTGATCATGTAGTGTAGTGTTTTTCAGTCTGTTATATGGATGGCCTTCACAGGGGTGTCTAGTAGAAGGAGCCCGGAGTGGTATCGTAATTGGGTTATTTAGAAGGCTCTACAGTGGTCATATGAGGTGTTTTGATGCTGTGGTGATTGTTATTCTATTGGATAATATAGTCTTTGAGGTGTGCAAGTTGGGGTGAATGATGTAATGTGGTCATGTGTTATTGTTGTGTTGTGGAGGATCTGCAGTGAGTCAAGGTGTAGTCTGGTCTGGTGTTTTGATAAAGATGTGACCTGGTGTCTCCCATCCTAGTAATGCTACTATTACTATTGTTTTGGTGTGATATTGTTATTTGGTATCTACTGAAGATACGGTTGTGTCAACGTTTGGGACAAAGATTAATTGTGACGTTGAGAACCTTGGAATGTGTGCTGTGTTGCTCAACGTTTGGAGTCGGAGCAAAGTGATTGTGCATGTGCGACAAAAGTCACAAGACTGGTTTTTAACTCTATAATTACCGTATTTGTTTAACGTGTAACATCAGTGGTATTTAGAATGTGTTTTCTACCTCCGGATGTACATACTTGCAGATTTTAGTGTTATCATCTTAACAGAATGTTAGTTATTTGAGAGACGATCTAGAACTTGTAAGTCATTGCTTATTAGTCACTGTACTGAGTATAGTTTACAACAGCGCAGAGACATTTTGTGTGTCCGTCACCATGATGGCTCACAAATAACACAGCAGTTGGAATCAGGAGTGACAAGGAAGTTGAAACCAATGCACCTGTGGCAGTGTACAGATGTGCTGGACCTGCTTCAGCTATTGTAGGTGTTGCTCTAGTTGGACTAAGAGGCCATTCCACCTCCAGAATGTGGTTGTATTTTACACCTTGTAAAAATTTGGAATGTCACGTGGTGGAAAACATCTATTGCTTTGTATTTAATGTGTCTAGGCCTGGTAATATGTTAAATACCACTTCAAGATGCCAACTATGAGATGACACATGCAGTCACTGCATAGTAATGCGTCCCACTCAGTTTACATCAGCATTTTCAGATTGGAGGGAGAACTGACCACACTTGCAAAGTGGTCAGGTTGATTTCGACTAAGCACACCTTACTGTTGAAGAAGAGGTTTGTGTTAGGCCTTCCAGCAACCATGGCCCGTGCAGGTAAGAGCGATGGGGCTTTCTGGTGTTCTGGTAATTGAGGTTTTAAGCTAAACTTCACACGGACAACTGGAGCTCTGTAATATTGGTTTCTGTTTGTGTGCAAAAGAATGGCGCTACAGCTGTATGCAGCATCGTCTCTCTATACACAATTCCAGCATTTCATGTGCAACTAACTCGGAAAATCACACAAAAATCTACGCATCACAGATTTGGGCATATGGTTTACACAGATTTATTCTTTTTTTTGGATTCATAGAATCATAAGGGGTATTCCGTGGAAATATATACAAGTCTATATTTATTTCTACTCCCCTAACTTTCCTAATAATCTACAACAGTAAATATGGAGGAAATGTGGGTGTGCACAATTCATTCCCCAGACTCTTTATATCATTCATAGTGGTTTCCATGAAGAGAAATAACTTCCTGTAAACCACCTTGAAAATATGGCGGTAATTTAGGCACTTGTCAACCCTTTTTGCACGACTTATATGTTTAAATAGGGTGAGAAAAGTCATTAGGAATATTTGTGAATACCTACAACGGTACAACTGAGTTTCCCCAGCATGTCTAATATACCTACCCTGGGCACACCTATTTCCTACTGCTTTATCACACTTGCTGCTAGAGAAATTTATGCTACACTTTGTACAGTATGTAAAGTTGCAAAATTCTGCAAAAGATTTTCGTGGAATCAGGAATTGGAAAGTACGTTCTCCGATTATAACTAGTACCATTGTAAGTTACATTTCCAACTGCACAAAGTTCTATGAATTGAGTCTACTATCTGATCTGACGATTACCTCTGGCTACATCGTCTAAATTGTACAGACTAATTTCAAGTTAATAAGAGAGGGTGTAAAGAGAGAAAGAAGGTTCCTCTGACAGAATGCAATACCCCAAAATCAGAGCTTTTTTGTCCATAGAACCCGTTATGTGATGTGTTCAGTCAACTCGTTTTCCTATAATGCATTTCTGGTTACATCAAATGGAAAACGAATCAGTTTGCTCAAAAGGTTCAGAAAAAGTAATTTCCCACTTTATTGTACAGTATATTTTTTGAAATTGCTGGATACCATTCTCAGATTTACAGAATTTGCTGAAGTGTGAAATGTGTCCTGCGAGTCACTCAGCTTCTGACCTTTAGCTACTGAGGCCAGACTCGGGCCTTAGGAATATGATCTTTTTTTAATGGATTGTGGAATAAAGCATTCCACTCTAATAGGAAAGTCGTTCATCTTTCTTCGGGTAATGACTATGAAAAACCAATGCATCATTTTTTTGCAGTATCGAAGCCAGGTCTCAAAAAAGGCATTCCTTTTTCCGACGGTTAATTTGTTTAGGGGATTTGTTTCTGAAAAGGATCACTGTGAGTATGCATTAGTAAATAAGAGTGGTGAAACTATGCCTTTGGTGAGACTGTTTGTGTGGCACTGAAAAATATATTGGCCGCCTTGCAGCAAAATGTCTTCTTTGTCGTTTTATTGAAGAGACCACATCAGTACAAAAAAATCATAAAAGGAATCTGGAACCAATCTTTATTATTTTTACATTTCAAGTAAGTCTTGTGACACTCTGTCTCAAACATGTCCTCTTTCACAGACTGAAATTGTCGAACCCTGCCAAATGACATCACGGATACAATAGGCTCAGTAGGGACGATTCACAGAGAATAACATAAAGTCAAAGGGTCATAAGTTTCCGTGTATGCTTTATTTAGGTTTCCAGCTTTTTCGAGATTTATGAGAAATAAAAAAAACAGGAATACGCAGGGAATTTAAGCAAATTGTAGGTTAGTATACTCTTACTGTCATATTCATACCTCTACAATTGGCCTGGGGCAGACTGTTGGCTTAAGTATTGAAAACATTTGCACCTAACTTTTTGCCCATTTCTTCTACCTCTAGAAAGCTGTACAAATCATTTTCTTTCATTACCACTAAAATAAGGTGCTTAAAGGTTTTTCAGAAGCAGATAACACGCTTTACTTAAGTGTTTTGGCACTAAAGTTAGATGCAGGAACTGGAGGTGAAAAACCATTTGCACCTTTTGTTGTTACTCACAAGTTTGACTTTATGGGCATTTACCGACCCCCAGTGACCAACCCCTAGCCTCTCCATTGGGAACACCTAGTTTCCCACCCCTATCTCTAACACTGCAGAAAAGAATATCGGCCATACGCAGTGGTTCTAGAATAACTTTCAGAGTGGGGGTACTGCCGTCAATGTTAAATCGTTAAAGTAATAGGGATTATAAAAAATCGCAGCGTTCAAGAACAGTTATAGCAAACAAGCCCCGCCCAGCAGCAGTGGTAAGGGTGGGGTATGTAGCAGGTAGTGCATTTCGGAGCATACTATCACAATTATATCACTAAAGCAGGTTGTGGGAGAACAGTCGTTTACTGACCACATTTTCTATTGAAATTGCTACTAAATTTGCACGGACATACAGCTTTACTGATAAAACTACATAGCGCACAAATGTTAATGTGTGCAAAATGGGTTTCAGCAAATATTTTTCATTTGCGGATCACCAAGTCGTGTCTTGATTTGTTTTGGCCGTATTAAAATCTTTATTTCCTTCACACTTTAGTTTTTAAAAGGTGCCTTGTGTACTTTCCTCACTGCAGATAAACATTGAAATATGTGTATGGTTCATTCATAGGGATGGGAAATGGTTTTTTTGCCTTAGAAAAGAAATGCTGTCCTGCAGCCTTTCCTTTCACACTCCTTGTACCTCTGGAAGATAGTTGCATAGTTCACTTTACTAGCACCCACCGTACTACTACTTTCAGCGCATATGGCCATAAGTGCAGGCTTTCCTCAATAGAAAGTTCCATCTGTAGGGGGTAAATATGTGCAGATTTTCTGTTAAACTGGACAAGATATTTATTTATGCACAGGACATTTTTTTGTACTCAAGTAGAACTTTGGTGCACATAAATGTTTTGTGACACACATCTCTTCGAGCCTTTCTGGGAGTGGATACAATCTAGAGGACAAAAATCAATATATGAACATGAATAATAGTTTCTGGGTTTAGGAATGAGTCTTGGCAAAAGTATAGAAAAGGTAAACTCAAGTTGAATATTTTAAAATGAAGAACGACCTGCATTTAAGGACCTGCTTTTAGAGATTTATTATACACAAGATACAATTACTTTATAGTTTCTTAAGATCATATAAACGTTTTCAAAATAGGGACATTCAGAGGTAAATGACAGACTAGATCACATGCTTTTAAATTTCAATAGTGAAAAATTAGGTTATTTGCTGATTGTTTAAAAACAAATCAAATAGAATCCCGTATGTCAGATTTGGGGGAAACTATATTTGTATACTCTAAGGAAATGGCGTTTGGGAGCAAACTTGTGATAATTTATTTTCTTACACAATTAGTAGCATAATTTGCCTTTTAACATGTTCCTTGTAAGCTGGAATGCAGAAGGCAAATAGGGGGTCACTACTTTCCTGAAGTTAAGCGGGTAATGATAGGCTTTTTATCTCAAATGTCAACTGCTGTAGAGTTGAGATGCTAACAGCACAATGGAGCAAGTATGTGAATTAATGGAAAACCATGAACTGAAAAACCACATTGGAGGAAACCAACTGATTGAAAACTAATTTTAAGAAAAGACAATTTTAAGGAAATATAAAATATCATAATTTAAAGGAAACATTTTAACGGAAAAATCCAAAATTACTTTATAATTGGGTGCCGTTTAGGACTAATGAGGGTTTTTTGGGTTCGGGGATGGGTAATGTTTAGGGGCAATGAGTGGTTTTAAGGTCAGGAATGAGTGGAGTTCCGGAATAGAAAAGGGGTTTAGGGCTCAGCAATGGGCGGCATTTGGGGGTGGTGTAGCTTTTTTAGGTATCAGGAATGGGTAGAATTTATGGGTGGTGAGGGGTTTTTAGGCTTCACAGTAGTTTAGGGGTGTGAAGTTTTTTTTTTTAAGTTTAGGGACGGGTGGGGTGTAGGGGTGTTCAGGAGCTTTAGGTTCATGAATTGGCAGTATATGGCTAGGGAGGGTTTTTTAGTTCAATGAGGGCTGGTGAAAAGTATACGGTGCAGAATAGGGTGTGGTTTAGAGGGGTGAGGGCTAAGGATTCAGGGATGGATCGAGTTTAGATGTAGAAAGGGTTCGTTAGCGTTCAGGGATGGCTAGAGTTAGGAGTGGTGAGTGTTTTTTAGGGGTTATGAATGGATGGTGTTTAAGGGCAATGAGGGTTTTTTAAGGTTCAGGGATGGGTGGAGTTTTCCTGTGGTGAGGGGTTTACGGGGTCATGGATGGGTGGGGTTGAGGTATAGAAAGGGTTTTTTGGAGTTCAGTAAGGGATGGAGCTTAGGGGTAGTGAGGGGGTTTTACAGTTCAGCTATAGGTGGAGCGTAGTGATAGAAAGGGCCTTTAGGGTTCAGAGATGATTGTAGTTTAGTTATAGTGAGGGATTTTTAGGAGGCTGGCATTTATGGTGTTTAAGAGTGGTGAAGAGTCCGTGAATTAAAAACATCTGAAGTGTTTGTTTGACAATGTAAATGAGATACATTTTAAATAATATCCCCGGAAGTGAAACACAGAAATAAATACTTCCGAAAAATGTTCTGATAGTAAAGTCTGCAAACATTGCATTTACTCATTAAAAAATACAAGCAACTGCCAATTATAATCAAAAATACATTTCTATGAAATGTAAATGCCATTCATTCTGAGATTTTCCACTAAACTGTTTAGATAAAATGGTTTCTCAGTAATGGTATTCTGTTAAATCGTTTTTCTATGAAATCACTTACAACCACAGTTTCCATTTGACACACATCTGCTGGTGGTAATTACAAGAAGGTGAAGGTCTGGATATCTCTGGTTTTTGTGATCAGCAATAGCAAGAGACGGAAGTTGACTAAATATTTTAATCCAAGGGCCATGATTTCCATTTTTTGAGCTATTCAGTTTTAATCCATTTTCTTGCTGCTCAGTTCTTCAACGATTCCAAGAACATTGGAGATGTTGGTCAAGGAGTCGTAAGGTCCATTGATGCACTGATACCTCTGAATAAGATGGAACATGATTTCCACTCTCAAGTTTTATGAGTGGCAGCAGTAACCAATATATTTAAAATATTCCCCACGTGGTTAGGGCAGTGCAAGAACCCTTTTAGGGGACTACAAGGTGACAGGGCAACTGGGCTCTAACCATGATGGTTGAGGTCATTTGCTAGTGGTGTCCTTGGGTCCGTCCTACTATTGCTCTGCAAACTTTGTCAAGTGCACCTCTTTCCCATGCTCTGGGAGGTAGTGTGGTGCTACACATTCTGATTCCCTCGTGCTAATCCTAACCTGGTGACTCATTGAAGCCTTTCTCCCCCATCAGTTAGGGCAGTAGCATGAATACGACTCTGTGCAGTGTCAATTACCCCACAAGTCATCTGCACACTCAGTTCACATTTTTCAAGGTTCCCACCGCTGGTGGCATAGTGTTTAATGTGTTTAGTCTCATTCTCCTGCCAAGCAGAACCGGAGGCCAGTGGTGAATGAAGACAATCTCATGGGCCCGAAGAGGCAAGGTGTAGCCTGTGTCTCTGTAGACCTAGTCGCCGGCTCAGTTAAATGGTGAGCTGCAGCCCTGGCACTGGTGTAGGTGTGGTCTTGGGTGCTATGGCTCTGTCCTTCCACAGGATGGGCGTTAAGCCTAGGCTTAATCAGCTGACTGAGGAACAGTGAGCATCCGGACTAGTGCAGTCACCACAGTTGTTGGTACCCTGATCTGTCTGATGCAGGCAGTTGCGACCTAGATCAGATTGATGAAGTCAGTTGTAGCCCCAATCAGGCCAAGGCAGGTAGTTACAGCCTGATTCAGGTCGACACACTGACAAGACTTGAAGTTGTTACCTTTTGGGACCCTTGTCTAAGAGACCAGGGCGCCCTCTGCAGCACGAGTTGCTCCTAGCTTAGCTCTCAAATTATCCACTTCCTCTGGACATCCCACATTCCCTGGGACCCACTGGGCTCACCTTATGAACAGATGCCCCTGCTACAGGGCCAGACAAACTCCTTCCCTTTCTCAGCAGGCCGACAACCTTCTAGACACTAAGCAGAGCCTCATCTCTGCCAGCAGAAGATGTAGATTTTAGGTGATAACGTCTGGGAGACTGTCCGAAAGACACCAGTCCTGATCACACCTCTGTCCTTCGAGGACTCTGTAAAGTACTGCCTTCCTTACGTATGAAGCACTTGCAATTGGAACAAAGTGGGATGATTAGAGTCCCATTTGTAATCACATTTTCTAGAGAGGGAGATCTGGATCCATTGTCTCAAACTGCAGAATACGTTTGGGGTGTTACTACTTTTAAGTGTTATTTCCAGGCTGCGCTCCAGATACATCCTTTGTGTAGAGTGGTGAATCTCACAGCAGGTAGAACTCAGGCTGTCTCCGAACTCGAGCCCCCACAGCACTAGCACAAAGAAGTGTATGGTTTCTACACATGGCTCTAATGAGCCTCTATAAAGTAGTAATCAGGGATAACCAAAAGAGCAAACCCGTCCTAGAAACTTTAACGTCTTGCACAACAGAAACCGCAGTCCTACCCCTCACCCCTACCATCATCCAAATAGTAGTGCTTGGAAAGAGCTAATCAACAGCCACATGTTGACAGCAGCCCTCATGGAATTTCTATAGGAAGCCATGTCTCCATCCTCTTAGTTTAGGTGTCTGTATTTCTACCCTCTAACAACAGGCATACAGGCTGGGAAAGGTGTCCCCATGCTCCATATTGTGCTGTGCCAGACCTGATCCAAAATGGATCCTCTTGACGTTAGCTTTCAGGCTCACTCAAGCTCAGAGTCTTACTGCTGCACGCGTCCTGCATACACATACACAGGGTGCCTGGTCATGGTTACTATTGTACTCATAACAACAGAAATACATAATGGGATCTGCAGGTCATACACAACAGGTCTGATCACACTGTCAATCGTAAAAACAGTATTCTGCCACAATCGCTTTGTGCTGCAACCAGGACAGGGACTGTAGATGTATTTCTCCACTATAAGCGCATATTTTGTGCGCACAAGACGGGTCGTATAGTCACAGACATGCCTAGGCTTCTAAGGGCATTCTAGATTGCTGTGATGCTAGGGCCAGGTCAGGATACCTGGTCTACAGGCAGTTGAGGACTCGTAGGAAGGGGAACACGCTGTATACTATGTAGGGGACATTCCCGTTCCAACAGGCATCTTAAAGAACATGTGTTGAAACTAGCATGTTTTTGTAACCTAATGAGACATTGCAAAATGGTACTACTGTGCTGCATACCAGTGTCAACTTTCCTGAAGCAAAATGGAGTGGAAGCTCATCTGCTGGGACTAAGATGTCATCCCAGATGACAACGAAGGCATTTTCAGTGCAGGGACCAAGACGATAATCCAACCGATGAGAGCTAAAGAGGTGGTTAATTAAGTGTGTATTTTTGTAATTTTTCAAATTAAGATGTTTAGATCAAATGGGGAAATGCCTTTGGGACCGCACCACAAACCGCAAATATGTCCTAATGTGAGCAAATGGTGTAGCTAAAATGTAAGCATCCTCTTCAGAGAGCTGGTAGAAAAAGTGGTCACCCGGAGTCAAGGAGGGATGCAAACGTTGTTTAGAGATAAGGATATTTTTTAAAATAAAAACTTAGTGTAATGGCAAACAAAACCGTTAAAAGACCAGTCAGTGTCTGTTCTAGAACCAATAGAGAAAGATCTGTGTTAGTTTTCAAATTATGCACTATGTGCCCTCGGAAGCACTGGAAAGAGTATTTAGACAGCCATTGCTCACAGTTTTGACAGTTCCCATGGTTTATTAACAAAGCACGGGTTTTTTCAAGAGCTCAAGACTTGTTTTGGGTCATTGCCAGCAGGATCAATATTCAGAGCAGGAATTATTAGTTGAGGGTGAGGGTAGTGTTGGTTTTGTTTAGGAGCGGTCAGTCCAGGGGAGAACAGACCTTGTTTTCATGGAGTGGTTCTGAGGGTGCGCAGTGGGGGTGCAGTGTCTGTATCTTAGTGAAAAAGAACAAGACATCTCAGGGACAGGAGACGTGGCAGCAGAGGAGCTTGTCAGCTAGCACAGTGTTGAAAGACAAAAAGAAGGCTTTTGTTTTCAATCTGGCAACATCTTTTTGAGAGGCACAGTACCAGCAGCTAACAGCAGTATTGGGTTGCAAAGTAAAGCGTTTTAGGAAGTGATCTAACCATGACTAGAAAGGTTTCAAGAATCTGACATTAACTAATTTTGAGTGACAAATATTGGGACTGTGGCGTGGTCTGTCTGTCTCTTTCTGTCTCAGCTTGTATCAGTACATGGTGGTGTTAGGGGAGCAGGAATGCAAGTCTTCTTACAGGAAGATGTGTTTGGCAGAGTTTGATCAAAATCCCAGCACGTCGAAGAATAAGCCGAAGGAAGGTCTGGGCTGGGGTATGGTGTAAGAGGGAGATAAAAATATGGCGTAGAATAAAGTTTGAAACCTCAATAACTTGTGGTCAAAATATAAGGAAATGCAAAAGTTGTAAATTAGAGCAGGAACACCTGTTCTGCCAAAAAGTCCATCGTTGTGCTAATTCAAAAATATTTAGTGCACATGCTGAAAAAAAGGCAAAGGAGCTGTTTGGGTAAACCGTGGTTTCACTAAAATCAAGCATTGGTAAAGCCAATAGGTCTGGCATTGCCAATGGCTATAGTATTTTTTTGTTTTAGTCCTATGCCTCAAAAAGAAAATATGCCACCACTTAGTGCCCACCATATGCTTGCAATAGTTTTAACTAAAAGTTTAAGTTGGCCCATGTTTTTTATTGTTAGTGTTTGTGCAGGACACAAACTTAATTCACGACCTAACCAAGCACTGGTATTGCAGGCAGCTACAAGGGTACAGCATCACGTAAACACTTTCTTACAGCAAATATAAATTAAATAAAAGGAACTAGAAAATAAAGGACAATCTAACAGGGCATCCACATGTAACGGGCCATCCAAAGTGCATTCTCAATAAAGACTCAGTATTTAAAGTTGGTGTAAAAAAAAATACAAAAACACACTTTGAATCAGCTTTATCAAGGACAAGAAAGGAATCGATTTTAGGCGGATATGAACATTGAGCACAAACTGAACAGTCACCAAACCCGAAAGGAGCCATTGGGTAAAGTGATCTGACTCATTGCCCTGTGCCATATGAATTGATGGGCAGAAGCAACATTTAATATACAATTTAACAGACCAGCGGAAGAAGCCTACTGACCAAAAAACAATTTCTGTATATATATATATGTTACATTTGATTTTTTCTGTGGAAAACCAATAGTTTGGTGGTACAGCAAGAGCTGTCTCAAAGGTCAGACCTAAAAAGAAGGTCAGTATTAAGATCAGTAATAAGGTTGTGGATGAAAGGATGGTAGAGATTGGCAGTGCCAGCAATTGAAGAGTTAGGTGCATTTGAGCTTAAAGTGCAGGCGAATGAACCAGTATTGTAGATAAAAGTGGAGAAATAAGATGAGTAAGTGTTGGAAATGGTGCTGGTTTGGAGAAGCGTTGTTAGCACTTGTTAGTAAGGTGCATGTGGTGGGGTTGGTATGTAAATTCTTTATTGCGTGATTAATAAAAACCATTGTAATCAAAACATCTTCACAATCACATAATATATCAAAACATAAAACTCTGTACTGCAAATTTTACTAACAATTCAATACATTCATAAATATGTCATACAATCAAACATGGACCAGATCATGCAATAAATACTAATTCCAGAAAGACAAAAATTATTTTTAAAAACGTCAATAATTACTATAGCAAGATATTACATACATTGCGAGTTAAAGTGCCAACGTGCCATAATTAGTAATTCCATAGATCAAGGACAATCATAAAGTGCATCAATTAAGTCTGTCCCAGGGTAGTCTCAGTAATAACATTGCTTAATTATTACCCTAAAAGCATATACACTGTCTTGTACTAGTTATCAAACTGTGCAGAAGATTGCTTATGTTTATGTGATACAAATTATGCAATAAATAGTAATTCCATTGATGAAACAACATAATTTTTTTTAAAAACATCAACATTTAATATAGCAAGATATTGCCCCTATTGCGTGTTAACGTGCCACAATTAGTAATTTCATAGATCAAGGACTATAATAAAGTGCATCAAGTATATCTGTCCCAAAACCGTTTCAATAATTTCAGTTTGTTCTACAAGGTGTCTAACTGTGCAGAGGATCTCTTAAGTTCAAGCAATACAAATGTAATACATCTCAAATTTTCGATAAACATTTTTCAGCTGCATGTAAAATTTGTATTAGCTGGCATAACAGCGGAATCGACTCACCGGATAAGGACCTAACAAGTGCCTGGCGTGCTGATCTAACCCCAATCTTCAAAAATAAGGGTTTTAAAAAAATACTCTGAATGATAATCAGTTTAGGACATACACTTACTATATGAACTAATGATTCCTTTGTCCTTCCGCATAATCTGCAGTTAGTATCTGTCCACTGCTCTATCCAGGGATGCATGCACTCTTTTGTCTGATTTATTCCCATTTGTAGATTTAACAAGCTATTTTTTATTTTAGCAGAGTAATATGCCGTCAGATAGGCCTGAATATGTAACAATGTTGTTGGGTTGAGCATGTGGTGGTTAAAATTGAGTAGTTTGTTTCTGGACTGTATGTTGGCAACATGTGGCACCTGTCATGAGGGATCCAAGTTATGAGCACAACAAATGTAAATGAATATGACATAGTAATGAGGAAGTTAAGCAACTTTTAGCAATTTGCAAACAAAAGAACTACCGTTTTATTCACTTTTATTTGATTAGTCGAATTTGCAAGGTCCCACGCAAAACAAATCTTAGAAGTTCATAAGTCAAGTCAAGTCATAAAATTTGTATAGCGCACTACATACCCAGAGGGTCTCAAGGCGCTTAGGGAGGGGAGGAGGATTACTTGTCGAATATCCACGTTTTAAGTTGTTTTCTGAATGCTAGGTGGTTCTGGGTAAGGCGAAGGTGAGTGGGAAGTGAGTTCCATGTTTTAGCCGCCAGGTATGAGAAGGATCGACCTCCCATGGTGGTTTTGTTGATGCGAGGTACAGTGGCGAGGGCTTGGCTGGAGGATCGTAGTTGGCGGGGTGGGGTGTAGAAGGACAGTCGTGAGTTGAGGCATTCTGGTCCGATTTCGTAGAGTGCCTTGTGTGCGTGGGTCAGAAGTCGGAAAGTGATCCTCTTATTGACGGGTAGCCAGTGGAGGTTTTTCAGGTGACCAGAGATGTGTTTGTTACGCGGAATGTCCAATATGATCCTGGCTGAGGCGTTTTGGATTCGTTGGAGTTTTTTCTGGAGTTTAGCGGTAGTACCTGCGTAGAGGGTGTTTCCGTAGTCCAGTCGGCTCGTGACCAGAGCATGGGTGACTGTTTTTCTGGTTTCGGTGGGGATCCAGCGAAATGTTTTTTTGAGCATGCGAAGAATGTTGAAGCAGGATGAGGAGACGGCGCTGACTTGTCTGTTCATTGAAAGTGAGGAATCCAGGATAACGCCTAGGTTCCGTGCGTGGTCTGTCGGGATGGGTGCTTTTCCAAGGGCTTCCGGCCACCAGGAGTCGTCCCATGCAGAGGGGGATGTACCTAAGATGAGGACTTCTGTTTTATCTGAGTTCAGTTTCAGACGGCTGTGTTTCATCCATTCGGCAACTTCTTTCATTCCTTCGTGTAGGTTAGTTTTGGCGGTGCTGGGGTCATTGGTGAGAGAAAGGATCAGTTGAGTGTCATCCGCGTAAGAGATGATGTTGAGGTTGTGTTGGCGGGCGATGGCCGCGAGGGGGCTCATGTATACGTTGAAGAGGGTGGGACTGAGTGAGGATCCTTGTGGTACGCCACAGATGACTTCAGTGGCCTCGGACTTGAATGGTGGGAGGCGGACTCTCTGTGTTCTTCCGGTGAGGAACGAGGTGATCCATTCAAGTGCTTTTCCTTGTATTCCAATGTTTCTGAGGCGTTGTAGGAGGGTGCTGTGGCAGACTGTGTCGAAGGCTGCAGAGAGGTCGAGGAGGATGAGGGCGACTGTGTCTCCATTGTCCAGTAGAGTTCGAATGTCGTCTGTTGCTGCGATGAGGGCGGTCTCAGTGCTGTGTTTTGCTCGGAAGCCAGACTGTGAGGAGTCGAGGGATTTGTTGGCTTCGAGGAAGGCGGCGAGCTGGTTGTTGACAGCTTTCTCGATGACTTTGGCCGGGAAAGGAAGGAGCGAGATGGGGCGGTAATTTTTGAGTTCGGTGGGGTCCGCTGTGGGTTTTTTCAGAAGGGCGGTGAGTTCAGCGTGTTTCCAGCTTTCCGGGAAGGTGGCGGAGTTGAAGGAGCAGTTGATGACGTCTCGGAGGTGCGGTGCTATGACGGAGTTTGCTTTGTTGAAGATGTGGTGAGGACATGGGTCTGTGGGGGATCCTGAGTGGATGGAGTTCATCAGGCGGATGGTGTCCTCAGTGGAGATTGGGTTCCAGTCGTTAAGGGTGTTCAAGGGGGGAGGGAGTTCAGCGTATGGTTGGGTGGGTTGGTCTCTGGGTTGGTTGTCGAAGCTGTTGTGGATGTCTGCAATTTTGTTGTGGAAGAATAAAGCCAGGGAGTCGCAGAGGGCTTGCGAGGGGGTGATGTCGTTGGAGTTGGCTGAGGGATTGGTAAATTCCTTGACGATGTTGAAAAGTTCCTTGCTGTTGTGGGCGTTGTTGTCTAGTCGATCCTTGAATGCTGTTTTTTTGGCCTTTCGGATTAGTTGGTGGTGAATGCGGGTGGCGTTTTTGAAGGCTTCCTTGGTGCTGGTGGTTGGGTCTTTTTTCCAGGCCTTCTCAAAGGAGCGGCAGAGTTTCTTGGACTTCTTAAGGTCATCGTTGAACCATGAGGCCTTCTTGTTGCCAGGTTTGCTTTGACGTTTTTTCAGTGGTGCTAGGATGTCGGCGCTGTTGGATAACCATAGGGTGAAGTTGGCGGCGGCTTGGTCTGGGTTAGAAGAGTGGGCTGGGGTGTTTAGAAGGAGCGATGAGGAGATCTGGTCGAAGGTGATTTTGTTCCAGTTTCTTTGCAGAGTTGGTTGGGGGTGGTTGATGAGTTTAGGCTTGTTGTAGGTGAAGTGGACGCAGCTGTGGTCAGTCCAAAGGAGAGCCGTGGTGTGGCTGAAGGAGACGTGGTTGCTGGAGGTGAAGATAGGGTCTAGAGTATGACCTGCTATGTGGGTGGGGGAGGTGACCAGTTGTTTAAGTCCGAGGTTGGCGAGGTTGTCCAAGAGGGTGGTGGTGTTGCGGTCGTTGTTCTTTTCAAGGTGAAAGTTGAGGTCTCCCAGAAGGATGTAATCTTTGGAGGGGAGCGCGTGTGGAGTGATAAAGTCCGTGATGTCTTCACTGAATTTTGCGCGGGGACCTGGTGGTCTGTAGAGGAGGGTGCCTCTGAGTGTGGTCTTGGGGTCGATGTGGATCTGGAAGTGGAGGTGTTCAGAGTTGGCGAGATTGGCGTCAGAGCTGGTTGAGATGTGGATTGATTTTTTATGGACGATAGCGATTCCTCCTCCAGTGTGGCCGGTACGGTCCTTGCGAATGATCTTATAGTCTTCAGGGATGGCAATGGTGATGTCTGGGGCGGAGGAAGCGTTCATCCATGTTTCCGTTAGGAAGGCGACGTCCGGAGAGGTGGTGTCTAGTAGATTCCATAGGTCAATGGCGTGCCTGTGGACCGATCGGGTGTTGAGCAAGATGCATTGTAGGTGGTTGGGGTCGGGAATCTGTGGTGTGGTCGCAGCGGAGATGTTGTCGGTGCCGATGAATTTGCAGGAATAGCAAGAGAAAGGTCCATGGGTGTGTCCAGGAGCGGCTTGGACGCAGTTGGGGGCGCGACCGGGGTTAAGGGCTAGGAGGGTGGCGGCATCGTAGGTAATGCGGGAGGGCTTGGCTGCGCGAGGGGCAGGGGGTCTGGCGCTGGGCGCGGTCCAGGCGCGGACGGGCGTAGACGGGCTTACCTTTGGCGCACCTTCGGCGCGGATTGGGCGCAATCGCTGCGCGTGAACGCTGCGCGCGGGAGCTACTGTCATATGTGGGAGGTGGAGGGGGGAGGGGCGAGGGCGGCTCAGCTGGGAGGCGTGGCGGGCTCAAGGGAACAACAACAACAAAATCAAAATGGAGGGGAGGGCAGAGCAGGGCGCCGGGGGATAACACACGAGGTCAATATCACAATGCGCAGGTAAATATCAGAGCGAGCAAGCAAGCAGCCAGTAAAGCAGTGACCAAGCAATGAAAACGCTAATGAATCCTGGCGCTGTTGAAATACATAAACAATACTAAAACGCTATAGAATCCTTGCGCTATTGAAATAAATAAATAAGCAACACTAAAACGCTATAGAATCCTGGCGCTGTTTAAATAAATAAGCAACACTTCGTAAAAGAGCAGCTTCACAGTACGATACCGCCTTTCAGCAAGCACACAGGGGAGCGACCACTCAAGGCAGGAGCGAGGAGTGGATCACGGCGCTGCGAGGTCAGAGGGCGCTCTATATTGGTAGTGGGAGGGCGGCTCAGCTGGGAGGCGTGGCGGGCTCAAGGGAACAACAACAACAAAATCAAAATGGAGGGGAGGGCAGAGCAGGGCGCCGGGGGATAACACACGAGGTCAATATCACAATGCGCAGGTAAATATCAGAGCGAGCAAGCAAGCAGCCAGTAAAGCAGTGATCAAGCAATGAAAACGCTAATGAATCCTGGCGCTGTTGAAATACATAAACAATACTAAAACGCTATAGAATCCTTGCGCTATTGAAATAAATAAATAAGCAACACTAAAACGCTATAGAATCCTGGCGCTGTTTAAATAAATAAGCAACACTTCGTAAAAGAGCAGCTTCACAGTATGATACCGCCTTTCAGCAAGCACACAGGGGAGCGACCACTCAAGGCAGGAGCGAGGAGTGGATCACGGCGCTGCGAGGTCAGAGGGCGCTCTATATTGGTAGTGGGAGGGCGGCTCAGCTGGGAGGCGTGGCGGGCTCAAGGGAACAACAACAACAAAATCAAAATGGAGGGGAGGGCAGAGCAGGGCGCCGGGGGATAACACACGAGGTCAATATCACAATGCGCAGGTAAATATCAGAGCGAGCAAGCAAGCAGCCAGTAAAGCAGTGACCAAGCAATGAAAACGCTAATGAATCCTGGCGCTGTTGAAATACATAAACAATACTAAAACGCTATAGAATCCTTGCGCTATTGAAATAAATAAATAAGCAACACTAAAACGCTATAGAATCCTGGCGCTGTTTAAATAAATAAGCAACACTTCGTAAAAGAGCAGCTTCACAGTACGATACCGCCTTTCAGCAAGCACACAGGGGAGCGACCACTCAAGGCAGGAGCGAGGAGTGGATCATACACATTCAGTTATTCCAACTGAAGCACTATGAAGAGATTCAGCGCCTTCTGTTGACCAAAATAAGTGCAAAAAGTACTGCTCAAGCAGCAGAATAGTTTGGGCTACAGTTCAAATAATGTTCTCCAATAGGACTAGGCGAAACCCTCAGCTCTCCATTGATACGAGGAGTAACAGTAGATCCAGAGAATAAATGTGAGACCCAGTGTGTAGAAATAAACGGAAGACAATTGAAAGTAAGGTAACTTGTTAAAACTAGACAAGGCAGACTGGGGTTCTGAGGAGTCCTGCAGTAGAGTTTACTAGCAGCCCATGTATTAGAGAGATGTTTGTTTGATAATGGGCTTTCAAAGGTGATTGAGGTTGCCAGCTAAGAGGAACGGTCTGTTTCATGAGGCAGGAAACAACTATTTTCTTGTCAAGAGCCGGTTATCATACATTGGCATATGAGAGCAGTTTGACACCAGCTGGCACAAAAAGCGGCTTTCCACTATGGCAGTGCCTTTGAAGTGTCCAGGCCCCCAAAAAGCATATTTAAATGGACGAGTGGCCCGTGCAGATGGTTTACAACAGCTTTTGAGGGATTGTGTTAGGTCTCGTCATAAACATAACAAAGTAGCTAGTGATATTTTTTATTCACAGAACACGCGTCCGCAACATGTGAAGTGTGGTAATATGCAGTTGGTTAAATTAGCACAGTTTTCAAGTGTAAGTGCTTTCAGTGAATTATCAGAACTAAATCGCACCCTGAAATTCATGTTTGTGAATGGCAATAGAAGAGAAAGAAATGTAACATGCTCCCTTTTTAAAACAATTTTGGGATGAGCTTCAGATTCTCTGATGAAGTAGTTAGATGCCTAGATTAGAGAACCACTGTACTTGCTGAAACCTGCACACATTGCACAAATGATGTGTGGCTGTTGCTCTGTAGTTTACCATGCTGGACATTCCTGGAAAGACTGAGGACTTCTTATCTTCTTTCTGGCACATACATCTCACAGACAAGCAACAATTCAAGAGGTTTACACTTAAATGTATCATTCCTACTGATGTGTTGCTTCCTTATTTTGTGTAGGAAATATATCACATAATTGCTCAATCTGTGTGCTTGTTTATTTAGGAGTTTTATAAAGCAACACATATGTTGCCTTGTGGCCATTGCTGTGTGTTGAAGTGTACAGTGCAGTTTCCAAACAAAAGCTTAGAGTGAGGAGGATATTTTCAAATATGTTAGGTACCCCTACTTTGTATTACTCTAACAAAAGTCTCATCGGTGCACATCGTTATATAAAGGATTCACTGAAGACTTCAGTCTTTAAGAGTTTTCTGGACTGAAGCTGGCTAGAATCTAATCTTAGTCATGGGTTTAAGGCATTCCAGAGTTTGGGCCTCCAGGCAACCAGTAACTTGCCTCCATATTTTTGTTGTTTGACATATGTTGTTGGATAAGTGCGTGTTTGTGAAGGTTTCTAACTGGAGTGTGATGTTGAGCATCTCAGGAACATTAAATGCCCTTGCATTAAGTGCAGGCTCAAATTCTATAAAAGAAGACGCTTTTCTGTTTTCTCAACAATTAGCATTCACAAGCAAACGTTTACCTACTTTGAAAACTTTCAAAAGACTGGAACTTGTGCTGATCTAACAAATTTCACCCACCTCCGGTTTTCATATACAGTTATTATGTCAATTTCTCGGGGCCTCATGGAGCCCGGCAGCTGACAACGCGCTCCGTGAGGCCCCGAGAAATGTATACATAATAACTGTATGGTCATTTCGCAAGGAGAACTCATAAATGGAGTTCTGTGGGTGACCCCAAAAGTGAAGCTGGTATACAAGACATTGGCTATCTGAAGTCTTCCATAACGCTGTGTCCAATACGGGTGCTTTGACGAAGTGCTTTTGGCCCTGACGAATTGCCTAAATTACTGCGGCAAAGAAACATGTTGGCATTTGAAAAGGTATGCATGAATGGCAACCTATTCATTTTAATTTGATAAAAACACTCAGTAAATAATAAAGGATTGCTTTCTGAGTGTTTTTTTAATTTTAATATCACACTTGGTTACATTGTGGGATGTGACCTATTCTACTTCACTGCGCTTGATTCTTATAATTTTTTGTTTGGACACTTTCTTTCTTTTCATTTTGACAAAATGACCACCAATGATGATAAAGGTGGGCACAACTGGTGAGTACCAACCAGCTATGCCATTGGTGGTGCGCATGGGAGGGGTCATTTTGTCTTTTCACATTTTTTTTATTATTTCTCACGGTTTGTGATTGCGGGGTTTACATCAGGCCAGTTTGAAGAAACCCTGTTACTGGAGGACTGTCTTCTGTAAAAATAGTTTTTAAAGAAAGGTGACTACACGTAGTGTGACTACTTTCAAAATATATAAAAAAAAAGTAGTATAACCTAGCAAAGGGCAGTAATTCACACACGGTGATGAAAGTTGGAAAGTTAATAAAAAGCACCTTAGAAACCTGGTTTTGTTGTGTTGATGCCATGAATGCAGTCCTGTCTTTTTAGTGTTATTGGAAAAAAAGATTTTTCTTTGTGACAGCGTACTTTTGAGTACTTAACGTCATAATCATGTGGTGCATACCATCTGACAAAGAAATCTTTGAGGATTTGTAGTACCGCAGCATACAATGCTTGTGTAGCCAATTAAAATGTTTGGACATTTTGAACTATGGGGAAGTCATGTGCAACTTTGCATAGTGATCACAATTGCCGTCTTGTTCTCAAGTGAGTTATAGAGAGCTTTTATTTTTTCAAACTTTTATTTTTGATCTCTCCCGAGGACTTTTTTGTTAAAGGGCATCAGATACTTTCGCACTTTTAATAGAATCGTGGGGTAATTATGGTGTCCGTACCAATGATGGTTGGTGTAATTGAAATGTACAGTTAATTCAATCACATTTTTTAAGAGTGAGAAAAGTCTTCACAAGCACTCATTGCCAGTGCTAAAATGTACTAATCTACTGCACCTGGTATTTAAAAGGGGGTGTCCTTTTAGTTCTTCTTGTCTCTTTATTAGGGCAAGCCTAGGCGGCATATGTGCTCTGTCTCTTCGAGACATGCTGTATCAACAATATGAGCTTCAAGTACCGCCCATCATTTTCGTTGGTTCCTCTTACTGTTGGCATTGTAAATGCCAACTTTTATTTGATAAATATGCTTAGTAGTCCCTCTTTTTGGACTTTTGTATCCTCCCATGAGGCCTGTCCCTGTTAGATGTGCTCTTACTCTTCAGGTTATGTAGGACACTTTGAGAGCTCTTATTTTGTTTGCCTGCCTCTGCTCATGTTAAGTGTTTGTGTTTAGTTTACTTTATGCGCCAGTTTGTTCCTTCTGTGTTCACGCACTCTTTTTGTTTGTTGCAGAGTGCACAGGTTTATCTTTGACAGATGCTCGCTCTTCCCGTTATTTACAGGACAGCAGAATTGAAAAGTGCTAGCGATGTGGATAGTGCTTTACTGTATTTCAAGCCCCCAAAGCAAGGAGAGTGCTGACAACCTGTATCCCTCCATTATGCAACAAGGTTAGAATTGAAGCATTTGAGGGAGTCGCCATATTGGCTTTCTCAGGTGCACAGCTGGAAATAGCGTACAGCGGCAGGGTGTTTTCAATGTGTGTACTGAATACCGATACCACGTTTGTGTTATCAGGTGAGACTCGTTTGTGAGGCAGCAAAGGGGTGAGACTGTACTGCTGTGTTGGCGTAATATTATGTATACTGGGTCACTCGGGAGTTTGTGAAGTGTACGATCGTTTGCTTCATTTTTGTAACGCCAACCTTTCTGAATGCGAGCATTTACTCAATATTATTTATTCAGACTTTTAACACTCCTCTCCCATGGCTACATAAATAAAGTAATCTTACTTCTTAATCCCACAGCTGTTAGGCAAATGCCACACATAATCAAGCCTATTTGTTAAGCGCGCAAGCAGGAGCCACCCTGGATAGGGAACACCCGGTCTATTTAGCTATGTCTGGCCAAGACGCAATGACCGAGGAAGACCCGCGCTCCAATATCCTCAGGGTACGAGCTTTCGGAAATCATAGTGTGTACTTAGTGTGGGCAGATTTCCTAAACATCTTCAACACTTAGAGCGTATTTTGGTAGGTGAGCTACACACAGCCTCAGTAGCTGCCCTGCTGTGCATATTGTTCCTTCTTTACTAAGACTTAAGCGCCAGGACGCCCTTTGTTAGCTGTGCGCTGTAAAAAATGCGAGATGTATTTAGGGGTGAGTGTTTCTTCATTCTGTGCAGCCTTGGCTTTAAGTTGCACATGGGCACAAGAAATCTAGGGATTTTGTGCAGTGAGACGGTTTAGGGTTAATTATGTTTTTCATTTGCCGCTGGTCATTGGGTTTTACGAACAAAATGCACTCAGCTCAGAAAACCATACTAGTTTTTTTTTTTTACAGTTTTATATAGCCGAACTTGACCTGCTGGAATTGTAGGGCATTACATGAGCACCAGGTACATAACAAAAGGTCACATTTTTCGCAAAGGAAGATTAAGTGATGTGCCCAAAATCTCAGGCTCCCTAGTTCTAAAGTCGGCAGTTCCGACCGTAGCGCCACACTCCTTCCAGTAGCAGATATCGGTGGCGTAGGGTTTTAATCTTGTGCCGCAAGGATTTGTTTTAATCCCAGCATCAGCAATTGACCCTTAATCGTGTAATTTTGTCTGTTAAGAATTGTAAATATATGTGATCTAAAATATATCAGTGTTGTCTAGTGCTGCTCCCCACCCTACTCCTCTCCATATCCTGGCCTCTGCAATACTTTACAAAAATGAGACTTGAAGTCGGTGATTATATGCTGCCAGACTCACCTAGAGGAGAGCTTACTGCCTGGGGATGTCAGCTAGTCCCTTGAGACCACTAACACATACAGCGGAGCTTCAGACAAGCGGGAGGGGGGGTGGGGTGGGGGCAGACAGCCCTCCCTCCTCAATGGGACAAGAGCAAAATTAAACGAGCCTCTGCCGATTTTTACTGAAACGCTTTGCTGAGGTCACAGAACCCTATTTGTACCCGTTTCCTAAAAGTGCAGACTTAAAAGTCGCAGATGGCAACGCTGCTCAGTAGGTTAATGCACGTACTGCAAAGACTTGTGTGTATAACGTTGGTATGCTTGTGGAGGAAGATGAACCATTAAATGTGAAATAGTACCAGCTAGCAAGCATCTTGAGAAACTTCATTAAGAAGTAATTGAAATATCTTTTTTAACACCTGTACAGAGATGTAGTTTATCTCGGCATTACATCCTTTATTCTGCCAAGAGTAGGTTTCCATAAGAGCTAATGTCACTGTGTTTTCTCCTGGTATCATCTATACCTTCAGGCCACAAATCAGTGCATTCTGTGAGTTGTAATTTTCGTTCAGCTGAATTCAATTAATTAGACCCGCACGCCTAGAAAAATGATCTATAAAATGAAAAGTCCAGGACTGTAAAGTGGTGTCATTGTGGAATAAAGTTCTCCGCTCACCCTTTATACTATTTAATTACTATCCACAAAATTCCACAGCACACCATGCCACATATTTCCACTACACAACTCCACACTACACAATCCCACACCAAACAATTCCAATACAACTCATTTCAAAATGCTCTTCCATCAAACCGGTCATCTACCCTCCACACTCCCACTACGCCCTCTCCACTACGCCCTCTCATCTCGCAATTCAACTGCCCCCTCTCATCCCTCCCTCACCCTCCCCTCTATACACTGCCTGCTGACACAGCTACCTTCCTGTACCTCCTTGTGGTGTGCCCTGGTCTATCGTCTCCCCCTCCCCCTCTGGGTGCCCCTCCAAGCCTTCTCTCTCATACTGTCTCACACCTCTTTCACGAACTCTTTCCGCCTCTCTCATATTGGTTCACTTCAGCTCTTCGAGCACAGTTTCTTTCCTGTGCCTTTTTCAAGATTTCCGTCCCTCAAACCCAGTCTCTCCTGTGCACATAGTGATACCAAAGGGAATGATGGAAGGAGCGTTTGAGCAAATCAAACACTCACCCTCAGTCAACTGATCCGGTTTAATCCATCATCATTCTTTAGCTCACTCCACCTCCCCAGTTCAGACATGGCCATGTGCAAATCAGTCTGACCCTGTGCCTCATGGGAACAGTGCAGCCTGAACTGCCAAGCCATGCCTTCCCTGGACCGTAAACAAGCATCCTGGGACCGGTGTTGGGTTCATAACTCCTGTGCACATAAGCACACCCTCCTTATGAGTCTGTGACCTGCTCTCCCCTTCTTTCTCCTTCTCACACACTCTTTCTGGAGTTCATTCACCACTTAATGCACAAACTACGTACCCCTCTATATCTTCCTTCCTATCTATTCTGTGCAGCTGTCACACCTATCGATTCAACGTGCCACATAATTCCACTACACAAATACACTACACACCACACACTTCCACCCCACACAATGTCCACAACTAACCATCCCAATTCAACCCACATAATTCCACTACAAACCACATACATCCACTCCACTTCAAAACTCATGGGTGAAAGACATTGTCATTTACAGTGCCAATAGCTCTAACTCTCGCAAACACTTGTTCAACCTACTTTTATTTGATGTGACTTTGCATGGTCGCAAAATACATGCTGCAAAGACCAGTATACTCAATTAGATGCCATTGTAATATAAAATCGAAGCTGAATATGCGCATAAATATATGTATGTGTATATATATATAATATATAAACACACATACATACACCCAAGGGTATTCGAGCTTTTTTCAAGAGAACCCGATTGCTAGGGGAGATTAAGTCGTTTTGCCCAGAATCACAGAATGTGTGTGGCCGGGATTTAAACCCGTCTGCCCAGTTCCATATGGAGTTAATGAATAATTCAGTACTTGATATTGTGGAATGCATTGTCTTTTCGCACAGGACTTCATTGTCTGCCTTCCTGTGTGCGTTGGTTAAAGTATAAAACTTCGCAGAATGTACGGGTTCAACTGGTAATATTGTAAGCTAGAATTATCTGTCTTTTGGAGTTGGAATGCGATCATTTTAAAAGTAATGTCTAACGTTGTATTTGGTGAAAACTTTTTAGATTTGTCATCTGCTCCTATTTAATTTCGAATAAAAAGAAGCCTTGCGTGGTGGCACTTTTCCACGTTTATTCTCCTTTAAAGACATTCTGTAAGAACATTAAATTCACCCCCTGACAGATTACTCATAATCAGTGACTCAGTAACTCGTGGGTAGACAAACCTCGTCTTGTTCCAGTACACCGAGCCCTGCTTCACTGGAAGCCTGAATGGCAGCTGTAACGATTGCATTCAGTTCTCAGAAAAATAATTATACTTGAAAGCAGTCAGGAACATTTTAGATGTTGAAACAAAATGCATCCTAGCTATACATGGTAAGAACTGAGATCTGCTCGCTTTTTGACTCATTTATTTAAAGGTCAAGGCTTACAGTCATTTTTTGCTCATTTTTTCAAAGCTAACGCCATCTGTTGTCAAGGGGTTTCCTTTTCAAATGAAGTACAAAAGCATTAAAGTTGAGTGAGTATATACATATTACTATCAAGTGGCAGACGTTTAGGAGTCCATTTACCTCTGGCGGCACACATTGGGCCGTATTATGCAGTGTTGTTGTTTGTGCCGATTAGAGTCGATGACTGCAACCGCCTGCAAGGGGATGTCTGGGGTTGTCCATAGGACCCACTTTCCCCATCCAGAGGGCTGCTATGCACAGGGGTTTGCCCTATGCAAATTAGGGAATTCCTTTGCCTCTGCGCCTACGCTATATTACAGACACGGGTGCAGAGGCAAAGAAGCTTCTTTGCCTCTGCACTGATGTCTGTAATATGGCGCAGGCGCAAAGGAATTCCCTCATTTGCATAGGGCACGCCCCTGTGCAAATGAGGGAATGCCCCCTGAACGTAGCGCTGGTGCTTTAAGTGCGCCAGCTCTATTGGTAAGACTGAAGGGGACACACAAGTGTCTGCGCCCCCCCCCCCCCCCTTCTGTAATACCAAAGTGCCCCCGGGGCACTCGAAGCGGCTCAAACGCCCCTTGCATCCCCAGGGCACTTATTGTAATGCGGCTATATGATTTGTTAGTAGATGGCAAAGTGTTAGGTGTTTTAGCTGCTGGTTTCCGGTTCAGAATTAGACGGTTATGGGTGATGCCATCATTTAGCGTCTACAGTTAATTTAGGCAGTACAGGACTGTAATTTGTTAATATCAACAGTACTATTAAAAATGATTTCAAACGAATACTTAGCAGTGTTTGAAATAGGAAAGTTGACAATCTACTGTGCAATCTGAAACTGTGGTGGGGTCACCACCTTCAAAAGCCTAAATCGTATTTAGTTAATATCCTATCATTAATACTAAAGGTAGTTAGGTGCTTGGAATGGCAAGGTTGTTCAGTTAATACCATAAGGAGGCTTAGAAGTGTAGCAGAATATAGATGAAAAGAAAAATACTTTAACTGATTTATAATTTATAACTAGAAATATTGAGCACGAGTACAGTATGTTGTTCCATGCACACCTTTCTCTTGCATCCTCCAAGTTACAGCCAGAGGTATGTTGAAGTTGCTTTATTTGTCCAGCTGGTTCAGGAGTGTAGCTATTCCTCAGCCATCTCTAACGTTACTGACTTCCCTGGAATGCCAGCTTGATACAAAGGATGCAGAATGGAGGCTACCTTCACACTCCACATCCCCCAACATGGTTCTTTACATATGATATTATATACATAATATAGCCATAGAGCCAACTGAAGCAGGCTCTACCGGCCATTAAAGGCCTGCTCCAAGGTTGAAAGCCCAAGCCAACGGTGAGGGCCTTTAATAAGGGAGCGGGCCTTTAAAGGCCGCTAGAGCTCACACCAGAGCATTCTACAGCTATTAGAACATTCCTCTCCTATAGGGCAGAATGTTCTAATTGTAAAACAGAGGCCTCACGGAGCCTGAGGGTATTGAAAACCCTCGGGTTGTGCAGCCTTTTGTTCATAGCAACTACTGTGAACAAACATTACAATGTTGGAGCTCGGGGGTTTCTACCGGCCATTAGAAGCTTGGAGCACTCTGTTGTTTTTAATGGAGCTCCCAATATTCCAAAGTTGTAATAAGATCCAGAATAACAACATCTCCAAATAATATACATTTCAAACCACATTTGTAGCTTGCCTCTGCTGCCAGCCGAGGTCTCTTTCCAGCGCTCGTGGTTTATTTTTTATTAGATTGATAGTGAATAACAGAGTATAATTCACTGTTAGTCTAAAAAAATGGACAGAAAACAAGGTGGCTGGAACACAAACGCCCAAAAGAGACAGCTACCTCTGTGGTCTTAGCACTGACTTTGCTACCTCGGAGGTTAGGGGTCGCAAGGGATGTGCTAGTGGTTTCAGGGGGACAAGCCAGAGATCTTATCTGTGAACCCTGGCAACCATTAAATGACTTCCATACTAGCAAACCCATCAGAAGCGTGGCAAAGATACTGCTGCCCTTCTCATCAAAATAGCTGCATTGGCTGTATACCTTCAAACCAGATAAAACATCTATAAAACTGTAAGTACCAGCAGTAATTGGTGCACCAGTATGCATGTATGAGACACTTCTGTTTCCTTGCAATCATTATTATACAAAGAACGAAGACGTCGCCAGACTCAAAAGCAAATAGTGCATAAGATAAAAGCTTTGAGCCTAGTCGTTTCCATTCCTGCACTGAAGATTTGGGATAAAACATCCCTCCATACACAAGTCTTGCACCATCACTTCAGCAGCTCATAAAGTAGATGAAGACTAATCTCTTTAAAAAGCAGATTACCCTCCAATAATGACCCTCCTTCCTTGCCACGCCTGTGGACCTACACCACCAAGCCCTTAACGATAAAACAAATGAATTGATAAGAATGTTTGTGTCCTTACTTTAAAGACCGTTCTGCTGCTGTTGCCCACCAGAAGTACACATATAGATTTTCTAGTGGTGTTGGCAAAGCCAATCGGTCTGTCTTATAAGTAAAAATGTAAGCCACACCTGTAGGCTTTGCCTATGCTTAATATGCATTTGTTATTAGTTTTGCAACATTCGCACTTTAGTTTCTTCCTTTTGTGGTGGTCCCAATGCGAACGTTACCAGTCCTCTAACTACAGCGAAGAAAATTCAACAACTTCACGTCTGTATCAGAAACTACAGGCTCATAGTTTGGTCTCAATCAAACTACTTTGAGTTTAATTAACCCTTTGTTGCTCTTTATTGGATTTGCTGCAAGGGATTGTGAATGGATTTCATTGTCCATCTATCCACACGTGCCTTTCTTTGGTGCTGTGGATCATAACTCTTTCTTCTTGAGTCACTTGGAATGTACCTTAATGCCTAGCTCATCCTTACGTACTAACATATGCTAAATAAATCTGGTCTGTTTTCTACATGCACCTGCAAATACTTTGCTACGCTTGGCTAAGATGTACCGGGACTGAATATGTGGTATGAAAAATGATTAATCCAATCCGTTTACACATTAATTCATTTGCAGACATATGATAATTTAGGTTATTTGAAAAAAAAACTGTTTTACTGACCCTCTAGCTTGCAGTGCCAAGGGTTTGATATACCAGTACTCTTTTATTTCTCCTTAAGATTTTATGCGAAGTTGAGCGACAGCACATCAATTGTGTTTCCAGTGCTTGGTGACGTATGTGATGAAGGCAGTGGTCCGTTCGCCTTACGGCCATGAGTTCAGCTCTTGCCTCCACAGATGGGGATAATGGACAAATAGTTTCATTTTCTCAAGCACAGTCCCTAAACGGCAAACTAATGAACTGAGAAATTGCTGAAATTCTTAAGATACTGAAATACCAACTCTTTGCAAAGCAGTGAACCTGAGAGTTCATTCTTAAGTAAAGTTAGTGCTCTGGATGAGAAGTTACATTATTAAGAACCCCCCCCACCCCACGTTCCTGACTGTAATATTGTTAAGTTCTTAAAATAATTATTTTATTGTAAAAAAGTAAAAATATTATTTTGCTCTTATGGCTGGTTTGCATGTATCTCAAAGTATGCATAGGTGGAGAGATGTATTTGTTAGACTGCAACAACGACAGAGCGCCTATTTGTAGCCCTTTCCTGGTGACTTTACTCATCTGTACTTATGAGCCGATGGCATCCTGTTTAGACTTCAGTGCATCTGTGCACTGTATTTTTGTTGTTGATAATACTGTCCTGAATGAAGGCAAGCATGTTCCCAGTCTTGATCCAGCTTTTAATGCATTAATTTTCTGTATCTTTCCAGACTGCGGTTTGAACGTTCACAAACAGTGTTCCAAGATGGTGCCTAACGACTGCAAGCCGGACCTGAAGCACGTAAAGAAAGTATATAGCTGTGATCTCACAACCTTAGTGAAGGCGCACAACACCAAGCGACCTATGGTCGTGGATATGTGCATCAGAGAGATTGAATCTAGAGGTAAGGCACACTGGAGTTGATGAAGTTTACTTGGTTATTGAGTTTTTGTGGTGCTATGTGCAGCGAGCATGTTTTGGGGGCTTTAGCGTTCGGTACATTGAAACAGTCAAGTTTGATAGTTGAACATAGCAAGTAAACAACAACTGAACAAAAACTAAAATTACAGAACTGGCTCATTGACTCCTTGTAGGTGAAGAGAATAGCCCCCTTGAGCTAACCTGTATATTTTGTCTATTATTTGTTTCTGAAATCTTGGTTTTAAATGTTTTTCCTAAAGATGCTATACTCGCCTTACGGAATTTACTGTTTTAGAGCCACATTCCATCAGCACTTCTTTCCTTCTTAAAATATGTACAACTAGAGCAGAAGTAAAAAGGAAGCAGGGATGTATATTGTTGGGTGAAGCAGCTTCTGCAGTGGTTCATCTTATCTCTACAAGTACAGTCCTCCTGTTGCCATCCAGTGTTTCTGCTACATTTACCCTGGCCTTTTTGGGTATGGTACTATCTCTGAATGGAATGGGATAAGAAGATAAGGTGTCCTTGTAGTTATTAGGACTGTCTTCATGCAAGAGGTTTCTGGATCAGATGCCATGTCTGACCAGCCATTGAATGTTAATTTGAATGTTGATGGGCTCACCAGAGCAGAAGGGGTTAAAAGTGACAGTCCAGCGTATCACAACGACAAGGCACACGCGCCACTCTGACACTGATGAACACAGTAGTGGGAGGAGCTCCTTCAGCTACTTTTATAGATGGGGTTTTGCTTCATCTTTAAACGTAAAGAAAAGAAAAGAGGAGTGTGTGATGTAGGCATATTCAGTGGGTGGGCAGGACTGATTTAATGTTACCACCTCCACCCCTTCCCTCTTTATCCTAGTCCCAACCTCTCTCTACAGTATCATCTTAGTGCCACCAGGGGGCAATTTACAGTCAGTGGCGGTGTTTTAGCTAAGTATAAAATTTGAAGTAAGCAGGGGAAGAAAGTAGATATCTCTAGCCGTACTCCACTCCTTCCCCATGATAATCTAATAGCACCAGCTCAGACGACCCCAACCCTGGATAACAGCTGACAAGGGCAAGAGTCACAGTTTGAGAGGACCCTACAAACATGTTTTGACACCATGGGTATGCCAAAAACCTCTTGGTGACCTGCTGCACTGTGACTCGAGTGGCGACCTTGGAATAGGACCTTCAGGTAGTATAACAATAGTAACTTACACAACAGCAGTGGGAAGCAGGCTGGGCAGAGGTAATCACAGTCGCATATAGGTAGAGAGGAATTTCGTTGGTGGCTGCGCACACCACAGTATGCAGGACCCCCATAGTTGGTAAGGCCCCCGCCAGTGTAGCTACTGCAATGAAAACAGGCAGCAACCCACATAACACTGAAGTGGGGAGGTCCAGCAACGGAAGTATTGGAGACTCCCTGAAGAATTAAGAGTGGCCGGCTACCTCTGCTTACAAGTTCATGGCCAGGTGGGTATGAAGTTACGAGAGGGAGTATTTCCTGAAGAAATGTCCTTTGGAATAGGCCTACTCAGAGACTGCATCCGGAGCACCATCCTTGCTCCAACACCAATGACGAAAGGAATAACGGCTCTCGGGTAGTAGGACAGCTAGGAGCATGAGTTGCAGGCTGCTTGAGGTAAAAATAAGCTTATGGGGAGCTGAGTGTTAACTAAAGAATCACCTGTTGACAGATGAGTGGGGAAACAGAGCACAAAGTAGACCCAAACAGAGGACTGGTAGCCCCAGGGACCTGAATGAAGATGAGTTGACCAACCGGTGGGCAAACTGATTGATTTAAACAGCAGTTAATAACTTAAGAATAGACCTTGAAAGAACTGTGGAAAAGAGATCGGAAGAAATTTGCCACATGGGCACCTAACTGCTATCACTGGAGGAACTGTTTGAATAATTGGCCATGAAGTAAAAAAATGAAGGCTCAATAATATTAGGATACATAACCTACTGAAAGCCGTGGGAGGCCCGGATCTAACATCTGTCATACAGAGACTACTACACCACATCCATAACAGACCAGAGGCTCCTCTTATTAGTCTACTTCGCATCCACAGGACAAATGTGAGAAATTAGCGCAAAGAAAGCCTGTTGGACATTCTAACAAGGGTTATTCCTTTTATGAAAAATAATATAATATATTTTGGCTCTGGTGCCCTCAACAAACGTTATTTCCTGCATAGGCCACAAACACACAGTCAATCAAGTGGCTTGTAAAGCGCAACTACTCACCTATAAGGGTCTCAAGGCGCTGGGGAACACTCACTTCTTATCACTTGACAACGACTACACTTCAGCACAGGAGAGACCTGCAGCAGATTACTTGCTCAAATAATATCTTTTACCGATGCGGGCCTCCATCCGCATTAACTTGGACTGGAAGGAACAAAAATGCTTTGCCAATTCTGCCAAGAAGCTAGACAAATACTGTCGCTGCCTGATCAACAGTATGCAGAGCAGACAGCTGCACAACCAGGAAATATGAACCAATGACAATGGAAAGCAATGAAATGACAGAAAAACACCCGGTTACCTGAAGATATGGCAAAAGCTTAAAAGGAGTTGATAATAGAAGTGGAAAAACATTGATACCAAGACACCCTGAATGATGAAGAAGGCCTCCCTGAGACGGACTCCTGTGTGGCAAGAAAGAGTAAGTCCGGACTTGGGATAGAGGATGTTGTGGAGGAAGAGACACTGGAAGTAAACTCCCCCTTTGCCCTCAAAATATGAAGGTTGGACAGGACTTGATAAGAGAAGTGGAGAAATATTGAGGCCAAGACACACCGAATGAGGAGGAAGGCCTCCCAGAGACTGTCTCCTCTCTGGCAAGAAGATGTCCACATTTGGCATAGATGATTTAGTGGAGGAGGAAAAACATTTGCTTAAGATAAGGGGCCCACAAGACAGCCCTTCTGACATAAAAAGGTTATCTCTCCTGAGGGAAGACCTAAACTAGACAAAGGGCCATACGAATTCAATACTTACCTAAATAAAACACCAGCTCAGAATGCATTAGGGGTTTCAAAGACAGAAGATGGACAGAATAATTACAACCCTATTGATACTACAGAGGTGTGGAAAGAATTCTACTATCCACAAGTAGAAAGTTACTGATTTTTAACCAATCAATGTTGTAATCCCTTAGTTCTAGGAGGGACAAGGGAGGGTGTGAAATTGACTCTTTGTAAATGTAAATGTAAATGTCAAAGTATTTGTAGAGCCCACTGTCACCAAGCGGTTTCCTGGCGCTATTACTCATACCGCTGTGGAACCCTTCCTGGCTTTCCCTGTGAAGTGTCCACTCCTGGGCACCCCCAGGGTGAAGCCAGGTATCCTAGCGCTGTTGGGGCCGGTGTGGAGTTTAAGCAAGCTATTGCCCAGAGTTGCAGCGTGGGGCCCATGATTAGAATAGGCACCGAGGCGAGAACTGTCAGGTCCGAGGAAATTGAGCCCAAGACCCGCCGAGGCGGGAATTGAACCCTGGTCCTTGGCCAGAACTCTGCATCAGGGTATGCCGCTCTAACCATTGAGCCACACTCCTCCACTCTTTAACAGGACACAGGCAGACAAAGGAGATATTTAACCCATGCGACATAACCTCTGGATTGGAGGCAAGCAAGGGACCCCAACATAGAACAGACCGAACATCTAAAGAATGTGGATAAAATATGAAATTTTAATATTAGGAGCCTGAACTCACTACCTAAGAGGTTGGCAGTTTTGTACTTTCTCAGACATTCAGGAGTAGATCTGTGCCTCATACAAAAGACGCATCACTTGGTAGGGGGTTGCATTCTAACCTTTTTCCCATCCAACATTTCCTCGCAGCAAACGTGACACGAGTTGTGATTCTCTTTAGCAGATCGTTCACAGGGATACCTTGATCAAGGGGTTAGAATGCTGGGCATTACAATTCAATGGGAAATGAAAGAATACACCATAGTTAATCTATGCACTCCTGATATGTGCAGGGAGTCACTACTTGAAACAGCCATTTCAAAATATATGGAATATGCTAGATGAGACATTATTGTGGGGCCAGGCAGGGATTTGAACATCGTGATGGACCAAATGACAACACTTTGATAGCAGGGATTCAGCAACGCCTAGCTTTCAAGAATGGCTGACAGACATAGTTCTAATAGATATTTGGAGAGAGGTACACCTAGATGACTTAGACTATACTTACCATTCCTCAGTCCACAAGATATGTTCCTGCCTAGACCACTTCCTGAGATCTACTAGGATCAGAGGGCGACGGTATTAGCTATGGAGATATGACGCATATCAATATTAGACTATGCCCCACTCTCGCTCAGATTAGACACAGCAGCTAAAATGCCCATCTCAGTAATGTTCGTAGTGTATTTTACTAAACTTCAGAGCTTTGTCCACAGAGCATAACTGAAGTTGTCTTTTCAGTGACAAATGTATACCTGTCAACCTCTTGAATTAAAATTATGGGTCATGAAAGTCTTTAAGATGGTTATCCCATTAGGTGAATAAAAAGGTGTCCACTGGTATAGTGTGTTGAATTACTTCAAGTCCACAAACCTTCTACAATGGTGTCACAATGACTGTATGATGCCTTCAGTGATGTAATTTGAGATGTCATTAAGGATCTCATTTAACATGTCATGAGTGATGTAACATGCAAGGTTATAAGCACTCCATGCAGGGACATTAGTTATAATTAGCTCAGTGCACTTTAACTGGTGAATTTCAGATGTTATTTAGTTTTTAAGCGTTATCTTTAACCTTCTTAAAACGTTACTGTAATGTCACTTTAACCTTCGTTTCTAGTGTTAAATGTCTCCATCATCCACCTAGAGACTATTTCTTTTACGTCCACAGATTAGCCTCCTATTTTTGTTAGAAATTACCATTCGCCTTTTAATTTGATTATATTGATTTTGGACTAGTAGTGACCTTTTTGAGGCATTTGAGGTTTAATCTGATACCGCCTTGTTATCAGCACATCAGACAAGAGGGAGATGGTTCATTTTTTCTGGAAAAGATCTGGCTTTCTGCAACTCGAAGCCCAAATCACCAGTATATAGAGTGAATAGTAGGAGTGCAACAGCACACCCTTTTCAGACCCCTAAAGAGCGTGCCTATATAGTCCCAGTCCAATTAGGATGACAGTTGAGTGAGTGGCTCATGTACAGATTGTATAATCACCAAGCTCATACTATGACCTATTCTGGGTTGCCTATTTCCTGATTGTATGTATAATCACCGAGCCCAGACTATAACCTAATGGTGTCAACACAACAACTACACACCAATTATATGGGGCGAGAGCACACACACAATCAAATGCACACATGGAAAGCACACAGATACTCAAAAAGGATGCACATGGGTTATAAATGTGGGTTTATGCAGAGTGCATCCTCAAAGATCGCACAACGCCTGTCCAGGAATGCATATCACAAGAAGCGTCATAAATGGTGGTGTATGTCCTCATGACAGGTACCTATAAAAGCCTCACATAAGTATGCAGCATTGGGGCCTCATATAAGTATGCAGTATTGGGGTTTGGAAGAAATTCAAGCACTTGCACCATCCAGTAGAACCCAGCCATGATTGACATTGCTGACATTATGACCCCATATTCCCATGCAAATTTGAGTCTAATGTGGTCATGAGAATGAGTGGTTGAATAAGGCAAAGTATCCCCCTTAGTTAATACATTTGTCACTACCCAGCTCCAATCTTCACTTTTTCCACTTCCCTTTAAAATACCTTCTTCATGACATTGGCTGCCTGTAACTCTGTCCCACGATTACCCCTTCTAAGGTAAATGGTGAAGTATCACCTTGCTCATCACTAAAGGTGGCAGTACTTTTATCCCTTCTTGTGTTACTACTTGCTGGCTACCAACCATGTTTGGTAGGAGAAAAGTGAACAGAAGTTACAGTAGTGTAACACCCCTAAAATGGAGAACAGGCAGATCTGTCCACCTTTTGGTTTTGTCCTAGTCGCCAATCACAGAGCTGTAGTGTCCAACTCTCTAAATCCTCTTTATAACCCTGCCTTTCTTACAGAATAGGGAAGGGCTTAATGTAGTTAGAATATGCTAACTCTGGCAAACAGTGGTCTGGAAATAAAAGGTACAGTAGTACAGAGATACTTATAGATTCATCTCAGTGTGTTTGGGTGGAGCCAGTTGTCTTGTTCGCCTAGATAAACTAAGAAGGAGGGATTCTTTTTTGTCAGCCCATCCAAGGTACTCTGTTTCAGATATGGTCAAGTGTCCATGAAGGAACCTAGAAACTGAATGTGTTTTCCTTAGCAAGCCTTTCTATTACATAAGTAAAGAAAATAGTGATCATTCTATAGACCGGATTTTATTGTCTTTGAGGTTTAAAACCTGTTTTTGATTAAAGTTATGTAGGTGGGCCGAGATCATTCTGCATTTCCTTATTAATTCATTCAGATGCTACATCCAAAAACTTCATTTACATGACTTGTGTTTCTTGTTTAAATAGCTCTTTATTTGTGTTTACATTTTTTATTACAACTACAAAGCACATTCATATGACCGAAAAAAGTATGACGGAAACAACATCAAGAAGTATATCCTGCCTCAAATGACTTATGTTTCTTAAGAATTTACAAAATATACACAGTCCTGCATGTCTGAATGAATCGTGGAAATAAAGGAAAATGCTATTATGTTTTGAAATCTGATAAATGTATTATTCTTATAACAGGCCTCCAGTCTGAAGGTCTCTACAGAGTTTCAGGATTTAGTGATCTTATTGAAGATGTCAAAATGGCTTTTGACAGAGGTATGTTTTCACCAAAGTTACTGTTCATTTGTGATTGTTTTGAATGTAAAACCCAATTCACATTGTTAATTAAGGTATTTAATTTACATTTTGATGATGAGAACTGAGCAATTAATCTGTAAAAGTGTAGAGTCAAGTCAGAACTGCACAAGACGTGGTCAGCGTTTGTAACCTATTGGGTGCTTTTTTCCACTGAGTTAAGATTTTGGTCCACAAACTGAAGACCTATGAATGATTAAGGCGCAATGTAATCAAGAACATCTTGTATTTACTTTCAGTGAATTTGTTGGGACTAATTCAAAAATAAGACTCACACATTTTCAAAGACCTCAACCAACTTGTATATTACTCAGGCAGTTAGAGTCCATGATCTTTCTCAAGGATGCAGGCAAGAAAATTATTTCTTTAGTGTGCAAATAATGTGCTATTAAAAATAAACAGTTGTAAAGTAAAGAAACACTCTAACACACTAGCCTGATTCTCTATCCCAGGTTTCTTGCTTTACTGTGGTTAGTCATAAGTTATTGAGATATGAGTTACAGTTGTGGTTTTTGGACAAGAAGAGATAATCCATCAGTGGTATTGCTGTATGAATGCATTTTTAAGGAGTTGGTCTTTATGTTCATGTTTCCGAGATTAAGTCCGTGATCCCCATGTTTTAGATATAAGGACAGAATCTTCAGAAAAATGTATTTCGGTGCTCAGTAGTTCTCCCTTCAGAGTGTTAGTGATATGATGACTTGGGTATCCACAAGCTGCTTGTGCAATTGCAATGGACACAGTCTACTTGTGATGTAATTTGGAATGGACAAGCCCTTTTCTGGTGTACCCAGGAATGTAGTAGTTGTTTTACTGACGAGAAGGAACACTATCAAACTCTTGGTTTTGGAAATTTCATGACCAGTGAGTATTGGATAAAGAATACCCAGGTATGATGAAAGATACAATTTCTTTCCATTACTCAACGTCATGACATCAAAAGACTTTTGATTGAAGGATCAGTTCCAATTGTGGCAAATACAAGGCCAAATTAATATGCAACTAAAGTTTTATGAATTTTAAATGGTACTATTGCATTTAGCTAAGCAAAGTATTAACATCTGAAAATAGCTCTCATTTATGTGAGCACAGAAATCAATTAGTCAAGACCACTTAACATCCAGGAGTAAATAGTCAAAAATTGCTTTCTATCGTAAGGGATTACTGAGGCAGACCTCTAAAAGATGCGTGGTCTGCCTGTGGCACGCATCTCTGTAGCAAGTGTATTCACCCTGGCCTCCATCATACTAGCAATTAAGTATGCACATCTTAAGATATCCACAAGAGTGAAGTACTGTTGCTTGCTTCACTTAGATTTGAAATAGGGTTTCTTAGTGCATGGGTTTGCTTCATGCATACATAATGGTGATACAAAGAAAAACCAAAGGTGGTGATGGACGGAGCGTTGACAATACAAACACTCACCCCCAGTCAACTGATCTGGGTTTAATCCATCACCGTTCTTTAGCTCACTCCGCCACCCCAGTTCAGACATGGCCATATGCAAATCAGTCTGACCCTGTGCCTCATGGGAACAGTCCAGCCCGAACTGCCAAGCCATGTCTTCCCTGGACCGGAATCAAGCTTCCCAGGACCGGTTTCTGGCATTACAGCAGTCTTCAGCCGGGCTTGCTTGACTCCAGTGGCAAAGTGAGCAAGGGACTCACGTCTGAGCATACCCTGCCAACTTAGGGCGAACAAAGAAAAACCAAAGGTGGTGATGGACGGAGCGTTGACCATACAAACACTCACCCCCAGTCAACTGATCTGGGTTTAATCCATCATAGTTCTTTAGCTCACTCCGCCACCCCAGTTCAGACATGGCCATATGCAAATCAGTCTGACCCTGTGCCTCATGGGAACAGTCCAGCCCGAACTGCCAAGCCATGTCTTCCCTGGACCGAAATCAAGCTTCTCAGGACCGGTTTCTGGCATTACAGCCGTCTTCAGCCGGGCTTGCTTGACTCCAGTGGCAAAGTGAGCAAGGGACTCACGTCTGAGCATACCCTGCCAACTTAGGGCGAACAAAGAAAAACCAAAGGTGGTGATGGATGGAGCGTTGACAATACAAACACTCACCGCCAGTCAACTGATCTGGGTTTAATCCATCACCGTTCTTTAGCTCACTCCGCCACCCCAGTTCAGACATGGCATATGCAAATCAGTCTGACCCTGTTCCTCATGAGAACAGTCCAGCCCGAACTGCCAAGCCATGTCTTCCCTGGACCGGAATCAAGCTTCCCAGGACTGGTTTCTGGCATTACAGCCGTCTTCAGCCGGGCTTGCTTGACTCCAGTGGCAAAGTGAGCAAGGGACTCACGTCTGAGGATACCCTGCCAACTTAGGGCGAACAATGAAAAACCAAAGGTGGTGATGGACGGAGCGTTGACAATACAAACACTCACCCCCAGTCTGGGGTGGCGGAGTGAGCTAAAGAACGGTGATGGATTAAACCCAGATCAGTTGACTGGGGGCGAGTGTTTGTATTGTCAACGCTCCGTCCATCACCACCTTTGGTTTTTCTACATAATGGTGATAGTCAATTAGACCCACATGACCCACACGGCAAACTCTACTTTTAGTGTAAAGTAAAGTCCACTTAGTCAAAGCTGATCAGATTATTCTTCTTTTGCAATCTGGGGGAATGTGGACAGTTTATATTAAAACAGTCCCCTAAATTGTGAATCTGAATCTACAGCCGAAAATGAAATGATGGCTGACTTTGCTGACCCTAACAATGTATTTTTCACTGATATAATCACAACAATGAGCTCATTGAACAATTCAATGGTTATGCGACCTGATAGATTAGTCACTATTTCACTGAAATTTAACCAAGACTAGTGGGTCACAATATGGAAGCTAGTGTTTGACACTTTAGTTCTCTCTCTTGAACCCTTCTCAAACTTGATTGCTCTCATTATCAAGCATTGGTAATGCATTGGTTTCGCCGATGTAATAAATAAAGAGCTGTTTTCATCATTCATGATCTGGAGAAGCGAATAGCTCCTTGACAGATAACACTGGAGTGGGGAGGATGTGGTGTAGTAGCCAGAGCTGCTGACTCGAGAGCTGGGGATCGCGGTTCGAGGCTCGGCGGCTGCGCGCAACATCCCGTGATTTGATGCCAATCACTTAATCTCTCCGGGTGATACATTGTTATATAAATGTGCTGCAAGAGTAAAAGGTAAAACTTTATGAAAATATAGTTTTACCAAAGCCGATGTTAACAGTATTTCGGCGGCGTGAAACTGATAAGACAGAACAATCTGCTACAGCCAATAAAAATTAAGGAAACGTAAGTGGCACGCACAGGAACCAATGAGAAGCCAGAAAAGAGAGGAGGTGGGATGCGAGTCCCTTTTAAGTTCATATTAAAAACAATAGATTTCTAAAGCACAGCTCAAGCGCTGTACAGGCGAAACCTAAAAAGTGGAACATTAGCTGAACCGTATCACCACAAACGTTTTGCTGTCCTAGCATATCAAAATAGAAGAAAAGTGTGGGGAAAATGTGCGGTCTTGCATGCTTGCAAATATATACCAGATTTGGATTGGTCTATACGATACAGTTTACACCATATTGAATGTTAGCACAGGGAATATCCAGAGGTAAAGGGTTCTACACTTTGGGGTGTAATCTTGCACAAAGGCATCGTGGAATTACTGTTTATGAATGGGCATTATGTATCCAATCATTTTATATGGCCTGATGAGTCCGCTCAGGAATGGAAGAGAAACAAACCCTAATAATGATCATGACTCATAAACCCATAGTGTATGCTCTGATGGGTGAACTGTGGAGCAACAGAGGAGCAACCATTATATGAGCAGTCTTGGTATATATCTGAGGAGCCCACTCAGGCGTGGCAGGGAACAATCCATAGGGTTGGGCGTTCTACCTCCAGCCATATTAAATGCTCTGATGGGTCCATTGAGGAGCAACACATGGGAATGGGTATATACAAACTGCCATTCTACATGGTATAAGGACTCACCCAAGGATGCCAGAAGAGCCACACACGAGACAGGGCACTACACAAACAGCCATGCTGTATAGTCAGAGGAGTCTGTCCAGGCGTGGCAGAGGAGGAACTCATTGAAATATGTAGTAAACATAATTAAGGATATGCTTACTGGCATCACATAAAAAGTAGAAGGATGCAAAGCCCATAGAAACTGGTATTGTACAACCTGAGATGCTATATGACCTGAAACGTGCTTCCTACATCCACCTCCCCACCAGGTAAAGCAGGCAGCAACCAAAAGAAATGGGCATTCTACAATTACCTGAAATATATCTGCTATGAAGAGTCCACCTTCATGTGAAAAAGCAGCCACAGAAATCGATTAACCACATATATTTGGATCTCTAGACACCACCCAGCAATGGTGATAACTCAGTCATCTGCATGGATGAGATTAAGGAACCAAAAGAGAGGGTGTTAATCATGGATTCTCTTGAAGGAATACATTTAGGATAGAGATCATGAGAGGGAATTGTAGGGGTAATGTTAAAGCAAGGCTGGAGGAAGGGCAGAATAGGCCAGAGGTTCTAGCCCTAGGCCTTTTTGGACTTTCAGGCCCAAACTGGCAAGAATCCACATACATTTCTCCACACTTCACTTAGATACCCAGGTTGGATGCTCTGGTATAAGAGTTTAAGTTGAATTAGAGGATGACTACCAGTGAGAGTGACTGGTAGTGGAGGGCCTACTCACCAGAAATTGGGAAAAGTGTGGATCCAGCGGGGTCGCTGCATTTTTGGTGATGCTCTAGGAGGTGGTCAGGCAATGAACGCAATTGATGGGGGAGAATAATATAAACGTGTACCTACAAGTAAACAAATCCAAAGCTGCACCCAGCGAGATAGGAAATTAGAAAGCACAAAGCCATGGCCATCCAGGACATAGTAACAAAATACATTATTGCACACTGGAAAATGTATATACTGAACACATGCAGTTTTTTTATTAATCTGTTAAATCTGCGCTGAAGCAGTTACCATGATGTGGCATTAGCCCTAACAGTGTCTCTGGTTGCAGTGCTTCTGTGGCTTTTTAAACTTCTTTCTCTTGCTCAGAGCGCATGGGGAAAATGTTGTACTTGGCCGAGAGGATGAGTGGGAGTGAGGGAGAGCTGTCAGACCACATGACATTGAGGACCAATGCGGTCGCTGCAGTTAATTTGACTTTGGTGTGGATTGGATACTGCTACTCACACTGCACTTGGAAGTAGATACCTGTGGTCACCAAGGATGTTCTTCGAACCAAAGGTGTCATCGCTGATCACGAAGTTTAATGAGCGCATTGGGCTAAAAGCTTGTAGTTGAGACAGATGGAATAATAGGCTTCTAAGACCTAACATGCCTTCTTGAAGTAGACACTCGGCTGCCTCCCAGCCTGATTATTCTGAAATAATAGGTAACTGGTTTGTGTTCATTGAGCTGGAACTGCAATTTTACCCTGCAATTGTGTCCCCAAAAGAGTGCCTAATTTCTTTGTTTTATTGGACACTGACAGAAATTCGCAGAACAAGGCAGGTAGCTATATTTTTACAGTTTGTCTCCCTTTTAGGCCAGCCTGTGCCTAGCACTGAATATACGCCATCTTGCTTTCATCGAAAAACAATTGAAATGAAAGCATTGCTGTAGAGTTTCGAAGCTTTCTTTTTCCCTGATATGTGGGTTAAGTTATAAAGTTATGCATCAAAACGAATGTGTACAATTGTGTTTGCTGACTTTTTCTACCACGAATAGATTTACTAAACGTCCTGGATGCGTAACTCGAAATTTTCAATATGCACATAATATTTTCATATACAAACAGTACATTGGCCTACAAAACTGCCAACTTTTTAATACCATTAACTTGAAATATTTATATTCGATTAGAAACCATAATAAATATGGGGTTATAATTTTTAACCTAGTTGTTCGTCTGCAACAAGGAAGGTACATTCACTGCGATTAATGGTAGAGATGTGATCAACTGAACAACTTCAGAGCCATTATTGGGTCTAGTGGCTGATTGTGAACAAATCTCATTATGTCTCTGTCTCAAAGTGGGGGAATTTGTACTATATTTTACAATTTCATAAGTAGGAGTAATGTAGTAAAATACAATGATTGTTTCTGATGCTATCTTATTACATATTGTGAACTTCCCCGTTTCACATCCTTGTTTATTACAACCTGGTTTGAATGCCTCCGCCCTCCCTCTTCAATAAAGAAATACATTAAAAAAATATGTATATTTGGGAATGTCGCATCAACAGTGCTGTCCTTTGTACAGCATCGTGTGTTTCAGGTGTTCCTGCTGCAATGCAAATGTTCTCTGTGAAGCCCTTCTCTGTCCCTAGGAGTCGATTTTTGTGCTACATCAAATAGCCAATCTACAATTTATTTTGATTCCTGGTCTTATAAGATAATGGTTTCCTGGTCAAAGATCATTGATCAAATGAACACATTATTTATGTCGAAGATTATAAAGTGGCTGACAAAGCTGGCTGCATAGAAAACACGTGATAACACCAATTTACTAATATATTTATGCCTCGGCGGTTAAGCTTTGCTTAATTGCAATCTGTTTTTGTTAGCCTAGAGGCAGGTGCCACTACGTAGACGCAGATGTGCTGTTCTTATGAATATGTAATTTGAAAAGTATTCTTTAAGGAGCTAATTACCTTCTTCTTATAATTTAGATGGAGAAAAAGCTGACATTTCAATGAATGTTTATGAAGATATCAATATTATAACAGGTGCTCTTAAACTGTACTTCAGGGATTTGCCAATTCCCCTCATTACGTATGACGCCTACCCCAAATTCATAGAATCTGCAAGTAAGTATGAACCAGATGCATGCATATCATTTTGTGTGTGAGTTTAATGCTAATGTCTTTGTCTTGCAGAAGCTTGTTTTTCCATACACAAATTACTAAGCTAATTTTTTCAACATATTTCTGATTGCCTGCATTTATTCATGTTTGGCCACTGTGACTTATTTTGATACTGGTCATTTTGAGCGATGATAGAGCGCATTAGTTGAGATTTCTATTGGCGTTTGTGAGCTTGTTGTAATCTTTTTTCTATATCACAACCTCGTGAAGTCGGAAGCACTGCGAGAGACAAATGAAAAACAATTGAATTGAGATATGCTTTCATGGGAACAGCTGGTCTGGGTTTGTTCAAAGACTGATTTTATTGAGCGTTATCTGCGGGGTGATTGTAAAGTTAGGTGAAAGCAGAGGAGAAAGTCTTCTGAGTCAAGCCTATGGTGCATATCTCTTGTGAGCATGCTGCCTGCCTCTGCAACCGGAATATGTTCTAAATAGGGTGGATTATTGCTGCGGTGGAGCCGAGGAATGTTTTTGGGAGGGGAGGTGTGGGGGAGGAGGCAGTTGGCCACTGCCTCCCTCTACTGGTCATTCTTTTACATTCCGATCTATTTTTGTGTTTCGTGTGTGTGTGTGTTTTTAATAAATATGTTAAGTGACACCACTAAGGGTCCGATGCTTCTTTCTTCAGTGCTCAGATGTACTCACACTGTACTGATTTGCAGCGTGGTCTGCGCCTACTAAAGAAAGCAGGCCTTGTCCTAGCGTTATATCATTTCTGTTTGAGCCCAGCGCAGGTTCTGTCAAACTACATGTGCCTAGAAGCCTCAGCAGAGGCTGCCATATCCGAAAAGACCCAGGCGAAGGCCGGGAGGTGGGCGGTGAGCTGAGGCAGTGACTGGACCGGGAAGTAGAAACGAAAGTGATTGCTTTCCATGGGGTGGCCCTGGCACCGAGGCCTGCCCAGCTGCATCGTGCCTACCGCGGGACGTGTCCAGTCAGTGGCCCCACAAGACAAGGGAAGGAATAGTAATGTTCCACTTACTGGCTGCCTAGTGCCTGGACATGCTTCGTAACTCGCACCGTGCCAAGACCAGGCTGTTTGCCCTCTTTTGTAGCTGTTCCAGCCAGCAGGAAGCCCCAAGGATTATAGAGCTCCGACAGAGGGTACCATTCTGTATTTTAACAGAAGGCCCTTGTTTTATTATTCCGTTTAGGTTGTTAGCTTTTCATTGAAAAGCGAAGAATAATTAAAAGCTATTTACTGCTTACTCCCTAAAAAGTGCAGAGATTACGATTGATAAAGTTGTATGTGTGCTCTGTAGGTCACTGGCCAGTCCTGCGCGATAGCTCTGTGGATCGATATACTGATAAAACAATTGCATTCCCAACTTACTTAGAGATGTACAGAGCACAAAACTTGTTATGAACCATTAAAGCACTGTACAAGAGCACTAAACCAATAGAGCTTAATAATACGGATGGAGGCTGCTCAGGAAGCAGAGGTATAGCCCTTGAATGAGGCATAGGACAAGGAGGTATAGGCACAGAGAGAGGTGAGCTGAAGAAGCACAGGTGAAGTGCTTCTTGCATCTGCGCATGCATGAGGTTAAGGTACGGAGGGTTGACATGAAAAGTAAGCGGAATAAACTAGGCGTGATCTCTTTGGGGAGCATGAGTAACCATGCAGATCTTTAATGGAAAGATGTAGTTGTCTAAGGGAAGAATTTGGAGAATGAGGAATTACTTAGACACCTCCCAGGCAAAAGAATCCATTCTGAATGCAAATAATTGTTCCTTTGATGAATGCTACTCTGACTCAATCCCAGTTACCACCTTAGGGGATGCGATGAAAGCCACACGCGTAATAAGCATAATGTCCAATAAAAACCAAAATATTGACTTCTAAACTTAACTCTCTAACACGGCGGATCAAAAACACTAGAACCGTCATTTGTAAGAACTCGAGATTAAACCACTTAATATGACTGTAACAAGGCGCTTTGTGAAAAGGCACGTAAACCGGTTAATCAAAAGCCAAATCCATTATCAAGCATAATAAAGCTGGTAGAGCACTGACCAGTTACCTCAAATATAAGAACAATAGGTCTGCTATTACAGCCATAAGGCACAAATAGGGTAAAGTCGACCTTGGCACGCAAAAAACACTGCTTCTTAAAGACTTATGTTTGCATATGTTCTCATTGTTTACTTACTTGTTTGTAACCTAAGACCAAGTACTACTATTATATTAAGTATACTGTCATACAATGACTGGACCCATAGAGGTACCATATACCCTTTTTCGTGTCTTTAATCCGTATGCTTATGTGATTCTATATTGAAAATCAATGAAAACTGGTTTTAAAAAAAAGAGAGAAAGAGAAGGGCTAGAGAAAGAAGGAAGTATTTTAGGCTGTGATGAATGATATACTTGAAATGAGATACTATTGGATGAATTGAAAAGAAAAATGTATTTGGCAATTGAAACCCGTGAGATCACCCAAAAAAATTCAACCTTGACAGAAAAAATATCCTAAGAACCTTCCAGTACTTTTCAAGTGACCTTCCCAACTCCAAAAAACTAGCGATATTGAGGAGTGCCAATACTATCTGGCTAGTATGAACCTGCGCGCACCAGGTAAGGAGGAAATTATTGAATTAAACAAATGGATTCTGAGCACATAAATGTCCTCAGCCATCCATTCTCTCAAAAATGGTGAAGGTTCGAGGCCCTGACTGCTTTCCTGCGTAATTTTACAGTACCTGCCAGGAAATACTACTCCTACGCCTAACAAAATCTTTTCGCCCACTTTTCGAATTCTGGAGAGATAAAGGGAACAGCTTCAGAAGCGGCTTTAACCCCATTGCTGCTGGCGACGTCCAACGGACGTCGCATGCACTACCTCTGTAGTGCTGCGCACGTCCGTTTGACGTCGCGGCCCCGCCCGCGCAATAGAACGTTCCGCACTAGCACGGAACGTTCAGCGCAGGTAACGGGTTAATAGTTATACATAAAGAAGGGAAAAATTAGTTGGAAACTAAACATTATAGGCCAATATCACTTCTGAATGTAGATTGTAAAATGTATGCTAAAATCTTGGCAATGTGTTTAGAAAAAGTTCTATCTAAACTCATTCACGTTTTATTAAAGGATGTCTTGCATTGGACGACATTAGACTATCCTCTCATGTTTTAGAGAAGGCTTAGTTACTTACTACCGCACCAATGGCCCTGGCCTAGACTCAAGTAAGTCCTTTGATAAGGTCACGTCTACCTTCTTGCTTACAGTGAAAATTTGCAGTTGGCTCAGAATTTGAACAGATGGTAATAGCCTTATACTCTCATCCATCAGCACACATTAAAATTAACGGGAACAATTTAAAAAACTTTAATTTAGCTCCAGGAACAAGATATAGATGTACTTTATCCCTTCCCTTTATCTCTTGATATTGAGCTCTTACTTTATAATATATGGTTCACTAATTGGATCAAAGGTATCCCTTTTGACTTAAGACCTCAAAAACTAGCAGCAAATGCAGACGACATCCTAATTTTTATGGAGAAAGCACTAGCCCAGAAATACTGAAACTAATTAACAAATATGCAGCAGTCTAAGGTTACTCTCTCAAACACAACAAAACAGAAATGTTCCCAAGAAATAACTGAAGTTACCCAATAATTATTGGTGCAACTGGACTCAAACTGCAATTTAAGTGGGGGGTTTTTATATGTTTTTGTTTATTTTGTTTTATTTCATATGCATGTCCTTACATTATTCTTTTTTATCCAATGGAAAAAAAAATGTCAAAGTCATGATGTTGTATGTTGATGCTATGGAAGCCTCTGGGTTACAGAGCTCTGTTATTTCCGCTTTTGACCAAAAAAAATGTTTTTAAAAAAAAACTGCAATTTAAGCAGCTAAAATACTTGGCAATAGATTTCAAGCATAACCATGCAGATACAAAAGTCCACACTGAAAAATGGCAAACTACAAAAATCTTTTAGAATCATGGTCACCTAAATTTATTATGTGGTGGTGCAGAACCGAATGCGTTAAAACAGTGATATCCACCCATATTAACTTTATCTCTAGGATGATCCCTTTTTCCTTTCCGCAAATGTCTACAAGACAGTAGATCAATTAATCTCAGGATACCGCTGCAAAAAATAAGAAAGCTAAAATTGCACCCAAACGGCTAAAATGTAGATAAATCCAAAAGGGGATTACATTTGCCCAAACGTCTATAATTACCAAACAGCATTTTTGCTGAGGAAAGCTAGTTGGTTGTTCCCTCCTCATTTATCTACAGTCCGGTCATGGTTGGAAATAGAAATAATTATAATAACACCATTATCTTTCATCAACTTACTCACAGTCCCTTTTTTTGCTAAATATCCTATTTGGCACAATCATAGCTATCCAGGTCTGGACCATAAATTTCAAAATAAAATTGGTGGCTTAAATATTACACTTTGGCTAAACAGGAATATTCAACTGGACTGGAAAAATATTATGGGAAAATCTGGACAGAAAAAGGCATAAGAATCTTCAAAGACCTTTACCAAGATGATAATGCCCCAATGTCTTATAAAGTGCTGCAGCCAATGTAAGATATGGCGAATATCGATTTCTGTCATTTTTCTACAAACACGCTACTTGACACAAACTTATCCCTTTTAGACTTACTACTAACTCTAAAATCATGGTGGGCATGGGTTTGCATAATAAGGATTTCTGATAACACTCTGATCAACAATACCCACATTAATTGAACTTCTAGACCATTATGGAACAGCATAGACCTTTATATTCAAAAAGGTCAACCCTCCTTAGTAGGCTACCAGTATACATTGTCATTTGATAACTAGATCGACTAATGCCTCTGTTCTCCTCCCTTCTAAACTTTGGATTGAATTACCTTGTCTTCGCAATCTCACCCTTATTCTTTCTTTGTTTTCTTTTATCGTTTTTTATCTTTAGTTTTGTATATTTCCTTTCCTGTTGATGTACCAGGCATTAGACAATTGCAGTCTAGCAATATTAGTTAACTCATACAGTGGCACGCTTCTCTTCCTTCACCTGACAAAACAAAATGTGTGTTAAAGGAATACCTTTACTTGCTAGTTCCTCCATCATAAATGATTGCTCCTTCAGACATATTGTTAACTTGTTTCATGCCCCACCGCCTAGTATTACCATAAGCAGTTTTTGTCTCTTGTTCTATAGCATGGGCATTCCACAGGTCAGTTTGTGTAATATGGGAAACTTATATTGTTGTGTTGATTACTGAGTGTTATTTAGCTAAATGTTGCTAATGATGTAATGACAACTCCTGTTTCAGAGACCATGGATCCTGACGAACAATTAGAAACTTTACACGAAGCACTGAAGTTACTACCACCAGCACACTGTGAATCTCTACGATACCTTATGGCACATTTAAAAAGGCAAGTTTTATTTAACCTTTAGAGGTACTATACTATCTTTTTTTTTCTTTTTTTACAAGATAGTGGTTACCACCACAAATATTTTTTGTGGTTTACGAGCATTTGATCACTGCATTTCTTATGTTATTAGCTACTGTGGTGCAATGTTTTTGTTCTATTTTTTTCTGTTGAAATCGTAGCTTCAGAAATAGTACTACATCAACAACTGGCAGTGGGTAAAGTTTTCAGAAGTCATTTAAAAATCTGTATTTGAGTGCTTATCTCACTTGCTGTTCAAAATGTAGATGTTAATCAGAAAATGTTTTATTGTTCAGACTAACAATCTTAATAAGCCAATAAATACAAAATTGGAAAGAAAGAGGGGTGAAGCCTGGACAAACCCTCCACATCAAAACATAATCACCAAAAAAGGCAGGTATCCACTTCAAAACGTTTTTGTGTGTTTCAGGATTATCATACAGGAATCTCAAGAGATTTTGAAAAGTCTCCTTGCCTACAACTTTTTTTGCCATGTTTCATCATCAGCGATTTTTCACACCATGGTAGGTAAATACCATACATACCCGGACTTTAACTTTGCCTGGAGTTCTTCGATAAATATTTCTTGTATAGTCGGAGGGAACCAATACAAAATAAAAATATCTTGGAATATACCCCGATCTTATCCTTTAACCGTGGGTATCCCAGATATGATTGAAACCTTAACATAGTTGGTATAGGGTGAGATGCAGTGTCCCACCCACAGGTGTGAAATATCACCAGTGAGGAAGTATGCCACAAAAAGTTGTGGGTGAGAAACCTTTTCAAAATCTCTTGAGATTCCTGTAGGATAATCCTGAAACACAAGACTAACAATCTATCAAACAGCTTTGTGACATGCTTTGTAACTACTAAGTAAGTACATCTGGTTCATATTCTAATAAATACTGAGTTTTTGGAAGCAGTAGATAGCAAACACCACTGACAGGAGACAATGTTGAGTACATTATTGGTCTAGATTGAAACGTATTTTTATTTGTCACTTGTGCAATCCTCTGTGTTTGTTGCAATGGATTATATTTTATTGTCACATTGTCCATTGTGAAATGCATGCATAAGAGTGCCCCAAAGTACAAAATATATCTGCGAAAATGCTCTCTGAACCATGAAGCCAATGAAGTGCCTCAGGTAATAGTTTGCTCCAGACATTCATGATTGTTGGTTTTACGGGACGAAGCTTCACACCGTTTTAGAGGCAGGGCAAGGATCCCACTAAAACCTTTGTGACATCTGCACCTCCAGGTGGCCAGTTACATAACATGTGGGTCGGGCAGCAGTACTGAGTGCCTTTTCTAATTAACGCAGGCATTAAAGGAGTGTGACAGTGGTAGCAGCTTTTTTGACCCCTAAAAGCTCACCACACAGCCTTCCATGCAAGCACAGCAAACTACAGTGTATCTTTGAGGCTACTTGGATTACACTCCCATTCATAGGAGAACACTAGGGATTTTAACATGCTTACCACGCATGCTCACAGTTGGCCATGGGGAATCGATAGGGTACACCCTTAGCTGTAGAATGCAAATGCACCAAGGAAAGAATGATCAAGAGGAATTGTAACTGTCCTCCGGGCCTGTGGAATGCCTGGGATTACCCTGCACATCCACATGGCAACCCAATTGAAATTCCCAATTGATTCATTCATCAGTCTACTCCAGTCAGAGACCCACCCCCTCATCCTGTTGTGGCAGACTACTATTCCCAAATTCCGTTGCTTGTTCTTTCAGACAAAGGGGTAAGCAGAGTGGCTTGGCAGCAGTTGCGGCAGACAAAGATGAGAAGGACTGCATTTCCCTGCCTCTAGTGGACACAGTGGTGATAATGGCCATCAGTAAGGGCACCAGTCCTCCTCATCGTCATCGTCTGCCGCAACTGCTGCCAAGCCGCTCTGATTACCCCTTCAGTGGTCCTCGGCAGCCCGGTAGGGAGCAGGATTCGTTGTAGTGTACCAAACTGCCATGCAATTACCTCAGACTAGTAGATCTTGGTGGTTGTTAAGAAAAGCTACTCCCTCCCTTTCCTAGGTGACCTCCTGATGTTTCTCCTGATTTTTTTTTAATTCTTCTGCAAATCATGCCACCAAACCTAGGAAATACATTCTCTTTTTATCAAAGGTGCAATAGAGAAAGTCCCTGATGGGAAGGGCACAGGGTGTTATTCCTAGTACTTCGTGTTGCCCAAGAAAGACAGCAATACCAATCCTTGAACTTCGGTTCATAAATACCTTCTTTCAGAAGGCCAAATTCAGAATGCTAACTGTGACACAGTTCCTCTCTGCTCTCTGGCAATTGGATGGTTTCTGAAGACTTTCATTCAAGACAGATATGTTCATGTGCTCACCCGGTAGTCCCACAGGCTCTTCCTCTGCTTCGTAATGGGATCGGAACACTTACAGTTACTTTTTTTCCCTTGAACACTTGGCCCCCGGATGTTCATGAAGGTGATGGCAGTGGTAGGGGCCCATCATTTACAAGCTCAGAGTACAGGTATTCCTGAACCTCAATGATTGGCTGTTGATGGTGGGTTGCCACAGTCCTTCTGACTACTTACAGACGGCAGTCTGCTTGATGCCCTCCCTGGCATAAATTAACTAAAATCCTATCTTCATCCAGTAATGAAAATGTTGCTTTTAAGGGGGTGATCTAGAGCACAACAGCAAAATCAGATGAGTGGCACTTTTGAACTTTCCTCACTAGTTCTGTGGACTTTCATAGTCGACGATGGTAGATGTATCTCTTACCAATAAAAGTCAGTGATTAATCCAGATGTATACCACTATCCAGAGCAGATTAGCGTAAAACCCATCTAGAGCATCCAAAGGGGGTCCATAAACAAAAAAAGGAATATTCTGACTAGCTGGACGGTTAAGCTCTGTGACAAGGAAAGAATAAAGCAAGACGTATACATGCCTTACTAGCCCACTATCAAAGGTCCTTGTTACAAAGCTGCATCAAATTAATACAAAGTTACAAAACTACAGCAGGGAAGCTGCAGCAAATGACCACATTGTTACAAAGCTGCAAGCAAATGACCATATTGTTACAAAGCTGCAGCAAATGGCCACAAAGTCCTTAAGTAAAGAAGTCGTGCTGGAGAGAACAAAAGACACAAATACAGTTTTAAAATGAGGACCACAAAATCATGAGAAACCCCTGGAGAAGGCCTGATGAGAACCCAAGACTGTCATGACAAATGGAACTGGAAAAAAACAATAATCATCACAATGTAATGGGCCACAAATGTTAGAGTGAAACAATGTCAAATAAGCAAGGGTCTACAACAATATAGGAACCTTTGGGTTTGCAAAGAAAAAGAAATTCTGAAATTCAAAATCCAACCAAACACTTTAATCTGTCAGTAAGCTGGAAACCTAGCAAAACTCGTCTAGGTCCAGAAGAGATATTAAAAAGTAATCAAACAACATCCAACTGCATCATTTAAATCTTTAAAGACTGAATCATTTATTCAAATTCACTCTGCTAATCATTTGTAAACGCTGGTGCCTTTAACAGAACCTACACTCAGTTTACTTGGAAGGTTTAAGGTGCAATTTAGGTGTAGGTATTAGTAGCAAAAATTGTTTACACTTGCAAAAATGAAATTGTTGAATAGTTCCCATTGTTCAGTTCTGCTTATGGAGTTCCACTCATCTGGGACTGGTGCCACATATAAGCTCACAACAAAATCTTCAACCCCTTTTGGCCTTCCCATAATCTTTTCCAGGAACAGTTTTAACAGTAGGTTGTCTGACTCTAGCTCCTTGCCGAGTTCCATAATCCAGATTTTAGTTTAAGGACTAGATTAGCCCTTGCCATTACAGATTGGGAAGGACTAACTGCCGTCAGTACACACTTGTCCCAAAACCTTTCCATTGTCCTAATCCATCCCTCTCATAATATCTAAATATCCATTAGAAGTTTAAAAAAAAAATCAAAGTAAACCACAGATAATAAACTATTCTAATAAATGTAAGCAAAACTAATTTAACAGATTATCAAATCACTATTTCAGATGTATATAAATCAGATTAACATTCGCCTGCTGCTTGTTTCCAAATTGCCCATACAGCATAGTCTGCGGCAGCTGCCTTTACACAGGGTTTCTCTGCATTTTTACGATCAACTATTCCCATTTAGTGTCATTCCAGACATTCATATGTGCTACCTTAATCTCCCTCTATTTTCTCACTAACCAATAACAGACATTTCTATCATCTCCCAGCTTTGTCTTCTGCATGTCCCACCATTTTACTTATTTGTCAACAAAGTGAGCTGAACTTATTTTACTGGAAAAAAATCTTCCAAGTTTACAGTTTCTTGGAGAATTTCCCCACAAACAAGGACTTTATAAAGAAAAACTTGCTACCAGAATAAGGGCTTTACCCAACCCTAATAATTTGCCAAATGTTAGCACATGCACCTCATGTGGGTCTCCATGAATCTAATTTCTTACTCTTAAATCTCAATTTAGTCCACCACTTTTAGTATAATACTTTATCTTTATCCATCAATCAATGACAAAACCCAATGTTTACTTAATTCTGCTTGTATCAAGGCTAATCAATTGCTGAACCATAGCTACCCCAGTGGTTCTAATTCCTAAAACCAACTCTAGTGAGAATTGGAGTGGTCTGTAGGCTTGTTACTAAGTGTGGGCGATACTTGTTCCAGATAACAATTTCAATGTGTTTTCTTGCCATAATGTATCGTGGTGTAGTCCAGTGCAGTTTACTGAATGATTGACTTAGTATTGTAGTTGCTAATATGCACCTGTTATTGTTCTCCTTAGGGTCATTCTTCATGAAAAGGATAATCTCATGAATGCAGAAAACCTTGGAATTGTGTTTGGGCCCACTCTTATGCGAGCTCCAGAACAGGATGCAATGGCATCCCTGAATGACATTCGCTACCAGAGACTTGTTGTGGAAATGCTGATCAAAAATGAAGATATTTTATTTTGATTTTTTTTTTTAAATAAAACTGCAGTATTCCACGAATGAAGGGATGTTTTATAGAAATTCATCTGGCTCCTCCAGGTGAATTCTTAATTTTTGAAAGTATTTCATGTATACAGAGAAAATATGGAGACATTTTATATTGTTTAAAGAGAGCCATTCAGCTGAAATTGTGAAGCACTAACTCAAGCTGCACTGTCCAGTGCAAATACCACTGGGTGTTCACGACTGTGCAAAGGCAGGCCGCAGGCACATGAATGCGCTACTGTTTCCCCGTTTTTGTCGGGGATTTTGTTAACCATGGAAACAGCAGAGGCAGTGCAGTCTCTTTTTTTCTGAGTTGTTTGTATTGTATTTCTGCATGTTTCGCTGGTGTAAACCTACTGTGACTATGTTTTTATGGTTGTGTACTGATGATGCTGAAGAAGGGCCTATCTCTTGAAACAGAGTCTGGGACTCACTTGTTGTTTTCTATCATACTTCTTCTGTTCGATGCCTTCTCAGGTTCGCAGGTGCGAACTTTTATTAATTCTTACACTTGTTTCGAACTGAAACAGGACGAACTTTGAATGTCACTTTAAGTAATTATTCATGCCTTGTGTCGTCGTTACAGTGAACTTTGCAACAATGATGAATGTTTTTATTTGTATTTTCTCGATTGTAAATTTGTATTTTCATCTGGCATGCAAATATTTATTTATTAAATGTAGCTGTTCAATATCGGATCAGTGTTGCCTCTGTATAGCCTGCTAAACACACTTTGATCGCAAATAACTCATTGTGCAATGGGTTTATTTCATACAATATGTACATCTTAAAGGCTTTGCACATCACTGCAAAAGAAAAAAAAGAGAAAGGTGCTTCTTATTTCATGACCACTGTATCCATTATCCCTCATCACAGTCCTTTCTGGGTAAGGAAGAAATAACCCACTTGACACTAACACCCCCAGCTGACTTTTAAGTGGAAAAATAAAGGTTAACCCAGACCCTTTTCTGTCCTAAGTTGTACAGCCCCTTCATGACTCATTTTGTTGATCCACTGAAACTAGCATGGGGGTCTGAGGAAAATGGAGTGATTTTTCTTCGTGTGTGCCAGTGAAATTCTTTTTTGTGGGTATCTTTGTTTTCCAGTGAGATGATATACTCGCATTACTTAGCAGCATACACTTAAAAATAGATGAAATTAAATATGATAAGCATTGACAATGGCAATAAATCTGGCTTTAAAGGAATGTTGTATGGTAATATGAAGCATTATAAGGAAATAGCATGGCAAAAGATATGTATTTGTGTGGAAGTAAAGAACTATAATATTATTGCTGCAGGTTAAAAGATCCCATTTTGACAATTGCACTGTCACGCCAGACCTAAAAAATCATGCAGGTTAATGACTGCCCTTGCCCCCATATTTGCTGCTGCCAGAGACAAACAACATAAACTAGTTATCTAAGACACATTAATAGCATTCCCATGTTGCACGTTTGTGTGTCTGAATGTTCTAGCTTAGGCACCTGGGTACATTAAGCAAAAGGATCACTGCTGTGTGAAGGGCAAGCACTTTTTAGTGGAAGCACACAACTTCTGCCCAATCAAAACATCTACTCCTGGTTCCCAACATGTGGGTGGATCCAAATCCCCTCTTTAATGATGTTCACATAATTGTCCGGCAGCAGGTGTGCTGTCAAGCCAGATCATAAAAAAGAGTGTTGGACAAGATCAACGCCATTGTAGGAGTCCACGCCAGTAGTTTTCTTTCCTTGTAATAGTAGGTTGCATGGCTGCTATGTGGCCTTCTGCCTATGTATACCCAGTTCCCTTGGGCACAATCAAGTAATTCAGTTTATAGGTCAATGGTCCTTTATGTATATCCATGATTTTCTGGGGTGACATGCATGGTGCATAGTATTGACATGAATTAGTTGAAATATGGCATTACTTATTTATTACATTAATAGTGATTAATAGTTTATTATTCACTATCAGTGTAACAAGTGGGCCAACAAGATCTGGATCTTCACTGGCCTCTTTGATAAGCAAAATATGTTGTGTGCGTGCATGTGGATGAGAGTGAGTTTGGGTGAGAGAGCGTGTATACGTTAGCATGTATGTTTGTATATGGGATTGTGGATGTGTGTGTCAAAATGAGTAAGTATTGGTGAGTCAGAGTGAGTCAGCGTGAAAGTAAGTGCATAAGAGTACGTGAAAATTAATGAGTGTGAATAAGTGAATGTAAGTAAGCATGTGTTGTTATGCTTACAGATCCGGTATTGATCCGGGCTTGCTACTTAGCTTATAGAAGCACCCTCTATATCTGTTGGCAAAAGAATACTTGCGGCAATACTTGCATATGGGATACCCTCAGTAAAATGCGACTGCTGGCACTCTGTAGGTAAATATTGGCATGGAGCACCCATGAAAAAATGCCAGCATTGGCCTCCTGGAGGAAATTCTCAGCATAGTTGGCACCTGTGGCAAATTGATTCTGATGGCACATTGGAGGAAATTCTTGGCACATGGGAAGACAACTGCGGCAAGTTCATGGGGGCATCCATAGCAACATGTGGTTCTTGACATATTAGACATTACATTTCACATAAGGGTCCTCCATGGTGCAAGAGAAGCTGTATTAGGAAATTTCTGGCACTGGCATATTGTATGTAATGTTTGGGCAAAGGGGACCACCATGGAGAAGTGCTGGTCCTAGCAATGGAGCTAATTTTTGACATAAGGAGGCACCGATTGGACATCTTAAAAACATAATTGGGTGAACTCATGGGGACAGCCAGATTTGAGTAGCTTGGCACACCATGAAAGGACTTGAATATTTAATGAGTGTTTTTTTTTTTTTTTTACTGCCGGCTTTTTAGCAAATTTACGTGAAAGTTGTGCATTAAAATGCACTCGTAAAGCCCATTTTTTTCAAAATTTTCTCAGAGAAGATAAACCCCCACACTGTGTTCTCCCCTAGAAAAATATGTATTAATTATGCAATTATGTAACTTCAGCAGTGTTAATTATAGTGATGTAATCAGGGTTGAGGTTATGTGAGAGCGTTTCTTGGGATGACGCTGGGTCAAAGGTCATATGATTTCACTTCCTGTGACATTAAGAGCAAAGGGCCTATGATGTCATTTCCGCTACCCCAGGCATTTTAGTGAATTGACGTCCATGGTCGAATGTAGTCAAACTACATTTGAATCAGGAAAACATACAGTAATATTGTGATTTCCTATTTAAATTTTTATTCTGGAACAATGATCAGGTTATTTGCTATTGTACAATATGGTACTGTTTGTGATTGTTTTGTCCCATATGTACTGTATTAAGTCTATCGTATATCATATCCTATCACTAGGACTAGGAGCAGCAGTATTTCCATTGCTCATTGCTAATAGTGATATTGAGGTCAGCGTACCTATTTTTGTTAGGCTGAAGGCATTTGGAGATGTGTAGTCACCTGCATATAAGCCCGCGCCGGGGACGGATTAGTGAGAGTCACTACTAAGACAGTTAATGTCAGAAGTGCTGCCAAGAAGGTATCATGAATGGCTTGCAGAGACGCTCAGAGCTGACAATAGGTCAGGGTGTCTAAAAGCGAAGTAGCTGAGTCATGGAATACCTTCTGTGGAGTAATAAAAATCCCCACCAGGTATATAGCGCCAAAAGATGTCAGCTGCATTTGACGAAGCAGTGCGCCAGCCCCCATGCCATAGATATCAAGGTGTATTCCGCAATCTGTCAGGGTGAATAGATGATCAAGCCACGCCCTCCGCTACAGGTCATTCCACGCTCAAACCGTGCAGGCTACTGTGTGTATCTGGTTCCGCACCCGTCTAGGGGGAACATGCAAAGCCATCTGCAGCAGGCACAGGGCAGCGTGGTTGCGCTCTGGTGCCTTGCGCGGCTGAAACTGTTGGGTGTAGCAAGTAGTGTGCAAATGGCACCAGCACACTGAAGATATAAAAGTCCGTACCAACCCACCCAGCTCGAAGGGAAGCGTCAGTATCTCCCATGCTACTCATGGTTGTTTGCCCGCCAACGCTAGTGTTATAAGGTGAGAAAATACACTGGCAGGGGGATTGGCAAGTTGATAACAAGTACAAGAATGTGGCAAGTACCTCCATCTTGGCTATAGTCAGTCTCTTGGTGAGAGACAGCGGAGGTTTCATCCATGCAGCAACCTAGTATTCGAGCCATGTCATCAATCTGCCATAATTCTTTCTCCAAAGTATCATTGAGTTCCCAACTAAGCCAAAACCCCATATACCGGACCACATTATGTGCCCACTTCAGGGGGGAACCCGGAGGCAAAATACTGAGTTGCCGCCATTAGGGAAAACAAGTTGAATGTAGCCCAATTGATGGTGAGGCCACCGAAACGAGTGAACTCCCTCATAAGTGTATCTAGATTAACCTGAGCGTCCCTAACATACACGGTAACATCCTCTACGTTCATAAAAACTAGGATCTTCCTGGAGAGGAACACAGTCCCGCCATGGCAATGGTGTTGCAGTCGAGCTTCAAGGGGCTCCATGGCAATCACAAATAATATGGATGACGAGGCATTCCTGCCAGGTTCCCCGAGACACTGTAAAGGCAGGAGTTAGCTCCCCATTGAACCTCAGGTGGGCAACAGGCCGTGCATAAAGAAGTCGGATCAGTCGTAAAAACATATCACCAATCCCAAGATAAGCTAATAGCTGGAAAAGATAAGGCCATTTTAGAGAATCAAATGCCTTAGTGGCATCTAAAAACACTGCAGCTGCACTAAGGCCGGGTTCAATTGTGTGTAAAAGAGAAAACAAAGTGTGCAGGTGTGGGCTGGCGAACAGCCAGGCACAAAGCCAGATTGATCACGGTGGCCAATGCTTGGCAGCAGGGGAAGGAGATGCGAGGCAATCAACTTGGCCAATGCCGGAGAGCGTACGTGGCCGGTGCAGGATGTCAGTTGACCACGAGGCCACATCTCTAGTGACCAGCCTAGTCCATTCTTGGCCAGGAATTATGTGAGGAATCCGTGCATGTACCCCCTGGGCTGTGTGCATGGCGGTAGCGCCAAATATCAGTGAGGTTATCATCTGTCATTATGATACGCAGTTATGTGGCAGCATGTGGGTGCGTGTGACGTGAAACTCTGGATCTTTCCACACTCGCGTCCAGGACCATGTTAAACTCTCCACCACAGAGTATCATTCCCGAGCCCCTCAACCCAGCCATTTGCCAGACCTCAGCAAAAAAAAAAAAGAGGGATCATCATTGTTAAGACCACACTCTGAGACCAGCATCAATGGATTCCCCCATAATGTGCCAGCAGTATAACATAACGACCCAGCTTATCATGAAGAACCTGCTGCGTATGCCATGGGAGACCCTTACGGAGCAGCACTGCAAATCCCTGTGCATAGTTAGAATAATAGGCCATATGTTGTTCTGCTATCCAGCTCACCCTCACGCGTGCCTGGGTCGATTCCATCAGATGCAGCTCCTGCAGCAGGAAGATGTCAATTATCTGGCACTGTAAATATGCATGTACATGTCGCGCTTTGTGTCCATCATTAAGTCCCCTAATGTTCCATGTCAAACATTTAACCGATAACATTTATGGTAAAACACTAAGTGGAAAATACCAATATTCAGCAGGTTGCGATCAATATAAGGAGAAAAGTAGACCGTGCGGAGTGGCTTTAAAGGGGAAAACAAATATAAACCACATCATACACATTGCCCCAACTAGTAACCCACCTCCCACTCTGGACCCACAGTTGGGCCAAATATCACCTCCCCACCCACCACACAAAGCCCCATATACAATCCAAAAAATCAGCAGGGTAACAATCCCAGGGCAGCAGCCAGGAGATCCAACGCTCTCCCAGCAAGATGTAAACTCGGTGACCGGAAAGAGAAGATCATGGGGCAGAGGTAAGACAATAAACCGCGCCCGCCACCAACAGGTGGAGGCTGTATCATTGGGATGTAAGTCACTGGAATCCCACTGACTCTTGGTCCAAGAAAGAGTCATTGGGAGAGTACGCTATGTCCAGCGCTGTGGCAGTCCACCATCTCATATTAGTCAATAAAGAAGACACTTCATCAATCATTATCAGTGAGGTGGTCTCTCCCGAGTCCTTGGGTGGCTAAGAAAATCCAGATTCAGCGTTTGGAACACCTCTGGCAAATTTGACAGCAGTCTTGGGGTCTTAGAAGTAATGAGTTCAGCAAAGTTTGGCTGGTTAAATCAAAGAGTATTTGGCGTCAGTTTTCTGCTGCCTACATTTCACTGGGAGGAAGACTCGTCTGACAGCTTGCACGGCTAGTGTAAAATCCATGAAGAAGGAAATCTCATTGCCCTGATATCAGATCGGATGGAGATCCCTGGTCAAGTGCAGCATGTTGTCATGTTTTGATAATTTAGCAGCCTGGCAATGATGGGGCGAGGAGGCACTCCCAGGGGCGGCCTCTGGACCACTGAACTGTGAGCTCTCTTAACGATGAGCATGGGAGAGAGGGCATCTCCAAAGAGAGCTCAAAGCATCATTTCCACATAGAACTCCATTGGGTCCAACGCCATTGACTCGGGTACTCCTAAGATATGCAAATAGTTTTGAAGTATGCTTCTAGGTCCTCGTTCTTGTTGCGGCTGACCTCAGGTACCATCTCGAGTAGGTGCTCCCCAGCAGAGGTGTGCATATTCTCCACATCTGATGTGCATTGTTCCAGTCGGTCTATCTGCTCTTCATGCCTGTCAACTTTCTCCATCAGGCGGTCGAATCGGCTGGCAAACATGTCTATTTTCGTGTTGATGGCGTTCATGCTCTGCTTGAGATCCAGGAACATGGAGTGAATATCCGACTCAGGGGTGGGTCCTACACTGTCCTTGAAGCCTAAAATCTGTTGCTCAGGGGCGATGCAGAAGTGCATGTCAGTCTGTGAGACTTGAGGGTCAGCTTAGATTGCTTATTGTCCGTTTTTCCTATTGTGAGCGATGTACACTCAACACTCAGGCAGTCTCGAGGGACACGCTGCTCATTGGGGGTTCCAATCCCACAAGCTGATTGTTGGCTGTAGCAGGGTCCTGCCACTCCCCAGACACTCTCTGTAGCAGGGCACCAGCAGACACGGTCTGACACCACCACGCAGGGTACACAGGCTGGTTAAGTACCTCGATTCATTGCCCTTCATTTGGTGTGAAAGTCGCCACACCAGTCACCAAAAATGACAGGGTACACGAGGAGTCGGGCCTCAAAGTCAGGTACTCTCCACCAGGCCCGCCTCACCCCGGGGACCCAAGCTCGGGGGGCAAGAGGCAGTCAGTGGGCTCCAGAATCCGGAAACACGGTCCCCACAGGAGAGGCTATCAACACCTTACGGCGCAACCAAAAAAAGGGTAGGACATCTCTTGGGGAAGGTACTGCGGGCCCAGATGACCTTGGCACTCCTTGTGGCATCAACCCCACCATACAGGCCGCACCAGGCCCCTCTGATCTGTCCATCACTGCACTCTGGGGTTCTTAAGCAAGTGAGTGTCTGCCTGCAGGTCACGTACTGCGGACCCTAATTTCACAGGGTGCAGTAGACCGGGGCCGTCGTCTCCCTCCTCAACGGCATCCGGCTCAATCGGTGCAACACACCACTCGTCCCTCAGGCACTCCCAGCCTCACTAATGCCCCCGGATACATCAGATAATAGCTGAATTGTCCGGTAGAGCTTTGCTATGTGGCAGCCATCTTGCGGCCAGGCTCTCTACAGCCCCCTGTTCCTTAACAGTATTTGAGTATTTTGTCTACAAACCTGCAGGCAGAAGAGGCCTATATACATTTAATATAGGTTTTAGTATAGTGCATTCCAATGGCCCATATGGTCCAGTGACAGCCCCCCACTTAAGCTGTTTAAGTGGTGTGTTCACTTACACCCCTGTCTGTCACCATCGTCGGTCAGTTTTGGTGACTGGACAATAGGTTGTGACTCCAATAGTGGTCACAACCTATTGATGTATACATTTCCAAATTATAAATAGACCATAGCATCCTTTTCACGCCCTCTTCTGTTTCTGATTCAGTAAGGGCCACAAGAGGGTGTGGAGCACGAAAACCACTCTCGCTGTCAAAGAACATGCGTCAAATGGGAACAATGAAATCACCACAACAAGCTAGCATCACTGCTAGTGCAGGAATTTTACCCTTATCCCTCACATAACATTGCTGTTTTCAGGGGCGGCTCTAGGCTCATGGCAGCCCTGGGCAATGAGCGTAGGTAGGGGGCCCCGGAAGAGGGGGTCCGGACGGGGCAGAGCGCTGAGGTCAGTGAAGAGGAGGGGGTCAGGGTGTTTGCAAGTGGAACAGAGCCGGAGGCCGCCAAATCCCTGCGAGGGGCCCCTACGCAAATATGTATCCATCCTCAGAGGATTATTCTATTAAGGATATATATTGGGTTGGTGGCCCTGTGCAGGTGCACAGCTTGCACATGCCTAAGGCCGCCCCTGCTGTTTTTAGTGCATCAGTTGCTCTTTTATCCTGTCATCGTTCCCTTATTGCTGTATTCTTTACTAGAATGAAAGTTTATCATACAACCTTCGGATTTTTGGCGCATTTGATATTCTAGCTCAAATCCTCTATGACATGCCTGTGCCAATAAATAGGAAAACAACAATACAATAGCTCCGCTGTACTGTGGTGGCAGTGAAAACGTACCCTGTTGAGCACACATTCGAAGTGTCAGGTTCACAATTGACATTTTCTTAGATAAACGGTCGGGCCGTCTTGCAGCTTTCACCCCCTTTAGCACAGCAGACTTAATAACAGAAGCGCGCACGCCACGTCACATTCATTCCCACGTGCACTCTGCCCGGTGCGGGGCTCTGTGTCCAGGGCTCCTGAATCAATGTTAGCATTGAACTCTGTAGTACTTAATGTGTCTATTTTCAAATCGCATCTCTTGCCTTCTTCGTAGGCCTCGGAGTAACGGATTATGTTTCAAAATTACATTTCCGGCATCATATCAGCTTTGTATATTTCACAGGGCCAGACAGGTCAATTATGACTGGAGTGTACGAGTGCGCAGTTTATTTTTCATTAGCCCTCACCTTGAGAATGACCGCTCACGGCAGCAATTTGTCGCCGCTGTACTGGAGCGTATCCGCGCAGAAATGTCTACAGGGGGGAAAATGACACCCTGCTTTACCCCATGCATAATCCTGTTAAAGGATGTAAAATTACATTTCAAAAGGAAAACTATCTAAATCCCTCACATTAAGAAATTACTGCAGCAGTCAAGCTGCACAGAATGAAAAGACAGAGAGCCTCTGACTTCTCTCCCCCTCCCTCTCACCCACCCACTGACCAGTGGCACCAGTAGCACCTTACAAGAGCCATATAAGCCTCTCGCAAGATAGGTCCCCAGTTTCTCATAAACCATTGGCCACCTACACTCCCAACCGTCCACTGCGATCATCCAATGCTTTCCACCTCTCCGTGCCACGCACAAGAACTGTCTCATGGGGCGACATGCGTTTTGTTGTTAGTGACTAGACTTTGGAATTCCCTTCCGTTTGAGATCAGGTCATGTCAGTCACTACTTGTTTTTAGAAAGATGATAAAGACCTGGTTGTTTAATCAATAACTTCTCTTACAGACTTTGTCCGCTGTCCGCAGCGCCGAGACGCCCAAGGGCATTTGTGCGCTTTATAAATGTAAAAAATAAATAACTAAATATAGGGTGGCCAGCCATCCATATCTGTAGGATTTTCCTGCAACTGAATTGTCCGCCGAGTCCTTTAGCCAGCGAGTGTGGGGCGCGATTTGCCCTGCATTTTTTGCGCCTCTGAGGACAATGTAACCCAACGGTCTTGAAAAGCCCAACAGGTTGTCCATCCTTCAGAGGAGGGGATTTCTGGAGCCTCGGTTTATTTGTTTCAGGTCCTTCTCTGGTGGGAACCTGTTTGATATGGCAGTCAGTTTAGCAGCCGAGATGTACAAAAGGGACTATAATCTGGCAGTACACATAGACCACCACTGAGTTCTGCTGGAGGCCAGGGTGAACTACAGATCTGCAGTTTGCGGGCCCCTAGGGAATCGTTACCCAAAAGCAAAAATCAGAGGGTTGACTTGGAGGCAAAGAAAAACATGGCAGAAATGCAGGTTACATAGGTTGTGAGTGGCATTGGACCTTAAAGGACCCCTGCCCTAATTGAGCATTGATCCATGTTACAGGTAGACGTACCAGACAGACATGTGGTGTATATGAGCAGCACCCTTGGAAGACTGGCTCATTGAGGATGAAAATACCCGAGTTACCACTAGCATATATTTTGGAAGCGCCTGGCAAATATTGTAGTGCCCTGGCACATTTTAATATCAGCTCTGGTATTTTATATTTACAGAAAGTTTGATGGTCTGTTAACTGGCATAGGGACAGTGATGATTAGTCTGTCCTATATATCAGAACAGAAGTTCTTGAGTGAATTGTTTAAGACAACAGATCAAAAATATGGACATAAATGCCTCAATTTGAGCTTTGCATGAATTGATAACGAATGGAATAAAATACTATGACATAAAGATGATTTAATTCGAATTAGACAAAGTAAACAAACGTGGTCAGGTGATTCACACAGATCAATAAGACGATGCAAGGTATAAAAGGAAAACGAATGGATAACATTGACCGTGTACAATTGAACGTTGCTGCAAACCAAGCCTGAATTGTGACTACTTAATTGTCAGGAGTATGAACCAAGAGCTGTTATTCGGAGTACAACCGCCCGCCCCGTTTCTTTCTGTGTTGCAAATGTCACTAATCAACGTTATGAAAATGGTTCTGCAAAATGTATACATTGCAGAACATAGTATTCTTCTCCTTTCCAATTCCTTTCTGCGTAGAAAAGCTCTATAAAATGTAAAATTGAGACGGAAGCTTCTGCATGCATTTACCAGCATGGAAATATGACCCAAATTTTCCAACCAGAGTAATTGTCAGCAACACTTTCAGAGGCCACAGGGCATGCAGGATTTACTGGGACCAACCTTGGTGATTGAGGCCTTTTACTACTGATGTCCCGGACCCCGACCTACTAAGCATCCCGTGCAACTGGGCCAAGTATCCCTTCTGCACTTGGCTCTCAGTGGTAGATGTGGCCGAGCAGTCGAAGCTCACTCTTGGGGAGATGTATATACAGCTCAGTGAACACTTATAATTCAAATTGCAAACAGTATAAAAAATAAATCAATTTCCAGTCAAATGCTTGTTTTATATTAAAAAGAAGTATTTTATTTCTTACTCTACACATGCAAAGGTATACTACATCCAGAAGCAGCTACACAATCCCCTTTGAGGTAGGGCCTCTAGTAGGTGTCAGGCAAATCCCTGTCCCACCCTCCTCTGTGTAACATGTTTGGGGTTATTCCCCATTCACTGGTGGTCGCATCCAGGAAATGTACACTATTAGGCTGCAATCAAGAGTTTTCCCTTTAACTCCTCAGAATTTTAGTCAGAAGTGTCTACGGTACTGCAGTACCGTTGGCAGCTAGACTCCCAGAGCCCAAGTGGGCCAGTTCACGTACTACCTGCTCACACAGCATGGAGGAACCCTGCTTAGTTCGGAGAAGTCTGGCTCCTCGCAGCCGACGCAGCAGCACCTGATAGAACAGGATTTCTCTCCAAGCGACATTGCCATAGTCCTACTCAGTTGTCAGCCCAGCTCTCCAAGATGTGGCAAGTTGGCTTTACCCGGCAGGGAGGGTGGAATCCTTCCTTTGCTGCCGAGTGGAGCCCAGTGAAGGTTTAGTGTCGTCTTTCGCAGCCCTCGGGTCAGTTGGGTGCATTTCCCTTTTTAATGCAGGGTCCAACTTGTGGAACATAGCCCCGGTCTCTTCTATGGGTAACAGCCCAAATTCTTTAACACGTTGGTACCGGCAGCGCATCATGACATAAACAGGTGGCTACTTTCTCAGTGAAAACACCCACACCAAGACAGTCACGAGTCCCACTGATTCCACATTGGTCATTTTACCAGTGGCCCCCTCTGGCATAAGGGGTGACTGCAGCACATTGGTAGGAGTTCGCCCAGGCCCGCACTGTGCTTCCCTTCTCCACTCTGTCTCCAGCGGCCCTCTCATGGCACACAGGAGTCGCAGAGCTGACACAGCATATGGGAAACAGCCCGATCGTTGCACAGCCTCACACCTTGTTCAGGGAATTCTCTTGCAGGTGTCCTTACTGGATCTCTCTCCTTCCAAAGCTCTTCACTTCCTCACAGGTATCAATGGCCTTAGCAAGAAAGCAGGCGCCGGTGCTTCAGGTTCCAGGGTCGGTGATCTTGGTGGCCTAGGTGATGTCCCCTCACCCAGCAGGGAGACTAGCAGGCATTTGCACCCAGCCCTGGTCACAGGCATAAGTCTTGCAGAGCTTCCCCTGCTCTCTCAGCTCGTCTGGTTGCTTAGCAGATGACACATTTTGGGGCGTCAACTCCTCCCTCCTACTTATAATCCATTCCCAGACACCAAAATGTAATTTAGGGTCTGAGTCTCCGAGGTTTTATGTTGGGGTTCTGCTTCTTTTGAAGGGGACACTTCTCTTTTTCTTCTTTCCTCATTAAAGGCTGTCTGTCACAGCAGAGAAGGCTCTGAAGCGGATTGTCCCACAGCAGAGTTCATGGAAGTGAGCAGAGTTCACACCTGAATGTCATCCACAGTGTTACATACATCAAAAAGTTAATCCCAGCCCTCCAGCCCTACACTTTGATTTCCTTATCAGCCCCATCTCCGTTCCTTTGATGTGTCCAGGCCCCTTACCCGTGGTCTATCACTGAATCAAAGACTAGTCTTTTGAAGTGTAATGGGCGGGGGTCTCTTCCTTTTCCCCTCCAGTGTGTGTCCTACACATCTCACGGGAATGCAGCAACACACAAATCTGTCTGGGGTCTTCCTCTACTCCTCACCTGGCAGTCCAGGGTTTCCCAAAAGGGAACTCCGGGTACTCCATGTAATGTGCCATTGCAGACACATTTACTCAATGTACATTCACAGCCCAGCATAGTACCTACATGTATTGTACCCTTACATGTACACATGCATTAAACGCACAAACTCAGTCTGCGCACATTGTTCAGCACTAATGCTTTTCGCTATTTAAAGAGGGTGTGCTGGTTACAAACACATATGCTACCAGCACATACACTTACTCTGTGTGCACTGCACAGCACTTCTTCATGGAAGCACACATACACCCAGCTCATGCATTCATTGCATAAGAACTGCACAGCGCTACATCGCTCATGTAATGTGTTCCTCACAGGCATACATACATGGGGTACGTGCACTAACCACCCATGCACTTCATAGTACTGCTCTATCCCTGTAATATACTCCCTTCCCAGGTACACATACATCCAGTGCAGAATCACTACTCCTGCGCTGCAAAGCACTGCACATCTACCTTATGTAAGCCAAGGGGTCAGTTAAGCACAAATCAGTGGAACTTTAAAAAGGTTAATGAGCCTGTAGGACTCACTACAGCAACACAGGGTAAAAGGTCTGGTTCGCTACTGTTGATCACTAGATGGTATGCTGCCCCAACTGTGCTTGTTCATGCTACTTAATTCCTGGTAAAGGCTGTAGCATTCCGCGGGTAGTGCTTTGGGTACCCCTCCAGGTCCAACAAGACTGCAATCCATGTGGCAGGGCTTTGTCATGGCGCACATGCATGACCCGTGTTCGCGTGTGACAAAATAAATCAGCATTAAGGATCCAAACAAAAGTACAGTTGAGCACTCAGGGCAGGGGTACACATCTTCAACCGTACACAGAGGACTTTTCCGTCCCTACAGTAATTATGTTTCTAGGAAGGAAACCATTGCAAAGGGAAGCTTGCAGACTTTGCAAACTGTTCAAAGGGAAAATATAAGGAACTTCGCAAAACTTTGCTGGTGAATTAAAAATGTTGCAGACTACTTGCTGAGTTCCCTACCAAACTCAGAATAATTTGGATTCAAAATGCATCGCCATTTACTTCTCCTGTAAAGAACATATGTGGAGAACAACATGATAGAATGGTGCCACCTCCCACCCAGCTGTTTAATATTTATTTACTGGTGTATGGCCTAGGAAGACTGGCAGATATGGAGCAGTTGTCTTCAAGAGCCCCTTCACGGCCCCAAGTTTTCAAGCCTATGCAACTGGAGAATGCAAATGTCTACTCATCCTTTGTTCACCTTATCTTACCTATTTGCGTTCATTCCTGCTAATATACAAGCCAGAGCGATTCAGACTTCACCTTCTTTAACAGTATTTTTCAAATCACCATAATCCTTACAAAACCTTTGCATCAGGTGTGCCTGAATATTTGATTCAATTAACCAAATCTTCCACAAATGAAATTATTCTAGAAGCTCTCAACATCTACTAAATTGTCAGCAGTCCTACACGTTCAGCTGGACACAGCCTGCCCGAGTCTTCTCCCACTTGAAGAAAATGAAGTCCTTTCCATGAATTTTGATCTAGAGTCCACTCATTGGTCCTCTCCAAGTGGGCGAAAGCAACATCCCACTCTATAGAGGCTCCCTTACACCACAATGACAGCACTAAACGCATCATCTCATTCCTTCAAAGGCGTAAACAAGTTTGACCACATCACCTCAAACCCGAAGGAACTACACTGGCTTGTCCTACAGGCTCGCATAATCATCAAGACCTGCTGCATCACGCACAGGGCTATGAGAAAGGTCACTGCAGCATATCTTACCAATAAATTAACCATTTCAGGTGCACAGTGCTACACAAGAAACTATGGCATCCTCCGACATGAGGGTTCAACTTGTTCCCAAATTCTGGTATTGCATCTGCAATACTCTCTCCTGGCATTTCACAGTGGCACAACCAGAATCCAGCATAAGGCACCTCGCACATGTGCAAAGTATACAGAAAATATAGTTTGTATGTGTTCCCAATAGCTTAGCTTGCAGTAGCAGTGTTGGGCACCAGCGCATATTTTTGCGTACTGGCACTTATTTTTCATCATCAGACTGTGAGCCAGATCAGTAGAGAGAAAGCGATAAAGAAGGAGGAAGGGAAAGCTGGGAAAACAGCAGGGTTGGAAAAGAACTTGCACGCGTGAGATAAAGAGACAGGAAGTGCATGGAAGAAAGAAGCATGCAGTGGAATCAAGACTAGACAGACTTGGTATTCAACAAAACTAGCATTTATCAGCACTGGCATCGGGCTCCTAAGAACATCATTGGCCCCTGCGCTTATGTTTTTTTCAACAAATGAACTGCTGTATTTGCCATTCACATGCAAGCATTATATCTACTAGGGTCTTACAAAATTCTACAAGGGATAAATGCCATCAACTAGATTAAAGGGGAAGGAATTAGCTACAAACAATTGGCTATGACGCTAATTATCAAACGGATGGATTGTGTTTGGTTTTACTATTATGTAAATTGGTCACCAAATACACTTCAGTGATGAGCTTCTGTGGCAAAGTGACGTCATATACATAACATAGCGACATTCAATGTATTACAACGGTGGGGTAAATCATTTAGCATTACGAGTCGTCAACTTCTTTTAGCAAATTATTCCATAAGCAATGCAAACACTCCTTAGTCCTTACAGATGCTTTCTCAAAGCCCAGCCTTCTTTCTTCTCCCTCAGTTTATTCCAGAACAGCATTTTGTTTCAACGCAGTTGCACTTCACATAAGCACCCTCCCCGCTTGTTACTCTCTCATTTGATCAGAAAGTGACCTATAATGCAGAATTTATTATTATCCTTATCCATTAGCATTCCACTCTCTAATCTTCTAGCAGACTAATCATGTAAGAAGATAAATCTCTTTACTGGAACATCCCATCACTGAATAATCATATTTTTGTGTGTCTGTGGCTTCGGGGTTCACCCGCGGTGGGAAGACGGCCCCGCCCCTTGTGCTTCCGGGTCCCAGTGGCATAGAGATGAAACAATCTAGCTAATAACAGCCCAAAGACCTGGAAGGCCTACAAAGCGCGCGCTCTTATCTGAGCTCGTGGCTTCTGCATGAGCTGATTATTTTGAAAGCTTGTCGCCGTTTTACGCATATTTGAACTCTAGCAGCTCGATCCTGTTAGAGAACCTTGTTCTGCCTGTTCTGGTAAATACACGAAGAGAAATGTATTGTTTCCCTTGCTCGCCAAGAGTAATCCGGAGCATCACACGGTGTAACACGCTCGGTTCTATACATCAGTATTTTCTTCACTTGTATTTACAGAAAGTTCTCCTACGTTAACTATATATTTTGGATGTAGAATTATTTTTCATTACAGTCACGATTTGGAAATGCATTCTCTTCGTCATAGTCGGTTAGGGCTGCGTTTGTCTTGTCTTTTGCAAAGCGCCGAATACCAAATAGTCACATGGGTGAGCTTTCAGCTGGAAAGTGTAAATTTCCATCACATGCAAACTGTAACGGAACATACTTCACCGCAACTGCAGTGAAAGCCACACAGCTCTGCCTCTTGGTTCAATCTTCTCATACAAGTGCAGGTAAAGTGTCTGCAGGGAGGACTGTTAAACCAAGAGGAGGCACACGACTGAATAAGCCTGTAAACAAGGTTGGATTTATTAATCCACAGCAGAACCCCCTCAAACCAGGCAGTGCCAAAGTGGGCAATGGAAGGATTGCATTGCATCATGTATATAGCTCTTATCATCCCTATGTAGGGAGCTGAAAACCTTGCCTACAAGGGTAGAATGTTAGCTAAATAAAAATGCTATATTTCTATTAAAATTTTTTTACAGGAAAGAAGAATGGGAAAAGCCAGAGGATAGCCATCCACAATCTCTATTTAGGAAACAGAACATGAAAAAGCCAGTCCAATTAATTAATCTTCTGAAGTATTTATACCCAATCTGGACCCCAGGCTTGCACAATGTAACTTGGAATTCAGAAGAGATTGAAAGCCGCGCTTGTAAGTGTAGCCGGGTGCTTCTTTACAATGAGAAACAGCAAAGAACAGTAAACGAAAAAGGGCAGAATAATTTTTTTTTGCTGAAATGTTGTTTCCCCTGGATTATTGGGGTCACACCCAGTAGTTTCCCCAAATGGAAGCTATGTCCAGTTCAGAGAAAATGAGAACTAGCAGTTGTTTATGCCCGGCCTACCCCACCCCACCAGACAGCCCAGCTGTCTGGTATGCAAAAGACATCTTGGGGACTTTCAGAAAGTTGACCTGGGAATACATTTCGCCTATGCTTTGCTATTGAATACGTGGATTTCTTCTCACGTTTTCTGGCCTTCCATTTTCTGGCTTTATTTTCTTTAGGCTGTGCAGCTTGAGTTCATATTCCCCCTGCATGCAAAAGCAGTGTTTACAGTAGTCTTCCACAAACTCGTGTTCTGTTCTAAACAAGCCATTAAATCTTGTTCCAATCTTGTCACATTTGCAGGGCATTCAAAGACTGAGGTCAAATGTCAAGCTGTGTTTTTGTTGGAGCCTGATGTTTTTTTGCTTGCAACAGATTTTAAAGTGAGAGTGTTTATAGGAAAGAGAAATGCAGCATACTTTATCAATGGAGCCTTCTTGCCCACTTTTAAAAATAATTTTATTTTAGACACAACCATCTCAACAGTTAACTCGTTCTTCAGCTGCACAAAACATTTGAAGGTTTTTTTGCAAAATTCCTCTTCTTTGGTGAGTCCATTTAATTTGTGGAACTGCCTTTTTAGGAACAAAGTACAAAACCACATTTCAGTCTCGGTGTCAGCCTAACATATGGTGATCTTTGGCAATTCACACTGTTTATGGCCCTTTCACTGTCAAGCACACGGTAAGATCTTTTCACAGGAAAGAGTTAGCCACATTGTAACACAGTTTAACCATGCTCAGTTTTCCCTTTGATGTGTAAAGCATATGCTTTATTTATGACATCTGTGGCAACTCGTTTTGGAGAGTTCAATACGTTTAAAGGCACTTTTTATGAAAGCTTTTGTGTTTATGTTTTAGCTACACAGTAATGATGTACTCCGTCTGCAACTGTGCCTATTACGGAACACATACATAACTGGATATAAACAATTTCCTCATTTGTCCTTGCTGCCACTAGGGTCATAATTTCAATGGTAATGCAGGTGCAGTGGCACAGCTGCCAAAGTTTAGGAAACCCACTGAGCACGGATTATTGCAATATTTTACTACTAAACAAGCAGTCACAAGTGCAATTACCTTTCAGGCACTAGGGTAAGGATTTGAATGGTGCTGCAGGTGCAGTGTCACGGGGCCAAAAGCTCTTGGAAACACACTCGACACCAATTATTGCTATGCTTTACTACTAAAAAGCACTCACAAATAAAGATACCTTGCAGACATTAGGGTCATGATTTGAATGGTACAGCAGGTGCAGTGGCACAGGGGTCAAAAGCTTTTGGAAACTCACTAAACACCGATTATTGCTATTTTATTCTACTAACCAAGCAGTCACACATGCAGTTCCCTTGCAGCCACTACGTCCATGATTTGAATTGTGCAGCAGGTTCAGTGGCACAGGGGTCAAAAGGTCTAGGAAGCACACTGAACACCGATTATTGCTATATTTTATGACAAAAAAACATTCATAATTACAGATACCTTGCAGGCACTAGGGTTATGATTTGAATGGTGCAGCAGGTGCAGTGGCACAGGGGGGAAAAGCTCTTGGAAAACCACTGAACACTGATTATTGCTATATTTTACTACTAAACAAGTGGTTCACTGATAGAATATCGATGTCAAAAGTATTGATGTTCTAAATATCGCAAAAAAATATAGAATCAAAAATATCGACTCCTATACCTAAACAGGTAAGTACAAAAATATTGAATCAAAAATATTGATGTTAAAAATACAGATGTAAAAATATTGATTTAAATATATATATATATATATATATATATATATATATATATAACACATATTAAATATTAATATTAATATTAACAAAACATTTAATTTAATATACATTTTTACAATATATAACAAATAAACGTAATCTAAAAAATAATAAACACAGACATAATCGTTTATACATATATATATATATATTTACTTTAAAATAATGAATAACTATTATCTTTAATGTATTATAACATTGTAAAATAACATAAAGATAATATATATATATATATATATATATATATATATATAATTTCAAATATAAAGGAAATTAAAACATTAAATAAAAAAAATATTTAAACTTAAATTGCCAAATACAATAAGTGCAACAGTAGAGAAAGTGTTCGATAGCAAAATAATTACATTTTCTATTCCAACTCCAGTGAGTGGAACAGTAGGGAAAGTGTTGGATAGCAGAGTGGTAAAAATTACTATTCCCACTCCTCTGAGTGCAACAGTAGAATAAGTATTGGATAGCGGAGAGGTAAAAATTACTTTTCCCACTCCAGTGAGTGCAAAAGGAGGGAAAGTGCGGGATAGCGGAGGGGTAAAAATTACTATTACAACTCCATTGAGTACAACAGTAGGGAACGTGTTTGATAGCGAAGGGGTAAATTTTACTATTCCTAATCCAGTAAGTGCAGCAGTCAGGAAAGTGTTGGATAGCGGTGGGGTGAAAATGACTATTATCACTCCAGTAAGAGCAACAGTAGAGAAAGAATGGGATAGCGGAGGGGTAACAATTACTATTCCCAGTATACTGAGTGGAACAGTAGGATAAGTATTGGATAGCGGAGAGGTAAAAATTACTGTTCCCACTCAAGTGAGTGCAACAGTAGGGAAAGTGCTGAAAGCGGAGGGGTAAAAATAACTATACCAACCCCAGTGAGTGCAACAGTAGGGAAAGTGTTGGATAGCGGAGAAAAAAAGATTTACTATTCACACTCAAACACTTAAACAAAAAATGTAATAGAATGAACAAAAAAATAAAAAAATAAACAATATTTGAAAAATAAATACAAAACATATTAAACATATATATAGAACACAATAAATATTAAAAACATATAATAAAAACCTAGAAATATTATATAAAATAATAAATACATGTACAAAAAAATATTCTTTAAACTAGAAAATATTTACAAACAAAAAAATGATTAAAACATAAATATATTTGCCTTATTTCCTACCCTATAACACCACACCAATAACAATAGACTTCAAAATTTTCTATTCAATTTATTTACATAATTAACATAATTAACAATCCATTAAAAATATTATTAATTAAAAAACTAACATTAATGTACTGCACAAACTTTAACATTATAATATCCACAACACACCCCTAACTTAAAATATAAAATAACAAAACACAATTAAAACATATTTAAACATTTAGATGATGACTATTAACTAATAATTAAACATTTTAATTTAATTTAATAACCACATTTTACTCCTTTAAAAGTAAAAACTGCACACAAAAAATAAACAATTACTCAAAATAAATATCAAATAATTAACAACAATATATCAATTAATCAAACAGGAATTACTTCCCACCCTTTACACCTATAAAAATCACAACACACACCTACAATTAATTACACAATTACCAAAATGAATGACCAAATAATTAAAACCAATTAACCAATTATTAATTATTAATAATTTACTTTACTCATTTAACACTGTAACATCTCTATTAAAGAAATTTTAATACATTAAATTAATAAATATTAATAAACATAAATCAATACATTTTATATAATTAAATTGCTTCCCACCCTATTAACCCACAATCCGCCACGTAACCAAAATCACAAAATTCAAATAAAAAAAAATAACTACCACAAATTTAACACATATATTAAAAATACAAACAATTCTTTTACAAAAAAACACATCACATACATATTAAATGTATACTAAAATACATAATGATAACGATATTTTTAACAACTATATTTTTGCAAACGATATTAAACACTTCGATATTACTTACCTTAAATCAATATTCTTGACCGCGATATTCTTGCTGTCGATATTTCTGATCCACGATATTTATGCCTCGATATTTATGCAACTCGATATTTATGACTCAATATTCTGTCTCTGCACCAAACAAGCAGTCACAAATGAAATGGTCTTGCAGGCACTAGGGTAATGATTTGAATGATGGAACAGGTGCAGAGGAACAGGGGCCAAAAGCGCTCGGAAACCAATAAACACTGTTTATTGCTGTATTTTACTACTAAACAAGCAGTCACAAGTGCAGTTACCTTGCAGGCAATAGGGTCATGATTTGAATGCTGCAGCAGCTGCAGTGGCACAGGGATCACAGTTCTATTTTACTACTAAACAAGCAGCCAAGAGTGCTTTTTGGTTCTTTTGTAACCATTGCATCCAAAGTAACACTTAGCCTAAAGCATCACTGTAATAAAAGCTGTCACCTTTTGGACTTTTCTGTCTGCCTACAACTTATGTTACATTCCACGCATTTATATGGCACATTTTCACAGTTTTAGTATGTTGCTAAAACTTCAGCCGTTGTAAACACTATATAAATACTTATAACTTGCCATATTACCATATTGCATTCCAAACCAAGCATTGGCAAAGCCATCGGTCTTGCCAATGTGAGATCTATTTTTATACCCATATTATACAGCAACGGTAGCTTTAGTGCAGCATAACTGAAAATAAAAAAAGCGCTATAATGCAGACAATGCTGACTGTGCCATACAGAATTTGTACAGTGTTTTCAGCCATTTGCAACATAGCGAAAACACATTAGCAAAGCCAATAAATCTCCTGAAGGCAAGACCTATTGGCTTTGCTAATGCTTGTTTTTCTCCTACAGTTAAGCTGTGATAGGCAGGAGTGATGGGAGTAAGACAATCCTGTTACAGAATATCTCATCTGCAGGATGTAAACAGAGTACCGTCCTATACCCCGGAACCCAAAATCATTCTCCACACAGTAGTTGCTATTTCACATTATACGCTTTTTTATCGCATACTATTTGTCTACAAGGTTAAGGTATTAGAATGATTGTAAGCATATAAATAGCTAATACATAATTATACAAATGGAGCAAAGGTTAAATAAGCCCCAACCATATTTCATCACACCTCCCTGTCCTGTCAGTCTATCTATGTTATATTTAAATTATATCCGTCTTTCTGGCAGCAAGTTTGTACGAGCTTTAAATACTATGCTAAGTCATGTAATTCCTTCTTGCGTACTTCAATGTGCTTTCAGGCGGAACTCTGTAATTCAGTACCACTCCAGTAATCGGCCAGTGTGTTCTACCTCCCCCCTTTCACCGGTATCTTATTTATATATTAAAACATTTTGTGAAAGTTCAGTAGCCTCTTGGCGACAAATCCTTCGTGGAGCTTCTAAAGGGAGCCAAGTCATTACCTGCCACACCTCAATGTCTGGATCTCCTCCCTCCAGTCACAGTAGTGCAGGCAATACCCTTTCACTGTTAGAGGAAGCTGTCCTCCCCCTCCATCTTGTACCATACCAAACCAGACACAACCACCAAATGAATCCCACTTTGATTTCATAACTGATTCTGTGAGCCAAACTTGCAGGTGAACATCACCAGACACCAACTCCAGTATTTTCAATGTTGGCATTTGTTGCCCTTGTATTTTATTTCCCTGCTATGATATTGAGTTTACTTCTTCCTTTGAGTGCAGCCTAACGCTCTTGGTATTTCCTTATATGGGTACAGAGAGTACTTTTCACTTTCAACCAGTGGTTAATTTGTAAACTAAAAAGTGCCGGGGCTCTCCTCAAGAGGCAGCACTAACAGGAGAAATGTGCTGGTGCAAACTGCTTCCTGACTAGAGCCCTGGCACTTATTGTTCTGGGAAGGACTTGGCCTAATGGCTAAAGCTGCCAATTTCGGAGCTGGGGAACCGAGTTCGAGTCAGCGTGGCTCAACATCCTGTGATTTTGCAGAAAATCATGTGCCTTCCAAATGAGTGTGTCCTTAACTGGTGCTATAAGCACCGGTGCTGAGGATTAGGTGACGGTGCTGAGCACCGGAAAGCACCTTCTCAAATTAAGCAATGCTTTCAACCCTTGGACTCATCAGCAGACCATGCTGGAGTAGTGGTCTAGCAGTAGCCTAACAGCGAACAGACTATTGGCCTGATTTGAGTGTCTATCAAAATACCTAATATAGCACTATCTTCACATGCACATAAGGTTGTTTCTACAGTCTTGCATCTCCACAAAATATTACATGAAAAACGGACTTTTGCTTAACTTCAGACAGTCGCCTGGCCTTTTTTCTTTCATGTGGCACCTTCCTTCCCTTCTATCCTCTCCAAGCCTCCTCTTCCTTAGCACAACCTGCTCTGTCACTCATGTCATGCATGTTCATCTTATTCTTGATTGTTGTATTTCTGCACACTGCCCTCAACATATTTACAAACTCACAGCCTCTCCTCCTCTAAATGTCATACCCCTGAAGTCTAACTATACCTAACCTCCTTTAGATCATCTATTAATCCCACCAACCATGTGCTTGTGTCATATATGGGCCCCCACTAATGATCATAAATAAATCTTATTCATTTAATCCACCACAAAGAAACTAGAGTAAATGCATGAAATGCTTGGGCACACAATACTAATCCTAATAACCAGCAATAACCATTAATACTGAACTAACTACTAACCTTGGGTTCCTGAGCAGCGTCCTGCCTGGCGTAAAGCACTTCAGCGCCTCGTCAGGGGTAGCACACGCTATATAAATGCAATTACAATTTCAATACAATACCGAGTAGGGAGTGTGGTTGGAAGTGTGTTGTCTATGTTCTAATAAAATGTGGGAAGTGTTTCTATGTCATGTGTGATGGAAGAATGTCAAAGCATGCATTATAGTATTTATTCTGCACACCTGTTAGACCCCTCAGAAATACTGGAACATAGGGGCTCATTATGATTGCAGGTGGACATTAGCCTGCCCGCCATCATAACAGTGAAGGGACTGCCCACCAGACGTGCAGCAGTCCCACCAGCCCAATTAGGATGCGCCTGCCATACTGGCGGGTGCATCCTGGCCTTTTACCATTGCAGACAGTGCTGCTGGCTGCAGCCCCATCCGCAATGGGAAAAGAACATGCACAGCAGTTCCCTGCACCACGTGGTAGTTACCATGCAGTGCCTGCCACTTGGTGCAGGGAACTGCGTGGGGTACCATGGGTACTCCCCCAGTGCACCCCCGAGCCCCCTCCGAGGTGGCCCGCAAAGGGCCCCCAAAGCCAATCTCCGCCCGTCTTTCCATGGAGGCATCACCGCCATGGAAAGGCCTATACTCACCCACATCCTTATATGGTGGGCGGTGCCTGCTAGGCAGCGCCACCATATTTGTGGCCTAGGTCTGCCCGGCAGGCAATCATGATGATTGCCACCGGCTGAAAAGCAAACTTTGCGTCCACGGCGATACCCACCGACATCTTATGGCGGTGGGTATTTCTCATTAAAATGGCGTAACGATCACCACCGCCGGGCCGGCGGTGGCAATCTTTACGCCATCGTAATGAGCCCCATAGTTATGCCCACAGTTACATACTAATAGCAATGGTGCAACAATTAACCGTGCCATTCTGAAAGTTTCCTGATCTTATACCTGCAATCTAGCACCTCCTGCTGCCACGTGCTGGTGGTTCAGTAAAGGTGTCTTACCTTATGTTAGCGCGGGCACTTTTGTATGCTTAAAGTTACCCAAATTGCAGACTCAACCCCAGTGAGTATAACAATATATGGTTAATGGCGCAAGTTCCTGACCACAGCTGCTGTAGATTTCAGGCCAACCCTCGGGTTTTTTGCTTTTTCCATAAAGTGCCAAGGGTAATTTATGCTACTTCATGGAGATTTGTGAAGTGCACTATCACCCGGGAGGCTATCCTGGTATTGAGCACTTGTGAGGCCAGCCAAACCTAGGGCTTACTATGACTGCTCTGAAAGCAACTTCATCAGCTTCTTGCGGAATTCAAGAAATGAGGATGAGCCTCTTACATGTAATGGAAGGTCGTACCACTCTTTAGGAGCGAAGTAGAAGGCTTGACTTCCCGATCTGATTTTACAAATGTGTGGGATGTGTGTAAGTAGGAGTCCGGATGAGTGGAGGTGTCTGGAAGGTTTGTGAAGGCGCATGCAATTGTAGAGGTATGCTGGACCAGTGTTTTATAGTGCCTTGAAAGTGTGGGTGAGGAGATTCAATTGTGCTAATTTGTGTATGGGGAGCCAGTGGAGCTCCTTCAGGTGTGGTGGAATGTGAGTGCGGCATGAGAGGTTGAGAGTGGCTCTAGACGCCTAGTTCTGAATGATCTGCAGATTTCTGATGAGTTTTTTGCTGATCTCGGCATAGAGGGTGTTCCCATTTTTCAGGTTGCTTCTGACCGGGGCGTGCATAACTGTTTTCTGGGTGCTGATTGTGAGCCATATGAAAATCTTCAGGATATGGAAGCATGATGATATGGTGCGGTGACAAAGTTGACTTGGGTGGTCAAATCAAGTTGGCTGTCAATGATGATACTAAAGTGTTGTGTGTGGGGGTGGGTGGGAGTGTTGGTCCTAGCTCTGTTGGCCATCAAGTGGAGTCCCATGGTCAAGCGCTCTTGCCAAAGATCACAAATTCAGTCTTGTCGGTGTTCAGTTTCAGACAGTTAGTCTTCATCAAATGGGCGATTTTAGTCATACAGGAATTGAACTTGATATGCATACTGGGCTCCTTCTCCATAAGGGAGAGAATGAGATGAGTGTTGTCAGTGTAAGAGACGATGTTGATGTTGTGAGAGCGGATGATGCTAGGTGAAGGGATTGTGTATATACTGAAGAGGGTCGGGCTCAGGGAGGATCCTTGCGGGTCTCTGCAGATAAGATCGCTGGTGTTTACGGTATACAGTGCCAGGCTGATTGCCTTGATCCTTCCAGTAAGGATGGAGCAGATCCATCAGAGTGTGTCCTTGGACTCCGATGTAGTGTAGGTGTCGGATGAGGATGTGGATGGTAAACTGAATGAAATCTGTGGAGAGGTCCAACTGTTGATGATTTTCTTTAAGACCTTGGCCCCGAATGGTAATAGGGAGAATGTTCTGTAGCTGGTGAGCTAGCAGGTTGAAGAATCCTTAGAGAGTTTCTTCAGCAATGGAGGACAGTGCATGTTTCCAAGCCTGTAGGAAAGCCGCAGAAGAGGTGGAGGTGGAGGTGTCCGGGTGTCTGTATGCATGGCTCTGATGGCTTAGAGTCCTCTGGATTGGTTGCGGTGGGGGTGGGGTCTGATGAGCCCCTTAAGATGCTGTACTTCATGGTTGCGGTTGTTTCTTCTGTGGGTGATGGCAGGTCATGTGGTTAGCATTGTTTTTTTGGATAAGACCAGGATGTGTTTGGCGAAGTCTGTCAGGTTCGGTTGTGGTTAGAGATTGCTTTAAATGGTGGTGATTTTGTTGCTGAAGAATTAAGAGAGATTGGTGAGAGCAGGTGATTGAGGCAGCCACAAGTGAGGTGAAATCCTAATTGATGGCAAAGACTTATTTGCTTTTGTTGGTACTTGCATCAATGTGGTTCGCCACAGCTGTATATTTGGTGGTTCGAATCATTTGGTGGTAGGTCTCAGGGAGCATTTGCACGTGCTCCTGTCTGTATTGTCCCGGCTCATTCTCCATTTGCACTCCAGTTGTTTGCAATGACATTTCCTCAGTCAGATCTTGTAGCATTTTTGAAATTCTTGATGGCTTTTGGGAGGCTCCTACTGTGTTTGGGTCGTGGGTGTTGAGAACAGACTTCCATTTCTTGACAGTAATGCTGTCTAGTTTTGGCTGGCTGGTCTGCTGGCGGTGCATGTGTGTTGGACTGGGACTTGGATGGTGAACTTGACAAGGGCGTGATCTATCCAGGAGACTGGTGTGGGCTTGTCTACTCGGATGTTGAAAAAGGTGTTGAAAATAGGGTACAGGAGTTGTCCAGCGATATGGGTAGGCCCATTTACTAATTAAGTGAGGTCCAGTTTTCCAAGGTCTTTGATTCCTTTACGTTGATGTCAGTGCTGTCTTCTAGGTGGAAGTTCAGGTCTTCAAGTAAGATGCCATTGCTAGCGTTAATGGTGATTGGTGCAACAAAGTCTGGGATTGTGCCGGAGAAGTTGGAGTGTGGTCTCTGTGGTCTGTAGACGAGAGTGCTGCTTAGGATAAAGTTGGCATTGATGTGGAGCTTGAATGACAGGTGTTCCATGTAGAAGGTTGATGTGTCCCTGGAGATGGTGCAGCTGATAGTGTTTTTGTGGAAGAAGGCGATTCTGCTTCCGGGCTTGTGAAGTCTGTTTTGCCTGGTGTCCTTGTAGTCATGGAAGGCTGGCTATGATGATGTCAGGTGCTGATGTGGGGTTCAACCAGATTTTGTTTAAGTAGGTCCGGGATGTTGTCGTACAGCAGGTCCCAGATCTTTGTGAAATGTTTGCTAAATGAGCAGGTGTTGAGGATCATGCATGGAAGTTCAGAGTGTTGTGTGGGTAGTTGCAAAGATTGGGGGTTGGGTGCAAATCATTGCGGCTGTGGTGAGTGTGGGTTGTGGGTAAGTGAATGAAAACTACAGGAAGCGCAGAAGAATGCGCCCTCAGTGTTGTGTGGTATGGTGAGGCAGCAGCATGGGGAGCAGTGGCCTGAGTTGAGGGCCTGGAGGGTCATAGCAGGTTAGCAGCACGAGGGCATAACCAGGATTCCTGGCAGTGGGGAAGGTCCATGTGCAGACTGGCATAAATGGGCTTGCCTATGGCACACCTTCAGCGCTCCCGCCATTAAGTAGGTTCTAAGAGGCAGAAAGAGTGATGTCTCATCCTCTGCAGATGGATGATGAGAAATCCAGTGTTCAACTCTCTGAACAGTAGCCATTCCTGCCTAATCTGTGTTTCTTCTCCACAGAATAAATCATAAATTAGTTACTGACCCCCCTTTATTTTTCAATGTATTTATTTAATTTCTCATTAGTTTATCTTTTTATTATAGTACATAATGAAATACCTCATTTGCATATAGCTTTATCAATTATCACAATTCATTTTTATAAAATGGTATAACATATTCACGAACCACACTCCCACTTCATACTACCCATAACACCGTACATTCACTCTCATACATACTACTCAACAATAGACCCACTTCAACCAGGTTTTCTTATTAACCCAACATAGAGAGCATTTCCTTTACTTACACAGTAGTTGTGTTATAACTGGGGTAATTTCACAGATGGTCAACATATGGTTTGGTGGAATTATTACTTTGTCACCACTTTCTTCAGAATTTAAACCAGATTCTCTACTTTTTTCAACGTACATGTGGGGTTTGTTCTAAGCATACCACAAGAAAGTAGGGGCTAGCCATACCATACTTGCATATAGAAAAACTATTTATTTACCCTAGTGCTTAATACAACATATCCACCAGACTTGGCCTTGGCATCCCATTACATCACTTACCATCACCATTGTTAAGAGTCCCACACCCACATACCACTGTTGAATGCCAGTGCAGAGATTGCAGTGTGCAATCAGCAACTCATGAATCACTGCAGCGTGTAGCACCCACTAGATATGGCCATCATCTCTGTGATTTTAAGAGCTACCCATGCATGTCACTCAGTCATGCACATAATCAGCATATCTTCCCTGGCCCACTATAATCTCATTGTCAATCAGGAAAACTTTCACTACCTTGTATCGATGTACACTTGTCAGGTCACAGGTAAACATCCGGGGCTCCACTCCAATGATGAAGTTAATCAATGTTCTGATCGATCAACTACATGTCTCGGATCTAGTGCTTAAGATGTACTCTATTTACCAATATGAGTATTTTACTGCCAGTCCATTTAAGGCCCTGGTGTCCACACTTCGACATTGCCTGGAGGATTTTCTAAGCACTGCTATGTATCATATACTACAAGGGCCCCTTATGACATCTGTTTATTCTGAATTCCCTAACCTTAAAGCCTTTTGGTTCCTAAGCTTTACATTTTTTAACCTGATTTCCCATGCTTGTTCTTTTTGTGGCATATATTTTTAAAATGTTATGTTCACATTTATCTGGACCTTTTTACCTTAATCCATGAATGTAGGAAATTGGGTTACTGGTTAAGGGTGTGAAACCCTACTCAAGCACAAACCACAATTATTGTCAGGGTGAAACACAAGCAAACTCCAAATTAACCTGTGCTTAACCACTAGTAGCTTGGCATGAAGCAGTTAGGCTTAACTTAGAGGCAATGTGTAAAGTATTTCTGTACCACTTCAAACAGTAATAACGTGGAAACACAACACAAGAAAACTCCCACACCAATTTTTTAAAAATAGAGCAAAATGTATTAAATTATCTGAGCTCAAAACAACAAAAATCCAATCAGTAGAACCGGAAATATGTAGTTTTGAAGATTAAGTGAAAATAGTGCGTAAAAGCACAAAGTGCTGTTGTTATCTGGTCCGCATTGGAACAAAGTCACAACTTCAGGCCATTCTCGATGGAGCACAGGAGAGATATAGGGATCAAGTCAGGCCCTCTGAATAAAGTACCTTAAATCCTGGTTGCAGAGCACTGCAAGTTCCCATGCCAAGGATGTGCCATGCAGCCGCGGTTCAAAGGAAGCTTCAGGGCTGCGATGCATGGTGCTGCATTGTCGCCGAACATGCTGTCGATTGGTGGGCTTGCAATGTGAAGTCCTGTGTTGAGAATGCGTTGCACAGTGTTGTATCCCAGGAGTTGCGGGCTGCAAGGTGAAGTCCAGCTTCTTCGTTGAGGGCGCCATCAATGAACGGTTTGCGATGTGAAGGCCTGCGCCAAAGGATGTGTTGTGCAGCAGCAGTTACAAGGAACTGCAGGCTGCAATGAGAGGTTCTGCATCAGGTGGTTCCAATGCGGGCTGCATGGAGATGCATTGTGCTGCATTAGTTCTACCCAAAGTAGGCTGGCCGAGCACCTTCGGACCCACTTCAAAGTGTACAGGACTAAGGTGGCACCACTTGAGGGCAAGGCTCACAGCAAGTCTAGGTACAGTGTTCAATGTGCTTGGAGCCTTTTATGTCCCTGAGCCTCTAATCAGGAGCCAGCCAACTAGCCTTTGGAGTTACTCTGGTGGTCTCCTGAGTTCAAGATGTAGGTCCAGTTCTTCTCACTCTGGCAGCAGAGTAGCAGTCCTTCTTGCAGCAGAGCAGCACAGCAGTCCTTCTGAGTCTTCTACAGATCCAGAGGTGTACTGAAAAGTTGTGTCTGAGGGTCCAATATTTATACTTGGTTCAAGCTTTGATGTAGGAGAAGATTCTGGAGGTTCCCATCCACAGAGGTGTTTGGAATTTCCTGCCTCATGGCTCTGGCCACATCTTGTTGGACACAAGATGAGTGTCAACCCCTTTGTGAGGGTGCTCAGGCAGTGGCTTTGTGATGTGCAAGTGTTGTAGTTGACAGTGCGGCCCCTATCAGGTCAGAGATGGCCCATTCTGCCAGCACCTATTCCCCTTTCACTTTCTGGGAGCAAGACAGAAAGACTAATTACCAGCGAAACCTAGTCATGTGACCCAGGATACAGGCTGCAGGCACCAAATGATTAGGATAAGAAAATGATAACTTTCTAAAAGTGGAATTTTCAGAATTGTGACTAAACATCTGACCAATAAAGAGAGTATTAAATTACAATTCTTTAGACACCAAACTCAACATTCCTACTCGCACCCAATTGAAAGTAGCACATATTCAATATAATACGATAACCCAATTTTACCCTACCGGAGAGGTAGGCATAGCAGCAGTGAAAAAGCAATTCAACGACATGTAAAACTTAAAAGTATATGTCCAACTTTTTAAATACACTGTACCTTGCCCTCTGGGGTGTTTAGGGTCTACGATAGAGGTGACGTATATGAATTAAGAAGGACAGTGTAGGCCTGGCAAAAGGTTTATTCTACCAGGTCAAATTGACAGTTTAGAACTGCACACACAGCCTGAAATTGTAGGCCTGAGACATGTCTAAAGGGCTACTTAAGAGGGTGGCACAATTAGTGCTGCAGGCCTACTGATAGCATTTAATTTACAGGCATGCACTGGGTACATGTAGTTCCTCTTTATTAGGGGCTTACAAGTAAATTAAATTGGGTGTAAGCTGGTTTTACTATGTTTAAAGGCGAAAGCACAAGCACTTTAGCACTAGTTATCAGTGGTAAAGTGCTCAGAGTCCTAAATGCCAACAAAAATGAATTCAGAAAACAGGAGGGTGGAGGCAAAACATTTGGGGAGGTCTCTGCAGAAAGGCCCAAGTTCAACAATAACTATATTGCTTTGTACTGTTTTTTTCCTGCTTCCCCCACACATCTTGCAGTCTTAGGCCTTGAGATCGAACAAACTACCTGCAAGTATGGATACATTAATGCTATGAAGAGCCTCTGGCTCAAGTCTGCCCAACAATACCTTGATTTTGGCATCTTGAAGCTCGGTAAAATGACATTTCTCAAGTCTTCTCTTCAACTCTTTTTCTGTCAGTGACTTCACTATAGCTGCCTTTCATTGTTGTCAGTATATCTGGACCATCCAACAAACAGAATTAAGACTCATTCTTAACCTGAAGTCCTTGAAGAAAAACATAAAGAAGAATTTGTTCAAAATATACCTCAATGTCTAACCTAGCTCTGATGACCCCCATCCTCCTCCTGCCTCCATTAATGTCCATCTGACCATGTGTCTCAACTTTGATGAATTTCTAAAATATATTTTACCTCTTTACTCTAATTTTATTCTACTTCACCGTCTCCAAGATGAGTTTTCCTGTATTGTTCTATGAAAGAAAGTGGATTATTATTTAGGGTGGGCGGTTGCCTACCTCAACATAACTTAACACATGCATTTGCAAAGCGCACGTTCACCTGCAGGCACCTTGGCGCTGAATAACAGATGATTAGAGAAATAATAGCATTAACTTTAAAAGTCACTAAAATGACCTGAGTTGAATTTCCAGTAACTTTGGTACAGAACAGACAGGCTTAACTTAGGGCAATGTATAAAGTGTTTATCCTGAACCAAAACAGTAATAAAGTCAAAACACCAAACAATAAAAATCCTAAACCAGAATAGAAAAATAGAGTATATTTTAGCTAAGAGAAATACACAAAAACAAGAAAAATGCAATAAGGGGAACTAGAAATATAAATTTTTAAGGTTTTAAGTAAAACAAAAAAGATAAATTGCACCAAAAAGCATTAAATAGCAATGAAAGTCTATGTTCATGGTAGATCGGGACCCAGACGCACTGTGATGGATCCTGAGGTTGTATACACCAAGCGGGATGGCCCGGTGAAGAATTTTACTTTCGAACTTGCAAAATGGAGAAAAAAATCTTCCAGTGGGGCAAGACGGCAGGCGGTATCAGGTAAAGTCAATGCAAATTTGGATAGTTATTGGGCAATGTCACGATGAAGCTATTAATTTAGATGAGAAAAGCTCAGAGTGGGGAAAATTTGAATTTCTTAGTTTCTGTAATGAAAGTCCTTTTCTTCCAGTGGGGAAAACCAGGAGGCTTTATCTGATGTGGGCTCTACGAGGAGATAGCTTCTCACCAGGGGCCTGCTGAAATGGATGTGATGCCAAACTAGTTTTGCAACCTTTCCTCCCACTAGAATTGAAACCAGCCTGGATAGTGTAGGCTTGGGAAACAAAGGCTTTCCTTCCTTCAGGTCTTACTTTACATCTGCCTGTTAACGGGCTGGCCTCATATTTGTCCTTTACAAGCTTCTGGACCCACACCAACAATCCTTCCTGCGCAGATAGAGATCCCATGCCCCACACCCTGCCAATCATGTCACCAGGTCCAATCCATTATCCTACATTGGAAGCAATTGTTTCCATCTCATTAAGGTCACACACTGGCTGTGAAGATGCTGGTAGGCTAATGCAAATCAGCCTCCATGAACTTTTTAGGCAGGAAAAAGGGAACTTCCTAAAAGTTACATTTATTCTCCATATCTATTAAAAATCTAACTTCACCAATGAATTGGGATTTTAATGAATATAAAGAATTGTTTTGGAATGTCTATTCTAGCTGTTTCCTGTCAAATGTTCAAGCTTCAAATATTCAAAGTTATTATCTGTACTTTGCCATTTTTCTGGGATCCAGCTACAGCCCTACCAGTGAAAATCGCTTTTGGGGACTAGACACTAAAAGAGCATACCAACTTTAATTCCGTGCATATTCCACTTTTAAATATCAATATCAGGCAGTCTACCTGGGGGACAACAAGGTGTCTTAGTGGTGACTTAATAATATTTAAAAACAGGGTTTTCTTCCTTTCAAAACAGGTTCTTTTGACAGGTTTAACAGCAGGTTTTTAGGCTGCTGTGGTGTGTCTACACACGGAAGGCTTGATGCCACATTTTAATTGGTGCTATATTCCACAGATAGCATTTAACTTCCAGGTGTTGAGTGCATTTGTGACACTATATACTAGGGAGTTGTAGGCAAGTTAAATATGTCAATGCACATGCCTAACATAGGGATAACAGCTGCTGATGCGCCAATCATCACATACAAGGAGTTTACTGAATGTGTAGAATAATCAGTGCAGTGTCATATCCAAGCCACTACCAGTAAATTATATTAAGGATGATAAACATAGAACATATTGAGTAATGAACAGCCATCATACACTGAATGCATTACATAAACCGCCATGGTCTATGTCTTTTGGCTATGCTCACGTTATAGAAATACCGCATGCTTGCATACATAGATACAAGAACACACAAGACTCAAAAGCAGGCAACAACCAACAGCAGCCTAGGGAAAAAAATTATAAAAAATGTCCTCATAAAACAAAAAAAAAAGGAGCAATAGGGAGTCATCTAGACTATATAATATCTGCCTTAGCCTTGTTCATGAAGATATAGTACCAGACTTAAAGAAATAAAGGAAAAAATAATCAAAGTCCTCTCATGGAATGTTAATGGGCTCAGAACCTCTAATAGAAGACGAAGAATCCTGGAATACTTAAAGGAGGCAGAAATTGAGATTATTATCCTCCAAGAAACTCATTTAGTAAGTACTGAGTGGGACCAAATAGTAAAAAAGCTAAACTGGGTAGATGTCTGCATACACACTACGCAAGGCTGTAACATAAAGGGGGTGGCAATTATCATAAAAAAATCTCTAAAAGCCAAGGTAGAGACCAATTCAGAAAAGGGGTGGTGATGAACAGAGTGTCTGAATTAAGCAGACCACTCTTACCCAGTCCAAAGATCAGGGCTTGATCCGTCACCGTTATTTAGCTCACTGCCCCATCCCAGCTCAGAACCTGGCTATATGCAAATTAGTCTGTCCCTGGCCCAGTGCATCATGGGAACAGGGCAGACCAAACTACCAAGCCAATTCTTCACCAGATAGGAGACAAGCTTCCGGGGACCGGTTTCTGGCATTACAGCCGTCGTCGGCCCGGCTTGCTTGAATCCTGATGGAGCAGTGAGCAAGGGACTCATGTCTGAGTATACCCTGCCACACCTATAGTGGCCAAAAACGATTCAGAAAAGGGGGTGGTGATGAACAGAGTGTCTGAATTAAGCAGACCACTCTTACCCAGTCCAAAGATCAGGGCTTGATCCATCACCGTTATTTAGCTCACTGCCCCATCCCAGTCCCCGGAAGCTTGTTTCCTTCCCAGTGTAAGAATTGGCTTGGTAGTTTGGTTTGCCCTGTTCCCATCATGCACTGGGACAGGAACAGACTAATTTGCATATAGCCAGGTTCTGAACTGGGATGGTGAAGTGAGCTAAAAAACGGTGTTGGATCTAGCCCTGATCTCTTGACTGGGTGAGAGTATTCTGCTTAATTCAGAAACTCTGTCCATCACCACCCCTTGTTGTTAAATATTTTGTCCACCCTAAGCGTGGGAGGGTATACTCAGATGTGAGTCCCTTGCTCATTGCACCATCAGGATTCAAGCAAGCCGGGCCGACGACGCCTGAAATGGCAGAAACCGGTCCCCGGAAGCTTGTTTCCTTCCCAGTGTAAGAATTGGCTTGGTAGTTTGGTTTGCCCTGTTCCCATCATGCACTGGGACAGGAACAGACTAATTTGCATATAGCCAGGTTCTGAACTGGGATGGTGCAGTGAGCTAAAAAACGGTGTTGGATCTAGCCCTGATCTCTTGACTGGGTGAGAGTATTCTGCTTAATTCAGAAACTCTGTCTATCACCACCCCTTGTTGTTAAATATTTTGTCCACCCTAAGCGTGGAAGGGTATACTCAGATGTGAGTCCCTTGCTCATTGCACCATCAGGATTCAAGCAAGCCGGGCCGACGACGCCTGAAATGGCAGAAACCGGTCCCCGGAAGCTTGTTTCCTTCCCAGTGTAAGAATTGGCTTGGTAGTTTGGTTTGCCCTGTTCCCATCATGCACTGGGACAGGAACAGACTAATTTGCATATAGCCAGGTTCTGAACTGGGATGGTGCAGTGAGCTAAAAAACGGTGTTGCATCTAGCCCTGATCTCTTGACTGGGTGAGAGTATTCTGCTTAATTCAGAAACTCTGTCCATCACCACCCCTTGTTGTTAAATATATAAGGTAGAGACCAAAGCAGTAGATAACAAAGGTAGATGGGTAGTGGCTAAAATTAGGATAGAAGACAATATCTTAAATATAGCTGGATATTACGGTCCGAACTTGGATGACTCTGCCCCCCTCCAAAAACTTTACTCGGAACTCCTAACAACCAACGCCCCCACAATAATAGGGGGAGATTATAACATTATACCCGATCCCAGATTAGACAGATTACCTCCAAACAAACAAATGAATTTACCCAAAATGAGAGAGTGGTTAGAAATCTATAAAAAAGATCTAGACCTGGAGGACATGTGGAAACAAAAAGGAGAGAAAAGGCATCCTTACACATTCCACAATAAAAAACTAGGCCACAGGTCAAGAATAGATTTCTTTTTATTAAGCAGGAGTTTCCAAGATAGTGTTAAGAGTATTGAACACCTTCCAGCTCATCTATCAGACCACTCTGCAGTACAATTAATCCTCTCTCTATCAAAGAATAAAACTCTCCCCAGATGGACTGTAAAAAGGTCTCTATTCAAAGACTCACAAAGCTTGAACCAGCTTGAAACTGTCTCTACACACTACTTTGAGGATAACGCAATCGGCACCTCGAAACAGAATACATGGGATGCTTACAAGGCCGTGATCAGAGGGAAACTACTTAGTTTAGGCGCTCATAAAACAAAGATAAAAAAACAGGAGATCAGGAAGATGGAAGCAGAAATTAAGGCGATAGAGACACAACTAGAGACCGGAAACCTTTTAGAACCAAAGGAAGATCTAGTTGAGAAGAGCCACAAACTTAAGGAGTCTCTAGCCGGATATTTGGATAATATAGTACAAGAAAAATGGGAAAATAGCAAATTATCAAACTATGAATACGGGGAAGGGTGCGGGAAAATGCTGGCATGGAGAATTAAAACTGACCAATCAAGGAATAACATACCATGTATCCAGACTCAGTTCCAAGACCAAATATCACAAAGCTCAAGCGACGCCACTATAAGACAGGAGTTCACAAAGTTCTTCTCTTGTATATACAAAGAAGACATAAATCCAACAAAAGAAGAGATCATGAAATACCTCGATGCCATACCACTTCCTACCTTAACAGAAGAAGAACTATCAGAATTAAACAGCGAAATTAAACCAGAGGAAGTCAGAGAGGCTATAAGGGGCTTGAAAAAAGGAAAAGCTGCAGGCCCTGATGCCCTACCAAATGAATTCTACATGGCATTAAAAGAACCCTTAGTTAATCAGTTAGCAGAAATTATGAACAATGTATACCTAGAACACGAAAAAATACCTGACTCCTGGAACGATGCGACGATTAGCATTATCCTGAAACTTGGAAAAAATCCAAAACTATGTGAGTCGTACAGACCTATTTCGTTACTTAACTGTGACTACAAGCTATTCATGCAAGTTATCTCTAAAAGACTGGCCAAGGTATTGCCAAAGTTGATCAATCCGGACCAGAAGGGTTTCATAAAAGGACGACAAATACATGAGATAACCCACGAACTATTCGCAGCAGTGGATGTGGCCACTTGTGAAAAACTACCCTTAACTATAATTACCTATGACGCGGCCAAGGCGTTTGATCGAGTCAATTGGGCATTCCTAAATGAAATCATTGAGAAAAACAAACTAGGGGAAAGCTTTGGCCATATGGTTAGGGAAGTGTACAAAAATCCAAGAGCAAAAATAATAGTCAACGGGAATCTGACTGGCAACATCAAGATACAAAGGGGCACCAGGCAAGGCTGCCCATTATCGCCACTACTTTTCAACCTATATATTGAGCCGCTGGCCTGCTCGATCAGAAACCATCCTTTAATAACACCCTTCATACATCAAAACTGGTAAAAAAAGTGGCACTATATGCGGATGACCTAATGGTGTTTACAGACAACTATGAAAATTCCAATCAACCAATAGAAGATATGATGAACAAGTTTGGTAAAGTCTCAGGATATCTAACAAAAAAGGATAAAACAGAGTCGATGAGCTGGAACACGAGCCCCAATACACCATTCACTAGGGATAAAATAAAATATCTGGGAATCACACTGGTAAAAGATCTCGAAAACATCCCACAACTGAATCTCAATATAGTAGCCAAAGAAATGAGAAGACTTCTTAAAGTCTGGTCAGGAATACCACTAAGCTTTTTGGGAAGATCCAATGCAGTAAAAATGACCATCATTCCTAAATTTACGTACCTTTTTAACACTATTCCATTGGAATTTAGAAAAAAATCCCTGAAAAAGATCCAAGGAGAAATATCCAGTTTAATCTGGGCATCAAAAACTACAAGAATAGCTTGGAATAAACTCAGAAGAAAGAAAGAGCAAGGCGGAATAGCAAGCCCTGATATACACGAGTATTACAGATCGTTTCAATTTAAGAACTTTAGATCCCTCCTAAGGAAACATCAATCATACCCAAATTTCCTACAGATTATGACGAATGGAACAGACCATTTCCTATTCAAGTTTGGCCACCCAAAAATGTTTTAAAAAGTAAAGCTAAAGATCCTACACAATGCTGCAAAACTCTGGAGTCAAATCAGAAACATAGTAAATATGCCATATTATAGTAACATAGCCCCAATATGGGACTCTCCTGGGACTCCAGATTGCCTGAGAGACTCTTTGGCAATACCGCTCAAAAAAGCAGGAATTGAAAGATGGGGACAACTGCTGGTAGAAAATGCTCTAATCTCGTGGAATGATTTATTCACGATTACCGAAGGCAAATTATCAAAATTCAAATTCTACCAACTGAGTAGCTGGGTTAAATCCCTACCAAAAGGAAAAAATGACAATGAAGATCTTGAACTTGAAATGACAAAAATAACATCAATAAAGAAATGGAGGAGCTACGCTACGAACCAAGATGGCCACGTAAGCTCCCAGCTCCGTCGACCTCCGTCGGCAGCTCGTATATCCTGATATTTATCCTTTACCCACGCCCGACGCCTGTGTGCATGCAGTTCGCCTGATACCGCTGGTGCAATCCCGGATTTTCTAACTTATACGGTGACGGAGTTATGTCGTTTTCCATTCTCGGCCTACTCCAGGGCTGCCGCCGGGACCTTGATTTCTAACCCATCCGGGTTGGAATCGATCAACATCGGCTGTGGGACTAGGGCTTCGTCCGGTCTTCCGGAATCGGATTTTTTGTATCTCCGATCTGCAATCCAGTCACCAGCTGGCGCTGAAGATACGGTATCGTGACATACGGTGATCATCCTGAGCCGCGGTCGGGGGACGCACGCCCGGGAACCCTGCTGGAGAGGACGGGGTTGAAGGGCTGCCCCCCGCGAGCGGCGAAGATATCGAGTTTGCCAGTTGGGGGAGCGCCCGCTGTTGTCATCGGCTCAGTGTGTGCCTAGAGCCTCGGAGGTGAGTCCGGGGCTCGAGTCCTGCTTCGTCTCTTTGCGGGGGGAGATGGAGGGGCCGGATGGCGCACTATCGTTGCGGTCTGTAATGGCCGCCATTGGGGTGCTCCACTCCCAATTCACCGTCACGTATGACCGAATGGCTGCAAAACTGGAAAACATCTGCTTGCGACCGGACGATGATGCTGCGACATACGAACAGCGCATTGTGGTCCCGTTGGAAGGTCTGGCCAACCATTTTGAGGTTCCCGAGCGGCAGCTTGATTTAGCCCACTTGGATGATTTTGGCCTCGTCCATGCTGCACCTACAACCGTAGTTAGCTTTCCCTGCACGATCCCTGCTCGGTGGACCATCGTTGCCGGAGGTTCTGATCGCCGAGAACAGTTCTCAAGTGACTGTTGGAGAGGTCTGCCATTCTCTTTCATCTTTCCCTGTTGGATATGTGGATGTCCCCATTTTGTGTCCGGTCTTTGTTCTGTTTTTGCTGACTCGAACTGCTATGGACGCTTTGGCTACCTCAGGACTACAGTGGCTCGGAAGACATGGGTCACTATACGGAATCGCACTGGTCAGGGCTGACTACATCTCGTATTCTGTCCTCGATCCCTTACCACTGCTTTGAACGACCTGAGACGCATCTCTTCTTTGTAATTGTTGTGACTTGGGCGATATGTGTTTCCGTGAAGAACCGAACTTGCCAGTGTTGACTTTGATTTTTGAGGTTGCTACGCTAAGGTCTCTATGCCGGGATTGTACCATGTATCTCACAGGGAGTCGGGTGGTTTTGGTTGATGTCCTCCCCATGTTGACGCTCAATACTTGCTTTTAATAGTGGCCAATATGCTTTGGGGAGGTCGCTAATGGCGGGGGGTAAAGGTGGCTGGGAGTGTGTCTGTGATTCTCCTCCTCCACTCTCTCTCTCTTCCCTTCTTTGGGGCAGTTCCGGGGCGACAGGCACGCTGTTAGTGGGGTAGGCCGTAGCCATTACAGGAGTGCAGGGTGGCGGGTGTGGGGGGGGGGTTTGTTATTTTAGTTTGTTTTGTTCTATGGTCCCTTTCGCTCTTTTCTCTTTCCGCTTTTGGGAGGGCTTCTTCCTCTTCAGTAGGGTTGGCTGTCTCTCCTTACTTTACTTCTTTCTCTATCCGGCGTCTATACTTGCCTATGCCTCTCTGTCTTCGGAGGGTGGGGTTTTTTGGGATGGTGCTCTGTTACATCACTTGCTGTTTTATTGCCTTTTGCTCCTGTTCTGCCTCGGCGAACGTGTTGTTCTGATAGCTGTAAGGGTTATCGCCTGGTTCTGATTGCACTGCGGGGTACGTCCCCCCCCCATCTCTTCTTCATTTTACTGTATGGTGTGACGCCATTGATAACGCAGCCACTACTGCTTCCTTATAATCTTAAAAAATGAAAACCTTTTATATCCTTTTGCTTTGAGACACGTACAATCACATGTGGTACTTATATTGATGATCCTGCTTAGTCGTGTAAATGTTCATGTCTCCTGGCTTTATTCCCTATATTTGCGGCCGGCCCCTGTGGTTGTAGGCCTGCGCATGTCATACTTTGCATAATTCAATAAAGGTTTAAAAAAAAAAAAAAAAATAGAATAAAGAAAGAAATATCAAAATGGTATTGGACCTTTATTGAATCAGGAGGAAAAAACTTCTTAGTCCCGGAATCAATCTGGAGAAGAGATATGCCTGATCAAGATCTAGACTTACAATCTATCTGGAAGAAATCTTCGGGAAAATGTTGGTCCTGTGTAAAACCAGCCTCTCTAAAAAGGAATCACTTATTCTCACTACACAGAGCATATTGGACCCCAAAAAGACTGTCTAAATTTAAAGATACAAATATAAAACTATGCCCCAAGTGCGGAGAGGCAAAAGCAGATGACATCCACATGTTCCAGAAATGCCCTGCACTCTCCCCCTACTGGATCGAGATTGGTAAGACACTAAACATGGTAATGGGAACCCATATAACTGTAAGTACCCCTCTTATTATTTTTGGGATATATAACAACAATGAACCTGTTATGGGTAACTTAAGCAAAAATCAGGAAAATCTGATGTTCGTGTTGATTTTGCTAGCACGAAGGGAGATCTGCATTAACTGGGTTAAACCGGCACCGCCTACACATGAAAACTGGTTAAACTCTATAATAAAAATTAACAAACTTGATTTTTTTTGTTTGAATATATTTTTATTGTTATTTATCATACAACATAGAGTTCCATCTCTGTACATTGCACGGCGAGGAAGCATTGGTCTGTGCCACATTAGGTTCGCAACAAGAAATAAACATTACAGTCATATTCTGCGTTTCAACCAACCATGGACTACATTGTAAAAATTATCTGGGCAACCAACAATATGTAAGGTTTAGTGCTTCCTCGCAGCGCGTCATTCCCGGGAGTGTATCCCATCTCCTTAGAGTCCCGGAGCTCGCTCAGGCTCAGGGCGCCCGTTAAGGGCCTCCTACCAGGTTATGCGCTCTATCCGAGCTCTGAGGTATAGCTGAACGCGCGTGTTCTTGGATGCCTTCCAGGCGGGTCAGCCCCTTGTCGTGGTGCAGTGCCCGTATAGCGTTGTGGTGTGGTCTGCTTGCCGCCCCGTGTCAGCAGTGTGGAGCAATGAGCTTCCACCTCGGTTATGACCTAGATGTACAACTCTCGTGTCTCGGAACTGTAGCTCTATCAACTAGGGGGAAATCAGTTGTCTAAACTCAAGTGTTGAACATGGGGGGAAATTCGGTTAATGGGGAAGAAATGAACCAAACAATAAGCTAAAGGAAAGAAAAAAAAGCTCTGCTCTTCATGATCTGGTCTGTCAGAATCAATGGCCAGGTGTCGTGTCTGTGTGCTTCCTGGGGCAGTTGCTCGAGTGTTCCTTCATTTGTGGTGTGGCGTGTGAGGGGGAGGTGTGGATGCTCCTCTGGTTAGTCTCGCCTTTGTGTCTACTGACTGCATAGTCGTCGTACCCATGAACACATCGGCGTGCGGGGGGAGGGGGAGGGGAAAGGGGGGGGGCAGGAGGGGGGGCCAACTGGCAGCCCGGCCTCTCGCGGCCTTTGGTGTCTCTCACTCGGTGTTCCCTACTGGACTTCGCCCGGTAGTTCCCCCTCTCATCTCATGGGTGAGCCTTCCTGCCGCGGCTCTGCCGTGTATGCGCAGTCCGTCTGACCCTTCATCTACGTGTCTACCCTTTCCCGGTACGCCCGGTTAAAAGACCGAAGGATATCGTCCCATGTCTGCGCTATCGGTATGGCCCGCAAACCCGCCGTCTCCTCTCTATGGAGTATCGTTCCCTCAGCTATCGCCCAGTAGTTGAGTGAGGTGTGCCAGTGCTGCACCTGTGGAGGGTGTTTATTTTTCCAGCTTCTTGTTATGAGCCTTTTCGCAGTTACCAAGCCCAAGTCCCAGAACCTGGCCTGGGGTTTGTTGTGTTTCGTTCTCTTATACAACCCCAGCACGCATGTTTCCCACGTGAACTGCAGCTCCACTCCTGCTCCCCCTGTTAAAAGCGCTGTCACGCCCTGCCAATATGCTTGCAGCCGGGGGCAGGCCCAGAGCATATGTAGCAAGTCAGCATTCAGTAATGAGCAGCGCGGGCAGCCAGACGTGTCTAGTGCGAAGTACCTGTTAATTTTGTCCGGGGAGAGGTACGCTCTGTGTACAATGTACAGTTGTATTCATTTGAATCGTGAGTTACGCGGGATGTTGCGCGGTCCTACTAGGATCCGTTCCCATTCTTTGTCCGACCACTCACTACCCCTATCAGCTGCCCACTTGTCTCTCAGCAGCTGGAGTGTGCAGGTGGTATGTGACTGCAGAGCCTGTGCTATCCAGTGTATCACGTGGGAGCCATTGCCCATCGCGTGCAGGTACTGCAGCAGCAGGTGCGTCTGCGGTTCTTCCGCCATGTCTCCCCAGTGTTTCGTGTATTCGCGGACCAAAGACGCATATAGAAGGAACTGCCCTGCCGGTAGGTCGGCATCCGCAGTGAGTCTTTCAAACGGGAGCAGGGCACCATCCTTGTAGAGGTCCGCCATCGTTTCCATTCCCGCCCGCTCCCAGCTCTCCAGTGCGGCTGCAGTGAGAGTGCCGCCTCCGATAGTCATGCCCAGTAATGGGAGCGCGGGGGCATAGGGCTTGAATTCCCGCGTGAGTCTCAGTGCACGGCGGAAACATTTGTACGCAACCATCAGGTGCAGCTGCGTCTGGCGGGTTTGCGGGGCTAGAGGGTGGAACAGTGTGAGTGTCTGAGCTTGCGTTAGGGCCACGGTGTCCGAAGTCGTGTCCGCCAGGCCTTTTCCTGCAAGCCAGCCGGCGACCCACTGCAGTTGTGCTGCCAGATAGTAATGTTCTTGATTTGGAACTGCTAGCCCTCCCATTGTCACGGGAGCATATAGCTTCCTCAATGCTACTCTGGGTCTGCCGGCACTCCAAATGTGCGTCCGGACCATGCTTTCAAGCTCTCTGAAGATCCGGTTGGGGACGTACACCGGTACGTTAGAGTAAAAATAGAGCAGTCTGGGTAGTGCGATCATCTTCGTCAGGGTGATTCGAGCGGGGACATTGAGCGGGAGCGTGTTCCAAAACCCCATTTGGGCCCGTAGGGAGGAGATGGCTCTAACCAGGTTCCCTTCCAGTACATCTGTTGGAGACCGATAGATGTGGATCCCCAGGTACTTGAAGGTGTCAGCATGCCAGGCTAGGTTGAGGCCCCCCAGGTTCACCTCACCTTCTTGCATATCCGGATGGAACGGGTACACTCCTGACTTCCCCCAGTTTACTTTTAACCCTGAGTGCGCCGTAAAGGCGTCAAGAGTGTCCATAAGGCCCTGTGGTATCCTGGTGAGATCCCTTATGTATAGTAGCAGGTCATCCGCGTATAGCGATACCGCATGTGTACCATCGGCTAGGGGGATGCCCCATTCCTCACCCTGTCTCCTCAGCAGCTCCGCCAATGGCTCCATCGCCAAGGAAAAGAGCAGTGGCGACAGGGGGCAGCCCTGCCTTGTGCCCCTTCTTACTGCAATGGCTGCAGACAATAGGCCTCCGGTCCGGACCCTGACTGTGGGCGTTTGGTAGAGTAAACTGACCATGTCTATAAACGCCTCTCCTAGGTCGTTCTTCTGCATCACTGCCCGGAGATACGGCCATTCCACCGAGTCGAATGCTTTTTCCAGGTCCAATACTATGCACCCAGAACGTGGCCATGGCGTTTTCGCATACTCCTGCACCCTGAACAACCGGCGGATGTTTTGTGAAGTGTAGCGCGTCGGTACGAATCCATTTTGATCCGCATGGACCAGTGTGAGCGTATGCGGTGCTAGCCTCTGGGCCAGTGTGGATGCCAATATCTTGTAATCAGTGTTTAAGAGGGCAAGCGGCCGGTATGAGCCCAACTGTGCCCCATCTCTGCCTGGCTTCAATAGGGAGACCAAGGTCGCCTCATTGAGGGTGGATGGTAATGTGGAGTCTTCCAACGCTGCCTCGTACATTTTAATGAGTTCTGGGATTAACAGGTCTGGATATGCCTTATAGAACTCCGCCGGGAGTCCATCAGGACCCGGGGACTTGCCGTTGGACAGCGCCTTGATAACTACTCGGAGCTCCTCCGTTGTGAACGGAGCTGCTAGCTCGTCCTGTTGGGCGTCTCTCAATACTGGAAGTGGTATCGGTGCTAAATAGTCTGCAGTGTTCGGGGCCGGAATTGGCAAACAGGAACGGTACAACCTGTCGTAGTGTTCGGTGAATGATTGGTGTATCTCCTGCTGAGTGCGTAGCATAACTCCCCCTCCACCTTGTATCTCCATTACCGGTTTTGTCCTGTCCTCCCTGCAAATGAGCCAGGCAAGCAACTTGCCGGGTTTGTCTCCCCTGTCATGTGTGCGCGCCGAGTGGGGCGCCCAAATTCAGGCAGCGTAGCCTTTCCAGCAAGCTCTCGTGTTCCGCCTGGACGTCCCGCGCCTCTCTCTCATCGTCACCCGGGGTCCTCTGTTCGTACCGCAACAGTTCCCCCTCCACCTTCGTCAGGTCTTTCTCTACTTGTCGCCTTAGATTGACTTGCGTTCCCAGGCAGTGTCCTCTCACCACGACTTTGAACGCGTCCCATTCTATCAGAGGGGTGGACGCTGTGCCTGTGTTTTCCTCAAAGTAATGCACTATTTGCGCAAATAGCGAATCGCGGAACGGCGCATCAAGCAGTAAGTTTGGTTGCAGCCTCCACGTGGGGACCGGGGGGTGTGCGTTTGCCCATGTGAGGACTAATATGTGTGGATTATGGTCGGAGTGCGTTCTGCCCATGTATTGGGTGTCTGTTGCAAGTGGTAATAAGTCTTCGGTTAGCATATACCTGTCGAGTCGTACATGTAAGTCATGTGCCCCTGAATAGTATGAGTATGTTCGAGTGTTTGGGTTACAGTGCCTCCATATGTCTTTGAGTTCCCAGTGTGTTGCCCAGGTCGTGAAAGCTTTCATGGCGCCCACCACTGGCGCGTTTGGTAATGGCGGGAAGGATCGGTCTAATGTTGTGTCCAGCACGCAATTATAGTCCCCGCCCAGTACCCAGGGGAGTCCATGCCATGCTGATAGGATCGTCGAGAATCTTGTGAGGAAACCCTGCTGGTCTGCATTGGGGGCGTATACCGATGCTATTACTATTGGGCGTCCGTCCAATCGTCCTCTTACTACCACCAGTCTCCCCTCTCCGTCGATGTGGGAATCATCTACCTCGAAAGGAACCCCAGGCCGGACCCATATCAATGCGCCTCGCGCGTATGCGGAGAACCCTGTCGCGTATATTTGCCCCCGCCGGCGCAGCGTATGTATCTCTGATGCCGCTATGTGTGTCTCCTGTAAAAGCGCGATTTGGACCTTATGCCTCTTTAGGTATGAGTAAATCTGGTACCTGCGCGAGGGCGTGTGCATTCCCCGTACATTCCATGTGCAAAATGTAATCGTGGCTGCCATTGCCATTGAAAACCTTCCCGTCCCCCCTCCCCCCAGCGCCGCCAGTCACAATGCCTAGTCCCAGGGCACCCATTACAGCAACTCTAACACTTGTAGCTATAACATGCAGATTGGGGACTGGAGTGTTGTCCACTCTCCAGCGAGAGAAGCAGAGCTTGTAAAAACATAAACAAGAGATAATACCAAAAGGTCGGCTGCTAAACATACAGACGTCCAAACACTCCAACGAGATGATCAACTGTTCAGTTCTGGTGGGTCGCTGTCTAGCGCGGTGGATAGGGGTATCTAAGTTAATATACAAAGTGAGAATGTGCATGTCGCCCCGCTCAGGGGGAGAATTGTCCGTCTCAGCTGGTCCTGCAATGGGCCAGGTGAAAGGGCACGCGAAGGTTCTGGTGTTTATCAGCAAAGTTCGCCTGCGAAACAGGCCCGCCAGGGCGGCGGGTGTAGCAAGTTCCCTACACAATATGTATGGGTAGGTCTAATTACCTGCAGATGCTGTCACTCATCCGGTCGTCAGTCCTCGCCCAATCTTGGCGTGCTTACAGTACCCTTCTTAAGGCGAGGGGCCGGATCATCGGAGAGGACAAATTGAAGCTTCCGTGTTCCCCGCCCCCACGGCGCCCGGTAGACCCGGGCTTCAAGGCCTCTCCAGCATGCCTCCCGTTACCGCCACTCAGGGCGGGCGGCGAGAGGAAGGGGGAGGGCGGGAATAGGGGCGGGCCATGGTCGCCTGTTCTCTATCCAAACAAGTCCGCAGTCTGTGGTGTAACAACCGGCATTTCTTCTTGGGCCTGCGAATCTGGCAACCCGTAAATTGCCTCATCGTCACTTAACAGTGCCTCGGGACTGTTCACCGGCAGTGAGTGCTGGGTCGGGGAGTTGTTGATCTCGATTGCCATGCGAAGTGCTTCCTGTTGTTCCCGATGCATCTCCTCCTCGGGAGGGCCTGCGCTTTGTTGCGTTCCCTCTGCAGGCGCTGATGACGATCTGTTCCTGCGTCTCTGTCTGGAGCTTCTGTTCCTCCTGGGTCGGTTCAGCTCCGCAGGGCGTGCGACCTTTTTATCCGTTCCATTATCTAGCCATGCTTCCACTTCCTCAGGGCTGCCGAAGAAGTATGTCTTTTCATGCGCCACCACTCGGAGCTTCGCTGGAAAGAGGAGGGAGTACGTGAGTCCAAGTTGCCGCAGTCTGCGTTTCACTGCCAGGAAGGAGTGTCTCTGGCGTTGCACTTGGACTGTGTAGTCCGGGAAGAGCATGATGCTGGCATTATCAACCTGGATTTGGTCGAGTTTACGGGTTTCCCTCAATACAGAGTCTCGGTCACGGTAGTTCAGGATACGGATAAGTAGCGGGCGCGGGTTGGAGCCCGTTGAGAGTTGACGCGACGGGACTCGATGTGCCCGCTCCACCACGAAGTGTGGCGACAGCGACCCTTCTGGCATTAGTGTGCGCAACCAGTCCTCCACATGCGTCTCGGGGTTCCTCCCTTCCCATCTTTCAGGCATTCCCACTACCCGGATGTTATTCCGTCTTGCCCGTCCTTCTGCATCCTCAGCCCTGTCTTCTAGGAACTCAACCCTGTTAAGGAGATCATTCACCTGCTTGTCCGTTTGCGTGACTCGGGGCTCCAGGTCTGTGACCGTGTGTTCCAGAGCTGTGGTACGGTCGGCGAGTTTTTTGTGATCCGCCCTCAGGTGGGTCAGGTCGATGACAACTCCGTCTATTTTCACCTCCAGTGACGTACGTGTGGATTGGAGCGAGTTGTCCAGCCGTTCCATGGCTGCTAGCATCGTGTCTAGCCTGGTCACTATGGGGTCTGTCTCACCCTGTTTCAGTGTTTTGTCCATCTTGCCTTTTAGGTTGGCTCCCCCGGTTCCCGTACGTTTCCCTGCCCCTCCAGACATGAACAGCGTCTTGTGCAGTTGCGGATCCTCGAGCTATGCAGCTGCCTGTGTCTGTCCCAGATGTCCCTCCGCGTCGGATGAGTGCAGGGCGAGGGGCTCTTGCAAGCCGAAATGGGGATGCGGGGCGTCCCCACAGGATTGACGTGTGCTCTCCCCTCTCTTGGGCGCAGAGCGGCGTGGACCGGGTTGTGGTAGTGCTCGCGGGCCTATTGCGGTGTGAGCGTTAATTTGTCCTCTGTCGTGTCCAGAGGGAGGCCAGGCGCTACTGTGTCCGGCATGCACTCCCAATTCCCGGCGGTCCGGCGGGCCTCGCCGCGTCCCTTGGTATTGCCGTGGACAGCACTGCCTGTGTGAACTCCCCCGTCCGATGCCGACCTCCCACCGGTGCTCGTCGAGGCTTGGCTGTCCTGTTGCATGCAATCCCTCAGGTGCCTCACTCCCTGTTGTTCCGTGGCCCGGCACGGGACTCCTGCGTGTCCGCCAGTCAGCCCTGTCGTGGCTCAGCGTGGCTCGCTCCAGGCGCACCTTTGGCTGCGTCTCAGTGGTCGAGGTATGACGTCCTGGTCGCTGCTGTACCGCGGGGGGGGGGGAGATCGCCCCAGGGGCTGTCACTATGGTAACTGTGGTCTCCTCTGCCAGTGCCGCTTACAGTGTGTCACAGGCGTCTTGCTCTCGACCCAATGCCAGGGTCACAGGTGTCTTGCTCGCCGTTAGGGTCTGGCGCACCCAAGCCCGGGATCGCGCCGGTGTATCCACTCAGAGTTGTAGGCAGCTCCACCGTGCTATGCGTGGTCTTGTGAGTTCCCAGTGCTGGTGAGTCTGCGAGCTCCACTAGTCCCCCAGGGGCACAATGCCTGTAACTTTTCTTCCCGTGTGGTATTGCAGTCGCCTTACCGTGGTCGGGCGCCCGTGTTCTGCCGTCTGCTGCCCGTGGTCGCTCGGATCACGATGTGTCCCAGCTCCGCATGGCGTCCGCTCGTCCCCTGTGTCTTCGTGACCAGGCGTTTGTCACGGGTGCTCGCCGGGGCCTCCCAACGTCCCGGCGCCCCTGCCGAGGTCTCCGGTTCCGCCTCCTATGGGTGGGTCAATGGGCCTCAGGGTCCTGGGCCTCCGTCAGCTGTCTGTGCCCACTGCCAGCGATTGTCTACTTCTTGGGATCCGGTCGACACCACGCTGGTACTTTTGGGGGCCGTCCGCCTCCCCACAGCGGTATCGACCGCGTCACCTCTGCTTCCTCAGCTGGTGCAGCGCTACTCTCGGTGGCTCGCCTCCCGGTCGGGTAGCGCGTCTTCCATCCGGGAGCGTCAGCAGGGTGTGTCGGGTCGCTGTGCCCAAGGGTGCTCCAGCGCTGGTGTGTTGGGCACTGGTCCGGTCGCTCTCCGCCTGGTTACAGCCGGGCCCGGCTTTGCGGCCCGCACTTCCGGTCCAGACCCCGATGTGCCGTGATTCCCACAGCCGGCGCCCTCTCTCGGTTCCCGGCTCACTCGCTCATGAGGGTCTCGGAGCAGCTCCAGTGCGGCTAGTGATCCAATTTGCAGACCGAGGGTTGCACGGGTGTGTGAGACTTTCCGCCCAGCTTTCCAGCCAGCTGAGACGCGTGTTTACAGGATAATTTACCCCTTTTGCGGAGGCTTCCACCGGAGCTCTGCTAAGGCGCGTCCAGTCTCGTTGCGCGCTTAGCCACGCCCCCAAAAAAATTAAAAAACTTGATAGGAAAGGGAAAAACTCCAAGAGAACAAGCTTCTGGGAAATTTGGGAAAAACATTTCCAGACAAATCATTAACTCCTTTTAAGACACCGGAATAAAAAGTCCAATGATTAATGCGGAGACAATAATTTCCAGGCAGGAAGGATTCCTGCTGAGTAGCCTAGCAGGCTAGCTCCTCCCCAAACTCCGAAATTATTGAATACGATAAAGGGTGAGAGGAGTAAATTGATTGGTCATAACAAACAAGGGTATACTCCCCAAGAACAATCCGATAACAGCGGGGCAGTGAAGCCCTAGAACGAAGAACCATCAGACTCCCGAAGCCTCCTTATCTAAACATTCGCAGGATGAGGATAAAAAAAGAAAAAAAGAAAAAACAACCAACAGCAGCCAATATAAATGTAAACCTGTTAACCAAGGAAAGTATCAACATGTAAAGGATAATGCCCCCTAATTCTGTCAGGTCACATTTCCACATCCTAGTGTCTAAATATGGTTCTGCCACCTCTCTATCCCCCTTTCTCTCCACTCACCCTGTCTCACCAACCACCCCTCATCTGCAACCTTCTGCATTAACCACTGCTTCCCACTGCCTCATCTGCTTCCTCACCAACTCAAGATCAATGGAAATGAACAACTTAAACATCTACAACCTGATCTGCAACACCACCAAGGACATTCTTTTCATCACTTAAACATGGCATGAAGGTAACACAACTTCCGCCCTACAAGACTATCTGTCCAGCTACAGAATCATATCTGAAATCTGCCCAAGTGAGACCCACAGAGATTTAGCAGTTGTCCACAAGAGCTCTTTAACGGAGCTCTTTAACGACCACAAGCTTTCAAGTTTTTGAAGCTGGGGAATGGGAATCACTACTCATCTGCTACCCACCTACTCCACCCTACTTGCGTTCATTCCTACTGATATACAGGCATCCACCAGGTATAGACATGCATTTGCAGAAATTAACTCCTATACTGGTGGGCTATTTTTGCAAAACAAATAATAATCATTGTCCCAGAGGTGCAGGGATATTTTGATGATTTTCCATGCCTGAGTAAAGGCAGGTATTTCATCTGCACCTTACAAAGATTGTGCACTGGCAGAAGCTTCACTGGAGCATCGTGGTTCTCCCACGCACATGCGGTGAGGAAACCATTTGTTTTGCTGGAGCAGACGACCCCTAGAGTTACATTGGGACTCCCACTCTGCCAAACGCGAAATAACCCTCATATTGTCTTTATGCTAGAATGCTTCCTTCATACATGACCACATGACCAGGGAGGGAGGGAGGGGGGAGGAAGGGAGGGGGAGGGAGAGAGAGAGAGAGAGAGAGAGAGAGAGAGAGAGAGAGAGAGAGAGAGAGAGATAGAAAGAAAGAGAGACTCTATGTAGGCGTTTTATTCACACTTTTGTTTGTTGAATCAGTGGTCATTATTTATAAAGAGTTTTACTTACAGTTAGAGTAGAGAGCAGTATATTTGAATAGTTTTGTTTTGGACTTCTTTGTTCATAGTTTGGCATCTAGACTACATACACTATATTGAATAAAAAGGTGAAAAATGGTTGTATGGGAAATAATTCCGTTGTTTGTGCGTGCAAATGTTTGGTTGGTCAAGCATTGACAAATTTGGAAATTAAATTGTATAATAATGCAAAATGCACATTGACAGCCTGCATGTGTGCAAATAAGAGCCACTTTGGGCAATTGTAAATGTGCAGATTTATTCCTTTGCAAATCTGCTCATGTAACAAAGCAACTTTTTGCTCTTAGAGTATGGGTTTATCTACTCCCCTTTAGAGGACTTGAAGCCCAACCCCCTAATGTGTATCACAACCTAAATTCATCCTGTCAGTAAGATATGGACTGCAGCCTATACCCACACCCATGGTCTGAAGACGCCTTGTTGTGGGGAGTGAGACTGCTGGGGAAGCTTTCAGGGGCAGCCACTCTCCTGCAAGGTGGAGAGTGGACTGTGTACCCACCATGAAGAGCCCTAACTCTTTATTAATTGGAACACCGTTTCCTCCCCCGAAATTATATCAGTTCCACCTCAATACGTAATATAGATACTTTAAAATAGTCAATGTTGTGGAAAAGAGCGCAGAAAATCTGGAATTATGTTTATCTAGGTATACATTTATGGAGTTTCATTAGGAAATCCAATTGGTCCGGATTTTTATTAGTAAAAGTGCAGAGAGTGGCTAGGCCATCCATACAACCCAGGTAAATACCCACACAAACTTGCTCATTAATAAGCAAACGCTTTTAATAATAAAAAAGCAGACCAATTGGTTTGGCAATGCTTGTTGATATATTCCCTGAAAGCACATGGCACATCATTTTCAGATATATATGTGTGTGTGTGTGTGTGTACTGCTACTGCTATATCACAAACCTAGCTAGAGAATATTGTAGCGCGGAACACCGGCATATGTCCTAAAATATAACTTGTGATTGTTTACAAAAAGGGAGAGAAAGTGGTTTGTACCTTACCAGAAAGGGTGTAGTGTTCTATATAGAGGTGATGTAGTGCAGGCATTAAACCTAAGTAAAGGGGGCAAAGCACCTGGACCAGATGGGGTCCCTGTAGATCTTTTTAAACATCTTCCGGATCTCTGGGCCCCCATATTGACAAGAGTTTGCACTGCGGCAGCGAACCTAGGATTGATGGAGTCCTGGTCCAAATCCATTATGGTGCCTATTTTTAAAAAGGGGGACCGTCAAGACGTCAAATGCTACCGTCCTATCTCTTTATTAGATTCACTAGGAAAAGTAATTGGTAGAATAGTCCTAGAACAACTCCAGCGATGGGCTAACGAAAGAAAGATCTTATCGGACCTACAATTCGGGTTCAGGGAAGGTTATGGAACCGTAGAACAGGCCCTTAACCTAAGCATAATTGTCTCTAAGTACATTCACGCAAAGCAGGGGACAATGTACATGGTTTACGTGGACTTGTCCTCTGCTTTTGATTGCGTATCACATGCAAAGCTTTGGACCCTTTTGAGAAACATGGGGGTGGATCCCCCACTTTTGGATTTCCTAAGAGAACTTTATGGGGAAGCTTCTGCAAGAGTGCGCTATGGGACAAAGGGAGAGCTTACCGCGTCATTTGGGGTAGAGCGAGGAGTCAGGCAGGGGTGCGTTCTTGCCCCCTTCCTCTTCTCCCTGTATACAAATGGGCTAGAGGAGAAGATGTTGAGGGGAGGGCAAGACCTCCCAAGGTTAAGAGAACGTCTGATCCCCGCACTGCTCTATGTGGACGACGCAGTTATTCTGGCTCGTACACCAATAGAACTTCAAAAATCCCTGAACAAATACGCTGAATTTAGGAGTGCTCTAGATCTCCATATCAATGTTAAAAAAACTTTCGTCATGGTGGCAGGCGGAGGGCGAAAACGTATAAAGAACATTCATCTAAATGAACAAAAACTTGAGAGGACTCCTCAATACCCCTATCTGGGCATAATGATAGATGAAAGACTAAATTGGAAAGCAGCCATTGAGTCAAGGAGACATCTTTTTAAGAGAGCTATCGTTGCCCTAATGAATTTCTCACAAAGACTTGGAAGGAGACCACCAGTTGAGCTGTTAAAAATTTACTCCGCTAAATGTCAAGCTATTGCCCTATATGGAGCCGGTGTATGGGGTCATGCTGACGTTAGCTCGCTCCAAATAGCTGAGAACTCGTTTATGAGATTTCTTTTATCTGCCCCAAAGTGCTCTTCAATCTACGCATGTCATGCGGAACTGGGAATCCCTTATATAGAGGACCTGATAAAAGTCCAGCCATTGTTACTCTGGAGACGCAGTTGGCTAGCGGAGGAAAATATGCTAACTAAAAACATCCTAGAGGACTCGATGGCCTTGGACCGCGTGCACAAAATAAACTGGCTTACCTATGTTAGGCGTTTTCTTACAGACATGGGCTTGGAAAGATATTATCTCAATCCAGCATCCTTAATTGAGATAACAAAAAAGGAGTTGAAGTTGAAAGCCATGAATCATCTAGAGACACTTAGATTAACTCTGCTTTCAACTAAACAATCCGTCCAACATGCAAATATGGTACAGCTAACTTTACAAATTCAGCCTTATCTCACGCTGGAAATTAGCACATATGATAAGATGCTTCTGACCAGATTCAGGCTCAACCTTTTTCACAGACTAGTGGCCTTCCCAAAAAAGAACACTTGGGATTCAAATCTGACTTGCTGTCCGTTTGACGATATCTCCCCACAGACATGTATGCACACGATATTGTTCTGTAAATACTTTCAGCCCCACAGAAAAACTTGGTTATTTCCATTGCTAAAACCTTGGGGTTACAGACAACTACATTTTTTTAAATGTATTATTAGGCATAGGAATAATCTTTAAATACTGCATGAATTTTACTAATGTACTGTGCAATGTTCTTATTGTTGCTTTCATGGTTTTACAATGATAAAAAACGAATAAAGATTTATTATTATATAGAGGTGTGTCTCCTTTGGAGATTGTTTGCAGTTCTAATGTTATGTTATGTTAAAGTGGATTTATAGAGCGCGTTATCACCCAGTTGCATTGTTGATGTTCCAGGTCCTGTGTACGTAGATCTACAATGCCTGCTTTCTGAGTTGTTGTTTTTTGCATTTGTTTTCAAGCTCATAAAGTCCTGGCTTTTGGTGTTACACTGTCTGCCTAAGGTGATTCACTTGTTTTAACCAAACAGTGGTGCTGTTTCATGTGGCCCTTTATGTTATACATTTGATCTTAAAGATGACCCCGGAGTGTAGTTTCTTCCATGTTGGAGTTATGTGGTCAAACGTCTTGTGGTCTTTGATGAAACATGCTGCTATGTGTAGGATCCCTTTTATAGGGGGTGTTGGGGAGGATTTGAGCAGTACAGTCACAAAGTAATACATTTACCATAAGCGTTGTTTCAAAACATTCCTTTTTGAAGTATTGTTATCAAATAACTGTCCTTATTTTTCAAAGAACTGCGGGGCATATTACCAACAACTAGTGATAATTATCGCTATGTTGGCTTAGCGCCAATATTTTTAACGCCGAGCTGCGGCGATTTTTATCGCTTAGGAACCTTGCTATTATCAAGGTTTATCTCCTAAGCGATAAAAGTCGGCCGAAATGCATGAATATCGCTGAAAAGTCAGCGATATTCATGCATTACTGAACTAATGCTCTTAGCCATGTTATCCACCTACCATTGGATAACATGGCTAAGAACTGCTATGGGGCAGGTGTTAGCTTTTGGAGATATTCGCGCTTAGCGCGAATATCTCCAAAAGTTGGTAATAGGAGACAGCGATGTTAGCGACTGTTTCCAGTCGCTAACATCTTGGCACGCCCACTTTGCATGTCATTAGTGATAAATTTCTCTGACATGCAAAGCGGGGCCCAAGATGGTCGCTATCTCCTACTAGCTGTCGCTAACTGGTGTTAGCGACAGCTAGGTAATAGGGAGATCATTTTATCTCCGCTTTCTTGGCTTTTAAAGCCAAAAAAACGGAGATAAACCCCCTTGATAATATGCCCCTGCTTTCCGAATATGATTTGCTTCTTGTGGTTTTAAAATGTTGTACACCTTTGGGGTTTCATACTTTCTGACACAAGGGTTTCCCAGGTCTAGGGCACATAACAGAGACACTTAAATCCAGTGAAGGTGTGCACCTTAACAATCCACTACTGCCCGTACTGTCATTCTATTTTAATATATACCTCCGCCTCTTACTTTCTCCTTTCAAAGTTCAGCATTGTGTATCATTCCTATGCAGAGGATACATAATAATGCAACCCTCTTACTAGCCTCCACGCCCAATATTATCTCTGAACCTTTCAAGAAAGGAGCTAATCCTCGAAGGGAGATATCTGGCTTCTGCTGATCCAGTCAGCAACTTATTAAACATGTTCTTAGTTAAGCCCAATCTCTTCCTTTGTTTCTGTGGTGCTGAAAAAAAATCATAGTGGGGGTGCTGCCATCAGTGTTAGATCACTGAACTCATAGGGACTAATAAAATTCCAAGCATCACACAAAGAACAAATGTCACAAATGAGCCACTTCTATACAGGAAGGGAGAGGTAAGAGCGTAGTAAAGGGCATGTTCTGCATTTTGGACGACACTGTCAAAAATATATTACAAAAGCATGGTGTGGTAGCACACTATCATTTACAGAGAACATATTTTCCATTGAAATGACAACTAAATTTGCACAGACATACAGTTTTACTGATAAAACTATACAGTGCACAAACAATAATGTGTGGAAATTGTGTTTCAGTGAATATTTTTCATTTGTGCATCACCAAGTGTCTTGATTTGTGTTGATCCAATTAAAATCTTTGTTTAGATCACACTTCAGAATTAGAAAAAAGCACTTCATTTGTGCTTTTCTGTTAATTCATTTTGAAATATTTGTATACTTAATGTATAGGTATTTACATTTTGTTGTGTATTAGAAGAAAACAACATCCTACAGCTTTTCCATTCACACCAGTCATCACTGGCTGAACATTTGGATGATGTCACTTCCGTTACCCCAGGCTTTTCGGTGAATCGACGTTCAGACCCAGAATAGATCTAGGTGTTTTCTTTACCATTAAGATGATATCACCAAAAATGACCTAACATGACTATTGGTCCTATAATGCCCTCATACATGATAGCGCTGATTGGGGCCAAATTTAAATAATATGTTTTACCCTTTCAATTACCATCACTTACAGGGCCAAGACCCGTTCTCGCTCTGGTTTCTCCTCACTTAAGGTGACGGATCTTTGCCCCCATATTTTGATTCAAAGAGCTATTTTCAGCATCACAAGCAAAATTTCAAGTACAATTCCAAGTTTAGTCGATGATGAAAGTTTGGATAAGTTTTAAAAGCTTTATTCTCATTAAGAGAGTAGTACATTTCTTTTAATTCTTTTTATTCGAATTAGATAATACATTTTTAGTAGATTTACAGAAATCTCATAAAAACATTGGTTAGAACAGATAATCAAATAATGCTTTACGTGCATTCCATAAAGGACCGAAATCCCTATTCTAAAGATCAGGATCAGAATTTAAAGTTAGTGGAACTCATGAAGAGTTTGAGTTCAAAAGAAAAGAGTGAGATCCAGAAAGAGCTCTAAGCCAAATTAAAGCAGCATAACTTCCCATAAAGAGTAGTTCATGAATCTCAACCAAGTCTCAGTAATATGAGCAAATGATCATACACTTACAGTGGCAATCTATAAAAATAAAGCATCAAAAATAAAGTAAGGGGGGGCGGAGCCGGGTCGGCGACCAAGATGGCCGCACGGAGTCCCGGCTCCGCCGACCTTCTCCCCTCGCCGCCCGATTTACCTACATGCCCCGCGCAAGAACGGAGCTTTTGTGCGTCGGAGGGGACGCCGTGATGGGGCGTCCGATTCCGGCGAAATTCGGAGCCCCAGGGACGAAGATCTGCTCCTCCGCTCTGGGCGGCCCGTCTGATGCCGGCGACCGGGACCTCGCGCTGTTGTGCACCCGGCTGCTAGTTCAATACCAGCAGCCACACTATCCTGTGAGACGCCGATCTCCCACCATGGCGCTCAGTGAACCTCTCGACACCGCCGGAGCCCATTACAAGACGCGATGCACAGCCCCTTTTGTGCTGGATGCTTCTCCCCCCTCCCCCCCCGCGCCTTTCATCGGCAGCCGGACTAAGGGAACGGCGCTTTGTCTCCCTGGAGGTACATTGCTTGCCTGTGCGTACTGAACTGTGCTACACGCCCCGGCTCACTTGTGCCAGTGGGGCACGATATCGACGTGTCATTTTCGTGCTGGGGGGGCCTGTGAACAATACCCTGTGGTGGGGGAGACTGTTATCCTGTGTTACTTCGTAACTGGGGCATCGGTGAATTGTAATTCTGGCGGGGGCCGGCGATTCTTCAGCCTTATTGTGCTGCGCTGTGGTGGTGCTTCCTGGGAAAATGGCGACTTGATGGATTCTATCTAGATATGGCGGCGGCCGGGTATGCTGGATGCTGAGAGAGGGCGAACGGATATCTCTAAAGGGCCGTTTCATTCTATTCTGGAAATGGCGTGAGATTGTTCCGGTTATTTTTAACCAATGCTTCCTTGTAAGCCATCACTAGTTTTGCCCGTTACTGCTTGCGAGATAACTGTTGCTATCCCCTGCGAAGGGGCTACGGCCGGTGATGGATGGGACTTCATGGTGGCTGCAGTGTGGACATGCTTCCTTTGAATACCCCTGGGAGGCTCGCCGCAGATCGACTACAGTATGCTTGGCCCCGTGGATGGCGGTTGCTGGCGATCGATGGGCCGCTCCTTGTGACTTTTACGAGACTTTGGTTTCTCCTGGACTGACCTGGGTGCTCCAGTTCGTGCTTTCCACCTGGCCCGACATCTCAAGACGTGTGCGATCTGTACCATCGATCCTGGGGGCCCGTGGGTCTCAAGTGTGCTCCGGGTGCCATTGTCACTACTGGGGAGTTCCTCACCCTCCTGTGTGAATTGAACTGCGTAACGATTACATCATCCTGTTTTAGTGGGTGCTCCTACTGTTCTGACTTTAATTTTTAAGTACTTGAACGTTATGTGGTGGTGGGGGGAGGGTCGGGGTTCCCACACTGGGAATCTCCCTCACATTTCTTTCCCATTCGTGGGTTGTTGGTTTTCTTCTTTTCCTTCTTCTTTTTATCTTTTGTGTTTTATTCCCTTTCTTCTTGTTTCTCTTATTCTCTTGTCTATATTTCGGGTTCCTAATGGGCGACAGGCACGCTGCTAGGGGGTGGGCCGTAGCCACATGCAGGGGTGCGGGGTGGGGGGATGGGGGAGGGGTGTTGTTGTTTTTTATTATTTTTTGTCCCTATGGCCTTCTTTATTCTTCTTGGTTTTGGCTGTATTCCTTTTCCCTTTTCTTTTTCTTTCTTTTGTATTTCTTTTTCTTCTTTCATTTTTTCGTATATGTTAGATCAGACGGGGGGTCGGGTGGTGTTCTTTTTGGGTAGGATTTAGCACTTTGTGCTTAAGTTGTCTGCACTGTTTATTGGATTTTGTGTGTACGGCGTCGATATTAGTACACAGCCATTGAATGCTCGCATATCCTGTTTTCACTTCCCAATTATATTTTTAGAGGGCGTGTATCCTCCTCCATGGCTTGTTCTAAGTAAAATTCGCTTTATTGTATGACACTGGATCCTTTCTTCCTGCTGTAAGAATATGCCCTCTCACATCCTGCTATATAGTGGTTAAGTTTGCACATAAATCCTGAAGTGATATATCGACTGGGTGGGCACTGACTGGCGCGGAATGAAGTATTGTGTTTGTGTATCCTGCCTATAATGTTCAACGCACGAATCCTAACTATTGCTGCTCCTTTAGTTGATACTATGTCGTATGGCTCGCCCTTTCGGTTGTCTGGTCTGAATGTATGACACCTCTTTAAACTTATAAAATGAAACCTACGTTATTCTCTTATGTCTGCTGCTAATACACCGTTGCGCTCTTATTTTTAGCTTTTCCGCATAGTAAAACGACCTGGAATGTTGTTGATTGTCATAGCGGCCGGCCCGTAGTGGTTGTAGGCAGACGCTGTGTACTATGCATAAGATAAATAAAGGTTTTCACAAAAAAAAAAAAAAAAAAAGTAAGGATGAACAGAAGCAGAAGTAGCCACAACCGACTGTCTAGGACAAAGGGAATAGGAGAAAAGGATTAAGAGAATGAATCTAACTGGGAACACGCACTAATATAAAATACTTGAATACATATTGCACACATTGAAGCAGACTTCCTCCTCTCTGGAGCAATCACATAGCAGCACTAATCCGTGGGCAGGTTCAGCTCTTCCCTTCCCACGAAAATACATGTGGCGTGCAAAGCTTAATCACAAAGTTAACTACAGCCATTCTTGCGTAGTTAAGTTTTGATAACATAAGCCTCAGTTCCCATAGGCAACGAACACAGGTTGGCCGTCTAAATATTAAATGTTTTACTGTTTGAACAATGAACTATACTAAAGAAGAGATACATCAACTTGCAAAGTCCAAAGTCATTGTTAGGTAATGCAGTCCATTTAGCATGACCATGAATTATTGTTTAAAATGTACAACTTTCCTTTTCAAGCATTATGTGCGACATGAGAAAATAGGACGTTCTTGTCATTGGAAAATAAAATGTTTCTTATGAAAAGTAATACATTTGTTAAACCAGAACATTCTGCAGTCAACATAAAGTTTTCCAAGCACGTCACTTTAATGTCAAGCTTCTAAATAACGTTGTGCACATTTCAGCAACATTAGGTTCACTTCTAGTTAATGGAAACTTGCTTCTTAACAATTCTATGGCCTATACAAATAGCTATGACTCCCTAATGCAGTTTGCACATTTTAAATGTGTCATTTTAGCTTTGACTTTTACATTAATCATTGCACATCTAGTTGCTAAATTAAATCATTTGCATTTTAATTAGTGGACCATATCACAGGCATGGGACATTGATCAAGAGAAATTATGTGTTACATCATGAAAAAGATATGATCTGACTTTTGATCAGAGTGGGCAGCCATACGTTGAGTAACACATCAAGCTGATAATTTGTATCTTGCTCTGTAAGGTGTATTTAACATTTTAACATGGTTAGTCCAGCTTTCCCAAATGCAGAATTAACGCCTTAACGGCGGCCGCGATTTTGCGGAAGTGCGGCACTTCGGCAAACCAGGCGGGGCTGCATCAGCCATTGGCCGACGGCAGTACTGGGGAGGTAGTGCTGCCGTCGGCCAATGGCCAACGGCAGCACGGAACGGGTTAATCAATCAATCAGCATGTGCATAGTGTAACACTGTCACCACTAGGAGTATTCGGGTGCTGAGGCTGCTGTATCTCCTCGAAAAGCCAAGTCTTGAGTTTCTTTCTGAAGTCCGCCAGGGAGGGTGCTGTCCGGAGGTGGACGGGCAGGTTGTTCCAGGACTTGGCGATGATGTAGGAGAAGGAGCAGCCCCTGATGCGGGTGTATGTGCGAGGGTGAGTGAGGCAGAGTGCAGGTGTCTTGCAGGCCGGTGGAAGTTCAGTTGATGTAGGATGCTCCTTAATAATGGAGGGCTGTGTATGCATGTGTGAGGATATTGAACTGGCATATTTTCTGGATGGGGAACTAGTGAACGTTTCTGAGGTGGGGGTGATGTGGGTTCAATTGGGGAGGTCCAGGATGAGCCTGCTGCAGTGTTCTGTATGGTCTGGAGTTTTCTGAGGTGTCGTATGGGCATTCTGGTGTAGAGGGAGTTGTCATAGTTGAGGGGGCTGATGAATGGGGCCTGAGTGACAGTCTTTCTGGTGTTGATTGGGATCCATCTAAAAACTCTGCAGAGCCCTGTGAAGGGTGTCGAAGCAGGAAGATGCAACTGTGTTGACTTGTCATTTCATGGTCAAATGGCTGTCGAGGATGATGCCCAGGTTGCGTGAATAGTCTGTCAGTGTGGGTATTGGTTCGAGTTCTTCTGGCCACCAGCTATGGTTCCATATGGAGGTGTTCTTCCCGAAGATCAATACTTCTGTTTTGTCGGAGTTGAGTTGAGGCAATTGTCTCTCATCCAATTGGCTACGCAGGTCATGGTGTTGCAGAAGTTGGTCTTTTGATTGGCATGGCCCTTGTGAGGGAGGTAGGAGTTGGGTGTCATCTGCGTAGAACATTATGTTGAGTCCTTGGAATCTGAGGACATCTGCTTGAACAGGGTTGGGCTGAGAGATGATCGTTGGGGTACGCCGCATATGATGTCCTTGGGAGCGGAAGTAAAGGGGGCAATCAGATGCTTAGTGTGCATCCTGTGAGAAACAAGGCGATTCACTTGAGGGCATTTTGCTGTATGCCGATGTTGTAGAGTCTGTTGATGAGGTTGTGGTGGGAGACGGTGTCAAACTCAGCATAGAGGTTGAGTAGGATCAGGGCCACCATTTATCTATGGTCGAAGAAGGTTCTGATGTAATCTGTGGTGGCGATTAGCATGGTCTCAGTGCTTAGGTTGACCTGGAATCCTGATTGTGAGGTTTGAGTAGGTGGTTTTCTTCCAGGTATTCGCTGAGCTTTTCATTGATGACTTTGGCTGGGTAGCTAGCAGGGAGATCAGTCTGTAATTTTTTAGATTGTTGGGGTCGGCAGAGGGTTTGTTTAGGAGGGGTCTGCCCCTTGCGTGTTTCCAACTATCTGGGAATGTTGCTGTGGAGATGGAGGTGTTGAGGAGGCTGGTGAGTTCTGTGCTGATTGGGTTGGTTCCATGTTTGAAGAGATGATGGGGGGCAGGAATTGGTGGGTGCCCCGGAGTGAATTGATGGCATGACGGCGGAAGTGGCCTGGGTGGTGAGCGGAGACCAGGTGGTGATTGGCTGGCTGGTGTTTGCTGGTTGGTTGAGGTTGTTGAGGTTGAGGGTGGTGGATTGGCAGTCGAAGTTATTGTAGATGGTGGCAATCGTGCTATGGAAGTGGTCCGAGAGGGCGTCCCAGAGTTCTTGAGAGGGGTATATGGTGTTCTCTGTGGCTGTTAGGTTGGAGAATTCCCTGACTATTTTGAAGAGTTCCTTCTTGTGGTTGGCCGCAGTGTCGATGTGAGTAGTGATGGCTGATCTCTTGGCTTCCTTGATACGTAGGTGGTAGCTGCTGAGGGTTACTTTGTGGGCGGTTCTTTGGCAGGGGTCCTTGGTGACGTGTCATTGCTTCTCGAGTTGGTAGCAGTTTCGCTTGGTGGCTCTTGGGTGTACAAGCTTGCTTGCTTTGGGGTTTTGTTGACTTTTGCTGGTTTCAGCGGGGCACCTTTGTTAGCATAGTTGGTGATCCAGGTGGAGTAGTTTTGAATGGCCTGGTCAAGGTCTGCTGAAGTTCCGGGTTGTGTGGTGTTAAGGGCATGTGTCTATTGAGTCTCGGTTAACTTGCCTCAGCTGCCGTGGGTGGGTGTTGCTGTGGTGCTTGATGATGGTATGTTGGGCCTCGGAGATGGTGATAGTGAATGATGGCATGGTCAGTCCAGGTGAATTCTGTGACATGGATCAATTTGATTCTGTCACTGGAGGTGGAGATAGCGTTGAGTGTGTGTCCAGCTTTTTGCATGGGTTTGGTGACCAGTTGGGTGAGGCCTATGTTGTTCAGGTTATCCAGGTGGGTGGTGGAGTTGGCATTGTTGGAGTACTCGATGTGGAAATTGAGATCGCCGAGAAGGACGTAGTAGTGGGAATCAATGGCTGGGGGGAAATTAGATTGGAGATGGAATTGCAGAAGGTAAGTCGGGACCCGGGGGTCTGTAAGCAAGGATGCCTCTTATCATGGTCTTGTCGTCAATCTGTAGCAGAGGTGTTCCATGAGAAACGTTGGGTCGTCGTTGGTGGCAGTGCATTGGATGGTTTCCTTCAAGATGATGGAGATGCTCCTGCCGTGTTTGTTATGCGGTTGTGGTGTATCATCTTGTAGATGTAGGGAGTGGCGGTGGCGATGTCAGGTTTCAAGGAAGGGTTCAGCCTCATTTCGGTGATGAAGGCCACGTCAAGGGGAGAGTAGTAATGGTGTCCCAGATTTCCGTGGCATGTTTCTAAACAGAGCAGACGTTGATGAGGATGCATTGGAGCGATTCCATGATCCTCGTGGTCTTCTGAGTGGAAGTGGCGCGGGATTCGTCGCAGGCTGTTTTGCAGGAGAAGCAGCAGTGTCGGCAGGTGAAGGATCCTTTCGTAGATCGTGGTGAGGAAGTGAAGAAGCTGTTGTTTTGGTGTCCTGGGTTCAGGTCCAGGAGCTCCTAGGTGGTGTATTGGCGGGTCAAAATAGAAAACAGCACACCCTGCCACTAAGGATATCAAGGGTCCCAATAAGGATCCACAATATTACATATGGGGTGACATTAAAAACACATCTGAGCCATAGACTTTACTGGTATTTTGAATTCATGATCCTTTTATTACTATTTTTTATATACGTTTTTTTCTCCCAAGTTCATGGTTTTTGTGCAACACATTTCATATATGTACATTTTTCAAAATATTTTTGAAAACAGAAAACAAACAGGTGAATGTATAGGACAATTAAGTAAAATACATATACATGTTTCTCACACTCCCATATACACAAAAACAACTCACATACAATCCGGAATTTGCTGATTCATTCACTTTCTCATTCATTGAACCGATGACATATAGGGGAACACACACAACTGTCAAAGAGTGGAATTATACATTTAGACAGGGGTGCCAATTATGGGTGCTGAACAAGTGAGGGGATACGGTCAATATGGACTAGGTTGTTACAGTCCAAAAAATTCACGCCGACGCGCGTTTCGGTGTTCGGTGCCAGAGTGGGCCACACCTTCTTCAGGGCGGGGGGTGTGTACAAACAGGGAGAGGGAGCAAACAAGCGAGTTAGTATCATTTATATGGCGTTTATATTTTTACAGGTACATCAACAGGTCGTCACTCTCGAGGTTTGATAGATATATGGATAGATATGGGGTTCCTGTCCAGTTCAGGGAGATAGGCTGGGTTTCTGTATAACCACCTGGCTTTACAGGGCACAGTCAATCCTGCTTTACATTTTGCTGGAGTTGATTTTATTGGCTCAAAAAACCAAGAGGTTATTATGTGTATCAGCTCCGAGGTGACAGCTATTTATTTTCCGTTTTGGTCCGATGGAGGTAGATAGCAAGCTTTTTATCGGTTCGTGCTGGATCCGGAACCGGGAGGGGGAGGACGCTCTAATTAATTCGACGGTCCGATCGTTAGGAATTTTGCGCCGAGGGGGTGAGTCGTGACAGTGTTCGTGAGTGGATGAAAAAGCGTCCGCCGCGTCCGGTCTTCGTCCCGGTATTGAGCAGGATGCTAAGGGCAAGGTGTATTGGCGGGTGACGGGAGGCTGATGGGGTCTGGTGCTGGGCGTGCTCCAGGTGTGGATGGTGAAGGAGGACTTGCCTTTGGTGTACTGGTGGCGCGGCCACACAACATCCTCCATAAGTAGCCCTGGGAGATGGGAGGAGCCGCCAGGGAGGCGAGAGGACAAGGAGCGGGAACCACAAAGGGGGTGGGAAAAACAGAGGGAATGGGCAGGGGAGGAAGTGAGGACGAAACACCGAAAAATAAACCAAGTTAGAGGGTCAGTGGCAAGTAAACCCGAAAAAAATTAACTCAGAAAAATCAAACCCAGTAAGTAGGGATGAGATAAATAAATTAAATGCCCACAGGTGAAAGAATCTGAAGCTCCACCAGGCAGACCGGCTGGCAGCGGGACCAAATCTTGGGCTGGCGGGGGAGCGAGAGATCGGCATACACAGCCAAAGAAGAAATACTCAGCTTAATCTGTAGCTAGTAGTTTTGTAAAAAAAAATAGTTTGAGCATAATACAGTAGAGTTTACAACGAATTGGAAGTAGAAGAAAAGGCGATTAAGGAAACAGAGGTTTGAAGGAGCGAAGAAGAAAAAAGGATGGTAATCTATGGGTAACTCACTGGAGAGAGATGGAATCAAGAAAAACAAGCATTGGAAATGCAATAGGTCTCGCATTAGGAAAGTTTGACTTTTTATTTATGTGTTGGTTTTGAAAATAGCAAAATTAATACCTTTGTCAGTTACAATGTCAATAGTTTTAACTTTCGCAAATGTGACACCTATAGCATTTGTAATGCAATGTGTGTTGTATTTACGTGACTTAGATGTATTGATATTACAAATTACAATGGCTTTTAATTTTGTAAATAATTATTACTTAAATAAAATTTATTGTAATTTATAATGGCAATAGCTTAAATGTTTGTAAATAACTTTTGTGAAGATTAGGTTCAGTGTATTTTATTGTGACGAAAATCTAAGAACATTGCATTTGCACCTACACACACACAGAGCCACACACACACACACACACACACATATATAGATGTGGTGGTGGTGGATCTGGGGGATATGGTGGTGGTGGTGGATGTGGTGGTGGTGGTGATGGTGGATGTGGTGGTGGTGGATGATGTGGTGGTGGATGTGGTGGTGGATGTGGTGGATGTGGTGGTGGAAGTGATGGTGGTGGGTGTGGTGGATGCGGTGGTGGTGGATGCGGTGGTGGTGGTGGATGCGGTGGTGGTGGATGCGGTGGTGGTGGATGCGGTGGTGGTGGATGCGGTGGTGGTGGATGTGGTGGTGGTGGATGTAGTGGTGGTGGATGTGGTGGTGGATGTGGTGGTGGATGTGGTGGATGCGGTGGATGTGGTGGTGGACGTGGTGGTCGGTGTGGTGGTGGATTTTGTAGGTGCGGTGGATGTGGTGGTGGAGTGGTGGATGCAGTGGTGGTGGATGTGGTGGTGGTGGATGTGGTGGTGGTGGATGTGGTGGTGGTGGATGCAGTGGTGGTGGATGCAGTGTTGGTGGATGCAGTGGTGGTGGATGCAGTGGTGGTGGATGCAGTGGTGGTGGATGCAGTGGTGGTGGATGCAGTGGTGGTGGATGTGGTGGTGGATGCAGTGGTGGTGGATGTGATGGATGTGGTGGTGGTTGTGGTGGTGGTGGATGTGGCGGTGGTGGATGTGGCGGTGGTGGATGTCATGGTGGATGTCGAGGCGATGGTGGTGGTGGATGTGGTGGATGTGGTGGATGTGGATGTGGTGGTGGTGGATGTGGTGGTGGTGGATGTGGTGGTGGTTGCGGTGGTGGTGGAAGTGGTGGTGGATGTGTTGGATGTGGTGGTGGGTGTGGTGGATGTGGTGGTGGTGGATGCGGTGGTGGTGGTGGATGCGGTGGTGGTGGATGTGGTGGATGTGGTGGTGGATGTCGTGGTGGACGTGGTGGTCTGTGTGGTGGTGGATGTGGTAGGTGTGGTGGTGGATGCAGTGGTGGTGGATGCAGTGGTGGTGCATGTGGTGGATGTGGTGGTGGTGGATGTGGTGGTGGTGGATGTGGTGGTGGTGGTGGATGTGGTGGATGTGGTGGTGGATGTGGCGGTGGATGTCATGGTGGATGTCGAGGCGATGGTGGATGTGGTAGTGGATGTGGTAGTGGATGTGGTGGTGGATGCGGTGGATGTGGTGGATGTGGTGGATGTGGTGGTGGATGCGGTGGTGGTGGAAGTGGTGGTGGATGTGTTGGATGTGGTGGTGGATGTGGTGGTGGTGGATGTGGTGGATGTGGTGGATAGTGTGCCGCCAAACTATCATGTTTCTACTCCTGCCAGCGTATCCATATATGTAACACAAGTGGAAACACACCAAAAAGCAGCCATGCCTATTAGCTTTGTCAATAGTTGTTCCTACATAAAGATTTAACAAAAAAATAAAGCTTTGCTATATAAAAAAAATACGCTTTTGTTCGTATGTGCTAATTTGTAGCAGAAGACAAACGATTGCGGCTTTCAGGGAGCAGAATTGTGTCACAGCCCTGGCTCACCATTCTGTAATTATGGACAACCTTGTGATCACTGTGGCTACGGTGCAATACGTGAGGGCAAAGTTAGCGCTATATACAATTGTCCACAAAATAAATACAAATTAAAACCTAGAACTGCTGCAAAGGTAAAATCGACTTTTCCCATTTAAGATGATGGAAAAAACAAAGAACATTATCGGCACCCGTCGCAGCAAAGTGTAGCGCTCATAATGTGTAAACATGTACAAGATAAATGAATGCCACTTTGGAAAATTACGCATTCCACTGCAAAAACATGTTTGTACCTGCAAAGGTGGAACTATAACCTATATTTGTGTTGGAGGGAAGAGCTAATAAAAACAAGGAGAAACACGAGAGACGGCCTGCGGCCGTCAAAGTGAAAGTACGGCCGGCGGAGGAGAAATGCGACACGACGGGCAGGGGAGGGGGCGGAGCGGGGAGAGCGGCATGAGGGTGTGAAGCAGCAGGGGCCTGAGATGCGGCCGCATCAATGGTTGCCACAGCACAAATGTTTAGAAAAAAAAACGAAGGCTTAGCTATACAAATAGTAAACATGGTTTACTTCTTATGGGCAACATTGTAGCATAAGGCAAAAGGTGACGACTTTGGAGTTTACAGGAAAGAAGTTCGAATCATAGCGCAAGTTCACAAAGAAACATAAAGGTCGGGTTTCTGTAATCTAACTTGTGGCCATGTAAAACGGTGCAATACGTGAGGGCAAAGTTAGCGCTATATACAATTGTCCACAAAATAAATACAAATGAAAACCTAGAACTGCTGCAAAGGTAAAATCGACTTTTCCCATTTAAGATGATGGAAAAAACAAAGAACATTATCGGCACCCGTCGCAGCAAAGTGTAGCGCTCATAATGTGTAAACATGTACAAGATAAATGAATGCCACTTTGGAAACACGAGAGACGGCCTTGAAAGTACGGCCGGCGGAGGAGAAATGCGACACGACGGGCAGGGGAGGGGGCGGAGCGGGGAGAGCGGCATGAGGGTGTGAAGCAGCAGGGGCCTGAGATGCGGCCGCCTTTGATGTGATAATGCGAGGCAAGCAGCTGGTGGCATTGTGCACGCGCTTTCACATGCACTGCAAGAAATCGTCTGGGAATCGCCTGATCTCGGTAAGCTTTGTTTAAGCCCCCATAGTCTCGCTCTGCTCAATGCGCATGCGCATTGACAGGCGAGACCTAAAAACGAAAGTAAAAAATCGATTGAAAACATAAATGCTTAATACCATCAATATTCAATTATAGATATTTTTCGGTGCGACTCGCTATGACACAATATCTACAATCCGAAACTGTACACCTGATTATTTTTGGGGCGCAAAATGATATTTGTGGGAGTGCGTGGAGGGTTCATGTAACAAAAAACTTCACTTTTCTGGTAAATATCTCTCATCAAATTTCTCTAATGAAATAACCGCTTGAGCAAAATGATCACCTTTTAATTTGATTTACAGTGTCCATTGGTCAAAATACCTTTTGAACACTGTACAGCACAACAGGTGAAAAGGTAGCAAAAGATTGTTTACTGGAAGGTAATCTTGCTAACATTAATACCGTTAACACAAACATGGCCTATGTAAGAAATTCAAATTATTGAAGGCGTGGCGAGGGGCAGTCAATTGCAGTGTGCTGAACCATTCAACTATTTTGTTTTCCAAGCTGTTCCAATCCTGAGCGAGAGTTCTGTGGTGAAAACGTGTGCCAACTGCTGTGCCCCTTCTGAGGCTGGTCAGCCCGTGTCCCCAGCTGTCGTGCCGAAGAACAGGTGCCGGACTACAATAGTCCGGCGCTTTCATCCCATCCGCTGCGACAGGAAGCGCCGGAGCCGTCTCTTCTTACAGGGCACGGGCATTCTGGGATCCCACACGTCCCTTGCAGAGCGGAGGCGAGCAGAGGCCCCATGACTTCAGCACAAATGCCGCCACTGCCGTTTCTCCTCGCCTTCTTCTTGTGTTGCGCAGGTAAGAGTTCGGTGTTTTGAAATGCTGGTTATTAGTTACATTGCTTTGGGCTAAAGTATTCCACCTAAAATTGCTTTGCGGCATAGCGAGAAACGGAAATGACGTTTTTATTTTTTTTCCACTTGTGTGGCATCTATAACTGTTTCTACAAAGTGAGAACATACATCAGTTAATATTAAAGTAAATCGTAACGTACATCCTAAAAATAAGTTCATTACAGTGCTGGGGCATCTACCTTGATGGACAGCAACAGGTGTCCTGCTACTTGAATCTGTTATTTATAGTGTGTGCTAAATAACTATGTAAAAGACGGGATGTTTTTCAATAGTAAACAGCAATACACCAAAAACATATTTTGGACAACGGAGATTCGTTTTATCTTTTCCAAAAGTATTCACCGTGGTTGCGAAATCCAATGTGACTTTGGAAACTGACCAGGGGGCGCAGCTCAGAGATTGAAATATTACACCACATACCACAGGCCTGAACTTCCGTCCTGCACAAGTGGGGGATGCTTGGGATTCTGCTAGACTGTAATAGGAGTCTCTTGAGTGGTAACGCAAGTTAAACCACTGAGTGCGCGGAGCTGGGCTCATTCTGCAAAATATTGTATTTAGCAAAAATACAATTCTATTATTGCAGGGGTAAAGTAAAAACTTACAGCCAATATTGTTGTCAACATGTAACATTCTAGTTCGACCCTCTCAATCGGAATTGGACAGCTGTGGGTATGATTTATAGACACAAGGCTAGTTTCAAGGAAGGTGGCACTGATTAAAAAGATAGGTGAACGTGAGAAGAGGGGCTCCAAGGGAAAATGATTCTAGAGGATCTGTGAGTGGAGAGAAGTGGCGAGTGGAGTGGTACTTTGGTGTGGTGATTTCCTTTATGAAGAAAAGTCTCCTCATTTGCTTGCTTTAGAGGAGAAGGGAGGTTGATTTTAAGTCTGGACTGTGGTCTTGTTCCAGATCTCCTTGGCATAGCAGGAGAAGGCCTCCTGTCTGTTTTTGTCTTCTTGCATTGATTGATTTCAGTCTTGCAATGTTGTGGCTCCAGGATCTGAAGGTGCTACAGGAGAGTTTGATCTTGAAGACCACCTCAAGCGGGGCTTCTGGAAGCAGTTCTTTGTGAGCTAGGCAGCATGTCTTGAATGTGGTGGAGGCTGGTCAAGGAAAGCTAATGGAGAGTGGAAGTGTTCCCGTCAAACGTCCAGGTTCACATGGTCAGCCAGGCTGCTACAAGATGATGCTATTCAGAGGGGCAATGTCTGATCCCAGTAATTCTTTTGACCCACTGCAATTGTTAACAGTGGTTAGCACTCTCTTCTGGGGTGTTACCCAAAGTTAATGGTCTGCTCCTTATTTATGAGTTCAAGGCGAAAACAAGGGTATGTATAGACTGAAAAGAAAATGCATTTTTATAGCACACAGAGGTACACATGGTCTAAAAAAGACGTGTTTCCGTATTGTGGACAAGTATTCTTGTTAAGGACAGTAACCCTCGCCCATCCTTAGGTGGCATGCTTCATCATTGGGTCCCTTCTCACACCAGGAGCAAAGGTATCGGATGTGGGCTACAACTCACATGGTCAGGAGGAGCTCCTGAGGTGTTTTATGTTAATGAGGGCCCTAAGAGAGATGATGGCATGGGCGAGGAGTGCAGGTTGTGTGATTAATGGATTAAAACTACCTGTTGGCAGGCTGAATCAGAATTATTTTATAAGGTGCTCCCAAGAGATAGCTTAAAAAATAAGAGGTGAGTGAAACTTCAGCCCCTTGAGACAGGGGTCAACATGCTTCTGTCTGGGTCCTGACCTTACAAGGACATTATAGGTATTCTTCAGGACCATAATTATGTGTTGTCACTCTGCTGAATATTGATGATGAAGTATATAAAGGTGTAATTAGATTGATGCTGACAGTGACCCACAGAAATTGTAGGAGGAGTTCACTGGCATCATCAAAAACAATAGTACTCAGACACATAATTAAAAAAGCAAGTTTCCAAAGTCATGCACACTCGTGCATTTGAAATATGGGGTAGTGTATTAGTATAGAGTGCAATGGCATACAGTGGAGTGGCGTAAAGTGTAGTGAGGGAGAGTGGAGTGGCACAGAGTCAAATAGCATAGAGGTGAGTGACTTAGAGTGTACTTGCGTACAGTGGAATAGGCTCTACTGGAGTGGTGTAGAGTGGAGTGGGGTATATTGTAGTGGAGTAGAGTGAAGTGACGTACAGTGCAGTGGAGTAGAGTGGAATACCAAACAGTGGAGTTTTGTAGAGTGTAGTGGCATTGAGTAGAGTGGTGAACAGTAGAATAGTGTACAGTGGAGTGGCGTAAAATGGAGTGTGGTACAATGTAATAGCATACAGTGAAATAGCATAGAGCGCAGTGGCATAGAGTAGAGTGGTGTACATTGGAGTGAGATATATTATAGTGGCATATAGTAGAATAGTGTCAAGTGGAGTGGTATAGAGTGGCATAGACTATTGTGGAATGGCTTAAAGTGAAGTGGTGCAAAGTGGAATAGCGTATATTGGAGTGGCGTACAGTGGAGCGGCGTAGAGTGGAATAGTGTATAGTGGAGTGGCGTACAGTAGCTGAACAGATTTACATGAAATTTGGCAGAATTACACATTATGGACCGCAGATGATCCTTTTGGGTACTACAGGTGACTAGGGTAAGTCTTTTTTAAGTTATAAGGCATTTTAACTAAATGATATCTGTTGTCGCAGTATTTAATGTCACCGCTGTACATAGCAATGACAAGCCATTAGGTGATTGGATAATGACTGCATTTACAAATATTATAGTTCAGCCATGTTGTATTTATGTACAGTTTAGCTGTCTACTGCATTTCGCCTTCAGATCTAGGTAAGTAGTTGGGTCTAATTTATGAGGTTTTGTCGTAGAGCAGCACAGCAGGCCTTCCTGCTGAGCTGCCCTACGGCAGACGAAAAGGGCAGGAATGCGCCATATCTATCAAATACGGTGCATTCCTGTCCTTTTCCCCTGCAGCGGCGCACAATGGGCTGCCGTGCACCAATGCAGGCACAATTGCACCATGGTGCGAGGATGCCTGCATTGCAGGGATGATTATTTTTGTGCAGGAAGGGAAACCTTCCGGCACAAAAACAATCACAAGGGTCTTTTTCCGCTTTCTATGTGTGCTGCAGAAGAGAAAAAGAGAAAAAGGCGAAATAAAGATATTTCTCCTCGTTGTGCCTCTCTTACGCCTCCCATGAGGAGGCGTAAGTTTTTGTGCTGCCTCAGAGTTATGATTTCTCATACATCTGGAGCAGTGTCAAAAAGCCATGGATGTTGCTCAGAACACCCCCAGCAACACCCATTGCACCCCCTTTTATCGCAGAAAACTGCGTTAAAGGGTGACGATCTTTACGAGGCAGCACTAAGCCAAAATTAGTGGCTTAGTGCTGCACCACGGAATGTCACAAAAAGATATGTTCAGGCGGCACAAGGGGCCTCGTAAATGAGGCCCTCGATTTGCGATTTTTTTCTACCTATTAGCACTTCAGTAAAGTGGTAATAGGTAGGGAAACATATTGATATGTTTCTGTGTATTAAAAAAAAAATAGTGAAGTACTGCAGTATTATCTAGAGAGGACCGCAGCACCAAAACGTATATATATATTTTTTTAATTGAAAAATCGCTGTAATACATTATGAGCCACATGAACAAAATTCTAGAATAGCAATTCCTAATGTAAGAAAACATACATCTTTGAAATAGCGATTCCTAGTGGGTCGCATTTGACCTACCTCATGTATATTAATGAGGTAGGTCACAGTGTGCTACCCATCAGGAATCGCAGCCATCACAGGAATGGTGACTTGCTGGAATTAGCAAACAACCATGTCTGTGATTGGTTTTTAATAAAGCAATCTTAAAAAAAATGTAGTCTGTTTTCCTTAAAGGATGCGTTTAAAAAAAGAAAAAAAAATGAAACTTTGAAGTTTCTTTTTTTGGAGTAGGCCATGGTCAGTGAGACCACTGACTGCTCTTAAACAGGCATTAGAAATGCAGTAGGTGTCACATTTATTTTGAATTTTATGAGTTAGAGCTATTGGTATAGCTCAACAGCTACCGGACAGAAAGTGCCACTTTGCAGGTGCCGAATAGAGCATTGCTCCGTGAAGCGGCCTGAAAGCCTAAAACGATGCTGATAGTCTACAAAATAAAAAGGAAGATCAGGATGACCAGAAGGAACCGCGGACGTATTGGGATGGCTAACGCAAGCAAACAATGAGTGAAATCGACTGGGTGGGACCCAAGCACGCAATGGCAGGAGAATCAGACACAGTGCACCAATAAAAAACATGTATTTCTAAATGGCACAACAGCGAACAAATGGCAATTCATGGGCATGGCAAAATCAGATAGAGGAGATAACAAAAGGTCTTGCAGACAGCACATGCGTGCTGCCTAGGCTCGACCTAAAAATATATATTTTCTATTCTTTAAGAGGAAGGGGTCCCTTTTTAACCCCCTTCCTAATTGCGAATGGGTTACCACCCCCTTCAAGGAGTCAGTAAAATATGAATGTTTTGCAACCGTAATTCAGTCGCAAAACATTCATAAATCCCATTAAGATCTGGTATTTGGAAGGGTGGCTATTGACATGCCCCTAATTTTGATTCTGTAACGTTTCACAAGATCGCAATTTGTACATGTCTAAAACGTTTTCGCAGTCGGAAATGGCCGACCACACAAATGGTTTGTACATTTTCCCCCAAAGTTCACAAATTTAGTGTACTACAGTATATTTTCTATTTTTGACATATTTTTTAATTTTTCTATTTATGTCATTTATGAAGCGCCTGAATCACCCCAAATGGGGTATCTCCGCGCTAAGGACAACTGTTATTATGAGGAGCAAAGTTAGAAAAGTAGCGTTTTGAGCTTCTTTCTGAAACCTAAATAATTACTGGTGAGACGAATCTCAAGAGGTAATTGAATCCACAGTTTGGGAGCCCGGTAGGAGAAAGATTTTCCTCCCAACCTGGCTTGCCTTATGCAAGGAATGATAAGCGAGGCGGTATGTATTTCACTAGCTTATCCGCTAGATAGACAGGACCCATCTCGTTCATGCCCTTGAAAACAATAAAACAGATTTTAAAATGTATTCTTTTGCGGATAGGCAGCCAGTGAAGTTTCCGCAGCAGGGGAAGTGAGGAGGCCCGATAAGGAGCGCTAGTTACCAGGCGAGCAGCTGTATTCTAGACCACCTGAAGACCTTGCAAGGCTGATTCCTCAGCGGAAATCAGCAAAGCATTGCTGAAATCCAAACGGCTAAGCACCAAAGCATGAACCAGGGTTTTACGTGTAGATGCGGGTAAGAAGTGAAAAACCTTATGGAGGAGGCTAAGGGCTTGAAAGCAAGCTCTTTTTGTTGCAGCTATGTGCTCATCCATGTTTAGATCTTTGTCCATTAGCACCCCTAGGTTTTTATCAACTGTCTTTGGAAGAGGCGCTGACCCTAAATCATCTGGCCACCAACTAGGGGACCAGCTGGTTATCGCATCCTTGAAGAGTATTACTTCTGTCTTTCCAGCATTCTACTTCAAGAAGTTACTGCTCATCCAAGATGTTATGGCTCTCATACCTTCCTTAAACATGCCGGGAGTATCGTTCTTGTAAGATAGAATTAGTTGTGTGGCATCCGCGTAGGAGGTCGGGATAAACCCGATCTTCATGAGCAATGCTGAAAGGGGGCCGACATACACATTAAACAATGATGGGCTCAGACAGGACCCCTGCGGTACCCCTCTGGTAACTGGGGTGGTCTTGGAGTAAAAGGTCCAAGATTCACTGTTTGGGTCCTGTCTTTAAGGAAGTCCTTAATGCACAAAAAGTCTACAGGGTAGTATGGTAATACCTACAAATTACCACACTACTTAAAAAAATGTGCAGTTCTCCCTAGACTGCTATAAAATATGTAGAAAATTATAAATACACTTCTCTACCTATTACAACCTAATTATAGAGATAATAGGTAGTGAACAACAATAAAACCTAATACTTGCCTATATCCAACTCCTTATTCCAGAACTCAGCAAAATGCAGACCGTAGAACGCACCAAAACTGTGATAAAAACTATATAGCTGCCTTTTACCTTTGGTAATAACAGCCATTAGCCAATGACATACTGAATCCTTATCCTCATGTACAGCGGTATACGCCGCACAGTATATAATTAGGTTTTTAAAACTTATATATTTAACACTAGTTACACTATTTACACATACTACCAAAAATTACCATTTACCTCTCATAGTGTATATTCCAGCCACATTACATCTACATCCGTTCACACACTTTCATGCTACATCCGTTTCGGTTTACACACTTTTACACTCTACATCACTCCACTATGTCACTCCAGTATATGCCACTACACTCTACACATTTTATACCACTTATACCACTCCTGTAGCTTCGAGGTGCTTCCAGCTCTTTAGTCACTTGTAGCATTGAGGGCACGGAAGTGAAGCTGTTTGATTGCTTTGTGTCGGACTGTGTGGAGCTCAGTAATGGAGTGCACAGCTTAGTGCCCAGCAATGCTAATGATGTTGTGTTATAGCCTATTTATAAAGTGCTTATTCCAATCTAAGGCCACTTACATTTTCTGGCAACCAGTTGAAACCAGGATGGTATGTAAACAGAAACACTTCACTATTGTGTAATGACATTTGAATTTGTAGCATGCCATGCATTACACCAAGGTGCTTCAGTGAGGGAGGTTTACAGGGAGAATGGTATGGTATATACATAGGTGTTAATATGTTACTGTTTATTCTCTGCCTAGCTGTTCCATGCCTCTATACCATTTCTTCATGGCCCTGCTCTTTGTGTCACGCAGCTAGAAAGTGTACACTTACTCGATCAATGAAAAACATATATAACAATTACATATACGGTACCACTAAATACTAAATTGCCAGCACTTCCATGTACGTTAAAAATGCTACATGCAAAATCGTGTGAAAAGACTATTTTACTGAGCTATATGGTACCTAAAATGTCAAAAACCTATTTTTTTATGCCTTGATTTCTGAACTAGTTTAGAACATATTGTCTGCCTACACAATCCATTATCAAACCAAGTCATTAGAAGACAAAAGTGATGTGATCGTATTTCCCACCAAGGATGGCACGTCGCATGTGCGGTTACTGATACAGCTGCCTACCTTTTTAAAAACAAGAATAAATCATCTTGGAACTAGTACATACCTTGGCATACACCTTGATTAATGTGAAAAGATTCAGTTAACTTCCCATTGGGGCCTCAGAAATAGTTCAAAATATCCATATCACCTCCACGCCTTCTGATACAAAGAAATTATAGTGTTGGGTTCATACACCTCCCAAAAAAGTCAATTTTAGCCTTCTTCTATTGTTCGCTACTTGGGTTCCAACAGGTTTATCATTTCTTTGAGCATTCTCGCATCCGGAAGGACAGGTCATAGTTTACAGAGATGAAATGAGTGGCTTGTGATCACTCCCTTCCCTGGATCTGCGACAGTAATTTATGAGATCAGATTGTTTTATAAATATATAATCTATGCAGATTCTTCCCCTTCCAGAAACAAACAATGGTTTAGGTGGGTAATCTGGCTTTCACCTCCCATCGGGGTTCTCAGACCATGAAGAATGGTCAACAAATCCACCTGTCAAGCGTCTCTCGAAGTATGGTGTATAAGGCGGTACTTGGTTTGAAGGATAACTTATATAAAATCCTCTTCCTCTGTAGAATCTGGTAAACAGTGTGTCGGTTCAAAGATGGTGTTAAAGTACAGGCTGGTGGAGGAGGATCTGAGGTCTATCGTAATAGCAATAGAGTAACTAATAATTCAAGTTTGGGGAATCACAAGTTGGCTCTTTCTGAGATGAGACCCCAACTGTAAACAATAAATTATTTATAATTATGGCCATAGGCAAATCATAAATCCACCTGCTGCAAATCCCCCGAGTGTGCTATGGTAGATTTTATAGTACAATTTAGTGTCACATTCACCCAAATTGTCAGACTCTCAAAGGATCTACCTTTCTGTGACACTATTACTGGTAGGCTCAGGTTCTGTATCTCTGTAAAAAAAATAGGTTCTACTTACTAGGCTTCTTGAAAAATACTACCTCGATATGTACTCACACTATGCATGGTCCAGTCGTTACCAGAGCAAGTCTGCGATGTTCCAGGACAGTATATTTAACCCACTCTTTCAGTAACTGACCATTTACCACTGGTCTACTTGAGATACCACCATCTACTCCTTCAATCGTTAAAATGCATGCTCCGGTGATAATGCTATTAAATGTCTGCTGTGAATCGGCTTCAAAACGTCCTACTCCCTGTTAGTAACAGTGCAAAGAGTGCACAGGTCTTTCTATTCATACTAATTGTTTCCCTGAATATTTAAATTTTAGATGTTTTGTGGCCAATTCCCAAAGGCACGAAGAGCACATGTAATAGTATTTCAGTTCTACTTTTTTCCATACTCTTTCAGCCCTTTGAGAACTCGCCCAAAACATCAAATTCCCTATTCATAACAGTGCAAAGACTGCTTAGTCCTTTTCATTTGTACTAATTGTATATGACTATTCCCCAGCTATACCCATTTCATTCTAATTTAAAAGTTTTGGGGCGAATTCACAAAGGCCTGTAGGAGTACGTAAAGAAGTGCTACAGGGGTACTCTTAAAATACTCTCGGTATACAGTCAAAATATCGAGTTTTTATTATCGATTTGCATTAATATCGATTAAAAATATAGAATGGACACAATATCGACTGGACAGAATATAGACTACAAAAATATCGAATAGGATATAATATCGAATTAAAAATATAGAATGGACATAATATCGAATGGACAGAATATAGACAACAAAAATATAGAAAGGACAGAATATAGACTTCAAAAATATCGAATTTGAGGTAAGTAAGTTAATATCAATTTTTAAAGTGTTTTTTATGTTAGTATATGTTTGAAAAGTGTATATTTATTTTATTATTTATATTAATTATTTTTATGGTATTTAATTTTTGCGTAATATAATTCTGTAGCGGGTTGTGGGTTTATAGGGGAATAGGGTGGGAAGTAATTTAAATATAATTAATTAAATATGTTAATTTATTTATTGGTATTTATTTTGAATTAATTGTTAATTAATTATTAATTGGTAATTAATTAAAATATAATTGGTAATTGATTTTAATTAATAGATTAATTGATAAATATGTTAATTTTAGTAATTTATTTTCTGTAGCGAGTTGTGGGTTTATAGGGGTATAGGGTGGGAAGTTATTTAATTATAAATAATTAAATATGTTAATTTATTTAATTGTATTTATTTTGAATTAATTGGTAATTAATTATTAATTGGTAATTAATTAAAATATAATGGGTAATTAATTTTAATTAATTTATTAATTGATAATTATGTTAATTTTATTAATTTAGTTTCTGTAGTGGGTTGTGGGTTTATTGGGGAATAGGGTGGGGAGTAATTTAATTGTAAGTAATTCTATTTTTAAATTCTTTTTTTTTAATCTAATTTTTAATTATTTTTTAATTGTTAATTAATTTATTGTTAATTTGGTTAATAATTTGTATTAGTAGGTAATTATTTTTATTAATTACATTTTTTTAATTGATTAATTAATATATTATATAAAAGTGTTAATTATTTTAATTAATTTGTAATTGGTATTAATATTTACTTTATTTTTATTTATATATGAAGTATTTACTCTCCCTACTGTTGCATTCACTGGAGTGGGAATAGTAATTTTTACCCTCCTGCTATCCAACGCTTTCCCTACTGTTGCACTCACTGGAGTGGGAATAGTAATTTTTACCCCTACACTATCCTACGCTTTCCCTACTGTTGCACTCTCTGGAGTGGGAATAGTAATTTTTACCTCTACGCTATCCAACGCTTTCCCTACTGTAGCACTCTCTGGAGTGGGAATAGTAATTTTTACCTTCCCGGTATCCAATGCTTTCCCTACTGTTGCACTCACTGGAGTGGGAATAGTAAATGTTATGCCTACGCTATCCAACGCTTTCCCTACTGTTGCACTCTCTGGATTGGGAATAGTAATTTTTACCCCTACGCTATGCAACGCTTTCCCTACTGTTGCACTCTCTGGAGTTGGAATAGTAATTTTTACACTCCCGCTATCCAACGCTTTCCCTACTGTTGCACTCATTGGAGTGGGAATAGTAATTTTTACCCCTATGCTATCCAACGCTTTCCCTACTGTTGCACTCACTGGAGTGGGAATAGTAATTTTTACCCCTACGCTATCCAACGCTTTCCCTACTGTCGCACTCTCTGGAGTGGGAATAGTAATTTTTACCCTCCCGCTATCCAACGCTTTCCCTACTGTTGCACTCTCTGGAGTGGGAATAGTAATTTTTACCTCTATGTTATCCAACACTTTCCCTACTGTTGCACTCTTTGGAGTGGGAATAGTAATTTTTACCTTCCCGGTATCCAATGCTTTCCCTACTGTTGCACTCACTGGAGTGGGAATAGTAAATGTTATGCCTACGCTATCCAACGTTTTCCCTACTGTTGCACTCACTGGAGTTGGAATAGTAATTTTTACCCCTCGCTATCCAACGCTTTCCCTACTGTTGCACTTTCTGGAGTGGGAATAGTAATTTTTACACTCCCGCTATCCAACGCTTTCCCTACTGTTGCACTCACTGGAGTGGTAATAGTAATTTTTACTGCTATGCTATTCAATGTTTTTTCTACTGTTGCACTCACTTGAGTGGTAATAGTAAATTTAACCCTCTCGCTATCCTATGGTAAATATATTGTATATTTTTTATTAATACTATATATATACATATATATATATATATATGTATGAGTTCAAGTAAAAGATCCTGCACCTCCAACTTGTGGCGAACAAAGACCAGCGATTCCCAAAGTAAGGCAGGAAGATTTTATTTCACCAAAGTTCAAACAGCAGCAGCAGACTGACGCGTTTCGGGCGGATGCCCTTGCTCACAGTTGATATATATGTATATGTATAAATATATAAATATATATATATATATATATATATATATATATATATATATATATATATGAAACGAAGGATCCCAACCGCCTCTGGCAGCGGTTTAAGCAGGCGCAGACCTCCTCTCCAGATAATTAGATGTTTAGATGTTAAATCACCAGACAAGCCATCACACTAATCAAAGTGCCAGCAGTGCATATTTTTTTTGCAAAAGTGTTAGAGCAAGTGCCCTCCCTGACGCGTTTTGCTCCGCGGACGGAGCTTGATCACATGACGCGTCAGGAGTAGGCGGTGCAATAAATGGTGATTAAAAGCCCAAGCGCCTAAAGAAACAGGATGCAAGGGTCACAACAAAGCAAACAAGCAGTAGTTAAACAATAAATGCTCAAATACTTGAAATGTATAAACATAGAGACACAGTAAAAGCATAGTGCTAGAATATACAAAAGGGGGAAGGCCAGATGTCAAAAATACAAACAAACCAATGTAAATTGAATCCATTATAGTAAATTAGTTTGCCGTGACATCAACATCCAATGATTTATGTAATGAAACCACAACAAATGTATTCTATGTATACTCTCCCGTAATTTCATGAATGAGAATATAACATGGAAAAAATGTATCCATTGCAAGTGCAAAATGTGGTTAAAAAACCAAGTACATATGCCTAAACAGAAAAGTTTTTTTGTATAAACCCATGTCTCAAAGTGCTTGAATGCTAAAGTGCAAATGCTTTCAAAAAACCTCATATTCAGATGTTAGATACATGGAATATTTTTAGGCGATAGAGAACTCATCTGAGAACCTGCAGACAAAGTATATATGGCACAGAACAACAGCAAGTGCTCATCACACATATATAAACATGTCATAATCAGACATATAGAAAAAATACAGCATAGGGGAAGATACATCACTAACCATGGTTAAGAAAAGGAACACATACTACAGAAAATGATGTAATTCATCAAAAGCATTTAACCCATTGGGAGATCTGGTATCAAGCAATAGAATAAAATATGCTTCTTTTTGGCGCAACAATTTCTCACGATCACCACCCCTGCCCGGATTAGCTACAGAACACAATAAAGTATATTTCAAATCTTTCAGTTTCTTATCGTGAACTGCTTTAAAGTGGCGAGCCACTGGATAATTCATATCAGAATTTACTATGGCTCGAATGTGTTGCAATATCCGTTGGTTGGCTTGCAACTTTGTGCTTCCAATGTAAGAGAGTGAGCATGTGCAGGTAATTTGGTAAACTACATAATCACTGCGACATGTAAGATGTTCTTTTATTGGAATAGCTCTCTCATTGAAGGCAGATATATAGTGCGTGCCGTTGACAGCAAAGGTGCAAGCACGGCATGAAGTACACCTATAGAAACCTGGTTTGTTGAGCCAAGTAGTTTTAGGTGGAAGCTCAGGTTGGGTTCTATCTAAAGAATCTTTCATAGAAGGAGCCCTCCTAAAGGTGATGGCCGGTAATCTAGGCAAAAATGGACCAAGAATCACATCCGTTAATACAATAGGCCACTCTGATCTGATGATCTTACTTATCTTAGAAGTTTGGGAGCAGTAGGTGGTGATAAAGCGAGTTGAGCCCTGGGTAGTGGAATCTGGGATAATTTTACTTTTTGAGGTTAAGAGTTCCTCACGAGGACGAGCAAGTGCTTTGGCAAGAGCCTGATCTAAAATAATGTTGTAGCCACGTCTGAGGAATCTTTCCCTAGATTCCGATAAACATTGGTTAGTGGTATCTGGGCTACTACAAATGCGTTTGATACGAATAAATTCTCCCAAAGGTATGCTATTTATAGTATGTGGGGGATGGGCACTGCGGGCGTGCAAGATGGAATTGCCCGCAGTGCTTTTCCTGTGAAGTTTTGTCTGAATGGTGTCATGATCAATATAAACCTGGACATCCAAAAATTCTGCAGAGTCTGCTGTAATATTGGCAGTAAATCTTAGGTTTCTGTTGTTTGTATTGATCTCATTAACAAACAAAGCTCCTTGTTCTTGAGAGCCCTTCCAGACGATAAAAATATCGTCGATAAACCGCCAATAATGAACAAGGTGAGGAAGCCAATGTGCGTGGGTAACACCAAGAACATGCCTCTCCCACCAGCCAACATGGAGACATGAATAACTGGGGGAGAAGCATGAACCCATGGCCACCCCGCGTTCCTGATGGTAAAAATCCTTGTCAAATTGGAAGTAGTTGTTAAAAAGGCATATGCGTATCATGTCAAGTAACATAAGGTTGTGATCTCTCATGGCTGCCTCTCTTGAATCTAAGAAGTATTGAACAGCTTCAAGACCCTGTAGATGGTTGATGCTGGTGTAAAGTGCCTCAATATCCATCACCAGGAAACAAAAATCAGGACACCAAGTGATTTGACTAATCTTAACCAAATAATCCGTGGTATCTTTAAGAAAAGAAGGGAGAGAAATCATATGGGGCTGAAGAAAAAAATCCACATATTTTGAAATATTTTCATTCATACTACCTTGGGCAGAAATAATAGGACGACCTGGGACAGGAACGGTGCATTTATGGATCTTGGGTAAAAGATAGAAAAGTGGGGTGATGGGATGTGATACATTAAGGAACTTAAATTCATCCTTGGTCAATAAGCCACGTCTATGCCAGAGATTGATGTCTTTTCTAGTTTTCTCATGGCTTTTCAACATCACAAACTTGGTAGTTTTAGTATAACAAAGGGGGTCGCTTAGTTGTCGGGCTGCCTCTGATATATAATCAGTTTTATTTATTTAATATATTTATAGAGCGCAAGCCTGTCACCCAGAGGGCATCCTGGCGCTTTGATCAGAGAACCATGCACTAGGCTAGAACAGTCGCACAACCATTACTTAGGAAAGAGGTGTGTCTTTAAGGCCTTTCTGAACGGGAGATAGTCCTTGTGACTCCTGAGAGTGAGCGGGAGTGAGTTCCATAACTTAGCCGCAGCCACCCTGAAGGAGCGGCCGCCCATCCTCACTCTTTGAAACCTAGGCACCACCAGAAGGTGAGCCGATGACGACCGCAAGAGCCGTGGGGCCGCATACCATGCAAACATTTTTTGCAGCGGGATAGGTCCCAGAAGGTGTACAGCTCTAAACACCAGACAAGCCGCTTTAAACTGGACCCGTAGATCTACCGGGAGCCAGTGCAGATCTCGTAGCGCAAGAGTGGAGGAACTAGACCTGGGTCGAGAAAGTGCCAATTTAGCGGCCATATTCTGCACCCTCTGAAGCTTCCCAATCAAGCTTTTTGGGGCCCCCAGGAGAAGTCCGTTGCAATAATCAAGCCGGCTTAATATAGTCCCACGGACTATTTCCGGCCTGGCCTGAGCAGGAAGAAGAGGCAAAACTCTGCGTAGCATACGAAGCAGCATCATACATGTTCCCGTGGTTTTGTTGACATGTAGGTCTAGTTGTAGATTAGGACCAAAAGTAACCCCAAGATTACGTGCTGACTCCGATGCCAGCACTGGTTCAGAAAAAGTGCTCGGCCAGAAATCCGCGGGTAGAGCCCGCGGGATACGGTCAGTAGAGCAGAGGAGCACCTCCGTCTTCGAGCTGTTGAATTGCAACGAGTTGGCTCGTAGCCAGTCCGCTGTAGCTGCCATACAGCGATGGAAGGTGCTCAGCGAGACCGCATTATTCCCTTCCAAGGAAAACACCAGCTGCGTGTCATCGGCATAATTAAATGCCGAGACCCCAAAAGATTTTATTAGCTGGACTAAAGGGCGGAGGTACAGGTTGAACAATATCGGGCTGATGGCCGAGCCCTGTGGGACCCCCTGTCCTATTTTCCTTGGCTCCGAGCTGAAAGGCGGGAGTGAAACCAGCTGTTGCCTGCCCTCAAGGTACGAAATCAGCCAGTCTCTAGCCCCCCCACTGATCCCGCACTCCTCCAACCTCCGGACCAGGGTCCGATGGCAGACCGTGTCGAACGCGGCCGACATGTCGAGCAGCACCAGAAAGGCTGCCCGACCACTGTCGACACGCGAACGCAGATTGTCCAACACGGTCACCAGTGCGGTCTCCGTCCCGTGTCCAGGTCGGAAGCCGAACTGGGCCTCGTCGAACTACCCGATGGTTTCCAGGAAGCCGGAGATAGAGCGAGTTACCCACTTTTCCAGGATCTTGATCGGAAAGGGAAGCAAGGAGATCGGCCTGTAGTTGGAAAGACAGGCCGGATCCAAAGTTGGCTTTTTTAGCAGAGGCGACACCACTGCTAACTTCCAGCTTTCTGGGACCGACGCCGACTCCAAGGATTGGAGGCAGATCGAAAACAGAGGCGGAAACAGTTCTTCATGAAAAGCCTTCCAAAACTTGGGGGGCAGCGGATCAAGCGGAGACCCCGATGACACCGAGTACGCAGTCTTACAGAATTCTTCAAAGGAAGGGAGGGGGAAAGAATTCAGCCGTGGTAGCCTGGGTGAAACGGTCGGGGCACCCGACCCGAGGGCCATGATAGCCATCTGGGGTCGACTGGGTGAGCTGCCCGGAGCTCCCAGATCAGAGACACCAGTGCTCGTCTGGGGTCGACTGGGCTGCTCCCCCGGAGCTCCCACACCAACCGGCTGGGGTCGACTGGGTGAGCTGCCCGGAGCTCCCAGATCAGCGACACCAGTGCGCGTCTGGGGTCGACTGGGCTGCTCCCCCAGAGCTCCCACACCGATCGGCTGGGGTCGACTGGGTGAACTATCCGGAGCTCCCAGATCAAGAGCACCAGTGGGCGTCTGGGGTCGACTGGGCTGCTCCCCCGGAGCTCCCACACCAGCTGGCTGTGGTCGACTGGGTATGTTACCCGGAGCTCCCATACCAACCGGCTGGGGTCGACTGGGTGAGCTACCCGGAGCTCCCAGCCCCCTGTCAACAAGACTGGCAGGGCAGGCCTCCGCAGATGCGGGATGTATTAGGCCCGCCAAGATCTTAGCGGTCTTCTCCTCGAAGGCCAAAGCCAACGAGTCGCACAGAGCCTGAGAGGCCCGCACGGAGTTAGCCGCACAGGCCGGGTGGGACAAGTCCTTGACAATTTTAAACAGGGCTTGGGATTTGTTAGGCGCCTGTAGCAGGGACGTTTGTATAAAGGTCGCCTTAGCCTGCTTGATCTGATCCTTATAACCTCTCAATGCGAGTCTGAATGAGACTTTGGCCAAGGGGGAGTACTCCCTTCTCCATGCTCTCTCTGCCCGTTTACAACTCAGTTTCAGGTGTTGTAACTCCACCGTGTACCAAGGAAAAGCCCGATTCACCCTCGCTCTTGCTTTTCGAAGAGGCACAATGTTATCGAGTGATTCGGTGATGGACCGGCAGAAGGAGGAGTAGCTATCTTCCACTGAGTCCCTCAAGCCAAAATTGGCAGGTATCAGAGGGGGCAAAGGAGCGAGACTGAGCAGACGGGACCAAGGTCGACCCACTTGCGAGAGTCCTACCCCTGCAGCCTCTGGGAAATTATCCCCTAGGCATAGGGAGAAGACCACAAGCGCGTGATCCGTCCAACATTGGACTAAGATGTCAGAAATCGCAGCCAAATGGGCGCCCGCAAAAATAAGGTCCAGCATGTGACCGCCCCTATGAGTCGCGGAACCAACCAATTGTTGCAGATGGATGTCGGCCAGGGCTTGGCAGAGTGACGTAAACGCACCATCTGAGGGACCCCCCTGCCATAGATTGAAGTCTCCCAAGACTAGCAGGTTGGAGTGAGTGTTTGAGAGGTCATATACCAAATCAAGGAACTCCGACAGAGAAGAGGCCGAACCCGGCGGCCTATAACATAGCACGCCGGATATCAGTGTTCTCTCTAGATTACTGAATGAAAAACCCATAAGCTCAAAGCCCGAGATGTCGCAGATTTTAAGCTGGGTAACGTCCAGCTGTTCACGGAAAATGATACTGATTCCGCCGCCACGGTTCAGTGGACGCGGAGTGTGAATAATTTTGAAACCCGGGGGACAGGCCAAGCCTAGTTCAACTAGGCAGTCCTCCCGAGTCCATGTTTCCGTCATAAACAGCACATCCAGTCCAGACGACTCGACCAAAAAGGCGATCTCCGTGTGGTGCTTGCAGAGCGACCGCACATTAAGCAGACCACATGCGAGTGACTGGGGCGGGGGTCGGGCTGTGGGTCTCCGCGTCGGGGGGTCGTAAGGTGGTCTCAGAGCCCGCAAGTCTGAGTGAGAGTAGGCCAGACGGGGAGCATGCAAATGGCCAGAGGTAGCGGTCCTAAGCGCGTCCGTTGCGCGAACGGGCGCAAACGGGCTTACCTCTGGCGCACCTCCGGCGCGTCTACGGCGCGTCCCCTGCGCGCCGTCACTGCGCGCCTGTCTGGCCGCCATCTTAAAAAGCCGGACCAACAGGTCACGTGGGTCCTGGCAGGGCGAGTGGCTCTCCCTCAGCAAGGATGGCGCTCCCTCAAGAGAAAGCTTCCCCCAATCCAAGATGGCGCTCTCCAATCGGCGCGAGGAGTCTACAATGCCCCCGAGTCCCTTCTACCCCACAAGTGTGGGTGTGCAAGCGTAATTAAGTGCAGGTAAGTTGCTCCCTCAATTCCCACTAAGCGGAAAACAAAGGAGAAAGAAATTACAGGCTCGCGCTCAGCGCAAATCACGAACAAAGTTAAAAGGTTAAAAGCAAGGTAGCTGTTATGTCTGCAGCGCGAGTGCAGCGCAAGTGCAGGGGCTAAGATCTAACAAGCGAGGAAGGAGGTGCTACTTAAGTAACCTCCGCCTCCTATGCGTGGGTCCTGGCAGGGCGAGTGGCTCTCCCTCAGCAAAGATGGCGCTCCCTCAAGAGAAAGCTTCCCCCTATCCAAGATGGCGCTCTCCAATCGGCGCGAGGAGTCTACAATGCCCCCGAGTCCCTTCTACCCCACAAGTGTGGGTGTGCAAGCGTAATTAAGTGCGGGTAAGTTGCTCCCTCAATTCCCACTAAGCGGAAAACAAAGGAGAAAGAAATTACAGGCTCGCGCTCAGCGCAAATCACGAACAAAGTTAAAAGGTTAAAAGCAAGGTAGCTGTTATGTCTGCAGCGCGAGTGCAGCGCAAGTGCAGGGGCTAAGATCTAACAAGCGAGGAAGGAGGTGCTACTTAAGTAACCTCCGCCTCCTATGCGTGGGTCCTGGCAGGGCGAGTGGCTCTCCCTCAGCAAAGATGGCGCTCCCTCAAGAGAAAGCTTCCCCCAATCCAAGATGGCGCTCTCCAATCGGCGCGAGGAGTCTACAATGCCCCCGAGTCCCTTCTACCCCACAAGTGTGGGTGTGCAAGCGTAATTAAGTGCGGGTAAGTTGCTCCCTCAATTCCCACTAAGCGGAAAACAAAGGAGAAAGAAATTACAGGCTCGCGCTCAGCGCAAATCACGAACAAAGTTAAAAGGTTAAAAGCAAGGTAGCTGTTATGTCTGCAGCGCGAGTTTTGGCCCATAGTACTGTGTTTCCCCCCTTGTCCGCACTTTTCACTACCACCTGATTATTACCCTGAATCTTTTTAACAAGTTTAGTATATTGCACATTGTTAAAATCACATTGTTTTTTCTTTCTCAGCACCGATTTATTAAGTGTCTTAAGTTCTGTAATAATCCTGTCACTGAACACATCCAGTGCGTCTTTGGGCATCAAAGGCAGAAATGTGGATTTGCCCCGAAAAGCAGTAGTTGGTGGTTGATTCACAGTAATAACTCGACTGACTGTAAGGTTGGTTTGCGAACTGTCTTCATTAGCTAAAGAAATCAAAGTTTGCAATCCTTGTAAATGTTTGACCTGTAGAGACTCCTCGTCTGATGTTGCCACTGCAATATTCGCACGTGTATTTGGATTTTCCGGATGTAACAAAAAATACTTTTGTAGTTTAATTTTTCTAATAAATTTGAATACATCGATACGTGCTTGAACATAAGAGAAGTCATTGGGCGGACAGTATGAAAGTCCCAAAGAGAGGAGTTGTTCCTCCGCCCTAGAAAGTGTCAAATCTGTCAAGTTAATTACTGTGTTATCATGTTCACTTGTTATTTGTTCCAATTCTTGCGAGTTCTGCCTCGCCCTCCACCACTTTTTGGCAATTCGTTTCCTACGGCGGCGTTTTTGACTGCCGCTTTGCCTGCTTGTGGAGGATTGTTCCGTGAGCGCAGAGAGTACCTCCGGTCCTCGCTGACAACATTTAATTCATCAACCACTGAAAACTTCGTAAGATCAATAGAACCTGCATCAGCATGTGGCAAACTGTCCTCGGTACAACTGAATGATGCTACTGATAGGTTGTCTTCATTTGTCACAGTAAAACTCGAAGGTGCCGCTTGATCAGTAGTCACACCCGTTTTCTGTTGGACGGACATGGCTTTGCGTTTATATGAGTCGTATTTACGTGAGAAGGTAAAAATACGCCCCGTCGCATAGTCCTCTTTGTCCCTTGCGGATTTATGAATTTTACGCTCTTGAATAGTTAGCTCCAACTTTGCGAGTCTTTGATCAATTTCTTTACGGGTGTTCGCTATTAGTTCAGTTTCACCAGTGGCTTATATATATATATATGTATGTATTAAAACATTTATTTATTTTTTATTTTTTTTTAATTTTTTATTTCAAAACATTCAAAAACAAAATAACAAACTTCACAAGGCATTAATACAGTGAAACATGGTCATGAGTACGTGCAGGCAGAGCTCCAACTGTACAGTACGTATAATGCATTCAATATTCGAGGGGGGGAAGGGGGCAGCAAGGAAACAATCAATAATACAGTCACTGATAAAAAACGGAATGTCAGTTAGGGGGACAAAGAGACATCGGAAGATGAGTCATGTGGGGGAGTACATACATTTCCACGATATGTGTTCCACTGTGACCAGATCCTGCCCCATTTCTTGGGTCTGCCCCGTGACAAATACACAGTTTTCTCCCGAAACATGCACCAATCCATGTTTTCTTTCCACTGCAGTACAGTAGGCGGCCTATGGGAGCCCAAGAGCTGCGCAATATCCCTCTTCGCAATCATATTACCAAGGGTCGCCCAATGAACCTGTGACGTGTTGTAATCGTTGGGTTCCCAGACATTCAAAAGACAAGGCCTGGCTTCAGGCAGCAGCGGCACACCAGTGACCCTTTCCATCACCACATGCACTCGGGACCAAAACTCAACCACCTCCGGACATTCCCACAGAATGTGGAGGAAGGTACCAGTCATACCGCAGCCACGCTTACACAACCCGTCTGAAGAATAGCCCATACGAACCAGACTCGGACCAGTAACATACACGCAATGGAGGATCTTAAGTTGGACGAATCTAAGGCGAGCAGGTATGGCAACCTCCTTAGGCTAGGACAGAGCCGATTGCCAGTCCTCATCGTCTAGTTCTAATCCGTCAGCAGTCCACAAAGCCCTGAGGCGCACAAACAGATCGGCCCTATTATTGATCAGCTTCTTGTAGATCAATGAAATTGTGCTGTCGGGCACATGGCCATCTAGGATACGGTCCTCAAGAGGGGAGGACTCAGGAATATCGGTACCCACAGCAAAAACTGACAATAGGGCATGGCGGACCTGAGCATATCTAAAGAATTCTGTGTCACCGAGCTCGTATTCCGCCTTTAGAACCTCAAAGGACTTAACGTTACCTTTAGACCAGAGGTCACCCACCTTGCTTATACCAATCATATCCCATTTATCAAAGCCTTTCGTTCTCCACAAATCACCCAAACCTTCAGACTCATACAAAGGGGTTGCGCGGGTAAGTCTATCACACCACCCCAATGCCGCATTCGCGTCATGCCACACCCGTACAGCAATTTTAGTGGGTCCGGCCAGTGTTCTATAGAGCCTCTTGGAATATAGCGCCCTGGTGAAATTACCCCCCGGCAGAAGATATTTATCCATTGCGAAAGCCGGGGCAGGACCGGGAGCATAAGTCGCGTGGTTGACCGCACTCAGCTGAGAAGCCCAGTAGTAGCGCCTGATGTCCGGGAGGGCAATGCCACCATCATACCACGGAAGCGTGAGTTTGGAGAAAACAATGCGCGCATGCCCGTCCCAGACCAGTCGTCTCTGTAGGCTCTCCACTTCACGAAAATAATCCGAAGGGACAGGGTCAAATGAGTTCTGAAGTGCGTACAAGAATCTGGGCAGCGACATCTTCTTAAAAAGAGCCGCACAACCTAGCGGTGACAGTGGCAACTTACACCATCGTGCAACATCAAGCTTCAGCCGTTGAAGAGGGGGCAACAGATTACGCTCATAGCGCACACTGGGGTTCAAGGACACATAAATCCCCAAGTACTTAAAGCCAGTCTCAGTTACTTGAATTGGAAATCTACGAGGCAATGGAGGGAGACCTCCTGCCAAAACGTAGACACAGGATTTAGTCAAATTGATAACGAAACCCGAGTTCTTTCCGAAGGAGGTCAGAACGTCGAAAAGTACATTCAGAGACTTCCGGGGGGAGGTAAGGTAGAGAAGGATATCGTCTGCGTATAGCGAGACATGACCCTCAAAATCAGGAGTCCACCGAATGCCCCTCATTGAAGGCTCCCAACGGAGCCATTCCGCTAATGGTTCTAGAGCGAGGGCAAAGAGCAGTGGAGACAGCGGGCAACCTTGGCGAGTGCCACGCCCAAGTGTAAAAACACCGGACACCTTCCTGTTAACCACCACCTGGGCCAAGGGCTTCTCGTAAAGGAGTTTCACCCAAGCGATGAACACCGGGCCAAATCCAAACTTCGAGAGGGCCGCCCAAAGGTAGGGCCACTCGATAGTATCGAAAGCCATGGTAGCGTCAAGGGAAGCCAAAATGGCCGATTCAGTGAGCGTCCCAGCCCTCGCGAGAACTCCATGGAGTCTACGAAGATTAAGGGCGGTGTTTCGGTGTGGGATGAAACCGGACTGGTCCGGTTGGATCAAGTCCCCGATCACCTTAATCAGACGATTAGCCAACAACTTAGCCAGAATTTTAGATTCCGCATTAAGTAAAGAAATGGGCCTGTACGACGCACAGCGATCACACGGCTTGCCCTCTTTATGGATGACTACGATGGTAGCAAGTCGCTGATCGGCGGGGAGGGAACCAGAATCCAAAGCCTCAAGGAACATCTCCCTTATGTAGAGCACCATTTTGTCAGGTCGCAGTTTGTACAATTCAATGGGCAAACCATTGGGGCCCATTGCCTTGCCAGAACGAAGGGAACGGATAGCAACCGCGACTTCATCCACCGTAAGAGGGGCCTCCATGAGGTCTCTATCAGCGTCAGAAAGACAGGGCAATGCAATGTCCCGTAACAACAGGTGGGAGTCCTCCTCATCTCTATCACAGACCGAGGCATACACTGTTTTAAAGTGGTCCACGAAACACTGAACGATCCCGACAGGGTCAATAACACACTCACCGTCAAGCCTCTCAATCACCGGGACAACGCGGTTCACTCTCTCTTTCTTGTCCAACCACGCAAGCAATTTACCGGCCTTGTCCCCCATATCATACAACCTGCCCTGCTGCTCTCTATTCATCACTTTCGCTGCATCAGTAACGAGAGCTCTGTAATCGGCTTGTTTCAAACTGAGGGAATGCAGCTTTGCGCGAGTCACTCCCGATTCAAGATCATTCTCTAGTACAGTTATTTCGGTTTCCAAGCATACAAGTTCCACATTGTTAGCCTTCTTGGCGGCAGCAATTAGCGACAGAGAGTGCCCACGAATAACCGTCTTAAAAGCTTCCCACAATGAAACAGAAGAAGAAACAGACCCCACATTTTCAGTAAAGTAATGGTCAATAGCTTTCACAAGTTCAGAGCGGGTTTTGGGAATGCGGAAGTACCAAGGATTAATAGGGGCAACTCTACCCTCACTGCCCACCCCGACCTCAAAACAAAGCCACAAAGGGGAATGATCAGAAATACCTCTAGGGAGATGACAAACTTCTCTAATGGAGGAGGATTGGGCCGAAGGCATCAAAAAATAATCTAGCCTGGAGAGACTGCCATGGGCCCCAGAATGTAAGGTGTGTTGCAACTGCGTAGGATGCATCAACCTCCAACTGTCTATCAGCCCAAAGGTTTCGAGCAAGTCACCCAGCCACATATGGGACCTAGCCAAATCCCTAGGGGGACAATGATCAGAAGTGCCAGAAACCACGGAATTAAAATCCCCGCCGAGGATCAGGAGGCCCTCAGGAAGCCCTAATATAACCCTGCCAAGATCGGCATAAGTTGAGGCCTGTCCATACCGAAAGTATGGACAGTGTCTTCCCCTCCCACCTACCAGTGAGCGCAGCATAGCGCCCCCTGTTGTCAAGCGTCACTTCATCGATTTCAAAAGGGAGAGAGAACCTGATGAGAATGCCCGCCCCCCTGGAGCCAGAAGTAAACCCAGAGTGAGCCACCAGCCGATATCCACGTCTATTCATGGCCTGACAAGCATTACCTATTAGATGCGTTTCCTGCAGAAGGACAATGTCAGGGGAATGGTGTCTAAGGAACTGTAACACAACCCCTCGCTTTATCCTGTCTCCCAACCCATTGACATTCCAGGACAGCAGTCTCAACTCGCCACCCCCATCCCCAAGAAAAGGGCAGAGCACCCCCCACACAAGACCCAACGACCAGAGCAAATGAAAAAAACAATGCGATGCCTTGTGAAGAGAAAAAGTCACACAAACACCCCCCCAGCACCTCCCAACTTAACCCCGTTACAACACCCCCCACCCTGCACCCCTGCGTACGACTCATAAGCCACCCCAACTTGCAGTGTGCCTGCCGCCCCGCCATAAAACTAATCTACACAAAGAACCCTGGAGGAGGAGGAGTCCCCATTCGCCCCCCGCCACCCTCGGGCCGATCTAAAATAAGAACAAGAAAACCAATGTCCAGACTCAGCTGAAATAGTTGGAAAGTTCAGACGCCAGGATCCACAGTGTCTCACTCCGGCGCACCACCGTCGGGGCCACCGGGGTGTCCGGATAAATCGTCTCTCTTGGGCAAAGAATAGAGCTAGTCACTAACATTGTCCGGGCGAAAAACGTGCGTTCCTCATACTCGATCCGAAGTCTGGTCGGAAACAACATGGCGTATTTGAGGCCCAAATCCCGAAGTCGTCTCTTTACTCCCTAAAACCCCAGCCTCTGCCGCTGAACAAGCGGGGTAAAGTCGGGATAGAAGGTCACGGTGGAATTTTCGAACTTCACAGGGCCTTTGTCCCGAGAGGCTTGAAGGATAGCATCTCTGTCCCGAAAGTGGAATAGTCTTGCAATAATGGGTCTCGGGGGGGCACCCAGCTTCGCCTTACCGCCTGGGACTCGATGTGCCCGTTCAACAGCAAAGAATTTGCTAAGTCCGGCGGGAGCGAGATAGTTCGTGACCAGGCCTTCCACGAGAAGGTCGGTCGCAGAGGTCTCGGGACTTTCAGGGACACCGATAAGGCGCACATTGTTACGACGGGCCCTATTTTCATAATCCTCGAGGCGACGGGCCATCACATCGTGAGAAGAACGCAAGTTACCGATCTTGGTCTGTGCGTCCGTGACATCCGTGATCAGACTGGAAGTCTTCAAATCCAGCGCCTTGACCCTCTCGTTAGTCTTCGCCAGATCTGCTCTAATCAGCGTGACATCAACTGCCACCGTGTCGATCTTAGAGGCAAGGGCCTCATACTGCTGTCCCATGGAGGCCTTCATACTGGTGATGGCACTCATGACGTCTTGCAGCGATACTTCTGAGGTCGCAGCAGAATCGGCCTTAGGGTCGTCAGGAGTGCGGCCAGCACCTCTGGGGGACCCCTTTAAATGAGAGTAATGGTCCATAATATTCGTCTGGGTGTGTCCCCCACGGAGAGGTGTCTTGGTCTTGCGTCTCTCAGAGTCAGGTCTGGCGGTCATATTAGAGAAGGGACCCCGAAGGGGCCCGCGCGACCTGGTGAAAATGGCCGGGTGTAGAAAGGCCAAAAAGACAGCAGAACCGGACCAAAGTAGCGTAGGTGCCAATAAAGCTGGAGACGAGGCACTCAACAGGGACAGCGCACAGCAGTGTAGTGACACCAGGCCAGCAAAAGGGTCGATCCGAGCGGCGCAGCAAGAGAGCTGAGCCGGGAGTAGAAAACGAAACAGAAAGTTACGCTGAGGTCGGCTGGGAGGGGACCCCTTCGGCTGTTGTTGTTAAACTACTCCTCGGCCTGCCAAGCAACGGAGACCCCGGATCGGCTCGGGGTGGGCCGCAGAAGTTCCAGACGGTGTAGAAGTGGATCCCAACGTCCGATTTCAGTTCTTCAAAGAATATTGAGATCAGCGAGAGTTTGTCAACAAAAGTCCATCTTCAGAATCAGAATGTAGTCAGGATATTTGCGAAGGGGGTCGCAGGTCCGGGGAGCTCTGTGCTCACGCGACCATCTTGGATGCCCGCGAAATTCCTCCTCATTTATTTTTATTTATATTAATTATTTATTAATTTTAATGTTGTTTAAGTATTTTAAGTATGTTTAAGTTAGTTATATGTATTATTTCATTAATTTAAAATTACTTTTAACTATTTAAAAAATTCGATATTTTGACTATCTATATTTTTGTAGGTCTATATTTTTGATTCGATATTTTTGTACTTACCTGTTTGAAGATAGGAAGTCGATATTTTGGCATTCTATATTTTTTACTCGATATTTTTGTAGGTCTATATTTTTGCCATTGTTTCAGTGATCCAATACTCTCACATGTCTTTTTCAATAGGACTCTATGTGTGTACTCGGTAAGAAGCCGATGTAACGGTTCATAACCATTACAAACAGCATTGAAAAAGTTGTTTCCTCAGTCCAGTTTTGTAACTTTGAACATGATGGTAAGACGAGGGTGGACTAGAGCACTGACTATCACATATGTTGCTGAGGCAACCTGTGCGACGTCTAAATTGCTTCTTGAAGGATTCAATGCACAGTAGTTATGATATAACAAGACTGCTGTAGATGTAAGTGCTAGATCCCACCTTCTTCGAGAGTCCTAGTATATTTTTGAACTCATTTGGTCCAAAGGTTCCTCCCATCTTTCCTTATAATTTTTTTATTTTATTTTAATGTTTGCTGAATTGTGCTCCCGGAGTATAAAAAGTATTTAATCAACTTTAATGGTGTAACCCATACTGAGGGCCTAGTTTATTTACATAGAAACTTCACTGCAGATTTCTGAACATTTACTTTGTTGCACAAAACGAACAGAAGAGCAGTTGATGTCAAGCAATGCTTTGAATTTCTTCCACTGTCTTGCAGACTACTTGTACCCCTTTTATCTTTGCGGTTCATGTTATTTGCGGTTCTGTCATTATTTTGAAAATAGGGACAAAGAGATTGTGGGCACCTTCTTTGTAACCCAGTTAAGTAGCACTTGACTCACCAGTTGGTCATGGGCCCCATTTTTTTGATCACCAAGGCAATCCCATACTTCCATTTAATGTGCAGTTGGCATTTGCTTTTCCTGTATTCAGCCCATATTACAAATGGAATTTGAGAATTTTTGTAATTGCATTTTCATAAATCAATACACAGTTCCTCAAATAGATTATAAATGTTTACTCGATGGGCACATAATCAACACATTTTATTTTATTTTGACACCATCCTCGGGAGCGTCATAAACCTTTTCATTTGAATCCAACATGACCCGATGGCAGGTACTCACATTGCACTTATGTCATATTCTTTCAAAGGTTTAACCTTGATTTGCTTCTCGGTTGCCCTAATGTAATATTCACCCATTGTTGTTTTCAGGATGGGCTATGGTCCACAATAAGTTGAGGCAGGGATAACTGCTTTCCCTGCCTAGTCAGATTTCCCTAAAAATGTGGGAGAAGTGGCCAAGGCATTGTATTTTGTCCTATTTTCATTATTGAATAACTACTTTACACTTTAATTAGACAAAGCAGGTGATGCTTATCTTTGTTACTTCTGAGTATGCAAAGCAGGGTCCATGTCCAGTGGCAAAGCTTTGGTATACCTTTTGGGAGGCCTTTCCCAAAGATTTTACTTGATTCCTTTTGATAATCCTAGCTGAACTATAGGCTAATGTAGACAGGATCAGACTGGGACAGGAATTAGGCCCAGGCAGCAAAAAACTGGTTGCCCCCATTAGCGAATCAGATAGATAAGAAATTGATCCTCAGTCTCAAATCGAGCAGTTTTGAGCTTATAAAGACATCCTGCACAGGTATCTTGCAAAGTATCGGAGACTCCATGCACTTGTACTTGCTACAGGCAATGTTTGTGGTAATATCAGTATCAGAACCCCTTCAAGAGGCCCAAGGGGCAAGCAGGAGCGACTGGGCCCAATGTGAGGGTAGTGGCCTTTTACTCCTGATATCCTTTGGCCCAACCTCCTATAGGTTCTTAGTAACTGGGCTAACTACCACACTTTCAGCACTTGACTCTCAGTGATAACGTGGGTCGAGCAGTCCAAGACTCTTCTGAGGAAGGTAAGTGCACGATATCTAAGGGCTCATAGCTCAAAAAACTTCCCCCAGTGACCACAGTAAAATGATTGTCCAGTCCAACACTCAACTTTAGTGTAAAAAGCTGTATTTATTACAAATGCTAAATACAGCACATTAAAGAATCAAACACAGAAGTGTCTCAAGACTAGTGCTCTGGTGCTTGTCAGGGCTGTGTTCCCAAATGCGGGCCCTATCTCACTCTCTCCCCTCCTCTTCCACGATATATTCTGCATCTCTGATACTAGGAGGTGACTCATGGTGCTGCATGCAGTAGCACATAACAAGGGTCACACTCTTGACCAAATATTTAGCAACGTGGACTTGGTGACAGACCGCCTGTCCCCTATTATATGGTGGGATCACTTTTTGATCAGTTTTAACATACCAAGCTTAAGCTGAGACTCTTTACCCAAAGCAACAATGGCAGACCCTAATTTCAGAGCCCTACACAAAATATCACTACCAGCATTGGCGGAGGCTTTAGAACTCTACACCCCTGCGCTATCCGGTATACCGGAAATTGATGCCCCTGCGCTCGATTCCTGGCTACGCTCCAACTTAGATAGGGCTGCCCGCTGACCTCTCGCACCTCAAAAATGACCACTCCCCCCTCCCCATGGTTCAATGAATCTCTAAGAACTAGCAAAAATATTTGTAGAGGTCTTGAAAGGAAATGGCGCAAATTTTACTCACTTGAAGACAGGAAGGTTTATAAAGCCGCCTTAAAATCCTACTATTCACAAGTGAAAGAGGTCAAGAAAAATTATTTCCAGGCAAAGATTGAAATGGCTCAAAATAAGGGAAAGGGAATATTTTATATTGTAAAATCCTTTACCTCCTTTGAGGCGGTTAAGAAAGACTTCGCTCATTCAGCTGATTGGAACGAGCAGGTGGCTCTATCCTGCTATAATAAAATCACCACAATCAAACAGTCTTTTTATAAAACCACTGCAGAGGACTATGTCTTATATGAACCTCTGAATGAGAAGTCCAGCTCTTTGCAGCCTCCTGAATTATCAGAGCTCCCTGAACTACAACTAGGAGAGTCACTTGCTTATGTTAAAAGCCTTAAGTCTGGCTCACCAACAGATGCCTGTCCACCTAAATTACTAGTTTCTTTAGCCCCTACGATTAATCCCCTAGTTAATAACATACTTAATTCATTCCTTTCCACAGGCATAGTGCCGCATATTTGGAAGCAGGCAAAAATCTTACCATTCCTGAAAAAACCATCCACCAATCAGAATGATCCGGCTAATTATAGGCCTATTTCCCTCCTCCTGGCCCTCGCTAATGTTTTGGAGAAACATGTTAATAAAATGATCTTGTAACATGTAGAAGGCCACAATTTGCTGCAAATGTCCCAATCAGGTTTCAAGGCAAATCATAGCACTGAGTCTGCCCTGTTGGAAGTGACAGAGCACATTAAGGAAAAACTGGATCAGGGTGGCAGGGCCGTTCTGATATTACTAGACCTATCAGCACTTTCGACACAGTCCCTCGCGAGAGGCTTCTTAATAGATTGAGGCACTTAGGCATTGGTGGGACAGCTCTGGCCTGGATGACCTCTTTCCTGGAAGACAGATACCAGGAAATCTGGATTAACCTCCTTTTTTATCTCCCATGCCTAGCATAAAGGTAGGAGTACCCCAGAGCCAAGAAACCGCCTGGTCAACGTGCGCTTAACAAATCCTTTCAACTTCAACTTCAACTTCAGGGCTCCATACTTAGCCCCACTCTTTTCAATCTATATATGTCTCCTCTTGCAACTTTAGTAGAGTATTACGGTGCTAAGATTATATCCTACGCTGTCAATACTCAACTGATTTTCACCTGTGAATAAGGTGTCGACTTTGACAGTGACAATATTAGATCCTGTCTCGCAAAGGTTTTTAATTGGCTTAAAATTAATCAGTTGAAATGCAATCCGGATAAATCTGAGATTGTCTTCTTTGGCTAGCCAGTAGTGAGCAACTGGAGTTTATGGTGGCCAGAGGAGCTATCTCCTCCCCTTTCAGCACAAACCCTGGTAATAAATCTGGGTATCTTCATTGATTGTGCCCTTTCCATGAAGTCCCAGGTGCAAGCTGTGGTAGGTTCCTGTTTTCAGCATACTTCGTATGCTAAAAAAATTCCTTCCACTTCTATCATTAGATATCAGGAAGATTGTGGTCCAAGCCCTGGTGATGTCAAGACTGGACTATGCCAATGTCTTGTACTTGGGCCTACCAGGTTATCTCATTCAACGTTTACAAGTGGTGCAAAATGCCACGGCCAGGGTGATTTTAAGACCCAAACTCAGGTCCCACATGACCCCCATCCTTAAAACCTTACACTGGTTGCGAATGAAGGAAAGAATCAAGTTCAAAGCTCTGCTGATATTTTTCAAAGCCCTTCATTGCTTAGAAGCCAGCTATTTCAACAAGCACATAAATCGTTACGTTCCAGTGCGGACTCTAAGATCCTCGTCTTACGATCTCGTCCACACCCCTTAAGTCCGCTTGACCCGAATGGGTGGCAGATCTTTCTGGTTTTTGGGCGCACCGGCTTAGAACAGGTTACCAGCATCATTTAGAGGCATAACTGACCTGGCTACCTTTAAAAAACATCTAAAAACTAGGCTTTTCAAGAATTAGTTGTGCCACAGATCCTGCCTTGCTCCCACAGTACTGGGACACTCTTGTTGAGTAGCAGAGAGCTAAATTAAATACCATTCATTCATTCATTCAATGTACATCAAAGTCTGGCTTTGGCCTTGAACGTTTCACGCCTCTCTGGGTGGTAAACTACCCAGCTACAACAATTCTCACATGGGTGTACAGCCCTGTTTCCCCCTTGCCTCAACTACGGTCTTTAGAAGAGTCCAGGAGCTGAGGTACTTCTCTCCTCGGTGCTCCACACTGTGCAACTCGCACTGCACCCTTCCTGCAGTCAGCAGGATCAGTATACTGGGGCTGGGCGACCGCCGATGGTGTTGCTTCTTGTTGCTGCAGTCTTTCTTCTTTGTGGTTACAGCCTATGAGTTAGTGAAGCAGCAGCATCTATGCAGGTAACTTCTAGACTTGTTCCTCAGCTGCTCCTCTAGTCATGGGGACTCCTCCGACAAGGTGATGGCCCCATTGGTCTTCGTCGCCCTCTCCTGGCATACAGGGCTCACAGATGAGGGCATCAGACCCAATCAGGTCAGATCATCCGGGCAGCAGCCCCAACAGTTTTAGTGGCCTCCAGGGGTCACAGAAATGGACGACAGCCCAAAGTTTCAGGTGACAACACATATTCTCAGCTGCAAGAACGACAGCTCCGACAAACCCAGTGGCCCTCTTCCTGGCTCACGTCAGTCATGGTCACATGTCACAGCCTCAACTAGATTAGTGCTACCAGTCGACATACCGCAACTTCACGGTAGCCCTGCCCAGGGTTGCTGAATGCCACAAGAGAGCGATGTCCCTCCGGCAACACTGGTCCTGAATGGACCTCATATGTTAGTTGCCATAATACACTCGCCAGGATTCCTGCTGGGCCTTGCGCCCTCCAGGCTCATTCCTCCTTCTCACAGGGCACACTTGTCTTGACAGGCAAGCATAAAGCTGGTCCTTAAGGCACAGGACAAGTTGTTTACAACTGTGGGGTAATTCTACAAGGGCTGCTTTCCCACCCACAGTTGACACAGTTAACTCAGTCCAATGCACCAGCGCTGAATGTGAAAGACGGATTATTGTAGCTCTGCAGAACCCCATCCAATACATAATTGAAGTATAGTTATTGCTCTTAGGTTACTAACAATCCCTGCAACATAATCAGAGGCACCGTGGTAACAGAAACAAACCTATTTTGTTGTTCTCAATATCATACACACACAATGCATTAAGAAGAATATTAGATAAAAGCATTTATTACAATGAGGTGATTCGGAATCTCGGCACATCTAAAATAAGTACAGAGGATATCATAAAAAGAGCAAAAAAGCACGTTGTGAAGAACGAGAATAAAATTAACATTTCTAACATAATTAAAATGTCATCTAAAACCTATTGCCCTAAAACCTACTTCTATGCGCTACGCTAACGGAGCTTGAAGAGTAAAGAAACTAGCAGTCTAAGGTTTCTCAGGGAGAATTGATGCACTGCATACCTTGTTGACAGCAAGAGCTGTCGTTATCAGCAGAGACATGAAGGTAATGTTTCCTGCAAAGTGCAAACACGCGCTGTGGTAACTGCCTTCCTCCAGGACTTGGCTTTATCAGCATCAGACGAGATGTAGCATCTTCGAAGTGAGTTAACAGTAGATGAAACCATTTCCTGGCAGAATCTAGTGCGATAATCTAAGCAAGGACCTCTCCTGACAAGTGGTCAAATAGAATTCCTTATAATCTAAGGGCCAGATGTACGACCGTTTATTATGGTTGCAAAGGGGCATTTGACCCGTTGCGACCGCAATAAACTGTGGCACAATGTACTAACCCTATTTTGCAAGTCGCTAATAAATTAGGCACTTGCAAAATAGGGTTAGCGACTCACTATTAGAAAAGGGCATTCCAAGGGTGTCCCTTCCTAATAGTCCCAGGGACCACTGCCTGCCCTTAAAAAATAAAACGTAAAAGTTTATTTTTTCTTTTTTTAAATACATCCCGTTTTCCTTTAAAGAAAACGGGATGCATTAAAAAAAAATGCTTTATTTAAAAGCAGTCCCAGACATGGTAGTCTGCTGATCCCAGCCGGCCACCATCCGTGGGAGTGCCAGCCATTCCCAATGGGGACGCAAATTGCGACAGACTCTGAGTCTGAGACACTGGATTAGATTGGATTTTGCGACTCGCAAATTGTGACTCACAATTTGTCGCAATTTAGTTTAGGAATGTCTGACATAAATTATGTGCGCCAAGGTGTACTTCACAGACATTTCCTTATGAACTTACAAGGTGAAAGGACATGAATTCAGACTACACTATTGTGACTATATGTCTGTATTTGTTCTTATTTGACCTTGACATGGTGATAAGTAGACACTTGTCCCAGACTGTTGTCGCATCAGGTTTTATATCTATGTCATTAGACATATGACTTGACACTTTCTCCGTTCTTAGAAAGATAAGGTCACCTAACATTTGTGATAGTGGCAAACAGTATATGGTCAAAATATCGAGTCCAAAATATCGAGTAACACAAATATCGACTCCAAAATATAGAATGGACAAAATATCGAATGGACAGAATATAGACATCAAAATATCGTTTTTAAGGCAAGTAATGTAATATCGATTTTAAAAATATAGAAAGTCAAAATATCGAATTACATAATATAGGTTATTAAAAATATCGAATTTTTAATAATATCGAATTTTTTTAAGTGTTTTGTATGTTAGTATATGTGTGAAAAGTGTATATTTTTTTGTAATTTATTTTAAGTAATTAATTTTATGGTATTTAATTTTTGCGTAATTTAATTCTGTAGCGGGTTGTGGTTTTATAGGGGAATAGGGTGGGAAGTAATTTAATTATAATTAATTCAATATGTTAATTAATTCATTGGTATTTTTTTAATACATTGTTAATGAATTTTTAATTGGTAATTAATTAAGTCTTAATTGATAATTAATTTTTATTAATTGATTAATTGATAATTATGTGAATAATATTTATTTATGTTCTGTAGCGGGTTGTGGTTTTATAGGGGAATAGGGTGGGAAGTAATTTAATTATAATTAATTAAATATGTTAATTTATTTATTGGTATTTATTTTTAATAAATTGTTAATTAATTTTTAATTGGTAATTAATTAATTCTTAATTGGTAATTAATTTTTATTAATTGATTAATTTATAATAATGTGAATTATACTAATTTATTTTCACTAGAGTGGGAATAGTAAAATGTACCCCTATGCTATCCAACGCTTTCCCTACTGTTGCACTCACTGGAGTGGGAATAGTCATTTTTACCCCTACGCTATCCAACGCTTTCCCTACTGTTGCACTCTCTGGAGTGGGAATAGTAATTTTTAGCCCTACGCTACCCAACGCTTTCCATACGGATGCACTCTCTGGAGTGGGAATAGTAATTTTTACCCCTACGCTATCCAACGCCTACCCTACTGTTGCACTCTCTGGAGTGGGAATAGTAATTTTTACCCCTACGCTATCCAACGCTTTCCCTACTGTTGCACTCACTGGAGTGGGAATAGTAATTTTTACCCCTACGCTATCTAACGTTTTCCCTACTGTTGCACTCTCTGGAGTGGGAATAGTAATGTTTACCCCTACGCTATCCAACGCTTTCCCTACTGTTGCACTCTCTGGAGTGGGAATAGTAATTTTTACCCCTACGCTATCCAACGCTTTCCCTACTGTTGCACTCTCTGGAGTGGGAATAGTAATTTTTACCCCTACGCTATCCAACGGTTTCCCTACTGTTGCACTCTCTGGAGTAGGAATAGTAATTTTTACCCCTACGCTATCCAACGCTTTCCCTACTGTTGCACTCTATGGAGTGGGAATAGTAATTTTTACCCCTACGCTATCCAACGCCTTCCCTACTGTTGCACTCTCTGGAGTGGGAATAGTAATTTTTACCCCTACGCTATCCAACGCTTTCCCTACTGTTGCACTCACTGGAGTGGGAATAGTAATTTTTACCCCTACGCTATCCAACGTTTTCCCTACTGTTTCACTCTCTGGAGTGGGAATAGTAATTCTTACCCCTACGCTATCCAACGCTTTCCCTACTGTTGCACTCTCTGGAGTGGGAATAATAATTTTTACCCCTACGCTATCCAATGTTTTCCCTACTGTTGCACTCTCTGGAGTGGGAATAGTAATTTTTACCCCTACGCTATCCAATGCTTTCCCTACTGTTGCACTCTTTGGAGTGGGAATAGTAATTTTTACCCCTACGCTATCCAACGCTTTCCCTACTGTTGCACTTCCAGGAGTGGGAATAGTAATTTGTACACTCCCGCTATCCTACGGTAGTAATATTGTGTATTTTTTATTAATATTATGTTAATATATATATATGTTTTAACATATATGATTGTATGTTTTTTTTAAGTTAAATTAATTATTTCATAATTTTAAGGTAATTTAAGTATTTTTGAGTATATTTTAGCTATTTATTTTTAATATTTTTTTAAATTTACATTATTTTTAAGAAATTCGATATTTTTACAAAGTATATATTTTTAAACGATATTTTGGATTTGATATTTTGGTACTTACCTGTTTGTAGATAGGAATTTGATATTTTGTCTGTCGATATTTTGGCATCGATATTTTGGGTAGTCTATATTTTGTCCCTCGATATTTAGTCAGTGATCCGTGGCAAACATGACATGACATGACATGATTCTGCATAAAAATGGGAGTATGGCAACTTCAGTTACCTGAGATTGTGTCAGGGCTTATCCAAAATGGAGTGGAACCCAAGGGGCTTTACGTCAAAGTGTTCTTAGCAACTGGGTCATGGCCCCTCACCAAGATGGGAAAATGGCAGACCTTGCTCCCCAGTCCTGGTTCCAGCAGCAAGTAGTCTTGGTGATCGCCCTTCTCCTGATAAGATGGTGCTGTTCAACAGAGTATGGGGAACGTGATCCCACCTTTATTGTCCAAATCCAGACACATATGTGATTTCGTTTTTGGCTTTTGTAATTTGTGTTGAGGGTATTATCTCCTTTAAAGTGCTTTCTCCACTGCACTGCCCTTTTTTAAAGGGACAGTCTGCCACTGCGGAAGTGGCTCCAGTTGAGTGACCCACAACACAGGCCAAGAGAGAAACTGGAGATCACACCTGGCTGCCAGCCTCCACTGAAATTTGCCTCAATGAAGGTTTAAAGGTCTAATCCTATTTCTCTATCAGATTCCCTGGTACTGTTGGCCCTATCAGTCCCACCATTTACCTGACATAGATCCCAGGCATCACTGACCAGTAACACTTCCTGAAATCAAAAGGCCCCTTGATGTTCACAGAGGAGGCTCTGTACGTCTCAGTGTGTGTGTCCCACCCCGGCCCACAGGAATGTTAGCAATACACATCTTCTGTGGGGGATTTGCAGTCCTTACCTCTCCAGCCTGTGTAGGCCCTGTGATTTCAAAATGGAACCTAAAGGCTTCCATGTTATGTATCATCCACAGACTCACACATGCAAGCCAGTACACACATGGAAGTATCATGTACAGTCCTAATACACACACACACTATGCACTGTCCGCTGCTGCACCCAACCCATGCAGATCAACGGTGAGTTAGGTGCAAACAACCATGGAACTTTACAAAAGTAGGCCTCACTCCTGTGACTCAGGTAAAAAGGCCTATTCACATTACTTATTCTACTGAACACAAAAACGGATATGCTGTCACTACTGTGCTCGTGTCACTTACCTCAAGTTAAAGGCAGGAGCCCCTACCTTCACAAGGGTAGTACTTGGTGCACCACTTCCTGTCTAAACACTCTGTATTACCATGAGACAGGCCTCGGTCAGGGCGCACATGCCATGATCCTTATTCACCCATGACCAAAAATTAGCACTCAGGGAAAGGGTGCACATTTGTCACCATGCAGGGGACTTTCCCATCCCAACAATGAGGGAAATCAACAGTTAAAAATCATCTCACCAAACCATAAAACAGGCTCACACACTGATCTGTTAGACCAGCTCTTTGGCACTGCCAGATCATCCTTTAGGTCAGTGCAACACTGCATGCAGAGATGAAAGTCATTGCACTATGTGAACATTTGTGCTGCCTGGTTCTTTTTTTCCAGGATTCACTCTGTTGTTGTGTTTTCAGAGAACTTGACAATTTGAGTGCTCTGAGAGTGTGTCATGATTGTTGGACATTGCCCGACAGGTGAATCAATAGTTCAGATACCGAGACTTTATCAACTATATCTCTGATGGTTAAAGGCTTACAGGCCCGTGTACAATCTCAGCCACAATAACTGGGATCTTTACTCCTACTAAATATTCATAGCAGTGTGCATTTAACTTGGTTATGTGTTTAGCTCACACATGGTATGCATGGAGACCTAGTGCAGTATGACTGGTATCATGTTATTTCCTTCACACTGTCCATTTCCAGTCTCTGTGGAAGATTCTGTGGTTGTGCCTCAGAGGCTCCATATACACATCACCTATGTCTTGTTTCTGATTGTGATGTATATTTCAGCCCAGACCCGAGCTAGAACCAGAAAGAATGACCTACATTGGATCTGCCGCTTGACAGATCTCCATACATATCTGATGACTACTTGGGCTGTGTTGTCCAACCGACTTCATTTGATCATATCTGTCTCCCAGCCTCTATTTGTCCTTAGCTGCTGTAACCTATGCGCAGTGATACATTGGTACATAATAACATTATACCATTAACCACTGACTGTAATCAAAGCCATGGTAAGAAAACTAAGACCAAAGTGTTTTGAAAACATTTGAGATCCCCAGAACCTGTTTGTCTAGTGTAATAGTGCCGATAGAAGCCATGTTATTTAATTTATTGCGTCATGCTGCATGAGTCATATGGAACTGTCTGAAGTTGCTTCTTGGCCAAGAAAGGTTGAATAACCTTCTATTTTTTATGTTTTTTTGGTTGGTTTTCCTTGTTTCAACTCAATATTGCCAATTTAGAAGTAAAAATGTTAAATTTAAAAATATATAATTCTTACTGGACTTAGAGTTTATTGTGAATTTTCTCTGTGCCAGACTGAGTTCCAAATAACAAAAAGGGGTGCCAATACTGATAACATTTATTCATAATTACAACTCGTCATCCACATCAAGAAAATTGATTCAAGAAAGGGTATTGCTACTTAATCGCAATTTTATTTTTTGAGAGATTCAACAGTTCATTACAAAAGTTTTTTTATTTTTTCATTAAAAAAAAATAAAAAAATAAAAACTTTTTCCAAAAAAAAAAAAACTTTTGTAATGAACTGTTGAATCTCTCAAAAAAAAAATTGCGATTAAGTAGCAATACCCTTTCTTGAATCAATTTTCTTGATGTGGATGACGAGTTGTAATTATGAATAAATGTTATCAGTATTGGCATCCCTTTTTGTTATTTGATATATAGGCTCAGCCTTGCTGATTAGAGCCAACCCTATGTTTGTTTTCCCAGACTGAGTTCCAAGCCTGATTCCACCACCCTTAACCTTTAACTGCACAAATTAGCTTTCGTTGAACAGTCGAATGTGCAAAGAAAACTGTTGTAATTGAATGTTCATTAGCCAAGGTGTATAATATAAGGTTGGATTATTCAAGCTTAGTTACAAGTTAAGTTTCAGGTAAGTAAGTAGAAGATGGTAAATGGCAGATAGCTCAACTAGGAGCATCCTACCTGCTGCTCAGCCTGGATACTCCAACTGACACTCAGGACATCACCAGGCACCCATGCATTCTACGACATCACCAAACATACAGCATTCCAATCATCACCAAGCACACCAGCACTTATCCTGGCTGAGCACTATAGAAGACATAGCTAAGGAAAAGGAATGGCAACCTTAAGTTATAACAAAAACATCTTGGAATTGAAGTGCAATATTATATTAGGACCTGGGCCATCATCAGTGATGAATGAGAATCACCGCCCTGTAACCACTTGAAGTCCCAAACTCAACCCAAGTCCAAAATCTGGGACTCTACTATGGATTCAGAACGTTCCAGGTAAAGAGACAAGATTTGTCTGACCTTGTTTGCAAAACTCTGTATTCCCCTCTTGGAGACTTTGACTTGCATTTTTCTGTTTTAATCCCTGCAAGTATTATTCCAACAGAATAATACTTTTGGCAGCATCAGTTTCAAAGCTCCCCTTCCTTTCACTGAATCCATAAATGGTATTAACCTGATTCTGAGAAATCCTTTCCTTTACCTTAAAAAGGCAACTAAATAGTTAGAGTCAAAATCATTTTCTCAGATTAGCTGCCAGAGCTGCCCAGGAACTTCACATAAATCTTTTCTAGTTTTTGGAAATTATATTTATGTAAACAGTTATCATAACAAATTCACATAGATCTAATGTATGCTGCTCATCTTCATTTATTCTGTTTGAACTCTTCGACCAGGGGGTGGTACCTGACTTCTCCGTGATGATGGGAGCAGGAGTGTCTGGGGAACTTGTGATTTTTCATATTGAACAATGCTGCACCACTTTGTCTACAAAATGGTCTCGAGACACCTTTTCATCCTCATTGTGCCTTGGTGCCCTCCATGGGCTATCAGCGTCACTTGCCGTTGTAGTTCAGAAGGAATCACCAGCCGGCTCCCTCTTAGCAGGATACCATCTTGAGTGGAGCTGAATTCATCACATACCCTCTACATCTTGATCAGTCTCTCCTTGTCCTAACCAGGCCAATCATTGGCATCACTCAGAAACTCCTACCAGGAACCCTTTTGTACTACTGCCGTTACTTTCAACATTACCACATCTCGTTTCGTTGCCTCTTTGATTTCACTTAAGGTGAGCGCCTGAGGGCATAGTCCTCTGTAGCTTTGGTATCATCTGTGTCCTGGCTGTTTATTGGAGGGGAGCAACGGGAGATGAAGTCTGCAGAGTTTTTGAAACCGGGTTTGTATATCACGTCCATGCTGTAGTGCTGCCGTTGGATGGCCTAGCTTTCTATCCGCGGTGGAGGGTATGGAGCTGAGCCTTGTATTAATTGAATGAAAGGTTGGTGTTTGGTGATGACTTTGAAAAACCTGCCCCTCAGGTAGAGGTGAAAATTCCTGCACACCCACTTATTGCCAAAGATTCTCTTTCGATTTGGGTGTAGCGTTTGTCTGTGACAGTCAGTCTTTTGCGAGTGGGGCCCATCTACCAGGTTCAACCTCCTGGGTATGGACTGCCCCCAGCACTACCGGGCTTGTGTCCACAAGCAGTTCTGTTGCTTTCTCTGGATCAAAGTGGGCCATGGTGGTCCGGCGTTCACTTAGTGGTTAGGCTAGGGTTGCTAAGTTTGGAATAAAACATCCGCAATATGTTGCCATTTCGAGGAAATGCTGTACCTCAGATGCTGTCTTTGGAGCGGGCGCCCCCTAATGGCTTGTGACTTGCTTGGCTCTGGAAACAGTCAGAACACCGCGGCCTCAGTCACGCGTGTTCCGACTATGCAAGTGTTACCACGTTTGCCTTAACTATGCATATGCCTTAACCATGCATATGCGTGGTTAAGGTAGTGCATGATCTAGCTGCTGCCTGCTGCTCAGCAGAAGCAGGAAGACGCGAGGCAGAGAGCCAGAGGACACGGTGAGGTAAGTAGGGCTGGGGCCAGGTTTGTATGATTTGGGGTAGTTTTCATGGTTGGGGTCAGGGTAATTTTCAGGGCAGGGGGGTCGGGGTAGTTTACTTGGTTCAGGGGTGTCAGGGTAGTTTACAGAGTGGGGGGTCAGGCTAGTTTTCATGGCAGGGGATCGGGGTAGTTTTTAGGGCTGGTGGGAGGTTCGGGTAGTTTTCAGGGTTGGGGGTCAGGGTAGATTTTAAGGCGTAGGGTTGGGTAGTTTTCAGGGCTGGTGGGGGGTCGAGGTAGTTTTTAGGGCAGGGGGTTGGAGTAGTTTTTTTGATTAGGGGTTAGGGTGTTAGTCCTAAGGGCAGTGGAAGGAGTTGGGGTAGTTTTAGGGACAGCATAGGAGTGGAGGGGGTCGGGTAGTGTATGGAAAGGGGCAGGGTTTTAGGTCTTAGGGCAAGGGCAGGAGAATGGGTAGTCAGGGTAGTTTTTAGGGCTTAGGAGAGGGCGGGTCATTTTTGGGGCCCGGGGAGGCCGGGGGGGGGAGAGAGGGGCCGGGTTAGCTTTTTAAATTAAGGGTTAGGTTTGTTGGCCTAAGGGCAGTGGAACGGGTTGGAGTAGTTTTAGGGACAGTGCGGGGGGGGGTCTGAATGGGAAGGTTTTAGGCCTTCGGGTGGGGGGCAGGTAAGGGGTTTGTAGCTTAGGGTGGGGGGTGGAAGTAATGGTGAGCTTAGCCACGCATACCCCTTTACCATTCATGCCTTTACCACGAAATTGGCTGGTAAAGGCATGATAAAGGAATGTGTTGTTAAGACACATTCGTTGTTCAGGCTGCGTGGTAGAGGCACGTGTGGTTTAGCTATGCGTACCTCGATCATACAACCACTTGGATCCACTTGTGCTCCATTTCGGTTGAAGGCATTGCCAAATAACTCAAATTTAAATGTATGATTGTAATAAGGAGCACTTCTCCCTGTGTAGTGTAACCCTGCGGTCACAAAATCAGTTAGGGTGGCATGCAGGTGTTGGTGGTGTTTCATAGCTGTTGCTGAGTGAATGAGGAGGTTATCACTTGCGTTCATGACTCCTTGAAGGCCCGACAATATCTCTTTTATTGCATTTTAAAATATTTTGGCTGTTGAAGATATGCCAAAGTTCAAACGCGTATACCGACGCAGCCCCAGGTGGGTGGTAAAGGTTGTGACATACCTGCTTTCCTCTTCTAGGAGCAACTGGTGGTATACAGCGTTTAAGTCCAGGTCCGAGAACCACCTTGGGCCAAAAAGATCAGCTATGAAGTCATCCATATTGGGTGTTCTATGCCGTTCCCATTGATGCCACGATTCAGGAGGCGCATGTCAATGCAGAGACTTATCTTTCCAGACTTTTTCGGTTTTTTGGGGATCACTATCCATAACACCCAGGGCGTCAGTCCCGACACCTTTTCAATCACGCCTTGCTTCTAGAGCTTGACGAGCTCCTGCTCCACGAGTGGTCTCAGATGGAAAGGTACACAGCGGCGGCACAGTGCCATTGGTTTAACGGAGTGATCAATGTGTAGTTTGCTTAGGGGGCCTTCAGGCACCCAAGGCCATTGAACAATCCTGGAAACTGATCCAGCAGGTCATCGATCTGGTGTGCCTTTACGTTGCGGGCAAACCGTACAAGGCCCTCATCTTCGGCGGTGTGACCTCCTTCAAGCGTGTTGACCTCCTTGTCCATTACGTGAAACACTGTTGTGACTTCTTGGGCATTGGACTCCACCTGCACAGTCATGCGACCTCATAGAGGCAGAGATGATTGGCTTCCATATGCGAAGATCTTGGCAAGCAATTGCTTGAGCACTGGTTAGGGATGGAGGCAGTTGTACTGTTGAACTCCCATAACGTTCACTGACTCTCCTGCATCGATAAGGGCTTTGACTTTGGACCAAGCGATGTAGAGGACACACGTGGGCAGTGGTCCCTGGACGCACTTCAACTTATTTGCACAGGAGATGAGGAATAGCTCTTCTTCATCTGGGGACGAATCTTCTAGCCGATGACCTTGTCTTTGCGGAGGACTGGGGGTGTCAGGCCTGGTGTACCTTCAAGGGATAGTTGCCGCACTACTCTGGATGGTGGTGGTCTTCCTCTGGAGCTTCTTCTCAATGCACCACCCCAACAGATAGATGCAAAGTGGTTACCCTTCCTGCAGTTGGAGCAAGCCGAACTCCAGCAGCAACCACCTCAAGTGTATCCTGCTCAACACCCGCTCCGTCCATAGACACGCCGTAGAACTCTGGAACCTCCTCGATACCACCGCCCCCGACGTTGCCTTCCTCACCGAGACCTGGATGAACGCCTCCTCAGCCCCAGACATCGCCATCGCCATCCCGGAGGGCTATAAGATCATCCGAAGAGACCGCGACAACCAGACTGGAGGAGGCATCGCCATCATCCACAGAGACACCATCCGCATCACGACCAACACCGATGACACCCTTACCACCGCTGAACACCTGCACTTCCAGATCCACACCAACCCGAAGACCACCCTCAGAGGCACCCTGATCTACCGACCCCCGGGACCACGCACACGATTCAGCGAGGACATCGCCGACTTCGTCAGCCCGCACGCCCTCCCCTCCGCCGACTACATCCTCCTGGGGGACCTCAACTTCCACCTGGAGAACAACAACGACCGCAACACCATCAGCCTGCTCGACAACCTCGACAACCTCGGACTCAAGCAACTGGTGAACACCCCCACCCACCTCGCCGGACACACACTCGACGCCGTCTTCTCATCCAGCAAAGACGTCACCTTCAGCCACGCAACAGGACTCCACTGGACGGACCACAGCTGCGTCCACTTCACCTTCAGAAGAACGACGATCCACCACCACCAGCAACAGGTTGCCCGAAGAAGCTGGAACAAGATCACAGCCGACCAGCTCACCGCTTCCCTGAGCCAGCACCCTCCGGCCAGCTCAGCGAACCCCAGCCAGGCCGCCGACAACCTCACGAAGTGGATCAACGACTGCGCGGACGAACTCGCCCCTCTGAGAACCCCACCCAGCAGACCCGGCAGCAGAAAAACACCATGGTTCACCGACGAACTCAAGAGCTCCAAGAAGAACTGTCGAGCCCTCGAGAAAGCCTGGAGAAGGGAACCAACGACGGACAACATGACCACCCTCAAGCTCGCCACCCGGAAACACCACCAACTGATCCGCGCCGCCAAGAAAAATACATACAAGGATCGACTGGACAACAACGCACACAACTGCAAGGAACTCTTCAACATCGTGAAAGAGCTGTCCAACCCCAACGCCGGAACCAATGACATCACCCCGTCGCAAGAACTCTGCAACTCCCTCGCGTCCTACTTCCACAACAAGATCACGGACATACACAACAGCTTCAACAACCAACCAACGCAAGCCACAACCGCAACGACGCCACCCACCACCACCCTCCGCACCTGGACCCCGATCAGCACCGAAGACACCATCCGCACCATGAACTCCATCCATTCCGGATCTCCGACTGACCCCTGCCCTCACCACGTCTTCAACAAAGCCGACGCTGTCCTCGCACCCCACCTGCGGGACATCATCAACACCTCCTTTGACACCGCCACCTTCCCTGAGAGCTGGAAGCACGCCGAACTCAGCGCTCTCCTCAAGAAACCCACAGCAGACCCCACCGACCTCAAGAACTACCGTCCCATCTCGCTCCTCCCGTTCCCGGCCAAAGTCATCGAGAAGACCGTCAACAAACAGCTGGCCGCCTTCCTCGAGACGAATGGATCCCTCGACCCCTCACAGTCGGGCTTCCGAGCGAACCACAGCACCGAGACCGCCCTCATCGCCGCCACCGATGACCTTCGAACTCTGATGGACAACGGAGAAACAGCGGCCCTCATCCTCCTGGACCTCTCCGCGGCTTTCGACACTGTCTGCCACCACACCCTAGTACAGCGCCTCAGTAACATCGGAATCCAGGAGAAGGCACTGGAATGGATCACCTCCTTCCTCAACGGAAGAACACAGAGAGTCCGCCTACCACCGTACAAGTCAGAGGCCTCCGAAGTCATCTGCGGCGTCCCTCAAGGATCCTCACTGAGCCCCACCCTCTTCAACGTCTACATGAGCCCCCTCGCGACCATCGCACGCCAACACAACCTCAACATAATCTCCTACGCCGACGACACCCAGCTGATCCTCTCCCTGACCAACGACCCCGCCACCGCCAGAGCCAACCTGCACGAAGGGATGAGAGATGTAGCCGAATGGATGACGACCAGCCGCCTGAAACTGAACTCGGGCAAGACGGAGGTCCTCATCCTGGGCTCCTCGCCCTCCGCCTGGGACGACTCCTGGTGGCCCCCCGCCCTGGGCACCGCACCCAAACCGACGGACCACGCACGCAACCTGGGCTTCATCCTGGACTCCTCCCTCTCCATGACCAGACAAGTCAACGCCGTCTCCTCGTCATGCTTCAACATCCTGCGCATGCTACGTAAGATCTTCCGGTGGATCCCCACCGAGACGAGGAAGACGGTCACCCAGGCCCTCGTCACCAGCCGAATGGACTACGGCAACGCCCTCTACGCCGGAACCACTGCCAAACTCCAGAAGAGACTCCAGCGGATCCAGAACGCCTCGGCGAGACTCATCCTCGACATCCCCCGACGCAGCCACATCTCCGGACACCTGAGAGATCTGCACTGGCTCCCGGTCAACAAGAGAATCACCTTCCGTCTCCTCACCCACGCGCACAAAGCCCTACACGACCAAGGCCCGAGCTACCTCAACAACAGGATCAACTTCTACACTCCCAAGCGCCTCCTCAGATCAACCAACCACGCCCTCGCCGCCGTCCCCCGAATCCGAAGAGCGACAACAGGAGGAAGATCCTTCTCCCACCTGGCCGCCAAGACCTGGAACTCACTTCCGACCGACCTGCGCCTGACCCAAGACCACCTCTCCTTCAGGAAGAAGCTCAAGACCTGGCTGTTCGAGCAGTAATGGCACCCCCCCCCCCACCCAGCGCCTTGAGACCCTACGGGTGAGTAGTGCGCTCTACAAATGACTTGATTGATTGATTGATTGAGCACATGGAGCCTTATGCAGGGCAGTCATTTGGTGGGTGTTCTTTGCGCCCCCCAGCAGCCACAGCAAGATTTTGTCTGCAGCGGACCATGAGCTTTGGACAGGTTGGTTTTGCTCTTCGTGCGGACGGCACCTGCCCATTTTGTCTTGATTGGCGGGCCTTCTCTGCAGCTTGAGGGATGCTTAAGACCATATTATTGGTTCTCACGGCAGACAGGTCATGCAGGCTGCCAGCACTAGGATGTTGTCCAAGGTGATGCTGGGTTGTCTCATAATGAGGCTTTTAGGGTTTTATTGCGACATCCTGGATGATTTGGGCCCTTATTTCTTTGAAATGATCATCCGCGGTGCCGGTGCTGGCCAGCTCGTGCAGATGTGCAAAGAACGCCTCAATCAACTCACCCTCACATTGGTGGGCCTGAAAGTTGAGCCTAAAATGCTGAAAGTTGGGATTCAACTGCCGGTTGAAGTGAGCATTGTGCCTCCCATGACGACAGCAGCATAGTCTGTAGCAAGGCCAGTGTTCAGCAGGTGTTCAAATAATTAGTAGCTTTCTTCACCAGCATTGTGACCACTTAAGGAGCGTATGACAGCGTCGTCAGTCTCACAAGTTGCGACAAAATCATTCTCTAGCCGCCGATCCAGGTCTTCCAGTGCGGGGACATAGTCACTGGGTCAACAAGCTCGCTCCATGTCTGTAGCACCCCCACAAGGGCATGCTGTGGAGGGAATTGATGCTACAGTGGTACTGCATTCGCTTTATCAGCCATTGTGGGGCACTGAGAGTAGGGTGGATACTTGACTGCCCTGGTTTTGCCTGATTATTTCTATTGGGCGTGCTTAATGTCTGTGGACTATCAGCTGGGCTTCACTGTGTGCACATCAACCTATCAGATGCCTTAGCCTTCCATGTATCAACGTCTTTATTTATTTTTTCGGTTGTGTCCTTCTCTACAAAGTCACTCAATCTGTCCACCAATGTGATTTTTTTTTTTGCTTTACGTTTATTCCTTTCTGTTAAATTGCCCCAGTGCAGGCTGTGAATATCGCGCGTGCTGTGTCAGGTAGTCCAGGATGAATGGGCAGGCACGGCCAGATGATGCAAGGACTACGGCCGACTGAGGGTCCACCCGGATGAGCTCCGGGTGGCTCACCACACTAATAAAGGGAAATATTTGCCCAGATAGTGTTACCATGTGTAAAAATTTGCTGCATTACATCACATAATATGCCTTTTCTTGTTTCATAATTTAGTCAACCATGTCCTATAATTTGGTCCTCCCTTGCCGCATAATTTCAAAGGGTTATCATAGAAAATGCAATATTTTGCGTTCCTGCCTAGTCAGAAGGTACTATTAGGAAACAGTATACTGCCATCAGACCAACAGATTCTCCTTTCACCAGTGGACATGCTGCAGTCAGAGAAGACACTAATGCTACTTGTACAGGGCCATGTAGAACCCAGAGATTGTACCTCTCACTTGTTATGACAGATGGGAACGGCCTCGGACCCCCCCTCGAGCCCCTTTCAGCGGTTGAAGCCTAGATTGCATCACTCCTGCGCACAGGAGATCCTTTCATGCTACTGGGCCTGGCACTTCATTTCCAGGCTTCAGCTGCAGTGCTTCTGAATTCTATCGCCAGAGTAATTCAAGGTCACACCAATGTGCCTCCTGGCCCACAGGTCACAAATTCCTACTACCAAAGTATGCCACATAACTTAAGCTGATCTGACGTGCATGAACCACTTCAACACAGATGGCCCTGCGTTTTCCGTGCCTCAATCTTGATTCTGCTTCACACCAGTGGTGTTTCTACCCGTGCTTAATTTGTAAACAATTAGTGCCAGGGCCCAAGGTTATTCTCAGAAGCCTGCGGTCTACAATGCGAAATGTCACAGGTGTTGAATACTCTAGTCCTGATTTCACGTCATGCCTCTTTCATCCACCACCACTCCCTCCCGTTCCCTTCGTTTCTCTCTTCCAGATCCTTTTTCACATCTGCTTTCTACCTTCGTTTCGGTTTATCAGACTACCTCTTCCTTCTTTTCCCCCCTTTCCCCCCTTTTCGACCTTTCTCTCTCTCTCTTGTGGGTGAGAGTCTGGGGATGAAAAAGAAGTTCTGGTCCCCAAAAATTAGTGCCGGCTGGCCCCACCTGCAGCCACTGCCCAAAGTTAAGCACTGACAATTCTCCCCGGGCATATCATTATGTTCGGTGATCTCTTTAAAGTACACCAACCAATAAGCAAACCCCTTAGATGAATGTTACTACATAAGTGGGAGAGCTTTTAGGAGTCTTTGCATCAACATCACTACTTTGAAAACCCTTACATTTAATTTTCCCACTACTCTAACCCTTAAATTAATGTAATCTTTTTTTATTGATAATTCATGTTTATTTTGTTATTTAATGGGTTATTTTCCCAACTGTAATTGTATCATAGCCCTCATTTTTAATGACATTGATTAATTGAATTATTATATGTAATCTACAGCTAATATTAACCCTAACATTTATTTATGTTAATTACAATTAGTTTAATTAATTGAATGTCCCTTTCCCAATTGTAACCCTCAAACCTAATTGTAATTAAATTAATTAAAACAGTTAGTTAGCCTTAGTCTACTACTCATACAAACCTCCTAATAATTGTACCGGGCCTGATGTACAAAACTTTTTAACAGTCGCAAACCTTCCGATTCGCTAAACCAGAGAGTTTGCAACAGTTAAAAAGCATTTATGTTTTTACTACACATATTTACCAATTGAGAAAAGTGTTTACGAATCAGTAATCAGGTTGCAGTGGTATTTTGTGGGCATCCCTTCCACGCTGTGATTTGCGGCCTGAGGTATCAAGAGTTTGCAACTGTAATTCCGGTAGCCAAACATTGCTCCATTGACGACTCATAAGTTAACTGATTCACACATAGGAGCGGTTCCCATTTGGACTCCGTACCCATGGACCCCTTCTCCATTGTGAATGTTGAAAAAAGTTTCAGGGAGAGTAGGTAAGGATTAATGTGATCTATGAGGAAAACAGACTTTATTAAAAAAAAAGATCTTTATTTAAACATGATAACAGACATGTTAGTTGGCTGACCCTTGTAGGCTACCATCGATGTAATTGTGGCCAACAGCAGTGGGTCACAAACTGCCCCCTGCCTAATGAATATTAATTTGGCCGGTTGTTTTGCAACCCCTTATGATTCAATATTTCGTGAACCTGACCTATTTGTACAAAGGTTGGTTTGAAAAATAAGGTTGCATTTGCGAAATGTGCACATTTTGCGACCACATATTGAAAATGTAATCTTTGTCCCTCAGGCTCTAACTTATCTACTTATCCTTAATCTTGGTCTAATTTCCCAACCCTAAATTAAATTATTTTATATTAAATGAATAATTAGCGCAAATTTAGTCCAAATTCTAACACTAACGCTAGTACCTAATTAACATTTTTAAATTTGTTTTAATAATTAACCTTAACCTAACCCTAATAATAACATTAAAATAGACAAACTAACATTAAAATAGAGAAGATAAAGTTTACAATTTACCTAATTCTAATTGTATTCCTTGCCCTTAATTAATGTAATGTTAATTAAAAAATATTCTTTAGCTATAATGATTCATTGCTGTACTTACCTAAAACTGCCATGAAAAAAGTGTACTTTTTGATGAAAAAGTGATGATGATTAATGTATTTGGTGATGGATGTGAGGCATATGTTTTGCTGTTGTGATGGGAATGTGAGATAGCTCCTCTGGCACCTACAGATGCATTTTAGTTCTTGAGCTAAATGTTGAAGTCCTATATTTGGGGAGTTAGGGCCTGGGCTCTTGCCATCTCCTGATGATCCCTGCACCCCACATCAGACCTGTCATTCTACAAGCAGATTGGTCACCACAAAGAACAAGCATTTACAATGCAACGGTTTCGCCTTTGTAAAAGTTAGAGCTATTGGCATTGTAAATTACAAATTTTGGTTTTGAAAACAGAAAAATAAATGGCATTGTCATTTACAATGCCAATAATCTCTCACAAATGCAAGACCTATTGCATTTGCACACACACACAGAGCACAAACACATACACAGAAATGGGGGGGATGGGGGGGGGGACGAGGAGCAAAACCAAAGCCCAAGTGATTGGTTCTTTCTGAAATGATAGTGATGAGCTAAAACGATAGAACCGAAGAGCTCTATCACTTTAAACGTTGCATACTTACGGAACAAAATGTGAGCATATTACCGTAAACAATTACTGGTCATTGATGGTATTCCTTATAACGGCAGGCACTTTTAAAATAAAATAATCATCTGGGGATAGTTTCAAGTAAAGTCAGAATAAAAACAACAGATTCCACTAGCAGCCTCACAGCTGTGTTCACACGTGGAGGGCTACGTGATAATAATAATAATAATAAGTAATAAGGAGCACAAAAGGCAAAACATGAAAGTAAATAAAAATATAATCTGCTATTGTGTTGTATAATGAAAAATAAGTGTTTCACATTGGGTTTTTTGTATAAATTATTCTCAAATATGGAACTTTTGACAACAAAGCATATTGTTATATTTTTACAACCCTCAACCGTAAAGTGTACTGGCTTAGTGGAGTAATGCCTCGCCAATATGGGCCTGTGTTTCATCTTACAGTCACAGGTTCAAATCCGGTTATGTGAACTCTAGCCTTTCATCCTTATGTGTTGGACAACATTAATTTAAATTTCAAAAGGATGAATAAGCCTGTTGTCCAAATAAGGTTAACACAATGAGTACTGCTGTGAGAATTACATATGTTTTATATACCCAAATATGGCCACAGATAAATACACGTTTTATAAATACTAATTAAATAAAGAGTGCAACAAAAACTTGCCATTCAATTCTTTGTTTAAAATTGCCGAAATTATAGATTATGACGAGTAATTTTAATTTTTTATTATATATGGATGCTGCATAAAAGGGAGGCATGCTGCATTAGTATTTTTGCTGCTTAATGGGAACGGAGTGTTATAACAAGCAGTGGTCCGAAACTAATTAAAATGAATCAATCTGTGCTTGGTCTGTGCTCCACACATTGAAAAGGAAGTGATGCCAGATCCACGCTGAGCAATTAGGAATCAGCAAATAAGACTGCCAAAAAAGGAAACAAATAATAAGCAATGGTCGGGCTCCAAGCCCTTTACTGTAAGCAACATCCCTTGCAGCAACGTGCATGTGCGCTGTCAGGTGAGACCTCACGCAAAGGCCTATGAAAATGGGCTTGGAAATCCACACGCACAGCTATGTGTAATTTCAAGGTCCATTTTCAAAACGCCTGGAATAGGACTCTCGTTGCTGCGCAGTGTACACAGAGCCCGAGTCCTAAAAAGTGTTACCATCTGAATAAGTGGTGTCAAATTATGTTTTGTTTGTGAGAAATAAAGTACCATTGTGCATTTTTAGGGAATTTTTTTTAACTGTTAGGTAAGCGTCTGACACCAAACCACAGTCACCCACAAACCTTTGGTTTGCTAAACACGATTTAATATTTCCCCATCGTAAAAATTATTTGCCATGAGGGGCGTTTATGGTTGTCAATAAAGAGAAGTGCTAGGTTCTAGATATTTTTGTCAGGTGCAGGTTCTTACGCCTAAAAAATGTTGAAGGCCTCTGGTTTAGACTTTTCAGGACCATATGCAGTATTGCCCTCAGGTAGGAGGTATTTAATTCTAAATGTTGACTATTACTCAAATGGATAGAAGTTTGTTGACCCACTGGATATGGAAACGGCCAATGAGTTGGAGTAAAATATTTTTAAAAGAAGGCGCTTCCAGGTTCATTGTCACAGACAAGGTTGTGTAAGTTCATACTTATGCAAGACATATTTCATCTCAAAGTTGCGCTATACTCCCACTTCGAATGTTCTAGTGGAGCATGGCAATAACACCATGAAAGAAGGCATACAGACAGCCATTGCTTAAAGGTTAAAGGTTGGATGCAAGTGATTTCATTGAACTGAAGGTGTGGAAGTATAATACATCGCCACACTGCACTATGGGGGGTTACTCCATGTTTTCTATTAGGGGGCAGTGAGGTGCACACATCTCTGTTCCCATCATGGTCGAGTGAGAAGAAAAATGTGGCCAAAAGTGATATGTACAGTATAGAAGAAGTATCTTCTACGTTTGCCATGAAACAGATGACAAATAAATTTGCCATGAATTATGGTTTAAGTGGTTAAGGACTTGTCAGTTGGCGATTGGGTTTTAATCATGAAACCCCTCAAAGTAAGGAAAGGGGAGTCTAAGTTTTTCATGCCAGTACAAGTCAGCAAAGTTAACTAAGTCGCTGCATTTATTGTAGGGAAAGGTTAGTGGAACAAGAGAAAACGAATGAAGGTTACACTTGAACAAGCCAACATCATGCAACAGAAGTAGTTTTCCGTGGATAACCAAGATTGGGCGCATTGGCTGCCATATGACATGTGAATGCAGCCACAATTTCTGTAAGTGTGAGTAGTGAACAAGTGTAGCCTTCAGGATCTGTTCATGCTGACGTTAGTCATAATGGTAATGGAAATGTGAGTGGTTCACGATTCAGAAAAGTTCCTGAAAGTGTGATGACTTTATTAGGTATTAAGTAATAGACATGTAAAGTTTATTTTAAATTGTTTTTGGGTCCGGAGAAATGTTGGCATGGCATCTTCTGCACTTCCACCGCGCGTTATTGTACACTGTTTAGCTCATGAGATGTATACTGTAAGTGATGTAAATTAATGTAAACTCGCACACAGAGCGGCTCCTAATGGCAAGTGAAAGATAAAGTTTGACCTCCGAGCCAGATGAACGCGGCATGCTGTGGGTGATGTCAAAAGTGGAAATAAACCAGCTTTTCTTAAATAACGCTGTGTTGACTTCACTTACTTCAAAAACAGCTAAAAGATGCTACTGATAAACACTTGGGGTCAGATTTATGAAGGCCTTGCGCCGCCGGTGCATCACTTTTTCCCATGTTAAAAATGACGCACCGGCGGCGCAAGGCCTTCATAAATCTGCCCCTTGGAGCAGAAACTATGAAGATTTAAAAAAATTAAAAAAAGCTGTGATGATACAAATCTGTATTGCTTGCCTTCAGTACAGGTCATAATTCCATGTATGCCAAATAGCGAGCTGAAATCGTAGCTGTTTGCATGACATACCGGGGGTCAATTAAGCAATCTGCAATACATCGGGGTTCAGTATAATGTAGCTCATAAGCTTGCCAAAGACAGCCACAACACAAATAGTGAGAATAGATTGCACTAAAGTGCACGAAATTTTAGGCAGTGGAAAAATAAAGTAACATTCTTTTGGTTTACCAAATCGTGATTCTGCAGTGTGCAGCCTAAATGTTGATATGCAGCCTTTCCTAAAGGGAGTACAGCACCAGGAGTATGCCGACAGGTAATACAAAACAATGGCCATAGAGTTTGTGACGAGAATTTTATACACAGCTTAGTCAAAGTTAAGCTTTGAATTATAGATTCTAATATACGATAGTTTAAATGTGGCGTAGCGCTTTATATTGCTTCTAATTTTAGTGGATATCTTCTAACTTTAGTTGAGAAAATAAATACGAGCCCTATTCTAAAACAGAAGAAAGTCATAAAGCAAAATGTTCATGTCTGGCATGTAAAGGTGACAGAGCTCTCAAATTATGAAAAATTATTGTATGCGACAACTATTCATCGTATCTTAAGAACGCAAAGGAAGAGGCGTCACACATTGATACTGTTCATAAGACAGGATCCGGCAGTTTAACGATAAAACAATCAAAATGAAAGTAAAATTAAAAGCCCACACCAAAACTTCAATATAATGTATGACAAAACTTGTGAGGCGACTCTCCTATATGTCCAAATCTGTCCCTTCTTCAAAGGAAAGATTGCACCCCCCCCCCCCCCCCCACCCCCTCAACCGGTGATACAGCTTCCGGGAGCCATTATGTCCATAGCAGACTTTTAGAGAGGTGCATTTAAAGATCAGGTTCTAGTCTTCCAAATACATGACATTTTGCCTGCTATCACGGAGAACTGAACTAAACCGCCAGTCCATGTTTGTGAGCCCCACTCTGAATAAGGGAGACTTTATGTATCTGGGGTGACAACCCTACACAATAAAAGACGTATACAATTGAACGCGCAATCCCAATTAACCCTTAAAAGGGCGTTCTGTGACAAAGCCCAGAGGCAAAAATGTGCGGAGCTGTAACCTGCTCCTTACAAGCTCAGTCACTAAGAACATGCGGCCTGAACTCTCTGCCAAGCCCTCGCTTGCGGACTACGAGTCTAAGAAAACGTAGCTGGTATGGAGACTGTTTCGGACTTTACGACATCGACTACGGCAACTTTTTCTTCACCACGCAGACACACGACTCATTTGAATAATTCACCCGCCCGAGATCGTCCCGCACTCACCGCTTCCTACCGCCTCCTATCTCCCCCAACGTACAATGCGACGAAATGGCGCCACCACAGGATGCTCGAGAGCACCCCTCGATTGCTCCTTTCTACACCGAAAGCAAATGGCGACTTCTGTCGTCGAAACTTGTTTCGGAAGCGCTCTCACCAGCCACGGTGCAGACTGGGAGCGTCATGGCCACGCTCCGATTTCTTTTCTGCTTTTTTCGAATAAAACTTTATGAACAAAATCATCAATGCACAAAATCAATTGCAGTATGAAAGAGGCATAACACGGCAAAAAATAAACTAAAAGTCATTACATCCCTTAATTAACAAGCTAGAAAGTAAACATATATTATATGCAAGAGCCCGGTTTCGCGCGATGCTTACAGTAAAATACGGCCCTGTTAATTGGGAGCAGAGGAAAATGAAAAACAAGTCAGGTCCCGGGCCGGCCAGCCAATCACAGCGCGGCCCGGAGAATGACGTCACGGGGGTGTCCCGGGCCGGCAGCCAATGACAGCGTGGCCCGGGACAAAGGGGCGGGACTTAAAAAAAGTCCCAGAAACGCCCCAGAATCGCGTTTTCACGAGAAAGCGTGATTGACAGCCTCTGTCTCCCAATGGCTAGCCTCCATTTATGGAGCTAGCCAATGGGAGACAAAGGCGGAACCAAAGTCCATATGTAGGATTATGAGGTTTCGCCGTGGGCGGAGCAACTGCTACGCAGTTGCAACGCCCAGGGCGAAACCTAAAAACCTAGGTTATAACCTTCACTCCCTACACAGAGAGCCATGCCGCTCTAAGGGCCACTCTTCCCAAAACCAAGAGACAGAAGGGGAAGAGCAGCTCATCGAAACAAAAGGTACGCAAAGGGAAGGGAGCGGGGCAAAGCCGTTAGACAGTGGATTCCCTGCGGTACAAACACTGGCACAAAGTAACTGTAGGTCACGACTAGCAAAGAGAAGTCTAGAATCAAGTATATTCTGTCTGATACTTGGTGTTATCTCTGCCAAGTAACACCGTCCTCTCCACAAAGGCTCCTCTCATCTTGCACTCTTCTAGGTGGGCCTAAATGATCCTGACACCAGGATAGTCTATTGATGGGATTGCTAATATTGTCAACAGTAATAGGCAATTGGCCTTTTGTGTGCGCGCTGAAGGACATATTATCAGTTAGAACCTGAGGATTGTTAAAAGAAAGATCAATATAAGGGAAAAGGGAAGGCATTTTTCTACAACTGATTAGATCCTGATACAATGCAATAGCAAAAGGTGTTAACCAGCTCCTAATCCTTCTTTCCTACTGTCAGCTTCCCAACTCCTCCCTCATACTCCTGATAACTCCCACCAAAGTTCCTCAGTAATACTTCCCCACCTTGTTTCTGTCTCTTATTTCAAAGTTAGATTGACATCTTTATACATACTAGCCTGGCCTAGTGCCTTGGATTGCGATGTGTGTTAAATGCCATCTGTGTTTGCATTTATGCTGCTGTATGACCTCAGTGATTACACTGCATGCTAGTCTGTCATTTATATATATATTGATGTAAAAAATAATAAATATGCAAATAAAAAAAAATGCCTGCAGTATTACGAGCAATTTATGGAAGTTAACAATAGCAATATGAAAAAATTCATAAGAACACGGCGCCTGTGGTGATGATTTGTCCCCTATAGTCACCTTGCCATCTGTTTGCCACATCACTGTCAGCAGCAACAGTCTACAGAGCATCTACCATGTTTGTAAATGGCGGCCTCACTGTGAAGACATTGAAAACTGACATTTTCAGAGGAAATCACCTACTCATTTTTTAGCAAATCTACAATGTTCACCCTAAGTAAGGTTTGTGGACATTCCTTACCTTTCATGCACATTACGATAACTAGGGGGAGATTTACTAAGATTTTATACCGCATTTGCGTCACAAAAGTGACGCAAATCGGCACAAAATCTTTTTTTCTGTTTTACTTCCCAGCGCTACACTGGAAATAACCTGAAAGTAACGCAAAGACGCGGACAGTGCAGCTTTGCATTACTTAGCGCCAAGGGTACCATGGTTGGAGCATGGGTGTTCTCATGCAACCACCCAAGGTTTCTGATGCTAAACTTTATTTACTAAATAAAGTAGACAGGGTTAAGCGTCATAAAACTGCGCCCTTTTTAAGTAGGCACAACGAAGGAGAAATGCTTTCATTTCTCTTTCCTTTTCCAACTTTGTACGTGTGCTACAGTTTACAGCACGCATAGAAAGAGGGGAAAGGGTTATGTCAGCCTACACGTAGTATTTTGTAATGGAAGGTACCGTTCCAGTAGAAAACCTATGCTAGACTGACGGAGACACCCTTGCACTATGGCACAAAGGTGCCTCAGTGGCACAGGGCAGCTGATTTCAGTGCCAGCTCTAAAGAAAGGGGAGGAAAGAGACATATTTCTGTACATATGCTTTCCTTCTCTCTGCTGAACTGCGCTGCATGAGTAAGTGGTAAATCTGACCCCTAGTCTTAAATTGACTGCAACATTTGTTTTTAATTTTTCTTAATTTACTTCACTTAGGTGTTCAACTTTTAAATCTACAATTGTACAGATGTATTTTACATTAACTCAGCTCTATGAATAGTTCTGTTTTATATGCAAATATAATACTTTTGTAAATGAGCCATCAAAATGCATGCACACGGAACTGGTGATATGTAGACCAAAAGCACATATGATTTGAATCTTGTGTTGGGAAAATAGGAGTGCAACCCTCAATGAACAATGCGGAATATTCACATTTGTGCCCTTTATTCTAAGTTATCTGACGATTTGTGATAAGTGTGAAAGAATAACAAATCACTAAATTTATTCTAAAGGCTACATTTTTTAATTAAATATGATAGATTGCATTAATTATGAATTCTTTGCTTTGTCTAGTGCATTAATGTCAAGCTAAAAATGAATGGAATAATTAGGAGAATATATATTTTAATTGTAAATATTTTAATAATTTGATTAAGAATTTTGTTCTCCTTCAAAAGAGAGATCATAAAGGAATGGTGTTAAATAAAATAATCACATTTTATTCAGCTGATAATGCAGGTAGATTTTGAGATTTATTTTACTCTGTTTCGAATTGGTTAGAGACAATGATTAAGGGCTGGATTTCGACTTTGGCAGCCCTACAACAGTGGCGCCAACGTGCTGCTGTTACTCTCATAGAAGAGCCTAACATGCAGAATGCTGCTATTAGAGCTCCAACTGTACCTTCCTGCAACTTCCTGCATGTTGTGGCATGCATGCCATACCGTGCAGGAACTGTAGGTGCAAATTCAGGGAGGCACCACATGTGCCTCTCACATGCGCCCAAGGCCCAGGAGCGGGAGAAGACCCTGTTAGGGTCCCCCTTAGTTGCCTCACCACCACCCTTTTCATGGCAGGCTCACCACCATGAAATGGGCAGCAGACAGGGAGGCAACTTGTAATATGCTCAGTGGTGTCGCAGCGGCACCGCCTGCATATTGCTGCCCCATTCAGCACCGCCTCTACGGCAAGGGATCCTTGATCCCGGCGGAACTGGTAGTCTTGTGGCGGTCTGACCACCACACTTAAAATACTGCGTCTAGACCTGCAGTGTGGCAGTGGTCAGACCGCACCATGAGTATGGCGGTCCTGTGGACCGCTGTATTGATAATCGGGCCCTAAATGATTTTGTGGTAGTAGAGAAATATTGTGCTAACAAAATTTAACTGTGGGTTGTTAATTCTTATAATTGTCTGTTTGCTTCATAGCAAGTCTAGAAAGTAATTCTCTGATCAGCTTTGTGTGTATTTTTCAAAGAGTATAATCATCTTTTGCCAACTAATGTATTTGTAACAATATTGAGGTTAGCAGTTTAGATTTTTCATCTGTATCCGTTCATAGTTCTGTACATCTTAGACACTACCGCCCTTCAAGTGGAGAAGTCTAAAGTGCCATTCTTTTTTAGTGTGCTTCAAGGAGTGAATGGGAGTGGCAGAGCTATCATTTAACAGATATGCAGGAAATGAGTCCTGGTCAGATTCTGGAATCAGCATTGGACAAGGGTGGTATTTATGTTATGCAGATTTGTAGATAGCACCATCACCCCAGAGAGTATCCTAGTGCTGAGCAGGTGTGAATCCAGCCAAACCTAGGGCCTGGTGGGACTGTTGGAGGAGCCAGGTCTTGAGCTCCTTGCAGAATTCCAGAAGTGAGGATGTGGCTTTTATGTGTAGTGGCAGGTCTTTCCATGCTTTAGGTGCAATGTAAGAGAAGGCAAAACTGCAGGATCTGATTTTCCTTATGTGTGGGATGTGTGCGAAGTAGGAGTCTGGAGGCAGAAGTGTCTGAAAGGTTTGTGAAAGCAGATGTGCATGTTGAGATATGCTGGGCCAGTGTTATGCATTGCCTTAAAAGTGTAGTGAGGAGTTTGAATTGTGCGTTTGTGAATGGGGAGCCAGTAGAGTTTCTTCATGTGTGGTGTGATATGAGTGTGGCATGGGAGGTTGAGAGCAATTCTGGCTTCCAAGTTCTGAATGGTATGCAGCCTTTTGGTTAGTTTTTGGTTGATCCTGGCATAGAGGGTGTTCCAGAAGTCCAGCTTGCTTGTGACCAGGGCGTTCATGACAGTTTTCTGGGTGCTGATTGGGAGCCATTTGAAAATCTTCCTCAGCATCTTCAGGGTATGGAAGCACGAGGTGGTTTACTGCATTGACTTGTGAGGTTATGTGGAGTTTGCTGTCAATGACAATCCTGAAGTTCTTGGCGAGGATGGTGGGTGTCATTCTCGGCTCTGTTGGCAACTAGGTAGAGTCCATGATGAAGTGCTCTTCCCGAACATCATGATTTCGGTCTTGTTGGTTGTCGGTAATTAACTTAAGACAGTCGGTCTTCATCCAATAGGCAATTTCGATAATGGAGGCATTGAAATTGATCCGAATACTATGCGTCTTTTCCGTAATTTAGAGAATGAGTTGTATGTCATCAGCCATCGAAGAGGACGTTGATGTTGTGAGAGCAGATGATACTGGCTAGAGAAATTATGGATTTGTTTAAGAGAGTTGGGATCAGAGAGGATCCTTGCGGAACTCTGTAGATGAGGTTGCAGGCTGGAGGCATCCGAGGTGTACGGTGCTAGGCTGACTGACTGGGTCCTTCCAGTCAGGAAGGAGCAGATCCATTGAAGTACATGTCCTTGGATTCCAATATTTCAATATCGAGGAGACGTTGGGTGAGGATGGGGTGGGAGACAATGGCAAATGCTGTGGAATGGTCCAGGAGGATGAGGGCTGCTGTGTCTCCTATCCAGAGTCAGGCGGATATCATCTGTGTTGGAAATGAAGGCACTTTCTGTGCTGGGGTGGAGTCTGAAACCAGCCTGAGTGGTGTCGAGTTGGTGGTCCTTGGGGTATTTGATGAGGGGTCTTTTGATTATTTTCTCTAAGACCTTGGCCGGGAATGATAGCAGGGAGATAGGTCTGTAGTTGGTAAGGATTGAAGCATTGTGTAGACGTGTGAAGGAGAGGCTGCTAAGCACATTGGAAGGAGGTATATTGGAGGGAGGTGTGTAGAGACTTTACATTTTCAGATTATTATTTGTGTATTTAATTTGTGCAGATTCATCAAGGAGGGCACATCTATATGATATATTTTCCTTGTCTCTAGTATATAGTGTTTCATGCAAATCCATCAATGCGGGCATAATTCCAGGGGGGTAGAAAAAAAGTGTAACTTTGCTAAGTATTTGCTAGCCTGCTGGAGACTACCAACCCCCAATGCACATAGCCTTTAAACAGTCATAGCACAGATTGCCTGTACGACCTGGCCTGTAACATAGCTGAAATGTTTATTCACGGGCCCTGTTTTAACAGGTTTGGTACTTTCCACTCAAGATGGACATTAGTAGCTGAAAGCTAACTTGTGTAATCAGGACTTTTATTTTTAAACATAGTTCCATGGAGGTTCTTACTCCATGTGAACCCTGGCGGAGAGGAAACAAAGAGGGCCCGTCCCCTGGTGCCTCACGTACTGTGTATGCGCACAGACGGGCACAACATGTGTCCTCCTGTGCGCATACACACCAGTTCCTGCACAGCATGAACAGTTTAGTCCATGCCGTGCAAAAACTGTTTTTGGCAATCCCATTGCTGTGCCCTATTTGAAAGGCACCGCCATGGCAACGCCAAAAAAAAGCCCGCTAGACTCTAGTTTGACTCGGAATCTGGCGGGCGCCCTCACCACGTGTTTAGCAGTGCGGCAGCGAGGCCGACCCCGCGCCGCACTGCCAAACTTGTGTGTCTTATGACAATTGGAATGAGGAACTCTGATATTTTAAAATCGTAAAACAGAATAAACTGCTGCCTGTTGCATTAGGTATCTATTTAAAATGTGGAGCAAATGAGCAGAGTAGGTAGTGCCAACCTAGTCCTATGTGTGACGCATACATGCTAGACAACTTAGTGTATATACATAGCTACATATTTACACTAGGGAGCAATGGGAGAGCACAGTAGCGCAAGAGTGAGTTGGTAAGAATTAGTGCTGACCGCTTTCATGCTTAAGCAGGTGAGTCTATAAGGCAATTCGAACAGCGAGAGGAGATGAAGTGACCTTCCGCTGGGATTCAGTTCCAGAGCTATGGTCGAAGAAGCGGAATCATGAAGCAACACAGGGAGGTTTGGGAAGAAAGGATGTTCAGGTTAGTTGAGGGAAGGAGGTGAACAGACACACATCTATTTAATATATATGCAGTGAAATATTTCATGTATGTATCTGAAAACAGTTTGCATGGCGCCCTTTGTTGATGTTGAGCAGCCGATTTGATAACAATAGGAGAAGGAAGGATGATGCTTAGGAAGGTTGTAAAAGGCATTTTTAGCAAGGTTATGTACTTTTTCCAAAGAAAGCTGTGAGTCTTGAGGACCGGAACTCAAGGGTGAATGTTGGAATGGAGAAGAAAATGTGCATGTATTGGGCGTATCGGTGATAGAAGATGATGCCTGTTAGGGATGGAGTGTAAAGAGAGAAAAGTAAAGGGCCCGGAACCGATACTTGGTGAATCCAAGCAGGCACTGAAGTAGGGCTGGACAGTGAAGATCATAATGAGACGGAAAAGGACAGGTCACCGAGACAGCAGGCAAACCAGTTGAGTACTTGGTTCAAAACAGGTGACTGCAGTCTACCGAGCTCTTAGTGGCTTGCTGCAATCTAGTGGAGAAGTGTGGCTCAATGGTTAGAGCAGGCAGACCTTGATGCAGAGCTCTGGCCAGGGACCAGGGTTTCGATTCCCGCCTCGGCGGGTCTCCGGCTCATTAATTCCCCTGACTGGATATTCTCACCTCAGTGCCTGTTCTGATCCTGGGTCCCACGCTGCAACTCTGGGCAATAGCTTGCTTAGTCTCCACAACGGCCCCAAAAGCGCTGGGATGCCTGGGTGCACCTGGGGGGTGCCCAGGAGTGGACATTTCCCAGGAAAGCCAGGAAGGGTTCCTAAGCGGTATACGGACAGCGCCGGGACACCTCTGGTGGAGGTAGCTGTGCGCTTTACAAATTCCGACATTTACATTTTTTACATTTATTTACATCTCTCGTGCTACAAAAAAAGTGACAAGCAAGGAAGTCGAGCCCCCTCATTCCATGTTGACAGCACAGCCCGACCATGCTCAAATACCTTTTGCAGATTGTGTCCCCCCTTAGATAAACACATGGACAGGCAAGCACACGTCGTCTCTCTTTCAGTTTCTCTCTCTCTCACAAGCACATTCACGAAGTATCACACTCGTGCAACCACAGACAGTTGGACATATCACCACACACACAAATACCTATTCATAATTATTAAGTGCACACACAAATACAAAATACATCTGTTTTCCAGCCACGCGCATCATGATTCATCTGTTTTATCAAGTACCTCATACCAGGATGAGGTCAGAAATGCTGCAACAAGCAGGGATTAGTGATTAATCTGGTACTGGGGCTTGTGAAACGAACTGTTCTGTATGTGACAGACATGAGATCACACACACAGTGCATGCTTCTTACAACATCTTGAAGCTGCCAATGGACTGCACCTAGGGTTAATTTATTGGTGTATTTTTCTCGGACAGGAGAACTAAACCAATGGCAACACTGGGACTGACCATGACCCCGCCCTTCCTTTCTTGTTGCAAGGTGAATGGGGTCAGTCATATTCTAATGCCTCACCCTACCTTCAACATGAGGAAAATAGTGGGGTTAGGGACGTCTCCTCTAGCTCCACCCTTTTATACCTTATCGCCGGCTGGGGCCCGATTATCAGCCTGGTTGACTCAACCTAGCCTGTGACAAAACGTGGAAGTGAAAATGAGTGTTACATTGTGTAATATCCTATCATGCACCTGTTTGTACATATTTGTAAGTCGTGATTTTCCAACATCCCTTTGAGATACCCTTGATATATATGGTAGCTTAACACTGAAAGATGTAATGAAGGGCCCAAGAAGCTCAGTTCAAGAAGTAAGGCATTGTCAATACCAATTAAATCCACAAAAATAATAATACTTCATTACCTTGCAATATAGTGCTAGTGATAATGTCCAACGTTAATATAGCTTACTTTCTTTGCCTATTAGTTGTTTCTACCAAAATATTCAAGAATAAAGGGTTCAGCCAGGACTGGAATGAGCATTCAATTTTGCCATGTCGCCTTGTAGGCGCCTCAAAGTTGTAAAGTGTCTGAATTTTCCCAAGGACGACCAAGACACTGGTGGTGTCCAATAATACAGTGACATCATTGGATTGGCTGAATAGGGTCTTGTGTTGCAGAAGCCTGGATAAGAATATCGGCCGATCAACATGGTGGTTCCTCTTGGTGGATTTCCAGGGACCGCAGAACTTCTTGAAAGTACTTACTGGCCCAAAGAATGAGAGAGAAATGAGCGATATTCATCGCCAGGGTTCACCTGGTGATTTCAGTGTGCCCCCACAGTTCTAAGTGATAAGGAATCTTCATACTTGGAAGTTTCCAAGTGGTAATCTAGGTATCTGTTCTCCTTCCCTGGTGTTGGTATCGATTTGTAATAATCATAAATGTGAACGTGTTATTATATGAATGACCAAACTTGTGTTTTTTGTTTTTTCCAACAGGGTCTGCATTTTGTTCCAAAGATGAAACTCGTCTGGTTTCACATTTATTCGAAAATTACAATAAAGTTGTTCGACCTGTGAAGCATTTCAAGGACGCAGTTGTGATAACAGTTGGACTTCAGCTTATTCAACTCATTAATGTGGTATGTGGGTGCCAACATCTGCTCTTCGAACAGCGTCACTCAACCCGGCTTGCCATAGTGACTAACTACAAAATGTGTTTCTGTCCCTAGGATGAAGTTAACCAGATCGTGACAACCAACGTGCGACTGAAGCAGGTTTGTATGGGGGATGATGCTGTGACCAGCTAATCTGGATAAGGTTGTGAGCTCGTTATTTGCTTGAGAGATAGCTTAGAAGTAGATTTAACTTGGCCCTTGAAGATTTTAGTCACACAAATAGGAATTACCTTCTTATTGGTTGGTGCTGGTTTCGTGGTCCATGGTCCAAACACAGAATTAGCATGCATAAACAGGAGTCAGGAAACATCTCATTTGCCTTCCAATGCCATGAGGTAATGACAGCATTATGTAAATGTCCCAAAGGGAAGAAAGTGAGACTTAAAGACTGATGTTTTCTATAGCTATTATTTGATTGCGTAAATATTAGTTAAACATACCGTTTTTGTAATGTAATAATTATAATGAAGATGTGACAAAACCAATGTGCTTTAGTCAAATTACATCATCTGCTCAGTTTTGGGGACAAAAAGTATCATGTTTTAGTACGTTCATGAAGTATTCTTTATATGTATGAGCCGATAGAATGGGACATGGGTGATACAACATACCTAAAGGGAGTTAGTCACCCTGCCTGTTATATAACTGTACATTATAATGATACATCAATAGAGTGCTAGATACCTGTTTACACATTTCAGCCTTCAAAAATATTCTAACTAGGCTTTAGAGATAAGAGAGAAAATCACAAATCAAAGGGGAGGGGGAGTAAATGTTTGATGCACTATGATAAATGAAGTGTAAGTCTCAACCAAATTAATTTTGAAGGTGATATACTTGGCATTTATAATGGTGCCAAAATGTCGGTTGAGTCTGCAGATGACTATGAGCTAAAAATAGTCAAAGTTGCAATCCATTGGACTGCCATTAATGGTCACGGACGTCCACAGAATCCTCATCAGATTCCCTGATACATTCCTTCATTGGTTCTCCTATTACCTTTCCAACTGACACCAGTTTTTCCTTATGGGAACCTCCTGGTCCCAAAAGACCGCCCATCACCTGCAGAGTCATCTGGTTTCATTCAGTCCCACGTCATCTTTAACTGCTACATAGAGCTGCTTGTTGCCCTACTCACAGATAACAGTATCAAGATTCACTAATATGGGGATATGGCAAGTCGCAGAAGCAGCATGGCGCTCAAAATCCCAGCTCATTTAAGGCCCGCTGCTTTGACGATGGCCTTTAACAAGGGAGCGGGCCTTTAATGGCTGGTAGAGCCTCCTGCAGAGGACTCTAAGGCTATTAGAGCATTCTGCCCCTACAGGGCAGAATGATCTAATTTGTAAAACAAAGCCCTCACAGAGAGCAAGGGGGTTGAAATCCCCTTGGGCGCCATGAGGCCTTTGTTCACAGCAACAGCTGTGAACAAACATTGGAATGTTGATGCTCTGGGCTTTTACCAGCCAGTAGAAGCCTGGAACAATCCATTGTACAGGAAGAGGATGTGGCCTAACGGCTACGGCAGTCGACCTCAAATCTGGGGAACCGGGTTTGAGTCTCGGCAATGATGCTCAACATCCTGTGATTTTAGGCAAATCACTTACTCTCCCCATGCCTAACAAAACTTTATGTCCCCTAATGTAACTTAACTGGTACTCATGTAAATCGCTCTGATACCTGATACCTTAGGGTCACGTTTGTGCTATATAAACTCAGAAAAAAAAATATCTTCAATGGAGCGCTCACCATCCAATGTTCTAATACAAATTAAATACAACAATAGTAGCTGGAAGTACAAATCAGTAATTCTGGTCTCAGTCGCTTTCACAACATCCAGCCATTTTATTAGATGGCTGGGGTCGCAGCCAATACCTGAAAAAGAGTGGTTGAAGAAAGCAGTGGTTTATCCATTGAGCAAAGAGAAAAAGTAAGATACCTATTTTCCACTTGGCAGAAAAAACAGAATGTGTTGGTGTGACATCTGTGTGCATTCTGGTCTGCAAATGCACACATTGAGTGGACAGGTCGAGTTTTTCGTTATAATCTGCTTAAGGAAAGATAGCTGAACAGAAATTGTATGTCCTTATTTTTGAAGTTTCCACGTACTCCTGCACTCGGGGTCTGCTGTTTTTTTGGGGGGTTTTCTTCAGCTAGCCCTGAAAGACCTGGTGTAATAATGAATTAATCCTGGCGTAAATTTATTAGAGAGCATCCCATCCATGGTTCACGTAACCTCCAGGTCCAGCAGCAACTGACCCCATAGAATCGCATAACCTGACATCACAAGCTGGAACATCTCTACATTCCCTCATGTGAGGGTAATACTTCTAGAAGTAATACATATCATTACTAGATACCACACACCTTCCTCCTTTACAAATAATGACAAGAGAAAAATAAACGATTGCAATATAGAAGTACAAAAGAGAAACAAAACCTAGACTTAAACAGAAACACACCTCAATTAACCAAAATAAAAAAAGATAATAATGCCCTACAACATTGCAGTCGACCCAATATGGAACATTTACAATTCACACTGGATAATTTCCTCTCAATTCTATTAAGGTATCAGATCCTTTTGTCCTCCACCTTAACAGCATTGCGGAATCATTTGACAATTCTCTGGGACCCATACATTTGTCCCACCTTCTGAGGACACTGGTTTCTTTATCAATACCAGATCACCCAGTGACATGTCCAATTTCTTCACTCCTTTTCTTTTAAAAAAAAAAATCTTTTTATTAACAATTGACAAAACAGGTGGCAATCATCACAGTATAGCATTAATTCGGTTATCTTTGTAGCGCAAGGAGTCTCGGGACATATACAGTAATCACAGTGCATAGGGATAAAAACAGTGTAACAAGTAGAGTTCACAGTACAAGTGGTTCGTAAATCAGAGCGGTTCGGGGGGGCTCACAGATGTTTTCTCTGTAATCGTTCCAGGCGGACCAAATCCGTGTCCATTTCCCTGGGCAGCCCCTTGCCTCATACACAGTCTTCTCCTGGAGCATGCACAAGTCCATATCGGACTTCCATTGTCCAATCTTGGGAGTCGCCCCACACAGCCTTGCTATGTTCTTTTTAGCGACCACAAAGCCTAGAGTGGCCCAAACTTTCCCACTAAGCGATAGGTCTGTAGGTTCCCAGATGTTCAGCAGGCATTTCTTGGCTTCAAGTCTAACTTCTACCTCCCAGACCTCCTGCATACATCGGGTCACTCGGTTCCAGAATTGTCTCAACCGCGGGCAGTCCCAAAGTATATGAAAAAAGGTTCCCACCTCCCCACAACCCCGTCTACAAAGACCATCGACGCTTCGGCCCATTCACTGTAGTCTAGTCCCTGAAAGGTAGACACGGTGTAGGATTTTTAGTTGGATGAGCCAAAACCTGGCCGGAATAGCCACCTCCTTAGGGGAGGCTAGTGCACTGCACCATTCCTCCTCATCTATCTCTAGTCCATCAGCTTCCCATTTACACTTGGGGGGGACAGTAGGTTAGAGGACGGATTGATGATTTTCTTATATGTGAGTGAGATTGCGTGTTCGGGAAGGTGACCGTCAAGAAGTCTGTCCTCCAGCGGTGAGGAGGCAGGAGGCTGCGTGCCCGCAGGAATGTTGGTTTGTAGGGAGTGTCGGACCTGAGTGTATCTGAAGTGTTCTGATTGGGCTAGTTCGTATGTTTGCTGGAGTGATGGTATCATCCCCTTCGGGCCCCACAGATCTCTCACGTGAGAGATGCCTATGAGGTCCCAGTTGCGGAACCCCTTGATGCGGCCTAGCCTGCCGAGTCTCTCCGAGACCCACAGGGGGGTCGCCATCGTGAGGGTATCCGCCCAGCCCAGTGTGCGCTGCACGATATGCCATATCTGTACCGAGTGGTGCGTAGGCCCCGTAAGCGGGTGTCGTCCCGGTTTGGAGTAGAGTGCCGCCTCAAAGTTTCCACCCGCTAGCAGCCATCGGTCCATTCGAAATGCCGGGTCATTCCCATCGCTGTAGGTGCATTGGTTAATGGCCGAGAGATGCGCGGCCCAGTAGTATTTGCGGATGTCAGGGAGTGCTATACCCCGTCAAACCATCCCAAGGTCAATTTCTGTATGGATATGCGAGGCATTCCAGCCCACAGCAGTTCCCTCTGAGTGGCCTCAATAGAGGCGAAGTACGCCTTCGGGACAAGGTCCGGGTGATTTTGGAGGGCGTACAAGAACCTAGGCAGTGTCATCATTTTGAAGAGTGCCGTCCGTCCGAGGAGGGACAGCGGGAGTCGCCACCAGGAGGCAGTATCTTTCTTGAACCGCTCGAGAGGCGGAAGGAGGTTTCTCTCGTATCTCACCTCCGGATCTTTGGAAATGAATACTCCCAGGTAGCGGAATCCTTCGGTGGCCACCGTGATAGGGCAGTTCCGTGGAAGCATGGGAACCTCTCCCTGTAGTACATAGAGAATGGAGTTGCCCCAGTTGATGCTATAGCCAGAGTTTTTCCCGAAGTTGGTTATAATATCCATAACGACTATTAGGGACTTTCGGGGTCTGGTGAGGTACAGTAGCACGTCATCCGCGTAAAGCGAAATTCTGTCCTCCCAGCCATCGGCCCAGCGTATCCCCTTCAGGGAGAGATCCTGCCTGATCCACGCGGCCAGGGGCTCTAGTGAGAGGGTGAAGAGGAGGGGCGAGAGAGGGTAGCCCTGTCTCGTTCCCCGTCCGAGTTCAAAGAGTTTGGAAATTTTGTTGTTAACTGAGACTTGAGCTAAGGGCTTTGTATATAGGAGGCGCACCCATCCTATAAAGCTGGGGCCAAATCCTAGTTTGCGGAGGATCGCCATCATGTAGGACCACTCAAGCGTGTCAAACGCCATCGTAGCGTCCAGGGAGAGCAACACCGCATCTTCTTGGAGAGTGTGGTAGCGGCCCAGGACTCCATGTAACCTTTGGAGATTGCGCGCAGTGTTGCGGTGTGGCATAAAGCCAGATTGGTCCGGGTGGACCAGAGCGGGGAGGACAGGCTTTAGTCTGTTAGCAAGGACTTTGGCTAATATTTTGGGCTCTGCGTTTAGAAGGGATATGGGCCTGTAAGAGGCGCAGGAGTCCCTGGGTTTCCCTTCTTTGTGAATGTCCACTATTGTGGCTATGCGTTGATCCCGAGGCAAGATACCTCGTTCCTTGCACTCCTCGAACATCTTTTTTAGGTATGGGCCGAGGCTAGAGGGGTTCAGCTTATACAGTTCTATCGGTAAGCCGTTGGGCCCTAAGGCCTTCCCAGACCGGAGGTCTAAGATTGCTCGGGTCAATTCCTCAACCGTGATCGGCGCCTCTAAGTCCTCCCTCTCCAAGTCTGAGAGAGAGGGCATTCGGATATCTGTCAGTAAGGAGACCGAGTCCTCCTCCGGCCGATCCAAACCTCTACTGTATACCTTTTGGTAATGGGACACAAATTCTTGAACTATGACCCGGGGCTCGGTGAGTACGTCACCGGACTCCAGTCGGAGCTCAGCAACTACTCTGTGTGCCTGTTGTTTTTTGTCGAGCCAAGCTATGAGCTTGCCCGCCTTATCCCCTTGGTCGTACAATCTACCCTCTTTGTCTCTCGCAATGGTCTTAGCAGCATCGTTGACCAGTGCCCTATATTCTGCTGCCTTAAGTTCCATAAGATGGACTGCTGCGGGATCACCCCCCGCGGTAGCCTCTGCTTCTCGCTGCAGTAAGTCTCTCTCCATGCTTGCTATTTGCTCCGCACGCTCCTTTCGGCGCCCTGAGATCGCTGATAGGGCCTCACCTCTAAGTACGTTTTTGAAGGCCTCCCAGAGCATCATGGACGAGGTCACGGTGCCATCGTTTTCCGCGAAGTATCGGTCTATAGAGAGGAGGAGACTACGTCTGATGGGTTCGCATCGCAGGTACCACGCATTAATCGGTGCCGTGCACCCTTCTCGTTTGTCGCCCATAGTGAGGTGGGCCAACAGCGGCGAGTGGTCTGAGACCCCTCTTGCCAGATGAGTGACCTCCCGAAGTGTTGTGTCGTGGTATTGTGGTGCTAGTAAGTAATCAAGGCGTGAGAACGATCGGTGCGGACCCGAGAAGAAGGTGTACTGTAAGTCTCGTGGGTGACGGGTTCGCCACAGATCTAAAAGGCCAAAAGCATCTAAAAAGTCAGTGAGCCATCTGTGACCCTGTGGGATGTCTCTAGGTGGAAATCTGTCTAGTGTACCTGACACTACTGCGTTGAAATCGCCCCCTATCAGTAGGCGTCCCTCGGGGAGTGAAAGGATTAGTTTACCTAGCTCTTGGTATGATTGTGTCTGAAGCCCAGGTGGTATATAGACTGTAACTAGGTTGATCTTGTAGCCCTCCCATGAACCTGATATAGCAGCGAAGCGCCCCAAGGGGTCTGAGTCGGAGTGTTCAATGATTAAGGGGAAGTTGCGTCAAAGTAGTATGCCTACCCCTCGAGATCCTGAGGTGAAGCCTGAGTGAGTCGCCATGTAGTAGCCCCACCGGTTCAGTGCTTGGCATGAGTTGCCCAATAGGTGTGTTTCCTGAAGGAGGACTACGTCAGGGAGGTGTCGTTTAATGGCCTGTAGGACGATAGTGCGTTTGTGCTTATCCCCCAGTCCGTTGACGTTCCAACTCAGCACCTTTAGACTCTTATCCCACTTCATCGAGATGTGTGTGAGCTATTGGATTTTCCCTCCGAATCTCCTGCCAATGCAAAGAGGAATATTTCTGGCCGGATACCTTGCCCAGAGTTGCGCTTCTTGTACAATAACAATAAAAGGATTGTTGTGACATTGCCGAAGTTACCAAACTGTTCCCAACCACCTCCCATCCCTTCCCACCCACATCCCCAACACCCTGTGCTCCATCCCCCCTCCCTGCCGCCCTGCTCCGCGGGTTTAGAACTACCCACATCCTCAATTAGCAGAGTGCCTTTCGTCCCAGATACACAGCCCTGAAAAGGAAACTACAACAATGAACAACCCACCCTCCCCTCAGATGGACCTTTCACTTGGAGCGTGTATTGGCCCAGCCCCACCCGCCGCCTGCGACCCTCCCCCCCAACCTCTATGTGAAAGTAGTTCATAAGTCCGGCAACTTGGAATTCCCAGTGTCTGCGTTTGGTTATGATGCCAGATGGGTAACTAACCCCTTTTGGTTCAGAATCTAAGAGTCAAAGGCAACAGATCAATATATAAAGTGACACTTATCGGCTCTGTGAGTCTCTCGAAGTTCGCCTTCGGGCTTCTCTCTGCTGTGTCTTTTATCTCGGACTCGCGGAACGGGATTTCCAGGAGCGTTGACTTTGGCCATCTTGTTCAGATCTCCCGGCCGCTGAGCCCGGGGATGCGGTCTGAGTGTCTCTCCAGTTCTGAGTCTCGGCACCCTCGCCTGTCACGGGCACCTCCTTGTCGATCCAGTCCTGCACCTCCGACGGCGAAGTGAAGAAGAAGGATTTTCCTCCCATGAGAACCTTGAGTTTGGCAGGGAAGAACATCATGTATTTGATGCCTTTCTCTCGGAGTACCCCTTTCACACCCGCAAAAGACCTCCTCTCGCGCTGGACCTGGAGGGTGAAGTCGGAAAAGAATCGAATTGCGGCGTTCTCGTAGAGTAGATCTCCAGATTGTCTGGCCGCCTGCAGGACAGCGTCCCTGTCCTTGTAGTTGAGGATTTTAGCAATGATTGTCCTCGGCGGCGCTCCCGGTTTAGGTTTGGGGATGGGCGCCCGGTGTGCACGCTCGACGGTAAAGATTTTAGACAGGCGTTTTGGCTTGAGGTGATTGAGGATTAAATCCTCAATGAATAGCTCCACACTGGGCCCCTCGAGGTCCTCCGGAACTCCAACCAGGCGTACGTTACTTCTTCTGGCCCTCTCTTCCTGGTCGTCCAGCCGTATCATCATCTGTCGGTGTTGGTGGACCAGATCATTGACTCGCTTCTCCAGTTGCTTCGTAGACGCCTGCAGGTCAGCAATATCGGTCTCATTAGCCTTTGTCTTATCCGAAGTTTTATTAAGGTCAGTCCGGACAAGGTTCACTTCTATGGCCATCTTGTCTATTTTAGTTTCAAGGGTAGTGCCCAGTGACTGAATGGCCGTCATAATACTGGCCAGCGATAGTTCTTTTGGACTCTGATGGCCGCCCGCCAGCGCCTCCGTCCGCGGCGTTCCCCTCTGCACTGTGTATTTATCGAGATTGTTCGACTGGGTGGACGTACCCTGCTTAGGCCTCATGGTGAAGCTTACGTCGAAGATCAGTCCCGTGGGCAGGAGCGGTGATCCGTCGCAATAAAGATCCGCCGGCAAGCAATGTAATGGCTAGTAGAATGTAATCTCTCCGTGATCGCCCATCCAGCACCCCAGCGCATCAACCGGGCAAGCGGCGGATCCCACTACGTTCAGGAGAGGACCACCAGGGCGGACAGGATAGGTCCGCGGTTCGAGGGAGTGCGTCAAAGTTCAGATAGTGCGATGCGAGCGGCGCAGGCACCAGGGGCTGCACAACCCGGCCGTACGGCACTTCTTTGGATCACTGGCAGGGGCGGAGCCGCTTCTCAGTCAATAGAGTCCACACTACCGTCGGGCCGAGGCACAATAGGGCCCCAGTCGCCCCCCCAGGCCAGCGCACCACTCTCACGATTACTCTGGCGCTGCACCAGGCAACAGCCACCTCCTCAGGCCCGTGCGCCGCAGTCACAGGTCCGCCGGCACAGTACCGAGGACCCAAGTACCCAGAATGTCCCGCTTCCACAGGGCGCCACGCAGAGGAGGCCGGGCGCGTCCCGCAGGGCGAAGGTCGTCCCCGAGTAAAGTAGGCCGCCAGTCGGGGCTTTAGAGGAGCACGGCACGCCGGCCGCGACTCACCACGCGCCGCCTCCTCACAAGGCAAGAGTGTCCAGCACAGGGTCTCTCTGGCTCCTGTCCGAGGGTCCTCGCATCTAGGCGGCCTCACCCCAGCGGGCGCCGCACAGTGGAAGCAGGGCGCGCGCTGCAGGGCCAAGTCCGTCCCCACCAGGACTAGGCCGCAAGCCGAGGCCTCACGTTGCGCGGCACGCCGGCTGCGATGCAGGCACGCACTGGGGCCTCTCCCGGGCCGCTCCTTCAAGGGCCGTAACTCAGCTCCGGTGAGGCGTAGAGGATGAGGCAGACCGCTGTGTGCGGCGGGGTTAGGGGAACTCCGTGACACTGGGCATCCGCGGGAAGCAGCGGATTTTGTGCGGCTGGAATGAAGTTGAGGGCTCAGGCAGGCGGAGCTCCGGGATCAGGCAGCCATTTCAGCCGGCGCCAAGCCACGCCCTCCTCTTCACTCCTTTTCAAATGTGGTAATACAACTTACGATTTTCCACACACTTCCTTTCTTTTTCACTGCCACCCCTCACTGATTCCCAAGTCACACTTTAACCTTTTCCCTCAATGTAACCACCCAGGGCACAAATCAATATTGGCCTTCCTTCTCCTAAATAATTCAAAGTGAACTTCTCCCGTTGTTGAAGCAAAGAGTGAACACTTCTTCAGCCCTTCCTTCCAATTCCTTCCTGCATTTACTTCCTATAGGATACATTCTTTAATTGCTCTATTAAACTTATCAACTCTACCATTGATATAAAGAACACTTCCTGTGCTTAATACCTTTTTATGTGCAAAAATTCCTCAATTTCAAGCTACACAAATTGAACTTGATGATTGTCCGTCAATGTAGCAGTTGAAAATTGCACTCAGGAACTAGGTAATCCTCTTAGTCTCGATACTTCTGACAAACCAATCTCTGCTCTGGTTCATCAGTTCTCTCGTTGGGCAATCAAATAATTCAAGCCCCTCTAATGTGCAATGGTCCTACAATATTCACCGCTACCACATCCCATGGCTTGGATGGAAGATATCTGCACATCATGGGGGGGTGGGGATTCCTGACTTTATACGCTTTATCGCTACTTTTACAGTCTGGACATTCTCTTACCAGTCTCTCGATTATCACATTAATTCCTGCCCATCGGCAGTTAAGAAGCCTTGGTTTTGCTCATTCCTTGATGCCCTTCATGTCCCAAACTCATAATTTGTCCCTCAATACTGCTGGCACCACAGGCCTCAAACCAGGTAGAATGCCAACAGCAGATGAAAGTTCATCCTTTACATCCAAGAACCTTTCCAGCATGGGGTTATTCCTCATCTCCGACTTCCAGCCATTGCTAATAGCATCACATACCTGTTGCAAAACAGAATCACCAGCAACAGCACAAACCCACTCCTCCTGCGATACTCATCCCTCCATAATTCTGCATACTCGCACTTGCTCATCTTCCCCCTGTTCACTCTCCTCAACTACAGAACTGAGTCTTGAGAGATAATCAGCAATTTTGTTCTGTGGTCCTAGGACATAGCATACATTGAAACAAAACTCCTGGAGACCCACAATCAATTTGCATATGTGCATGGAAATCATGTCAATACCCTTTTTGGTGAGAACTTCTACCAAATGGTTGTGATCCGTACAAATGGTAAATTGCCTTCCCCACACAAAACGAAATTTCTTAACTGACCAATAGACACGCACAGCTTCCCTTTCAGTTGTGAAGTACTTCTCTTCCCTCCCATGTAATGACTTGGAAATGTACTCAATGGGTCTGAGCTCACCACCTTCGGTTTCTCTTTGTATTAGAACATGACCAAGACTCTTAATTTTTGCATCAGTCATTACCAAGCACTCCTTGAAAGGACCAAAACAACTAATTATCTATATTCCTAAGTTCCCTTTGAATTCCTTTTTAACCCCTTCTCACACTCTCCTTTCCAGACAAACTCCACCCCTTTCCTTAGTAATTTTCTCATATTCAACGTTGCGGAAGCCAAATTAGGCAAAAAATGTGCATGGAATTCCACCATGTCCAAGAACGTTAACAGCTCCTCTTTTTTCTCTGGACTCTGCAGACTCACTATTTTAGCAATTAAGGGCCAGACGTAGGTAGAATAGATTTACCGATTCTTAATTACCGAAAATTACCGAATTTTACCGATTAGGTAATTAAGAATCGGTAAATCTGAGGGGTGGATATGTAGGTATTCCAGATGTGCTGGAATACCGAATCTTTAAAATTTGGAATGCCCATTCATTCCGATTTTCACAAGGGTGCAGGGGGTGTCACTTTGACACCCTCTGGCCCCCCCAAAACAGGCTCGGGTGTCATGTGGCAGGCATACATGCCCTAACGGCAGGTCTGCCTGTCACATGGCATAGGTGTGCATGCACACATGTGCATGCACACCTGAATCAGTATTTTACCATCAAATTGGATTTGATGGTAAAATACCGATTCGGTAAGGCCTCTGGGACTCAGAAGAGTCCCACCTACATCTGGGTGCCTCAGATTCGGTAAATTTACCGAATTGTAATTTTACCGATTCGGTAAAAAAATGCCCCCTACATACCTGTCACCCATTTACCGATCGGTAACGGCCAAAATCGGCCGTTACCGGTCGGTAAATGGCCTGAAACTGCCACCTATATCTGGCCCATAGTCCTTCTAAAGGCCTCTCATCCATTGGACAATTTAGAACATTACTACATGACCCACATGCTGCACCACCACCCCTGACTCATACACCATCCGCCTTAAACACACGCAAAAAATATAAGCAACATGCCACACCTCACAATTGTGCTTCCCCATGTCTACTTCACAACAATGTTACACCACAAAAGCAACACAGAACTCCAACTCACTCTCAAACACCATCTCCATCACATACACACGCAGACCCATCAAAATGCCTTCTTGCTGGATGAGGAACACGATACAGAACAGCTACACGATTGCTATCCTAATACAGCTAATACCGGCACTAAAAACACACTTGATACAAACCCACACAATACTGCTCACCCTTCTACAAAACAAAGTCTCACTATCACCAAAGGCCACTCACTAAACTGTCTACTAATAAATGCTCGATCCTTCTCTAAAAACAAGCATCACATCTACAACCTTCTCACTGATGCAAAACCAGACATACTATTCATACCCGAATCATGGTTCGGAGAGGATATGGCTTCAGTCCTGCATGAAGCCTCTCGGCTATCAAACAGTCACCCAAATTCGTATAGCCAAAAAAGGAGGTGGTCTAGCTATTGTATTCAGGCAAACAATACATATCACTAAAATTGACAACATCTCCATAAAGAATTGTGAGGCTCTTCTAACAAGATGCAATCCTACACCGTCTTCCTCCTGTAACTTCCTGCTCCTTTACAGACCTCCACCTAGCAAGGCAACAGTCCCAGACACACTTCTAGACACAGTTTCAAACCTGATAACAATACACTCCAACCTATGCGTTCTGGGTGACCTTAACATTTGGTTTGATAAACCCAATATGACTCATCCAAAAACAATAATCACTGGCCTAGACACATTGAACCTGCATCAGATTGTCCACAATTCGACACACACCGCTGGACATATCCTAGATGTCATTTAAATTCTTTTTAATGTAAGTATAATCAGGGCACAAGGTAATCAGACAGTAAGTACAAGCAGACATTAGTAGGCTCATGGCAGTCGGCATACTGATATTATGTACATCATACCAGATGACAATATTCCAGTCATAAAAGTCAGTTCCCCGTCACTTCCATCTTCAGAATCCCCTTCCGCCCGTACCCTTGGTGGTTCACAGATGTAAGCCCTGAATTTATTCCATGCCCCCCAGATCCTGCCCCACTTTTGAGGACACGCTCGATTAATAAACACTGTCTTTTCTGCCACCATGGCAGTATCTAGATCCCACACCATGCTGTGAGTGTAGGTGACTCTTCCGCTCCCCATTTTTGTGCAATGTTACGCTTCGCTACCATTATTCCTAGTGTGACCCACACCTGTGACTGGCGAGTAAGATCATTAGGTTCCCACACATTTAGTAGGCATCTCTTGGGTTCTGGCGTTAACGACACCTCAACCGCTTGCGATATAGTCCTCATGACTTTTACCCAATATTCCATGATCTTTGGACACTGCCACGCAGTATGGTAGAACGTGCCCTCCTCCCCACATCGCCGCAGGCAGTATGGGTGCGGTATTGTCCCTATTTTATGGAGGGTGTGCCTAGTATAGTATATTTTATGTAGAATTTTGAGCTGTACAAGTTTAAGTCTTGAGGGTATTGCCACCTCCGCGGGGAAGCCAGCGCTTCCTGCCACTCGGAATCCTCGAATTCGCCCATGTCGTGGGACCACTTTTCTCTGAGTGCCACGTGTGGGTCAGGTAAATTGTTTACTAATTTTCGGTAGGTAAGGTAAGTCGCCCGCTTATGCATGCAGTCTGTCAGCAGCCTGTCCTCTACGGGGGTGGCCTCTGGGACCTTAGTGCCGGATGGTAAGACCGCTTGCAACGCATGCTTTATCTGCATATATCTAAAGATTTCAGAGGGCGCTGATTCATACTATGTTTGAAGACGCTCAAATGTAATCACCTCCCCTTTGTGCCACATGTCACCCACCGTGGATATACCAATTGCGTCCCACTTAGAGAATCCTTTGTAGTTCCTAAGACCGCCCAATCGTTGTGTGTCCCACAGCGGGGTAAGTTGGGTTATTGTACCCCTCCAGCCTAACTTAGTGTGCGCCTCATGTCACATGTTGACCGTCCGTTTTGTGGGACCGATAACAGCTGGGGCTCGTTTCCTGTTATAAATTGCAGACATCATGCCCTCAACCCCCAGTCCATGCCTATCTGCCTTGAAAGCAGGGTCCGCCTGCGGAGCGTGTATCCATTGGTTGACTACCTTCAGCTGGGCCACCCAATAGTATAACTGTACGTCGGGGAGTGCTATGCCACCATCGTACCACCCTTTGACTAATTTGTGCTGTGCTATGCGTGCAGGTTTATTCCCCCACATCAGCCCGGAAACCTGAGCCGCTATCTTCCTGAAGCAGTCAGGTGGCACTGGGAACGGGGTATTTTCCAGTGCAAATAGGAATCTAGGGAGCGCCATCATTCTAAAAAGCGCTACCTTCCCCAGCAGCGTCAATGAGCGTGCGCTCCAATGAGTCGCATCCCTTTTTAAACGCTCCAGGGGAGGCGTGAGATTTCTTTTAACAAATTTGCCCGGGTTCACCGTATCCTAGTTGTCCTTTTTGCTAATACTGAACTAGTTACCTTTCAAACTATAACTCCAGTCACATGGTCAGACCACCACTTGCTTTCTTTCCAACATAAAACAACACTAAGCGACTCACCTAAAACTACCTTACATCCATCCACCTATCGGCCGTGGAACAAACTCAAATTGGAACACTTAGAAATACAACTAACATCCAGTACAAATCTGGAAACCATAAATTCTGTTCAAATTCATATGAGTGGCTACAGGAAGAGGAAGCTTTTGACATCCTGATACCACTCAAAACCACACAACAGAACAAAAGAATAGATATAAAACAACAAATTAGAAGATATAAAACAACAAATTAGAAAGCTGCAACGTACCTGGCTCAAAACAAACGCCAAACAAGACAAACTTCACCTACAGAAAATGAACAGATTATACAAGTCGGCTGTCAAAAAAGCTAAGAAAAGTACTATTCAGACAGAATTTAAAATGCTAAATGTGCAAATAAAGACTTCTATAAAATACTCAATAAATTTTGCAAACCAAACTGCTAGAAGGAACTCATCCTGTTACTCAAGATTTCATAGACCAACTTGCAAATCATTCGACGGACAAAGCAGACACGTTGGACTCGTACTTAAAACAGAAACAAAGCACCAACACTAACCCTTGTACAAAACAACAATCCAAGAATGCTCTGATCAAGCCTCTCTGTCCTTCCCACACATCTCACACAATGAATTATGGACCTGGTCAAAGCAAGCAGGCCTGCCGGCAGCCCCTCTGACCCCTGGCCGCCACAAACTTTCAAGACAATTCTTAACAACCTCTGCTGCCACTCCAGTGAGAAGAATCATCAACGATTCCTTAACTACTGGAATACTGGAATATTTCCAGAACTCAAAAAGTCATACATACGCCCTTTACTGAAGAAAACAAACTTGGACCCGCTGAACCCTGACAACTACAGACCGATTAGAAACTGACCTTTCCTGGGAAAACTTCCAGAAAGAGCAGCGTTCGCCCAGATGTCACAATTCATTGAAGAGAATGACATACTTTCAGACTTCCAAACAGGATTCCGTCCGGGAAGAGGCACTGAATCTGCCCTCGTTGCCATCTGGGATGACCTGAAGAATACAGTTGACCGCAACGGGGTTGCTGCGCTACTCCTCTTGGACCTCTCAGCTGCCTTTGCTACGGTTGACCATGACACTCTGAAACAAAGACTCTATAAAGCCGGTATAGAGGGAACTGCTCTAGACTGGATCGCGTCCTACCTTGGAAACAGAACTAATGTCATCCATACCCCACCTTTCTCGTCCAAACCGTACTCCACAAAAGCAGGGGTCCCTCAAGGTTCTATCATCTCGCCCATGCTTTTCAACATCTACATGAAGTCATTACCAGTACTGATCAATAAATTTCACCTCACGTGCTATAACTATGCAGATGACACGTAAATACTCCTTCAACTGGAATTCCCAAAAGACATTGGAAAATCACCAATTTTCAGCTGTCTCAGAGCCATGGATCAGTGGATGACTTGGAGCCCTCTCAAATTGAATGCTTCAAAAACTGAAATACTCACGTGTGGCGATTGGAAACATTACAATCTGCTTGCCGCATAGCCTAATGAACTGGGATCACTCTCTAAAGTATTGAAGGAAGTAAGAAACCTCGGAATGAGCATGGACTCCAAGCTGTCGATGGATGGCAAGTGGATAAACTAGCAAGATCAAGCTTTGTCACTATAAAAACGCTGCGACTAATTTTCCCTCATTTGGGATTTCCACACAAGGTTCAAGCAACAATCTTCCTTGTTCTGTCCAAACTCTATTACGCCAATAGCCTCTACCACGAATCACCTTTAACGACCATGAAAAGACTACAACTGATTCAGAACTCGGCTGCCAGACTACTCTTGCATATCAAACCGCAAGACCACATCGCCCCTGCCTTGAAAGCCCTGCATTGGTTACCGGTTGCCAGAAGATCCACGTTGAAGCTTCTTTGTATCACCCACAACGCAATACATGGAATGGGACCGCTCGGCATCAGGAATAAAATCACCGAACACATTCAACAAACGAACCTCCATTTCTAAAGGAGCATCTCACCTCAAAATCCCACCATACAAGAAGAAAACCATGGGTGGCACATCCTTCTCTGTTCAAGCAGCCAAACTATGGAACTCTTTACAACCACCTTATCTTCAGAAAACTACTCAAGATTTGGCTCTTCCCCACATAATCACCATACGCAAACAGAAATTCACAGCATATCCCTCTGTATATAGGCATTTGTTTTCACTATAGATATGTACCTATCTTTGTGTATTACTTTGTATAAACATGTAAAATAATTATGTTGTTGAGAGAAAAAATAATAATAAATAAATAAAAATCATTTTTGATCTAAATGTACATACTTCCATTGTGCATCTATGTACCTTCAATGTACTTGGATCTGTGTGTCTGTTACTTTTCTCCAGAAAAATCATATCCAATGCACTACCCTATTTCTCATCCTGTGCCTCTATCAATATCTTTAATCTACATATACTTGCCTCCTTTAAGTATCTATATACTTTCAATGTACTTATGGATCTATATATTTATCACTTTCTTCTAATTTAGCATTTCCAATGTATTACCCTATTTCTCAGTCTATACTTCACTCAATATATCTTCTAGCCCAACCTTCTGACTCATCTCAAACTTCTTTATACTACTCTTTCCAATGCACTACCCTATCTCTCATCCTATACATCTATCAATATATCCTCTACATCCACTCTCTTATTTATCCCTAACCCCATACCACTACTATGATTGCCAAAATAACCCTATCAAGACTCTCTCCTACTCTACCTCTCCTTGCATCATTTGACACATCTTATTACTATACCGATCCCCTAAAACAAACCTTTCTAAATTCTTCCCTCTGACTCCTCTCCTCCAAAACTCCTATTTACTCATCCAAAAGCCTCCTCCTACTGCTAAGACCTAAAAAAAAGTCATTCACTCTTTTATCCCTCCACTATCCTTTTCAATCAAAATTAACAGACTATCATGTTCACTTCTCAAATTCCATATTCAACTATACTAATTCACCACTACTTTATTGTGTTCCAGAGTAGCGTGCTACTCGCCAATAAAGAGTCTCAACACCCCATCAGGGTTACAAGTGCTATATAAATGCAAACCTTTTTCCTTTTCTACCCCTCCCCAACCCTTCTCAATCCAAATACCTGACTAACAGCATACTAATTCAACACTAATCCTGATGGGTTCCAGAGTAACGTGCTACTTGCGCTTCAAAACCCCATCAGGGGTAGCAAGCGCTATATAAATACAAACTTCTTTCCCTCTTCTATCCCGCCACCTACCCTTCTCTACCCAAATAACTGAATAACATATCCACTACTTAAATTACTTCATATTTTACTCTACTAATTTTCAACACTAATCCTTTATGGGTTCCAGAGTGGCGTGCTACTCGCCAGAAATGCACTTCAACACCCATCAGGGGTAACAAGTGCTATATGAATGCAAACCTTTCTTCCCCTTTTATCCCTCCACTATCCTTCTCACTCCCAATAACTGACTAATATCCACCACTGAAATTACTTCATATTTCACCATATTAATTCAAAACTAATCCTTTATGGGCTTCCTGAATAGCATGCGTCAACAAGCGCTATATAAATACAAACCTTTTTCCTCCTCTATCCTTCTGCTATCGTTCCAAATCCGAATAACTGGTTAACCTATCCACCACTTAAAATGTACTTGCATGTTTCACTAAACTAATTCAACACTAATCCTCTATGGGTCCCGGAGTAGCTTGCTACTTGCCGAAAAAGCGCTTTGACGCCTCGTCAGGGGTAGTAAGCGCTATGTAAATGCAAATACAATGCAATACTATTCAATAATGGGGAAACATCTCCTCATGCAGGGGCATGGTTTATGCCTGAAATTGAATAATTTGTCATAAATAATGTTACTTGTAGATAAGCAGAAAAATCAGGGTGGAGAGTTTCTTAGTAGCAATTATTTTGGAGGTCATTAAGACGCTCGTGCCATGGGAGGCATCCCTACTTAATCCCCAACTGCACCATAAATAAAGTCAGATCTTAATTGAATAAAGGTAGTCGATCAAAATATTTATTTGGAGCTTTCCTTAAAACCACGCAGTAAATACTGCAGTATTATGTCATTGCATAAAATAATTTTTAAAATCAACTCTAAAAACCATTTTCAATAACAAAAGAGAAAATCAGATTCACAGCAATTTTCTATTCTCAGTATTTCATATGAAAGTAATTTCTTTTTAAACGTAATTAATGTACTTGTTTGTGGGGAAGATACAACACTCCAAAAGCCGTGATGCATCACATATGAACTGAAATATCAATCAATCAATCAGTCAAATCATACGATTTCTCGAGCACGTCTTGTCACCCGTGAGGGTATCCAGGTATCGGCAGGGTCCAGGTGATCAGCTGAAGATATCCACATTGAATATATAGCATTCGAAGTGCATTCAGGGACACCTTAGTTTGCGTAATGGAATTTATATACAGAAGATCCTTAACAATAAATATAGTTATTTATTTAAGGAGTTTTGTGAAGCATTTATATATCACCAAATGGCCACTCGAGAGCACTATGAAAACAAAACAAACAAATTGAAAAGGACTGGAAAATCAGAGAGATTGGATCTGGGTTGGAGGGAATCTTGTCAAATGGAAGGAAAAATTGGCTAATATTTCATTATGTTAGCTCACAGGAAAGATTGAGAAGTAGATGACTAGTCTAGAACTGGTGATTTTGCAGCAGGGTGAAGAGGGGGCACGAGAAGAACACATCTGTTAACAGGAAGTTTGAAATGGAAATAGTCCTCTTGATTTCTCAATACGGGTGGGATGATACCCCAAATACATGGTCACAAGACGTTTAATGGCTTTCCTCTAGTCAGTTTGGCATACATTGAATGAGTCGAGAATTGTTGGTTGATCTCAGATTCCTTGTTGGTAGGGTTGGTAAAACTAATGGTCGAAGGTAGATGGGTCCAGATGTGTGACGGGCTTTGTGCATCCCATTACATGTTGAAGCACACATTCACCCTGAAGAGAATATTTGCACTGAAACCACAAATGTTCATTGTTGTTCAACTCAATGGTATTTATTTTATTGCTTTAAGAAGGATGTAAGGCTGAGTGAACCCACCAGGATTTGAACCTTTAACCATAAGGTCAAACACAGATCCCTGCAGTGGAATTAGTGCACTGACCCCCCAGATGCATGCATATTGTGTAACATCTTAAACTTGATCATGTGTCACTTTGGGAACTAAATTTCCTAAGGTGAAAACTAATTCTTTCTGCTTCATTTTGCATCCTTTGCTGTTCCTGTATTTGTAAGTTGTCCGGACCTGCCTAAATATTAAATCCTCTCTACTGCAAAGCAGAAGTTGCAAAATATTTTTCAAAATGCACCACTTATAAAGAAGAAAAATGTATCTTATTAATTAATTTCTTCGGCTTGTCCAACATCACCATTAGGAAAATATGGACACAATGACAGATTTACTAACACTTGGAAGGGTTTGCATCACAAAAGAGTCGCAAACTCAGCACAAGGTGTTGTATTGGGATTTAATTGCCCGCAAATGAAAGTGGCCCTAAAACAACACAAAGTTGTATTGTGTGCCTTTTTGCACTACTTTGCATCAAGGGGACGTATCATGGGGAGAGAGTGACACAAATCAGTGCAAAGTGTTGTATTGGGAGTTACTTTACTTTCCAATGCAGAACGTGCACTGGAAAGTAGGACTATAAAAACACAAAGAATTAGTTTGAACGACTTTATTTCAAGGTGGCATACCATGGGGGCAGAGTTGCTAACACTTTTCACTGGTATTGTTTCACAAAAGTGATGCCAACCAGTGCAAAGTGTTATATTGGGATTCACTTTTCAGAGCAAAGCAAGTTTTGTGCTGGAAAGTAGCTCTACACTTTTTTGCACTACTTTGCAACAAAGGGGCATATCATGAGTAAGTATATGGTCCCACCCCATACAATTACCCGTTGATTATTATGCAAATCCCTACCTACTAACATTAGTAGAATGGGATTTGCATTGAAAATTGATGGCTCTTCGAGCAGGCATAGAGTTTGTGGGGGTTAGGTTATGAGATTATATTTATAGTTTAAGTTTGGTTATACAATATTTTCTTTTGAGAAGTGTTATTAGTAAATATTGTAATTGACTGAATACTGTCCACAGAAATGGAGAGATATTAATCTAACATGGAATCCAGACGAATATGGAGGCATTAAGAAAATTCGCATTCCCTCTGGAGATATTTGGCGCCCGGACCTTGTTCTATACAACAAGTGAGTAGGATATATTTATAGGGTACCAATATAGAGTATTCATTATACATCAGCGAAAACATGAATGCAATGAATTCTCCTGTGCATGAATGTAATGTTCAAGGCTACTCAGAATGACATTATAAAAACATTATGTAAGGAGGGTGTAATTCGAGTGAATATTATAGGCGTAATAATCATAAAGTTACTTATGAGCATAGTGTTTGTGTCTGGCAACAAGCTCAGAAGATACTCTAATAATGCTTTCATGTACAGTATCACTTTTATTGTATCTGCTGTCATCAGTTGAGTTTCTCATCTGCAAACACTGCGAAATTGGAAATGATTTTGCCTTTTAATGACTGTACAAAGGTTTGTGTGTTCAAAAGTGTGCCTTAATCAAAATTTTTGTACACTGTACAGTGCTTAATTTGAGCCGGCGGTTTCTGATGCTCGGCACCGGTACTTAATTGTCAACACCAGCACTTATGACAGCTGTTACATGGTGTTTGTGTAATATAAAGATGAACAAAGTAACAGTTGTTTATTAATTCAATATACATTAAAAACAACTCATATGTGTCGCAAAATACATTCTTATAGCTTTGGGGCCACCTCGAACAGTCTGAATTGTCACACTTGTATGAGTGTGAAGGTTAGTAGTTTTTGTTGGAAATTTGATTGTCAGCGCTAGCAGTCGCAACTGGTGGTGCAAGCTACGGTGGCCTCATAACGAAGGACCTGGCACTTATTGCTTTACAAATTAAGCACTGTACACAACATACTATTTATTACGTTCAGAAGCTAAATAATTACATTTTATTCTATAATAAATGTGATTACTAAAAAAGAATTTTGATTTTTGGTTTCAGTGCTGACGGTGATTTTGCCATTGTGCAGGAAACCAAAGTCCTGTTGGACTACACCGGGATGATCACATGGGCACCTCCGGCTATCTTCAAAAGCTACTGTGAAATTATTGTTACACACTTTCCCTTTGACCAGCAGAACTGCAGCATGAAGTTGGGCACTTGGACATATGATGGTACATTAGTCATTATCAATCCGGTAAGGCATTTTAATAAATGATCTAAATCAAGTAGCACTAAGAAACAGCCCCAGCAGACTTTTAAATCAAAACCAAATAAAAAAAAAATCAAATCTCCCGATGTAACATTTCTGTCTTAAATGGATACTCATGATTATCGTCTTGGAGAAGCCAACTTGTTACAAGTTCTTATGATCTTTGAGGCAAAGTGTATGCTTAAAAAATGCGTGAGTGAGTACGTTTAATTTTTAAACATAATTTTATTGATTTTGCAATATAGGACAACGTACAAAAGGCAATAATCAGTGTCAATAATAACTGTGCATCACTCATGGCAGCAGCAAAAGGCAAAACAGCACGTGCATATAAGATATACCTATACAGTTTCACAGGAAATAAAAAGGAGCAGTGAACCGGTCAGCAAAGAACTTAAGCAATGTAGAATAAGCACAGAGTGCATTATAATAGCATATGATGTAGGTAACAGTCGTGGCATAAGCAAGAATAAACTCTACATTGTCACATCAAATCTAGTCTACATTAAATAAGAAATATAAAGATAACCAACTCCCCCCAACCCCCTGTTAAAATTTTAGAAGCATAACTATTAGATGTGCACTTTCAGAAAAGCAGCTCAATATTCCATTTTAGTGAGGGGTTCACCGGAAGTGCAGCAAAAACATTGATTTATAAGTTAGAGAATGTGAAAATCACTTACATCAAACAATTTAAGAACTTTGTGAACAGTGTAAAAGTCGTCAGTCCCCACTTCAGGTCTTATTTATGGAGCTATATTTGCCTTAATAATAGTGTTTTGTTACTTCCATAGGCCTAGCATGGTTACATTAAAAGAAAATGTTCAAAGTAACAGGCGGGTCAAGTAATAATGCCCATCCTCATGATTCTCAAAGTTTATTGTGAGAGTGAAGGTGCCCATAAGGTCTCTTCCTTCATTGCACCATTTTCTGCTGTCCATGCCATTTCATCAAGACGCAGCCTCCTAGTTATTCTTGGTCCTCTGCAGTTCTTTTTCAAGAATATCTGCACTGTTTGTTTATGCACTGCACAACTATACAGAATGCAGATCTGTGCAATTCATTTCAAAACATACCATCTTGTGTGTGTGTGTGTGTGTGTGTGTGGGTGTGTGTGTGTGTGTAAATATGCATATATTCACTGAAGAAACACAGTAAAAGTATAGTCAAAACTTAAAAACCCAGAATTTCACCAGTTATAATCTGCTACACAAGCCTTAACTTGCGGCCTACCATCAAATCTGTAACTCACACTGCTCATGACCTCACAGATGATGTGGCAACAGCCATCAGAAATGGCATCAGTGACATCTCTGATGACATTACAAATCAATTTACGTAGACATGGATACAGAATTTTCTTTTGTTTCAGTATATTTTTTATTAATGAATGAATTTTTAAGTTAATTTTTTCATTGGTTGCAATATTCTGATTTCGTACACAGCCCACGTAGGGGCGAGTTAAGGTTTTGATGGTAGGTACGGGCGTGAGTTATGGTTTCATAACGCAGTGGAAGTTCATATACTGAAGATAGAGATTTTTTAAATGTTCAAGGTGCAGCTAACAAATGGTACTGATTAGAATTAAAATGTTTAGGTTTTGTTTAACTTTCAAGAATAGATTATTGATAAAGCAATGGACAATGGTCTGGATCACTGAAATTTGGCAATGTTGAGCTACAGCATTTATTGCATAACACTGCCTTTACTTCTCTTGCTGCATAATATGCAGATTTAAAAATATATATATATGCTGTTCATAGCTGAAACAAATCACAATAATATTGTCAAAGAATGAATTGCATAGTTTGTATTTTCTTGTGTGTTGGTCAGCGAATGAGGGGTCTTCTCTGTAACTGTTAGCATGAAGGAAAACATTTATTATATTTGTCCATGACATCTGAAGGAAACTTCTCCATCACTATCAATCTTAAAACATTCATGGCAATATTGCTCTTGTATATGATTTTTGTGTCCTTAATGCTGAAGACCTGATGAGAGAAACGGTTGTGTTTCAAGACCTACTATGGGAAAAGGGTGCCTCTCACTCTCCACCTCCTCCACATAGATATTTATAATGGTATTTATTATATTTACATCTAAAAGACTAAGGGCCAAATGTACGACCATAGCATGTTGCGACTCGCAAATTGCGACAAATTGTGTGTCACAGTTTGCGAGTCGCAAAATGTTATGCACAACAATGTCTGAGATACTGTTTGCGATTCCCAATGGGGTCACAAATTGCATGCCTCATGAATATTAATGAGGCTGTCGCAATTTGTAACCCCATTGGGAATGGCTAGCACTCCCAGTGATGGTGGCCTGCTGGGGTCAGCAGCCCGCCACGTCTGGGACTGCTTTGTCAATAAAGCATTTTTTTTAAAATGCTGCCCGTTTTCCGTGAAGGAAAACGGGATGTATTAAAACAATAAAAATGAAACTTTTCAGTTTCATTTTTTAAGGGCAGGCTGTAGTCCCTGGGACCACTGCCTGCCCTTAAAAAATATTTGTGCATGCATTCTAAAGGGGAAGGAGTCCCCTAGGTACCCCTTTCCGTTTGCGAGTGCCTTACCACACTTCTGAGAAGGGTGGTGAGGTTCCGTGAAAATCATTACGACGTTTTGGGCATGCTTGGATATGGACGAGTTTGGTATCTATGAACCGTAAATGACGAGATCAGTAGGTGTATGCGTTTACGCTACACTATTTAGAAGGGTTCGTCTCCCTTACGGGTTTCTCCCATCTGAACCCTCGGGTTCCATTTTAGATACGGCATCCATTTTGTATCTTGCCCTCAAGTAGCCAGCGAAGGGACAATGTCCGCTTCATGACCCTGGGATTCCCAAGCTCTGGCGGAAGATGAATATTCTTTGGGGTCGTCTTTACGACCGGGGGAATGACACGGCAAAGGCAGATGGCTCAGCTTGAGGCTCATTCTGCCGTGTTGGTCTATTGTTTCAGCTTTACATGTGTTAGGTTTGAGTCCTTTGATCCTGTGATCACGCTTCCGATATTGCCCCCACACTCTTCTGTTACTGTTGTCTGTCTTCCTTGCACCTGTTCCTGTCTCTTTCTTTCTCCTGTTTACAACTAGAGTGGAATGTGCCTTATGGCGAAATGATGTGCTTTTACAGTTGGGAACCGGCAATGTCACTGTAATCATGTTCCGGGCTTCTGAAAACATGAATGCAATTCTTTTGAAGTTTACTGTGAGAACTAAGTTGTAACCTTTTGTTCGTTACGTTGTGCAATGACGAAAATGTGTATAAAAGGAGCGATTCCACATATGCAATTTGAAGCAGACTCTTAGAACCTACACTATGTTGTACTTCTTGCGATTTCTGTATCCCTGCAGTAATAAACGCTGATCCTTGACGCCGAAGGAAGTGTCCCGTGTCTCTGTCACTTGTACGCCAGAGCAGGTAACCCACGAAGGTTTCAGGTGTTGTTCCCTGGCACCGCTGGGCCTTAAAGAACCCAGTCCTTCAGTGGTAACCTGCGTGGGTTATGCGACCGCAATTGTGGTTGCAAAACATTCATACATGGGTTCTGGACTCGCTATTAGGAAGGGACGCCATTGGCACGCCCCTTTCTAATCGCGAGTCGCTAGCCCTATTTTGTGAGTCGCTAATTGATTAGCAACTCGCTAAATAGGGTTAGTACATTGGCCACACGTTTTTTGGGGTCGCAAATGGGCCTAAAACCCCTTTACGACCCCAAAAAACGGTCATACATCTAGCCCTAAAACCTCTGCTCTTCTCCTCTAAGCCAATTGTTAGCCCTCAAAACTCCCATCTGTAGACCACCTTCTGTGTTTTTTGACCAACTATTTACAGAAAGAAGATATGATCACATACTCGCCACAATTTTTACACTTCCACTTACATGTTTTCTGCTTAATAACTCAGGAATATTTAAAAAATAATTATAAATGAAATACAATCTTACACAAAGCATGATTTTTTAAATGTCTCAGGAAGCCGGTCTAAAGTTTGGAATAGAAGATACATAGATCTGTGTACTGCGTCCCTTTGCCCAATACAGTTGTGCATCCTGAATATCAAATCCAGATAATCAGGGCATACAAATATCGAAGACAAAATATTTAATCTAAAATATTGAAAGGTATTCAAGTGTAGATTCTCTATACTTAACTCCACACATATGTGCCTTGGTGATATATGTATTTTCAAGGTTTCTAACCATTCAATAACTCAATAAGCACTACAATTAAAGGAATACAGGAATGTAGGTTTCAACTCAAGGCAGCACTACAGAAAAACAGCTCTATTTAATGTGATAAAAGGAAGTGGGAGTAACTCTTAATGTAGAAGTTTGTGGAAACCTACATTATCCTGTATGGAATTATGAAAAGTCAGTAAACACTATAACAATCACTCTGTGCTCCTTTTCATGGATTGGTTAAAAGTCAGTTTGACTCACAAGTTCACACAGTAAGATAATGTTCAAAGGTGGTAAAGTTAGCTTTGGACTAACATGATTATATTAAGTTTGCCCCTTTACAGGAGTGGGTGCATCAGTACTGCCTACAAGGAGGGTTCATGGTGTCAGACAGGTTTGGCAGGAGGTGATGGTTCAGTGAGATTTTAGAAATGAAAAACAATTGTGAGCAGTTTGACTCACTAGCAGGAGCTGGGAAGGTTGCATTTCAAGGCAGGGACTGCTGTTCATCACAATCCCTTTCTTGCAACTCTTGAGTGGTAATGCTTTCCCGCTGTGGACGTTACATGGACTTTAGCACATTGGTTTGCAGAATGTACATCCTGATAATCAGCAACAACCTTTTAGGTTGCTCATTTTTTGACCAAGCCTCAGTCACCACTAGACTAATGGGTCCCATGTTTTCTCTCATTCCTCTTGTAGGAATCCAGGCAGGCTCTTAGCTTCAAATAAGTTCAATTTTGTCAGGACTTGGCAGCCATGCAAGGCCCCATAACAAGCAAGGTGTCCCTGGGAGTGGATGAAGAGGCTGCCTTTGTTGTATCTGGTTACTAGGTTCAGTCAGGAGAAAGCAACGGTGCCAGGCATCAGAGCCGTAGTCGGATTTTTGGTTATTGGTGCTTGGAATGAGGAAGGCCTTCTTCATCCAAAACTGGAACAAGGTTCAGTTTGGCCAGCTTGTCTTTTTATAAGGGAATTACGTCATCATGTTGGTGCAATTTCCAATCTAACCTATCCTCTTGCATACCGTGATTGTTGTTTTGGGGAACGTAAATTCACTGATCATACTTCCTCCTAATTCATATGTGCGACAGAATTTAATATAAGTTTGCTTTCGGTAGATCTGGAGCTCCTCTTCCCTCTTCATACTTTGGCAAAAGAAAAAACAATTGTTCTTCAGAAAAAGGCGGTAGCACCAAACTGGATTGAAAGCTAGTAGTCTGATTTAAGCGAGCTTGAAACAACAGACCTTGTGGGTAAATTATCACCTTGTAGGACATAGTGGGCATAACTCTACTAACATGTATATTTAGGCCAACATAATGATCCTGTAGCTATCCATATTCAGTGCTGGCCAAACAAGGAAATGGCTATTGACTGAATGAAAATACCAAAAATTTTCCTCTGATAAAACTGTCATGTAGAGAGACTAGCTCACCGAACTATTTTGTAAATGTATAAGATTTATATGCTATCACATGTATCTTTTGATTCCGATGTATATAGCTGGTGCCACAATTGTACTAGGAAAATATGGTTTTAATTCCAATTCATGATTAACAAACCCTCTGGAGAACAGGAATCTATGATTCCACGAAATCCTATGGGCCAGCAAGCAAGGTTCGTGGCATATAGCCCTGCCAAGGAATCTACACACGTCCATAGTGCATCCCTTCAAAGAAACATGTTAATAAAATCGAAATGTTTTTTTCTCTATTAGTGGTCTAATTCCATAGTACCATATACTTTCGAAAATATAAATGTCCTATTAAATCTCATGTGTATATTTTTCCCTCGTTTTTGCAAATCAAAAAGCACATTATAAAAAAAAATATATATAGGCCAGTCGACTTGCCACTTTCTGCATATCTTTATTTCGGGATGTCTTAGAATTCACGAGAGTTTATGCAGAAAATATAACGAAAAATAGCCATGACAAACCATTGGCTTATATATAGTCGCCCACAGAGGGGCAGGATCGTACCTTGCATTTATCTCAAATTAGTGTCCAAAATAAAAACATGCTTTATGGGTTCCACTTTTTCTACATTGGTATTTCCTTAAATGTTTGCTTGTGCCACCATAAGCCTTTTCTGTCTGGTATACAAGCTTAAATAACTTCAATTACAATCCACTGCTCGGTTAAGTTAATGAAACCCCTGTGTGATATTTAATTGCAGGAGAGCGATCGCCCAGATTTGAGTAGATTCATGGAGAGCGGTGAATGGGTTATTAAAGATTACCGAGGCTGGAAGCACTGGGTGTATTATGCCTGTTGTCAAGAAACGCCATACTTGGACATCACCTATCATTTCCTCATGCAGCGCCTGCCTCTCTATTTCATCGTAAACGTCATCATTCCTTGCCTCCTCTTTTCGTTTTTGACTGGCCTGGTATTTTACCTTCCCACTGACTCAGGTGAGTATTCTTTTCATATTTCACAATATGCTTCTTGTGCAGTGAGTTCTGTGGACATGTTTTATATGCTTTACGCTTGTTTTATATGCTCAAAGCTTTGCAAAATGGCTGCTGAGCAGGTGTAATATGAGATCATGAAATATTACCTTAATGTATATTGTAAGGTGCTTGAGTATGCCTTACTCTTTTGATATCCAAAGCCTTACTTATTGGCTGCAATTGGAAGAGATAGCCAATGTGAGTGGTATTGGTAATGACACTTTCTAATCATGGCCGTACTGGGAACCCAAAGCAGTCTGGGCAATTTTGTCAGCCTCCCACCCCCATTACAATGATGGTGCCAATAATGCGTGAATAAATGCAGTGAACAGAGAGAAACAGTCAAATTATAACACTTAGGAATGGATTGACTGTGTAAAGCTTTGGAATTTTTTTTAACCGTGCAAAAAGCTGTCCACGTCCGTGGGTCTGATAGCCCATAGCTGAAACAATTTGTGTTTATCAAGAAGCCAGGAGCATGCCCTGACAAGATGGTCACATGGACTTGCTAGCCATGAGCTCCCGCAAACCCCACTAAAATCCACTAGATTCCTGGGTCCATATATCTTTAAAGGGCCCGAAAAATATATATACACCCCTGTAGGTGAATGCACACTTGGAATTGGTGCAGTGGGGGCAGGCTGCTGATGAAATAATGCAGCCATGCTCACATAAATTGGCAGAGGCCGCAGTCCTGTAAAAGTGGCCCCTCTATTTATGTATGTAGCCCAGCACATGATATATCCTGAGCCAGTGTGGGTCACGGAGACCAACTGAATACACTTCGAAGAGTAGCGGAGTTAGGCCCAAAATTGCTGGAGCATGAGCCGGGGGACCGGAGAGGGGTGAACAGGTGGCTGCAGCACGACTCAGGAGACAGAGGCGCAACAGGGAATAGGCTTGATCTGGAGAGCCCGCCTGGCACTGCATAATGAGTTCTGCAGGGGCAGCATCGGCTACCCTTAAGAAGCAGTACGCCGATAAAGATGTCTGTTGTACAGGGTGGGACACAAACTGGAGTGGAGTGCAGCTGACGGCAGCAGTTGAAGAGACCGGGTGGCCCGGCGCGCTCGGAGGACAAAAGCACGGTGGACATAGGCGCTAGATGGTGGAGGAGAGAGCAGGGCCCCGACTAGAGCACTGGAGGGTCGGTGCACTGAGGCCCTTAAGTTCTCCTATATTGCAGCAGGATAATCCACACAGTTAAGTCGGCAATGTATCATCAACATGGGAAGAGACCTAGATTGACCGAAATACGGGGACCTAAAAAAGGTGGAGGTAGAAGTGAAGCGAATCCCTTCCCGGTGTGCTGAACCCACAGGGACATAGATCTTGTCACTGATAGACCATTCGAGGCAAACCCTGGAACACAAAATTGATTCTGTATTTATAGAGGTCAAATTTCTAACAGCAGATCCAGACAGGGTCGGTAAGAGAGCACAGGAGATCTAGCAAACCGTGGAAGTCATGAAGGCAAATGTTAAGGAGCTCTAAGCTATCAGAGGCAACACATATCCTGGCGTCCAGAATGGAAGACTAAGAGGGCAGATCTCATAGGAACAACATCCAGTTTGTGGGTTTCCCGGAACAGTACTTGGAACAATGGATTAAAAACGCTTTGAAACCAGAGGGCCTTTCCTGGGTCTTAGCCATGGAACAGGCACACAGTCCATGGTACTGATGCCACCACCAGGAGCTTGCCCCAGAGCTCTCAGTGAGAGACTCCTTAATTATAGGACAAGAAATATGCTTCTACAATGGATATGAAAATCTGGAGAATTGAAATTTAAAGACCAAACCGTTAGAGTGTTCTTGTATTATGCTCAAAAAGTGCAAGACTTGAGAAAATCTTTCATTGTGTTGTAAAGTAAGCTCAGAGCCATGAACGTAAAATACTGCACAAGAGGCGCTCACTTCTTCATCACACTGGAGGATGGGTGAACTTGGCTGGAGTGCAGGTACAGATAAATTTATACTCTGACTCGCACACAGCCGATTAGGCAGATGGGGAACGGGCAGACGCAACCACCGACTACGAAGCCACCGCTAAAAGGTTTGTGGTGCAGTATGAACAAAAGTCCTGTGCACACGTATGACTATAGTAGGTTTTAGTGTCAAAACCGAATTTTTTCAAACAAAATAGACAAATCTAGGAATAGCAATTGGGAGGGTTGAGAATTAACCTCTCTCCATGTCTCTGGATGTAGAGACACGCTGGCGCTGGACGGGTGCGTCCGTGGCGTCGTGGAGATCTGAGCTAATGCTTCACGGTGTGGAGCTATCTGTTTTGTTGGTCCGGGTGTTCGAGAGAGGTTAATTCTCAACCCTCCCAATTGCTATTCCTAGATTCATCTACCCGTATTGGACGCAACCGTCGTCGGAATTATCACCGGTTCACCGCTTCCACAGACCCTCCACTCAAACCTACAGCCCTGCAGAGTCATAACTCACCACGTTGTGACGAAACATGTGCCGGCTGGTTTGTTTCTCTTTCTGTACTGATCGAGATTAACTTATAAATAAATTTGATTGAAACTGGAGATATCATCCGTCCTTATTTCTTCAAGAACTTTGTTTTAAAAAAATTCGGTTTTGACACTAACACCTACTATACTCATACGTTTGCACAGGACTTTTGTTCATGTTGCACGTGTGGGTCTTGAACCATACTTTGGCTGGGGTTGTTTTGTTTGGGTTTGTTCCCCCCTGACCTGCTTGCACCGTACATTCACTGGCTACAATATAAACTTTTATACGTACATGCTAGAGCGCCATCACTTCCTGGAATTAATCTAAACCCGTCACCGATACGCAATCTTGTGGTGCAGCATAATGGAACGCTGGGGTTGGAACACTCACATATGGGCACTAGCTCAATCAAAGACTCTATGGCAGATGGTGACCCATTAATTGGCTAACAGACTAGGATGGTGCGTTCCCAGAGTACAAGGAAAGGATAAAGCACAGCGCCAAAATGGAAGGAGTAAAGATGGGGAATGACACTATAATGAGATGGAGCTGAAGTACATGGATTGACGAGAGCAAACTATGGGTTGCACTATAATCAAAGAAGGCCCAATACACTATGCCCTCCTATTAGATATAATGAGCAACTACAATTATGCTGTACCGACAAGGTGCCTGTAGCTGATGTGGATGGGTGATAGATAGTGCTGTATGGAGCCCTACATGGCTCGGAGGGCTGCATGATAGATACATATGCGCCAAATGCTGTTGGCTGAGGCTCAGTTCATAGGGCCTATGACCAAATAATACCCTATATGGATGTCCCAATATGGTAGTCTGGAGATTTTAATTGTATACTGGATGGGGTAATGGATAGGCACCCACTGAGAGATTGTATAAAGCTGGGAATGCTCCGGCAGATACTGTCTGACATAGGTTGCTGGGATGTCTGGAGAGATCTGCATTCACACTAAATACTCTTCATACCACCCAACAGTACACAATACCGTAAGTTGATTAGATGGGTTTCTGACCTCACATACACTCAAACAGAATGTGCAGGAGGCATAGTACTTGGGCAGATTCCTATCTGATCACTTACCACATAACATAGCATATAAAGCAGAAGCACATAATACTAGAATATCATTGTGGCGTCCGAGCCCTGAAGCTTTTCGGGAATCCCATGCTCAGGCAGGGAATAAGAGACACTATAGACACGTACATGGAACATAATTGGGAATTGGTACACCATTGAGGAACTGATTGAAAGGCTCTTAAAGTGGTTCTAAGATGTGACTGTATGTGGATGATTTATGGGATCCACAGACAGCTGCAATAAAAACCTGCAACAGGTGGGGGATCTCTTAAATGTTATGCAGAACACTAGTTCTGCAGCCATGGACATCCTGAATGCACAACATGTGACATGCTGGAGAGGTTCTGCCACATAGACTATAGGTGAAGACTCCGTGCACATGGTGATAAGTCTGGCCAGTGCTTGCTGGGTTATTGAGAAGGAAAAGGCCTCCTGCCACTATTCTTGCCCTGTTGAAAACAGATGGGACTAGGGTGATAACTCAGAAGGCTTTCAATGATGCCATAAGGCGGTATCTCGGCGAGGTACATAAGAAACACCCAAATCCCAAAAATAGGAAAATGGGGGCTATTTGAGAGGACTTGCAGTGCCAAGACTCACGCTGGCTCAGGCCATGGAATTGGATATGGATTTGTGCCTCGAGGAGCTGCTAGAGGCTATAAAAGACATGAAGCGAGGTAAGACTCCAGGAGCAGATGCTTTTTCATCAGTTATTTGGCATGTTTCAAGGAAGGCTTGATGTGAGGCTTTTACTGATATATGATGAGGCCAGACAGGCGAGTAGACTGCCCGCACCTCTGACAGAATTCATAATAATCATGCTTCCAAAGCTAGATAGGAATTCTGAGGCAATGGGACAGCATAGACCTCTTTCCATGATTAATGTTGGCAGCAAAATATTCGCTAAAGCACTCGCTAATAGGCTATACAGAGTGATGGTATGGCTGGCCACAAAGATCAGTACGGCTTCATTCCTGGGTGTGGTACCCACATAACCCTGAGAAGGCTTATTTAGGTGCTTCATGAGACAGCAAGCATGGATGTGGAGGGAGCGTTGTTCTCCTTAGATATCAAAAAGGCATTTGACACATTAGACTGGACATTTATGGGCGCAGTGCTGGAGAGATTAGGAAATAGGATGTCATTTTGAAGTTTGGTTAAATTGCTGTATTCTGACCCTACAGCGGTCAGTGTTTGTATTGTCAACGCTCCGTCCATCACCACCTTTGGTTTTTACTTAGTTCGCCCTAAGTTGGCAGGGTATGCTCAGACTTGAGTCCCTTGCTCACTTTGCCACTGGAGTCAAGCAAGCCCGGCTGAAGACGGCTGTAATGCCAGAAACCGGTCCTGGAAAGCTTGATTCCGGTCCAGGGAAGACATGGCTTGGCAGTTCGGGCTGAACTGTTCCCATGAGGCACAGGGTCAAACTGATTTGCTTATGGCCATGTCTGAACTGCGGTGGCGGAGTGAGCTAAAGAACGGTGATGGATTAAACCCAGATCAGTTGACTGGGGGTGAGTGTTTGTATTGTCAACGCTCCGTCCATCACCACCTTTGGTTTTTCTTTGTTCGCCCTAAGTTGGCAGGGTATGCTCAGACGTGAGTCCCTTGCTCACTTTACCACTGTAGTTAAGCAAGCCTGGCTGAAGACGGCTGAAATGCCAGAAACCGGTCCTGGAAAGCTTGATTCCGGTCCAGGTAAGACATTGCTTGGCAGTTCGGGCTGGACTGTTCCCATGAGGCACAGGGTCAGACGGATTTGCATATGACCATGTCTGAACTGGGGTGGCGGAGTGAGCTAAAGAACGGTGATGGATTAAACCCAGATCAGTTGACTGGGGGTGAGTGTTTGTATTGTCAACGCTCCGTCCATCACCACCTTTGGTTTTTCAGAGTACATTCAGGAGGCCTAGTATCTTACGAATGGATGGTGTAAAGGGGCAGCAGACAGGTATGTCTACTATCACCTTACAGATTGCCTTAGTAGTTGCGAGATTTGATGGGGACCTAGGGCATTAGAGTGAGCAAAAAAACATGTAGTATCAATGTACATGGACAACACCCTGATATACTTAATGCAGCCTGGGTTTGCTGTACCCCATCTACTGGTGGAGTTGCAACAGTTAGGGGATGTGTCCAGACTAAGGATCAACCGAGAGAAGACCTTGCTGTTCCCCCTGGCAGTATTGGTGGCCCGCACGCCAGATGAACTACTGGACTTAGGACTGAGATGGGAAATAAATGGTTTCAGGTGTCAGTTTCACGGTGATACATGCTGAGCCGCAATATCATGCCTGTAACATAGGGAAGATTGTTCAAGGGTTAGATAAATCAATCAGATTCTGGAATTCTTTACCACTCTTGGTAATGGTAAGGGTAATATTGGCGACTATGATATTACTCCCACAATGCTTATACACACTGCATAATTCATTATGCCTGATCCCTGGAACCACTTTTTGGGAGCTGGACAGATTATTTATTTCCCTGATATGAGCAGATAAAAGAAGCGAGGTGCGGTTACCAGATATGAAACTGTATTATATTGCCGCGCAGCTCCAGTAGGCAGCAATGTAGTGTAGCATAGCAGATCATTGGGAACAACAGCTACTTGGGGGATTCATAGTTGCTGGTGTGTTTAATGAAAGATGCAAATCAGTTTGGGATGGTGGTCCTGACCCTCTGTGCAGGGTCACCCACAAACCTTTTGCCTTTACCATCCCCACACACACTTTTTTGCTGAATTCGGTTTTTTTGTACCCTTTACCACCGCTAAAAATGCGAAAGTGTTAAGGCTCTCTAGACTAAACATGGTTAATTTGGCTTATACCCAATTGGTATATTTAATTTACTGGTAAGTCCCTTATAGAGTGGTATACCATATAACAAGGGCTTGTAAACTAAATGCTACCAGTGGGCCTGCATCACGTATTGTGTCCACCCTCTTAAGTAGCACCTTAAAACATGTCCAGGGTCTGCCACTACAGCCTGAATGCAGTTTGAAACCCCATTTCCAAGCCTTAAACATCTCTTTTACAACATATACATCACCCCTAAGGGAGGCCCTAGGTAGCCCAGCATGTGGCTGGTCTAATCGGAGGTGACATGATGGGCGAAAGAAGAATGGATTGGAATGCATATGCCAGTGGTCACACAAATTACAAGCATTCCTCCAATTAGCTTTTTTGTGTTTGATGTAAGAGAATTTCTGCTCGTGTTTATAATGTATTATTGGTGGTAGTGTTACTAGCTGCTTGATAGGATAGTTTGCTTCTAATAGTTTGTTTCTAATGATTGGTGGAAGATTATTGAACAGTGGACATTTTTGAGAAATGTTTTTTTCTGCAAGTCATTATCTAGGATTTCCAGGGTTCATGGTTATAAGTGGAGATTTGTCTCTGGTTTAATTGCTCAGCCATGTCTGTTATTGGTGGTGGGTTGGGGGGTTTCATTGGTGTGGGAAGTAGGTTTACCACATTTTTATAGTCATTAAAGTAATTTCTATTGTCCTTATAGACGCACCTCCTAAGATTGCTATCAAAGGTTTTATTGGTCTCTTTGTTGTTTTACTGGTCATAGAAGGTGTTTGACTTTCATGACTAGTCATTTCTTTGGTGCTTTGTCGACTTACCTTGGTCTTGTGCCGACCTGGAGATCTCGGCAACATATTAGGTGTTACTAATTTTCGGTATTTGAGAACTCTCTTTTACAATGATGTTACATTGTTGTACTTAGTTATCCATATGTGGTCTACCGATGTTACAATCAAGCTAACAGCTCTACTGTGTGGAAATACACTTAAATTGAAGTGTTCCTGACTGTCTCAGACCCCACACTTATATTCAGACACACAATCCCCTCATTCCTCCAACCCTCACTGATCATATCTTATCCTTAGTGGAATTTTACTTCATCCGGTATATCAGCCCATCAGCAGCGTCTGTGACTACAGGATTATTATTCCATAAGAGCGATCCCCCTCTGGCCCTTTGATATTTTTAAATGCTAATCTTAAGGCACGCTTGAGTGGCAATAGAGCCTGCCCAATCAGTTAGAAGGATTGAGATGTATTTCTGCCTTCTCTGTTTTTCCAACTTAATTCAGTAGGATAGAAACCTTTGCACTTATACCATGCCTACTACACTCCTGGATGCCCAGGTTACCTTGTGAATTAATTAGTAGCCCATTAGCCCTTTCCAGAAAATCTCTGTATTTATTTATAACTTGGAGTTTTATTTAGTGGTATCTAGATGTGATGGGTGTAGGAGCGCTGTGTATGATTGACAAGGTACCATAAGGAAACATTACATTTTGTTGAACCGGTTTACAGATTTTAGACTGAGTCCTCCTCTAATTAAGGCTGTTCACACATAAGCTTCCATGCAGTGCCTTCCTTTCTTCTGCTTCTCTAAGGGAAATCAAGAGAGGAGTCATTTCATTGCAGATAATGCAGGCAGAAAATTGTTGATGTGGGAGTCCAGGTATATAAGGTGAGAAGTGTAAATTCAGGCAGACACACATAGAATATTGAGGACATGAAATTTCAGAAAAAGGTATAAAACCCAGAGGGAGTTTGGAGGCAGCGATCAAAGGTTTGGTCTCACAACAAAACAAGGAGTTACTCAGATTTTTGGGGATAGTTGTATTTTATTGTATATTCATTCGTACTTTTTCCATGAAGAGTGTAAACATAAGTTGTTTGTTAAAAAAGGGTGCAGACTTTGTTTGAGACTGTGATTGAGAAGAGGAATTCAAGTGAATAAAACAAGAAGTAGCTGCAGCTCCTGATTTGTGTAGTTTTAATCCTAATTTAAATTCCATCTTGATTACCGACGTGAGTATCAAGGGTTTAAAAGTACTGTAATTGCAAGGAGGAGGGAGCAGCACCAGGACCATCATGTTTGCTACATGGTGTTTGAAGGGTCATAAACGAGCGCTTCCGTTATAGAGGGAAGCCCTGATGATTTATTGGGCTGTGAAAAAGATATGAACCTTTTTGTGGGGTTGTGAGTTCAAGCTTAAAATGGATCATAAGCCTTCAAAGGATATTTTTCACAGCAAAAGGTATTGATCAGGAAGAATTACCAAGTGGGTAGTAGCCTTGCAAGAGTATGATTTCTTGGTGGAATACATACCAGGGGTCACTTTGCATCAAGGGGGCGATCCATGGATGGTACATGGACGTTCCAGTGCAACTACCTATGGCTCTTGAGGTAGAGCCCTATCTTTGCACCAAAAAATAATGCCTCTTTGAATCTGACTTTAAAAGGGGGAAAACTCTAATTTTTTCTAACTTTTCCCACCTTGTATGTAGTAAGTGTAAGCATAGTCGTTTGTAATGGTGCAAAGCTGTGTGTGTTTGGCCCTAGGCAGCCTGATCATGCTCCAAAGAGCAGGGAAGTGCCATACATTAGTAGATATTGCACTTTCCTGATCTCTATCTCTCACGTAAAGCAGTGCAACAACTTTAGCTGCTGAACTGCATTGCATGACATCTTCATAAATATGCCCCTTAGTTTTCTTGTACACCTCATCAGCATAGTCCATGTACAATAAAAAACTCAGTTGTCTCCCCACAATATGGTAAAAAGTATGGACTGCTGCCTTCGGTTCATCAGTGTCATATAAGTATAATGGAATGGTTGTATCCCCATCTAAGGCATAAAGGTGAAGTAGCGGGATGAGATATCATTATGTTTATTTGCTCAATAAGCCCCCAACAGAAGGGCTGCTCTTACATTGATCAATGGACTAAGAGAGCACATTACTAATGAACAGTACCTCAGATCATAGAATTTTTACCCAACCTATATGATAAATAGTGGACCTACATCAGAAAGATAAACATGGCTGCAGGTTATTTAACGGGTTAATGATCCAGTTAGGATACTGGTCGGCCTGACTTCAGAAATATAAACAAACTCTAGAAAATTCAAGTGGCTGAAAACAAACTGCTACACTTAAAGGGAGAAAATAAAATTGTCTTTACATTTACCTTTGTGTTTCTGTAGTAATGAAAAAAAGCAATTCTATGTCAAGTTAATCATAACAAAAACCTTCCTACTCAATGGACCTGTGAAATGTCCTGGATGAATCAATGACTCATTAGAACCAATGGCTGTACCAACGATTCTGAGGAATTTGCTTTCAGTGAAGAGAAAGGGAATAAGTCATGTATCTTCCCTACTAATCTTTTCAGCACTTGGATGCTTTAAGCTTCTGAGTGTTCCAGTGTCATCATGTGCTTTACATATAAAGTATTTTATTTTTACATTCACATATTTCACAAACATAAGCTGCCAGGGTATTTTACTACAAATCCTCTTCAGTAAAAGTTGATAATAGCCCACCTGGAGACAAGAGCCTGCCTTATATAATCTGACAGCATGTTTGTGAAGTGACTGCAAAAATGCTGTCAGATTTCCAAACGTTCTAGTACACTGCTCTGTGAGTAATATGGTTTCTTATCCTGTCACTGACAGTGTCACTCCAAAACTGAACTCTGTACTCTTGTTCCCAATAACAGAACATGAAGACTTCTAAACCCTGTACCCGACCAACAAAGTCCTCCAAAGCCTAGCACTAGACTACTTCTCCATAATGTCCCCATTCCTAACAAGTGTCTAGATCCCTGAGGCCAGAACGCCTGGATCTTTTTAAAATAGCTTATTAACTACAAGTGGAAGTGCTTCTGCATCTCAAGCTAGATCACATAAAGTTCAGGGGTGTGTTGAAAACCTGTCTGTTCCACTCCGCCTTTCACCTTTACTGACCTCTAGCCAATGCCCTCTGTTGGTATCTGCCTCAAGTGCTTAAATAATTTCAATGTGTGTGAATTATAAATTCAGTAAATAAAACTGAATTCATCCATAGCTCCATAGCTCCATAGCTCTGACCAATTTTTCAGCTAATAATCATATTAATGTACGGTTTAATTGTTTTATAAAATTTGATTAAAAGCAAAGTGTTCGCTTCATTTATGATTCACCATTTTCTCACTAAATATTGGTGCTCCTTGCACCAGATACCACATAACTATGTAAGGTAAATGCTACCAGGATAGCAAAACATTTCAGTCACGCTTTTTCTCTAACTATATATATTTTTTTCCTGCAGGCGAGAAGATGACTCTCAGTATTTCTGTCTTGCTGTCCTTGACTGTGTTCCTTCTGGTTATCGTGGAGTTGATTCCATCTACTTCCAGCGCAGTACCCTTGATAGGCAAATACATGCTGTTTACTATGGTGTTTGTCATAACATCTATTATCATTACAGTCATTGTCATCAACACTCACCATCGCTCCCCAAGTACTCACATCATGCCCCAGTGGGTAAGAAAGGTATGTTTTTGCAACACAAAAAGTGGACTACTTGTAAATTTGTCAATCAGAAAATAATATTTACCGGGCCACATGAAACTTTTGAATTCTCAGCTGAGATTGGAATAACAATATAGGCACAGTTAAAAAATGTGTACACTGTACCCAATATATGAATTTTAAGGTCACCCTGTTAATTCCTAATAGTAATTTGTATATGGGATCAATAAGTGTCAGACCTACCCAAATATTTTTGGGTCTGTAATTCATGTAAGGTAAGTTCTGTATCAAAATTAATGTGCTGTAGACTGCTAGCATGTTTGAAAATGTATGGAACATACCATTGTAGCTGGAACTCAGGTCCCGCTCAAAGGTATCCATATAATTGTATGTCTCGGAGTGTTCATTTGAAGTGATACAAGGCAAAATAGGCATTTGAAATGCAACAGGTCTCGCTTGGTGATTGTTTGAGCTATTGGTATTGCAAATGAAAAAAAGTATTGAAAGAAATTCCACGAAGCAAGGAAAGGTTGTAATACCATAGGCTGTTGCGAGGTGTCCTTGAGGAGTTATAAAGGAACCTCTATCAGCCACATGAGGTACTGCACCCTTAATGCAATTATCAAGAGAAACCTGCAGCCAAGTATTTTTTTTATTTGTTTGTATTAGAAGTGAGATTTTTGTTAGCTTGTGTTTAAAAAGTGCTTTATTGTTGTTTATTTAGCTTTCTTTGTGAAATAAAGCTAAATAAACAATAATGGTGCATTTTTAAAATGCAAACTAACAAACATTTTATTCCCAATAGAAACAAATGGAAACGTATGTGTAGCTGTAATCTTTTTGTGTATAATTGTATTAAGAGTGCAGTACATGGTTAATAGAGGTCCCTTTATAATACCACAGGGTCACCTAGCAACAGCCTGTGGTACTGTACCCTTTACTTGCATAGTGCATTTACATCTGCCTTTGATAAAAAATAATGTGGAGCGTGCGCAGCTGCTGATAAACACTTTTAATATTGCCAAAAATATAGTTGAGCGTGCCACGCAAAATAAAAGCAAGGCGCGTAGCCTCTGAAATGTAAATAAAAGATTTGGGAGAGCTGCGCAACTCTAGAGATCTATTAGAGTTGCAGTCAAAACTTTTTTTTTTTGTTCAAGAAAGAGTTGCAGTTAAAACTTAATATTCAAACAAGTGGTGGCTTGTTTTCTGATTTGCAGCAGGGAATATAATTGTTTCCTGAACCTCATAACAAGAGAAACAGGCGAAAACAACAAACATGTGGAGTTTGGTTAGAATTGCCAACCAATTGCCCAGAACCCTACAAGCTGATGATGTGGGTGAATACACCATCATCCGTGAATACTCTGAATTGTCTATTTAATCTTCATGGCATTACACCTAAATAACCCCAAGCACCTCTTGCAGAAACTGACCATCTCAGGTGGCTTTTGAGTGGTCAGAAACACTAACGTTTGCCTTCAGAGCAAACACTGTAACAAAAGTTTATACACTGCCTGTTCTTTAGCAGGGTATTCACCTTAGAGGGGGAACATACTGCCAGTACCCCTCGGACTGCTCAACTTTTATAACTTACTTAAACATTCTCTCAAAACGTACTTACTTGACAAATACCCCAACACTTGATAATCCCTCGTTCTTCAACTTGCATGGTCGGCGACTGGCTGCCGCCCCCCCCCTACTCACCACACCAACGCAGGATAAAAGCTCATGAATCATGGTTAACTTTTGGAAGGCAGGGGGTCACGAAACCCCCCGGCCGTATTTATTAAGGTATAAGATCATAAAATTCTAATTGCATGATAAACGTTTTATACAAAAATCATCAAGACATTAGATACAATATTTGTCAACAAATGTGAGAGCCTAACCTTAACAGAGACTCTAATACAGCTTGTTTCCTAACCGAATCTAACATCCTCATCTAGATTTTTGTATACTACATTTTGGCCATATGGCAAGGTCGCTAACCGGTGTCAGGTCCTACAAGCTGCGCCTTACTTAGAGATGTGCGCATGCGCAGCCAAGCCCGGTAATTACCCGGTCCACGCCGTGAACTCCATTTACCCACTAAAGGAGGGCCCTTACTCTGCGCCATCCAGTGACGTCATAAGTATGCGCGCGCGGGGTGGCTACCAGCCTAAGGAAAGCGTGACTACTCCAACCCGCGGCCCTTTGAAGCACCAGTTACCTTGCCCCTGAAGTTCTAGGAGGGGCCAATGGCCCCTCCCCCTGGGCGGGAACCTCCATGGGATGATGCCCGCCCCCTCAGACCTTAAAATTATCTGCTCACCGGTCATGACCTTACCGCCACAGGCCAGCATTGTTAACCGACGATCTGGCCTCCCCCTGACATGACTCCCCTAGAAAGCGCTCACCTAGCAAAACCTTCCAACCAGGCCCAGACATTATTCGACCACAGGACGTTCCCTGCTTCAGTCAAGTGTACCCCATCCCTCAGGTAGAATTGTGCTCCCCAGATACACCCATGAGGAATCGTCTGCAACCGGGGGGCTCGGAATAGTTTGTCCAACTGTGTGTTGATCCTCTTTACCGAGTGATTCAACGCCCTGACCGAGTCCCCCCCTCGCCACTGCCACCGAGGGATAAGTTGAGACCACACTACAGTGCAACCCGGGCAGGTCCGGGACACCCACCCTGCAGTGGAGATGATCTCTTCAATGAGGGTGCGTCTCCCCAGTTTGACCAGGTCATTGTCACCTAGGTGAAGTATCACCACTGACGGGGAGTCGGGCTGCTGAGCTAAGTGTCCCTGAAAGAAGTTCCTGAACTGACCAAGGCACAGACCCCCCCTCCCAAAGAATGAGATGTCTAACCCTTTCAGCGCCACCCTTCTCTTACGGTCTCCTGAAAGAAAAACATTTTGCACCCGCCTCACATACGAGTGGCCCACAATCCAAATCTTCATCGTCCCGCGTCCAGCATGGTGCTTGTGCTGTGACGGTGTAGCTCCTTTCCTCCCGGTGGTGAGTTCCTCCCCTGCGCCACAGGTTTGAGAAACTGCAAGAACCAGAAAACATACCAAGCGTGAGACTCATCCTGTCATAACATGTCAATCCATACATATCTTTTATAACAATCAGATGGCCATCCCCCAATTTTCTTCACACTCTCAGCCGAGAGACCCCCTAGCGCTGCTTCAGTTGCCGCCCCTATCCTGAAGGAGTGCGTGCCAAATTCCTTGGGATCTAACCCAGCCTGTCTCACCGTCAGTTCCAGGACCCGCCTAAACTGGTATCTAGTCAGTGGTGTCCCATCAGCATGACACAACAATGCACCCCCCGCCGTGCCCTCCCGTTGCCTGTGGAAAACCTCCACATGAGAAACCGGGCAGCAGGGGTTGGTCCCGGCCCGGTGGAGCACTATGGTGTGACCCCGAGATTCCTGATCAGTTTTGGACCTCTGGATTGTCACCCACATAGTATCTCCCCTGATCTTAACACTAGTCAGTTGTAGGCCACCCAACTTATCCCCTTTTGACCGTGCCACCAGTTCACCAATTCTTAGAGCCCCATAGAAGGCAAGGGAGAAGGCGGCTTTGAACAGATGTATCTCCCATTCTGAGCTACAGACCTGGTGCAATGCCAGCAGTAAGGCTGCCAGCCGTGCCAATCCTATGGGCCTTCTCGTATCCGCTGAGTGGCCCTGCAACCGGCGCCATCCCCTCATGGCCTTGCGCACCACAAAATTATTTGTGGGGTCTCGCATTCCCTTAGCCTGTGCAAAGAAGGAGACCGCCGCCCTATGTCTGCTTGCGGCCGCCACTGATCTGCCTTCCCTGTGCATCCATTCTAAATAGTCCGCAAAGCTGTCCTCCTGTGCCCACCTAACCTCCCAATCCTGCCCTAAGAAAGCGCGGTAAGACAAAAACGCCCCTTCGTAAGCTGTCTTGGTCCTGGGGGCTAGGCTAGCAACCACGAGGTCCTGTAATCTGGGGCACCAATCTGCCAGAGTACTGTCGGGAATTGTGCTGGCGAAGGGTCTGCCGCCGGAAGATGCTCCCTGAAAACCTGCATTTTAAAGCGAGAAAGGGAGTCAGCTGCATTGTTGAGGACGCCTGGGACATGCTTGGCTCTGAAGATTACATTCCATTTTAAGCACTGCAGCACAATCTCTTTAATCAAGCGCAAGATGAACGGGCAGTGTGCCCCCTGTTGGTTTATGCATTCGACCACTGTCATGTTATCCGACCAGAACACCACTGATTGGTTACATAGATGTTCTGGCCAGACCTTCAATGCCACCCATACTGGGAAAAGTTCCAGGAAGCCAATGTTGGCGGTCAAGCCCCATCTTTTCCATTCCTCAGGCCACCGTTGGGCGACCCATTTTGTCCCTAGAATGGCGCCAAAGCCCACACTACCAGCAGCGTCAGTCCATAAACCCAATTCTGCTGATGTGGCGGGAGGACCTGACTACACTACCCTGCCATTAAAGTCCTCCAGAAATGCAATCCATATATGCATATCCTGGCGAACCTCAGCTGACACCCTAGTGCGGTGGTGTTTCTCCCGTAGCCCTTCCATAGCCTGCGCAATAGAGCGTGAGAATGGGCGCGCCATTGGAATGACCCGTAGTGCAAAATTCAGTTGCCCCACCACTTCCTGCAGCTGCTGCAAGGTAACCTTGCTCCTACATAGGCATTGACGCAGAGCTGCCCTAAACCTAGACACTTTGTCCTTGGGTAACCTGAAACATCCTTGTACTGAGTCAATTTCGATGCCCAGGAATTCCAAGCAAGTAGCCGGGCCAACCGTCTTCCCGGGCGCCAGCGGAACCCCAAAAGTCCGCATGAGCACGCAAAATTCCTGCAGTGCCCAAGCACACTCCTGAGAGTCTGACGCGCCTAGAAACAGGAAATCATCTAAGTAATGCATGACCTGTTGGTGGCCCGTCGCCTGTCTCATGACCCATTCTAGAAAGGAGCTAAATGTCTCAAAATAGGCACATGATATGGAACAGCCCATGGGCATGCATTTGTCAATGTAAAACTTGCCCTCAAAAGTGAAACCTAAAAGGTGGTGGTCCATGGGGTGCACTGGGAGGAGACGAAAAGCAGATTCAATGTCAGATTTAGCCATCAATGCCCCTGGCCCCAGGGCGCGTAGTAGGGCAACCGCCTGATCAAAAGAGGCATACTTGACACTACAAATCCCTTCGTCAATCGCATCGTTCAAGGATGCACCTCTAGGCGCAGACAGGTTGTGGATCAGTCTAAATTCCCCTTTCTCTTTTTTAGGCACTACTCCCAGCGGTGAACATACAAAATTGGGGACAGGCACCTCCTGGAAGGGGCCAGCTATCCTGCCTAAGGATAGTTCCTTGGCAATCTTAGCGGACACTACCGTTGGGTTTTGTGTTACTGACAATTGGTTCCTGCAATTAATGCTACCTGTGTACCCCACTGCCGGGATCCTAAAACCTTGTGAAAAACCCTCCTGCAGTAGGGTGGCCGCTGCGTGATCAGGGTATCTATTTAACCATGGGATCAATGCTAACACATCTATTGGTGTGGAGGGACCCGGCGCGTCTGAGTTACTCTGGCTTCCCCCTTCCCCTATGACCATGGTTGCCTTGCTTGGACCTACAGGTTGTCTCGGGGTGAGACGGGTGACCACAGACTGCACACGCATGCCTAAATCTACAGGTGCCCTGGGCTCTTGTGCATGTGCGCTTATTAAAATCCCAGCATACCCCTCTCCTTTCTGACCCACCCCCCCTATTCTTCCCCGGGACCTCATTCGCTTGAGTTGACCGAAAGGGCTGTTGAGGCCTGGCGGAGAACACCCTGACTGCACTGGTGGCCTGAGATGGGGCAGTGTCACCTGAAAACTGCTTGTGCCAGGACATAGAGTCCACCTTGTCCCACGCCAGTGTTGCGTCAAATTCCTTGGCCTTCCTGAAATTAACATCATACTCCTTCCACGCATCCCCAGAGTATTGATCGCTCCACCCCACAATCCTGCTCAGGTAGCAAGCCATTGCAGCCTGCACATTTGGGGGGCGTTCTGCCGTGATAGCCGAAAGGACAGCAAATGCTCTGATCCAATTCTTCAAGGTCTCCTCTACTCTAAACCTGGAGCGTTGTGCCCTCCATTCACTTGGATGCATCCATTCCTTCAATACCTTGGCCTGTTCCATCTCCCTATTGTCTAGCAACAAAGAAAAAATGTATACATATTTTCCCGCCCAAATCATCTCCTTTACTTCCTTGGGCACATGTTGCCCCAAGTTTTCACTTCTGGTTGGCACTAGGCCGTCCCCCAAGAGGGGCAGGGACACTTCCTTACCATTTAAAGGCACTTGGGCCGATAAAACACTATCGCCATTCGCCTGAGCGGGACTGGAACCTGTAAGGGAAGAAGATGATGGACCCGCACTACTGTCTGCCGCCGTTGCAGCCTTAATCTTCTCTACCAACTTTTCGGCCTCAGCTACATGATCAGATGAGGCAAAGCTCACACCCCCCTTCTGCAACCACGGCATCAAGTACGCTGTCCGAGATACCAATTCTGGAGGAACTGAGTCTGCGTTACCTGCTGGGACTGCAGGCGCCACCGGAGGCATGGCCGGCGGCACAGGAGTAATGGGCAAGGGTGCGGCCGGTGGCGGCAGGCCCGTGACTGGGATCGGCCCCACAGGTGGGAGCGTCGGCGGGATGGCAGGAGCCGGTGCCGCGGGAGCTGGGACCACAGGCAGAGATGTAAGAGGGGCCGGTACCGTAGGTACTGGTGAAAAAGGTACCGGGACTACCGGCTCAGGGGCGGGGCCAGTGTACCTGGGTTTCTTGGCCCTAGACCTCTTAGGCGGGGTAGCAAAATCCCCCCTTGGCAATGGGGCCGCCCTCTGGCGGACAGGCCTACCCGATGGGCCCGGAGCATCATCAAACTTCTCATTGATGCGGGCCTCTAATTCATCAATTTTCCCCAAACGCCTATTCATGTGGTTCATTTTGCGCATCATGGCCTGCATCATAACCTCCATCTTGGACTTTCCTTTCCCACCACCCCTTGCCCCTGGCATTTTCTAACCACAAACCACTGCCTACACTCGTAATGTCACAAGTGAGTAACGCCTTGTACCTTCACCAGATGGAGGACGTCCAGGGGGCTGTCAGCACCATGCAGCGGCAACCGCAACACCACCGGCTTATCCGGCTATGTCAGGGGTGAGTAAACCTAGTGTAGACCCACCCGGCGGCCACCGGGAGCGATGAAATGCTAGCCCCCCGTTCTCCTCTTACCGATCAAATCCTGCGCGTCCCGAGCCGATATCGAGTTCGCGACCACGTCCGCCATTTACTCCTCTGGGCTCACTGTGCACAAGATGCCACCATACTGTGTTAAATTGCCTGTAATAGAAAAATTATTAATCTCTGGGAATGGCACACTCACGCCGCTAAAACAGTCCCCGGGGCAGGGGGGTGTTTATACTAAACCAAAACAATTTATTTACACCTATTTAGGCCCCCCCCACAGACCCCCAGAGCCTTGGCACAGTGTAGCACCCCAGTAAAGATTGGACCCCAATGCAATCCCTACACGAGTTAACTACGTTCAAGCAGAATCAGATACAAATTCTATAGGGGCATCACATGAATCTGTCCCTAAATTAAATTAAGTTTCTATAAATCACCAAGTACAGGCCCTCAACATGAATCTGTCCCTAAATTAAAGTAGGCTTTTCTAAATCACCAATTGCAGGCCACCCTTTTACCCTGGTCTCCCATCCAGGTCCTGCCCTGGTCGACCCTGCTTCACCAATCACTTCGAGCTAAAGGCAGCCGGCTGATCTTTGTAGGCGCTGCCTGTGTGACCTGGAATGTGGGACAAAGAATGCGAGGAGCGGAGAAGGCGGGGGTTCCGTGTGCCGACTCTATACGGCTAACTTCTCACAATGGCACTCACGCGGACCCCCAGCCGCCGACACGGCACAGATTGCAGCAAACACCGGCTGCGCTGCGTCCTGCCTCCCGCACCCGCCAAGAAATACCTCGCTCCTTCAAGACAATGCTCCCCTAGCCTGAAGGCAAAGTACGCGGCGCTCCACGTGGTTCAGACGCCCGATGGGACCAGCCGATCACCAGGCAACCGCCGCTGAAGATTACCCACGACGCCTCCACCGAGCTCGTGCGACCGCCAGCTGCACACCGATGAACCTACAAAATAAAACGGCAAAATTACAAAACAAGAAGCCCCCGAGAGCGGGGCACGACACGCTGTGGGGGAGCGTCCAGGGAACAAGAGGGTCTCCCGGGCGCTCCCTGTCTCTTTATTCCTAAGGGGCTCGAGGGGGGGTGGCTACGCCCCCCACCCGGCCCCTCCTGCGGCCCGCCCCCTGACCCGGAAGTCGTATAATGACATCCGGGCCAGGGAGGGTGCCACCCAATCGGTGGTGCGGCACGCCCGAAAGGGCCCGCCCCACCACCGAGAGCCTGGAGGGGGAGGCGGTCGCCGCGCCGCCATGCGGGCGGGGGGGCCAAAAGCCCCCCCCCTTTTCATTTTATTTTGTATCTTTAAGGAAAAACATCTAAACTAATGCACTGCTTTTATAAAAATGCAATGTTTTTTAAATCTTAATTAGATTTATCTTAATCAAAACCATGTAAACCAAGACACTGCCTTTAGAAAGATAAAACATTATGGCAGCATCATGTGTCCTTTTAGTTCATTAATATGGTTGATGTACTGACTATACAAGAATACTCTGTGCCTCATATATTACCCCTATTAAAATACAGGTTATTGTTTCTTCTACATTTTCTCTTGTATATATTGTCTTATAATCAGTATAAATGTGAAACTCTTTACAGCAACATCGCATTTGCAATTGGGGTGGGAAGTGTTTAGAATATTTGTGAATTCCCACAAATTTATGCCTGTGTGGGTGCACTCCACATTTCCACAGGTCTAACCACCCGCCACCCTTCCCAGGAAACGTTCAAATTTGCAACTGCATTATATACAGGCAACTCCAAACTCCAGATTGTAAATTTCTTTCCGAGCCTGTAAATTTTCTCAGATCTTCAATCTGTGAATTCGGATACAGCATCTTCTGGTGTAAACCGAACTTGCATTCCTGAGTTTGGCTTAAGGGTGCTAAAGTGCTGTAAATTAGATATGTTCTCCCCGGTTGACACAGATAATCTATGCTACCGTAGACATCTAAACCTGAAAACTATCATCTGTATGTGACATGCTTATCTCCACTGTGAGGTGGGCACAGGTCCTGATATCACAATCTCTTGCAGAAAAAGCACAGCCCCATGACAGTGGGTCTGTACCTAGTGATGGTGGTCCTAACCACAGATTATGATGTGCTATAACTGGAAAGAGTGCAGGTAGTATTATAGGGAACGATTTACAGCAAAAAAGTTAAAACAAGAGAAAAAGAATTGGAGGAGGTGCAAGCAGATCCTGAAGAAAATAGCAGATAATGAATCATGCCTTCAACTGCTGTCCAGTGGTGGGCAGCTGGGTCAGCATGCTTAGTGGTCATATTTTGCTTTAAAATAAGGACAGGTATTGCTCTTGCACTGGGTAATGACTGACATTCATAATTGTACTGGTGGAAATGCCCGAGGAAGCATGGTCTTGTTGGCAATACAGTTCACATCTTTGGAGGTGTTGGTGCTGTGGTGTAGAATGAGCATTGTCAGATACAAGCCCTCCATGTCCTCTGAGTTCAAATTGGACAGTGCAAACTCCAGCAATGTTGGGATTGGATCCAGAGGGCAGTATGTGGTTGCCGCCTCCTTTGGAAAGGTGTAAATAACCCATTGTCTCACAGATCCAACTAGAGTATAGAATCCAAGTTCATAAACTAAGAGTTGGAGGGAACAAAAAGGGCTCTTTTTTACACTAAAATCAGACCTCAATCTCTTGTCACACCACCTAACACCATTTAAGGTACAATAAAAAAGACAAAACAGTTGTTTAACGTCATATAATTCATTATCACTTGATTTTTCAATGAGAAAGACTTCTATTTTTCTACATAATATTAATTCCAATGTGTCAGATTTTTTCCATAACTTTCACTACTGTTATAATGAATGTAGAAAATGGAGACCGCCTTCTCATGTCAATAAAAGCACCAGCAGAAAGATGTGTACAGATGTACATGTTAAAGGATCACTAGAGGCCTAAGCTGTCTTTGGTAGCAGAATAAAAAACTTTGCAAATAATAATGCAACGCCAATAGCTCAAACTTTCACTAATGCAAGACCTATTGTATTGCAAATACTTGTTTCAGTTGAATAAAAAAAAAAAGGAGTCCACCAAAAGGTCAACATTTTTTCCGAGTTATAAGCCAGACTTAAATCAGGTAGTAGAGGTGCCATTTATTTTTAAACAACGGAGTGCCACAGACTGCCCTGGGGAGGTGCTAGTGACAGACATTGCTAATGTCAACTGGTCTTGCTGATTCATGGAACTTAGAAGTTGTGTGTGGTGCTAGTTGGTAATATATTGCTCTGTGGTGTGCTTGGCAGGGAGTTCTGATTCAAATGTGTAGGCTTGTACAATGCAGTGCTCCCTGGTATACTGCCTGTGTAACCCTTGCTCTCCCTGTGCAGACACTCAGGTGAGGTGGAGGCAGACTCTCCCCCCCCCCCAGGGTTTGGTGTGTCTGCTGAGACCACGGGCAGAAGTGGTAGTGGGAACTGTAAATGCTCCCAAATGCATGCATCGTACAAGAACTTGCTAACTGTTACCAGCTTTCAGTGGTTTATAAGCTCTCCTGACAGTGGTTTAATGAGCAATGACTCTGGCAAGGCTGGGGTATATGTCACAGCGTGTTTTAAAAGAAATCACATGGCAAAGGTTTACTACCGCTCTTTGTACTGCCCCAGGACTCAGTACCTTTTTGATGTGTTCAGTAATGTCCTCAGTTTGACCGACATCAGGTGCGCGGCCAACATCCATGTGCCTTTGGATGTTATGCTCCATCAGCACTGCATCAGCATCCATGAGGCTTTCCATCACTCTTTGCTTTCATGCACAAGTTATTTGTTATTTAAACTGAGTCAGCTTAACCATCGGTTTGCAGACGATGTAGGGGTGCTAAGAATAGATGATGTAGGGGTGCTAAGAATAGAATAGATGATGTAGGGGTGTAAGAATAGATGATGTAGGGGTGCTAAGAATAGATGATGTAGTGTTGCTAAGAATAGATGATGTAGGGGTGCTAAGAATAGATGATGTAGGGGTGCTAAGAATAGAATAGATGATGTAGGGGTGTAAGAATAGATGATGTAGGGGTGCTAAGAATAGATGATGTAGTGTTGCTAAGAATAGATGATGTAGGGGTGCTAAGAATAGATGATGTAGGGGTGCTAAGAATAGATGATGTAGAGGTGCTAAGAATAGATGATGTAGGGGTGCTAAGAATAGAATAGATGATGTAGGGGTGTAAGAATAGATGATGTAGGGGTGCTAAGAATAGAATAGATGATGTAGGGGTGTAAGAATAGATGATGTAGGGGTGCTAAGAATAGATGATGTAGGGGTGCTAAGAATAGATGATGTAGAGGTGCTAAGAATAGATGATGTAGGGGTGCTAAGAATAGAATAGATGATGTAGGGGTGTAAGAATAGATGATGTAGGGGTGCTAAGAATAGATGATGTAGAGGTGCTAAGAATAGATGATGTAGAGGTGCTAAGAATAGATGATGTAGGGGTGCTAAGAATAGAATAGATGATGTAGGGGTGTAAGAATAGATGATGTAGGGGTGCTAAGAATAGATGATGTAGGGGTGCTAAGAAGAGAATAGATGATGTAGGGGTGTAAGAATAGATGATGTAGGGGTGCTAAGAATAGATGATGTAGTGTTGCTAAGAATAGATGATGTAGGGGTGCTAAGAATAGATGATGTAGGGGTGCTAAGAATAGATGATGTAGAGGTGCTAAGAATAGATGATGTAGGGGTGCTAAGAATAGAATAGATGATGTAGGGGTGTAAGAATAGATGATGTAGGGGTGCTAAGAATAGATGATGTAGGGGTGCTAAGAATAGATGATGTAGAGGTGCTAAGAATAGATGATGTAGGGGTGCTAAGAATAGAATAGATGATGTAGGGGTGTAAGAATAGATGATGTAGGGGTGCTAAGAATAGATGATGTAGAGGTGCTAAGAATAGATGATGTAGAGGTGCTAAGAATAGATGATGTAGGGGTGCTAAGAATAGAATAGATGATGTAGGGGTGTAAGAATAGATGATGTAGGGGTGCTAAGAATAGATGATGTAGGGGTGCTAAGAAGAGAATAGACGATGTAGGGGTGTAAGAATAGATGATGTAGGGGTGCTAAGAATAGATGATGTAGTGTTGCTAAGAATAGATGATGTAGGGGTGCTAAGAATAGATGATGTAGAGGTGCTAAGAATAGATGATGTAGGGGTGCTAAGAATAGAATAGATGATGTAGGGGTGTAAGAATAGATGATGTAGGGGTGCTAAGAATAGATGATGTAGAGGTGCTAAGAATAGATGATGTAGAGGTGCTAAGAATAGATGATGTAGGGGTGCTAAGAATAGATGATGTAGAGGTGCTAAGAATAGATGATGTAGAGGTGCTAAGAATAGATGATGTAGGGGTGCTAAGAATAGATGATGTAGAGGTGCTAAGAATAGATGATGTAGAGGTGCTAAGAATAGATGATGTAGGGGTGCTAAGAATAGATGATGTAGGGGTGCTAAGAATAGATGATGTAGGGGTGCTAAGAATAGAATAGATGATGTAGGGGTGTAAGAATAGATGATGTAGGGGTGCTAAGAATAGATGATGTAGAGGTGCTAAGAATAGATGATGTAGAGGTGCTAAGAATAGATGATGTAGAGGTGCTAAGAATAGATGATGTAGGGGTGCTAAGAATAGATGATGTAGGGGTGCTAAGAATAGATGATGTAGAGGTGCTAAGAATAGATGATGTAGGGGTGCTAAGAATAGATGATGTAGAGGTGCTAAGAATAGATGATGTAGAGGTGCTAAGAATAGATGATGTAGGGGTGCTAAGAATAGATGATGTAGGGGTGCTAAGAATAGATGATGTAGAGGTGCTAAGAATAGATGATGTAGGGGTGCTAAGAATAGAATAGATGATGTAGGGGTGTAAGAATAGATGATGTAGGGGTGCTAAGAATAGATGATGTAGGGGTGCTAAGAATAGATGATGTAGGGGTGCTAAGAATAGATGATGTAGAGGTGCTATGAATAGATGATGTAGAGGTGCTAAGAATAGATGATGTAGGGGTGCTAAGAATAGATGATGTAGGGGTGCTAAGAATAGATGATGTAGAGGTGCTAAGAATAGATGATGTAGAGGTGCTAAGAATAGATGATGTAGAGGTGCTAAGAATAGATGATGTAGGGGTGCTAAGAATAGATGATGTAGAGGTGCTAAGAATAGATGATGTAGAGGTGCTAAGAATAGATGATGTAGGGGTGCTAAGAATAGATGATGTAGGGGTGCTGAGAATAGATGATGTAGGGGTGCTAAGAATAGATGATGTAGAGGTGCTAAGAATAGATGATGTAGAGGTGCTAAGAATAGATGATGTAGGGGTGCTAAGAATAGATGATGTAGGGGTGCTAAGAATAGATGATGTAGAGGTGCTAAGAATAGATGATGTAGAGGTGCTAAGAATAGATGATGTAGGGGTGCTAAGAATAGATGATGTAGGGGTGCTAAGAATAGATGATGTAGAGGTGCTAAGAATAGATGATGTAGGGGTGCTAAGAATAGATGATGTAGGGGTGCTAAGAATAGATGATGTAGAGGTGCTAAGAATAGATGATGTAGAGGTGCTAAGAATAGATGATGTAGGGGTGCTAAGAATAGATGATGTAGGGGTGCTAAGAATAGATGATGTAGAGGTGCTAAGAATAGATGATGTAGGGGTGCTAAGAATAGATGATGTAGAGGTGCTAAGAATAGATGATGTAGTGTTGCTAAGAATAGATGATGTAGGGGTGCTAAGAATAGATGATGTAGAGGTGCTAAGAATAGATATGCTCAAACCACTGCTCAGTAGCAAATTCCTGCACAGATTGTCTCCACAATGACCAAAACTGTATATAGCTAGACCTAAAAACAAAGAATAGCCTTCCTCATATTTCTAGTAGGTGAAGAAGAAATGTGACCAGAAATCTCTATACATCTTTCACATCCTACAGCTGATATGAAGTACCCAACTTTCAGTCCTTTGAGTCGCATAGGTGCATGCATCTACAAAATCACTATTGGGAGGGAAATTCGCCATTTCAATTTAATAATACACAGTAGTATTAATTTCATAATAATGTGTTCCCTAAATCAACACCTGGCGAAGCAAAAGCTGGTCCAAGGGCATTGTCTAGGGTAACACGGCAGTCATCCATAGCAAAAAGAAGACAAGCATTTTCAAAGCAAATAGGTCTGATGTTAGCTACCAGCCTTTTATGGTCTGGAGGTGGCCGCAGGTGGCCCTTGTCAAAACAAGGGGACGGGGTAGCATAGCGGTGTGGAGGCGGTATACGGCAGCGCACGGCATTCCATGCATAGGGCTTGTGAAAAGTGCTGCTAAAGAAATAAATTAAAGATGAAGCACCGGGTAGAAAAGCGATGGGCCAAAAGCTATAATAAATTTTTTTTAAAAAGCTTGTTAAAACAACAGAAAAGCACCACACGCATAACAACACTGAACTTAGCTGGTGCTCATTTGCTGAACAACGGAAGTGACGTTTCGCTGCCTGTACCGGTGAGGAGGCAGCAAAGAAGAGCGGGCGACGCAGGAGTAGAACCAATGGTAAGTAGCAGACGGGTATTATTGATAACACCAGGTCTTGCAGACAGCGCCTGCGTGCTGTAGGCTCGACCTAAAAAGAGCACAAATGGAGTCCGGACCCTTGGAGTGGAAGAAGAGAAGAGCTTTAGTAGAAGAGAAGAATATAATTAGGCACAGTAGAAGTGAAAGGTCACAGGCCCTCATTGCAAGAACACAAATCTGAGCAAACATATAGATATGGCAGCATAGAGACGCACAATAGGTGGGAGGTTAGGCTTAGCGAAACAGCAGATGGGTAGGGAGTAGAGCATTGTTAGGCTTCAAGTAAGAGACAAGTCAAGGACACCGGTAGTGTAGTGGTGGTGTGGAAGCATAACTAATGATAACACGTGCACCTGAGTTGCATTTAGTAAACATGTGACTAGCTGTTTTTTCAGAAGTATAACCTTTTGATAATAAGGTTGTGCTTTAGCAGATGTTCATTTAATATTGAAATGTATGACATATTCATGGTCACAAGAATATAAAAGAAACTGTCCGTCATATTGTAAGTTGAAGCTCAGATTCCAGTTCCACAGAGCTGACTGACCTTACGCATGCGCCCTTACTTTCAGTCTGCATAGTGAGACAAGGTAACATCCAGTGTCTTTTTCCACATTTCTTGTGTGTTGCAGTTTAAAAAAAACTGTAATTAAGACTGGTGCAATGAAAACTGTAATGAAAGGCCCTGAGGAAGTGAAGTGAAAAATAAATAAGTCACAGAACACGTGTTGGCTTAGTTAGAGATTCTCATTGTATCAAAAGAAATAGATATTGTTGGGCTTATTTACAATCAATCCCCATGCACCTCCGGTGCATCACTTTTTATATGGGGAAAAGTGACGTACGAGCGGCGCAAGGGGCTTGTAAATAAGCCCCTGAAGTCTTTACCTCAAATAAAGTTTTGCGAACTGTATAGAACAAACATGACACATTGGAATTAATTGTTATTTGGAAAGATCGATGTCCATGATCATACCACTGAAGTCTCACTTGTGATCCAAAATGTACGGAGTAATGAGCTGTCATCTACTGAAAGGACCTTGCCACCCCGCCAGAGGTATGAAGCGTTATATAACAGCAAATGCCAATGAAAATAAATTCGTCTGCGGTTCATGTGCACAATCGTCGATCCTGCTTCATCTGTACACCCTACTTCATCAAAGAGTCAAGAAAAACTGTTTTTTTTCTACAAGGCTCTGGAGGCCCAAAATCGAATTCATATTTATTGATGCCAGTGCAGAAATGTCTCTTTCATAATTCTCTCTACCAAATACTGATTTCCTTTTACCACCCACCTGACTCTAAATTCTTAGGAACCCTTTAAGGAAAGGTCGGTACAGCATTTCAGGTTGAGCTGCTCAGCCAGTAAATAAAGCAAACATTCCGAGTCTCTTCTCGCGAGACCAAAATCGTACTCACATTAATGTCCTTTCAGTGAACCCTGAGACAATATTTTACTTGATGGCGAAAATATAATGGACTGAAAATCAGGATTATCCAATTCCAGAAAGGGCTTCAGCCTGCAAATGCGCAAAAGCTTTTTTTAATTTTTGTTCTAAGAAATCTCGTCATTAAGTATTTACAAGTACTGGCTAATTAATGTATTTTTAAATGCAATATAAAACAGAATTGGTGTCTGAGATGACGAATGGGCTGCCTCAGACCGATAAACACGAAGATGTGCACAGCGGTGCAGAGAGGAGAGCGGGAATAAATCACGAGGGTACCATTAAAAATGCATTCTGGGCTTGAAAGGTCGGAACAGCAGCTCACGCGGCTTAATGTACTGTAGCACACAGGCCACAAAATGGTGCACGTCACGTGGGCGAAAGGTTCATTTTATTGAAAACGAACATACCGACAGTGCTACAGCAGCTAACTGATACACAAAATACTGAGACAGGCCCAAATGTAAACGGTATAGAAAATCATGTAAAAGTAAAGTCTGCGCAGTGTGTGGGTTGGGAAGACTAGGCACCTGATTTAAAGTTTGATCCACTGGAACATTTGTTTTTGTTTTTTGTTTTTTGTTTTATAGAGCGCAAACTTGACCTGTGAGGGTATCATAGCGCTTTACAAGGTATGCAGTGGTGAACACAACAAAAGTTTAAAGTGGAGCAAAAGATACATAATCATACATCATGACTGCCATGCTGCACCATGTTGGACCAAGTGCAAACTCTGCAACATCTTTAACATCTGATACTAAACATGAACAATTCTAATATATCATTTCATATCATGTCATGCCATATTATGTCATATCATATTGTAAAATAAGAATAAATTCAAAAGGTTGGTAGTAGTGGTTCCTACAAGGGAGTTAATTACACATCATACACAATAATACATAATTGTTATGACAAAAACTGTGTGAGAAAAAAGTCTAAAGTCCAGCGAGGTGCTATATAGGCTTGGCACCTTACTACCAAAAGGTGCTACTTGCACATTAGCAAATTAATGTGCTACAAACATGACATACATTAGAACCGTTATGCCGCACTCTCTATTTAGTAAATCAGAAGACAAATAAGTCCTAATTCTGATCACTGTGTGGATTTAATTGTCCACAGTATTCCCATTCGAATGCAAAAATCTCAAGGTGGTATTTTCTTTTCTCATAAACAGAAATCATTCTTAAACGTACAAAGAGTGTGTTGTTTCCATTGATGGTTTATTATTGGTCAAGCTCAGCAAACATCAGCTCACACGTGTTTCGTCTTAATTTCAAGACTTTTTCAAGGCGGTTTGTACTGCAGAAATAGTGAGTCTTTTGCTGAAATCCTTGGCCCGTGATGGTAAGTCCATACATCCGCGTCACATGTAGGTAATTTCCGGCACAACACAAGAGTCCCTGATAAGCCTCCTCACTAATATGAGCTTGCACGGTCTATCCACGACGCAAATCTGTTTGTCGGACAAAAACTTCTTTCTGTTTTACTCATATTCTTCTCCAAACACGGATCATAAAACTCTCGAAATTAGTTCAGGTCTTAAAAAAGAGACGAGGGCTGGCGCCGACTACATCAAAGGGCCATTACCAGGCTGCAGAAAGAAACTGGGTTTCTGGGTTTGTTTTTGGGGAAAAGCTGATCATATCCCACCGTTTCTTAAATGAACAGCAATTCAAAGCAGCATGTAAAGTACCAGCTTCCTGGGGTCAGAGTAAAGTTGCAGCACATCTGAACAGCCTAACATAGAAGCATCCCCAGTTGCAGCACTCTAGTAACAGTGTGAGGGAGCATTACCCAGGGACAGTAAAGATATGCAGCACCATGAGAGTAACGTCCAGGGGCAGTGCTGCAAGGGCAGCATAGAGCAAGCAAAGCACTATGGAACAACCTAAAATAACTCATCAGCACCTCGGGATAGTGAAAGCTAGCCACCCCCATGGCTCTGCATGAAGTTACATCTCTCCGAATAAAAAAGTAATGGGTACCAACAAGGGAATTTCATTTCAAAATCTTTATTTCGGTACATTAGAACCATAAAAGATACATAAAAACATTTGCAAGTAGATAGAAACACAGACTGATAGTAGAAGTTCGGTCAGGTGCTTTCTAAAAGGATAAATAATCAACAGAGACCACCTGAAACAAGTATTCAGTATATATTCCGATGGTGTTGGAATACACTCAGTGTGTTAAAATACCCCTCACACACCAAAAGGGCCCTTGGTGTCATGCTTCATCATCGGGGTCTTCCCGCCCCCGCTGCGGGACGGGGCAGTGCTGCGACAAGCGGCTACGCCGGAGCACCTTTTAGTGAGTACTATGTGAGTGATGATGGAGTGAGTGTACGTGGGGTCAGGAGTGATAATAGTGAAGTTAAAAGATACCTGGCCTGGTGTTTAGAAAAAATTATTTAATAGGCACTGGCTGGTATCGTTAAAAGGGGTGAGGCGGAGGACAAGTGCTTCCTCCTTCGTCAGTGGCTTCCGTGGATGATTACCACGGAAGCCACTGACGAAGGAGGAAGCACTGAGGTGTGGGGGTTGACTGGACCCTCTGTACCCTTCGCCCAGCTTGGCTCATGGGGCATTATTCCCTCATTCTAAAAGCTTATATCATCAGTAGTACTGAGCGAGCTTTTTACACGTGTATCTATTAAGTTAATTCATACACATTGATCCAACACCACTACTCTCTATCTGTGGGAGCACATTAGTGAGTGACAGGGGGATCTTTATACCCGGTCCTGACGAAGGGGCATGTCGCCCCGAAACATGTTGACCCACACAGGAGAGCAAGACTAGTAACCCGCTCTTGTCCTCCGCCTCACCCCTTTTAACGATAGGGGTATTTTAACACACTGAGTGTATTCCAACACCATCGGAATATATACTGAATACTTGTTTCAGGTGGTCTCTGTTGATTATTTATGCTTTCACAAGAGGAGGATTAGCCCACCGCGGTGCCGTGTCGCACCACCTCTTCACTCCCTTTTTTGATATTCCTTAGCTTTCTAAAAGGAGACACGGTGGGGGTATATAATCCCTACATTTAAAATCCTAATTTAAATAATTAACAAGCATTTACAATGCAATGGTTTCGCCTTTGGAAAAGTTAGAGCTATTGGCATTGCTCATGACATTTCTTTTTTTTTTTTTTACTTAGAAATAAATGGCATTGTTATTTACATTGCCAACAGCTCTAAGAGAGAAACATTGAACATGGGGGGGTGGAAATTTTGTGGGGATCACACTGGGGACAGAAGAAAAGAGCTGATAAACCTATGCACTCTCACGGAGTACAATCCGAGACAAAAAAATTCATCGAATAAGAAGCAAATAAATGAGATTGACAATAAACACAACCAATGGTAAGCAATGGACAGGTTGTAGGCACACAGTAGGCCTTTTGCAATCAGACAAGTTAAGCTACGTGGGCTGGACCACAAAAAGTAATGTGTTCACGCTGCGTCAAAATGTCAGGAAGTTAAGAAACAAGCATGGCCAGTACAAATAAGTATGACCTTAATGGGCTACACTATCAAAGACACACTCATCACTCTGAACTCACACTAGCACTGTTCATCCCCTGCACTTGTAATTGTGGTTTGGCTGTATGTATGTAGTAGTGTATGGATTGATGGATGGATGGAGTTTATGGGATGGATGGATAGTATGGATGTCTGGATGTAGTGTTACATGTTTGGAATGTAATGTATGGATGGAGTGGCTAAAGGATGTATGCTTTGGGATGTATTGTTGAATGTAGTGGGATGGATGGATGGATGTATGGTGTGGTGTTATGAATGTATGTAGTGTGGTGATGGATATATGGATGGATTAGGGGATGGCTGGCAGAATGGAGTGGATGTTTTGTATGGATGGAATGGAGGGAGGCTATGGATGGATGGAGTGGTGGATGTAAATAGGGATTTATTGGGATGGATTGTGATGGATGGAGTGTGATGGTTGGATGCAGTGGGGGGATGTATGGATGGAGTGGTGGGATGGATGGATGGAGTGGGATGGATGTATGTCTGTTGTGGGGGTATGAATGAATGTAGTGGACTTTGAAGCTGCGGATCCAGGTTCGAGTCTGGTTAGAGGCTCAACATCAGTGTGATTCTGGGCAAACCACTTATTCTACCCGTGCCTAAAAAACACATGAATGTGTCCCTCCATAATGCATCTGGCGCTCATGTAAAGCGCTCCGATATCTTGGGGTCGAGTTCAAGCAGTATAAAAACTGCAACAACAAAAAAAGATAATAAGTGGCTGAGGTGGGATTCGAACCCATGCAGCTAGAGTAAAAGGCTCATACAGGTCACTGGCGTGCAAAAATACAAGGGCTGAATATACGGTGCTCAACTACTAGGAGTGGCCCGGCTATGCCTCAGGAGGGTGTGGCTTAACGGCCAGATCGGCCGACTTTGAAGCTGCGGATCCAGGTTCGAGTCTGGCTAGAGGCTCAACATCAGTGTGATTCTGGGCAAACCACTTAATCTACCCGTGCCTAAAAAACACATGAATGTGTCTTTCCATAATGCAACTGGCTCTCATGTAAAGCGCTCCGATATCTTGGGGTCGAGTTCAAGCAGTATAAAAACTGCAACAACAAAAAAAGATAATAAGTGGCTGAGGTGGGATTCGAACCCATGCAGCTAGAGTATAAGGCTCATACAGGTCACTGGCGTGCAAAAATACAAGGGCTGAATATACGGTGCTCAACTACTACGAGTGGCCCGGCTATGCCTCAGGAGGGTGTGGCTTAACGGCCAGATCGGCCGACTTTGAAGCTGCGGATCCAGGTTCGAGTCTGGCTAGAGGCTCAACATCAGTGTGATTCTGGGCAAACCACTTAATCTACCCGTGCCTAAAAAACACATGAATGTGTCTTTCCATAATGCAACTGGCGCTCATGTAAAGCGCTCCGATATCTTGGGGTCGAGTTCAAGCAGTATAAAAACTGCAACAACAAAAAAAGATAATAAGTGGCTGAGGTGGGATTCGAACCCATGCAGCTAGAGTAAAAGGCTCATACAGGTCACTGGCGTGCAAAAATACAAGGGCTGAATATACGGTGCTCAACTACTAGGAGTGGCCCGGCTATGCCTCAAGAGGGTGTTGCTTAACGGCCAGATCGGCCGACTTTGAAGCTGCGGATCCAAGTTCGAGTCTGGCTAGAGGCTCAACATCAGTGTGATTCTGGGCAAACCACTTAATCTACCCGTGCCTAAAAAACACATGAATGTGTCTTTCCATAATGCAACTGGCGCTCATGTAAAGCGCTCCGATATCTTGGGGTCGAGTTCAAGCAGTATAAAAACTGCAACAACAAAAAAAGATAATAAGTAGCTGAGGAGGGATTCGAACACATGCAGCTAGAGTAAAAAGGTCACTGGCGTGCAAAAATACAAGGGCTGAATATACGGTGCTCAACTACTAGGAGTGGCCCGGCTATGCCTCAAGAGGGTGTGGCTTAACGGCCAGATCGGCCGACTTTGAAGCTGCGGATCCAGGTTCGAGTCTGGCTAGAGGCTCAACATCAGTGTGATTCTAGGCAAACCACTTATTCTACCCGTGCCTAAAAAACACATGAATGTGTCCCTCCATAATGCAATTGGCGCTCATGTAAAGCGCTCCGATATCTTGGGGTTGAGTTCAAGCAGTATAAAAACTGCAACAACAAAAAAAGATAATAAGTGGCTGAGGTGGGATTCGAACCCATGCAGCTAGAGTAAAAAGGTCACTGGCGTGCAAAAATACAAGGGCTGAATATACGGTGCTCAACTACTAGGAGTGGCCCGGCTATGCCTCAAGAGGGTGTGGCTTAACAGCCAGATCGGGCGGCTTTGAAGCTGCGGATCCAGGTTCGAGTCTGGCTAGAGGCTCAACATCAGTGTGATTCTGGGCAAACCACTTATTCTACCCGTGCCTAAAAAACACAAAAATGTGTCCCTCCATAATGCAACTGGCGCTCATGTAAAGCGCTCCGATATCTTGGGGTCGAGTTCAAGCAGTATAACAAGTCAGGTCCCGGGCCGGCCAGCCAATCACAGCGCGGCCCGGGGAATGACGTCACGGGGGTGTCCCGGGCCGGCAGCCAATCACAGCGCGGCCCAGGACAAAGGGGCGGGACTTAAAAAAAGACCGAGAAACGCCCCCGAATCGCGTTTTCACGGGGAAAGCGTGATTGACAGCCAATCTCTTCCAATGGCTAGCCTCCATTTATGGAGCTAGCCAATGGAAGAAGGGGCGGTTTCAAGTCCCCACTATTGAGATAACATTAGATTTCGCCCTGGGCGGAGCAACTGCTACGCAGTTGCTACGGCCAGGGCGAAACCTAAAAAGGCATAATGTATAATGAATAAAAGTACATATCGTGTTCAAGATTAAATCCACAGTCAATCTAAAAAGAGTATTCCAGTATAAAAACATTTAAACAATTAATATATATACACTTTAAATCTTGAGCAGTGCATTTGGCAGTATCATTTCATTGGGTACTGCTCTTATATTTTAATCTACATTAAAGTGCAACATTTCTCTAAAGCTTCAGTCCCACTTTGGTTTGTACAAAATTCGTTGCTAGAAAAAAACGTACAAATACCAAAGATAATAACCTGGCTGGTGTTGGTTCTTAAGATCCTTTCCGCCTCTTTGTGTGATCTAACACCTAAGTTTAAGCAAAGCGGTTTAATCCATCTTTTTTTGGCTACAGCATAAGCAGTACAGAAAAACAAAATATGCGACTCATCTTCTCTGGCTTTGTCTGGGCATAGAGTGCATATATCATCTTTCTTCTCAGTATGAGCGTTTGACCACCTTGCTACATTAGTGTTTATGCTCATACCTCCGTATCTATATTTCATATATAATGTTTTAGCAAGTGATGGGTACACCTCGTCCAAAAATTGCTCAAAATAAGCACTATCTTTGAACGTGAGAAACTTGCTTGTTAGAGTTCCATTCGCTCTTTCATTTATCATGCTATATTGAATGTATGCCCAGAATGATGATTTCAAAACCTTTTTCGAGTTTTGGGTTAATATAGATGGATCATCCCAAAAATGTGATAAGCCGATCCTTTTTAACCAGATGCAAACATTTTTAAGCCATATGATATTATTGTTATTATCCAGTTCCATTATTTCTTTTAAACCTTCCTTATAATCTAGCAACTCGGGTGTCGGCCAGAGTCTTACCCACAGCATCAGAGGCCTCAGGGTCGCATGATGGTCAGTACGTTTCGTGTTCAGATCAAATGTGATCGGTAAAATTGGCGTATGTACGGACAGCCTCAGCAATGCTCTATAAAATTACCATACCATGCTGCTCTGAATGTCGGACGCACGCTGTGTTCATGCCACGCCATTGATCGACCATTGAAACTTTAGAAAAGTTATAAAACATCACGTATGGAAGATTGCTCTCCTGCCCACAACGCATGATTCGGCAGATCTCTTAAGTACCTATGCGTACCATAGACGCCAGATATTACTAAGTTTGGTGCTTTGACCATTGATTTATCCTTTGGTATATGGCTTCATCTCACGTTTAAACACAAGAGTCTTGTTCTAGCAAAGACTATTGTCCTGATGATTGTCTGAAGGACGGAAGCCACAAGACCGAAACGTCGACCTTCTCTTCTTTTCCTGAGAAATTGTGTTAAATCTCTTGCGACTTATATTATCATGTTGAAATTTGTCGTGTTATGTACTGTTGTGGAATAGTTGCTGGTCATGAATTATTAGAATAATTGATTTTTACTTTCTTTTCATGATCTCTTGCTGACTTCATTCATGTGTATGTACTCCTTTTTAACGATAACTTAATATAAATAACTTTGTACTTCTAACAGTTTAGGATCTCCCGTGTTTTTTGTTGTTGGTGCTAAACAGTTGCATTGAGTGACGTTGTCTTATGACACATTGGGGTTTGTTCCAGATGGACTAATCCTTCAAGTAATTCTATACTCCACTGAGTCATTAGCAAATATATTCCCTTGTTGGTACCCATTACTTTTTTATTGTATTGCCCAAGCCTTCAAGGGTTTATTGGGTTTCCCAATTTATTGACCACATCTCTCTGAAGGCAGCTTACCTTAGCAGCATCTTGGAGGTAGCTAAACTAACAGCAATGTGGTAGCAGCAAAGAGATGCACTATTGTTGGAGAAGCATAAAGTGGAAGCTGCCTGGGAGCAGTGAAAACCAGCAGCAACTTGGGAGACTGAACACCGGTGTTCCAGCTCCAAAGTTGGCAGCTTAGGCCGTACACAACACCGTCTCCCAAATGAAATGCACTTATTAAAATAAAGAAAATATTTTTAATAGAGCGTCATTTTAGCATGATGGTGTGTGCTAGCTGTGATTATGCATTTATTACAGTGCTTTGATGTGCGTGTCTGTTAAGCTGAAAAACATAATTTAATTGGCAACGAGTTCCAGTGGAGGACAGCAAGTGTTATTAAGTGCAGTCATCAATAGACACACAACACACGCACACACAAACACCAGAGCAAATAATCCTGATGGTGAGAGTAGACTATCTGTTTTCTTATTAAGTCGTTCCTAGGAGGAATTAAGTCAGGCACATTGGCTGTTATCATGAGGCACTGCAGTAATTAGTAAATTAGAACGAAACTCACCTGAACCGCACAGGAGGAGTCTTCTTGCTTTGAGCCACTAGGCCTCGGAGTATAATCCAAACGTTAAAGGAAACTTTTCCATATATTATATGTTCCAGGACACCACCAATGGCGGTGGCACTATCTTCTACTGTGGGTTTGGGGGAAAAGCGGCCTTGAGGCAACACCCGGTGCATGCACCCATTGTGCTTGAGTGTCTCACCAGCCTCGTTCTGAGCTACGGTGCCTGACTGTGCCCTAGAAAGAAAGAACAGCTGCATGGCCGGTGCCAGAGCAGTCAATCTTTTGCAGTAGCTGCAGGCAGCGGCTGTCTGCCCACGCTGGCTTGCGATCTAAGCTCACAGGAAAAGGAGCAAAGGTAGCAGACTAACTTTTATTCTGGACTTATCACCTGCTGTATCAGTGGTAAATTGAATGCGGGTCCTTACGCCAGTTGCTACAGTGCTTCCTAGTAGTTGTTACAAAGTTAAATATGAACCGAGCATAACAAAAACGAGAAGCGTGAAAAGGTAACATATGTCTGGGGTTCTAAAGGCACATATGTTCATCTAATGAATTTGGAAAACAAAGGGAAGAGGAACGCTGCAGAGAAACGCTGAAGCCTAAACTGATGATGGAGACCATTAAGTGGCGCACAATGTCTAAAGGACTTACGTGAGCCTCCTGCACACAGGCGCACCTATGCTTTAAGTCTACCAACTTATTTATATTTTGGGGCAATGCAAGAGACCGTACACATAAACACTTGTTATATAATTTTTTTAATTACAATTACAGGATGTTGCCCATGTGAAGTAGCGACGGGCAAGGGGTGATGTGTGTGTGCGCAGGGAGGGCTGGGCCAGGAAGGGGTGGAGCAACACGAGGGCGGCAACAGTGGCACAGCAACACGGGCTCTCCCTTCCCCAAACACTAAGCAAAGCCCAGTGCCTCTGCCACAGCTCATGTTAAGCGTTCACTTATCGGGCAGCAAACTGACAATATGAGGAGCCTGAGAGGCAGCTGCCACATCTGATCACAATGTGCGTAACATTCAATACTGGGATCTGTGGGGAAGATGGCGGCCGGGTAGGACGCTCGGTCGGTGAGCTCCAGGACTCCGGGCTCCTCTGACATGAGGACGTAAAAAAAAACGCCAGGAACGCACCAAGGCATGGAGCAGTGAGCATCGAGCAGTAAAACCACAAAAGAAAAGGGATTTCTTGACCCTCGGAATAAATAAGGAATGGTAACCTACCTGGTGACGAAGAGCGGCTCCTCACAAGGAGAGTCGGATTTGCTTCTCCGTGCTCTTGACCAAGCAAAGCGTGACGGGTCCGGCAAGGCAGGATACGATATGGGAGTCTGGGCGGCTGCTGTGAAGGCGAAGGCGATCTGCGGAAGAGCTTCCGGAAGACTGTGGTTTCAGTTCCGGGGAGCAAGCGGCAGAGGCCTGTCAGACAACGCGGAGTTGGTGCCGAATTCACGTTGGACGGCAGGGGCGAGGGACGCGTTTGTGGATCAAGTAACGGCGAGAAGGACAGGTGGGCTGATTTCTCTAAATGTACTCTCATACATGACCCCTGAAGAGCGTTAGAAAAGAACTTTACAAAAGGCAGGTCACCGCAGCACATGAGTGAGGCATTGAAAGAAACAGAGGAGGGTGGTGAAGGTGGGTGCAACGAGCTTAAGAAAATTCCAAACCAAAGTAAATCAGCAGAAGGAAAAAACTTGGCAAATAACCCGGGAGGGAAACCAGTGGATGAACAGGGCAAGCAGGTCATATCAAGCTACAGCCTGCGAAATAGGAACTTTCTTAAGAAGGAACAATATCCTAAGGGTATCTCTCTCAGAGAGATCAAAAAAAGAGCCAAGAAACCACCCAAAGAAAACACGAAGATTAACTCTGAAAGTGGGATAATTTCCTCCAGAGGGAAAGCTGACTCATCCCTGAAAGGGAAAATCAAGGTAACTCCGTCATTAAGAACCTACTTTAAAGTCCAGCTACAGCAGAGTCCACACGCGGAGGAGCAGGCACAGACACAGGTACAACCGTCACCAAAAGACCCCCCCTTTTTGGGAGGAGAGGAAAACACGCTCTCTCTTGTCACAGCTGATCTACATGCAAAGACTCAAACAAACATAGACCCTGAAAAAATAGCACCAAGTAAGAATAAGAGCAAGGTAGCATTCAAGAACTTGGAGGTTAGTTGGAAAAGTAAAGCAGCAGACAAGGAAGAAGCTGCAGCTGCCCCCCAAATAGCAAACATGGCAAACGGGGCAAACGGGGCTGATAAAGACACCGTGGCCGCAGAAACAAGGGGGGAGATAACGGATGACGAAGTTGGAGTGCCTGAGTTGCAAAAAACGGGAGATTTTACTCCTAAAAACCACACAGATGAATTTCTTGAAAGGATATGGACGGAGATGCGAGAAAAATTTACCATATCAGGGGCCAAGCAAGACAAAATTCAGGAAGTGTGTGAGAAGCTGGACAACAAGCTTAATGCACTAGGGGACAGAGTGACGGCTGTGGAGAGCGAAGTTGGCACGCTGAACAAAAAGGTGGAAAAGAATCAGAAGGAGATAAATTCCTTGAGACAGGAGAGCAAAATAATGAATGAGAAGATGGAGTCGCTTGAAAATCAAGCCAGGAAAAATAATATAAGGATATTAAATGTACCAGAAAACCAGGAAGGTTCAGACATTAAGAAATATGTGGTGGAACTTCTATCAGAACACTTTCCATGGGCTGACAAAGCACTTTTCGAGGAAGATATACAAAGAGCACATAGAGATCCATTTGGTAAAAACAAAGAAAGAAAAACACCTAGGAAAATACTTATTATCTTCAAAACCTACGTACTAAAGGAAAAAATTCTGGGAGAGGCATTGAAAAAGGGAAACTTCAACAAAGATAACTGGACCTTCAGAATCAGGTCTGACATGTCGAAGGCCTCCCAAAACAGGCAATGGGAGCTAGGAAATCTAATACCAGAATTGCAACAACTCGGCGCAACGGTACAGATGAAGTTTCCTCCGTTAGTCATAGGCTGTTATCGTTAAAAATGGTGTGTCGGAGACAATCTAGCTTAACAATGGGCTAGTTCTCCTGGTGTTGTCAACATGTTTCGAGGCTGACTGCCTCTTCGTCAGGACGGGGTCGGATCCCTCTGTCACTCACTAAGGTTGGCAACAATGTGTGCTATGTGTATATACAAGTGAATAGAATATAATTTATAATACAACTGCAATATGGCATTCAATTTTGAACAGTTATAGCCCTGTCAGTATTTCTGAGTCATGGGCTGGAATAAATAGGAGTCAGTGCCCCATGAGCCGGTCTGGAAGAGGGGTACATGTAACTTCCATTAGTTCACGAGCAGCCCTCGCATCCTCCTTCATCCGTGGCTTCCGTGGTGACGATACCAGCCTATGACTAATAAAGAATATTTTGCTTTCATAAGGCCAGGTATTCTTTTAAATCTCACTTTTTCATATCACTCCTGACCCTACTCACACTCACTCAATACACTTCACATAGCACTTACAATATCTAAGTGCTCCAGCGTAGTCGCTAGTCGTAGCACGCCCCGTCCCGCAGCGGGGCGGGAAGACCCCGATGATGAAGCATGACACCAAGGGCCCTTTTGGTGTGTGAGGGGTATTTTAACAAATACTGTGTATGCCTGATATACTCTGGCTCACAGGAAACCTTCTAGAGGTGGACCTTGTTGTTTATTGAAGAGGATACTCAGCATCAGAACACGGACCAGCTAAGATCTTTTCTAGGTCCGGTGGAATACTACGCTAAATGTATTACTGTATTTTCTGACAGAACTGTTCACATGAGAAATTTAGGAAAACAAAAACAATCGTTTTCATGGGAAGGCAATTGTGCCAATTAATTCATACATTTAAAAAAAATTATATCTTCTGCCCCTGCATTAGCTACTTTTGACACTTTTTGCTTGAGATTTTGTTGATGTTTCAGACGCCAGCAATGTTGGCATTGGTGCTGTCCTTATGCAAAATCAGAAGGGACATTTAGTCATCATTGCTTTTGCATTCAGACCATTAAGAGGGGCAGAGAGCAAATATTCCACTTTGGAAAAAGAGACACTAGCGTGTCCGTGGGGCATTGAATATTTTAGGAAGTACGTTTATGGCACAGTTTTCAGAGTAAGGACTGATCATCGTCCGCTTGTGGATTTGTTTACAACAAAAGGTTGTGGTAAAGCAGCTCCCAGGATTGCCAGTTGGCAATACAAATTAGAAGATTTTAATTTCAAAGTTGAATATATTCCTGGGGTAAAAAATGTCCTGGCTGGCTGTTTGTCAAGGTTACCAGCGAAGGATGATAGTGTTGTTGTGGATGATTGTGATTTGGAAATGGTTGTGTCCATCTGTGAAGTATCTAAGGGATGTATCAGAGAAGATCAACGGAGATTATCTTGTGATAATGATGAAAATCTCAAAAAGGATGTGTGTTTTGTTGAGTCATCCAGGACTAGGACAGCTGATCTACCCGAACCTTGTCCCTTTCTTTCAAGTGGCACAAGAATTGTCTCTTGAAGATGACATTTTAATGAGAGGTCTGCAATTGGTTGTGCCTGTTGATCTTAAACAAACTGTGTTAGACATGACTCATGAAGGTTATCCCGGTATGACTAGTATGAAAAGGAGGATTAGGAGCGAATTTTGGTGGCCTGCGGTGGATTGGTGGATTGAAAGGAAGGTCAGATGTTGTATTGAACGCAGTGTTAGTGACAAATCCCAAAAGACTTTTGTGGATTAATGCTTACCTGTTTCAAGGCCATTTCAGGTTTGGGAGAGTGTGTCTCTTGACATAGCTGGACCAATGAGTTTTGGCCACAATCCTTTGTATGCCATTCTTCTAGTTGACCAATTGTCCCAGTGGCCTGTTGTTAAGCTAGTACCACAAATTACTTCAAGAATTGGTATTCAATTTTTGAATGAAGTATTTGAAAGGGAGGGCTTTCCTGAGTTACTGCTTACAGACAATGGTGTGCAGTTGACGTCTCATGAGATGAAGGTGTTTCTTGAGAGTCATGGTATTGCATACAAGCGTTCTTCAGTATATTATCCACAAAGCAATGGTATTGTGTAAGGGTGGATTAGGGTGTTAAAAGGAGGTTTAGATCTTGCCATTAGCAATGGACAGAATTGTCATCAGGCTATTAAAGAGTTACTATGGCGTTACAGAAACACTCCCAGAAGTGATGGTGATTTGTCTACTTTTGAAAAAATGAGGGGTAGGGAGAGTCTGTGTAATTTGACTCAGAGATGGATGAGGGATCTAGTCTGTAGGGAGGATGTCAATAGAAAAGCCATTGATGATTGCTCTGGTGCGGTAGTTTTACAGGATAACGGTCTATTGCACCCTTTGAGAGTCAATGATTGGGTGCGTGTGAAAAAGGGGAGAATGTTGAGGTCTGGCGAGTCTAGGTTTTCGGCTCCTATGAGAGTTGTCAGAGTTGGTAAGCAGGTGGTGGAGCTAAACGATGGCAATGTCTGGAGTTTGTCCAAAGTTGTGAAAGTTCCTGGGTGGTTATGGCCTGACAATGACAGCTCTGGTCCCAAGTTGGTACGGGGTCCCAAAATTGGTGCGTAACAACATGAATTGGCGGAAAGAGTTCCGTCATCAACCTAGAAATGTGCAAAGACACAATGTTGTGAGACAGAGACCGGCATGGTGCAATGATTATCACATGGGTGTATACATTTTTATGTACATTCGGGCCCAGCATACATTCGTACTTTTATCAATGAATATTATTTGTGTTCTTGTTGTGTTTCTTACACACCTTGGTAAAACGTTTGTTAACAAAGGTGGATGTGCGGTGTCCTGCTGTTCTCTGGTGGAATCTGGAACACAGAATGCGTGGACCAGATTCCACACTAGGACGGTTGGCCCAGGTTTGGAGAAGGGGCTTCACGGCTCATCTCCTCTACACAATAAACTTACCATATTGTTACTGCTGCATCCTGTCCTCTGTTCCTGTGAATATTACACCTATCAATTAACCACAAGTTCATGTCATATGTCCTGTGTTTATTTTTTAGTAAAAATATGTACTACTAAAGATCCCTGCATTGCAAGGAACTGTTATTGGTTTTTTTTTTTACTTTTTCAAGGTGTTTTCAAATTTGGGCTAAATTAGTGCGCATCACAATGTGAATACTCTCATTTTAACTGCTAATGTCTTACTAAGTGATATTTTATATTTAATGTTTGTTGACCGTTTACAGAGATTATGAATTAAATAAAAAAGTACAATTAAGAAAATACAACACGTTTTACTAACCGTTATTGGCACTGTAAAAATCTAATTGCTCATTGACTGTTGAAAATTGTACAACTTTTGCCTAAACTTGTGTAAATGATGTCTATACCCAACATATTTTGAATGGAACTTGAACACATACATTCCGTTGCCCTGCCACTTCCCACTTTTCCAAATCTCACACTATCACTCAATGTTATGTTGGTTTGCTTTTGTAGTTTTGAGTGATGGTTTGTTTCACACTCAAAATCAGAGCACCAGTTTTGAGTTTTTCAGAGATACACACCGGCATACCACCATAAAACTAGAAGGGATAGATAGTCCCCTTATTTCTCTTTTGCACTTCAGCAGAGTACCATAGAAGTGTAAGCAGGACACTGGGATTAGGTAATCCCTCAGTTGCAACATTTTCCCCATAATTATGAAGTTACTGCACTTTTCGCATAATCCATTGTTGCTGTATCCCAGATTTCAACAAATAAAATATTGATTCTAGCTCAGACCGAGCAAAAGTTACTATAAAACATCACATGTGGTGTTGTGTAGTGGTAAACCCTTGACAATAGTTACCTGGTAACCTTTCAGTAGCTGAGGGCGACTAGCAATTTGCATTCTTTTACGACTCGGAAATTGCGAAATGTAATATCTAATATTAATATTATGTGATATATTAATTAATTAATTAACTAATATATCTAAACTAATATTAATATTTAATATCAGCCTGACATGCATCCTTGCTCAAATATTACAGAACGTGGGAAAAAATCAATGGCATAATGGAAATGTCTTATGTAATTCGATCAAGTGCATCAATGTAAAATCTGTTTTTTCCAGATTTTTATTGAGACCATTCCAAATGTGATGTTCTTCTCCACAATGAAACGCCCGGCCAAAGGCAAACACAATAAAAGGATTTTCACTGAAGACATTGACATCTCTGAAATCTCTGGGAAGCCAGGACCAGCTGCAGTGACCTATGATTCACCGCTCACGAAAAATCCAGATGTGAAGAGCGCCATAGAGGGCGTCAAATACATCGCCGAGACAATGAAATCGGACCAGGAGTCCAGCAATGTAAGATGCACGTACAATTTGCAAATGATTTGATCCTAAAAGCAGCGCACAAACTGGTACTACTTTTTCAGTGTTGGTGGGGATCTAGTTCAATAAGAATATTGTTTTTTGCTCCACTTGTCCTTGATAAATCACAGATGTATAGGAAATTGAGGTAAACATATATGCAAAATTCTCGTATTTCGATCAAATTCAAATTGTGCATTTTTCTCATTAACCACACCATGCAGTCCCAGATAGCCTTGCCCACTTTGACGCATAAACGTCTTATTTAATGGGCATCTGCAAAACTGTGCTAGGCATTTCTACCACAACCATGAGAAGAACCACATTTAAAACACCATTGTATTTAGGAATTAATACAATTGAAAAACGAGTTTGAATCGCCTTGACATTTACCAAGTAAATGCTAGCCTTACCTGTTCAGAAGCCACGCTCACTATAGCACAGACAACTCTGCGCAAAAATTTGAACAGTTTCTAGCATGCCACACTGTTTGTTGGCACAAGCTGGCGAATCTGTATCAGTGATGCCCAAGTAGGAAACATTCCACAGGAACTTAAAAATTATGAAAAAAGACATCAACGCTTCGTTGGTCATCAACAGTTTGATAGATTTATTTATTTAGTAAGTCTTAAAAAGCTCCTTTTCGCTGTCTAGCCGCTGGCCCATATAGTTTCGAGTCTATTAAGATGGTGAAAGAGCGAAGTGCAAGCGAATGGTCAAGACATCTCTGAACTGCAGAAAGCTCTTCAAGGGTAATCATTGGTGCAATGAGGTAGGGTTAGCATGTCACTTGAAGGGTTGCTGAAGCATTGCTATTTTTGTATCTTTCTGCCATTCAATAGGGGAGGAAGAATTGAGTTCCAGGCCGCTTGCGCTTTGGCTCGTAGGAGTCAACCGATTTTCAATATCATTTGCAGCATCTAGTGAACATTTCATTTTAGATTCTGGCTCTTAGACCAACATTTGGTATGTAATGTTTAGTTTCTTAGTTGAAACAAGTGGGTTTGTGAATTAAACAGTGCTTTCTGAGGCACTGGCTGCCAACGAGTAGTACGGGTGAGGTGGGGGATAGGAAAAGAAATAAGAAGGTTACTTACCTTGCTGCCGCACCACCACCTCGCCTTGCCTCGCGTTGTCCTCTTCTGTTCCTGCTTGAAGCAGGAAGCACACCCTGGCTCCTCCAAGCAATGCAGCGTTGTGCTTTGTCTGAGCGCCGTGGTTCTGCTCTCGCACAGGCAGTGGATGCCTGTGCAAGTTCCTCACAAGGCTGTGTATTACAGCCTGATGGGGAACATGCAAAGTGTGCATGACTGTTTGGCTGGCCAAACCGTCATGCGCACTTAAGTGCCCACCACTCCTCTCCTTGCTGGCTGTGATGACAGCCAAGCACCGCCTCACCAATCTGTCTGACAACGGAAAAATAAAATTATAATACCATAGAGTTATTATCATTTTATTTTTCCACTGCTCACAATGCTTTAGGCAGTACTCCTCTGCCTTAGCGGAGGAGCCGCCGCTTTTCTGAGGTTTACACAATGGCTCTAATTTGTAATCATTTTGGTAGATCGATGGGGAAGTAATTTTTCAACAAATGGGGCAGAGTATGCCCCAAAATGTTTTGTTTATTTTGGTCACTACGCTGAGAAACATCACCTACGTGTAAACATTTTCCTCGATTAATTATGGGTTCATTTCTGCCCTTGCAATGGATGGGGTCGCTGCGATCATTTTAATGAATTAGGGAGAGTACTTACGAATTCTAGATTATGAGATTTAATTTTTTCATGAGTATTTTGATGGGTTAGATTATTTCGGTGAAATCCTTCTCCCCCTCCTGCCAGTCTCTACTTGATCATTCTCTTTTTGTCTTTTTACATATTTAGTGATTTAAAACAGTCCAGGGACATAGCACAAAATGAAGGAACCCCCGGCAAAATATATCAAGGTGTGCCTGACCTTCCAGTCACTCATTGTCCCCCAACCTTATTTATTTATTTATTCATGCGTTTTTATATAGTGCGTACTTTACCCAAAGGTGTCAGAGCGCTTTACAAAAGAACCAGTTACATTACATAAGGACTTCAGCGTACGTAAATTACATATAAGATTCGAAACAGATACCTGTGTCTAAATACAAAAACAAAAATGATACAATGGTGTGTACGAGAGATGTGCAATTTAACCCCTTGGCCGCGGCGGTAATTCCGTCGCGGCGCTGGGGGAGAGGGGGGTCCGTGCGGCGCCGCCACGCTCGTGACGGAACCACTCCGTCACGAGCCACGGGCGTGCTGTGCTTGTGACGGAGTGGTTCCGCCATGGCCCCGCCCGCTCAATAGAAAGCCCGCGCATGCACGGAATTCCTGTAGCGTGGGCGGGGCGGCCGCGCCGTGACGGAACCACTCCGTCACCAGCACAGCGTGTCCGTGGCTCGTGACGGAGTGGTTTCGTCCCAAGCACTCAAGGGGTTAAACTAACAGCGTAGATATAATCTGCCAATATTGTCAGGACGTGCGCACAAAGAGTATTGGCGGGAAGTGAGCGCAAGGAATATAGAAATAGCATAATGATATTATATAGCATATTATTATAATATACACAGGCAACAGTGTATACAGGAAGTATACTATGGACAGTATACGATGATCCATTTTCAGACAGATGGTGGACCTAAACACATGGCAGTCCCTTTGTCTGCAGCCATCAGGGACTGTGACTCGTGCGCCTACTTTACTCGGGCTGCGTCCTGCCTCGGACCTTCGCGTGTTGCCCCTTCACACCTCTCCATTATAAGGACAGCATAGGGCTTGTCTGTGGCCCTCGGTTTTAGTGACAGGGGGATCCTGACCACCTTACCCTCTATGGTGCCCATAGCCTGGGGCTGGCGAGTGAATCCTGCTTCGAGGGCGTGGGAGCATCTGAGGTGTGTGAGTTCCCTGCTTTTAACTTGAGCTCTTTTGTTAATCCGTCTGCCTGGTCGGCAGTCATTTCTCCCGCTGCTCATCACGGTTCATGAGATAATAAACATTTAATTTTTCCTTTTTAATTTATGGCTTTGTTTTTTTAATCTAATTCTTTTCTCACCTTGTTGGAAGTCTGTACTAATTAAAACATGTTTTAAAGAGTTCTTGTCAGTGGCAGCAGTGCACCATGTAAATACGAATGACATAACATTACTGATAGCTGCTGTGGTGACTGCTCAGGAGCTCACTGGCCCAGCATGTGTCTGAACCAGCAGGTCAGCCATCAGGCTGCCAGTTCACCCTTTGTAGAGATCCTATGCTATTTTCAGAAGTCAGACTAATCCAGTAAGCTCAGCTAAAGGGCCTTAAACAAGTAAAGAAGGTTCTGGCCTCAGATTGCCTTGGGAGCAATATCTGGGATTTATAAGTCTGTCTGTTGCACATGGGTCTCTGAATGCCATGCAGCAAGGAGCTGAAACTCATGAAACTGACCAACCCGTCTCAGGCTCCACTTGCTGCTGATCATGCAATAATCATGTTCAAATTCTTCAACTCAACCTACGAATAAAATCACATTCTATCAACAGTCCAATCGTCTACATTGGTGATTAATTAATAAAAAAATGATATGTGCAAGGACCCAGAGTTTTCATTAGGAGCCCTCTGCCATCCAGAGCTAGGGTTACAGACTAGGAAGCCTGCCTAGTCTTGATTCCACTCCAATCTTTCACCACCATACACCTGCTGTCTCTTTATCTCACTGGTCCATGGTCTTTTTCAAACCCGCTTTCTCTCTTTGTGTTCCCAGGTTTCTCTTAATCCTTTTTTCTCCATTTTTGCTTTTCTCTTTCTTGCTGTAGGTCAAAGTCTGATAAAAAAAGATAGGGTCCAGTTGCCAAAAATGAGTACCGGTGACCACCTCCAGCAACCGCTGGCACAAATTAAGCACTTTAGACCAAATATGCCTCTAGAGTCCAGAAATAATTTATACCCATTTAAATGGTGGAGGCATTTAGCAAGATCCTCCTACTGAGGAAAACATACACAAACATAACTACACTTCAGGAGGGGATTCAAACCATTATTTTTTAGCAACGCCCACCTTTCAATAAACAATGATTGATTACAGCAACAAAACAGCTCAATGTAACTTTTAAATTCAGTGCATAGTATTTAAATTACATCAAACACATACGAAATGAGGAGTGTGGGGGGCACATTTTCTCCATATAAAACAACTGTACATTTCACATTCATGAATATATTAAAACCATGGGACCTCATTTATGAAAAGTGACGCATCGCTGCGTGAAAACAGCGATGCGTCACTTTTCACTGCGCCCTCCTTGCGACACCAATGATGCGTTATATTTACAGTATGACGCATCATTGCGCAAGGAGTTACAGATACGTCAGTATTTCTGACGTATCTGTATGGCGCAAAAGTGACGCATTGCTGGAGTGTGTCACAAAAGTGACGCAACTCCAGCAATGTGTCCTTTCACATGGGGCAAGCCCCATGTGAAAGGGCCTGCGTCAGTCTTACGCCTGCTGTGAGGCAGGCGTAAGAAATTGACGCATTTGTGTCCTAGCAGTGGAGCAGGGAAATCTTATAGATTTCACTGCGTCACTTCCATGACCCTTTCTTACGTCAAAACGCCCCCTTGCATACATTATACCTGGTGCAGGTATAATGTGGCGCAGGAGTTTACAAAGTGACGCATCTACCTAGATGCGTCACTTTGTAAATATGGCGCAACAAGGTGCATTTTTTGCGCCACTGGTGCGTCACAAAAAGTGACGCACCGGTGGCGTAAAAGTGACGCATAGCCTCATAAATGAGGCCCTTGGTACACAATTACATTACCCCTTTCATTGAAGGATCGTAGAGCTATATGACACTAAATTATCTTTTTTTATATAGAATAATTCATAAAATCATATGAGTATGGGAAGTAGTACTACAGGAGTACTGTTTTAAATAATCTTTTGAATCAACCCCAACTCATCCACCCCGATTAGTAAAGTGCAAAGAGGTACAGTCCTTTCTATTTGTGATAATCGTTTATGAATATTCCCTGAATAGTCCCATTTTATTCCAATTTGAGATTCTTAGGGCCAGTTCACATATGCATGTAAGAGTCCTCCTGAAGTATTACTTCTCGTACGCATCAATGCTTTTGTGAATCAGCCCCATAATTTCTCCAGATTGTCCATGTTAATCAAATAATCAGCAATAGGAGTGTCTAATGGCCATGTTCAACCAGGGGTCCTTGAAAATCAGATGGCCCACTATCCCAATACCCTCATTAAAGAGTAAAGGGAACCAGTGTGGACATGGCTATTGAAACAGAGAAAATCCACCAACCATCCAATGGCCATTGTCCCTCAACAGGACTATAAAAAGGTCAGGAACTGGTCTGACCAAAGAAAATACAGTTTACTAAAGAATGAATTGTGGACAAGCACGATAACACCTTTGCTTATTTACACTTTGACAGTTCCTAGAACCTAGTACAGGGTCCAGTATGTGAGAAGACACTCACCCGGAGGAATTCAACCCCCTCTGATGTGGAGTTGAGGGGACAAAATAATACCCTTGAGAGGGAGGAGCGCACTTCTACTACTGCATTGTGATTGGTGGCCGAAGAGTAGGGAGAAGACGATGCTGGTGATTGACAGATTAACTTCTGCAATTGGGTTACCACCAATTTTCAATTGACAATAAATGTAAATCTTTTGCGAGCACATTTTGGTTGCAAAATATTCATACATACCATTCCAATTCGGTACTAGAACGAGACCGCGTCAAGACGCCCCTTCCAAATACCGAATCGCAAAACCCAAATTAAGATTCGGTAACAAGCTGAAATTTGGGCCTAGTACCTCCCAAAAAGCTTTTTTGCGGCTCACAAATGGGCCAACTTCTATGAATCAGGCATTTTACAGCCTCAAAAATGTTTTGAACTGAACATCTAGCCTAAGTCTTTAAAAAAGAAAATGTATGTACAGACTTTTTAAGAATGGTGGGGAAGAGAAAGGCTAGTCTGTTGAATGTATGGTATGTAAAGCAGAATGGGAAGAATTCTCTGTCACAGAAAAAACTGAACAGTTCTGATTTCCAAATCACCCAAAGGCTAGAATTCTTGCACAGCTCCTCCTAAAAGTTAAAGGAAAGAGCCTAGGTGGCATTCTGGTGGAGATACAAGTCCATCCACAGGAAACCACTTTTCTATCGAAGAGTGTACTGATGTCTCAGAATAGTAGAATGTGCCATAGTCACATTCCACTTCCTATCAATATGGAAACAAGATACCACACATCTCCTTCTAGAGATACTTACACAAAGAGAACTAAACATAACAAGATAAAGCTTTAAAACGTAGCTCACAGAGACTAAAATAAACTATATATATACATCTAATAGAATAAAAATGACATGGGGTACATCTCTCTCATAGTTCTCCCAACAATTAGGAGTCTTCACCTTTCTTTGACTCCTTGATACACGCACACTCACTTTCTCTCTATCATTGCTTCTACGCATTCCTATAGCTGGTTTCTCACCCAAATCCTCTCTTTCCTCTTCAACTCCTTTGTTCACACAATGCTTAGACTCTCCCACTCTCACCTTCTCCCTTTCTTTGCCATATTTCACCACTATTACTCTGTTGAGATTCCCCACTCTGGAATCTGAGGTCTTTACAGCAGTCATGAAAAGTTTCACTACACGGATGGGATCAGAAAATCTGCAACTCCCACCCGGCATTCTAATTCTTATCCCACCCAGGATTTTAATTCTTATTCAGTCACCTACATGCACTTTGGTGACCTCTACTCGTGTCCTCCCATCAAATCATTTGTTCCCCTCTTCCATCCTCTTCTCTTCACATTCCTTCCTATTTACCACCCTCTCACCGATCTTATCATGGCTTCTCCGTTCCAAACGCTTCTCATCATCACACAGTAGGGTCTTCTCTTTTTAAAACAGCTCAAATGGAGACTTCCCTGTGATGAAATGGGGGAGGGGGCCGAGGGAGGGGGGGTGGTGGGGGTAAGACGATACACAACAACATTTCTTTGCACTTCTTCCCTCCACTCCACATCATTATTCTTGGCTCTCCTGATGGTCTCTTTCAGCACCCTATTGAAACGTTCTACTACACCATGAGTATCTGGGTGGTACAAATCACATTTCCTGTGATTAATCCCTCTCTACGTGAGAAATTCTTCCATTTCCCTTCAAACCAATTGGACCCCATTATTTGTGAGCAACACATGTTGGATATCTTCCCTGCTTAGTTCTATAAGAAACGCCACCACTTGTCTGGTTTCCACCCCTTGTGTAAAGTTAACTTCCGGCCGCCTTGAGCATAAGTCCGTCAAAATAACCACATACGTGGTTCCTGTCTGAGTGAATAGGTTCAAGAATATCTAAGGCAACTTCCTCCCACGGACCACCTGGTAACTTCCTCACCTCCATAGGTTGTACTCTGAGTTTCAAACCTTTATTGCTTGTCATGCACTGTGCACACTCCCTAACTAACCTTTCTGTCTCCACGTCCCTGGCCACCAATAAGCTGTTCTTAACAACTCCTTCATCTTTGAAATCCCTTGGTGCCCTTCATGTACCAATTTCAACAAGGATTTCCTTAAAGACACTGGTGGAACCAACCTTGTTCCTCCGAATAAACATCCCTGCTGCTCCAACAACCCCTCTCTTACATTCCAAAACTTTTGACAATCTTTACCCTTGTATTCCTTTCTATGCCAATCTGTTTTCAACAACTTAAATACTGCCTGCAACACTCTGTTGTTACAGGTGGCTTTCTTCCACTCTTCTTCAGCTAAGACACTACCCTCTATCACACAGCCTCTTTCTTGTTAAACTCATTATCTCCACACTCTGTCCCTTCTACGTTATCCACCAAACAAGATAAAGCATATGCCACCACATTCCTGAGCCCTTGTATGTATTCCACCAAGAAATCATACTCTTGCAACTCTTACCCACTTGGTAATTCTTCCTGATACCGCATCAATACCTTTTCTGTGGAAAATGTCTTTTAAAGGCTTATGATCTGTTTTAACCTTGAACTCACAACCCCACAAAAAGGTTCATATCTTTCTCACAGCCCAATAAATCGCCTGGGCGGCCCTCTCTAAAATGGAGTTTCTCTTTTCTGTCCCTTCAAACTCCATGAAGCAAATATGATGGTCTTGGTACTGCTCCCTTCTCCTTGCAATAACTCTACTCTTAACCCCTTGATACTCACGTCGGTATTCAAGGTAGATTTTACATTAGGATCAAAACTACACAAATCAGGAGCTGCAGCTAATTCTTATTTTTAATAAATTGAATTCCTCTTCACAATCACAGTCCCAAACAAAGTCTGCACCCTTTTTTAACAAACCCCTTATTTTTGCACTCTTCATGGAAAAATTAGGAATGAATTTACAATATTCAGCCATTACAAAAATAATCTGAGTAACTCCTCCTTGTTTTGTTGGGAGACCACCCCTTTGATCGCTCCCACCAAACTCACTTTGGGTTTTATGCCTGTGTCTGAAATTTCATGTCCAAAATATTCTATGTGTGTCCGCCTAAATTTACACTTCTCACCTTATATGCCTGAACTCCCCAATCAACAGTTTCTGCTTGCATTATCTTTCTGCAATGAAATGACTCCTCTCTTGATTTCCCCTAAAGAAGCAGAAGAACAGAAGGAACTGCATGGAAGCTTATGTGTGAACAGCCTTAATTAGAGGGGGACTCAGTCTAAAATCTGTAAAGCGGTTAAACGAAATGTAATGTTTCTTTGTGGCACCTTGTAAGTCATACATAGCGCTCTTACACCCATCACATCTAGTTTCCACTAAATAAAACTCCAAGTTATAAATAAATACAGAGAATTTCTGGAAAGGACTAATGGGCTACTAATTAATACACAAGGTAACCTGGGCCTCCAGGAGTGTAGTAGGCTTGGTATAAGTGCAAAGGTTTCTATCCTACTGAATTAAGGGGTCGATTATGATGGCGGTGAATCCGCATCCTCCGGGATGCGGATTCACCGCCGAAGTCCTTGAAAACACCCACCGCCAGATTATGATGGCGGTGGGTTCGCCGCTGATCCACGGGGTGTGGACCACAATATGGTGGTGGTGTCTGCAAGACACCGCCAGCCATATTATGATGTGTGCGGAGACATGCTTGTCCGCGGCGGATATTCCGCTGTGGAAAAGCATGTGGACCTTTGCTTCTGGGGGCCCCTTGCGGGCCCCCAGGGTGTTGGGGGGTGGGAGATGCACATGGGGGGTACCTATGGTACCCCCCTGCATGTGCATGCACAAAGCGGCAGGCACCGCGCGGTGCCTGCCGCTTTGTGCATGCAAATGCAAAGCATGCATTTTTAACTTTGCAGCGGGTGCTGCTTTAAGCAGCAACCGCCGCAATGTTAAATATACAGGATGTGACCGTCAGGGTGGCGGTCACATCCTAATTCATATGGAAGGAACGCCGCTGCCTCTGCGGAGGTTCCCTCCACCTCGGGGGTGGCGGACGGATGCAGGTCCGTCCGCCATCCTAATCGACACACCAGTTGGAGAAACAGAGAAGGCAGAAATACATATCAATCCTTCTACCTGATTGGGCAGGCTCTATTGCCACTCATGCGTGCCTTAAGATTAGCATTTAAACATATGAAAGGGCCAGAGGGGGATCACACTAATGGGATCCCCATTTTCCACATTTGGGCACTGCGAGAAGCAATGAGCTGCTGTCATCACAGACTCTGCTGATGGGCTGCTATACCGGATAAAGCAAAATTCCACACAGGATAAAAAATGATCAGTGAGGGTTGAAGGAATGAGGGGATTTTGTGTTTTAATATAAGTGTGGGGTCTGAGACAGTCAGGAACACTTCAATGTAAGTTTATTTCCACACAGTAGAAGATGGAGCTGATAGCTTGATTGTACCACCGGTAGACCACATATGAATAACTAAGTACAACACTCTAATGTCATTGTAAAGGAGAGTTCTTTAATGCTGAAAATTAAGAAAACTTAATACGTTGCCAAGATCTCAAAGTCGGCACATGGACAAGGTAAGTCGACATAGCACCAAAAAATGACTAGTCTTTAAAGTCAAAACACATTCTATGACCCAGTAAAACTACAAAGATACCAATAACACCTTTGATAGCAATCATTAGGAAGTCACAAAAATAAAGGCGTGGCTTTAAGGACAATAGAAAGGACTTTCATGACTATACAAATGTGGTAAACCTACTTCCCACACCAATGAAACTCACCAACACACCACCAATAACAGGCTGAGCTGAGCAATTATACCAGAGACAAATCCCCACTTATAACCATGAACCCTGGAAATACTAGATAATGACTTGCAGAACAAACATTTTTCAAAAGTGTCCACTATTCAAAAATCTTCCACTGATCATTAGAAACAAACTGTTGGAAGCAAACTATCCTATCAAGCAGCTAGTAACACCACCACCAATAATACATTACTAACACGAGGGGAAATTATCTTACGTCAAACACACACAAGGTAATGGGAGGAATGCTTGTAATTTGTGTAACCACTGGCATAGGCTCGGGGTAGCATTCCAATCCTTCCTTCTTTCACCCACCATGTCACCTCACATTAGACCAGCCATGTGCAAGTCAATCTTGGTCCCGCTCCAATATGAACAGTCCAGGCTGAATTTCAAATCCGGGTCCTCTGAATCAGAACTGAAGCAACCCAAGTCTCGTTTTACCGTAGTTCTGTGCAGCTTGGTTCCAGGGCATAGTGAGCAAGGGAGACATGCCTAGGCATACCCTTGTCCCCATAGGGTGGTATATCAAACACACAAACTGTGATAGGAGAAATGCTTACAATTTGTCTAACCATTGGCAATCACTTGTGGTAGCATTCCAACCCATCATTCTTTTGCCCACAGTGCCATCTCATATTAGACCCAGCCGTATGCAAATCATTCTTCGTCCTGCCCCATTGGGAACAGTCCAGATCAAATCTCTCCTACAGTCAAACCTTGTATCCCACAATCAGGCCAAAAATGCAAACCCCCAAATTCTTTAGGAGGATCTTCTGCGTAACACAGATTTACACACAATTCGAGCAAATATAAAATCTCGTCCAGCCATACCCCTTCCATGCAAGCCATCCTAATAACAAATATTGATCACATGAACACCTGTTAGTCTTCCTGATACAGAAAAAACAAGGGTGGGGAAGGGCCTAAGGGAGTTTAAAGACCAGGCTAAGACACATTCCCTAAATAACATATGAAATACAAAAGTGTCAAAGGGACTAAACCAACAAAGTCTATATGTGGTGCATAAGGCTGAGTGAGACAGTGTCAAACCATATACAAAGAACAATAAACCTTAGAAAAGTACCCTGTGATCCCTAACAGGATACCCATCAGTCACCACTCGGAACCGCCCTTCATCATTTGGGATTCCTGTTAACCATATAAAAGGCACACCACTGGTTTCAGATGGAGGGTCGTATGTATTCACCTCTTCAAAACCTAGTCGTGACCCATATGGTTTGGAGTGTCACAAGTCACTCCTCCATGAAAAAATGAGAGTGACTGAATCGCAGTGCAAGTGAAAAAGAAGGTGCTCAGTGAAGATAAAATTGGGTGAGGGAGTAAGAAAAATATTTTATTCAGTTTTATACTCGCTCCACCAATATTAAGAACCAGCAGGGGTAAATTAAACAAATATTTACCTAGAAATAATGGTCAACATGTTTCAGCAAAACTGTGGACTGGATAGTCCATTGCTTTTATCAGGACCTGGATATTAAATAATGCTACTGCGAAAAATATATGTGAAGTGTGTTAAAAAGTGACTATACAAAAAACAATCTGCAACATGAAACAAAATCACCTGGATCCTTAGGTGTAGTCTTTTGCTCGCAGTTGTTATAAGTCACTGGCAAGGAAAACACAGACAAACAACTGTAAAATGACCACATTAACATAGACAAGTTAGCGCGTGCTCAATTCACAATCAACTATAACTCATTCGTTAATGTAACGCAACACGTTGGTTCCATTTTTTACATGAAGACACTGAAATGTAATGCTACATGTGACATTGTATACTTCGTCTTACCCTTGTATTCGAAGTATTGGGCTCCACCTCGCCTGGCAACGGCTCAGGACTCGAGGGAGGCACCGCTCTAGTGGAAGGAAGCAGAAGACAAAGAAATGTCGACGCCTCCTAAGGTAATTGAAAACAGCGCACACCACTGGTGGTACCATGAGATTAAAGGAGAAACTCTTATTAAAAGATCGTGTGTTCAAGGCTCTCGTTGTAATGGCAAAGACGGAAAATATGAAAGGGGCTTGATCTAGTTTGGAAAACAGAAGCCTCGCGTCAATTGCCACTAAAAAAGAGGTATCTGGTGCAAGATCGCATATGCAAGTGGTAAGAGTATCGAATACCTACACCAAAATAGAGCGAGGAAAGAGGTAAAGAAGTGTGGGCGGCCATATGGCGTAACAAGCGTGGTCTGGGAACCACACACCGCCCGGCAGGACCGTAGTGCCCTTACCTCTCCGTCGGTACCTCGTCGCCACCTTCCAAGCTGATTGGGGAGGTGCCTGGATGGTGAAAAAGCTCCAGTTAAGAGCCCAACGCTGATTGGTCCGAATTCGGTCACATGATCGGGTTGGCCAATCGGACAGCGTCTAAAGGAAACAGGACTAGTGTTGTTAGAATTGAACACTCATTGGTCCCTAGAGGTCATGTGAGCGGACCAAACAGGGCGTCCTATTGGTTCTTTCTTTGGTAATTTTACAGTTGCCAAGAAACAATGTTTATTTACAGCCGTGTATATATATTCTTATTCACGTGTGTTTAGCAACTTTAGCAACTTTAACAGAAAATGACAATCGTGTGACAAACCAGATGAAAAATAGCAGTTCTCGTGTTCCTGTAAAGGAATCTGTGAAGCTATTTTTACTATCTCAAAATTGTAGTGACTATTTAGAAGGGTTTTTTTTTTATACTCACAAAATCAACTGATGAATGGAGAAGACGACAATACTGTCTTATTTCATCCTCAACTCCCTGTAATCCTGCAAAAGTGATTGTGTAGAGATACATAAGGATGCTTATAGCTTAAATCGTTTGTAGGTGAATGGAGACTGCTATCATTGTTAAAAGAACCCCAAACTGGTGCTTGGTCAGCTGGTAATTAGTCAACTCTCAGATAGATTACATAACATGAAAAACAAATAAATTGGCATGTTTAAAGCACGGACCAGGGTATGTCGTCATTCAATCCGCCTTTATTAGTACCAAGCTTGAAAACCCATTTCTGTTCCTTGCGCATCAGGAAATTGGTGTAATCTGTGACATGAGGAGGGATGTAGGGTTGTTCGAGCACGGTCCAGACAAATGCCATTGGATCATGTTGTTTTTCTAAAAAATGGTTAGTTAGTCTGGTTGCCTGTCTCTTGTAGCGGATCGTACTTTTATGCTCGGAGATCTGAATCTTAATCTTTCGAGTGGTCATCCCAACGTATTTTAAGCCACATGAATTAATTTATCGCTATTGCAGTTGGTGAACTTGACTGGCTTACAAATAGACCCTGGAAGCAAGTCAAGTTCACCAACTGCAATAGCGATAAATTAATTTATCTCATAACTTGCCCATGTGGCTTAAAATACGTTGGGATGACCACTCGAAAGATTAAGAAGGTCCGTGCTTTAAACATGCCACTTTATTTGTTTTTCATGTTATGTAATCTATCTGAGAGTTGACTAATTACCAGCTGACCAAGCACCAGTTTGGGGTTCTTTTAACAATGATAGCAGTCTCCATTCACCTACAAACGATATAAGCTATGAGCATCCTTATGTATCTCTACACAATCACTTTTGCAGGATTACAGGGAGTTGAGGATGAAATAAGACAGTATTGTCGTCTTCTCCATTCATCAGTTGATTTTGTGAGTATAAAAAAAAAACCCTTCTAAATAGTCACTACAATTTTGAGATAGTAAAAATAGCTTCACAGATTCCTTTACAGGAACACGAGAACTGCTATTTTTCATCTGGTTCGTCACACGATTGTCATTTTCTGTTAAAGTTGCTAAAGTTGCTAAACACACGTGAATAAGAATATATATACACGGCTGTAAATAAACATTGTTCCTTGGCAACTGTAAAATTACCAAAGAAAGAACCAATAGGACGCCCTGTTTGGTCCGCTCACATGACCTCTAGGGACCAATGTGTGTTCAATTCTAACAACACTAGTCCTGTTTCCTTTAGACGCTGTCCGATTGGCCAACCCGATCATGTGATCGAATTCGGACCAATCAGCGTCGGGCTCTTAACTGGAGCTTTTTCACCATCCAGGCACCTCCCCAATCGGCTTGGAAGGTGGCGACGAGGTACCGACGGAGAGGTAAGGGCACTACGGTCCTGCCGGGCGGTGTGTGGTTCCCAGACCACGCTTGTTACGCCATATGGCCGCCCACACTTCTTTACCTCTTTCCTCGCTCTATTTTGGTGTAGGTATTCGATACTCTTACCACTTGCATATGCGATCTTGCACCAGATACCTCTTTTTTAGTGGCAATTGATGCTAGGCTTCTGTTTTCCAAACTAGATCAAGCCCCTTTCATATTTTCCGTCTTTGCCATTACAACGAGAGCCTTGAACACACGATCTTTTAATAAGAGTTTCTCCTTTAATCTCATGGTACCACCAGTGGTGTGCGCTGTTTTCAATTACCTTAGGAGGCGTCGACATTTCTTTGTCTTCTGCTTCCTTCCACTAGAGCGGTGCCTCCCTCGAGTCCTGAGCCGTTGCCAGGCGAGGTGGAGCCCATTACTTCGACTACAAGGGTAAGACGAAGTATACAATGTCACATGTAGCATTACATTTCAGTGTCTTCATGTAAAAAATGGAACCAACGTGTTGCGTTACATTAACGAATGAGTTATAGTTGATTGTGAATTGAGCACGCGCTAACTTGTCTATGTTAATGTGGTCATTTTACTGTTGTTTGTCTGTGTTTTCCTTGCCAGTGACTTATAACAACTGCGAGCAAAAGACTACACCTAAGGATCCAGGTGATTTTGTTTCATGTTGCAGATTGTTTTTTGTATAGTCACTTTTTAACACACTTCACATATATTTTTCGCAGTAGCATTATTTAATATCCAGGTCCTGATGAAAGCAATGGACTATCCAGTCCACAGTTTTGCTGAAACATGTTGACCATTATTTCTAGGTAAATATTTGTTTAATTTACCCCTGCTGCTTCTTAATATTGGTGGAGCGAGTATAAAACTGAATAAAATATTTTTCTTACTCCCTCACCCAATTTTATCTTCACTGAGCACCTTCTTTTTCACTTGCACTGCGATTCAGTCACTCTCATTTTTTCATCGAGGAGTGACTTGTGACACTCCAAACCATACGGGTCACGACTAAGTCTTCCTGATACAACACTGACACTAACAATCTAACCAACAAACATTACTGCACATCTTGGTTTCAGGAAATCACTGTTTGCAAACAATTTGGTAAATATTATGGATGAGATTCTCCCAAGCAGTCACAAATTCATCCATATGAACAGTGATGCTGGAAAGGACATAAAATGGTGGTAGCAGACAGAGATCTAAGATAAGGCATGCATAATTTGGGTTTATGACTACTTGATGTAAAATTCATGCAACTAGCTCTTGCACTAAAGCCAGTTACAGTGAGTGGTGGGCAAGATCCAAGGGAACATCACTAGAACACCACCAGCGGTACGAGGGTTAACGGGTACAGGGTGCAAAACAGCTTTGGAAGCCCAAAAGGTTTCTGTGGAGATCGGTCACTGTGGAAAGGGGGTGCAGACTGGAAGCTAAGCTAAACTAGGAGACTGTACAGGCAAGCCTCACAAATAAAAGAGAGCTTGGAAGCCCCCAATGTTATGAATGCAGTGAAATGTACTGCACAAATAGAAAATCACAACCTGAACATAGTGTTGTCTCACACCCACTCAAACCTTAGCAATCCAAGCAGTGCAACCTAATAGAACTTGACTGACTATCCTCTGATGAAACTTCAGTTTTCAAGGTACATTACTAGTCATTATCTGGCAAAAGTACCAGCCTCACCGAAGCTGATTCAGACACATATAGTTAGCAAGAATGAGTTCATTAAATACATTCTTTTTTATTACCATTAAGAGTAACAAAACCAAAGGATGTGTAATAAGGTTTTCATCTCAGCATGGCCAACATTCAGAGTATCATATGTAAACAGGAAATGAAAAAAACATAAGGTAGACAACCAAAGTCTCCAAAGGATGGCACTGATTAGTGGTTACCAACCTGAATTTGATAGGCAGAAACCTGTAACTTCAATGCACTCAGTACATCATGGCTTTAGACAAGACACCTTGAAAAAGTCACACAATTGGAACTTATAAAATAATTTAAAGAGAAAATGTCAAACTGAGTCAATTGCATCAACAAAGAAACTGATAAAATAATACCTTTTTTTCCTGATTCGCCAAAACTGGCAGCAATAAACACAGCCTTCGTGTAACTCAACACATCTGAGGAACTATTGAAATTTCCTGTTTGATGGCTAAGCGTGCACAATTTATATTACTATTATGTTCTAAGATGTGAATCTTCACCTTTCTGGTAGATATGTCCACATGCTTTAGTCCATAGCACAGATGATCCAATACACCACGAAGTCCATGTAGCAGTCGGTCAGTTTTCTTTGCTCCTAAGGGGTGAGTGGTAACAAATCGAGAGGTTTCAATGTTCTCTTATGTTTACAGATACAAGACGCACCTTAAAAGGTAATGGCCTTGTGCTCTGGTTAAGTACAACTATATAGGCCGTGAGGCGACAAATCCTGTATACAATGTTCCTATGTGGACCAATTGATCACTCAAGTTACTCCCTCATTTGAAAGTATGTAACGGGTGAAAGGAAGGCAAGTTCCCACTGTTAATAATCCTCCAAAATGTACTGATGAATTTCTTAAGGGAGTTTAACTAATGAATATGTGTTTACAAAGGTGATATTATCATGAGACTCTTTTTTCGAACTTCTATAGTAGAGTGTCTGTGTTATTAGAGCCAGCTCTTTTTATACCTTAACTACTGATCTTCGTTGGTAACCTCCTAATACTAACTTGGTGGTTAGAAATGCTAGCTGGTCGTCTACTCTGGTTTCTATTGAGGTGCTTCACTGCTTGAATCACTTCAAGTCTGGCTTGTACCATCTACAAAAGAATGGGCATGGTGAATGTGCTAAATTCATTGTAAAGGATTCTATCCAAGTGACTGAGGTCAGGGATGCATAAGTGGACAAGGCTGTCTGAGGACAGTAACAGACAAACCAGATTACACCAGAGGGTACCTCTGACAGACGCCTTCTGATTTATAAGGAATCACAGACAACGCCTGTTTTGTTTCCAGAGTGGCAGGAAGTGACTGATTCACAGGGCAGCGTAGTTGAGGAAACCAGCGGAAGAACAACAGAGAGTATTTGCAATTATTAGCTACAAAGGAGTTCCAGAAACAAAATACTGTTTTCAGAGTTTGTAAAAATTGGCAACATTTCTGAGAAAGCAGTAAACGTAAGGAACAGTAGGTTGTGCAGTGTGGAATTTGTACTAGATGTAAGAGGTTGGAAAGGTGGATTGTAAACTGAAACTGAGGTGTTTCCTTTTGCTTTGCCTTGGTTCTGAGGATGTTGAACTTGTTGGTTGTACTAAATGTTCAGGTGTAGTTGCAGATACTGATCAATGAACAATTGCGTAATGCTGTTAAGATCAAGACAGTTTATGGAGTCCTAGTTTTGCTGCTGAGCAACTTTTGAGGAGAATGGTAGAGTTAAAGCAGGAAGAGGAAGGTAGGACAGAGGAGGATAGGAATGAATGTGTTCTTGTGAGATTAAGATGATTGGGCCTATTCACAAAGGGCGTAAAGAGGTATTCCTGCAGGTTTTTTAAAAATATATAATTGCCCCAAACATATACAACTGGAATATTCAGGGTAAATTAATACACAGGTATCACACATAGAACGTATTCTGTCCTCTTTGCACGTTTACTAGAAGGGAGTCGGGCGCCAAGACGCCCACGGGCATTCGTTACGCTCTATAAATTGTAATAATAAATAAATAACATTTCGAGGCAGCTTCACAAAAGCATATGAGAGTATGTAAAAGAGTACTCCTTTACTACTACTTGCAGTTACTCATAAATGCTTTGTGACTCAGAGCTGTTATTTCTTTGGAAGGAGATATAGAGTCCTGATGATATCCTGTGAATAAGCCGAATTGTGAATGTTGTGCCGTCTATGGAAGCTAGAAGTGCTTGCCTTATAAACTACGCTACAACATTCTGCTCTATGGTTGCACTACACTATGGCTTTTAAAGTTGAAGCCTACCATACAGCACAGCTGTCTGGTTTACTAAAGACATCTTGGGTACATTCGGAAAGCTTCCCTGGAAATGTATTCCGCCCATTGCTTACCACTGGCTTTGTGGTTCGTAACTCACATTTGCTTGCTTTCTATTTGCTGCCTTTATTTGTTTTAGGCTGTCCCGTTTGCGTTTGTCCCTTTGGTGGAGCATTGCCTGTTTACAAGGGCCCCTTATATTCTTCCATCAGTTCTCCTTTCTGTAAACAGGCCTTTAAATCATGTTCTTATCTTGTCACATTTGCTGTTCATTCAGAGACAGAGATCAAATGTCTGGCTGTCTTCTGAGGGAGCTTGGTGTTTATTTTTCTTTCTCTGACTTCAAAGTGGGCACTGTAGGTGTGCTGGAGGAAGTCTGTGCGATGTTATTTTTATTTATAGCACACAACAAAATGTAAATGTACTGTGCAGATATTTTACAACATATCCAAAATAGGAAAGTACAAATGAAGCATATTTGTTGGCAAATCTGAAGTGTGGTGGACACTATTTTAATATGATCAAAACATATAAATACACTAGGTGATGGCATTTCAACACATCATTGTTTGCGCTGTATAGTTTTATAAGTAAAGCTGTGTGTCTGTGCAAATGTAATGCTCAATTCAATTCAAAATATGTTGTCTGTAATGACAGTGTGTTACCACACCACACATACTTCACTTTAAGCGACTCCACTCTACTCTGCTCAACTCTACTCCACTGCACTTTATTCTGCACCACTTCACTCTATGCCACTCTGCTCTGCATCACTGCACTCTACTCTGCACCACCCTGCTGTACACCACTGTACTCTACGCCTCTCTACTCTACACCACGTACTCTATGCCAATGAAGTCTATGCTACTCTACATCACTGCACTCTTCGCCACTGCACTCTACTCTGCATTACTTTACTCAGGCCCACTGTATTCTATGCCAGTGCACTAAAATCTGTACCATTCCACATCAATGCACTCTGTGCCACTGTACTCTATGCCACTGCACTCTACCCTGCACCACTCCATTCTACACCACTTTACTATGCTCTGAAACAGCCCACTCTACACCACTGCACTCTGTGCCACTGCACTCTTCACCACTCTACCCCACTCCATACCACTCCACTCTACGCCACTCTACTCAGCGCCACTGCACTCTACGTCACTGGACTATTTACCACTTAACTCTTACTCTACTTTGCAACACTCTATTCTACGCTACTCTACACCATTGTACTATATGTCACTGCACTCTACACCACTCTACACCACTTAACTCAAAATCAATGCACTCTACGCCACTGCACACTACGGCAATCTACTCAGCACCACTGCACTCTACACCACTATACTCTGGTAAGTGTGGCTACTCTACACCAATGCACTCTACATCTCTGCACTCTATTCTACTCTGCACCACTGTACTCTACACTGCTGCTCTCTACACTACTCTGTGTCACTTTACTCTATGCCACTGCATTCCATGCTAATGCACTCTACGCAACTCTACACCACTTCACTCTATGACACTCTACACTGCAACACTGTACTCTACTCTGTACCACTCTACTGTATGCCACTCTACTGCACTCTACACCAATGCACTCTTCACCACTACTCTCTACACCACTGAACTATACGGCAATCCACTCTACGCCACTGTAATCTGCTCTGCACCATTGCACTCTACACCACTCTACTCTACACACTCCACTCTACCCTGCACCACTCTACCCTGCACCACTCCACTCCACTCCGCACCACTTCACTCTACTCTGAAACAAACTACTCTACGCCACTGCAATCCACACCACTCTACTACACTCAGCACCACTTCACTCTATGCCAGTTCACATCACTGTACTCAAAGCTGTGCCACTCCATGCCCTCCACTCTACGCCAGTCCACTCTATGACACTTTACACTAGACCATTCTATTCCATGGCACTCCACTCCTATACTTTACTGCACTCTATGCCACTCTGCCACAGTTTTTGCGACTCTGCGCCCCTCCACAACATTCTACTCCACTATATACCACTCTATGACACTCTGCCGTGCTCTATTCCACTCTACGATCTCCACGCAGCTCCCTCTATGTCACTATATGCCACTCTGCTCTATTCTACGCCACTCCCATACTATGACACTCTATGCTACTTTACTTTATGTCATCTACTCCACTCCACACTGCTCCACTCTACATCACTCTACAGCACTCTAGTCTACTCTACTCTATGCCGTTCCACTCTATTGCACTACACCACTCTATGCCACTCCACTCTAAGACAATCTACTCTGCTCTATGGAACTCTACTCTATGACACTCTACTCCGCTGTACACAACAGCCTCTATGCCACGCCACATTGCTTTACTCCACTATATGCCACTCCACTCTGCTCTACACCATTCCACTCTACGGCACTCTGTGTTACTGTACTCTACACCACTCTATGACTCTCCTCCACTCTGTACCCTTCCACTCTACGATACTCCACAACACTCTGCACCACTCCACTCTATGCCACACCATGATACTCCACTCCATCACAATCCACTCTACTCTAGGCCACTCCACAACACTCTACACCACTCCACACAATTCTACAGCACTCCACTCCACTCTCCTTTATGCCACTAACGTTTATCCATACTGAACAGTATCCACACTGGTATATAACCTAGCTAAAGCACATTGGCAAAGCCAATAGATGTTGCATGGGCGATACCTATTGGCTTTGAGTCTTGACACTGGAAGACAGTAAGCTCGACCAGTGTTGGTTCAGGGAGGGAACACCTCATTGAGTAAATTGTGTCCTTCCTAATTTTGCACGTTTAGCACTTAACTGTCTCTCTTTCTGTTTTATAGGCTGCCGAAGAATGGAAATTCGTGGCCATGGTGATTGATCATATTCTGCTTGGGATCTTCATGTTAGTTTGTATTATTGGCACGCTCGCTGTGTTTGCTGGTCGTCTCATCGAGCTCAATCAACAAGGATGAAACCCACACCACACCTGTGCGGCGATACGCAGTAGGGGAATCCGCCTCTTGCTTCCAGAGGGGTATCACCGGTGTCCAGCTATGCATACGTGCATTTGGAGGCTGTTCGCCACCATCACATCATGGTCAGATTTTTAGATTGTGGGTCTAGGATCGCCCTGAAACATTTGCAGACACGGGCTTGGCACGCAGTGAAATGTTCTGTTACTGCACAGAATTGTATGTATCAAGTGTTTGAGAAATGAGGAAGGTTAGAGGGCAGTCCCACATTTTCTACCCATAATTATTCTGTGTAAACCAGATTTATCAAGTGCCACGTGTGGACGATATGCTGTTTCGGCGCTTTTTGGGAACTGTAAATACATCCCAAATGACACAAATAACTATTTTGCCTGTGGATATTCTGTGCACTATTTAACTGAGATAAATTGCCATCTCTGAAAAAACATAGGGGCATATTATCAAGACAGGCGATACAATTATCGCCGTTTTAGCGGCAGAAAACTGTCGCTAAAACGGCGATAATGGGCTTGATTATATGCTCTATGGAATTCCAATTGAAGCCCATGTTAGATGTGAAGGACATCTAACATGGGCTTCAATTGGAATTCCATAGAGCATATTAAGCCCATTATCGCCGTTTGAGCGGCAGTTTTCTGCCGCTAAAACGGCGATAATTTTATCGCCTGTCTTGATAATATGCCCCATAGTGTATCTGTGTGAGACTTTTATCTCATGGTCACCAATTCAATTCGTAGTATGTGCAAATTCCCCCTTTCCATTTCTGAATTTTAGAAATACAGTAAATGTATATTGGCACATCAGGTTTAGCATGTCAGCTATGTGCAGGTTTTCGGTTTTTAAAAGAAAACTGTTCTTACCACAAATTCAGAATTCAGGTCACGTGAGTGTTAAAACACTTCGCTATAATTTCTGAAGTTATTGATTCCCGTACATTTTTAACTAATTTCAAATCTCTTAACGAGGAGCATCGGAAAATATGATATATTCCTGTGTAAAATAAAGAATTCTAACAAACTTCGGAAACGTTTTATTAAACAAAAACGTACAGGCTTCAGAATTTACTAAAGGCGAAATAGGAAATCCTTCCTCGTTGTGGTAGACAGCAGCACCGCCTTGTGGAAAAACATGAGTACTGCAAAGAGGGGACTAGTTTTAACTTTTGACTTCTGGTTGGTACATAACAGCTGAATGCATGGACTTTTTATCCAAAATTGAGAAACAGCCAATAGAACATTTTCCACGTTTATTGTGACATCTTAGCTATACAGCATGGCAAATCATGCAAGACGCTTTGATGTGGACTGCGGAATCGCTTCATCCCTTACATGGTCGGGTAATGATGCAATCAATGCACATGTAGGTAATAGTTATAATAAAAAATATAGCTTTGGTAGCAAATTAATGTTAAGAATCTGTGCATGTTTGTAGTTCTGGTACAAAGCTGGCTTCTAGGAAAACGAGCATAGTTTTCCCAGTTCGCAAGCATGATTTGTAACCATCAAATAGGAAGAAAACTCCTGGAATCATTTTCATATTTCTTTAAAAAAAATTAACAACTTTTTATTTGCTTTCTCTGGTGCTTTTGTAGTGTACTTTAACAGTCAAATATCGAAAACTTCATAATTAGAAAGTGACATACCGCTGATTTCCATTGTACACACTGTTATTACAAATAATATAAAAAGAAAATACAGACGCTGAACAATCCCTCCCTAACAACCCCTCCCTGAGTATAGTGCATCCCTGTTGTGAAATGTAATAAATGATTTCTTATCGTACCCTCGTTCTATCCTCAGAAAGTAGGAAGCTTTTTATACATCTTGTCAATCTAATATTCACAAGGCCCTCAATCTAGAAGGAGGATTTTAGTAGGGAATATCGAATAATCCCAAATATCGCCAGGACAGAGTATCGTCACCAGAATATCGATGACAAACATATCGAAGGGTAAGTGCACAGACTGAGGCAGGGATTTACTATTCTTAACTCCACACCTGCATAACTTACAGATATACATCCGAAAGGTTTGTGGAGCTAAGTATAAAAAAGGTATAAAAACTTACCTTTCAATTAACTGTCCCTCTATATTGTGGTAAATATATTCTGTCAGGGCGATATTTGGGATATAATATTGCCACTACACCTAAGAAGATGTGTCATTTCCTCTGATCCCCTTCCAAGTGCATTATAACAGGCCACCAATTGTATAGAAAAGAGTACCTATATTTGGTGGTGAGCAGGGCTCGAGTCGGGGTACCACGCGGGTGGACGGCGACCCCCCACTTATTTTACCGGGGGGACGCCGTCCACCCTGCCAAACAGCTGGACTTCACTCGTTGGCCTCTCTGGGACGAGGAGCTCGGCACATTTTGTGACGTCACTTCCTGTCGTGACGTCACTTCCGGTGACAGCATCCTCCCACTTAATTTTTTACGACTTGTGCCCTGGTGGTGAGCTAAAAGGCCTTTTAACCTCCATGGTCTCCAATAGACAATGGAGTAAATGGACTACTGTCTGCACCATTCCATATTTAATGCGGAAACCAACAAGGATACCCCTCTCCCCTCTTTTGTTTGCCTTATACATGGAACAACTAGCAAACAGAATTCAGGCCCATAAATTAATACAGGGTGTCCCTTTTGGTCGATACACTCATATAATTAACATATATGCAGACAGTGTGATACTCTAATTGGCATACCCCATTCAATAACTCCAGGCTGCAGTGGACAAGATGCATGAATTCAGAAAGATGTCGGGTTAAATCGAACCTACAAAATTCCCAGATAGTCTATCACACTGCCCATCGTGCAACACATTTTACGTGCCAGCTTCATGATTCTGTGGGCCCCCAAAAGTATCATATATCCAAGGGTTCAGTTAGCCATTACCCCAGAGGACAAATCAAAAATAAATGACCAGTCCTTAACACAGAAGATCCATAAAGATCTATGTACAGATTTTAAACATGGCTTTTCTTGGCTAGGCAGAGTGTCAGCCATCAAAATGACAATTCTACCTCGGCTTCTATTTATATTCCAAACTCTCCCCCCACAACTCCCGTCGGACAAATTGCCAGAAAGTGAAAGAATGCTTTAAATTTAGAAATTCAATAATAAAAATGCCAGGGCCTTTAGTTCAAATTATTGTTTTTCAGGGTAACTATTGTTCCCGTTTGGTCTTAATAGTGAATCATGATATATGGCTGTTTCATTACTGTGATGACCTTGTGACAAAGCTAATAGGCCTGAGATATATGTTGATGAGATGACCCCTTGACAAAGTCTATAGGCCTTATGTCTAAAGGTGCCCCCTTATACTGTGATGTTGCATCTGGCACAGGGTGGGGGGCATTGTAATTATAGGATTTCGGATCGCCTAGGGGAGAAATGTCATAAGAGTGTCACTACGGTACCTAATGTATATATTTGTATTTTAATGCATAGTATTTAGCAGTGTGTGTAATAAATGTACTTTTACTATTCAAAAGAAAAATCACTGACTGGACAATAATGTATTGAGTGTTGTTGTTGCATGCCAGAGAATTGGGATTGCTAGCCACACCACATGCCTCGAGTAGACCTTTGACTGCTCTGCTTTGCTACTCTGAGAAAGTCAAGTGCTACATCAAAGTAGTTGGTTCCCAGTAAGAAGACAGTTGTAGAACTATTAATTTTGAAGGACTGACATCCTTGACAACTAATAACCCAATTTCTTACACGCCTGATCTCAAACTACACAGCTTATCCCAGCTGTCGAATTAGATTTTTGTTCCTAAACTTTATCACCATGACGTCTCGTATGTACGTTCAATTCTCATTCACTTTGCTCTTAATAGGTTAACTGTAGAATTGAGAAGGGGGGCGTGGCTTGGCAGGCCACGATGGCGGCTGTGTCCTGCTGAGGCTCCGCGATCGGGCTAGCATCCTGCCCATTTCCTAAGATCGCCGGGAGCCTCAGCCCGCACATTTTGCTCCACTGAGACTTACCTACTGTGGGCGACCTCTGAAGACACTACGGGGGCTGCGGACGAGCGCTGATCACCGTCCCGTCCCTCATCGGAACCGGAGCCGGGCGCCGAGTATCTAAAATGGCGGGCGCGGCTCCCTCTACCAGCGGTGGGCACCACTGAGGGACTATCCTCGAGGCGACAGCATTTGGCAGAGAGGACGACTGGCGACCCCAGAACTTCACCGCAGGGCACAGAGACCGACTCACGAGCCCTTGCACCACGCCAACTGAACTCTTGTGGTGACAGCCAGGTACGCAAGATGGCGGCCGTCATCCCGACGATCCACTAACCCGGCGCTCCTGCACGACTGGGAGCCCACCCCAGCACTGATCGGCCCACTACCTCTGACTGACGGACGCCGGTGGGGGTACCACCTGTATGCCGCTGGGTCCTTCAGGCGACCTCGATCCCATCGGAAGGCGGTGAGTGACGACCCCCCTAACCCCCCCCCCCCTTCTCCTCCTGTGACCCTCGGTGCCGGAGACCCGGCGGCATCCTACCCCATCTGGGGCCCGCCGAGGGGTCACGGACGGCGCCGGCCCTTGGTCAGGGGGGGGGGGGGGGGAAGCTCAGACCGCTTCTGCCGCATTGCGTGACCCAGTGGACCCGAGTGCCTGACTTTAAGATGGCGCCCGCAGAGGCCGAGACGCCGTGATCGACGCGGACTTCACCCTGCAAGTGTGGTGCTCCACTGACCCCAGGACGTTCACACGCCATACCGGAGTCGCTCATCGACCCCCTCCTCCCTCCCGGGCCCTGGTCACCTGCTCGTCGACCCCCGGGGTCGCCTGAGGGGGTGGGATCGGACCTCGCTGCCAAGCACCCTGTCCCCGGAGAAACCTGGACAGTGGGAGCAGTCACCATTTGCTGTGCATCTCCTGACACCTGGGCTGTCACCCCCTCGCTACCGCGCATTACCCTAGCAGAGGTTCCCTGGAAAGAGGGAACGCAGTGACCGCCCCGAGACCGGGAGAGGCTAGGGGCCCGACTTACCCTGAGCTACTGCCCACCCAGATATACTGAGGAGAGGTGGTTTACGGATTACGGAACGCGCGGAGGGCAAGCCCCCCCCCCATCTCTAACTGCACTCATGGGGAAGACGAGACCCACACAGACAATGACTATCCCCGAGACGGCCCCCGAGAGGATGCCCTAAACGAGAACATGGACGCAAGCCAACGCGTCGCAAACCGACCCCACACTCTCGGCAAAATTGGACCAAGTATTGGCGGCAATCGAATTATCCCGCCTATCAATGGAGGAGAGACTGGGCGTCCTGACGACGGACATCAATCTAATCCGCGACGACCACCGCAAATTGGCGGACAGAGTGAAAGACGGAGAACGGATTGTGACCGAGCTGCAACCTGCGATGAAAACACAGGAGGCGGAACTGAAGGAAGTCCTGCACCGCGTGGCGGCCCTCGAGGAACGCACGGTGGACCTGGAAGGGCGCTCGAGACGCTGTAACATCCGCGTCCTGGGCTTGCCGGAAGGCATTGAGAACTCGGACCCTCTTACGTACATGGAGCTCTGGACCAAATCTTTCACACCGGAGGCGGAAAGGTCGGCCTTTTTTTCCATTGAAAGAGCACATAGGGTCCCAGCCCGGGCGCCCAAGCCGGGCCTCCCTCCACGCCCCATGTTGGCTAAATTCTTACATTTCCGGGACCGCGATGCGGTGCTTCGTGCGGCCCGGACGGCGGGCCCCCTACAAGTGGAAGACCAACACGTTATGGTGTTCCCGGACTATGCCCGAGAGATCCAACACCAGCGTTCCACCTACCTCGACGTCAAGAGGCGCCTCCGCGCAAATGACCTTCAATACTCTCTGCTGTTCCCGGCCCGCCTAAAAGTACTGCACAAGGGGAAAGCCCTCTTTTTCAACACGGCGGAGGAAGCACAGGAATGGACTGAGTTCCACTGCCCAATAATCCCTAATCCTGGACCCCAGAGAGCACGCAACAACGACTTCAGACGCTCCAGGAGACGAGGTGCGAGCCGCACTCGAGCAGGCCGCCCCAAAAGCCAAGCATCATCCCCTACGGGCTCACCCGATCTTACGCAAATCATGCAAGAACGACGAGAGGCCTTGAGAGCGGTGACTGGACTACACGCGTCACCCATGGTGTCGGATTTGGAGGGTCATCCACACCTGTTCACCCCAGAGAAAGACCGGGACAGCGACGGAACAATGTCGGGAATTGGACCGATCTCCTCCCCCCTTGTTATGATACAAACCTCGGACGCTACCCTGGCCACTCAACCTGGCACCTCTTCATGATGAAAGAACTTTCCACTGTTATATCCTTTTCATGGTGACCTATTGTGTTGCGCGACGTCTAGGAGCCTAGACTGTTTTGTTTAATAATTGTGAGCGCTTGCGAGCGATAGACGCTTATCCTGCCAGAGCCCGACCCGCGCACAGGCCCAGCAGCGACACACGCTGCCACCCCCGCAGATACCCGTTGTATTTTTCCCCTAGTGGGACATTTGTTTGGATATGCCACCTCCGGTGAAATATCCTCAGTATTGGGACTGTTTCCCACCCAAAGTTCTGTTTACGGTTAATTCCCTGAGTCCCTCCCCCATGATTGTGGAAGCATGGCGCATTAGAAATACTCGAGACACATACACACTGGCGGCCGACGGGGGATTCAAGGGGGTCCCTCTCCCACTCATGTCACCGTATGAATGGCAGACTCACGGTCAGACATTAATATCCTCACACTGAATGTGCGAGGCCTGCACACGCCCAGCAAACGCTACACTGTCTACTCATACATTAAGCGTATGTCAGCCAATATTGCGTTCCTGCAAGAGACGCATATGAACGCCACTGAACTCTCTCGCCTGCAGCTCAAATGGCGAGGGACCTTCTGTGCCACACACTATTCAGCGTTTGCGCGCGGCGCGTTAATTTGGGTTAGGCCAGGTACTCCCTTCCGAGAGCTCCGACGGGTGATAGATAGAGAGGGCAGGTATGCGCTCCTAGAGGGAATACTTGATGGACAGGGTATACTCCTTGGCAGCATTTACGCCCCCAATATAGATCAGGATAAATTCTGGGATCACCTCACGGGCGTTCTGGCCCAGTTCACTGCAGTCCCGTGGGTATTGGGAGGTGACTATAACTGCACGCTGGACCCCACCCTGGACCGCTCACATTCTCCCCCCGCACACTCCCCGGCTCCCCGACAGGCAGAACTCTTCAGGGCATGGACCACGCACTGGGCACTCACTGATGCATGGCGACACCTACACCCACTGGCTCGCATTTATTCCTTTCACTCGATCCCACATAACCTTAGGGTCCGCCTGGACCGTTTCCTCTGCTCTGCACCTATCCTCCCTAAGATCACTTCCATGGATTACCTAGGTCGGATCCTCTCGGATCATGACGCTCATATCATCCGTCTAACCTGGCGCCCCCCGCACCCACCTGTCCCCACCTGGCGTCTCCCTAGGGACTGCCTTTCAGATCCAGTATTCAGAGACGCACACGAATCCAGTATCCGCGATTATTTTGCGCACAACACTAACACGGCATCGTCGGTACTGGTTGAATGGGATGCGTTTAAGGTGGTGGCGCGAGGGGAATGCATCAAGCAGGTGGTGGGAGTGCGTCGCACCTTGGAACGGGCGCTCCAAACCTCGGAACAATCTCTGGCCGCGCTTACTAAACGGCTTGACGACTCGGAGGAACACGCTGTACTCATGGCCAAGACGAAGACGGAGTATCAGACTGCCTGCGCTGACCTCCGCAGATACAATTTTAGGGCTTACGCCTCTAGGGTTCATAAGGACAGAGACAAGACTGGAACGCTACTAGCCTGGTTGGCGAAACAGGACACCGAAATCAAGCCGATCACGGATATTATCAACCCGGATGGTGTATTGGTACGCTCGCAGGCCGAGATCCTCCTAGCGTTCCAGCGCCACTACACGCAAGTGTACGGGACCCCGACCCAATCCTCCCCATTCTCTGTGGACCGCTTTTTGGACCCACTGACGCTGCCCAAAATCTCGGACATAGACAAGCGCGCCCTCGACGCCAGGATAAAACCCTCTGACATTACCCAGGCAATTCGCGCCATGTCCCGGAATAAAGCGCCGGGACTGGACGGTTTCCCGCTGGAATACTACTCGACTTTCTCGCCTCTAATAGTCCCCCATTTATCACAGGTGCTCGAGACGTCTCTTCATCTAGGGAGATTACCCCAGTCACTGCGGGAATCCGTGATTGTCACCTTTCCCAAACCCTACAGAGACCCACTCCACATGGGGTCATATCGCCCCATCACGCTCCTGTCGGCCGACTGTAAAATCCTGGGGAAAATTCTGGCTGACCGTTATGCGCAGATCATACGCCCGCTGGTCCACCCAGACCAATGCGGCTTTGTTCCGGGAAGGAACACCTCCCAGAACCTCCGCCGAATCTTCCACGTTCAAGACCAGATACGTGACAGATTTCCCCGCGCCGCCTGCCTCATTATGGACCTGGAGAAGGCGTTTGACACCCTCACCTGGCCCTATCTCTTCTCGATCTTGCAACGCCTGAATATCGGCCCAACACTCATGGCGTACACACGCCTCTTGTATACCGACTTGACCACGCGGGTACGTATCGGGAAATGCATATCACCGGCGTTCGCAGTTCGGCGAGGTACGCGACAAGGGTGCCCCCTGTCGCCTCTCTTATTTGCGCTAGCAGTCGAACCACTGGCGGTTCGGCTCCGTCGGGAAGGGATGGAATGGGGCATTCCACTTGCAGACAGTACGCATTGCGTATCCATGTACGCGGATGATCTTCTCATTTACGTCCGAGACGTCGAAACGGACATAACCCCTATAGGAACGGCGCTAGCGGACTTCGCAGAGGCCTCGGGACTACAGGTGAACTGGGACAAGTCCACAGTTTACCCCTTACACCCGAACCTACCCCCCCGGGAGGTCGGGCTCGGAGCGCACACCCTCTCATGGTCCGCGGAAGCCCCCCCGTTACCTTGGTGTCCGCTTGTATCATTCCCCAGCTGACCTTTTCGAGGGGAATCACCGTAAGGCACTTGCCAGTCTACGCCCGGCGGTCGCTTTTTGGAATAAGCTCCCACTGGCCCCGATAGGAAGAATAGCTCTAGCCAAAATGATTATGCTTCCCCGACTCCTTTACCACTTCACGAATTTGCCGGTAATACCGCCCAGATCCTTCTTCCGCGATGTAGACTCCCTCCTAGGGACCCTTATCTGGGGCGAGGGCCGCCATAGGGTCGCCCTGAAAACCCTTCAACTTCCTACGACACTGGGAGGGCTCGGAGCTCCGTCCTTCGAGTCATACTTCCTCGCGGCACAACTCCAATGGCTGTCATACTGGACGGCGGATCGTTACCCTCAGGAGACTGTCACCTCGACGGGCAGAATCGCAACCCCGGAACTCACCCGTCTTCTTCTCCCGGGAACCAAGCCACGACGTACGTACCCCCTCCAGGTGGCGATAGCGCGCCGGTGCATGATGCGGATCCACCGATTGTCCCCTAATAGGCCTCCGTATTCCCCGTTGTTACCATTGATAGGCAGCCCCAGGCAAGACTCCTACTTTACGGCGCCATTCTTCACCGAATGGTCGCACTGCGGCATCACGGATCTGGAATCGTTATTTGAGGAAGGCCACTTAAAATCATTTGACCGCTTGACCGCTGAATACGGTCTCCCCCCGGGCCAATTCCTCAGGTATCGACAGCTGATTGCCGGATACCGACCCCATTTTAACCTCTACACTGGCGAGCCAGACACGCATCCAGTAATACACGCTGTCCTGCGTATGGGGGTGGGACGCCACTTAGTTACCTGGCTGTATAAATCCATTCGGGAACTTTCACAAGCACCTCTGACAACCTTGCGGGCTACATGGGAGGAGGACATAGGTCGCGCACTACATGACTCGGAATGGACTAAAGCGCTCGAGGCCCCTAAACGCGTCTCTAGGAATGCCCGCTTCAAGAACATCCAATACTATATCCTCCACAGGGCGTACCTCACCCCAGCGCGCTTACAGAAGTTCTATCCCTCCACACCATTCTTATGCCCCAGATGCTGCTCCCCTGCCGCAGACTTTCGCCACATGTTGGAGCTGTCCAGACCTTCACTCCTTTTGGCAAGCGGTACACAACACGCTGTCTGACCTGACGGGTCTTACTACACTATCCACCTGGGAATCCAGTGCATTAGGTATCCTCCATGTCCCTAAGCAAGCCCCAGTGCATAGGCGCTTCGTGTCCTTAGCGCTCCTGCTGGCGAATAGATGCATAGCCATGCGCTGGCGATCCCCGGAAGGTCCCCCTATAGCAGCATGGACGGGGGCGGTCAGTAAATGGGCGGCGGCGGAGGAAGATGCTCTTAGAGAGGAAGAAGCCAGGGGCGCGCGAAAATTTCCCATTTCCATGGAATGGGCCATGCTTCTCTACAGTTTTCGACAATCCACGCGAATGGGTGACCCCCCTACTCCTTCTCCCCCCCCGACCCGAGAAGACCGTTTACGCCTGGCTGTTGTTCCCCTCCCTGAGGCAGGTTCCGGATACCCCCTGCATCCTGATTGACTTCCCACCCTCCTGGAATGCGAGCTGAATAGCCCCTTGGGCTCGTTTCCCCCCGCCCCCCCCCCCCGACGCCCACCGCCGATATTTCCACCACACTAGCACCTACACGCTTCCCCCCCACGGTTTTGTCCCCCCCCGTTTTCTGGTACCACCATTACATGGACTATACAGGCCCCGCTCCACCGCCCTTTGAGACGGGACATTATACTCCTGTTAACATGCACTGTCCTCCTTGCTCTACAAGTTCATGGTCTTCTGACCCACACACATGGTTGCATGGTATGTACTGATTTTTGGAGGGAATGGATATTTGTACCAGTTGTTTAAACGAAAAACACGTTGCACGCATGGCTGAATGTTGAGGCCACGTCAGCGGCTTATTCACGATGTACCGTATACTTTGATGCAACAATAAAACAAATTTCAAAAAAAAAAAAAAAACTGTAGAATTGAGAAATATAATTCCTAGTAAAGCACTCTCTACTAGCACTATCCACAAATGTTTGTCACATTTACATCCCAAATTTATTTAGTAAACAAATATTCTTAGTTGCATACACTGGAGTGTGATAATCTACTACTTTACAGCATGTTCAAAATGTTGCATACCCACACAAATCTCATTCCATAAAGACCACATGTTTTACTTTAGCAAAACGTGTTTGCTAAGCAATCTGTTAGGCTCAATTATTCCTGGTGGAAGCATATTTGGGCTAAACGTTTTTACTAACTATCCATTCCACCATTCTCAACACACTGTTCTCAACACTGGAGGTCTTTTGCTTTGTGTGTGTTCAGGAGAAGGGGTGGGTCACTATAAAAATACCTCTGAACTGTGCCCCTAGTCAGTAAGTTCGAAGGCTTACTTCTGTGCCATTAATAAAGAAAAGTCACATCGTTTGACTACATGCTTCAAAATATTCCCCCAAAGCTGAAACCTTCCACCTTCTTTCCTATCCTCCTTTCGGTCCTAGACAATTTCCTACATGCCCATCGGCGTTTCTTTGATTTCTACATACATTTTGAAAACTCAGCATGAACTTTGCTAAAAAGTGGTTTTATAGTTGATTGCACCAAGACTAACAATTAAGGGCAGTAATGTAATTTTCGGAGTCTTTAATAGCATATTCTGTTTATTATCCACTATAAGATCTAAAATGTCTTATCTGCCCAGATCAGAGGTATAACTGTTAGAGAGAAAGGCCCCCCTAAGATACTTTTAGGTCCAAGAGGAGGGGAAAACCCATAACAACTAGTATAATACCTCTGACCTATTTTCTTTTAGATTGACCAGAACAGGTTCTAACAAGCCAGTACACCACACTTGATTACAAAAACTATTTTTATTACTTTCTTTACTTTATTTATTGCAAGTTTTCTTCAAGCATTAAAAACTTTTTTATCTTGTTATTATTTTCATATCTTTTTTCAATACATGTCAATAAAACTCTATATAAACATTCAAACAATAATGCACTGATCAAAACAAGGCCAACACTATTCTTGAGGAGTGGCCCTGGAGAGTTAATTCCATCTATCTGTTTCTCTTGGACATCTTTTACAATGCTTGGGGCCCCTCAAAAGATCGAATCTCTTGTTTTGATCAGTGATTTAGTGTGTAAATAAGAAGAGAATGAGTGAGAATGTCCTGGATTGAATGAGTAGGTTTAGGATGTTGTGTGGTGATTGCATTGACTGGGTGTGAGTGTTTGATTGGTTCAGATGCTCCGTCCATCACCACCCCCTTTTGTACCGCTTTGGCCACCATAAGTGTGGCAGGGTATGCTAAGACGTGAGTCCCTTGCTCACTTTGCCACTGGATTCAAGCAAGCCGGGCTGAAGGCGGCTGGAATGCCAGAAACCGGTCCTCGGAAGCTGGTTTCCGGTCCAAGGAAGGCATGGCTTGGCAGTTCGGGCTGGACTGTTCCCATGAGGCACAGGGTCAGACTGATTTGCATATAGCCATGTCTGAACTGGGGTGGCAGATTGGGCTAAAGAACGGTGATGGATCAAACCCAGATCTTTTGACTGGGTGTGAGTGTTTGATTGGTTCAGATGCTCCGTCCATCACCACCCCCTTTTGTACCGCCCAGTACATGGGGGCAGGTTTCACTTTATATGATGTTGCTTTCCACATGGTGATACGTCCCACCCTTTTAAGATTTTAACAAATTAAATAAAAGTATTTCTAACAGTTATGTGTTTTTAAACCACGCCCTTAATTACATTGGCCATGCCCCTTGAGAGATCCCCCCCACCCCATTTTTTTCATCCCACTTAAAGCCCTGGTGTCAGCACTACTAATATTAATCACAGAGTAAGGCTTTTCTGTCTAGCAGAACTTAAAAAACATTCACCATTCGCTACTGGCATTCCTCCATATGTCTGCCTCCATTATATCCAGATTGGAGTGCTGCAACCACCTATGCTTAGAACTGGCCTGGTGTCTTAGGCTAAAACTGCAACGAATTCTGATCAAAGAGTCCAGTAGAAGGTCCTCTGTCCAGCTCAAAGAATAATTGATAGATTGCAAAAGTCGGAATTGAAAACTATCAATCTATCCAAAAATGCACTCATGAACACAAATGGAATTTATAAGTGCAGACAGAATTAATCTGCAGAACTTAAATGACGTACTGCACTGACCTAACCACAGTAACTTGTGCTGTATGTTTTTTTAACAGCATCTTAAAGCTTGCTTATCAATTATCAGTTGGAACAACCCCACTGAGCTACACCAGAATAATTAATATAAACAAATACCTATGACCTCACTATCGCGCCTCTAGTGCTCCTACCATCTGAAAAGGAACTTTTGCTTTACCAGTCACTTGCCAACACTCAAACTAATAAGTCTGCTCAAACCTAATGGATTGCACATCCATCGACCTGTATTGACATAGGTCAAACTTTTATTAACCATAATAGAACCTTAGAAATCAAACTCTAACAACACCAACCCACTGACATGATTTTGAATAGATTGAATTTTTAATAGGAGATTTAAATCTACTGTGGCCATATGTCTCATTCCACAAGAAGTGCACAATAACCCCACTGTAATGGGTTCAGCCCCAACCAAGCTTTTTATTCTGAATATTGAACTGTTTCTGATAGATTTCATGTGAAATCAAGAAACATCCAATTAAACCAGGTTCAAACTCACACAATCAAGCTGAGTCACAAAAAGCTCAGCTCGTGGCCAACTCTACAGCCAGGCCAACGCAGCATGGACCTGGAAACAACCATTACAACGCATGCATTACAACGCATACTTTTACCCCACATGCCATTACAACAAAAATGGCTTGCTGTAGGGGGTATAAGGTGTTGGATTTAACTCCAACACCTTCCCTACTGTTGCACAGACTGGAGTTGGAATAGTAAATTATACTATTCCAAATTCCAGCGCACCCCAAGAGCAAGGCAGGGTAAACAATTGTGTTGTAACGGCATGAGGGGTACCAGCATGCCTTGTAACGTTATACAACTGCATGGACCCAGTCCTGCACCAGCCCCTTGCCACTAAAGTAATTGTGCATGGCTCTTGGCCATCTGCAGTGGGCTCTTGGCACAGGGCCTGGCCTTCGGTCCGATCCCACACCACTCCTTGGGTAAAGTGCTAACTGCAAATTATCTGTACATGTATAATTGTATTCTGAAATACCTATTGTTTGTACATTTTTCAGGATTTGCACTAAAATATATATATTTTTCTAATAAGTATTGTGGATTCACTAGCAAATTCCCGATCTCAGAACAAAGACAGATTTGTTTTTTTGCTTGCGCTCTGTGTCTGCCTCTCTGAAATACCCCAACATCCTTGCTGAGTACAGGGGATACTTCACCTGCCCTCTTGTACTCCTGTGCAGGACACAGGCTTAAGTGCTTGGCGTCCTCTAACAGCCACCACAAAAAACAAAATCCTCTGCTACCAGCTAATCATTTTGCCCAGAGCTTCTTATCGTCCAAGGATCCAATGTTCCTGCATTGGATGAAAGGAAAAATGTTTCCTCGATTTCAAAATGTTGCATCCTTGAGTTCTTTGTAGATCCTGACCTGCAGATGTTTTGCTAATAAACCAACAAGACATAAAGAAGTAGCTTTCTAGACTGGTTGACACTTTTTGTAACATTTTAACCTTTATGTAACTTTTTGGTAACAGAATGATCTCAAACCCTACTAAACAGATTTACATCTAATCAAGAAAGGTATGCGTGAAGTGCTAGTTTCATTCCAGGCTTGGTGTAACTCTGTTTAGCGATTTTTATCTGGCGTGATAAAAGCAATAATTCCAATGAGAGTTAAACCGAACTTTTTTGACTCACCTCTCTAACTTCCCCCTTCCAGACAGATCTGCATGAAACCTTCCATGAAAGGGTTGTACTTGGCTGAGTTTGCAGAGCCAAAACAGGACAGACACCAGTAGCAAACAGCCTCAACCATCACGAATGGGGCCTATTGGCTCATGTCTGTCCTCTGGCCCTCCACAGGGGTCTGAAAAGGACACAGTCTGACCCCTCACTGTGCCTGTTACTTATTGTGCTTTCAGAATAGCAGACACTCACCAATGTTGCTTTGTTGCCCCCAATGCATAACCAGTCAGTAGCACAGCCAGAACCCAACATTCATATGAGATGATTTCTGCAGGGCCCACTCTGTTACACACTTACAAGCACCATCTCCTAATACATTATCTGCTGTGCTGCTGCAAACTAGTCCTACTCATCAGATTGTACGTAAGAAGTCTCCTACAGCACATATATACAAGCTGAGGCTAATTTCACCCACATTCCTCAGTTCCGCTATTTCCTGAATCGTCTTTTCAATGACACATTGAATCCCTGTTAATGGCAGGGCGCACCTCTCTTACCTTACCCAGGAATCTGGTGCAAGGAAGATATGAGCAACCTTCCCCAACAACCTCAGCAGTGTCCCTCCGAGTGACTAAAGGGCAGAACAGAGATGCAAGGCAATGGTACCAAAAGGAACCTCAAAAGAAAAGGCGCCAAGGTGTAAAGATTTCACCCAAGAGACAAAAAAAACATAAGGCATATAAAACCTCGAAACAAAAGTGAACAAGACGAAAGAAAAAATAAGCAATTCAAAACAAGGAAAAGGCTAGCACAATGGGGGGGCTGCATTGCGAGGGATGTTGCACATGACAAAGACCGAATCCCTAAATTATTGTGACTCACTGTAGTGTACAAAACATCACTTTATATGGTAGCTGGTGCTGACAGCCCCAAGCGTCACCTGTAAGCACATGGCATCCATCTTGTATTAGCGTGCCCTACAGCCGTTGTACTCAAATTACGGCCTGGAGGGCCTCATGCGGCCCACTTGAGCTTCACATGTGACCCCCACCTGAATGACTGCACTGGGCTGCTGTTTATTTGAAAAAGCACTAGTATTCCAAAATATGTTACATAAATGGGAAAACGTTCATTCACAGGCTAACTAACGTAAAAGAAAAGAAGCAAATATGGTGCAAAACTTAACTTACAAACACATTTATTTTTCAATACATCTTGCAACAAATGTGTAAAAATAAGATAAGGTCTCTTCAAAATTCAAAGGTGTATTTTATTAACATGCAAAAGAGTTAAGCCTTAGTACATCAGAACAGATAAGTCGTTCAGAAGCATTTTATTTATATGTAATCGTTTTTAAAAATGAGTGCAGAAACAGTGGACTAAGAAAGAAGTCACTTGCCACATGTAACCATCTGGCTGGTCAGGGTTGTTATTATACATGGACAACATTATAGTTTATTAAGTCAAACACAAGGGGTTTGTAGAGCCGATACCCTGAACTCATGTATTTCAAGGTGCGCATGTATGTCATAATTCAGAAAAAGGAGGTAAGGTGAAACTAGGCAACTGCCTAGGGTCAAACAGGTCAAGTGGGGAAGCTGGCATTAAGCCTATATTTTCTGGTTTCATGTTGTGCAATTCTATTTCATTTCAATTGAATTCAATAATCAAGTTGTTTCCGTTTTTACACTTGTGTCTCCTAAGGTAGCGATACCAAGCAGAAAGGCTTACCCCAAGGTTGCAGTAGAGGGATAGCAATTCAGATACAGAATGACACAGTACTGTAAAATCTATGACTCTTCTAGAGACTAGGGACTTAATTTAGAGGGCAGTTTGGAAAGAAACCCTTAAAATAACTAGATGACTCACTGACCACACCATGTTTGTGATTTGCTTCCCCTACGCCCACCTTAACCCCCCACAAAGCCTCACTCCCACCATGCTGCCATTAATGCGGTCCACGGTCACACCATACACCATAGTTTGTGGCCCCTGGGGAAATGTTTGAGAGTAACCAAGCCTTATAGGAACAAAATGTACTTCCTTCAACAAGATATTCCTTGTCCTACAAAACTCCCACCACCAGATGTCCTCGTAGTTATTCGGTCTCTGATAATTCTGAGTGAAGGTGGAGGCTAATGTAGGTAGTAACAGTTTTCCTCGGGACATATTGGCTAGTTTCTCAAAGTTTTTGCTAAAGGAGATCCAAATTGCCATAATTATTTCCATGGTCTCAAATGTGCTTTAAAACGTATTGTTGTTCCATTCAACAGTCAGCCTCAAAGTGTGAAGAATTCTGTACAAATTCGGAATACCATGAGCGGGATGTGTTTTCACGCTGCTCTCACAGCTCGTTCCAAATCACGTTTTTTTAGGACCCTTTCTCTGAGTTTTACAATCTGCCAAAGAATTTTGCTCACTGGAGATCCGCTATCTCCGCTAGATTTATCAGGCAAAATTCGAGTCTTGTTTGCTTTCGATACTTGCACAAGTGCCACCATTGTCTACGTAATGTTTGTTCTTGTGTTTGAGTGTCCTCCATTTATTGCAGTATTATACCTCTATTTGTACTTTGTACGCTTTTGTAACATGCACATGTCACTTTTTCCTCCTGTAATGCACCGTTTGCTACCTCTTGTATTTTGTTTGCTCACGATTGTCACTTTTGCCTCACGTAATGTAACTTTTGCTTTTGTAATTTGTTTACTTGTAATGTTCTCATGTTTCAGTTCTGTTCCTATTGTGAAGCGCTCTGAGACCGTCGGGTAAAGTCCGCGCTATATAAAAAGGCATAAATAAATAATAAATGTGCAGGCGGGCACTAGGACCCAGCACAGGGCAGGGCTGACTCTAGGGCGGTGCAACCAGTGCCATCGAACAGGGTGCTGGCTTCCTGGGGGCGCTGTGTTTGCCACTTGATTATGGTTTTAAAGCACCTGCTGCTGCGTTCCTTTCCTCCTACAATTACAGAGCCTCACAAAAATGTCAAGATAACTCCTGTGATTAATGTTCTTCCTGGACAGATATCAGAGTTTTGAGTAGTTGAGGTTTTTGACTTATGTGAAGGTAGCACAGAGGGTTAATATGCCTACTGCAAAGAACGTGTACCAAGTAGATTGCAGAGTGCATAATGTAAATGGATCAGCACGTTACTGCTTTTAAAAGAGCCATCCTTTTGTTACTTGCAATTTATAACTTACAGTCCTAATATAGAATAGTGAGGTATTAATTAACTTTCATCATAGAACTGCATACACTCTGCAAAGTATAGACAATTGATTAATGTTGCAAAAAGTGTAAAGTTGGGTAGAAATGGGTTCTTATTATTAAAGAAAACTCCCAATTATGGTGTTTCTTTTTCGACTCTGAGTTTGTGCTTCTCCACACCAAGCACTCCTAAACTATATTGTCTACCAGTATGGATGACATGTGACTCCTACACTTTTAGTCCTTTCACTTATGTAACATTTCCTATACACTGATTTACACAAGTATGATTGATTGTCTGTGTAATGCGTGTGTGATGGAAAGTGTTCTGACATACTTTACTGGTATGAGTGGCGCTATATAACAAATTCAATGCATCTGAGAGAGAGTGGTTATGGAGACTTGGCCACTATTAAAGAGTGCCAGTGAGAGAATCCGTGGTGGAGGTGGTCATTGGGGGCGCCAACTAACATTGTCGCACTGGGTGCCACCAGCGCTAAAGCCGGCCCTGGAACAGGGCAGATGGGGGGGTTACTGACTGGACACCGACACCACTTGCGGTGAGGGAGCGGGTCACTAGGCATTACTACCTACACCCACGAGGAGGAAGAAGTGCCTGTATGCACTGCTGGCGGAGCTAATAAAGGAACCTGTATGCACTCAACAGGCTCCATGTGTTGTCCTTTCAGGCTAGGGTACAGGGGACACGACACCCATTGGGGCATTTAATTTAAAATAAAGCTGCCTTCGTTGGAGCTGCAAATACCTGGCATGAATTCAAGTGCCCTGAAGTTTGCAACTTTGTCCCATTTTGCTGTTCTGCCACACTTCCAAGTACTGATGACAATCTGTTTGGGAGATCCTTTCTCCTACAATCCTCCATAAATTATTGCTGGATCTTTATCAAATTTAGTTTTAGGTCAATGTTATTATTATAGGCTTGCAAAGTTGTGACTGTCATAGTCCACTGGGGGTGTGATCAAATAACACTGTATCCGCTACATAGTAGAGAGCAGGACTATGACTTGCACCTAGTGTTGAGAAGAACTTTCTCAACTTCGTTATAGTCAGTATTAGTTCAGCTGTATAGAGGCTGAAAAGTAGAGTGGCCATCCCGCAGCCCTGCTTAAGGCTGTGATTCGTGAATATTTTCCTACTTACTGAGGTAGCATTTCCAATTTTTATCCTAACCCAGGTATTCGTGTGTAGCGGACAAACAGCAGATAAAAGGGTAACTCGGATATTTGAAGCAGTTAGTTCACTCCAGAGTGTCACTCTATTTACTCTACCGAGAGCAGCACTGAAGTCTAGGTAGCAAGCATATATATAGAGGTTACACAAGGATTAAATTGATGGCCATGATGTTGTCTAAGGTCCCGGATCTTTTTCTGAAGTCAGATTGATGCAATGGTAGGAATTTTGTCTGAATTACCTGGTCTTCTAGTCTAGTCAGTAATATGTGAGTGAAAATGTGTCCATCACTATCCAATGATGCAATTGACCCATAGTTTTGTCATTTATTCGGGCATCCCTTTTTCGGTCTCGCCTAGCGAAGCAGCGCATGCGCTGCATGCCTTGGCAAGATCTATTGTTGTGGGTTTTGCGTCCGAAAGGGGACAGGAGACGTGCACGCGTCGGACAAGAGATGTGCACGCTCGGCGTCTCGTCTCTGGTGATCTCAGCACTTTTGCGCGCTCCCCCCGCGCTTTTACTTTAGCGCGTTTGATAATTGTACTTATGGAAGAGGACATTGCCTCTCAGAGGGATGAAGGCTGTGGCAAAATATGCTTTTAAAATCTAAACAAATGACAACAAAACAAAAAAGTATCAATATTACTATTATCAATGTATCTTAATATCGCTAAACGATACAAGGATGTCTCTTCAAAGTACTTAAGGACACAAAAGGACACAATAGTAGTGAAGAGAAAGAAAGGGGTGGGTGAGGGAAGAGGGCAGCCCGAGTATGAAACAACATCTGCCGTCAATGAGGAAAGAGCAGGAAACGAGGCACTTAAACAATGTAACAAAGTGAACTTTGCTTAAAAGAGCCATTCGTGCTCACTGCAAGGCAGGCCCGGCTCCAGGAATTTTTATTTGGGTGGGCCAAGGCTGCATTTGGGTGGGCCACTGCGGGCTCGATTTGTTGGATATATGTCTAGGCAGGCCTGCTTCAGGGCCCTCCTTTATCTCTTCTTAGTCTTACAAGGCCCCGTAAAACGCACTCTTTTCCAAATCTCTTTCTAAATATTATCACCCTCAAAACGTGTTTTTTCCATGTAATGTTCCTTTGATGGCAACAGGAGGTTTCTGAGGTGGGAGTATCAGGCAAGTGACACTTCTCGGGCTCCCTCTGTGCGAGCCTTCAGGGAGAATCCCTCTTCATTACTACCTCCACCTGACCCCGGACTCTGCAAGGCACTCACTCCCTTACAGGCTTGATTATCCACTACTCCTCTCCAGGGCACCTTATCTCACAGCTGACCATGGGCCCTAGCCTCATATCAGGCACCATCGGGCTCCACTTTCATATTTCCGGGTAAAAACATTAGTAAAATCACCTTCAAACTTAAAACATTGAATATAGCAGTAAATATAATAAGCACACACTTTAAATATGTTCCACAGTAGCCCTTATGACCCGACTGCTAATTAAATAAACAAAAACAGAAAGGCTGACAGGGCCAGCTTTAGCACTGATGTGAAAGTCTTTTTTGGCACCACACCAATAACGCGTCCATTACCTGGACGTAGAAGTACATCGTGACGTTACTGATTGGCATACGACGATTTATCGGAAACCCACAGACAGGAACTCTATATTGCATTATAGCAGTTTTCATCGACTTAGCCTTAAGAACAACTTACCTTACGCTCAGCTTTTAAGAGTGAAACGTATAGTGTCCAATGAACAGGAATGCAAACAAGCCCTTAGAAATACCATGGAGAGACTGAAAGCACGGGGCTATCCCACACTCATCTTGGATTTAGCCATGGAGCGAACTGATAAATGTGTGAGAGCACAACTATTGAAATCCAAGCCAAAAAAAACCTCTGACAGAATGGTGGTTGTCTCTAAACACTCTAAATTGTCGAATCAGTTTCAACATATCATTCGGAAACACTGGCCCATCCTAGCTATGGAACCCGACTTCAATGGTCTATTCAACCAGCCTCCCATGTTTGCATTCACCAGAGGCCGCAACGTCAAGGAGTTATTGAATCACCCAACGTCAACTATCTCTCCTCTGTTTTACAATGGCTTAAAGCCCTGTTACAACTGCAGTAACTGTGGGAACTGTATCCCTGGCAACAAAACGACTCACCCTATGAAAGGACATACCATAAAATTGAAAGTGAACGCCACATGCAACAGTAGCAATGTCATCTACATGCTTAAATGTCCTTGCGGCAAGTGCTATATTGGACACACGGAAAGAAAGATTCGTGCACGGATCTTGGAACATAAAAGCAATATACGCACACAAAATTTGAAATCCAGCGTGGCCACTCACTTTTTTGAACACAGACACAGTGTGGCTCAATTGAAGTTTCAAATTCTTGAACAAGTCAAAATTACCTGCAATAACAAGAACACTCTGTTGAAAAGGGAAAACTTTTGGATCCGCCTTATGTCCACCATGGCACCGAATGGTCTCAATGACCGTATGGAATTTTTGTGTTACCTGTAAACATGTTTCACTTCTCTGTTTAGCCCTGTATCTGTATTCCTTTTATATGTCTGTTCGTTCATCTTTTTTGCACTTATTGTTCATGCATGTTTTTATAGATTCTTGCCTTTCTGTCCTTTTTTGCCACTCCAAGATGGTCCCCAATGTGGTGTTCTATCGTGCTTGCAGTACATGTTGTTAGTCCTTTGTTTATTTCCCGGATTTGGTTCCGACGTACTTTTGATTTATCGAACACTTTCACCTCCACCTCTTGGACTCCTAACCGCTTTGGCGACTCTCTGTAGAGCCATTCTATCATCCACACTCTGTAAGTACCGGCACCCGGACCTACGTTTAGCCACGTTATCTTGGGTTTTCACAGGTTTCAGATTTCATTTCACGAGGGTGTTTCAGCGCACACGGAGCATTGGATTGTAACACGTATTTTTGAATGGAATCTGAGCATTACCACAGCAGGCTACTTTCGAGCACTTACACTCTCTCTCTTTAATTCAGGGATAATGGTCATGTTACCGTTATGTTTCTTTGTATTGTCACTAGCACGTTTACCAATTATGCTTTTCACGCGTATCTATGACGGAGGCACTGGCTCTCACCCCTCGGTTCATTTTAGTTGTATGCATGAATACATATCATGATGGATTTTGTGTGATGCATGTTATTGGCCATTTGATTGAAATGTTTTCATTTTGGATTGTTTCCTTAGAGCTTTCCCCTGAAGAAGGGCTTGGCCCGAAATGCATTGGGATGCATAATGGGATGCGTAATGATTTGATGATTGGAACTCATTTACCTTTGGAATGAATTTAATTTTGTGGATAAATTCATGGATCCTCATCTGTTATACATGAATAAAATGTGACAGCTGATTAATACTACATATGGTATTAACATTTGTACTTTCGGTTCATATGGAATTAGACCTGTGGTCTTCTAGTTGTGCACGGAGGTGCTCTCTCCATTGAGGGAGCCTTGTACGAGTACCACACCAATAACCTCTACTACCACCTTTCAACAGTGCACCCCATCCTTCCATGGCCCCCCTATTGACCTCCTCCTCGGATTCCCTCACTGCCACATGCCACAAGTGCCCCTCATCTCACTGTAGCCCCTCCCCCTCATGACCTCTTCCTCGGATACCTTCACTATCACCCTCCAACAGTGCCCCTTATTGCTCCATAGGCCATCCTACTACCTCCTCCTCGGATTCACTCACTGCCACCCTCCAACAGTGCCCCTCATCTTTACTTAGCCCCTCTCTCGAATGCATTTCATTTGTTGTATAGCGTTACTCATATCAGTGTAGTGTGTGTCAGTACTTTACACCACGCAGACATTATACAGAGACAATGAATCATACAAGTTTGTAAATCAGTCTACAGGGAATGTCACATAAGCCAATGAGGATTACAAGGTGTAGGAATCACATGTCATCCATACTGGTGGGCAGTATATTTTAAGAGTGTTTGGTCTGGGGAAACACAACCTTAGGATTGAAAAAGTATTCCATGGGGGTCAGGTTTACTGATAAAAATGTATATCTGCCCCAAAATACTAATTTTAGCAACATTACAATAATGAAAGACTGAGGGAGTTCTAACTATATCACAAAACACAAAAAGCGAAGTTCTAACTATACCATTCATGTCTGTATGCAGTTCTTTGGTGACAGTTCATTGGTCACTGTCCTATGTTAGGATGTAACTTCTGTTACTGCAAGTAACACAAGGATCTCTGTGACAAAGGCAGTAACCCACTGAGCTTCCACATAAAATACAGTTCATCTGCATTTAAAAACTACTAACAGACAAAAGATTGCTCTCCAGCAGGATCATTAATCACCAGCGTTATCTGGGCATTTTGTATTGTCTTATTGTTGTCCTGCATCAGCCATGGTAATGATAAAAACTGTTCAAATGAAGCACACACGAAGTATGTGTCCTGCTGGGCCTGTGCACATTTAAAAAAGAAAAACAAATAGTAACACATTCTCTTACCTACTCCACAAAACAAACTTTGTGTCATAGTTGAACAATGAAGGGGGTGCACAACTTTAAAAAGTCCAGTAGACCAGAAATGTATTAGAAAAGTCACTTCTTTATTAGATTCGAATATTTCAGAATTTTAAAACCAGTAGAAATAGGATAACAGCCAATGCATTTCGCTCCCACATTGGGAGCTTCCTCAGGGCACAAGAATAAATCTGAAATCCGTCAATTTCAAAACTCTGTTGGTACGTAAAATAGAATCGCTAGTTTGGTCCTAGGCAACGAGATCAGTAGTATTAACGCCTGTCATAATTCAAGGCTCCTTACAATGTATCAGCGAACAGATAAGGTTCATGCAGTATACAGCAACAATAGTGAAGCTCTGGCTAAGGTTCTTGTTACAAAAATCGTATGATTCTGATAATCCAGCCCAGGATATCAGTGGGCAATGCACGGCGTCACAGTCGCGCGGTCCGTCGTGACGTGTAGCTTCCGTTCCACGGAAGCCACACGTCACGACGGACCACGCGACTTTGAATTTAGAGGTTCGGAGGGACAGACCATTATACAACACAACTAAACACAGAACCCGTTCATTACAGCTGTCCCCACCCGTGCACCATTACCGTGGAGACACTATTTCCGTCTTGTCATCACAAGCGCCTGCCTTGGATGCTTTCCCTTAGTTATTTGCTAACGGAAAATATTATTTGTGAGGTTGTTGATGGATAGGAATAGAACCAAGTGCATTTCCTGTACACTGCTATGACGCCGTGCATTGCCCACTGATATCCTTGGCTGGATTATCAGAATCACACAGCTTCACTATTGTTGCTGTATACTCCATGAACCTTATCTGTTCGCTGATACATTGCAAGGAGCCTTGGATTACGACAGGCGTTAATACTACTGATCTCGTTGCCTAGGACCAAACTAGCGATTCTATTTGACGTACCAACAGAGTTTTTGAAATTGACGGATTTCAGATTTGGAAAGCTCCCAATGTGGTGTGCACCCCCATCATTGTTCAACTATTCGCTCATCTGGATGCACAGTTACGCTACCCAACAGCTGGCGTAGGGGTTGTTTGCACGACTGTGGGTACTATTTATCGGAACTGGAGTGAGGTGCGACATCAACGGCCCGCTGTTGTTCTCTATAAACTTTGTGTCACAGCCTGATGTGATAAGCAGCTGCAGGGGTCAGGAAAGGTGAATAGGAATAAACAAACTTCTTTTCTCCTGCACTGCATAAAAAAAGAAATATCAACACAGCAGAACTGTAGGCAAAGGTGATAGTTGTCAAAGAAAGGATTTGTCACCTTTCGCCATGTGGAGAGGAAGGGGTGAAAAAATAAACAAAGCCTCGTTAATATGTAAATGGTTTTTTAAAGACCTGTGAAGTACTCGGGGTGCGGCTGCGATAATCTCAAAAACTGTCTGTCTGTGTGTGTGTGCGCCCGGGAAGCTGTCTCAGCCTGGGCGTGCACACACACACAGACAGCCCTTTGAGTCCAATGCCTTTGTGCGCCTGCCTTCAAGCCCTCACTGAGAGGGCCAAGGCTCCTGTTTGGGTGGGCCTGGCCCAACCGGCCCACCTGCTAGAACTGGGCCTGCTGCAAGGAACTGACATGGCACGAATCGACACCCGACAGCGCACAGTAAAGACACAACACTATGTAGCAAAAGGGTCTGTACGTGGGGGTCACTGTCCGCTGCTGCCCAGCTAAGGCTGCCAGACAGCACACCACACACTTCAAAGTATTACACACCGCACCTCTGCACACCCCAGCCTTCCAGAGACCACTCACAGCTCAAGTGAGCTGCAGGCTATCTGAGGACACAGTTCATGTGAAACAGAAATGGACTGGAGGAATACACATTTTCAGGTGTGTGTGTGTGTGTGGGCGGCCGGATGTAACCGGCGTCCAATAATCGCACACTTCAAAGGTCACGCCGCCAGAAATAACACATTTCTATCTATACTACCCAGCCACAAGCGGCTGAGGAAAATATACATCTCAAAAGGCAAAGCAGTGCAGGCAGGTGGGACACGCATTGACAATGCAGGGCCCACGACGTCCTACATAATGTGCATCACTGAGGAGCACAGCGAGGAGCCATAAAGGACACATTACTGATGCACAAACAACCCAGGCTCCTAGAAAGAACATACAGCCCCTTGCAGTCACTGACAGAAAATGTGCACACAACAGAAGGCTACAAAAACAACACAGACACAAACCGCAGGTCGATATTCGGAGCCTACATCAACAATATATGTGCACGATACAAGTCAGTGCAAACAGTCAACAATAATATATATCAGAAGCGCACGCCGCTATGTTGGCAGAGAGAATACATCACAGCTGATGCACACCTCGTGCTGCCAAAAGAAACATACATCCTCACTGCTGTGCACGTGCTGCTAGTGAGAGCGTACATCATTGCCGTACACAACACGCTGCTGGTAGTCTCATCGAACATAAATAAACCCATGCTGCCTGAGAGAGCGTACTCAACCACTTGCTATATATAACATACATTGCACAAAGAAAGGCTTATTGCCAATGATACTCCTGGAGTCAAAAACTGCACAGAACAAGCTTTTGCAGCAGCAACTCCCCTTGTTTAAAAGCATTGTCGGCTCCTGCAGGAGGCGGCAAGCCAGCTGGGACTGTGGGGTATTGGGGCTCCCTCCGCGGTCCCCTATGTAAGGCGAGGCCCCAGGGGATGGGGTCCCCGGGGCCATAATCACCTCAGGAAGGGGGCCACACAGCGCCCCTTCCAAAATAAAAAAAATTCAAGGCTGGCCAGGCCCTGGGGTATGGGGTCCACGGGGACAAAATTGGTCTCAGGAGGGGGCCGCGCAGCCCTCCTCCAAAAAAAAGGAAAGGCTGGCCAGGGCCCGGGGGAAGGGTCCCTGGGGACAATAGTGGCCCAGGGAAGGGGGTCACGTGGCCCCCTCCCGTAATACATTAAAAAAAATTTATAAAGAGGCAAAGCCCCGGGGAATGGGGTCCCCGGGGCCAAAATCAGCCTCGGGAGGGGGCCCCTTCCTTTTTTTAAATTAAAGCATAAAGTGTCTCAGGCCCTAGGGGATGGAGTCCCAGGGCCCACAAAACATTAAGAGAACGGGGGCCAGACAGCCCCACTTCTAAGCAAAAGAAAGAAAAAACGGCATATCGCCGAAGGCCCCCCCCCCTCCCTGCACATCTCTGCAAACGCACCTCCTGGTGCGTGCTGGTTTGGGGGATTAAGTCCCCTAGAATTGTAAGGGTCCTTAGGGGCCAACTAGTCCACCAGGTACCTCCAGTAAACCCCACACGATGGGATAGCTGAGAGGTGGTCCGGGCCACCACCTTTTTTACACCACTCTGCAAACGCGCCTCTTAGTGCATTGCTGGTGGGGCGATGAGGTCCTCTTGTGTCCTGAGGACCTCAGGACTAAAGTGGACTTTATCCCCCGAGCAGCAGTGCGTCAGGAGGCGTGTTTACAGAGTGGTGTAAAAAGGAGGCGTGGCCTCTGACCACTCTCAGCAATACAGCTGGGCGGGGCATACTGGAGGTACCTGGTGGGCTAGTTGGCCCCCAAGGACCCTTAAGATTCAAGGGGACTTAATCCCCCAACCCAGAATGCACCGGGAGGTGCATTTGCAGAGTGGTGGAGAAAGAGGGCATGGCCTGTGTCCACCTGTCAGCAATCCCACTATCTGGGGCATACTGAAGGTATCAGGTAGGCTAGTTGGCCCCTAAGGAGTGCCAGGAGAGAAGGGGACTTTATTCTCCCATCCAACAGTGTACCAGGAAGTGCGTTTGCAGAGTGGTGGGGAAAGAGGGCATGGCCTGCTATGAGAACTTTGCAGTCCTGCTGTGTGGGACTTACACGAGGTAATAGGAGGAGTAGTTGGCCCCAAGGTTGACCTTGGGGCCAACTACCCCTCCTGTTACCTCCAGTAAGTCCCACACAGTGGGATTGCTAGGAGGTCTTCGGAGGCCATGCTCACCTTTCTCCACCACTCTGCAAATGCGCATCCTGACACAGTACTGGTTGGGGGATGAAGTCCACTTTACTCTTGAGGGACTTTGGCGGCCAAGTAGCCCGCCTGGTACCTCCTGTAAGTCCTATGCAGTGGAATTCCTGAGCGCTGGTCGGAGGCCCAGGCCCCTTTCTGCACCACTCTGCAAACGTGACTACTACGTTATAGTTAGAAATGAGCTTTTAAAAAACCTTGGCAATTCACTGAAATAACCATAGGTTTCAGGGACGTTATAGTTAGAAATAAGCATTTAAAAAACCTTAGAAATTCACTAAAAAACCATCGGTTTCAGGGATGTTATGGTTCGAAATTACCATTTAAAAAACCTTGGAAACTCACTGAAAAAACACAGGTTTCAGGGACGTTATAGTTAGTTGGACATTTAACTCTTACAAAACCAGAGACCTCCGGCCGATATAGTTAGTTGAGCTGACTATTACTCGCGCCCCCGCAATGCACTGCTGATGACGTCACATATTACATCACTCATGACATGGTCAGTGACTTCACTGATGACATCACTAATGACATCTTAAATTACATCACTGATGACAACATCCACTTAATAGCTGATGCTCCTTCTCACACCCTAAAATAACCTTTCATACATCTACTCTAAAATGCAAGCTGCCTTTCTCGAAACCATAGACACACCAGTTCAAGTTAGTACTTACCCACTCACTGATTCATAGGTCTACACACACATCCACTCACCCATACAGTCACTCATACATGCAGTCACTCATCAATATAGCCACTGATATATGCAGTCATAAACCTATACAGATACTCACACACCGCCACTCACCCATAGAGTTACTCACACACCTAGTCAGTCACTGAAAGAATCAATCACACTGCCATTTACTCATTATACAGTTATACACACACCACCAATCATTAACCCATATAGACACTGATGTAGCTACTCACCAGTCTATGCTGCCACTTACACACCAACAGACTGATGCAGACATTCACACAGATTAGTCAGTTACCCATGCATTCAGTAAGACACGTTTAATCACTCACTTATACAGTCAGTCACGCACCTACTAAATCAGCCATTCAGTCACTCATATACCCACTCATTCTTCAATACACCTTAGCTCAACCAACTATAACGGCTAGTTTTGTACGAGTGAAATGTCCAACTAACTATAATGTCCCTGAAATTTTCAGTGAATATAACATACGTACACACACACACACTATGTGTAAAACACATATGCCTTGCCTTTACAATGAAATTTGTTGTAAAGGCTTGTGCGGTAAAAGCATATGCGTTGTAATGGCATGCGTTGTGATGGCACTTGCGTTGTAATGACATGCCATGTAATAGCAGGCACGGTGAAGGGTTCGTTGTAATGGCTGTTTCCCCTCTCCCCATATTACCTAGATTTTAGATATTGTTTTCACCCTCCTATCAGCAAGATGAACATAGGCAGTGTTGATAGGGGCCAGTTTGTTTTGAATAACCAAAGATGGGGTTAACGTTATTTGGGAGGACCACTGCTTTGAACTGATATTTCTCATGAGCATATAGGAGTGTCTACTAATGTGTCCTGTCTCTCTGATTACACCCTTGTATAAGACACAGTTTTTTGTATCTTCTGATGTCCTCTAGTAGGACAAATGTTGGACATAGTTTAGAATAAACTTAATATCCATGTAATGTAAGTTTATTTTTTGAAGAACGCGCTAAATTAAAAACATAGCTCTAAATATGTAACCTGGCATACGGTGACCAGTGTACACTGGCATAAAATGGCAATTTGGTTGGTATTTTTTTGACACGTTTTATTTTAAAGAGCATGGGTAAGGGTTGTTCATTATGTGTCCTGACATACATTTAAAACAGACGATGGTCTCTAATGGCATAAGAATAATAAGTGGGATTTGTTTCTGGTGGGCTAGTGACAACAAGTGTTAGGACCTGGGTTAATCACACTGCACAGGCATTTCCCAACTCTGCATCCTCGCTTTCCATCAGCGCATAGTTTGTTGATGAAGACATAGAGAAATGATGTTCCTGTGTACGGTGGCTGACCCTGAAGTATGGGCTCCCCTTCACCTAACAGCCTGTATTGTTTGGAAAAGTGTCCTAGAAAAGGCTCCATTTTATCGCCAACTTTATAAATCGTTCATTGGGGTGTGTGAAGGCGCAACTCCTTTCTTTGGGCCTCGTTCCTCTCACTTGGTAGGTACAATATGGTCCTGACTTTTATGGAACACCGTTTTCAAAGTTTTCAGTTACCAGTGGTACAGGAGTAAGTCAGAGTGTGACTTTGTGACCTGGCTTTTGGTTGAAGCATAGGAGGAGTTCTTATTGTCAGCATGGCAATCTTGCCTGCTCTAGTACACATTCAGGATTAATATATAAACACATTCATGTGCCAGCTCCTTAATTTGGTCGTTTTAAATCATTAGAATAGACAAAACTGACATCGTGTGAGAATATTTATGCATAGAAATGGCCCTGTATCCAGAATGTTCTTATTCATTGTCCAGAACTGTACGAGGCAACAAGTAGTTACCCTAACAAGAAAAGCAGGAAGGATACAGTACCTCAAGTCTTTACTAGAATTTCCTCAAAAGTTAGCAGAAGAGGTGCTTCCCCCTTTACTTAGGGCCCCTCTCAAATGAGCAGAAAGGATGCTTTACCTCAAATCATCACTGGAAGCCCCTCTCAAGTCAGAAGAAAGGGTGCAGTAAAAGGGAAAACCAGCAGAAGCATGTCATTTGAAATACTTCACACACTTACACCTCGTCGCACACTGTGTTTTCCTTGTTCTGCTGCAGTTTTTGGGAGAACCAGCCAGTTCCAATCATTTAATGAACTTTGTGAAGGTTATGGGAAATTACTGCACTAAGCGCAAGAGAAGTTCAACTCATTTTATCATGCAGACCTCACAGAACTTCAACTAATGTGTTCAACTTTTGCATTAAATAAATGTATTGGACTAAATATAGTTATTTCAAATCACATTATATGATTACCATTTCTCAAAAATGCCAGTGTATTTAAAAGGGATACTTCTTACATTGTAGTTGTTATATATGCGTGTTAACTAATATGCAAATCACCCGGGCTAGGTGGTCCAAAGCATCATGGGATGCCATGTAATGATGGCTTGAAAAACATCCTAGCATCAAATCCAGTTACTTACATCCTTTTCTGATATGGTGCGGTTTACTGGTTACTACTAGAGTGATACTATCCTGCTCTGTAGGGCAACTGGCAAATTTTATTATAACTATTTGTTTCTTAGGGTTGTGCCACTGCTTGATAAATGTGAAGTATGAACGGGACTCCAGAACACACGTACCTCATTACCAGTGTGTGATTAGTACATGCCATGATACCTTATTCGGCTACATCAAATCAAGACAGCTACTTGCACTTCTAACGTAAGAGCATTTCAGGGTTTTAAATGCTCTTCTGAACAAATAACATTTTACCAACCTTGTCAAACTAATTTAAATCAATAGATTTGAAAGCACATTCAAAATAACATTTCGCCAATCTTTCTACGGAATTATCTAAGTTTTGCAAAGCATCATGGGACGCAGTACAATAATAAATGGGGGAAAAAGCATAGCACGACTTTAACATCATTCCATTGTTTTACAATACAGTGCATTGTGTCAGCATTTAAATGTAAAGAAGACATTACTAAAACAAAAGTTACCTTAACAGAAAGCGGCACTATTTTGCTCAGCGGGGATAATACAGCCACTTATTATTATTTTATTTTTTTGGGTGGGTGTTACAATTAATATGACACATGTGCCCCTATTGGCTTTTGAAAGAAGAGTGCAGAGCCAAGTGCTCTCTCTGTGAATCCCTTCATCAAGACTGTTGTTTCAATCTCTATCTACATTGTGTCATCGTGTTGATGCAGCGCCCATGTGAGATACAAGTGAGTCACAAATGAGGCAAACTTCGTTTTGACCATTCACCAAAGCAAAACCATCACTGCAATACATATAACTGCAAATACTTCTAAGGGTAGCTACAAAATGTGAAAGTCATGCCAAAAAAACAATGGCAGGAAAGGACTGATTCAAACAAGCAAATTGCTGAAGGGGGCTGCTCAAAACCTTTTCTCTGTATATTGATGTGTGTGTGCTGATGACAAACTCTAACAAGCACTTGCAATGCAATAGGTCTCGTATTATTAAAGTTTTAGCTATTGGCATAGCTAAATAATGCAACGCCAATATCTCAAACTTTAATAATGCTAGACCTATTGCATTGCAAATGCTTGTTTTGTTTTTAGGTTGGAGATTGGTATTGGCGATTTAGCAGCTGTGATTCATTCAGCACGACTCAATGTGATCGAATGAGGTTGCCACTCCTAGATTTAGAATTCAGCTCTTCAAAGTGGCAACAATGGGCATCCGTTATGAGACAGACAGATTCCGATAAATGACTTATAGAGTTAGTGGGACAGTATAAGAAAGTAAAGAAAAGAGGTCGTGCGAGAAAAAAGTGGGGATGCCCGGAGAGAGAGAGGAAGGCCGGCAGTACTCGTTTTGTTTTTTATATAACATTTAATGACAGAATGGTACCGTTGTAAACGATTGGCTTTAACAGGTCATACTGTTATCTGGTGACATTCATGTTATCAACAGCAGAAGGATGAATGGCTGAGTCCACACATGCAGGATTTAAATGTGTCACATGTGGGTTACACACCTATTTGTACAGCAATAAGCAACTTTAAGTTTGAAAATAATTGTATTAGTCATAAAGCAAGGTATCAATACACAATACATAAAACATTGAAGGGTAACTAAAGCTAGAGCAAAAGAAAACAAAAATAATCAGGAAAAATATCGCAGTAAAGTCAATGACATAAAATAATCATGGGCATAAAGGTTAAATATAGGTAATACAATGGTTACACACATGTTCAGGTAAGAGCATATACATAGCAAGTAATAGTGAAGAAAAGAAGAAATGCGGAGGGTATTCAAGGGGGTTTGGGGACTTCTTGCTGAATAGGCTGTGGACGAAATGAACGATGAGCACAATTATCTAGATATAATGTAATAGGAAGCCATAATTCTGCCCGTTTCGCAGCCATGTGAATAGGGAAAACAAAAGTCGTGTCCAGCCTATGGTTATGACAGACATTGTACCACCATGCTTTGAGGGAGATGTTAGATGAGGCCTTCCAATCGACGGTAATCTGCTGAAACGCAACAGCTAACAATAAGTCAACAATACGAACATCAAGTTCAGTGTCCTCCCAGCAGGACGAGAGGCTTCCTAGGAAAATGTGAGCAGGAGAAAAGGGAATGCGAGTATGGAAAATTACATTGATTTGAGCCCACACCTGTATCCAAAAGTCGTGTACAAATTTGCAGAGGAACAGCATATGGAACAAGGTAGCATGCGGGAAGGAACAGGACCAGCACACATCTGGAGTGGTAGAAAAACGCTTATTTAGGGCGGAAGATGTGTGGAGCAACCTATTATAAATGAAAAACATAGATTGCGTTTGGGTCGACGCTCTGGACGATTTGCGAATCTTAATCCATATCCTATCCCACAGGGATATTGGCCATGTTGCAATAAGGTCATGTTCCCACTGCTCCTCCACCTTGGACTTGGGCCTAATAGACTCATTAGCATGGAGGTATTTGTAGAGAATAGAAGGGGTAGTGTGAAGAAGAGAGTGAAGTCGTGTAGCAGGGGTAGGAGAAGAGGGAGGCGTCTGTGCTTGCAAGAGCCGGGTATAAGTAGCCATCACCGCTGTTTTAAGTAAAAGGTATTTAGGCGCAAAGGATGCAGGTAAAGCGAAGGAAGAACAGAGAGTTGAGAAGGGTAGAAATGTAGAGTGTGGGAATAATTGCGATAGCCAAACTAATCCCTTATGCCTCCAGGATTTCCAGTAAAAAGGTTTATTGCTGATTAGAAGATGTGCGTTATGCCAAATGGTGGAAGAGAGAAAATCAGCAATAATAGTAGGGGGAGGAGGGCTGGAGGATAGGAGGAGTTTGGTAGTAAATTTATGAATGGGAGTGGGAATCGAAGAGGGTTTACGTGAAAAAGAAATGTATTCAGCAAAAGAGAAGGGGGAGAGGAAAAGGCGCTCGACCTTAGCCCATAAAGGACAGGAAGAGATAGGGTCCTGCAACCAAAAAGAAGCCTGCCGCAGCAAAAAAGCTTTTTGATATGCTGGAAAATCAGGGAAGTTGACTCCGCCTTCTGATACAGGGCGAATTAGTCTAGCGAGGGACATCCTGGATCTCTTGTTGTTCCATAAAAAGGAAGACAAGACCGAGTTAATTTTCTTAAAGAATTTGGAGGGAATGGGCACAGGAATGTTGGAAATTGTGTAGAGAATTATGGGGGACAGCATCATCTTAATTGTATCGAGGCGGCCCCACCAAGACAAGTAAAAGGGATGCCACTTGACCGCTAAATCCGATATCTTTTGAATACACTTATTCAGGCAGAGGGGGACGGTATCCGAAATAGAGGGGGTGATGTGTAGGCCTAAGTACTTAATATGCGAGGGGCTCCAAGTAAAATTGGAAGCGCGGAAGTCAGGCTTAAAAGTAAACTTCGTCAAGGGCATAATCTCGCACTTATCGTTATTGAGTTTATAACCAGACAACAGTGTATAGCTCCAAACTTCCTCCAGGAAAGCTGGGATTGAGTCTGTGGGATTGGAGATGAAGAGTAAAATGTCATCTGCATAGGCAGCAAGTTTAATGTGGGAATTTGCGGTTTGAAAACCCTGAATGTTAGGATTCTGACGAAGTTTGGACAGAAAAGGCTCCAAAGCCAAATTGAAAAGAAAAGGGGAAAGGGGACATCCTTGGTGTACACCTCTACCAAGGTCAAAAAAGGGGGAAACAAGACCATTCAAACATACTGCCTCACATGGGTGGGAGTACAGGAGGGAGATCAAGGAAATACATTTGGGGCCAAAACCAAACCATTCTTGAGTGTGGAAAAGGTAGGACCATTCAACTCTGTCAAACGCCTTTTCGGCATCCAAGGCGATCGCTGCGAGAGGGTGCTGTAAACGTGGGGATTTTGCTAAAATATTAAACAACAGTCTAGTATTGTCAGTGATAAAGCGGCCCTTCACGAAACCGGACTGTTCTTCGCCTAAGAGGTCAGGAAGCAAAAGATCCAGTCGTGCCGCCAGTGACTTAGCGAATATTTTACAGTCGATCTTCACTAGGGAAATGGGTCTGTAGTTTTTACAGTATTTGGCATCTTTCCCTTCTTTGGGTATTAAGCAAATATGAGCCTCAGAGAAGGACCCAGAGGAGCTCCCAAGGGCAGTAAATGTGCCTAGGAGAGAGTGAAGTTTTGGAATATGGAATTTTGAAAAATGGAGGTAAAATTCGACAGTAAAACCATCTGGTCCAGGGGCCTTGTTCAATTTGAGGTGTTGAAGTGCAGTAAGTAATTCCCTCTGAGAGATGTCAGATTCCAAATGGGAGAGGTCAAGAGGAAAGTGTTCTGGTTTCTGGATGGTAGAAAAGAAATGTGTGAGAGAGTGGGGAGATGGTTGGATTTCAGAGGAATAAAGTGTCTTGTAGAAAAGGGAAAACTCAGTGAGAATATCGGCATCCTTGTGTTTGAGATCAGAATTAGTATCATAAATGGATTCAATATTTAACTTATTGTGCTTGACCTTCAGGTAATTGGTGAGAATTTTCCCAGCTTTGTTTCTACCTCCGTAAAACTTAGCACTAGACTTCAACAAATACAATGAGGCATCCTCTGTGGATTTCTTGTTAAACTTCATTTTGGCAGCCACAAGAGCAGTCAGACTATCCTGCGAGTGTGAGGTAAAGTAGGCGTGCTCCAATCTCTTAATGTCACAAAGAAGGTCCCCAGTAAATTTACGAGCAGCTTTGCGCTTCCTTGCCACAAAACTAATAATAAAAGCTTGTGCTGCAGCCTTAAATGCATCCCAAATAGTATGTGTTGGAATGGAGGGAGTATCATTGAGCAAGAAAAACTCATTAAAAAAAGTGGTAAAGGAGGCGGTAAACTTGGGATCCAAGAGAAGAGCGTTGTTGAAGCACCACCTCTTAGGTTCAACAGATTTAGGGAGTACATCAATGCTAATCAAAACAGGTGCGTGGTCCGAGAGTAAGATCGGACCAATTTCGGCATTAGTAAGGGTCTGAGCAATATTATGGGAAACAAAAATGTAGTCAATCCGTGACTGGGAGCGATGGGAGGGAGAGTAAAAAGTAAACTCCTGTAAAGTCGGATTACAGAGTCGCCAAGTATCAATCAGCTTACGTTGGGAGATGGCTTGGGTAAAAAGCTTGTGAGATTTGTTAGGAATAAAATGGGCAGCAGAGTTCCTATCAACAAAAGGATCCAAGGGATGGTTGCAGTCACCATCAAGGATGAAGTTATCATCCATAAATCGGGTAATGTGAGGGGAGAGTGCAGCCCAAAAAAGAGGCTCGCCCACAGTTAGTATCCGACTCCTGAGAAAGAAGAGAAAAGGAGAGAGACTTGCGGCACAGAATTGCTACGCCGTTACGCTTGCCATTACCCTCTGAATAAAAAACCTCACCCACCCAACCTCTTTTTAGTTTTGCAGATTCAGTGTCAGAAAGGTGAGTTTCCTGCAGGAAAGCTACATCAACATTTAGCTTAGCTAAGTGGGACAAAATCCGCTGACGTTTGGTTGGAGAATTGATACCCTTAACATTCCATGAAATCATATTCAATGACATGTCATAGAGAGCAACCTATAGTAAACACAATAGCAAAATTAGAGAAAAAACCCATGAGAAAAAGAAGAAGTGAAAGAAAAAAGTACTCATCAGAAATGAAGATAAGGAAAAGAGAAGAGAAAACAACGAGTGTAAAATTAAAATAGGAAAGGAGAAGCAAGTTAAGAGCGGAAAGGAGAAAAAAGGACAATAGAATGAAAGGAGTAGAGAGAAAGGAATGAGCAAATCCTGAGGAGAGAAAGACATCACCCACACATAAATAAGGAAAAGAAAACATAAAAGGAAGAGTACAGAAGAAATAAAAGAAAAACATACCTACAAAAGGAGAGACTGAGAAGGAACTGGGGGAGGATGGGATCACATAGGTAAGGCAACACATCCAAGGTCCGCTAGGCGGGGAACCAGGGAGACATCGTCAGACAGGGAAGGGTTCCTGTGAAGATGAAGAAGGAGAGCAAGGGGTTAGGATACAAACCAAAGTTGAATCATAAACATAGAATACAGTGAACAAAAGTACAACTTGAAGAAGGTAAGAATCAAAATATTAAGACTCCTTAGAGAGTAAGAGAAGCAAAATACAACAACATTATGAAAACTGATAAGAATACAACTCAGCCAGGAAAAGAGGATGAGGGTCCAGAGGAATCCATGGTTGAGGTCGTATGCGCGTTGATGAAGCTCTGCAAGCGTACTGGGTCTTCATAGGTATGATAAAGGCCATATCTTGCTCCCATCGAACGAAGGTCTTCTCTCATGCCTAGGAAGGCCTTACGACGATTGGCAGTAGCATTTGCATAGTCCTGGGCAAAGAACAGAGAGGAGCCAGACCATGTTAATTTTGGAGAGGATTTGGCAGCTGACAAGACCTTCAAAAGATCAGTGTATTAAAAAAAGTAGAGAATGACGCCTCTCGGTCTCTGTGAAGGGGAAGCAGATGTAGATGGGCGACCCAGTCGGTGTGCACGTTGAATATTGAGATTCGTGCCCTCTTGTAGACGAAGTAATTTGGGAAGGAACGATTTGAAGAAGACAAGTGAGTCTGAACCCTCAAGTCCTTCTGCTAGACCATAAATGCGGAGGTTATTCCGCCTATTTCTATTTTCTAATTCCTCCACCTGTCGCTGGAGAGCAGATACTTGAGAATTCAAATGAGATACTGTGGAACAGGTTTCCTGAAGGGACAGAGTGTTCGACTGAAGACACCCTCGTTTCCATTTGTGACCAATTATCCGTTAGAGCCTGAAGTTTGACGTTAGTTTCCTCCATAAAAGTACAAAGGGAACTAATTTCCTCCAGAAAAGGACGGAAAGATCTGATTTCGTCTAGTAGTAACTCCATAGAGACAGGCGTAGACTGTTTGGATGGCGAAGGGGGATCTTTTTTCAGTCTCTTAATATTGGTTTTCCCCTGTGCATGTTGAGAGGGTTCCATTGCTGTGTCTGAACCAGATGAGGTGAGGGAATCCTCTAGTTTGGAGAAGGCAGAAAAGACTTTAGAATTTTCACAAAAGCAGTCTTTGATGTATGAGGCAGGCGTGACAGAGATTTGAGCCTGCCCATAAAACGCGAGTTGTAGTGTATCGACCACACAATGGGCGCAAAATGCACCAAAGAGTGGGTAATTCCAAAGAGAAAGTTGTGGCAAGAGCAGAGAAAACAGCTTGAGTGAAGAGGGAGTCAAATGTAGCACTAAGAAAGTACAATCATTAGACAAAGTCCCAAGCAAACACAGCAGGTAAGACAACCATCATGAAGTAGAATAAGTAAGGAAAGCGGGATTCATAGCATACCGCTAGGTAGGTAGGAGCCAATGGAGAATATAAACACAAAAAGGAGCATGTCATAACAGGCCTAGGAAACTGCAGAATGACCAAACTGCATGTCCCTTGGGCTCAGTATACAGTGTTCGCTAGGCAATGGGTAAAACAAATGCAGTCCAAAAGGTACTCCTTATGATAAAGAGAAAGGCAGCCAGGCTACGCACAAAAAGAAAAAAGAAGGTGGAAAAATTTGTGGTGGTCGCAACCGGCACAGTTTAGAATGAATCGAAGCTCATCTTCAAATAACAGCAGGACAGAAGCGCAGTGAGAAGTTGAAGAGCAAAGTTGTAATGCACAGTGTCATCAACATGTCAAAAACATCATTAGCCAGCAATAAATAAGTTAGAAGGCAGTTTCCATCATCTAAAAACCTCACAGGCCATCAAAAAGGATATAATGAGAAGGCGCTTGAGGTGCCTCAAGATGGCGGTCACAATGGTGGTGAAGCGGCAAGTAATCTGCAGCAATCACAAGGCGGGAGAGGAGTACATAAAACTATGAGGCAATGGTGAGACAATGTCTTATAATGTAGTTCTTGAGCAGGCAAAACGCAGACTGCGTCTGAGAAAGGGCTCCATAAGCCGATGGAAAGAAGAAAATGCGCCGGCTGATATAAAATGGTGGCCACGTTAGCAGCGGACCCGCTAAAAACTCACTGCGGCAAGATGCTCCGTCTGTGAAACATGTGGAAGGTCTGCAAACATCGCGGAGTCATCCAGGGTTGTCTCGGCATGAATATAGCTCCGTGTGCTGGTGAGGAGAAGAAGATGCACCGACTAGCAGAAAAGGACACAATGGCGGCCGCGTTAACAGCGGGACCGCACAAACTCACTCCAACGAAACTCCTCGTCCTGAGAACATGATGGAAGTCTCCAAGCGTTGGAGGATTATCTCGAAGAGTTCCGGTGAGATAACATCACCTCGAAACAGGAAGAGACGGTCTCGGAACAGAGAGTCTCCCGGAGCCGCAGCGGAGCGAGCCTCACTCAGATGCCGCTATCACCTTCGGGCACCAAGCCACGCCCCCAGCAATAAGCAACTTGGTGTAAGACTAGCTAGAAAACTAGGATTACTGGGGAAGATTCGTAGAGGACAGGAGACAGCGCTTAGGTCGGCGGGAAAGAGAGGGAAAGTAAAGGAAGAAGAGAGGAGCGACCAGAAAAGCGAAAGAAGAATGAATGGGCAGATGCAGACAAGAGTCAGACACATGAGACAGACGCATGGGCACTCGAAATAGAGATTCAGAAAAAAGGCAAGTAGAGGACACAGGAAGTATTACTGGGGAAATGGTATGGAGTCTAGGAGAGCTGGAGAGGAAAGAACTAGAACAAGCACTGGCACAGCTAATTTGGCAGTGTGATACTAAGGGAGATAGGAAGCAAAAGAAGTCTTCCTTCAAGTTCGACTGAAGGTCTTTAATAACATTAAGGTGTATTTTTTAAGTAGTCCTCAAAATGCCTTGCCACATGGGTCCAAGATGACCAGATATAGGTCATATATTGAGGATACCCACATAAGATATAATTGCATGCAATTAAGGTAAATTTAAGTAATTTACTATAGTAGGTAGGTTGAAAACCTGGCATGGTTCCGCCAGCATGAATCACTAAATAAAAAGTTATTTTTATGCCTTCTTCTGAGATCAAGAGCAGACACACTGCTTAACTACAGCTACGTGTCCCCACTGTGCATTGCCAAGCCCTTTGAGGTACTCCCAATCATTAGCAAGGCCTTTTTTTTCATCCTCCAGCCAGCAGCCAGTTGTGTTTGAGTTTTCGATTGGCCGCATTAACCACATCCCACTGGCTGATCCAAAGCACCCTTCCTTTCAAAATGGCTAAGTCATGTTGTGTGGCTTCATTGTTGACACACATTTTCGCCGCCTTCTGTCAACACCGGCTAATGAATAAATGCATCCCTTGATCTTCCGAGGTGGCCAATGCAGACCTATGAATATTGCGGCGAGGTAGCTCAGTGGGTTTAAGGCACTGCTGCAGCGACATATGCAGAACAATGACATCCTCCCAGTGCGGACATAAAAAGTAACCCTTGCGTTTAGAAATATCTTTCATTCATACACTAAATGCCAATGTGAAGTTCGACATTGGCTTGGGAAACAGTGGATTTCTAGACATTTAAATTGTAATTGGTGAAGTAAAACGAGTGTTAAACTTTGGCATGGAACAATTGTATACACGGTCGCAGTCTGCGCTGGCTCCATCGATCAGACTCTCAAGCCGCTTCATGGCACAAAGCGCCCAGGTTCACTTTGCAGCAAGTGGCAGCCAGGGGCAGAGGCTGGTCTGTTTAAAGAGCGGCGGAAGCCGCCAGCCGCGCATCCTTATCTACAGCAGGCATTTCTCTGCTCCAGGGAAAAGGTTGGACAGGAAGAACGACCTCAGCTGTAGGTTTGAGCCCCATCTGAACGGGCACGACTTTTTATTTATTTAATTTAACAAAGAAGGGAACTATTTTAAGCCACCAGCCTTTTATGTCATTTTTCCAGGCCATAGATTCGGTTAAATGACTGGTTGACTGGCGTTAAAACTCATTCACAGAAGAGACCCCTGGCACGATCGATACCCCGATCAATTCATCTTCAGACGGGTATATGGAGTAACTTACAACAGGCTCGCTGCCTCCAGAAGCCCCGGGCATCTAGGACAGCTTGGCAGCAGATCTAATGTATCTGAGGGGAGATGATTTCTTATATTTCTTAGTCAACAAGTAAAGCGATCACGAAACTGAAAGCAATCGCTTTTGGAATCAGAAAAAGCTGCGAATGGTGCGCACGCGCGCCACACAGCCAGCCATATGGTTTCAGTTATCAGGCACGTGTCTGGGCACGATAGTTGAAACCACATTGGCTTTTGTGTGCGTAACAGACACCAATAGGCCCCTATTGCATGCTCTGTTTTAAAAAAAACACACTCAAAGCCCAATAAAAGAAGACGAAACTAAAAACACACGCACAAGCGTGTAAAATTCCAGGGTCTATTTGGAAACCCCGGACAAAAGGACTCTCGCCTGCGCGAGCAGTGCAGCGCCCTGCAACGCAGGGCGCGAGCCCTAAAAATGACCATGAGATCATCTACTGTTGTGAGGAACCTGCAGGACACTCATTCCCCAATGTCTGGGGCCAGATGTGATCAATGGAAACATTTACGTTCACTAGAAACAGATTGGCTTCCTGTGAATCACTCAATTTAAGGAAGGTTCTGCCATCCAGTAATCCAAGAACATTATCCACGACTGAATTTGAGCCTAGATGGACACTGCACTAGGGACCTCAGTTGTAGGATGGTTTGAGCATCTCCTGAATAGTTTAGGATCAAGCATCCAAACAACAGGGCACATATGCATTACAAAAAGAGGGAACTAAGCTGAGCCAGGGTTCCAAGACGGGGGAGTTGGGCCATGGGGATGGTCAGATAAGGGCCTGGGATTTCTCTATGTTAATTTTGAAACCCAAGACTCTCTCAAAGCTGTTGAATGCCTGAACCACTGCAGTTGGCGAGTCCACGGGGTCAGTTAGCTTAAGGAGGAGGTCATCTGCAACAAGGTCTATTTTAAGGGTGCCTCCTACGATGGGGTTTCCAGAGATTTCTGGTGTATCTCTGATCCGGATGGCCAGCGACTCGATGAAAAGAACGTATTGGACCACAAAGTCAACTGGGCCAAATATAACATCCCTGTGTTGTGTGGGTGCTGGATCTGTCTCACCAACAGGAGGTGTAAACCTCTATTGTGGTTGTTGAAGGATGGGGGGGCCACAGAGCCTGGTAAAGAAGAGAGAAGGAAGGAGGTGGAAAAGCACAGGGCCAACAGATCATGTCCGCATGTGCAACCCAGCCTCTTTGGTGGCCCACTCGGTGGTCAAAGTCGTTGCAGGGGAAAATCACTCACAGGTCTGTCGTGATCGGGTATGACTGAACCTGCTGGGATTCTGGGTAGTGGTCAATGTTCATGTTTTGCAGGTGGGCTATGGTGTCTGCCTTTCAGATTTCTGAGGATCTTGGCCAGGCACTTCTGTGACTGTGCGCCATTCAGAACAACAGTCAGGTCTTTTGCGAGGGGAGTCTGAGTTCTAGTTTTTGGAATCCTCCGTTATCACAATCTCTAGGAGTTTTGTGGCTTTCAGGATCGAGCAAACTTTTAGTGTTTTCTCTGTCCACATGAAGCTTAGGTTAAACTGGTGACCCTACTGGTTTTCAATGTCTTCCCTAAGATGATCAGTGACTGGTTTGAAGTTGTTGAGTCTTTTGAGGGTGATTGGCGATAAGAATTAAAAAAGTTGGATGGTCTAGCCTCTGAAGATTATATTTGCTTTTACCATGGCTTTGCTCATGACTTCCTCTTTATCTTTGAAGAACTGGACTTGAGTTAGTATGTTGGGGTGCTGTCCATGTGGGGTGTTGAGAAGAGAGTTCTGTGCACCTGGTCAAGTTGGACGGGATCCTAATTGCGTGGAGTAAGTTGGGGGTGAATCCAATTATGTTGTCTCCTTCCACACCCCTTGCCACTCCCCTGTTGTGCATGTTATTGCAGCGATGCCTGTTTTTTAGGTCTCGCCTAGCATTGCAGCGCATGCGCTGATCGCTGGTGAGAGACATTGTGGATAAGGGGTTTTCATAAGGGGGCTCTAAGCCCCGTCCCTCATTTTCATTGGCTTGGGTCACCGTTTATGCTAAACGGTGGCCTGCCATTGGAAATGGGGGATTTTTGTTGCAGCCTTTTCTTCCGGCCCATCTGGACTGGCTCCTCTGCTTTGCGGCGGTCGCAAAGCAATTTCTTATCTTTATTAGTGGGCAGCTGTTTTCACTCAGCTGGGTGTTTATTTTTGCATCGCGCTTTCACTTAAAGTGAAAGCGCGATGCAAATATAAACAAGCGGCTGAGTGAAAACAGATGGCTAGCGCTTGTTCTTTGTTTGTGCTCGTGCAATGGGTGAAGTTTCAAAGAGTGTAATGTGTGTTTTTTCAGTTTTTCGCTCTCCCCACTGCACTGTTTTGGCCGCTTCTCTAACGTATTGAGGGGGTTCCATTCATCCCAATTCGAGCCATTCCCGGCTGTCCTGCCTTCTACTGATCCACCACGGATAGGACAGCCCCTTTAGGTATTGGTACATGCATGATTTTAACTTTCCCATGCTCAAGAACTAGCCATGTGCAGACACGAACACACTTAAACACATTCAGGGCACCAAGCATGTGCAGAACAGCGCGCTCTGTGCTGAAAGTTTTAATTAACGTTAAGGCTCAGCTGAGGTACACTGCGGGGCGGACCTGGGTTGAATAATGCTGCAATGACCTTAAGCGCTTTACGTGAGCACCAGTTACTTATGCCACAGTATGATGGAACCTGCACTGCGCCCTCTTCTTCGAGCTCCAAAGGCGGCAGCTCTAGGCGCTACGCGACAACCTCTCCCACGTTAACTGGCTGAGAATATTCTATTGGGCACACTCTCGTCTCGAAATTGAACAAATACCCAATTAAACACGTTCAGTGCTGACCAGTAATACCTTCTAGATACCATGCTCCCCGCTAACCGATTCGTTTTACAAGAGCATTCATTCACACTTCCGGCCTTCGCTCACCTTAACAGGCCGAAGCCTCCCTGTGACCTCTTCACGGCTTCTGAGTGCTGCAAAGACGCAGACCTCAATGGTGATTTTCATGTGCCTTTCACTGCAACTCAGGCATTGACCCCAAAACCTGGATACAACTGGATATCGCGCCGACACCGGGGCCCGAACCCAGTTCCTCAGTTTCCTGGTCAATATCTCCGGCTGTAAGTCGACATCCTTGCTTACTTCCAGTTCTCCATGGAAGCTCCTCGAGTCGTACTGTGGGGAACGTCGCTTCAGGAAACCGCCCAACACCCAGGTAAGGGGCAGAGTGGCACTAGATTTCAACATCACAGTGTACCTCTGTAGCACCTAAACTCTCAGGCGCCAAAGCACTGACTCAGCTTCTTCTGGTATTGTGAAACATGTGGCGCAACGATCAGAGCCGCCGACTTTGCTATTAGGAAACCAGGCTCGAGTCTCGCCGTGGGTTCCACATCCTGTGATTCTGGGCTAATACCTTAATCTCCACATGCGCTACATAAAATAAACGGCAAAATAGGAGCTTCGGGTGTTTCTGGCCCATCCAGGCGATCGGTGTCATAGTCGCTCTGTGTTATTGCTCATGAAAGATGCCTTTTTGGGTTTCTGTGGAACTGTGGGAGATTTGCTTCGATCCAGTGAAGCGGGCGGGAGGTCCACATTTTGTGCCAGATTACGATACTTTCCAACCCTTTGATTGGATGGTATAGTCTGCTGGGTCTGACTCCTCAGTTGGCGCTGTCAGTACTCACCCCCTCTTTAAAGTTGATTTGATCTGAGCTGGACCTGATGTCGAAGCTTGTTGGGTGGAGTGTAGGGCGGGGTAAGCGTCACCGTTCAGTCATAGATTTTCTTGTAAAACACCATGGTGGTCACCGCAGAGATGTTTGACAAGGTAGAGATTCTAAAGAGCCCCCTAAGGTGCAAGATCTCACCTCCACCTCAGGGTGAGCCCAGCAATGCTGAAACAAGTGCCACATGCTTGAGTGGTTGGTGGGTGGCTGCCATGCCTTGTGAGTGGGGAGGGTAAAAGATTAGATGTTAAAACATACTAGAATTGCCATATATTTTCCATTATGAGTGTGAATTTGCTGTTCATGTAACAGTGTGTTTTAAGATATTTTCTGTGGAGACCGGTGATGTCTGGCCTCATGATTAGTTGGGTCCGGGTTGCTTAAAGGAGGCACTACCTGCACTTCAGGCTGGACTCTTTCTTGTGCGGTCAATGTGGATCTGAAAATGGTTACTTTTCTATTGTGGTGGCACAGATGAGCTGAAAATAGTGCAATGGAATGTGAGAGCCAACCACCTCGAGGGGCCCCCCTACCCTCCCGAAGGCGACAGTCAGTGATATTACTTGTTATTCACGCTGTCCCATTTCCTCAAAGCGATCTGAGAAATATAAGAATAACATCTTATTTGAATGGGGGAACATCCTTTACAATGCGGATGTTACCCCGCAGTACTGTTACGACGCGTCTTTCACAACGCAAGTCGTAACCACGACTTGCGCTGGAGGGCGCTCAAGGACAAGGAATAGTAGATTTACTATTATAACACCTTCCCTACTGTACGTAGGCTGGTGTTGGAATAGTAAATTTAACTATTCTAAGTCCAGCACCCCTACAACGCAAGTCGTGGTAACGACTTGCGTTGTAAAAAACGCGTTGTAACGGTACGCGTGGTAATACCTCGCGTTGTACCGTCGCACATCCATTTGAATGCATTCAATGTGCTAATATTATGAGAATATCAATTTTATTTTACAATTTAATTTAGAACCACGGTGAAACTATAGAATTGTTGCAAAATGTTTAAGATGCGATTGTTAGATATTCCTTTTAATGACGGGCACATGCTGATGAGCTTTGCGGAGGTCAACAGGGGATTAATGCTTCACGAAGGAAGAAAAAAAACCAATAACATTTTCAATGACGATTGCTCAAAACAATGTCATTGCGAGACCTATTACATTGTAAATGCTTATTTAAGCTTCCTGCTTCACCTGTAGTTGAATCTGCTGGTCCTCCAGGGTGCTCGGTCGCTGCAAGAGCGTCTCCTATTCCTCTGACCTGACATCTTGGCAAAGTCCACCTTGTCACCCAGGTCCATGATTTCCTTGCGCAGTTCCTGGAGAATTGCTTTAAAGTCAGTTGTTAAGGAGTCAATCTCACAGCAGATTTCCTGGACTACGCTGCCCAGGTATTTCTGAGTGATGGAAGTGGAGGCGGGCACCTCACAGGCATTGTGTGCTGGGTCCTCACATTTCGTTGGTGTACCTGGTGCTGTTTGGCCTCGGAGGTCAGTTGCAAAGCTTTCTTTGGGCTGTTTCCCTTTCCTTTCACCATGGTTCCTCCAAGAGTGGATGGGCTGGTTATAGGGGTTGTGTATTAACTAAACTATTTTTTAATTCACAGAGATTATTGTTTATCGTTGTAACTCTTTTGCTATTTAAATAAATGGAATTAAAAGTTAACATTTAAAGTATCAAATGAGTACAACAAATATTAGGTAAACTTTGACTGCTATTTGGCCGCTGATCTCAAAAATCCAGTACTTTTATATGATCTAATTAGGTTGAAGTGTTCGACAGGAAGAAAGGCAAAATCTATCAGTCACATTGTATGTGTGTGACTATCTTCAGAAAAGAGACCATCTAAATATGCTAAAGTGTGCTTAATTAGAAACAAGGTTATTTGCTCCTCTTTAGATGAATACCTGGTTGCCCTTCAGCTGTCTCTGGTATTTAAAATGAGGTTATTATTTCACTAACTATCAATAATATTTAAAATCATTATAAGATAGGACAAAGGATGATAAAAGATTCTGAGGCGACCAGACAAGTAGAAATGTGTCTGAAAATCGACACCCCTCCCTTGGATGTTTGGCGCTTTTTAATTATATAAAGATTTTGTATTCGTACTGATACTAACTTGTTCCATAACTTTTTTTAATCATATTTCAAACTTTGGCATTGTACAGTGTCTTGTATGTTTTTATATATGTATTCACTGTCTAAGCACTAAATCGTATGCAATATCATTGCATTGTATACATTTTACATTATTCCTATAAAACCAATTACATTGTATACCTCGAAAGCATATGAGTTGTATTGATAACTGAGTCCCAGTGGACAATTGTCATATTATATTATGTTTACCCTAGTTCTCGTGGGCAGATAGGGTTCTCTTTGTATTGTTTACATGCCTTACAGGTAAGTCTGGATTACAAAGCAGAGAGTCACCTCACCCGCTTGAAACAGACTTCTTATCCGGTTAATGTCATCCAGAGGAGAACCAACAAAGAAGCGTTTAAAAATCAAAGTTCATACGGGCACTGGGCTCAGCAGAGCACCGGACACCCCAGGGCGCATGCAGCACCGCTGACTTTCAGCTCCCAGGAGTCAGTCAATTTTCAATTATGGTTTGCTCTATGGTTGCATGCTTGCAGGCCTGCAAAAACTAAACAAAACACACTGTATGTTAAGCATAAATACCAGAGTGGATAGGAGCAAAACAACAGACACTAAGCCAGATCCCTGCTCGTCCTTCTGAACAAACCTTCTTGATTTGCCCATGATTCTGAAATTGGGGCGGCTAAACTCCCTAAAGCCGCCTCCACACCGGAATATGGTAGGCAGTGTGTGGGGAGGGTGGTCTTGGATACATCTCTCGCCCCAAACCGTAGCTCCACTGGGGCTCAGTCCTTCTTCCACAAGCACTGCATTGGCAACGTGACTGCGGAAACCGCTTGCACCTGCAGCTCCTGCTCGCACTTGGCTCCTCCTCACACCTGGCTCCTCGCTCACACCGGGTCCTCCATGTAATGTAATTGATTCTTTGATGATATATTTATATACATTTCCTCTGCTTATTGATTTTTCTAGTTGAGATTATTTTCTTTAGGGCCTGGGAACAAATTTCTCTGTATAATATAATCTACATTTAATAGAAGAACATGTATAATTATTAGGTGTATAGTGTAATTGTACTCTTAATGTATATCGTTTATCATGTGTAGTGGTTTCAATTTTTTTTTTTAACTAAACTTTTTTTTAATTTTTGTGCCTACCTGAGAAGAGTGGTAGATGGCACTGTCACTTTAGCATCGCACCTCTCCAGTAACTTGTGATCCTGTCACCACAATGATCACCTTAGAAGTGGTCACAAAAAGGGGGTGCAAGAGCTTGGACCCACTCAAACATTTATCTCCAATCAAGTGGTCTTGGCAGAAGCTTGAGGGGTAAGAGGGAGAAAACAATCACATTTGAATTTCAGTACAGTGTAACCAATTTGGCCACACGATAATCCACTGAACAACTAAATCTGAGTTTAGTAGTATTTAATTATAAATTTTAAAACAAATCAATATAGACCAGCTTTAACATTATCATATAGAAATACAGAACAAGCAAAATGAGTCCAAATCTCTTTAAGAGATTCACCCTATATAATACGAAGCAGAAAACTAACTCCATGATGACAATGCAAATAATCAGGAAATAGAATCAAATGAGAGGCGCAGGTGCAAACCCTAATGCAACAGGCCATGTCCATGGGGCCAAAGCTTGAGTACCAGGAAGGAAGAGCAAGAAAGAATTACATCAGGGTGGTGGGGGTCGCGGAGGGGGCGGAGGGCCCCAGTGCAGACCACTTTGTGGAAGACCTTATTTTGAATACATTAAAGCCGAAAAGTCTGTCAACATTTTTCTCAGTAGAGAGGACGCATAGAGCCCTGATGCCACAGCCTAAGCTTGGGGCCTCCTTAACGTATGTTAATTGCAAAAATCTTCAACTATCGTGACTGCGATGTTATCCTCCAAGTGGCACGATCAAAGGGTGACATACATTATGAGAAAGTTCAACTGCAATGAAGAAGCTTCGAAGCAGGGAAGAGAGAACAAGAAATTAAGTATATGATGCTCTTCCCAGCAAATCTTTGGGTAATCGCAGAGGGCAAAACATGGCACTTCACGTCCCCAGAGAAAGCCTGGGAGTAGCTAGAGGGGTGGCACACAGTTGGAGTTGGCTGGAACAGAAGCAAAAGACTGAGACAAGGCCTCAGCAGAGTAAAGAGACCAGGGAGTTGCAGGAGGGACAAGCAGCGAGGATCTCAACAGCTGACCAACAGGTGAACGGTGAGGGTGAAGAGAACTGATGTACTGAGCCACCTGGACGGTAAGAGTGAAATAGACACTGATAGAGAGCAAGGCTCCAATTGGCAGTGAAACACCAGAACCCATAGTCAGGAACAGAATATGAAGGGACATACACTCCACCTATGATAATACCAATCTGAAACACTTAAGGACCATAGAGGGTGAGTTGTTTACCTGTAGGGGTTGAAATGTGCAGAATTGTTACTGGTTGTCTTGGCATGGATGAGACACCCCCTATTGTAGTTATTCAAAGTTCAACAGGCTCTCTGCAGGTTGGGTAGTTGGGGTAAGCACAACCAATTTAGCAGGGTAGCAGGGTGGGAGAACAGAATTGGGGAAAAGGGAATGGTTATAAAAGATTTCTAGTTGAAGAAATGCAGTGCTCAGACAGTGACTGGGGGGGGGGGGGTAAAAGCACATAGCCAGAGGGTGCCAAAGGGCTATGACCATGCCAGATTAACATTAACGTAATCAGCTGGGGTTTGCAGTATGTAACCGTCGCTATGCCTGAACCACAATCGCAATCGCTGAAAGTGTTGTCCTGGAATGTCAATGACCTTAACTGCAAGATCAAGCACTCGGTGGTTATGCAATTCATTAAGAAACATGCCCCAGATATTGTTCCATTACAAGAAACACACTTACAGGGCAAACACTACAAGGCGCTGGATAGGTTTGGGTGCACCCTGATAGCGCATGCGAGATATGCAACTGGTTCTTGGGGGTTGTGGGTACTGTGTAAAAAGACACTCCCTTTTGTTCCAATGGGAGGATGGACAGATTCACTGGGAGGTTTGTGGTGGTGGGCGGCCGATGGGAGGGGCAATCGCTCAACTTCTGTTTGGTATATGTTTGGCTGAGCTGCAGGCTCCAACATTAGATGGGCTGGGCCCGTTATTCCTAGAGTTCCCGGGGAGATACCAATGATGTGGTCTCACTTGAAATGGATGTTTTAGGGGGGGCGACGTCTGGGAGAAGGGTGGGCACCCTGAGGGAATTCCTTTTGGCAATGGGTTTGGGCGATGTCTGGCGTCACCACCACCCCAGTCTTAAACAACATACACACACGTCGGCAGCCCACGGAGGCTTCTCCAGAATGGACTACATGATTACACAGATCCACAAACTGGGACACCTTAAGGGTGCCAAGCATGGTGCTTTGGGTATATCCAACCATTCACCAGTGGAGGCCCTGCTGATGGCTCCAATGCGGGACCATGTTCTACCCCTGAAGATTTACCCATGGCACTTAAAAGATGTGAAATTTAAAGACAGTATTAGTATGAAACAAACCATTTTTTGCGGATAACTTAGGGTCAGTTGGTTCAATGGCGACGATCTGGCAGGCATTCAAAACGGTGATTAGGGGACATGCCCAGGCCCATCCCCAGATAGGGGCACTGAAAAAGGAGACGGCGTTACAGTGCCACTCCCTTGAAAGTACTATATGGAACCTGGAAGTCCAAGTGGTGAAGGGAGAGGGGGCATCCTTGCAGGTGAGACACTATCTACGATGATGCCAGAAAGAGCTAGGGAGTTACTTGAAAATAGTGCCAGGTCACAGGCATTAGTAGTCAACACAGATTGTACGTGGTGGGAGGCAAAGCCAATAATTGACTGGTGTGGCTAGATAAGAAATCAGTAGCGAATAACTGGGTCCCGGGGATAGTAGATAGAGCCGGACGGCCACATGTAACTGGGAGAGATAGCGGGGGCGTTTGCTACATACTATGAAACAATATATTTATCCTCGACTAGAAACAAGGACCTGGATTGCAGTGATTTTCTAAGAGACATAATCCTACCATAGCTTACCGTAGACTATAGGGAAAGATTGGAAGGTGACTTGACTGTAGAGGAGATTAGTTCAGCGGCCAGGGCTCTACAGTCCGGGAAAGCAGTGAGGTCTAATGGCCTGCCAGTGGAAATGTTTAAATGCATGCTAGATAAAATGATGCCCCACCTCATGGAGATGTTTGAAGAGGCCAAATCAGTAGGTGTCTTACCGCCGGTCACAGAATAGCGGAGATAGTGGTGATACCAAAGGAGGGCAACTCCCCAGCGGACTGCGGGACATACAGACCGATCTCTCTCCTCAATTATGAGCTGAAGGATTTGGCAAAGGCTATATCCATGCATCTGTGTACAGTGGTCTCCTCTCTCATTCATCCTGTCCAGTCTGGATTCGTGCCGCGTAGGGGGACCAGACTGTACCTATGTAGACGTTTTGGAATCCTGCACATCATGGGAACCGACTCCGCCAACCCAGCGGACCACCTATCTTTGGATGCCAGGATGGCCTTCGATAGCATGGAATAGTGTTATTTATTGGCAGTGCTGCATCGCCTGGGGTTTGGGCCGAATTTCATTGGCTGGGTGAAGCTGTTATATGAGTAGCAATTGGCCAGAGTGAGGGGCAACGCGACTGTGTCCCAACTGCAAAAAAGGGACTAGACAGGGATGCCCCTTGTCCCCAGCATTATTTGCCTTTGCGTTGGAGCCCTTGGTGGTGTGGGTCCATCAGGACCCTCTGATATAGGGCATTCCAGTGTGGGATGGATGGGATGAGCCCATCACTTTGTATGCGGATGATATTGTGCTCTACGTGAGGAGACCAAGGCAATCTATTGAAAGGACATTACAAATCTTCTGCATTGTCTGAGAGTACTCAGGGTGCTGCATACATTGGGATAAGTCCCTACTAATACCGCAGGTGGGTGGCCCTTGTAGTACGATAGGAAAGTAGAGAGGGGCCTCCCGACACATACCAGATCGCTAATAGGGGCTTGGAGGACAGCGATTAAATATCTTTGCTGGGAAGCTAAACGGACAGTGATGAGCCCACTTTGGGATAACGACCGACTTAACAGGGTGGGCAGGCTACGCAAGTTTGCTGAAGGGGATCTTCTCTGACTGGGTACATTAGGTGATGTTTGGAGGGGGCAAGCATATGTTACGTTCGACATTCTTCACCTGGAGTATGATATGGGGAAGGGAGAGTGGCTGAGATATATGCAGCTGGGACATGCACTCCGAGGCAATATCCGAGATGGGGAGGATCTGGCAGAAGCCTCCCCCCTATAGGACCGGCTACTAACTGACCCATTGGAGGGGAAAGCAAAATTGTTAATATACAAGAAAATAGTAAATAACGCCCCGGACTGCCTGGGGCCACTGAGAGCAGCATGGGAGAGTGATGTGGCCCACATAGTTGATGACAAGTGGGCAGAGGCTATACAGGGCCCGAGGGAGGTAGCAATACATTCCCGATTCCGCCTCATTCATTTAAAAATCTTCCATCGAAATCACTACCCCTAAATGTTACTGCACCAACTAGGTCATGTTGCGAATGCCTTTTGTCACAGAGGATGTGGGCCAGAGGGAACCTTCTACCACCTGTTGTGCGGCAACCCAGCAATACTGGAATGCAATTGGGAGGATTATGCCTGAGGTTGCGCGGGTGGAGGTCCCAGTAGAGCTGATGTGGTTCCTATTGCTGTTCCCTGGAGATGAAGCTTGGCCTAAGCATACAAAACTGTGGCTGGTTCTAGCTGCAGTGGTGATGAAGCAGAACATTGCAAGGAAATAAGGGGCTCCAGCCCAGCTGAAAATGGAGGACTGGAAAATTAATCTTGACTTGTGTTGGCAAGCGGAGCACACAATATACTTGAGTATAGGGTGTCTGAAGAAATGGGAATAGATTTGGGGGAGCTGGCAGGGTTACAGAGGGCTATAGGGAGGCATAGTGGGGATAAGCGGAGACTGTTGCTTCACTATGTTGATTATCCATTCATTACCTGGTGAAATGCTTAAGATAAAATTCAATGTATGGCCTAAGATACATTGACATTGTTTTCTTGATGTGCTTTGTCTGAGTACACCGCAATAAAAAGAAGTTTAAAAAAAAATACAAATAAATAAACTGCATCAAATGATGCTCCAAGGTAAGCATGCACAAACTATCACTCCCTACACTGGCTTAAAGGGGCAACTCTAAACTAAGAAGCATTTAGTGAAGGTGAACTTTGAAAGGTGTCAGCGTCTTCAGTAGAAGGCACCCCTCCCATGGGTCACGTAGCAATAAGCCACACAAGCAGATGCATAGATCTGCACCACGTGAAGTCCTAGGATGTTGATCTTGACCCTCTCTAAGTTACAGCATAAAATATCCTTTGTATTCAAGGTAGACAATCTCACACGACTCTTGCTAGTAATTCTGGCACAACTGAATACATGCACCACCTTTCCCACATCTATAAGTTGCAACTATATTCATCCTTGGTCATTATTTTCCTCCTCCATGGGAGCTCGGTACTTGTTTGTTACCGCATTTTTCCTTGCCAAACTTCATCTTCTCTTACCTCATTATCCAATGAAAATAAAACCCTTCTATGCAAACTAAAGAGGCTATGTTCACACCTGCAGTGGAAACATAAATACATGCAAATGCAAGCTACGTTGAAGGTTGAATATGATTTACAAGTTAGACTTTACGTGAGCTTGAACTAAACGGTTTTCTCAAGGCCCACTCTTGTTAACTTAGCAGTGCACAGGGTTACAGAATACGTGCACATTTCTACACATATAATAAATGCAGCTTCTTAATTCATGAATACATTGTAAATCATTACGAAGATGTCATTCTAAATGCACCTGCATGGAAATAATTCTTGTTACACATATAAATGTTCAAATATTAGCCTATACATACACATTCTATTTTATTAACCTCATAATGGGACACATTTTAAACATTACTTCTCCTGTCACATTAATATGTAAATGTTACATAAACCTTTATTAGTCATGTTCCATGCACAAAATCTTCTCGTGGAGTACTTTAAATATGCAATACTCCATTTTCCTTAGTGACAGTAATCATACAGAATATGTTCGAGTGCTGGCTACACATAATTATGATGTACTCCTTCAGTATCTCATAGTGAGATCAAAATTACACTTCTCCAGTGGCAGGCATCTTATATATGTGTTTTCAATCGTATACATTATTATTTTTAAAACTAGGATTTGAAATCTACATTTTATAAACCTATCAATACTTGACAATGTGTTATTTGTTTATGATTGTGTGCCACAACCTTTTGGTGAGAAACTGGGGGCTCCATCTTTCATGGAACAATCTATTAAACATAATGTTTATATACTTTTTGCATTCTTTTTACATTTGTTATGACTTCATCATTTTTTTTCTAAAATATTTTTTTTAATATGCATGGAAAAAAATGCATTATAAAGATATAATTTGTAGGTGTAAGTTACATAAATGTGCATTACTTTGTGTGGTAAAAACCATATTGTAAAGCACCATGTGGTAAGAGCATGTAATTCGCCCAGCCCAAATACAAATTCTTCAGGAGACAAGATTTCTGTGAAGTTCCCCCCTTCCAGGCTCTCATCCATTACAGCATTCAACCAGCGACCACTGACACAGCAGTCAAAGCTGTTCCTTTCAGGGCAACCAAACCAAAGCCAAGTAACAAGATAGCTGAAGTTGCTTCTCCATACCTGCAGAAAAGAGCCAAAGTCCTCAACTTAACACATAGCCTCAGTCAGCAGGCACGTGGCTATCATAAGTGCAGCAGGTTCAGTGGCACCAGGGCTTGGTAGTATGAGGTTCCCTTTTTATCCTAAGTAGTAGGTGTTTTTTTTTTACTACCATACCAGGTGACGGAGGCCCAAATTCCCTGCTGCATTAAGGCCGATTGCTGCCTTGCTATGCCATTGCCAATTGGTGAATAAAAGTGTTGAGACAGATTGCAACATATAAACAAGGTATGTATCAACTATCAGCCAGAACATAGCTGCTAAGTGAGCTCTTCTGAAAGTACGCTTCACCTTTTTGTTAACAGAATCTACAAAGGGAGCAATGTCCATCAATATATTTACAGACACCAACAGACAGAGAAAAATTGAGGCAGTCTTTAAGATGTCAGGGAATTAACCTGTACAACCTACAAGGGGGAATATTTCTTTTTTATTAGGCTTTATTACAGATAATAACAGTGCATATAGTACAAAAGAAGTAAAGTAAGAACAGGGTCACACAGCAGGCACATACCAGATTAAATCAAACCGTATGAGACAGGAGGGTAGAGCCTGATCATCCAATAGGGATTTCCACAGTTTGCAGTTCACTGATAGCATGGTGCCATACAGGGCGCAAGTCCTAAAAAACAGATGTGGGGCGACTAACTTAGTTAGCCAGTATGCAAGTGACATCATGGCACGTGACATCAGAGTGCGACATAATAGCGCGGCATCACAGGCAGTGGCCCTACTACTCATGACTTCACAGGAAGTGACATCACAAGAAGTGACATCAGATCTTAACACCTCACACATATGTTGCATATGTCTATCATGAGTACATTTGAGCACATTGTGAGGTTCAACAAATTACATTTTGCGCCAGGGTTGTTCCAAAACAACTGACGCAACCCCTACGTAAAATGTGGCCCTCTATGTATATATTTTTTTTAACTCTGCCACAAAGGCATTGGCAACAAGGAGAAACATGACAGTAAATATATTCTGCTTATCTGATTGCAAAGTCTGCATTTTAAATATCTTAAGGTGTTAAGGCAGAGATCTTTTTGAGCCCAGTAAATACCGGGCAACAATAATAATAATAGGATAACTTTGAAGGGTAACACATTTGCTTGAGAGATCTGTGTTTTGTCTAGTCCCACTTTTTGGGTCCAAGTAGCATAGAGGGTTAATGTGTAACTTGCAAAGCACATCATGTAACATGCAGATGAGAGATTTTATTTTATGTAGCTAGGTAGGTTTGTTACTTGTAAATCACATCATGTAACATGCAGATGAGAGATTTTATTTTATGTAGCTATGTAGGTTTGTTACTGCTTTTTGCACAGTGATACTTTTGTTACTTGTAGTTTATAAATTGTAATAGTTTCGAATTAGCACAGTGAGCTATGAAGGACATATAACTCCTACACCTTGTAACCCTCACTGTCTTATGTAACACATCTTGTACGTTGATTTCGACGTTTATATGATTTATTGTCAATGTATAAAGTGAACATGTGATGTTAATTGCTTCAACACCCTGCATTAGGATGAGTAGTGCTAGAAAAGAAATAAAACAAAATAATGTTATTTTAATTGTTATTTGTGTAAATAGTGGGACAGAACAACACATCTGACATTCTTAAGGGTGCATATCTCTTATATACAGGGATTGAATAAAGTAAAAAGAATACCTCTCTTAAGTACTTGTGAAAGGATAACATGCTGTGTGCCTTTGTTTCCCCTCCCTTGCATTCACATTTAGGTCTGAGGCTCCTGATAGCTCCCAGACGGGATAGTGGAACAAAATGAGGCTTGATGGCCCCTCAACTTCGACCTTTGTTATGTGTCCAGCTGAAGTCTGAAATATGAACACCCTCCCTCCGTCTGCATATTGCTGCTTGGAACAAAAGCAAACAACGTGCAGGCACTGCTGAATGTGTCTTGGTGTCTGAAAATTAAACTGGGATAAGTTCTACACAGACAGAGGAGAGCAGGGTCACTGATCTGCTGGTACCACCTGTCTTTCTCCTCCACAGAAGCCTCAGATGTAGATGGCACAGATACTTCCTAAATTCTCCTGAACCTGTCAATTCTGCCAACACCTTTACCCTCACATATTTACTAATGTTGTTCCTTAGATAAAGGAGAAGGCAGAGTAGGAAAGGCATGACAGGCAAGCACTGATCCAGAACAGCCTTCAAATTTGCTTCCATCAAAGACCGAAGCTGTAAAGATATCACAGTAGCCAACAGCTGTTCCAAGCCCCCAAAATGAACAACCATACAGTGTATCTTCTGAAGAAGGATCAAAGCAGTCCCTACTAGGGGACACAGAAGCAGAGGACCAAGAGCTATTGTCTCTACATTTCCTTTTGGAGTGTCTTTGTCTAGACCTATGTATCCTTGAATTGTCAGCAGAGTCAGCGACATGCTTAGACCATATCCTGACACACTGCATGAGCTCAGTGAATGAAAATTCCAGTCCAGCAAAAGAACACCCAGTGGGCGTAGTTCCAAATTCAATCAAAACAACAGACACATGAGTAAGGAAATGAGTCACCATGAGCTCTCAATGGCAACAAGAAATTAACAAACAATTCCCCACTGCAGATAGTAGAGCTTTGCAGCCAACAAAGACCCATGTCAGTGAGGAAAAGCACATTGGAGAATAGAACCCCACATCACAAAGGCAGGAGCACATGTTAGACATAGACCTACCTTAGAGTACAACAGAAACTAGGAAAATAATTTCCAACTCACCTATCTTAACAGGTGTGCTTATAAGCAACCACCATAACCCATGGAAAATGCAAAACACCTGCAACGAGAACTTCCAAAGATGAGAGGGTTTCTTCATTTTCAAGACCAGGCACAAGATTATGCCTGCAGCCTATGCCTTCCAACAAGGGTCAGTTGAGGTAAGGTGAATGCCAGTTGTCAGAGGAGGCACAGCAGAAGCAGTGCTCTTAAAAAGAGCACTTCCTAAGAGCAGTCACTGGCAAACTATAAGGAAGACGTAGCAAGGCATCCTCTTCGTAATAGGCCCGCACTACTATATGTTTCAGTTGGCACCCACCTGCAACACTCAGGCTACACCACACAAAGCATGGAAAGAGGCGCCAAGAGGACAGTGAGCTACTGGGTCATCAAAAGGGGTCCAGCGCCAGTTGGGTTTGGAGGGCAAAAGCACTTCATCACGAGCAAGAGCCAAATGCTCCAGCAACTGTGCCAGCCTGATCTGAGCTGCCACAATGCAGGAGCGGCGGATATCTTCACAAAGTGAAGAAACTGTAGAAATATAAGAGAAAAATATCAGAATTCTACCATCCTACCAGCTTGAACCCCTAAGGGCACAGAGAAACGTGTGTGTGTGGAAATGGGGAGTAGGTTAAGGCTTGTTATAAGGATGTTCCAGTTGGAGGGCATGGCTTGCGATGGCTTCCTAGGCTGTTGGCTCCGCGCTCCATCCGCTCACTTCTCACGCTCTAACCGTGCATCCGGACAAATGAAGTAACTCCACCATCAGCCAAACAATGATGAATCCCTGCAGTGCCACCGAAGAATGATTCCAGCTATTTGATCCACTGGAAATTTTGCTTAAACCACCGGGGCCTTTGATGACATTGTTGCTCAAAATGCGTCCACCATCTCTAAGAACCATCACTGACAGCTCCTTCACCCCATATTGGCCTCATGACCAACACTTGTCTGCAACTAATAGGATCATACCTGCAGTGTGTGTATACAGCATCTCAACTGCAGGGGTCAGAGCTTTCTTTGGCACAGCATCACTTACCTGATGCGACCACGCCTCGCCGGCTGTACAACACCTTCTGTGCCAGATAAGTAGCAGGCACTCCCAATTGCTGCAACCGCCACTACTGCCATAAACAGCTTGCCTACTTTGCTCCAGTGCCTAAAACCCTCTCTGCTTCCCTGCTATCATTACTGTGATCATTGTGACGCGCACCTGGAGGCCACCTCCCTGAGACCTAATGGAGCTTCAGCTTCCACCACAGTGAAGAGCCTACCTGCTTTTGACTGCTCCGCTCTGCATCCCCGACTGTGTGCCACTATGTCACACACCCGGAGGCCACCTTTTTGAGAACCAGCAGAGCTACAGCAGCATCAGCTTACATAACTGAGCCCACCACATGGCTGCCATTAGAGGCCTACGCAACTCCTATCGGCTTAATCTTTACATCTGCATAGCAACTCTTGCAATCCTCCAAGTCCAAACGAGTGCTCTGATTAGCACATTATGGACTCCCCTGGACCTCTGGTTATCGGTCCTTTCCCGTTTTTCTTTGCGACTCATCTGGAGTGCACAACTCATTGCCTGACCTCAAAATGGCAGCCATATCATAGCTGAGACACAGTCTCCTGTTCTTATTCTGAGCTTAGATTGGCTCTATTTGGCTGACATATCAGAAACACACAGAACCCTTTCAGGCCCCCCTCTCTTGCCTACTTTTCATCTGCATCTTTGTGGGGGTGATGAACAGGACCAACACCTGGAGCAAGGCCAATCAATAGGTCAGCTGACAATAAGTTGCCAAACTGTTTAACAAACAATCTTCTAGATAACCATACCAACAGGCAATTCGGCAACAGGCATAGGTCTACTACCAGCAGCCATAGGACAACAGCCAGTGGGCCTGCAGCCATTAGGCAACAGTAGGCATGAGTAGGCAACAATAGGCAACGGCCAACAACCAGTAGACAACAGCAACCAGCAGGTGGTATCCCCAATCACCTCTAATCATCTAGCGTCCTTTGGGAAAAATCCTACGCAGAGTAACATCTAGCCAACAGATAACTACCGGCAACCAGTAGGCAACAACAGACAACAGGTCAACCACCATCAGTCTGTGTGGCCCATTTTCTGGCTCACACTGTGCCTCTCTCATCAAGATGGCTGCCCATAAAGGAAAAGATTTAAAAGACTGCAAAGACAGCAAATGTCTCACCAGCAGACTCACCGAAGCAGAGTCTAGAATTAGTTCCATGGAAGATTTCAACAGCTCAACTGTAAAACGTTTGGACCACTCATATCGCAGAATGAAAACGATGCTGGGGCAGCTCTCAGAACGAAAAAGACCGAAACCGGAGAGGACATCCATGTATTTTGGCTTACCTGAGAACACTGAAAAAGAGGCCAACTCCTGCATTGAATTCCTGGAATCTTGGATCACACTAACACTGGGCATCAAATTCAACAAAGACTTTGAAACCGAAAGGGAGCACAGGATCTCTTTGGGCACTCTGTCCAGCTCCGGACCTTGTCACTCCACTCGCCCTAGATCAATGATCTTCAAACCATTGCGTTATCGCCACACCTAAATAATTCTCGCACACATGAGGAAAATGAAAAAGGTGAATGGAATGGATCATGCATCACGATCGCCCAGGACTAACTATGGCCACAAGAACGGGCTTCCTGGAAATGCATCAACGACAGAGAGAGTGCAACATTCCCTTCTCCTTCACTGGTCCAGCGAAGTTACGCATGTTCTTCAAAGGCAAAGCAATGGTCTTCCGCACTCTTGCCGACCTTCAAGCCTTTCTGGACACAACCACTCAAACAGATATGTTCATTTGACCCTATCCCTCACCGGACATCTGGGTTGGCCTCTACACTTTTGTCCATGTGCATGTTATTGCGCTCTTGTACACCTGTGTACACCTAACCGCGTGTGTCCTTCGCCTCTATAGTATTGATAGAGCGCGCGAGGTCACCCAACCAATAATTTCGCCGCTTCCGGCTTTGGGCCCATATATTTCAATTCACCATATACATTGACCGGGTGACTTCACGGGCTGCTACCAATTTGTGTGAATTCCCTACTGTTATTACTCAGCGTACCCGACTTACCATCCACCGACACGGGTACCTATGACCACAATGGATCAGGGAGCTAGCTGTAAAAGGAAAGGCAGCAAAATACAACTCAAAATGACATTCAATACCTTTGTAAAATGACCACGGACAACTGGAAGTTTTAAAGTCTTTATCTAAAGTTCGTTTTCTGAAAACATGAGATTTACAAGAATAAGGCAATCGATAATCAAGATAACGAAAAGTACATAACTATAGAGAAATAAAGTCAGGGTAATCATGGAAATGCTAATATGAGATGCAACAGGAAACGCTATGCATTTAGGGTAAAAGTTCTTTGGACAGTTTAAGAAAGGCCGTTCTAGACCATATCAGAAAATGACAAACTGCAATGCAAAATATGATTTCTAACAGGTAGGGTAACATGGGAAACGTTATGAAAATATGCAAATGACTTTACGATTTCAATAGTTGCGGCAAAAGCATGGAAAAGTCAACATATGCAAAGGTGTGTCTTTATTAAAGCAAAAGACAGGAAAAATAGAAAGGTGCAAGTTCAAAGAATTTAGAGCAATATTTACCTAGACTGGGGTGGAAACCAAACCCTGGCCACGGGTCAGTTAAGGACAGGAAACCCTCAAGGAAGGATACCCCTCAATGGACAGCAAGTGCAGAATGGACACCCAGGACAGGACAGGAAACCCTCAGATTAGGAATCAGGACAGGACCTCAGGAGAGGACAGGAAACCCTCAGGACAGGACCAGCACCCGCAGTTCGGAAGCAACGCCTGCGCTCCACCCTCTCTGCAGCTATCGATCAAGACCCCGATTGGGTCAGCGAACTCCCAGCAAAGTGCTTCGCCAGCACTTTAAGGTTCAGTAGAACCTTAGTCTATGGTCAATTTTCGGACAGAGTACTCCGGAGCGGGGAAACACGGAGAGGCGAGTAGGTACCAGGCTCTCTAATCACGCAGCAACTAATACGTTACGCTCTGAGGCTTTATCCTTCCCTCTACCCCGTGAAGCTCTAAAGACCCACAACAGGAGTCTTTTGCTTTTTTCTCACCACCATTGAGTGTGAGATTGCGACTGTGACTGGATTTTCTGTCTACAGTCTTTAGGAATTTAGGTCTGGCAGGTCGTTAGTGTGTCCTGACCACCCATCTTCCTCTTTTTGGTCCTGAAGAAAACCCGGAATTTTCCCTTAATGGGTTGAAACATGTAGACCTGAACCACACATAGTGATACACTTGGTCATAACTAACCTCACTGTATCCACACACTTTATTTTAATATTGTCCAGTAACTTGCTAATAAAAGTTTTTCACACAAGGATACCAGGACAATTTTTAACATATTTTTGTTCACTTCACACACAAAATACCCGCTCCACTGTAATTCAGGTGTCGCAGCACACCCTGATGGCACTCGGCCATTAGGGTGGACCCCGATGATGAAGCATGTCACCAACCAGGTTGGTGAGTGAGGGGTTTTTAAACAAAAGAAGGACTCTCTTCATTTGATAGTCATCTCACTCAGTCCGCATTTTTTGCTTTCTGACGGTACTCCTCTTTATGTTTATGTAAAACTTTGGACCTAGGGGACCAGGAGTACACTCCGTTCGCTTGTTGCGAATTAATCCCTTACTCTCTCTTTGTTTAACCTTTTCTGTGTTTCGTCATCTGCCTTTCTTTTTATTTTTATTCTCCTTTTCTCTGCCATGTTCAGGAACATCTTTTCCTGCTCACGCAAAGAACAGGTCAAGTTATCTCTGTGTGCGTCACCTAGGTCTATATTACCTATAGTCAGAAAGTATTCGCCCATATAGCGAGTAACGTCACTTTTGGTATGTACAGGATTCAAGTTCCCACGTATAGGAAGTTCAGAAAAGATCACGTCACTGTTTGAGTAATAGTACTGTAACGGTCCTCTTTTGTAAAATAAACTAGCTAAAATGCTACAGGAAATTCCATAGGTTAAGGGCAGGTGATGGTATGTCACGCCTTCAGCTACAGAGGTAGGTAGCTTCATGCAGACATAGCAATCTTCAATTTCCATAGTCTCTACATAGTGTATTAACAGGTTTGCGAAAACGTTTAAATGCGTTCTATTCTTTACTCCATGATAATGTAGTCCTCCCTCATCTGATGCTTCTAAGTCTCGATTTGTTTGTCTACGTGCTCTTTCATGTCTTGCTACACTCTGTGTTGTTGGCTCCTCACTGTCAGTATTTACAATTTCAGTAGGGACAGTATTAGTATTTTTGCTCACCGCAAAAGGAATGAAAACTGTTAGTCCTATCCAGAGTAATATCAGTATAACTATACTACATACACATACCTTGCAGCATGTTTTGCAACGACTGCAACTAGGTCTACCATTCACGTTTGAATCAGACATTTTGGCTCAGAAGAAGTTTTCTCGACCCCTCTTTGTGTCTTTACACCAGTAGCTTACTTTGTGCAATTTCACGGTGGCTCGTCTTCTTCTTCGGCAGAGTACTCAGCGACTGGTTCTCCGTCGCTCTCGTCAGTTATATCAAGATCTTCAAATTCTTCTAACACGAGCGTCCATTCAGGAGACTTGTACTTTTTGTTTTGTCTTTTTATTCGATCACTCCTTCTCTTGGAAGTATCTTCTGGTTGTTCTGCTATGCGAGCACTTCTCCTTTCTTCTGCACGTTTTTCTTCTACTGTTTTTATTCTCAGTCTCAATTTCTTTATGTATCCAGGCTCAATGTGCTTTCTTTTCTTAAGTCTTTTAGTTGGTACCGAGACCTCGTTCTCTTCTCTTGCCCTCTTGTTTTCATTAGTTTGTGGCAATTCTGTTTCAGTTTCTTCCTCTTCTATCTGACTATTTCCAGGGCTAGCATCTATTTCTTCTGCCTGGTTACTATTCTGGCCTTGTTCAGGAGAATTTTGTTTTTGCTTTTCAAATGTCTCTGTTTCTGTTTCCTGAACACGTTCTTCTAATCCTATCTGATCCTGTTCAAGCACTTCGATCTCTTGATTTTCTTCTGCTCGAACTATTACGCTATGTCTAGTCTGTCCCTTCTCGACATCAGAAGTCAGTGGAGGAGTATCAATCACTTGTTCTGTATCAACCACTTGTTCTGTATCAATCACTTGTTCTGTATCAATCACTTGTTCTGTATCAATCACTTGTTCTGTATCAATCACTTGTTCTGTCCCTGTCTGACCTTCTCCTTCCTCAGTTTTGATGTGAATCTCAAGATCCTGAGGTTCTTCGCCTGTGCCTTGCTTTTCCTCTCTAGTCCACTCTCTACCTTCCCAAAGTCGTTCGCTTGTTCTGATGGGGTCTTCGGTGAGATCAATCAATGGTATCCACTCCTCTGGCCATATGCTCGGCAGCTCGTCTTCAGCTACTTCTGGCTCAGCTTCTTGGACCCCTTCAGCAGGCTGGACTCTTGGCAGTTTGTCATCAACTACTCCTGGGCCAACGTCTGCTGATTCTGCAGCTCGACTGGTACTGGGCTGTACGTCGTCAGCTACTTCTGGTCTGGCTCCTGCAGAGTCCTCTGCTGGACGCCCTTCTTGGTCAGGCTCTCCGTCTGGTAATACCTTCTGGGTGTGGCTGGCGTGTATCCAATGTGGAACCCCTGCACACTTTACTGCTGTGGTTGTTACCAGGATCACCTGACGCTTCTCTCCCCACCTTGGCTCCAGGCAGCTCTTCCGAGTATGCTTCTTTATCTTGACCCAGTCTCCCGGGACCAGTTTGTGGAGAGGGGTCGTTGGATTGAGGATGGCGTCTTCTCCGATCTGGCGAGAGATAGAACGCACTTGGTCACCTAATCTCTTGCAGTATTCAAGCACCAAATCATCAGTAATACTCAACAGTTTGCTTCCTGGTACCCATGCTTGTCTCATCACTCTTCCCATCAAGATTTCATGGGGACTTAGGCCTGTCTTGCGGTCAGGAACACTTCGGAGTCCCATCAGGACCAGGGGCAGGGCCTTCACCCAAGTCATGCCAGATGCATCACACAGTTTTGCTAATCTGTTTTTGATAGTTCCGTTTACTTGTTCCACTATTCCAGAAGCCTCTGGACGGTACGCACAGTGAAGCTTTTGTATGATTCCAAAGGCCTTACAGAGTTCGTCGATCACCTCATTCTGAAAATGTCGGCCTCTATCTGATTCAATAGTGACTGGAACCCCGAACCTAGGTATCAGTTCTTTTAGTAAACACTTAGCTACTGTCATTGCGTCATTTTGGGGAGTAGGGAAAGCTTCAACCCACTTCGAAAATAAACAGACCATGACAAGGACATATCGCTTCCCTTCACAACGTGGCATGGTGATGAAATCAACTTGTATTCTCACAAAGAGACCCCCTGACCTCCCAATTTTCCCCAGTTCCACCGAAGTTTTTTTGCCAGCGTTCATCCTTTGACATGGCAGGCACCTCTGGCAGAGGGACTCTGCTACTTTCCTGAACTTTTTACTGTACCAAGTCTGTTGGAACACTAGAATCATGGCGTCCCTACCAATGTGTGATCCTTCATGTATCAATCTCGCCATTGTGCTAAGTAAGTGTCTAGGTAACACAGGCATACCAGTTGGGCCCAAGATGACACCATCCACACGTCTTGGTCTACACCCATCTTCCTTCCACTTCTCTCTCTCTTGCCAAGGTGCCGCCTGCTGCCACTCTTTCACTTCATCCCATGTAGGCACTTCTTCAAACACTTGAAGTTGGCAGCTGGTTCCTGGCCCCCCTCGTTTTGGATTTATGATATATCGATCTCTGGCACACCATTGGGCCACTCGATCAGCAAAATCATTTCCCAGTGATACAGTGTCCATGTCCTTCTTATGAGCGACACACTTTACCACTGCCAGTTCCTTTGGTAACTGGATTGCCTCTAAAAGGTCTTGAACCACTTTCCCATTTCGAATAGGGGTACCTGATGAAGTCAGGAACTCCCTCTGCAGCCACAACTGGCCAAAGTCATGCACAACCCCATAACAGTACTGACTGTCAGTATACACTGTTATGCGTAGGTTTTTCCCAATTTTGCAAGCTTTTATCATAGCTATCAATTCGGCTACTTGTGCAGACTTTACGTCAAATAGATAACCTGCTTCTTCAATTTTTGTTAAAGAGACTACCGCATAGGCGGCACTCAGGCCTCCTTGCTCATGTCTTAGACATGAACCATCCACAAATAATTCCTTGTCATGCTCGGGCAATGGTGTTTCTTTAATGTCTGGGCGTGGTTTGGTATTGAATTCTGTTAAATCAATGCAATCATGCTCATCATCCACCCCACCTTCCATATCCATTGGGTCGGGGAGCAGAGTGGCGGGGTTCAGAATACTGCACCTAACAATGTTTACATTTGCAGCACCCACAAGAATCCTTTCGTATTTAGTCAGCCGACTAGGGGTGAGGTACTGAGTTTTCGTTCTGGTCAGTAAAATTACCACTCCATGTGGAACATACACAGTTACAGGATGTCCCATGACAATGGACTCACTCTGCTCTAAACTTGCGCAAGTAGCAGCTACTGCTTTCAGACATCCTGGTAATCCAGCAGCCACTGGATCCAGGGTGGCAGAGAAATATGCCACAGGCCTTCTGGTCGTGCCATGTTCTTGTGTCAGGACTGACAACGCGCAATTATCGCGAGTGTCACAGAATAGGGCAAATTCCTTGGAATAGTCTGGCATTCCCAACGCAGGGGCTGTACACAGACAATCTCGCAATTTTGTGAAGGCTGTTAAGCTTTCATCATCCCATTCTACAATATCTGGTGTTCCTCTCTTGGTCATTTTTATCAAAGGCCTAGCTAGAACTGCAAATCCCAGAATCCATTGCCTGCAGTATCCTATCACTCCCAGGAACATTCTGATCTCTTTCTGAGTACGGGGTAACTGCATCTTTTGAATTATTCTCACCCTTTCTGATGTTACTTTCCTGACACCTTTCTCTATCTGGTGCCCCAGATATTTCACTGATTTTGCACAGAACTGTAATTTGTCAGGGGCCACTTTATGTCCCTTCTCACTCAGGTGATTCAGTAGGGCAATGGTGTCAATCACACAATCCCTATGACTTTTAGACGCCACCAAGAGGTCGTCTATGTATTGCACTAGGACAGAGTTCCCAGGTAAGACCAAAGTTTCCAAACATTTTTTCAAGATCTGATTAAAGATAGAGGGGCTCTCTGTGTACCCTTGAGGGACCCTGTTCCAGACATACACGTGACCATTGAAGGCAAATGAGAAAAGAAATTTGCTATCTGGATGCAAGGGAATGGAAAAGAATGCATGACATAGGTCTATCACAGTGAACCACTCAGCATCCCAGGGAATCTGATACAGAATCACTGCTGGGTTCGGGACAATAGGGCAGCAGGGGACCACTATCTTGTTTACCTTTCGTAGGTCCTGCACTACTCTGTACTTGCCACTAGGCTTCTTGATGCCCATAATCGGTGAGTTACATGGGCTACTCAATACTTCCTGTATGATGTTTCCTTCTAGCAATTTCTGTATTTCCAGGGTGACACCTGCTCTCACTTCTGCATTCATCCTGTAGGGTTTAGTATTGGGGTATACAGCATTGTCCTTGATTGCTATCTGTATGGGGTCCACGTTTTTCATTAACCCTACATCTTTCCCAGTAAAGTCCCATACTTCTGGCTTCACTGCTTCTTGGAGTTCTTTGGGCAAATCCTGCATAGTCATTCGTTTAATTTCTGAGTCAGGTCTGATTAACATTAATTTATAGATGCCATCTTCATCTGGGGTCTGAATTTCAACACCCTTTGGTGTGCAAAAGATGGTACAGTTCATTTTGCACAGCAAATCACGTCCCAGTAAGTTCACTGGACTGGTGTCACAAACGACAAATCTATGCATTTCCTTAAAGTTTCCAATTGAGATCTCCATGGGCTTGGTAACAGGAGTACTAATCAATTGATTAGATACACCTCCTACTTGGATGGCTTCTCCCGAGAGGGGTAGGTTTGGAACGTCCACTGTTCTCACAGTAGAACGGGTAGCACCAGTGTCCAACAGAAAAGTGACATCATTTCCGTCAACCTTTCCTTCAATGTACGGTCCGGACTGGTCTACCGGCAAGGAGGCGCCAAGTACGCACTCCTCGTCCTCCCCTCTCAGGCCCCGTCAGTACTGGTCATCACAAAGGAAGGTATCGTTTAACAAATACTGCGAAGTTGCTGCATTTCTGTTCTCATTGCTTTCCCAGACTTCTATCTCATCACCCTCTGTGACTTTTCCCCTATGTGCTTGCTTTGGAGCTCGGGGCACCTGAATCGTTTTTACCTGTGGTTGAGTCTTTCTTGGTCTTTCTTTCTGCGTCTGTGGAGTTAAATCAGGGGTTTTGGGGTTATCGTCAGGCAAATAAGGACACTCGTTTCGCCAGTGTCCAATTTCTCCGCACTGGTGACAGGGAAATTTCTTCATAGCCTCTTCTCTGCTCATTTTGGGCCGGGGCTTACCTCCTCCCCCACCCCCAGGACCTAGGTTCTGAGTGTTTTTGGCCATATTACTCAACTGTTTTTCCTGCTGTTCTGCGAGCTTCACTTGAGCCCACATAACCTTCTCTTTGAGGGCCTTTTTCTTTTCTGCCATCTCGTCCTCGCAGTACTTTGCGTACCGCAGGACCTCGTCTACCTTTTTGGTATGCCAACAGATTTTATTATCCTTTATCCACTGACAAATTTCGGGTCTTAAACCGTTTACAAACCTGTAAATGAAATGCGTCATATCCTTCATCTCGATGTTATCTATACCACTGTATGTTTTAAACACCTGCAACAGCCTTTCATAATAGGAGTGCACTGTCTCGTCTCTTTCCTGCGTTGTTCTATCTATCCTGGTCCAATCTGTTTCCTTTGCGGGCACCTTTTTTTTCAAATGCTGAATTACTTGTTCGTATTTTTTCATCACTTCAATTGATGGTTCCCCTGTGTTAGAGTCCCTCGGATACTCCTCACTAGGCCAGGCTATGGCTATTTTACACTCGGTCCATAGATCTACCGGGACCACAATATCGAAAAATCCATCCAGGTCTTTCCACAGGCATTTTTGCACCTTTACGAACCTTTCCACCTGCCGGTACCAGTCAACTGGCTCTTCGCGCAATTTCGGGAAATCGTTAGTAAAGGACACAATATCCTGTCTGGACCATGGAACGTGCACATACCTCCCACCTAGTACTTCGCGCATGGGGCATAACTGTTCGGGCTTGTCTACTTCTCTCAGAGCGAACATCAGGAGTCGTTTGTCTCGATCGAGCCTCATCTTTCTTTCGTGCCCACCTGCTTTTCCATTTTTCCACGTCTCCCCATTTTTGCAGAATTGCTAGCAGCTCTTTAATCTGCAACTTTTTCCCTGACACATTCAAGTTCTCTATATCTTTGTCTGAGAATTCAGCTCTGTAAGGTTTTTGCAAGGGCTTGGATCTTGAAATATCTACCCCCATACTATCTGCAGTGTCTGTCAACTTTTCGTGGAGCACCCTGGTACTTCTGGTAAGGCTTTTACACATAAACAGCAACTCTTCTTCAGAGTAGGTATTTAATCTGTCCAATCCCACATTTCCTGCCATTAATTCCTCTATTTCTACCCTCAGTTTGTAGAGGTCTAAATGTTTCGTTTGCGGAGTCTGTTTTTCTAATTCACAACTCCAATTTTCAATTTCTTCCGGAGTTACCAGAGAGACACTCCTAGTACCTGACGTTGATTCTAATTTAATTTCTTTCGCATTAAAAGGATTATGCCTCTTCTGCACTCCCTTCCCGGTCTGTTTGTTTGGCAGGTCCAAGAACACAACCTCGGACTCGCACTCACTGGACTGATCGTCTATCAGTAGGGGCTCCTGCCTTGGTGGGGCCATGATTGGATTAATAACTGGAGGGTTTGGGCTTCCCTGGTTATTCCCATACAACGGAACCACTGGTCCAATTGTTACCGGAATAGTCAAAGCCTCAGGACTGGTATTTAACTGGGAGATTTTCTGAATTATTACTGTTCTCTGTCTAGCTAGGGCCTCTTGCTCCCTCTCATCTAGTACTCTTCCTAATGTCCGGTCAGGTATCATCTGTGGGGTCAGGTGAGGGGTAAAACTCGGGGCAGTAGGATGCGTTTCACTTGGTCCTCCACCATAATTTGGTTTTGGGAACAAAGTTCCTGTGCCAAATGACCTGCGCTCTTCCCCATAGGGAGGCTGTAAAAAGGGCATTCCTGAACTTAATGGTTTCTCTTCGTTTTCATAAAGAGGTCCGGGGAAAAAAGCTCTTTCACGGGAATATTTTTCCTCCGGGCTCACGGGCACTCTAGGATATATATCTCGTACCTCCGCGGGTCCGGGATTCTCAAAATAGGGCAGTACCTGACCACCTCCCCCCTACTTAGGGATCTGTCCTCCTTCTTAATAGATGGACGCTGGGGATTTTCTCCTGTACTGGAAGGTCGGGCTCCCTCATTATAAGGGGGCGGACTTCTCGTAAAAATGTCATCTAATAATTCATCGTCTGACTCCCCCAGGGCCCCCCAATGCTTACTCTTTTCTGTCCTTTTCTCTCCTGCAGAAGGGGTACATGCTGGCATCATGGGAAACAGACCCTCAACAATCATGCTCTGTCTCCACTGTTTCATCCTTTTATCCCTGGTTTCTTGTTTCAGCCTTGGGTACCACTTGGTCAGACCTTTGTCCATTCGGGGTTTCTCCCTTTCGAAAGCCTCAATCTCCCATTCCTCTAATGCCTCATACTGCGTTAGTCTCGGTCTGGGATGCAATTCATTCATTCGGGTTCTCAAATTAAATAAAATCCTACCATTGAAAGTACCGTCTAACGGAAAAGCCAATATTCCGTCATCTTTTGTGTACTTTACCCAATTTTCCAACCACACACAGGTATTGTACCCTCGATCAAACATCATGAAAGAGGCGGGCGTATTGGGTGGTGGGACAATAACGCCCTCTCTGGATTTAATCGGTTTGTCCGTTTTGAAGTAATTCTTTACCTTATTTACAAGAGACATTTTTCTCTTAGTTCCGTACATAATATCGTATCTGTTGGCTTTCCACTGATCCCTTTCAAACCCTTGGCTTCTTGGATCGGGTCTAGTCTCTGGACAATACGAATGCCACATACGATTTCTACGCTTAACTTTGTTTACAAAGTTACCTCCAATCAGAACGCGTCTTGCAATTCCGTGCGACCAATGGGGTGCACGCGTTCAAATAGTTTCGACCAATGGGTGCGCGGCCCCTTCGTGAGACAGTTCTCACTCTTCGGCGCTCACCCCTCCTTTACAATTCCAGCCCCGCTACCCGCCCGCTGTTTCTACCAATCCCAGCGCGGCACGGAGTGACGTCAGAGACGCTTCGCGGCTGACTCCCTCCCTTCACAAGGTAACGGAAACTTTCTTTCTTTCTAAAGTGCTTAGTGCTCGGTTATTTTACAACGAATACACATTCGCCACAGTGCTCAAGTGTCTAGACAGAGAAAGAGTTATTTTACTGCAAGTAAACTACTTCCATTTACTTTTCACACGCTGCGGGTAAATCTCTTCCGCCTACCCTTCACTCTAGCATCGGTGAACCTGTTATTCCCCTAAACTCATCCACTTCTCCGGGATATATCTGAGTCTAAGGTTTCCCAGCGGACCCCTCTGCTTTCACCCAAGCTCCGATGAACCTGCTACTCTTCCGATGTGACCCTTACTAGGTTACGCCACTATGGGAATTTTGCCAATGAACCTCGTTACTGACATTTATTCATACACGTATTCAGAAAAAACCCTAGTTAGTGCTTCCCGGTTGTACCTAACCTGCACCTAACTTTCCTTGAGCCTGCGACCTCAAGGCAAATGGATTCTATTCACCACTTTGCCATTCAATTCCCCGGGGAGTTCGGACAACACTGAACGAGACGGTTTACAAATGCATGGATTAATACATATAACAATATAAGAACAAGAATAACAATGATAAAACAATTCATAAATTTCAAAGCAGCGTATTCTCAAGAGAATGATCAGGTCCCTCGGAACGGCCACTCTTATAGCAGCATCAATATACTAGCAGCTACCGACTTGACTAGCCTAACTAGTCCTACCTAACCTTTAACTAGTCCCTAACCATACCTCTGCTACCAGAAAAACTGATAGAGCGCGCGAGGTCACCCAACCAATAATTTCGCCGCTTCGGGCCCATATATTTCAATTCACCATATACATTGACCGGGTGACTTCACGGGCTGCTACCAATTTGTGTGAATTCCCTACTGTTATTACTCAGCGTACCCGACTTACCATCCACCGACACGGGTACCTATGACCACAATGGATCAGGGAGCTAGCTGTAAAAGGAAAGGCAGCAAAATACAACTCAAAATGACATTCAATACCTTTGTAAAATGACCACGGACAACTGGAAGTTTTAAAGTCTTTATCTAAAGTTCGTTTTCTGAAAACATGAGATTTACAAGAATAAGGCAATCGATAATCAAGATAACGAAAAGTACATAACTATAGAGAAATAAAGTCAGGGTAATCATGGAAATGCTAATATGAGATGCAACAGGAAACGCTATGCATTTAGGGTAAAAGTTCTTTGGACAGTTTAAGAAAGGCCGTTCTAGACCATATCAGAAAATGACAAACTGCAATGCAAAATATGATTTCTAACAGGTAGGGTAACATGGGAAACGTTATGAAAATATGCAAATGACTTTACGATTTCAATAGTTGCGGCAAAAGCATGGAAAAGTCAACATATGCAAAGGTGTGTCTTTATTAAAGCAAAAGACAGGAAAAATAGAAAGGTGCAAGTTCAAAGAATTTAGAGCAATATTTACCTAGACTGGGGTGGAAACCAAACCCTGGCCACGGGTCAGTTAAGGACAGGAAACCCTCAAGGAAGGATACCCCTCAATGGACAGCAGGTGCAGAATGGACACCCAGGACAGGACAGGAAACCCTCAGATTAGGAATCAGGACAGGACCTCAGGACAGGACAGGAAACCCTCAGGACAGGACCAGCACCCGCAGTTCGGAAGCAACGCCTGCGCTCCACCCTCTCTGCAGCTATCGATCAAGACCCCGATTGGGTCAGCGAACTCCCAGCAAAGTGCTTCGCCAGCACTTTAAGGTTCAGTAGAACCTTAGTCTATGGTCAATTTTCGGACAGAGTACTCCGCAGTGCTCTGTATCTTCAGTCACCTATTGAGTGAGATGGGTCAGTGACAGGTCAGCTAAACCAGACAAGTCGGACAATTTCCCTAGGTGAACCCAGGGTAGATATACAGTTTGGGGACGGTGTACCACCCCCCAATGTTGCAAAGTGTCAGAATCCCTCAATTTGGATTGGTCCTAAGATAGGATTTGGGTAACACACCAATCAGAACAGACTATTTGGAGGCCTTATTTACATCTCTGGGCACCGCCTAGCAAGATTGGGGTTCCCATGAGAAAATTGCGCAGAATACAGTGAAAGAATACATTTTAGCAACATAATAGAACAATATCGTGATGCTGCGGGGCGAAGGTACTGCTTCCCAGGGTGGCTTCTGGTATCAACCTTCTTTGGCAGCAATTCAATGCCATGATGGCTCCTGGCGAGTCTGCGCACAAGTACCCTCCAAGATGGTCTCCCCAGCCCAGCACCCCTCCGAATCGAGGATACATGAAAAGTAAGCGAAAACAAATTAATACATAGAAATAACGATATGAAAACACATCATTGGGTTTGTACTTTCAACTTATCACTAAAATTTATACTTATGCAGTCTAAATGTTAGCTACATATACACGGGCACAAGAGCAATGGCACGAGCAGTACCACGTTATTGCCAAAGCTATGTATTACGCATGCGCAACTATTTCCCTCCAAACCTGCAAACACGTCAGGACACGTGAGTGTGACTGACGCATGCGCAAAAGCTATTTCAAAGCAGCGGCCATTTTATTGACTTGAATTAATCGTATTAGCAATACACATATGCAAGCTTCATTTTACCTCGTTTAAACATGAAATAAAGGTTAGTAAGACGTACAACTTATTACCTGGTTATACATGGACGAGGTTCATGACAAAAGCAAGTCGCAAATGCGAAGCTTTGCTTCATCAGTATCATACACTGTTGAGCCACTGTGAGTCTCTCACACTAAGGGAAATTGTCATGATCCTGAATGTTCTGCCATAACTCATTTTTCTCTGTACCAAATCTCCAGTTTGGCTTATACTGGCGGTAACCATCTAACAATATTGTTTGGTACTAACCCCATAACACCTTATGGGTGTATGACATAACGTTCAGTTCTAATCCCAGAACACTTTCTGGATGCTATGCTTCACTGTGCTTTTTGAGTGCACTTATTCATGTGCTTTTGTGCGTGTTCACGCGCCTCATTGTTGTAGCGCTCACACCACCCTAACATCAACCTATCCTCACAAGATTCTCTTCTACTTTAACTCATGCTAGTCTTAAGTACTAAAACTATTCTACTAGAAGAGAAATCCACCACAGAAATCCCCTTCAAGAGATGGCGGAACATTCTGTGCACTACCAGAAGTGCTGACAACATCATGTACAAAAAGTACACAACATTTCACGCTTGCATAGCCTATGGGACATCCTCGACCTTAATCTCCAAAAAGTGGACCCTCCATAACTCTCGAATATCAGGGCTAATACCAAGACCACACGTCTTATGCCTTGCAGACCTACCTCCAACTAACCCCACCTGCCTCCACTACACACCAGGGGACTGTCCCCCTTTCCCTCACATAATTTTCACACAGGAGCCAAGAGGGAATAAGGGGTAGGAGCAGGGTAGCCCTCCACTCAACCAGTAACAATAACACAAACCCTGTACCCCGGACGTCAGATAGCACTCTATTACTTAGCGTAAATTATTATTCGCCTGGAAAAGCAAACTGTCAGATTCCAGTCTCGCACCCCCTCGATATGTAGCTGGGTATGCTAAATATGTATCATCCAAAAACAAATGTTTGTATAAATCAGAGAAATTCCCGGCGGATTTCAACAAGACAGTCACATAGAGAATTGTACGATGTCTGCTCCACTCAGACAGTACATCCACCCATACTTACTATCTGTGAAAAAATGTGTGATGAAAAGAATGACACCTCACGGGCGCACCACCCTCGGGGCAAAAGGCCGATGTTACCAACTTAGAACCCCTTTCTCATCATTGGTAGTCATTCAAATTCAGAAAAGCAAGAAAGAAACGTGTCCAACGTAAAACAACTTAACGTGTGAAAAATATATAGTGCAAACAAAGAGCATTCACATTCGCTCCTTTATTTATTTATTTATTTATTTATTTTTGCATTTATATGGCGCTCAGCTACCCAACAAGGGTTTCCCGGCGCCTGTGACATTAGGTTGAACGAAGGAAGGAGCTGAGTGGAGTTTAGCACAATTGTTTCTGGAAAAGCCAAGTTTTGACATATTTCCTGAATTTAGTGTAGCTTTCTTCTTTCCGGATGAACTGGGGAAGGGAATTCCACAGAATCGGCCCTCGAACCGAAAAAGATCTTCCGCCAGTCCTTTGAAGTTTGTATCTGGGGACAGAGAAATTCGCTGCAGTTTGGGAACGCAGGTTTCTAGTTGGTCCTTTATGTGACACAACAAGTGATTAAAATCAACAGGCACACCTGTAACACAATTTTATTCTTACATTTGGTGTGTTCTGATGAACTAAAAAAGGCTGGTAGCTTAGTTTTGCATACCAATACCTTCAGGTATTGGTATGCAAAATGATTCACTTGTTGTGTCACATAAAGGAGCGAATGTGAATGCTCTTTGTTTGCACTATATATTTTTCACACGTTAAGTTGTTTTACGTTGGACACGTTTCTTTCTTGCTTTTCTGAATTTGAATGACTACCAATGATGAAAAAGGGGTTCTAAGTTGGTAACATCGGCCTTTTGCCCCGAGGGTGGTGCGCCCGTGAGGTGTCATTCTTTTCATCACATATTTTTTCACAGATAGTAAGTGTGGGTGGATGTACTGTCTCAGTGGAGCAGACATCGTACAATTCTCTATGTGACTGTCTTGTTGAAATCCGGCAGGAATTTCTCTGATTCATACAAAAATGTGTTTTTGGACGAAACATATTTAGCATACCAAGCTACATATCGAGGGGGTGCGAGACTGGAATCTGACAGTTTGCTTTTCCAGGCGAATAATAATTTACGCTAAGTAATAGTGTGCTATCCGACGTCCGGGGTACAGGGTTTGTGTTATTGTTGCCCCTTCCCCTCACCCCTGTCCTCTATTTCTCTCTCTCTCTAATCTTTTTTACATACTCTGGTATTTCATTCTCTCACTAATTAGAGAGCCTTTGGCTTATTCTCCTCTACCACTCGGTTTTCCTGCATGGCCCACCCATATTTGATCCTATCTCATCTCTACCTCTGGTAACCCCAAAGTCAACCTTCCTACTATTGTTAACTCAACCCCAGATCCCACATTTTGTATATTGTAATGATGTTTTCCAACGAAATTGTATGCTGCTGTATACCTTACCCTGGAGAGTGAAAATATCATCCACTATGTATCAGCTTTTTGTTTTTCTTTTACATGTATTTTTGAAAAATTAAAAAACATTTGGGAAAAAAAGGATGTTCTAGCTGGTGCGGACAGTGGAACTATGATGTATTTGTCATGCTATCTGCTTGTTAATAGGTTTGTGCACAAGGTAAACCCTCACTTGTAAAGACTGTGATAAGGACAGTGAACAAGGGGATAATACATTACTTTGTAAGAGTGACATTGCAGGGTCCTTTGTTGCAGAGCTGCAGATGAAGTGTCTTCACATGTTCCTGAGCTATGTGGGCACTGATGTAAGACTGAGAGCAGAAGAGTGGGTACTTATCTATCTGGGGCTTGGGGGATTCTACAGTGGACGAAGCAGTGGCTCAGAGATGAACAGTCTGGATGGCTGCAAAGCAGCAGATCTCTGGACAGCATATGTCGTAGATCTGCCTCAAACTGCTTTTCGTATTTGCTGGACAGTAAGCACCTGTAGTAGGCTAGCCAAGGAAATATGTAAGCAATGTAGCAAAACCTTCCTGATTCGTCCACCGAAAAATAAATTAACTTAGTATTTCCCAAAATTAGGTTTGTGAGCTGATTTTTGTTCGGTTGTTAAAGCCCAAGCAGTAAATAAAGATGCCCTAAACTTCTCTATTTATCTTGTCAAATTTGCTGCACTTAGGGGGCGTGGCTTGGACGCCGAGGAAGATGGCGGTCTAGAGCGTCTCTCCTCCCGTCACGAGCTTTTCCATCGGAATTGGGACGCTTTTTTGAACCTGCAGCATAGATGTGACCGGGGATCCGAACACCGGATCACTACCTGAATGCGGTGAGCTGTCCTACGTGGCCGTAGCTGCAGCAGAACGGGAATTGTACCGAAAGAGGCTCCGGACGTTCAGGGCGGCAGCGCAAGCAGAGGAGAGTAAACGAGGCACGGAGTAATCTCCAGCGAAGCAGTGAAATCCGCCATCACGAAGGAGATTGAAGTATGTGGAAGCGGCAGCGCTCGGCAATGATTTGAGCTGCAGGACGAGGACAATGATCGCGTGAGTAAAGTGCGATCGGCCATGTCGGGGCTTCCTTCACCTTAACCAAGATGGCGGCCGCCACTCGGTAATGCCTAAAAGTTCGAGACGAAGTGACTTTCCACACTGCTTTCTGTCCAAATTAGCCTGAATAAAACGCCAGGCGAGCAATGCTGGCAAATGTACTAACACCTGGGGAGGAAAATAGGCGCACATTTCCAATCTGGCCATGGGGGCTTCATGTGTGCACTGAGTGCCTGGACTGCCTGACATCAGACCACAATGAGCTCTCCAATGACACAGTGATCTCTCCACAGTGATTTCCAATCTGGTCATGGGGGCTTAATGCTGCTGCGCTGAGCGCCTGGATTGCCTGACATCAGACCACAGTGAGCTCCCCAATGCAACAGTGCTATCTCCAATGATAATAAGTGCCTGGAGTGCCTGACATCAGACCACAGTGTTCTCTCTAATGACACAGCGATCTCTCCATAGTGTTCTCTCCAATGACAGTGATCTCTTCACAGTGATCTTTCCAATGACACCACATCCTCCACGTGCACACCCGGAATGTATGTTTGTGACGCCCTGTACCTCAGGTCCCACTTGTTGAAGTGCTATAGCTACCAGTGAACTGAGATCTGGCCGACCACTCTCTTCTATAGATCTGTGTTGTCTAATCTACCCCACGTGCTTGCCGAGAGGGACTTTCAGGGCTCCGTTCAAGGATCTAAGCAGTCACATAGGAGACCAAAGACCAGGGTACCCTTAAAAGACTTAAATCGGAACACTCGAACCCGGGATCGCCGAATAAACCAAAGAAAGTCACTCCGGATGCACTTGATATGATATTGAATAGGCTAGATGAAGTGAAGGACCTAGCCAAGGTCACTAAAGAGGAAGTGGTGGCAATCCGTCAAGATATCCGAGACACTAATGCGCGTTTAACGGAAACGGAATCCAGGATTAGTCGCCTGGAAGACATAGAGGTCATAACCTCGGCGGCTCTGAAACACCTACACATCTCTTCTGACCAGACTACTAGACGATTGGCTGAGTTGGAAGACAGAAACAGAAGAGGGAACCTACGCATTTTTGGGATTCTGGAGGGGTCCGAAGATTCCGAGGGGTCGTGTATTCGGTTCTTGGAATCATGGTTTGCTAAAGCCACGAACCTGACTTTTACCAACCCTCTTGAATTCGATAGAGCACATAGAGTGCCAGGAAGAATCACTAAGACGCAGAAAGGACCTAGGCTCATCGTCTGTAAGCCGTTGCGCTATCAACATCTGGAGCAAATCCTTGCCTTTGTGCGGAAGCACAATCATATCCTGTGGAGAGACACCAAGGTCTATATTTCTCAAGACTATAGTAAGGAGACGGTAGAAATCAGGAAGGCCTTCTTAGCCCTACAACCACAACTATCATTGAGGGGATATCAATTTGGTTTTGTGGGCCCGGCGAAGTACAGGGTGACAATACCTGGTTCGCCGCACTACTTCACGGATCCTATGATGCTCAAACGCATGCTGGAGGAATTGGAAGAACGCGATATGGAACGCGACATGGAAACCAACAACCCAGACAATCTGGCGGCCTCAGCTTCGGGATACAAATGATCATCTCTGGGAGTTGGTGCTTTCATCAGGCTATCTCAGCCCTGATAGGTCCGCAGGTCTAGTAGGCTTGTCACTTGCAGGGTAAGGTGCCAGGCTCGCAGACGCCTTCTGTCACTAGACACTGGAAGTTCTACCATGAGTTGTAATGTGGCGTAAAGGGTTTGGATTAACGTCCTGGAAATCTCTTTACTTTCCATTTCTCGTTATTTGATCTGACATCGATCTACTATTACTGATCTAAACTCTTTGACTTGAGTTGATTCGCCTTGTTTGGATACTACTGTTGCGGGTACCGAGGAGATGTTATTCGTAATGATCTAACTGTGTCCATGTCTCAGCACACCGGCAGGGTGCTTCGGAGTTGTTCAGATCTCACCGCGGCAGTGCTGAGATTCTTTGACTAAGTGAACGCTCATTGGCAGTTTACTGCTTATGCTTATGCTTTTGCTACTTATGCTACTTATGCTACTTATCAGTACTGAATAGGCCTAGAGTCTACTAGCCCTTGGGGGCCCTTGATGAAGGATATGATGCTATAATATCTTCCAATAGCCCGTATTGTACTCTATATTGCTTTTACTTACCGTTCTATTGCTATAAATCTAGTGAAATATTCCAGATTGTTTCAGGTTATCAAGTAAGCACTTTAGTGGTGCGTTATGGGTTCTACATTGGTTACACCACACCATTTCAATGGTTTCACTGCTTACGTAAATGGTTATATGCATTGTGCACAGTTGTTCCAATGTTTATGCAAGACTAATATAGACGGGAGGGTTACTGCGGTTTTCCTCACGTCGCCATGCTTCTGTACTACAGTTGGGGTGGGTGGGGTGGGGGGATGTGGGGGAGAGGGGGGATGTGTGTTGTGTGTTATGGTTTGCTTTTTTACTTCTCATTCCTCTTCTCTTTTCTTTGCTTTTCCTTTCTCTTCTAATCTATCCCTTCTCTCTTGACTGGACAAGTTGTATCATTCACATGTTTTATCTGTATACCCACACTCAGATCATTCATGTTCTATCTCTGTGTGCCCAAGCGTCTGCTCATGGTTTCTGTCCGTTTTATCACATATTGGTCAAAGCAGGGTGCTCCTCATATAAGGTGCCACGTGGCACGTTACTTCTTGGGATTTATAATGCACTCATGATACATGCACTAGTATAAATGTCACATTCCACACTCTCCACTCCGCTTGGAATGACCTCATTTGACCAACTGAAAATTCTGTCTATGAATGTTAAAGGTTTGAACCAACCCATAAAAAAACAGAGGATATTAGACTATGTGCGTAGGCAGAGAGGGGACATTGTTCTGTTGCAGGAGACCAAACTAGACGCTAAACAGTTCTATACTCTGCGTAATAAGTTTTATTCGGAGGTTGTGGGGTCAAGTGCACTAGGTAAAAAGAATGGGGTTCTGATATTATTATCAAAAAGATCCAAGATAGAATTACTGTCTTCCTCATCAGACGAAAAGGGACGCTGGGTCACAGTAAAGCTTGCCAGAGACAACACGGAATTCTTTGTCACGAATATATACGCACCTAATACTAATGACCTAGACTTTTGGCAGGACTTAGTCAAACAGATTGCAATGATACCTGATACGGCAGTACATATACTAGGGGGTGATTTTAATCTTCCATTTGATCCTGCCCTAGACAGAGATTCGAAGTGTGTGTTTAAACCGAACAAATCACATAATGCTTTCATTAAATTGTGTCAACGTTTTAATTTGGTTGATACGTGGAGAATACAAAACCCTACTGAAAGGGACTACACATTTTACTCTTCCCCTCATGATTCGTACTCTCGCATTGACTACATTCTCATTACACAAAATGGCGTTGCAAGGATAGAAGATACATCAATAGAGCCGAGAGTACTGTCAGACCACTCATGTATCTCTCTATCCATCAGCAACATCAAACCGTCCCCTAAACAGACGTCATGGAGACTCAATGAGGAAATCTTAAACAAAGAACAACATAAAACTGACATTCAAATAGCCATTCGGTCATATTTGGAGATAAACAGGAGAGGGGACACTTCAGATCTTGTGCGCTGGGAGGCTTTGAAAAGTACCTTAAGGGGGGTGTGCATCAAAATCCGTTCAGCAATGAACAGAGATTGCAATGCAAAATTGGAAGCGTTAGTAGCAGAGATAGCTAATCTGGAAAACAGACACCAGTTGACAAGGGATCGGGAGACACTCAATACCATGACTAACAGAAAATACGAATATAACAAGCTGGTGAGCGAAAGGGCGGGAGTGTGGCTGGACAGAAGGCGAAGATTTAAGCTCTGTGAATCTAACAAGGCTGGTAAAAGCCTGGCTGCATACCTAAAGTTCAAAGTGCAGAAAAATTCTATTAATGTCATAAGGAACTCTGCGGGAGTAGGCCATTCGGACCCCCAAAAAATAACTGAGGTCTTTAAAGACTTTTATGAGGACCTGTATGCTAAAAATGAATTGGTTGCTGAGGACAAAATTCAAGGGTATTTGCAGGAATGTGACCTGCCAAAGCTAGGGCCGGAAGAACAACACAGCCTTAATGAACCGATCTCGGCTACTGAGGTGGAAAAAGCAATCAGGGGGTTGAAATGTGGGAAAGCACCTGGCCCTGGTGGCTTTACGGCTAAATTTTACAAAAGCTTTACAACAGATTTAGTTAAACCCCTTCTGAACCTCTTCCACGAGTTCACGGAGTCAGGTGAAGTGAGGGGCACATTGGGAGAGGCGACTATCGCAGTTCTACCAAAAGATGGCAAAGACCCGTCGCTACCAAAAAATTATAGGCCTATTTCCCTGATTAATTTAGACTGTAAGTTACTAGCCATGATTTTATCAGCCCGTTTACAAAAAATTCTTCCTACCCTCGTACACCCATCTCAATCGGGTTTCTTAAAACATAGACTGTCTAGCGATAACACCAGAGTATTAGCCCACGCCCTAGAAAAAGCAAAACTTCTGAATACCCCCACGGTAGAAGTCACACTAGACGCTGAAAAAGCCTTCGACAAGGTGGATTGGACCTTCCTTGAGGCAGTTTTACACAAATTTAATCTAGGGAAGACATTCACTAAACTTGTAATGGCTCTGTATGCCGGCCCTACTGCTAAGGTTAGAGCGGGTGGCTCCTTCTCTTCTTCTTTCTGCTTGAAACAGGGAACAAGGCAAGGGTGTCCATTATCACCATCTCTGTTCTTACTAGCTATAGAACCTTTTCTATATCATATCCAAAATAATGAGGCCATTGCTGGTGTTCCGTTTGATGACTGTACTGTAAAATTAACTGCATACGCCGATGATGTGCTGATTTTGACGGAGAAAGCTGACGAGGCTATCCCGGCCCTAATGGACACAATTGATGAGTTTTCTAAAGTTTCAGGGTACAAGCTGAATAAGGACAAAACAGAAGTCAAGTTACTAAACAACATCGGGGGTAAAGAAATACTTGGTTCATCTGGCCTCACCTGGCAGCCAAAAGCTTTTAAATATCTGGGCTTAGATTTTGAAAAAGACTTAATTACGACCCTGAAAGTGAATGAGGACTTAACGTTAAAAAAGATCTCTAAGTTGTTAGATAGCTGGTCACCCGAATTTTTGTCCTGGTGGGGTAGGGCTGAGACTCTTAAAATGATGTGCACACCTCTGGTTAACTACCTGGCTTGCATGCTCCCAATGACTTTTTCGGACGAATTCGTCAAAAAAGTGGACAGGTTGTTTGGAGAGTTCCTGTGGCGAGGGAAAAAAGCCAGGATATCACTGAAAAAGTTGCAACTAGCAAAAGAAAAGGGCGGCCTGGACCTGCCCTCGTTCAGGAACTACCAGACGGCCTTCCTCTGTAAGCAGGGGGCTCTTTGGCTGGTCGACTCTACATCCTATACTCCAGTGTGGCTATCTATTGAGCGATCATTAATGGCGCATGCACCCCTCTCGGCTCTCCTCAGCATGGACTTGACCCATGTTCCCCACTCCAAATACATTCTACTAAATACCAGAAGGGCACTCCTCAGGCTTGACCAGTCCCATAAAACTGATTCGGTATTTAAAAAATCTACCCTACTCTCGTTATGGCATAACCCTATGTTTCGGATAGAGGGGAAGACCCTTTATTGGGAGTTGTGGGCTACACGTGGTATCCATATGGTAAATGACCTTTATGAAAATGGTAGGCGCATACCCTTCTCAACACTGCAAGAGAAATTTAATTTGCCGCCCGTAGAATTCTATCAATTCTTGAAATTGAAAGCCGCCATCTCTAAACGTGCCCTCACTACAGACTTACCATGGCTGCTGACCCGTCTCCGACTACTATACCATGCTGACCATTTTGTATCTAGAATATATAAATTGCTCCTCCCCCTGCCCAAGAAACCTCATAAGTTAACGGAAAGCAAGTGGGAATCGGAACCTAACTCGACAGGCATACCAATAGATTGGGAGGTAATACACAACACTGCATTATCAAATAAGGTATCACCGATTCTATGTCAAACGAAATACATGTTGCTGAACAGAGTGTTCTGGACCCCTCAGAAACTGTTTAAATGTAATCTGAAGGATACGCCTAATTGCTGGAACTGCCAGGAAGCACCTGGAGACTTGGCGCACATGCTTTTTGATTGTTCCCTATTAAGATCATTTTGGAGAAAAATATTTGCATATATTCATCAGGTATTCGGAATCACACCTGTACAGGAATTTGTATATGTCATCTTGGGCCCTTTAGAAACACAATTAACAGACATCCATGACCGACAACTACTTGATATCATGTTGACATTGGCGTGCAAGGTCACTTTATATAAATGGAAAAATTTTGCTGAAGTCAACTTTAAAATATGGATGGAATGGCTTTCCTTCTTGAGAGGGGCGGACAATCCGGCACTACAGTCGGCCACATGGAAGCCTTCGAACAAAAAACTGTGGTCCTCCCTGGATGCGTCATCCTCCCACTTTGAACCTCCATGATACACACTTCAACAGACTGTTTGTCTATATAGAATTTAGTATCTCTGTTTGGTCCCATATTTTCCACGCTTAAATGCTCTTAACGTTCAAATGCTTTCAACGCTTGAATGCTTTACTGTGTACTTACTGTCGCCTACACTGCGACCCATGCTTCTGTAAACCGATTGCTATTGATATATTGATACATCTGTCCTCTTTCTCTTTTTCCTCCTTTTTCTCTCTTATTCCTCCTTTCCTCTTTACTTTCCCTTTTTTTTTTCTTTCTTTGTTCTTTTGATTATTGTAAGAGTCATTGTGACAACATTACATCCATCTGTGCATTGGAAAATTTATTGTATTGTCTTTGTTTTCAATTTTCTTCAATCTTCAATAAAAAAGATTTGAATAAAAAAAACAAATTTGCTGCACTTAGAGGTGAAATGTCAGACTAAGTCTTCTGACAAATTTCTATTTATTTTTTTAACATGGAGATTGGTGTTTGTAAACTTCTTTCTCTTTGCAGGCAGAGAAAGAAAAATGAAGTGGATTATGTGGCAATCTTGCTGGGGTACAAAATGTGAAATGAAAGGCTGTAGGGTGACATTTTTGTAACACACAACAACATGGAAATACCTGTAAGTGGCCTGTACACAATCAGTAGTTCAGAAAGCAAAAATGAAGCACTTTTTTTTGTAATTCTGAAGTGTGATGTAAACAAAGGTTTTAATAGAATCAAACAAATCAAGACAGCTTTTCTTCGTGACACGCAAATAATAAATATTCACTGAACATCGATTTCAACGCATCATTTGGGTGCAGTATAATTTTATCAGTAAAACAGTATGCCTGTGCAAATTTAGTGGCCTTTTCAATGAAAAATGTACTTTTGGTAACTGACAGTGCACTACCACAAGAAGCTTTAGTTACATTAAAAAATCGCCTGCCTCATATCCATTAAAGCTAGATGAGTCGTGAATGTTTGTCATGCAAAAAAGTGGGTTGTGGTCCTATAAAGTTTGGAAAGCATTGACTTAACTCATTAAAGCTGACGCAATCACTCAACTGGCCACACACTTCTAAAGATAAAAACTAGACTCAGCCTCCACTGAGCAATGTAAACATTTGGAATGTTTGGAATGCTGTACCTCAGACTATAGCTAGTTTCGGTGATGCCATGCTCACCCTCAACATTATAAAAGGTTAAACTTACAAACAGTTCAGCAAGTTCCTTTCATAAGGGAAAGATGTGCTTCTAGACGGCCCTATAGTGTGAACGCTGGCTATCTCCGAAACTACAGGCTTGTTTTAAAATGTATTTGTGATCTTCAGTCAAAACAGATTCTATGGCAGGACCGGAGGCTTCTGATTATGCTTTCTCATTTCTTTACTGCACAAACAGCAGCCAATGAAAGTAAAACTACAATGGTAAAAAACAACATTTCCCATGAGGCTTTGAACCATGCCTCCGATACTACAACCAATCACTGTAGTAACAAGCATATAAAGTATCGAGACACTAATCTGGCCTCCTCTTTCTTTGCTGCTCCACAGCCCAGATAAGTGCTCCTTACTTTTTATGCTTGTACGATCTCATGTTACAGATTTCGCCTCTGGCGTATGTTTTTTCATGATCGGATCATGATGTTTATGCAATTGCTGGTACTGTGTACTGTTTGGTAATATGCTTATGTTGTACGTTTAAGTTTACCGCGCTGTGGTGCCTTGTTCCCATACGCCGCGGTCGGCGTTCCTTCTCCCCCCGATCTCGGAGCGGTGCTTCTCTGGCCCGCTCCGTGCCCCGGTAGATCTGTGTGGAGCGCGTGTTGCGCCCGTAGGCTCCCCTCTTGTCCCTGAATGCTGCTCGCGGCTGTGGCCGCTGCTAATCGCGGTCGTGATTACGAGGGACTTGGCCCCCCCTCGGGGAAAGAGGCGCACGTCGGAGCCCGGCTGAGGCCCGGCGTACGTCTTCAGGGACTCGTGCACGCCAGTGTGCGCGCGCAGCCCGCAATTAGTGCCGAACAAGACGCTCTAACCCTGGCTGAAAGGGGGATTCACGCAGTTTGGCCAGGAGCCGAGGGGCCCTTTTTGTTCTAAAAAAAAGCAGCGTTTTCGTTCCCTTTGGCAATCGGAGGTCTTGGACATTAACCCCTTACTTCCCAGAGACAGAGGAAGTGGGTTAATTTTTGGAAACCCTTTTCTTTTCTGATTAAGGGTTGTTTTCCCTCCGTTAGTCCTAGCATTGGACTTTATGCATTTGGTATCACTTGGTATTTCCGGCTCCTGCGCCTGGCACTTCCCCTGATCGACGCCCTTGCCTGGGCTGGCAATTGTGCTTCCCTCTGGGGATTTACAGTGGAATTGAAAGTTCCTTGTGATTATGGCAGATACTGAGTACTGCGAAGAGGAGGGTGCTGCGTGCGATTACCAGGGCAATGATGAGTATTACGACGAGGAGTCTATGGAAGATATGATTGACAAAAAGCTGGACGCTAAACTTGATAAGGCCCTTTCTTCAGCCCTGCTTCCATTAGCCAAAAAATTGGATCTACTGGTCCCTGGTAAGCCTCTCCCTCTTCCTGGACAGGAACATTCACGTCCCCCTCCCCTAAAGAAGGTGGCTCTTGACCCGTCCTGGCCCCACGCCCAGTCCTATGATAAGCTTTATAAATCCAAGGAGTCTTCCACTGGTGACAAGACCTTGCCGTCCCGCTCCCCCCCGAAGGATACCACTACTGACACTGATACTGATACAGACTCCTCAGACGCTGCTCCTTGCAAGCGCACTAAGCTAAGAAACGCAAGCATGCATCCCCATCGGTCAACCCCTCGCCCTTTTCCTTTGACCCATCGGACATTGTACATCCTAGGTCCTCTGATTGGCTCCCTCCCCCGGCTGTGGCGGAATACCTGGAAACTCACCTCTGCAAAGGTTTTGATAAAGAGGTGAGAGCACGCCTTAAGTCCGAGTGTCCCCGCCCCGACTTGGCCCACAAGGTGGCCGTCACCCCCGACATTGATCCCTCCATGACTACTTTCCTCACGAAGTATAAGAAAGACCCTAAAAAAGGAATTGATCACGCGCTTAGAGCGTGCCAAGATAAGGTCCTTGACCTTTCAGGGCCGTTGGCCAAGATCCTGGAACTAGCCCTTCAAGCTCAAGAGACAGGTGATGCCATTCATCCTGAAGTCCTAGCGGGTTGGGCACAATGTGCCATCTGTATGCTGGGGAACACCAACTGCGCTTTAGCTTCTGAAAGGCGTAAATCAGTCTTGCTCCGGATTGATCCTCAGTTGGTTGAGTTGGCTTCGTCAGAACCGGGTCCTTTCGCGGAAGGACAGTTGTTTGGGGACAATTTTGTGAAAGACATTGCCAAATTTGTTAATACCTTTGCGTCCCTTGATAAATCTCAGGCCTCCTTGAAGAGGGTGTTGCACCAGGTCTCTAATAGGGCCGGGCGTGGCAGAGGACGTTCCACCGGCCGGTATTCGAATACCAGTCCTCAAAGGGGATACGCCCCTAGACGGGGCAGAGGATACACACAAGAGCCGGACCAGGCCGGTTTCTATCCGTCAAGATCACGCGGCTTCAGAGGCCGCTATAATCGAGGTGTCAACAGAGGTTACAAGAACTTCGACAATCAGTCCTCTGGTAAGTCAGGTGTGCCCATTGGTCCATTTAGGGGGCAGGTTGCGTCACTTTGTGATGAATTGGACGAGTCTCACGTCGGATGCTTGGGTCCTACAGACCGTCCAGGGTTACCAGATAGAGATGTTAGAATGTCCCCTTCAAGCCGTTCCCCCTCAGCCTCTCCTTTTTTCCCGTCTAGAACAGAGTTTTATCGACTCAGAGCTAGAGGAATTGTTAGCCAAAGAGGCTATTGCCGTAGGACCCTTCATGCCCGAAGGATTCTGCAGCAATGTCTTCCTGGTACAGAGAAAGGAGGCGGCCAACGCTTGGTTCTAAATTTGAGAGACTTCAATCCCTATGTCACTTACCGCCACTTCAAGATGGAGGGTATCCATCTTTTACGGGACCTTTTGTTGGAAAACGACTGGATGGTCCGATTAGATTTAAAAGACGCCTATCTGACAGTCCCCATCTGCCTCTCTCATCAGAAATTCTTGCAGTTTCCTTGGAAAAGGCAGTGGTACCGGTACAAGGTGCTTCCCTTTGGTCTGTCCTCGGCCCCTTGGGTCTTCACCTAGCTTCTCAAACCGGTGATCTCTCGCCTTCGAGAGATGGGAGTGCGTCTCATCGTCTACCTAGACGACATGCTTATTTTAGCCCAAGATCGGTCCCTTCTTCTCACCCACTTAGAGTGGACAACGTCCCTGCTGCAGAATCTGGGGTTCGTTATCAATATCAAGAAATCGGTGATGATACCGAACCAGCAGATGGAATTCCTAGGTTTCCTGATAGACTCTGTGTCAGCTCAACTGCTCCTCCCTCTTCACAAGATCAGGTCCATCAAGAGGGAAATAGTATCCACCCTGACCAAGGAGAAGATTTCCTTGCGTGTGCTAGCGAGGATTGTGGGCCTTCTGGCCTCGTCAATCCAAGCCATCTTCCCGGGCCCCTTACATTACAGAGCCCTTCAGAGACTAAAAAACTTTTACTCACAGAGGAAATTTCATTACGATCACCTTATTCCTCTTTCACCAGAGGCCAGAGAGGAGCTTCAATGGTGGCTGGACCACATGTCAGCCTGGAATGGCCGAGCCATCTTCGGCGCAGCCCCGGATGTGGTAGTCGAATCAGACGCCAGTCAATGGGGCTGGGGCGCTCGCTGTGGAGACTTTACCACAGGAGGACGTTGGTCAGCGGACGAACTCTCACTACACATAAACTGTCTAGAGTTGTTGGCAGGGTCATTTGCCATCAGGTCTGTCTCACCACTGAAGAGCAATTGTTGTATTCTCCTTCGAATGGACAATGTCTCAGCGGTGAGATACATCAACCGATTAGGGGGTACGAAGTCCCGAATGCTGGTCCACATTGCGAAGGAATTTTGGCACTTTTGTCTAGATCGCAAGATCTCTGTGGTGGCGGAATACCTTCCAGGGAAATTCAATCAGGTGGCGGATTGGATTTCCCGATTTCTCCGAGACTTCAGCGATTGGAGACTTCACCCATCACTGTTTGCTCAGATCATGACTATGCGAGGCCCCTGTCAAATGGACTTGTTCGCCTCTCGCCTCAATGCTCATCTTCCCCGGTTTTACAGTTGGAGACCGGATCCGATGGCGGTGGGAACAGATGCGTTCCTTCACCATTGGGGGCAACGGAGGAATTATGCCTTTCCCCCGTTTGCTCTGATCCCGAGAGTGGCGGCGTTGGTACGCCGGGAGAGGGCGACAATAGTGTTGGTGACTCCGTTCTGGTCGACTCAGTCGTGGTTTCCCACACTGTTGGAGTTATCTGTGGATCTTCCCTTCCGGCTACCAGTCTTCCCGACGCTTCTGCAGGACCCAGTGGGGGCTTGCCACCCATTAATCCTGCAGAATCAATTGACCTTGATGGTATGGACGCTCTCCGGAGACATGAATGCCTTGCAGGCCTTTCACGAGAAGCTTCCGGCTTTATGCAACAGGCGTGGGCTCCTTCCACCCGGAAACGATACTCTGCTTCTTGGAAGAAGTGGGTGGGTTGGTGCCTTTCAAAACAGGTGGATTCCGTGGGATCAAATGTGACTGATGTACTGAATTTTCTGTCTGAACGTGCAGCTTCGGGCCTGGCTTACAGGTCGGTTAATAATTTCAGGTCTGCAATTTCTGCTGGTCACGACCACATCGAGGGTAAGCCTGTGGGGATGCATCCCTTGGTTTGTAAGTTACTCAAAGGTGTGCGTGCGGCCAATCCTCCTCGGCCCAGGTATTCCACAATGTGGGATGTTACAAAAGTGCTTAATCTGCTGGAAACCTGGCCCAATAATGGTGATTTGTCTTTGAAGCAGCTCTCTGCCAAGTTCACTATGCTATTGTGTCTCATTTCATGTCGCAGAGTTTCGGATGTTAGAGCATTAGATTTGGCTGGTAGAATGTTTTCTCCGCAGGGTGTTTCCTTTGTTATTACACGGCGGACTAAGACCATGTCACGCTCAGTAGAATATCCCGCCTTTCCTCATAACAACAAATTATGTGTGTTGCAGTGTCTCAAATGCTATGAAGAGCGTACTAGTGCACACAGGACGGATCCTTTGGATCAGTTGCTAATCCCTGTTCGGAAACCCTTCAAACCAGTCGCTGCAGCCACTTTAGCCAGATGGGTTCAATGGGTTATGTCAGAGGCTGGCATTGATATCTCTGTTTATGGTGCTCATTCTACTAGAGGTGCGATGGCTTCTAAAGCCTATGTATTAGGTTCTCGCTTAGAGGACATCCTTAAAGCGGCTGATTGGTCTTCTGATTCGATGTTTAAAGTGTTTTATTATAAACCTATTCCTCATGTTTCTGATGCTGTGATTGATGAGCTTTGAACCAGCATAATCAGAAGCCTCCGGTCCTGCCATAGAATACAACATTTTCTAGCTATCGCGACAAGAATTTTAGATTCTATTAAGGACACGGAGGCGAGGATTATCCCACCCGTTGGGACAGTTAGGTAACTGTAAGTTGTTTTGAAATGATGTTGTTTAACAACTTGTACCCACCCTATGAGGAATGTAGTTTGGTGGACGCTTTTTCTCAGACTTCTTTTTCTGTTTCAGGAAATGATTCCAACAAGAGTTGATTGCCTTCTTTGGATTGTGATGCTGATCCTTCCTGGCAGAAGATGATTCCTTCGTGGTTTTGGATTGTTCTCCGTTGAGAATTATTATGGAACTGTTTTTCTCTCCGTTGAGAGTTCAAGGCTTGCTTTAATACGACAGACTGTTCGCGCAAAGAAAGAGGAGGCCAGATTAGTGTCTCAATACTTTATATGCTTGTTACTACTATGATTGGTTGTAGTATTGGAGGCGTGGTTCAAAGCCTCATGGGAAATGTTGTTTTTTACCATTGTAGTTTTACTTTCATTGGCTGCTGTTTGTGCAGTAAAGAAATGAGAAAGCATAATCCTCGCCTCCGTGTCCTTAATAGAATCTAAAATTCTTGTCGCGATAGCTAGAACATTTTGTATTCGAGTTTTATTGTAGGAATTGTTGTATATGAAACCGGGTTTTCTGTTGAGTACAATGTATAGCTCTTGCAAAAACACCTGCACAACGCCAGGTGGAAAGGAAAGTACTAATTAAATTGTGTCCATGCAAGACAACTTCTTTCATTGTTGGGACTAACATTTTAAAAAGCAACTATTGAAAGTGTACAATGTTATTTTTTAAGAACTCATAATATTTAATTTAGCATTGGAATATCAGGGTGTGGGGGGCGTGGTTTGGACGCCGAGGGAAATGGCGCCTTAGTACTTTTCTCCTCCCGTAATGCTGCCTAATAATCAGAATCGGAACCTCTCCGCCTTGCCTAATCCTGGTGTCAGAATCGGCACCGTTAATTGGAATATGAGGGGAGTGCAACGATCCGAGTCTCGGAGGTGAAAGAGCTCAGAGAGGCATAAAATCCGGAGTAATCTCGGAGCGCCCATGCTGCTGCGACACTGACACTGACGGGAGACTGACGGGAGAGATACACTCACCGATGCGCCGCAGACCTGGAGACACCGTTTGATCTCTATCCAGGGACCCGTGAGTACACTCGCTTCACTACCGGCATGTAAGCGGCTGCTATAGCTGTCACACGGAGCCTTCACCAGGACGGAGCCTTTACCAAGATGGCCGCCGCCGACTTCATAACGGCTTGATGCGCTTCAATTCCCCCACCACGCTGTCATGCGATTACGGCCTATACCCGCACCAACAACGATCCCCACATCATATGTAAGGAGGATCTGGTCATTCAAGGAGTGCATTTATGGCAAATAGTAGCGCGAGCTTTCAATGCACGACGATCGGCGCTCATACTGATGTCACCACGTGTTCTGGCAAACCTGGGCACCTCTTCATGGCGGCACAACCTATACTAAGCCCTGCCAAGCTACGAATGTCCGCAAATGACCGCAAATAACTGCTGGCTAGTCTCTGATTTCGATGTTGATGTGCTCCCTGAGCCCTACTTTCCTAGGTGAAGTCTACAACGTTAGGTGCACGATTAAGAAGGTGACTTACCAATCCTTCACCACAGACAAGCGTCATACAGCCTCCTAGTCACTCACTGTCATACACCTGGGTCCAAGAGATGGCGGTGAAAATTTAACTCACCTGTCAACTGCAAGACGGGGAAGAACGCCGGGGTGCAACGGGGAGCCCACTCAGATCAAGTGTCCTGCTGTAAGATCTACGATATACGTCCATAAATACCGTCTCCTACGAGGTGCCATCTGAGTACTGGAACTGGGACAATGGATTCCAAGGAGCAAAACTCCCTGAAAAGGGTCAAATCTGACCACTCTAACCCAGGTTCTCCTAACAAGACCAAGAAAGTCACACCAGACGCAATAGATATGATCCTAAGCAAGCTGGATGAGGTGAAAGACCTGGCCAGATCGACCAAGGAAGAGGTTGTGGCAATTCGTCAAGACATAAGGGACACCAACGCTCGCCTTACAGAAACGGAATCAAGGATCAGCCGACTCGAAGACATCGAAGTAAAGACGTCTGCGGCTCTAAAACAATTGCACATTTCCTCAGACTCCACTACAAGAAAGCTTGCTGAATTGGAGGATAGGAATCGAAGGGGGAACCTGCGCATTTTCGGCGTTCCGGAGGGATCCGAAGATTCAGAAGGCTCATGTATTCAATTCCTGGAATCATGGTTCGCTCAGGCTACAAGTCTGACCTTCGCTCATCCCCTGGAATTCGACAGGGCCCACAGAGTGCCGGGAAGGATCACCAAAACGCAAAAAGGTCCCAGGCCTATAGTGTGTAAACCGCTACGCTACCAACACGTGGAACAAATCCTTGCCTTTGTCCGGAAACACAACCATATTTTATGGAGGGATGCGAAGATCTACATCTCACAGGACTACAGTAAGGAGACAGTGGAAGTGAGAAAAGCGTTCCTGGCACTACGACCGCAATTGAAATCAAGGGGCTACCAGTTCGGCTTTGTGGGTCCATCAAAATACAGAGTGGTCGTGCGGGGGGCCCCACACATCTTTTCAGATCCCATGAAACTCAGGCGTATGTTGGACGATCTGGATGGACGTGACATGGACACCAACAATATGGAAAATGAGACAGCTTCGGCCTCTGGCTACAAATGAGTATCCTTTGCTTATATTGCTTATATTGTCTATGTAAAATATCGTTGTGCCTTCACAAAATAACGTGACTATCGGACCAGTCTCTCTACATAAAATATCCGCAGGTCTCTTGCTCTTGGCTGTTGGTAGGGAAGTACTTGCAATTTGCTGCTCATTCGTTTCCGGTCATGACTTCCGTGATACTTAGATTCTAGGTATATATTTTGTACTAGCTCTCCGCTATTCCTGGGCACGACTCATAGTACTCACCTTGCTCGCTACTGTGCTACATTACTTACTTTATGATGTGTTAGACTCAATAGGAGCTCTTTGCCTTAAACCTAGTATTTCTTTCCAAGGTTGTTTTCTTAGATTCTAGGATTCTAGGATGCACAGTCTCATAATTATTGACGTCTGCAGATGGCTTAGGAATGGAGCCTGTTGCTCCTTCACAGTACAAAAGCTGTTTTCACATTGTTTTGCATAAATGCTCTCATGTTGAAATGGGGTACCTTGAATCTAAACCTGTGACATTTCTTTCATGGGTCTAACTGAGTTATCACTACGTTAAATGTATGAAAATTGTTCCGATGTTTCTACTATATTGGCATGTACGGGAGGGAATACCGCGATTTTCCTCAAGTCACCATGCTTTCTGTTTGCGGTTGGGGAGGGTGGGGTGGGGGGTGTGGGAAGACTGGGAGGGATACGTGTTGTATGTGTTGGTTTTCATTCTCTTGCTTTTGCCTTTTCTTCTTTGTCTTCTTCTCTTTATTTATACCGACAAGATTTGGCGTTTGCATGCCATCCTTACAAGCTCGCACAATTACTAGATACTTCTATGGTTCAGGTGCTACACTAAACAGGTCATTGAGTCTACTACAACACATGCTCTCACTGAAACACATAGAACTAATTTCTCCGAGAATCATACCAATACATTCTGTATGTAATATTTTAGAATGACGTGCTCTACTATTAATACGCCACTTGGAGTGGCCACGGTTGAGAAACTAAAAATTCTATCCCTAAATGTGAAAGGTTTAAATCAACCCGTTAAAAGGCAAAAGATACTGGATTACTTGCGTAGGCAAAAAGGGGATATCGTGTTGCTACAAGAAACCAAATTAGATAGTAAACAATTCTATACGCTAAGAAACAAATATTATTCAGAAGTAGTAGGCTCTGATGCGGTGGGGAAAAAAAATGGAGTATTGATATTGATAGCCAAAAAATCCAAAGTTGAGTTACTCTCATCGTCAACAGACGAAAAGGGCAGATGGGTTGCGACCAAACTATGTAGGGATAACACAGAGTTTTACGTCACCAACATCTATGCACCCAACACTAGTGACTTAACTTTCTGGGAGGGCCTAGCAAAACAGGTTGAGACTATTCCAGATTCTGCTATACACGTACTGGGGGGTGATTTTAACTTGCCAATGGATCCATTCCTAGATAGAGACTCACGGTGCTCTTTCAAATCAAACAAGTCTCACAAAGCTTTACTTAACCTGTGCCAACGTTTCCACCTGGTTGACGCATGGAGATTACAAAATCCCACAGATAGGGACTATACGTTTTACTCGTCACCACATGATTCTTATTCGCGTATTGATTACATTCTAATCACACAGAATGGGGTTCCGAGAATAGAGGACTCTTCTATTGAACCAAGGGTTATGTCCGACCATTCGTGTATCTCCCTCTCCATATCCAACGCTAAACCCTCTTCACGACAAACATCATGGCGCTTAAATGACGAAATTCTAAATAAAGATAACCATCGCCTCGCTATCCAATCTGCCATTCGCTCGTATCTGGAGTTGAATGAAAGAGGGGACACCTCTGACTTAGTACGCTGGGAGGCATTAAAAAGCACGATCAGGGGGGTATGTATCAAAATCCGTTCAGCAATGAACAAAGACCACAATGCTAAACTGGAAGCACTTGAGCGAGAGATATCAGACCTAGAAAACAAGCACCTAATTGATAGAGACAGAATAACTCTCAACACAATGACTGCTAAGAAATATGAATACAATAAGCTTGTTAGCGAAAGAGCAGGCGTATGGTTAGACAGGAGACGTAGACTCAAACTTTGTGAATCCAACAAAGCGGGTAAGAGCTTGGCCGCTTATCTAAAGTTTAAGGTCCAAAAGAATTCAATTAATGTCATTAAGGATGCATTGGGGGTGGGCCACTCTGAACCAGACGAAATAGCAGAAGTTTTTAAAGACTTCTACGAAACCCTCTATGCCAAAAATCCATCTGTAGAGGGGGGAAAGATTCAGGACTACCTTAACGAATGTGATCTGCCGAAACTCTCCCTGGATGATCAACAGGGGCTCAACGATCCAATTACGGCAATTGAAATAGAGAAAACAATTAGGTCTCTAAAGTGTGGTAAAGCTCCCGGCCCGGACGGCTTCACCGCAAAATTTTACAAAAGCTTTGCCTCCTTTCTGGTGGACCCCCTCCTCCATTTGTTCAAGGAAATAAGCGACACGGGTGCAGTAAGAGGAACTCTGGCTGAGGCTACTATTGCTGTACTCCCGAAAGACGGTAAGGACCCCTCCTTCCCCAAAAATTATAGGCCTATTTCCCTAATTAATCTGGACTGCAAAATCCTAGCTATGATTCTTTCGTCACGTTTACAACGTGTTCTTCCTGACCTAATCCACCCTTCTCAAGCAGGATTTCTTAAAAATCGATTATCCAGTGATAACACCAGAGTTCTAGCGCACGTCCTGGAAAAAGCTAAGCTCTTAGACACACCAACTGCGGCAATAACTTTGGATGCCGAGAAGGCTTTTGATAAAGTAGACTGGGCATTTCTCGAGGCCGTGTTACATAAATTCAACCTAGGAACAACGTTTACGAAACTTGTCATGTCGCTTTACGCCTGTCCCACTGCAAAGGTTAGGGCGGGTGGCTCTTTCTCCTCTTCCTTGTCCTTGAAACAGGGTACGAGACAGGGATGCCCCCTCTCCCCATCCTTGTTTTTGCTAGCGATTGAGCCGTTCCTATATCATATAAGACACAATGAAGCAATTGCCGGTATCCCATTTCAGGATTGTACTATAAAACTGACCTCGTACGCCGATGATGTGCTAATCATGTCTGAGAGAGCGGATGAGGCCATCCCGGCACTCATGCATACCATTGATGAATTCTCCAAGGTCTCTGGCTACAAGCTAAATAAGGACAAAACGGAGGTCAAACTCCTGAACAATATTGGAAATAGTGGAATCCTTGGAAATTCCGGCCTCACATGGCAACCGCATTGCTTCAAGTACTTAGGCCTTGATTTTGGGAAAGATTTAATTTCAACACTGAAAATCAATGAGGAACTAACCCTGAAAAAGATCTCAACACTATTAGATGGTTGGTCACCCAAGTTTCTCTCCTGGTGGGGCAGAGCAGAGACTCTCAAAATGATGTCCACCCCTCTGGTGAACTATCTTGCTAGCATGCTCCCTATGACCTTTACGGACGACTTCGTTAAGAAAGTGGACAGGCTGTTTGGCGAGTTTTTGTGGCGGGGTAAGAAAGCTAGGATATCTATGAAAAAACTGCAGATGGCAAAAGAAAAAGGCGGCCTGGGTCTTCCCTCGTTCAGGAACTACCAGACAGCTTTCCTTTGCAAGCAGGGTGCCTTATGGCTGGTGGATTCTCCACCCTATGTCCCAGTGTGGCTAAACATTGAAAAGTCTATCATAGCACATGCACCCTTACCGTCCCTTCTTAGTATGAACTTGACACATTTACCTCATTCCAAATATATCCTACTGAATACCAGACGAGCTTTACTAAGGCTTGATCAAACCCACAAAACTAACCTCACTATTAAGAAAACCACTTTCATGTCACTTTGGAAAAACCCTATGCTCAAACTAGACGGCGAAACCCTTTTCTGGAAATCATGGTCTGAAAGGGGCATTAATATGGTTAAGGATCTTTACGAGGGAACCCAACCCATTCCCTTCTCGAAATTACAGACTTCATATGACCTGTCCCCCATGGACTTCTACCAGTTCCTGAAACTGAAGTCTATCATCTCAAAACGTAATCTCTCCACCGACACGCCTTGGCTTGTGACACATCTTCCACACTTTACTCGCGTTGGCCACTTTGTATCTAGAGTCTACAAACTACTCCTACCTTTTCCCGGGAAATCCCATAAAAAGGCGGAAGGTAAATGGGAATCAGAACCCAACACGACGGGAATAGTGTTAGATTGGGACATAATTCATAAAACCGCCTTAACTAACAAAGTGTCCCCAATTCTCTGTCAGACAAAATATATGTTGCTGAACAGGACGTTCTGGACTCCACAGAGACTTTTTAAATGTCATCTGAGAGATACACCTGTTTGTTGGAACTGCCAAGCAGGGGTAGGGGACTTCGCACACATGCTTTTTCTCTGCCCTATATTGCAGACATTCTGGGATAGGATCTTTGATTACATTCACCAAACCTTTCACATCACTCCCACAAGGGAATTTATTTATGTTATTTTAGGAGCACTAGATACACAGCTTCATGACATTCATGACCGCCAACTTCTTGATCTGATGCTAACACTGGCTTGCAAGGTTATCTTGTGTAAGTGGAAAAGCTCGTCGGAAGTTACTTTTGCATTATGGCGGGAGTGGCTTTCCTTCTTGAGAGGGGCTGACAATCCAGCGTTGCAATCGGCCACTTGGCGTCCCTCGAATAAGAAGCTATGGAAATCTCTCGATGCCAAATATTTTCAATATGACCCCCCGTGAAGTAACGGGTGGGACTGTGTTTACTCTTGTATGGTTCACTGCAGATATATCTTCGCATCTGATCGCACTGAACGACCCTATTGTTGCTAGCTTGGATGCCATGTGTTTGGTCCTCTTATCTCCTGTTTCTTTTCCTTATGTGTAAATGTCATTTAATAACATGTATCAATCCATCTATGTAATTGAAGCTTTTTCTGTAATGTTTTTCCTTTGTTTTATCCTAAATTCTCAATAAAAAGGATTTGAAATAAAAAAAAAAAAAAAGGAATATCAGGGTGTGCTTAAAAGTCAAATTAGTTCAATAAGTATGCCCACTGCGTGTTTTTGAGGGTTTTGAGCCACAAACCCCTCCATCGAACTGAAGACTATTTCCTTTGCTTTAGGAAACCCACCGAAAGGAGTTAATGGGGACTGTCTCTTTAAGGAGAAAGAGACAGGAAGTCTAAGTGCTGGTTGTGCTGAACTGCGGCTGCTAAGTTCTGCTGGCTATTTTGTGCTGAAAGGCTGGGCAAAAACCAGAAGCCTGTTAACTTCAGCCCCTCGGTCTTCGCGCGTTTCCAAAACAATACAGGCTCCCTCGGCCAAGTAACCTCAGTTTTGAAGTGCGCCCCTCTGCCCCACAGAGCACCGGAGCCTGGCGTGTCCTGGAGGATGGGAAACCACGCCAAGTGAGGTAAGCGAGCCCTGGCGGAGGCGCGTGCCGCTACCAGCGGCAGCGGCACACGTTGCACAGAGAGGCTCGAAGAAATACTTTCAGCAGATGTTTTTGGTGTGTGTGTGTGGGAATGGGTGTGGCTTTGAGAGAGTAACGGAAACTGCCCTGGGTTGGCAGTATCTGCGGGCAAAGATAGAGCGGCTGAACGCACAAAATCCGCTTTAATTCTGATTAACGAGATAAGTATTGCTAATGCGTAGGCAGCGATTGCCCTGGTCTGGGCGTTCGGATGGGCTGCGCTACTGGCGCAACTCCGGGAGGAGCTGTTTTCGCTTTTTTTTGTCTTGTGCAGAGATATTTATTTATTTTTAGTCACGCTTGCGATTTCATAATTTTGAGTATAACGTTTAATTTAAAAGTACAATTCTAACATGCAGCTGGCCACTTCCTACAGCCCGTTGTAGTTTAAAGGCCGTTGCTTATAAGGCTGAGTTCGGAAAACATGACCAATACCTTTAAACTTAACCACGGGCTACACTGTGTGTGGGGGGGAGCCGCTCGGCGCGTCTGTCCTTCCAAAACCGCAAACTTCCCGCTCTGGTACATTATGTGTCCACGTGAAAGCAGCGACACATCATCATTTTGAAACCAGACCGGCCTTGGTTGTGCTTGGGAAGTGGCGTGTATGTGCACTCTGCATCTCAAAAGAGAAAAGATGCCCCAGGTTTCTCCTTTGCATTCTGGTACTTGTAGTCCTAGATTTAGAACGAGAAACTTAAAAATACGGGTAGAAGAATGTAAAGAAAAGCCAGAATCAGACATGCTGCAGAGTGGCGTTGCACAGTTTACCCCCACAGCGACCAAATTGTGACGAGGGCCCCTAAAGTCTCCCAGCGCATAGATATTCATTGGCCTTGGGTGAAACGGGCCCCTAAAGTGTGTGTGTGGTGGGGGGTCCCTCCTGCACCACAGGGGCCTGCCTTAAAACCCCGAGTGATCGGATACGCGTGACACCATATTTTTCTGCGTTGTCTTTGATGCTGTAACCGAAACAAATAATGATGTCATTGCACGTGATACGTGACAACATATTGAATTTCAAGAAAAAGGGTGCGAAGGAGAAATTCTATCGCGTTCAACAGAAGACTGACTCTTAATCACGTGAGCTGGTGAACCGACGGGTCAACTGTGAAAACAGGCAGTTCCACGTTAACTTAAAGGTTCTTTTGATAGGGCAGCTGAAACGGATCTTTCTCTGAGTCTGGAAGGAGACTTCGAAAGAATTGCCCTTTGAATTCGAATTCACTGGTGCCCCTGGATTTGTGAATGAACACAGCTGCACGAGGCACATTTATTTCATAAACCACGTTTTAATACTGCTTGCGATCTTAGTAGATTTCATTCTTCAAGATACTAAAAGAAACGTCCTACAATGCTCACTTGTGGCCATTGTTTCTTACATCTGGGCAGCACACCCCAGAGCTGTCAGCTGCTTCCCTGTCGCGTGGTACGTTCCATTTTTCTTCCACAAGTATTAAATGGTGTAGATGGGTCATGGGCTTCCAGCCTCTTCTGTAATAAGAGCTACATATGTTCAATGAAAATAACCTGAGCCACGAGAGTTGTATTGCGACCACATTAGAAAAGATTGCATAAGTGGCAACCAAATGCAAGCTTTACATTAGCAGCAGTGACCGTCTCAGCCCATCAGATATGGTTGCCAGCAGTAATGTGATGTGAATTTGTAGAGCGCAGCCCATCACCCGTGAGGGTATCAAGGCGCTGTAATGCAAGAAAGGCTTTGTCAATGTGGATTGCCTCTATGTGTGTAATACATAACTATAGCTGCAATGCACCTGGCGCCGAGATTATATTATTAGTAATAAGTCAACCAGGTGCCACATTATTTATAACAGTTTTAAAAATATTTTGGAAATGCAACCATTTTTCTCCCAAAGTCAGTTTATGAGATCTAAAAATAGACACATTTTCTTGCTGATTACACACTCTTCAATATTGGTATAAGTATAATACTTCAACTAGGCACAAACCTCTTCTGTAATAGGCTGGGTTGCACGCAGGAGAGCTGCTTGCAGGTAGCTGGAGAGCTACTGGTTGGAGAAGCTGGAGATCGATAATGTGGTTCACCTTTGGCACTATAAGCATGGCTGGCCGGTCCAGAATGTTTTTGTTGTTAGCTGGAAAAAAGGGCTTGAAAGTCATTCTCATGACTTTGTGACGCAGTATCAGTAATGGTACATGGCCTTTTTTATGAACCCTTAATGCCCCTGCACAGTTGGGGGTCCATGCGGGTGAACGGCGTCCCCCCACTTCTTTCACAGGGTGGATGCCGTCCACCCTGACAAGAAGTTGGGCCTCACTAAAAAAGATGCATAATTCGTCCCGGTGTAATTTGCAAATCCCGGGACACATTCAGCAACTCCTGTACGTTGTTGTCTACTTTCGATCATAACGTGCAGGCTCTCTGATTTCTGACTCCTGCTGGTCCTTAACAAAGGCCGAGTCTCAGGGGGCATCAGGCCTCCTTTTGTTGGAGTCTCCTGGCTGGCAGCAGTCAGGAGCCTCACACCTGATGCAAATGCAGCAGAGGGGTGATGGAGCGAGATAGAAAACAAAATTTTGTTTAAACTCGCAAAGTCACATTTCCATAACATGAATAAAATTATTAATGATTTGTGATATGTCGTGCTAATACAACCTAGATTAAACTTTACACGTGGGGAGACTAACATGTGTGCTCATAAACGTGCATAAATGTTGCATCTTTTTGTTCGTGCAAAATAATAAAATAATTTATTGTGTTCGTTTTTGTCATTACTAACTGCTGCATATTTAAAATAAGCATGTGCTTGTTTTGCTTATTCTTGTCTGTGTGATGTCATTTCTACTATTCTAGGTGCGTATGGGTCTCATAGAAAAACGGAGACTGGTAAATATAAACGCTGCTTTATTTGTTTGCAATGGCTAGGTAACATTTTGATTAATCGGGTGGGTTAATTATTTAGTAAACCATGGGGTGGATACAGAATATACTTTATTTCTTACATTAATACTTTTCTTGTGTTTGTTTTATACTAGAAATCATAAGTTGCCTGCTTTTGAGGCCTAACTATTTGAGCCGCACAAAAAGAGCTAATTCATATTTCTGCAGAAAGTCACGAGACGTCCATTCTGAATTAAAACGTTTATTGAAGCTGCATTCACAAAGCGAAAACTGATGAGCTGACATCATTCTGTCGGACATGGCCAAGGTCGAAAGTGAACTTTTTGTCAGTCCTTAACTTGGCATCCGCGGAAGTTGCACTGTAAGACTATGGAAGCTGCGAGTATGACTTAAAACAAAGTTGCAATCGCAGGAAGCCTCTGGCTTCACGTGGAAGAGACAATGGTCTTTGTAAGACATGATTTTGTGGAACTTTTTAAGAATCGGGTGACATGTCACTTGTCACTCTCAGCCAATGGGACGTCGAGTATTTCTGAAAACTTTCCTTTGCTAGTTTAGTTAGCGTAGAAAGGTATAAAAAGTCATGCCCTTAGGGTTGGGCTGGCTGCTGCTTTCTGACTTTCCGATGAGGGTGATGTGCTGCTGGACTTTGCGTGGAGCACGTAAGAATCCTCAAAGAACTTTACTTTAATTTCTGTCTATTTAGCTCAGTTAGGGAAATAGGTTTTAGAAATGCTAAACTTTATATAATTTCTTTAAACTGATTCAATTGCTTAAATTGTATTTTTCCTTATTTTCTTACCATCATGCTTGCTTTATTGCAAATAAATTTCATTTATAAGACTTACAACATATATACCATAATTTAGAAAATAAAATCTTACTTTTGACAAACAAGCTGGTCTTGGATTTTTTAGAAGTATAGGTTACCTTTAGCTAGATCACGTCGCCTATGGTGGTCGTTTAAATGGTTGGGTTTTATTCTAATGACAATATTCTTTCTGCAAATGTATAAAATTGTATATAGTATGTAGATAATGTGTATATAGATTTATTCTGACCACCTGATTCAGTAGGCCCAAAAATATATCAGGTTCATAAATGGGTCCATGTATAGTTTAGAATTTTGTTTATAGGTTATGAAATTGGGTAGCGTAGTTTATGATATATTTTCTATAGCCCGCTGGATCAATTATCTGGTAGCAGAAATTGATGGTTGCTAAGGAGTAACCAAGATAACATGTTGGTTGCTAAGGATTGCGTCATGGTATGCAAATAGGATTGATGTTTTAACACTTGTTAAGTTCGTTTTTCGTGCCTATCTGTAAGCTATACCGGTATAGATTGTGTGGCGAGAAATTAGTCACGCAAGCCATCTGTTCGTTTGTAGTGATATCGCCGAGTATCACAAGAGGTATCGCCGTGTACCATAGTGTTGTCGCCGAGCAGCACAGTTTTAGGGCTAGGTCTGAATCTTGTATAGTGAGGATTTTCTAAGAAATCAAAGCAGCATGAGAATAGGGACAAAGCGCCTTCCATAAAACTCACTGTGATGAGAGTATTAGTTATATCCGAGCTTGAGTGAAGGGTAAAATTTAACGTCGGTGCATGATTATCTATAAACAGGTTAGAGTCCTGTACGGGTACATGTTTCATATCTATAAACAGGTGAGAGCCCTGTACGGATAACGTCGTTATTTTGCTAACGGTGCATGATTTCTATAAACAGGTGAGAGTCCTGTACGGATTTCGTGTGTGTTTGAATTTAGGGAATTTTCCGTGTAAAAGTGCGAGTTTGAGTTGTATTTTATGTTCAAGTGGAACTCTTAGAACTTTCACTTCGCGGTGGGTTCAGAGCAAAGCGAGTTCATAATTATACGTGTTAGAAGGGTGGGGTAAGGTTACTCTACTGACAATTGAATATTATCCTTAGTGTGAATAGCGCCGTCTATTCCGAAGTGTGGATACTTGAATGTATGTAAACTATCCTAATTAGTGAAACGAACAGATGTTGTCTTTATAAGTCATTGTTAAGAATTAATTTACACTGAAAAGTGTTCTTAAAATGGCGCTGTGAAAAGATTTTGTGAAGGAGGGGTAAGCGCCAGGAGTGAGAAGCGAGAAACCGCAGCTGCTGTGTACGTCACAGAGCCGCGCTGGGATTGGGTGACCTACGTCACAAGCTGTATTCTGATTGGCTCCTGAGTCTCTGACGGCCTGTGAGCTGATTGGTCCTTAGGAAAATCTCCAAAATTATTGGTCGAGCTGGAAACTGACGTAGCTCAACTGTCATTGGCTTGTTGGTGTGTTTCGCGCACGGATTGGTTGTTTTGCGGAACATCCCGGAAATATTTTACGAACGATTTTGTGAATTAGATTTAACTCTTAAAAATGAGTTATCATTTTAAACATGTTGAGAAAAAGACAACATTATTTCAGAAATTTAAGAATTTATTTTCACCTGACAAGAAAATCGAAACGCGAGGTGGTAAACTACTTCATAAGTATAAAACACCTGCAGCGTACATGGAAGGTGAATACGGATATCATACTGTCTTATGGTTCGACAGTTGGAAACGTTATACTAAAAACGATGGTGTTTTGACTTGGCCTGATGATGGTTCATTTAATGTAAGAGTTTTAAGAAACTTACGAGAGAAAATGAATGCTCTTGTTCCAAAACCGAGACCAACTCAATTTGAAGCTTTAGTTGAGTGGGAAGATGAGATGTATCAGTTACAAAGAGAAGCTAGTGGAATTAAAAGACCTTCTAAAAATCCATCATGGAAAAGAGAAACTCATGAAGATAGATTACGAATGTGGAGACAGGGAAACATGAGTGAAGGATTGTATTTAATTCATGAAATGGTAATGGGTTCTCCTACAGGAAAATCTATGGAAAGTGAATCTGAGGATGCAATTATGGAAGAAATATATACAACTGCTAGAAATAAACAGCCTAATCAGCCTTTGAGACCTCCTAGATCATGGTCTACTCCGGTGGTTTCTACTGAAACTTCACCGAGCGCACCTCCAATTAATGAAGCTCCTAAACTTTATCCAAATAATTGTGAAATCACTGAAACTCCTAGAAGACCAGAATTTGAGAATGCTCGAAATGAGGGTAGACATTTTTCAATGACTCCAAGAGCAAGGGAACCTCCAAAAGATTATGCAAGAGAGACAAGAAATGTTGATGAGGTCGATTATAATGAATACTTAAGGTCTAAAGAAGAATTAATCAAAAGAATGACAAAAGGCATGGAAGCTGTCACAGTTCCAGTAACAATAGGTCCTGTTCAGCCTGTATTTGAACAAAGAAATACAAACAAAACTGGATTAACTATTCCTTTAAATACAGAAATTCAAAAGCCTGCTGAAAAATTTTATTCAGATTTGACAGAATTAAACACTTCTAGATCGAGAATGCCTGATTTAACTTTCAATGAGGATTTATCTCCAAAAACACCAATGGGTGCTATGTCAGATGTAGGAAGTCCTGAAGTCAGGGTAACCACACCAAAGCTTGATGTGGCCAAATTAAAAGCAAATATTGAAGAATTAATAATTGGAACAATTGGCCCAGATAGTTTAAATTACTATCGGGATGATGAACTATTATTCATTTGCAAAAGCATTCAGTGGAAAACGAAAAATAAATATGATCAACTAGAGGATCTAGCAGCAGAACTTGAAATCGATGTGAGTAAACAAAAGAATTTTGCAAAACATTACAGATTAGATTTCTCAGAAAGCGACATTGAGAGTTTGAACTCAATGGGAAGAATAGTTCACATTAAAGATTTGATTGTCTATATTAAAAAGCTAGGAGAACTGAACAAATGGAGAGTGAAATGGACTAAAAGGAAGGAAGATGAAAGATTAGAAAGATTGTCAAAACAATTTCCAATGAGAGAAGTTGCAGGTGGAGGATATGTTCATGTCCCATGGTCGAGACAAGACATTCTGTTATTCACAAATGACTTTCCAAAATTAAGAGAGAAACCTGTTGAGTGGTACAGGCAAGTCGATAGATTTATCAAAGTGTCAAAAGTTCTGTGGATTGATTTGGATGGATTTTTTGACATTGTTGTTCCATCTGATCTTTGGACAGAATGTAAAATATCTATTAGTTGGCCAAAAACAGAACCTGAGCGAATCAAAGAAACAGGTGCCCCAAATCCACTCGTAATGGATTTTTATGAGAAAGTAATTGTTTGGATGAAAAACAAAATTCCACCCAAAGAAGTTGATTGGGTTAAAATAGAAAGAACAGAGCAGGAAACAAAAGAATCAGTTCATTCTTTTTATGAAAGACTACTGTTAATCTTTAAACAATACAGTGGTTATGAAAAATTAGATGAGAAAGACATGAGTCATTTTATCTATAGATTTGTTTATGGACTAAAACCTGAAATTGGAGAAATGATCAGAACTAATATTGTCGGATGGCAAGCATTATCTATAGATGATATTCTGAGAAAAGCAAAATATTGTAGCGATGAATTAGAAGTAAAACAGAAGAAGCTGAAGGAGAAAGCCATGTGGGCACAGGTAAAAGTGGCTGAGCAACAGATTGCCAGCATGGGAAATAAGAACACTAATTTTGTTCAAACTGGAAATACGAACCAGATACAAGGAAAGTTTAAAGGTAATAATTTCCAAAAGAAATTTAGCCCAAAGATAGAAGAGCTGAAACAAAGATTACCTTGTTTTAATTGTGGCGAAATTGGACATTGGAGGGACGAGTGTCCTCATCCTCCTAGAAACTTAAAGAATCCCTTATTGAATCCACAGATGCAGAATGGTGTTAACGTGCAGCAACAGCTACAGATGCAACAGGGGTTAAATGAATTTAATATTCAGCGACAATTACAACAACAGCAACAACAACAGGTGAATAATCGTCAGGACCAGTTGCCACAACCACCTTTTCCGAATTGTGGGGGAGTTCAAAAATATAATCCAAACGTGGGATTTCAGGGATGTGAACAGGTAATAAAACCACAAAAACAGCAAAAGCAGCAAAGGGTTCAAATGCAAAATGCTTCACAACAGTTTTTATTAACAGAAAGCCAAGACAGTGATTCTGATGATTATTACTGACGGTGCCCGAGAGAGGAGGAAGAGTGTGTTGTTGGAGCCACTCTTGAGGTTGACCAGTCTGGTCCTTATGTAAACGGGAAAGTTAATGATGTAGACATCACCTTTCTAGTGGACACTGGTGCTACCCGTTCTACTGTTAGATCAGTGGAAATTGAAAACCTACCTCTCTCTGGGGATACCATCCAAGTTGTCGGAGTAAGTAATCAGCAAATTAAAACAGACTTAACTGATCCAGTACCAGTTGAAATTGGAAATTACAGAGACAAACACAGATTTGTGGTTTGTAATAGTAGTCCAGTAAATCTATTAGGTAGAGACATACTATGTAAAATGAATTGCAGAATATATTGTTCTCCTGAAGGAGTTGAATTACAAACAATGGAGGAAGATGGTTTGTACAGAATGACAATGATGATGATGGAAGCAGAAGAAACAAAATTGTTTCCTGCATTTGAAGAAAAAGATTTACCTGAAGAGCTAAAAGAAACAGTGAAATCTGAAATATGGGATTTTACTGGGAATGAGATGGGTCTGATGAAAAACGTAGATCCTGTTAAAATTGCATTGAAGCAGGGAATAGAATTTCCAAACACTCCACAGTATAAAATGAAAACAGAGACAATCGAAGGTATTACACCTGTTATTGAAAAATTAATCAAGCAAGGTGTATTGGAAGAAATGAAGAGTAGCTCTTGTAATTCACCAATTATGGGAGTTAAAAAGGCTAACGGAACATTTAGGATCGTACAAGATTTGAGAAAGGTTAATCAAATTGTTATTCCATGTTGTCCTGTGGTTCCAAATCCAGCAGTGATTCTATTTCAGATTCCATATGATGCTGAATGGTATACAGTCATTGACCTTTGCAATGCATTCTTTACTGTTCCTCTACACCCAGACAGTTATGAAATCTTTGCTTTCAGATTCCAAGGTAAGACCCTTGGATGGACAAGAATCCCTCAGGGCTATACAGAAAGTCCTTCAATCTTTAACGAACTGTTAAAAAGATCATTAGAAGATTTAGACTTACCAGGTAGGTCTACGTTGGTGCAGTATATTGATGATTTGTTAATAGCTGCAAAGACAAGAGAAAATTGTGTAACAGACACAATAATTCTGTTAAATCGCCTTGCAGAAGAAGGACATAAAGTGTCCCCAGCAAAATTACAGTTTTGCAAACAGGAAGTGAAATATCTTGGTCACAGAATCGCAAAGGGAAAAAGACAAGTAACAATAGAGAGAATAAAAATGATTCAAGCAATGTTACCGCCAAGAACACAAAGACAGGTCAGAATGTTCTTGGGAATGGTAGGTTACTGTCGACAATGGATAAGTGGATTTTCGGTAATTGCGAAACCACTACAAAGACTGACCAAATCAGATATAAAAGATCCAATTATTCTCAATGATGTTGAGATGGAATCTTTTGAAAACTTGAAAAAGAGCTTATGCCAAGCTCCTGCTTTGGGTATGCCAAATTATGAGAAAGATTTTGAACTGTATTGCAGTGAGAGAGAAGGATGTGCATTATCTGTGTTAATTCAGAGACATGGGAACCTAAAGAAACCTATTGCATATTTCTCTGCAGTTCTTGATCCAATTGCAAAAGCATTACCAGGTTGTTTAAAAGCAGTTGCAGCTACTAGTATCAGTCTTGAACAAAGTGAAGGAATCATTATGGGATTTCCTGTGAAAGTTTTTGTGCCTCATTCAGTTGAAATATTACTGACAAGAGGTAAGACTCAACATTTAACAAGTAGCAGATTGACAAAGTATGAGAAAATCATACTAGGAGCAGATAATGTTTCGATTTCAAGATGTTTGAATCTGAATCCTTCTACATTACTGCCTGATTCAGAAATCGTTAATGACATTGAGACAGAACATGAATGTTTAGATGTCATGGAATTCTGCACAAAACCAAGAAAAGACATCAAAGACAGACCTTTGCCTGAATCGGATTTTGTCTACTTTGTAGATGGCTCATGCTTAAGATCCGAAGGTGGTGTCTTGAAAGCTTCATACTCAGTTTGTACAGTCGAAAACATTAAAGAGGCATCATGTCTTGAAGGAGTTCGTTCAGCACAAGTGGCTGAATTGATTGCTTTAATTCGTGCATGTGAAATATCAAAGGATATAAGAGTTACCATCATTACTGATAGTCAGTATGGGTACGGAGTTGTGCATGATTATGGACAACTCTGGTCACAGAGAGGATACATGACATCAACAGGGTCACCAATTAAAAATGCAGTTTTCATTAGAAGATTAATTGAAGCAATACAATTGCCAAAAGAAATTGCCATAGTCAAGTGTGCAGCGCACACTAGAGGAACTGATTATATTTCCAAAGGAAATGCCTTCGCAGATGAAACAGCAAAGTACTGCGCAAGGAAAAATTATTCTTACAATCGGAATAGAAGTACAGAAACTGATTCAAATTCATTAATGCTAACAACTATTGTAGAAACATGGAATGAGATTAGAGATTTACAAAACGAAGCAGATGATGAAGAAAAAGACCAGTGGTTAAGATCAGATTGTAGACAACGTGATGAAGATGGAGTGTGGGTTTACAAAGATGGGAGAGTAGTTTTACCAAATTGCATGATTTCTGACATGGCCAGATTATATCATGGTCCTGCACATTTAGGAAGAGATTCTATGGTCAGACTGTTTAAAGAAACATGGTTCAATACCAAATTTAGAACCATTGCAGAATCTTTTTGTCAAAGGTGTTTATCATGCCAACAAATGAATCCAAACAGAAAATCAGTGGTGGGGACAGGAATAATTGGTCGAGAAGGTGGTCCCTTCACCAGGTTACAAATAGATTTCATTGAAATGCCATTACACAACTGTCTGAAATATGTACTTGTAATTGTATGCTTGTTCTCAAGGTGGGTAGAGGCTTTTCCTACAAGACATTGTGATTCAATTACAGTAGCAAAACTAATGCTCAGAGAAATCATCCCAAGGTACGGTTTTCCAGTCACTATTGAGAGTGATGGAGGAAGTCATTTTGATAACAAACTGTTAAAATTAATTTGCGAAGCTATGAGTATTGAGCAGAAAATACACTGTGCATACAGACCAGAGGCATCAGGTGTAGTTGAACAAATAAATGGGACTATCAAAAACAGAATTGGAAAAATGTGTCTAGAGACAGGAGTTAAGTGGACTGATGCTCTTCCACTTGTTTTGATGTCAATAAGAAGTACACCAGATAAAAAGACAGGTTTGAGTCCTCATGAAATTTTGATGGGAAGAGTTATGAGGCAAGCTTTTGTACCTGTAGGTAAACTGTTGAGCATAAATGACAGTGCAATTTTGGATTACTGTAAAAGGTTATCTGATATGGTAACTTCTGTGTCTAATCAGGTGGGAACTGAAGCACAATCAAATGACAAAGTTTTGACACATGATCTGAGACCTGGAGACTGGGTCAGAACGAAAGTACATCGGAGGAGGAATTGTCTATCTCCTAGATGGCAGAAACCTAGGCAGGTAATCTTGATCACTACTAATGCTGTAAAGTGCAGAGGATTGAAGCGTTGGATTCATCCAAGTCATACTATTCCAATACCAACTCCTGAGAATTCTGATGTTGAAAGTGATACCACAGATGACTCTGATTCTGAAGCAGAAGACAGAACAGAAGGTGAAGTAATTCCAGATTCTGAAGATCGACAAGAAAGTCGACATCTGGAAACTGTGCCAGTGAATGGAGATCTGACAAGAAAAGACTTAGAAATAATTGAAATAGATTCTGAAGGTGAAGAGAATCTGTTAAAAGGAAAGATAACTGAGGATTCGGTTGTCTATGTTGAAGACAAAGAAGCTGAACCAAAAGAAGTTTCAGACCAGGAGAGTATCGAAAGGCAGAGAACAAGCTCTGAAGTAAGGAACAAAAATCCGAAATCTGGGAAGCTAGAGGTAATTGAGGAAGAGGAGGAGAACGAATTACCGAGTACCAGTGATGGAAGACAAAGTGAAGTTCCTGAAGGAGTGAAATTGCCGTATAGAGAAGTTCCTGAGTCAATTGAAATTTCAGACTACGAAACTGAGGAAAGTGACGTGGAAGGTGGAAGTGAAAACAGAAAGAAAAGGACTTGGAAATCTGAATCGAATAATTCTGAACCAAAGAAAAAGTACGTGAGAAAAGCAGACTACTGGCCTGGTGGGAGATTGAGAGTCAGATTGATTAAAAAGCCATTAGAACAAGTTGAAGAAATCAGTAGTCAAAAGAGTCCTGGAAAAGAGGTTGGAGTTGGAAGGAAAATAGAAGTGATATCAAGAAAAGGGAAGAGAATAATTAGACCAAACCAGAAATACAAGTCTCCTGAGTGGACTTACTTAGTAATTCCACCCGTTATAGACATATATGATAGTAGTGAAGAAGAAAAAGAAATCCAAGAAATTAGTGACAATGATTGAAGTACAAATTTATTAAATTGGCATAAGGCTGAAGAAATCCTGTTAGTTGACACAAGGTCGAAGAAAAACTGTCTAGTAGAAGAAAAACTTATGTATGACATAAGGTCGAAGAAATCTTGTTTAGGGTTATAAAAAGAAAAATATTTTAAAAGGGGGGTGTATATAAATTTTAAAATTTATTTTTATTTTTTATTTTTATTTTTGAGGCTAAAACTAACCTAAAAATGCCTTACATTAAGGAGAACACTTCAAAATGCTCTGTTTTTAAAAGATGCTGTAAGATGACTCTGGTGTGTCTGCTCATTTTAGTTCTGCTCTGGTTGATACTAGCTGTGATTATACCTTTAGAAATGAATAGAGAATTACACAAAGTTAACTTAACAAGCAAAGCTCTGGTTAGCCAAACTAAACATAGTGCATCTGCAAAAGTTATTGATCATCAGCCTAACATTCATCAAGATAAATCAATAGGTGATTTTTCAAGCAATACTTTCACAAAGCTTTTGAGTGAATATGTAAAGGTAATGGATGCAAAGGATTGTTATGTATGCGTTAAGTTACCCGCTTCTGTTTCTGAGGGAGTAACATATAATATGCTTCCTCTCACTTATGCTGTTACATGTAGTGTATTAACTAGTTTATTTTATCAAACTGGTCGTTTAGAATATTACTATTCAAATTATGATGAGATTTTTGCTAATGTCAAGATTGATAATGCTTTAAATAAGCATAAGAAAGCTAAACAATTGAGAGAATATTTCCTTGTTACTAACGAACTCACTTATGAGTATGCTTACAAGAATAATCTAACATGTAAATTAAGTGCTGAAGGGAAGAAATTTCTGAATATGGTTGAGGAGAGGAGAGCAATTTATAAGAGAAAATGAATTAGTCAAGCAGACTAAGTCATCCTTCTGGCAAAAAGAGGATGAGAAATTGAATGGCAAAATGCTTGAAAATATTGCAATTCACATAGACAAACCTGTTAGTGGAAAGCTTTGCATTAGAAGAGATAACACACTTTTTGATAATTATTTTGTAGGTGCAAGCAACTGTGAAGATACTTATCAGATTATGGGAGGTTGGGGATTTAAAGGTGGAAAAGATCCTATCTTTCCTGGAATTTATTTTGTTTGTGGTGACAAAGCCTACTACAACCTTCCAGACCATTGGTATGGAACTTGTTATGTGGGAATTGTTTTTCCTAAAGTGTTTCATGTTGACAGAGATTCAGAAGGATTATTTAAAATTCATAATTATGTAAATAGAGCTAAAAGAGAAACTTTTACTGAAGTTCTGGGAGATATTTTTCAAGCTGTAATACCTTTTGTTGGTATAACCCTAAATGCAGGGAGAATCAGAAAATTGTCCACTATAGTTGATAGATTATCAACTGACACTGCTGATGGGTTTCAATTAGTGAATGTTGAAGTTATTGCAATTAGATCCATGGTAATTCAAGACCGTCTTGCTTTAGATATACTCCTAGCAAAAGAGGGAGGAGTCTGTGGCATTTTACATGTCCAACATTGCTGTACATATATACCGGATGAAAGTAAAAATATTGAAATGTATATTAAGAATATTACACAAATGCATTCTGAAATAATTCCTTTAGAAGAAGAAGATTTTACTGGGAAACTTTCAAATAGGTTTCAAGCAATTAAAAACTGGTTTCATAATATCGGAAGTTCAATTCTTGGCAAGATTCTGGCACCTTTGATTATAATTATATTCATTTTTATTTTGACTAAAGTAGGTTGTCTGTTGCATAAAAGAAAGAAGCATTTAAGAGAAAAGAAGAGAATTTATAAACTCAGAAAAGAAGAGGAAAGGGAGATTGAGTTGCAGGAGTTACATAGAGAGCGTCATGTTAATTGTAAAGATTATGCTGAAACAGACTTTTAGGTTTACTAATACAATGAATTTGAATCGATTTCTTATAAATTAAATTTACCAAAATTTTGAGTGCTGGTGTGGTGATTTGTTAATCACCAGATGAGGGAGTTGATGGAGCGAGATAGAAAACAAAATTTTGTTTAAACTCGCAAAGTCACATTTCCATAACATGAATAAAATTATTAATGATTTGTGATATGTCGTGCTAATACAACCTAGATTAAACTTTACACGTGGGGAGACTAACATGTGTGCTCATAAACGTGCATAAATGTTGCATCTTTTTGTTCGTGCAAAATAATAAAATAATTTATTGTGTTCGTTTTTGTCATTACTAACTGCTGCATATTTAAAATAAGCATGTGCTTGTTTTGCTTATTCTTGTCTGTGTGATGTCATTTCTACTATTCTAGGTGCGTATGGGTCTCATAGAAAAACGGAGACTGGTAAATATAAACGCTGCTTTATTTGTTTGCAATGGCTAGGTAACATTTTGATTAATCGGGTGGGTTAATTATTTAGTAAACCATGGGGTGGATACAGAATATACTTTATTTCTTACATTAATACTTTTCTTGTGTTTGTTTTATACTAGAAATCATAAGTTGCCTGCTTTTGAGGCCTAACTATTTGAGCCGCACAAAAAGAGCTAATTCATATTTCTGCAGAAAGTCACGAGACGTCCATTCTGAATTAAAACGTTTATTGAAGCTGCATTCACAAAGCGAAAACTGATGAGCTGACATCATTCTGTCGGACATGGCCAAGGTCGAAAGTGAACTTTTTGTCAGTCCTTAACTTGGCATCCGCGGAAGTTGCACTGTAAGACTATGGAAGCTGCGAGTATGACTTAAAACAAAGTTGCAATCGCAGGAAGCCTCTGGCTTCACGTGGAAGAGACAATGGTCTTTGTAAGACATGATTTTGTGGAACTTTTTAAGAATCGGGTGACATGTCACTTGTCACTCTCAGCCAATGGGACGTCGAGTATTTCTGAAAACTTTCCTTTGCTAGTTTAGTTAGCGTAGAAAGGTATAAAAAGTCATGCCCTTAGGGTTGGGCTGGCTGCTGCTTTCTGACTTTCCGATGAGGGTGATGTGCTGCTGGACTTTGCGTGGAGCACGTAAGAATCCTCAAAGAACTTTACTTTAATTTCTGTCTATTTAGCTCAGTTAGGGAAATAGGTTTTAGAAATGCTAAACTTTATATAATTTCTTTAAACTGATTCAATTGCTTAAATTGTATTTTTCCTTATTTTCTTACCATCATGCTTGCTTTATTGCAAATAAATTTCATTTATAAGACTTACAACATATATACCATAATTTAGAAAATAAAATCTTACTTTTGACAAACAAGCTGGTCTTGGATTTTTTAGAAGTATAGGTTACCTTTAGCTAGATCACGTCGCCTATGGTGGTCGTTTAAATGGTTGGGTTTTATTCTAATGACAATATTCTTTCTGCAAATGTATAAAATTGTATATAGTATGTAGATAATGTGTATATAGATTTATTCTGACCACCTGATTCAGTAGGCCCAAAAATATATCAGGTTCATAAATGGGTCCATGTATAGTTTAGAATTTTGTTTATAGGTTATGAAATTGGGTAGCGTAGTTTATGATATATTTTCTATAGCCCGCTGGATCAGGGGAAATAAAGGTTCACACCTTGTTAGCACTTCACACATAGGTGAGGCAGCTTTTCACTTTGTTCAGGCTCTCTTTAGGAGATTTGCATGCACTGTTGGAACGTCAGATGTGTTGATCTTTCCCAGTATTTGCACCAAATAAATAGCATTTATATACGCCTACTACCCTTGAGGAGGCGTTGTAATAATTTAAATATCACTATTTCTTTTAAAGCACTATGGCTATAGAAAGCTTAACTCTGACAAAAGGTAACATTGCTTTATGTGTAGCTTACAAAAGTGTGAATATTCTGCCTAAATCAAGAGGGTTTGCAAGTATACTCGAAATGTGCTCAGATGTACTCCTGATACACCTGCTAAACATATATGTGAGGGCTTAAGATCTGGTATCACTTCTTGTGAAGTCACGTGCTGTGATGTAACGCGCCGTGATGTTACACGCTCCAATGCCACGTGCTGCGATGCCACTTGTATACTGATTAACTAGGTCAGTCCCCCCACTTCTTTTTTTAGGACTTGTGCCCTGCCCCTGCATTCAACAAGGTTGTTCTCATTGCCTTTCACTCATTGTAATCTAGAAATATTCTATCTTGGCCGTTTTAGAGCTATGCCTCAAGATTTGCTAGGCATGTTTGTAGTCGAGACAGTGACTGCATTGTGCTACATGTTTGCGGTCCCTCCGACAGGATGACTACAAGGCACCATGCAACACTGGAACCCATGACTTCCACACCTGGACTTTTGATTTTCCATTTTGCAGTATTAAGGGAGTTTTAGTCTTGTTTCACTTTACCTGAGCTTGTTGGGCCAACACACCTGGTAACAATGCTATGTAAAAGCAAAGTCCAGGTATGGAAAAGTGATGTCCTGGTGACATGGAGCCACCTGGACACGCTATGTATGGGTGGCTAAAATATTGGTTTATATTAATTGTAGAATTTGCGTGCTGTCATGTTCAAGACCACACCTTGCAGAATGATCCTGTTGAGCCTGGTGTTAACTGTAATTGCAGTTTATTCAATGTTCTATTGAACCTAATTGCATCGCCGTTTTATCAGAAAACAAAGGCCTATGACTAAATAGCTCAACACGTTTAGTAGATACATTTTGAGAAGGGTAACATAACTGCCAAGCAGCCCTGTGTCACATGACTGCCCCCCCCCTCCCTGAAACATTCTCCTTCATAATCAATAGCCCTTATTTTTTTTTTTAATGGGGTTTATTAAATTACAATGCCCAGAATGCAAGTGGGGTTAGCAAAAAATACGGAACTCGGAGAAGGGCCAGGTATGGGTGCACCTGAAGATAATACGTGAGAGGAGAGCGTCCCCTGTCTGAGGGTCAGAGGCAGGAAGTTGCAGGATGGGGTGATCTTGAGGTGTCAGCAGGAAGTGGTTTTAGCGTGAGGTGAGGCCCGCTACTGCCAAAGCAGAAAGTCGACAGAATGAGCTGTAATGACTAACCCTCTCCCTATTAGTGTTGGTAACACATGCGAGAAAATGCAGCCTCGTTGCATTTTGAAATGTAAAAAGTTACAAATTAGTGGCGTCTACAGTATCCGGTTGTTTAAAAAAAACAACAAAAAAACAAACAGCCATGTTTATGTTGGACTTCCTTTTGGGTACCTCTTGGCATGAAGTGTCTGTCGCTTGTAAAGCTGTGTGATGAGTTTTTATGTTTATGCCTGTTAACCCCACTAGCCCCCCATGAGCTTTCCGGTATTTGCTAGTCATTAACTTAAAAATAATCTCTTGTTTGATACACTATGGATATTAGATGCAGTACAGAATGAAACAGACTTCGAGTATAAATCTCCAAATGAAGGAACATATATGTACCCCATTTTAAAGAAACATGGTCCCAGTCAAGGACATATTTGCACGGGTAACTTCTTAACCGGTATTGCTGTTCTACACTGGCACCCGTGACCCATATTGTAAGCTTCCACATGGCCACAGTAAGACATTGCCAGCTTCCATGTACCCACAGTAACTAATAATGCCAACTTCTACTTGCCCACAGTAATATATATATATTTCAATCTCGTTGCATCGATAGCATCACAGTTCGCCATGACACATTTCAGCCTCGTCTTTACTATATATATATATATATATATATATATATATATATATATATATATATATATATATATATATATATATATATATATTTAATTAATTTATTTGGATGAGTTTTATATAGGGTGAACTAGACCTCAAGGTGTCAAAGTGCTTTACATGAGCACCAGTTGCATTACAGACGGACACATTCATTTTTGTTAGACACAGGAGATTAAGTGATTTACCCAGAATCCCAGGATGTTTTGCGTTCCTGCCGAGACTCAAACTCAGTTCCCCAACTTTGAGGTCGACTGCTCTAGCTGTTAGGCCAGCTTCCACATGCCCACAGTAACAGATATTGCCAGCTTCCACGTACTTCTGTAATGGCTATACCCATTTTCACAGTGTCCCAGTATGACAACATTGACACGCCTGCCCAGTCTCCTCCTCTCCCTCCTATGGCATCCCTTGAGTGTTGGTGTGTGTCAGAAGCTGCCATCACTGGTTTGAATGTAAGAAGCCTTAGCATTTTGACAAATCTCTTCATTAGCGGCAGGACTAGTGCTTGTTTTTTGATTACAAGTAACGGTAAGAAGGGTGGTGTTAGCGCTTCTTGGCCACGAACCTCCTACAGTATACTGAAAAGCCACAAACATTAGCTACAGAGCCAAAGCTGTTCATAAAAGATCCTAAGTAGTAGGTAGATTCTCTTCTTGAAGTGAGGCACGCAGGATGGGTTTAGCCCCACCACAGCCCGCCATGTTTATGGGGCTAGGCGCTTGGTCAGACATTTGTTGAAATGTAAGACATCAAGGGCAGCAAAAGTACTCGGCAATGGTGTGGCTCCTCGCATGTCAGCCCCATGGCAGAACTAAAATCCTAATGTTCAACCACTGAATGTGAGAGCTGATGGACAACAGAGCTTTAAACTCTTGCCAAGCTGCACCCACCATCTTTCAGGTGCCCTAGTTACATGTCTTGTAGTTAACTAAAGGCCGGTTAGAGGGCTTTGTGTTTTGTAGGTATACCCTCTTCTTTATTCCCCCGGCACATCGGCGCATGCCTATTAACCTTTGTCATGGTTCCATCCTCTTTGGGCTGGGTGGTTGGTGCACAATGAACTTCAAAGCCTTACCAAGTCCTTAAGAACACTGAGACCCTGGTTAAGTAATGCCTCTAATGTCTAAGGGCACAGACCATCCTGGGTAAGAAAACATGGTCTGCTGTGGGTTGTCGAGACACTGGTTCACCGTATTGATATGTATAGAAAATCACTTCTACTAGCAGAAATCACTCACCCTTTCAGATAGTATGGAATGCATACATTTCCTTCTACTTGAAACATTTCAGACATGCGAGACATTTCAGATATGCTATGTTGGCTTCAATGTAGCAACAGAAGGGAGGAGCACAAAAGGGTGCCTGGGCTGAGCAGAACAACAAATGAGATGTGACCCAGCAAAGTGGAACATTTGGTAGCCTGTTAAGCATTCACAGTTCAAACACACAATAAGTACGTCTGGGTGGTGCGAGTGTGAAAGGATAGTGACCTCACAAGGAGTGATCAGACAGAGCAAGAGAGCACTTTACTGTTAGGACGAGAACCCTCACTCACCCAAAAGTGACGTGCTTTATCATTGGGTCCCCTCCTCACACTGGGACTGCAAGGTACCCAGTGTGGGCTATGACTACCCAAAAGAAGAAAGGGGAGGAGTGGAGGTGTTTTGTATATCAAGATGAGCAATGTAGAGTTAGTATACTGAGGGGCAGAGTGCCAAGATAGTGTCGCTAAAATTATCTCAAGGTGGGTGGAAATTGTCCTTTATTCTGGTGCCCCCTGTGGAATGAGTTAAAAATTGAGTGGACAGAAGTAATTAAACTACCCTATCTTATGTGGTCAACATGTTTCTGCCAGGTAAGACTCAATAAAGTTTAAAGGCATTCTTCAGGACTAAACAGATACGTGACTCTGCTCATTAAAACGTTTTACCAGCCATACATTCAACTTGGTGGTTATTTGGGTGGCCCCATCATTGCTGAAGGGTCTGTCTATAACTCCTGAGCATATCTACAAAACTACGCTCTTCATCATCAGTCCCCACCCAAATACAGAACTTAGCTCCTTCTGTGTCCTGTCTCAGATGTGGTGCTGGCGGGAGGCAGGGAATCATCCCACGAATCAGAAAAGTAGCAGCTGACTTAGCATCACAGTGGATGCACGTTCTGCTTCAATCCATCGAGGAAAAGGAGAAAATACAACTATAAGATACCACTAGTTGTGTCACCTGTCTAACATGTCTGCAAGGGCAATGTAGACCCCTTTAAAAGGACATGGTGGTTTTGGAATGGTAGATTTTATCACCTTCAATGTACGTTTGGAGAGAATTGTTGACAAACCCTGCAAATATGAAGGTATTCGGTAAGCACATCATGTAAGTTGGGAACAACCCAGTCTTGTTGTGTTTGCATTGACAAAGGATCTCTTGAGATGTGGTCTAGTAAATGCAATTGATCAAGAGCTATCATAAGTAAAGCCTGGACTCTCCGAACTGTGCCGTGTTGTGGACCTTCCTGCTGGGCTAATCTGTGCACCCTCTGGACCCTTTGCACCTCTTGGATCTACGACTCGCGGGTCCCGCATCGCGGAGGCAGCTCTGCTGAGGCTTGTGGACTTGCTAGGGTGTTTGGGGCCAGTGCAGGGCTGCGAGCAACAGCGCGGGGACTCCATTTCCCAGGAGTCCCTGCAGTGGGCAATTTGAAACACCTGGCCTACTCTGCCTGCTGGCCCCGCCCCCTGAGCGGTCCATACCCAATAAAACCAACTCCCCCCCCCCCCCTCCGCTGCGCGGGAGCGTCCCGGGAGAAGCCCGGGACAAGGGCGGGACCGTCTGTGACCGTCTGTGACCGTCTGTGGCCGTCTGTGGCCATCTGTGGCCGTCAGGGGCTGCAGGAGGCTGTGCTGGGCCAGCCCCCTAACATCTTGTACCTGTTTTCGTTTAAGCCATTGGGTAATTTCATATAGTAAGCTGTCCCTGCTGCTGCTGTGTGCTCCACATCTTATAGGATCAGGTTTTTGTCTTGCAAAACCTGTATTTGACTTGGTTTCCTCATTCTGTTCCTATATTGCTAGACAATTTGAGGTGCCAGGATGTCTATTTTAACATCAAACTCATTACCTTCCACCATAGGGGTCTCAATACTTGGGCCCCTGGACAAGTATTTTGCTAGGGCCAACAAAGAAATAGACAGAGAGATCGCGCTGGCCGAGAAACGTGCAGAGCGCCGTCTTTCTGTCGAACTTCTTAAAAATAAGCCCTTACCCCTGGCTCAGATAGAGGTATCAACTTCACAACCACAAAATAACACCTCACCAGCTGAGGATATAGATGCAGAGTTATTTAATACTGAAAATATCCCTATGATTTTCCAGGACGGGTTACCCCCTTTTTCTACTATTGAAATTAATGATGATAACATCATCAATGGGACATCAAATTGTCTAATAGACTTGAATTCCCCAATAGGGCTAGATGTACTCCCCAAATCTAAAATAAATATCTCATCTCCTGTACCCAGTTCTGGGGCGGAGGTGGTGGTATCTATGGAGACACAGCTACCGATAGTAGTTGGTATACCCAAAGAAAAGGCAACACCTAAAAAACACCAGGGACTATACCGTTCTCCACCTAGAAAAAGGAGAAAGGCTGGGGCTAGAAAAGGGGGAAAAATCTCAAACACATCCTCGACATCATTGATTATAACACATAACACATCCAAAGTGGTTGAGAAAGATACACTGAGAGGGCCCAAAACACAAAGTAGCATGTTTCCAGCAGTCCCGCCGCCTAAAGGGTTATTGGAGGATATTGAACACCTTATAAAATCGCTCCTGTCGCCACTCTTGGAGAGAGTAAAAAGGTTGGGAGAAAATATGGACCGTATCTCAGAAGCCTTAGATGCAAATAAAGCCCCAAAAGAAAATACCCCGCGAGAAATTTCCCCGACTATTAAACTCCCAAAACAGAAGACATCTAACCTACAAGCGGGTAACCCCATACCAGCAAAAAAGACCCCATACAAACACCAGACGAGACCGGTGGTCACCTTAGATCCACATAAAGAGAACGCTAAACCAGGCCCTCCAAAACCCCGGGTTACTAATCCTTTTGTAATGAAGGTCCCAATTAAGAACTTGGATAAACCAAACTCCCGAAAGAATGTACAATTACCACCAGATTCATCAAACTATGCTATTATCCTCACTGGAGTCCCCCTAGTCCGAGTTGGAAGTATTGAATCCAATATCAGTCTTAAAAATAAAATAATCCACTGGTTAAGGAAAAATAGACCCTTGCCACCACATCTTAATGGCGACATTATATCTGTAAGAAGGTGTAGCTGGGTGGGTATACGACCAAAGGATATTGAGGGGGGAGGTGGTGATAGTAAATTTCAGGGATCACAGAGTTGTTAGGTATATCAGTGATTGGTATCCAGGAAGCAAGGAGGGAACGATATCCACCCGCAACCTGAGTTACTTTTACCCTGAGACACTGATGAAGCCTTCTGCCAACCCACCAACATCGGGCCTCTCTGATCCCCTGCAATTTTCCTTTGGAAAACAGCATCATATTGCTATGAGACAGCATACAAGGAATTTTGATACTTTGCAATTCCCATATGGAAACCACCATCATATCGCCCCTAGACAGCATATAAGTCATTCTGACCCCCTGCTATTCCCTTATGGAAACCAGCAGCATATTACACCAAGACAGTACACCAGCAACTTTACGTCTCTGCCCCCACAACAGTGCCCAGATAGGTTCTCCCGTCATATGGGCAGTGGTTACCATCCCACAAACCCAAATGAGTTATGGAACATTCCTTTACATAACCTATTTGAACCTCTTGGAGGCCTAGAAGCTAACGACTGACTCATTCTAACTAATTCCCAAAAAAGGAAAAAAGGAAGGATGCGCCATACCTCGAAAAATTGCAGGATAGTAGAGGAACCATTTCTTATCCCTTCTATTCCTCTGAGTAGATTACCTGACCACCCACTAGACAAAGGGGGGGATTTCAGTGTACCCATACTAGAAGAGGGACATGCAATTACTGAGGTTAAACTAAATCATAATGAAGAAGTGAAGTCGACGGGTGGAAAAATTAAAGAAAAACACCCCACTATCCCTAAACGTACCAGCACACAAGATCACCAAGTAAGCGTAGTGTCCTGGAACGTGTGTGGATTAGTAAATAAGGTACAAGAAACAGTGTGGGCAGAGTTTATTAAAAATATCGATATATTGTGTTTACAGGAAACTTGGGTCTTAACTGAACTACATTTAGATGGTTTCAGGACTTTCCATGTCCCAGCGGTACGTTCTAGTCATGGTAGGCATAAGGGTGGTTTATGTGTTTGTTTCGAATCTCTTGAATGCTAGCATTGTCACTGGTAGCACAAATTCGCACTACTTCCAATTGGTCACTATATTATTTATTTATTTTAAAAAAAAAATTTTAAGGGTTTTATTGAAGAAAACAAGAGAAATTTACATATATCGGGTGTCATACATAAAATACAATATTGCGATAGGTGAGCGAATGAATCAATATGGAAAATTCAATTCAAAGGAGTATGCAATATCAACTTAGTTTGGTACATCAATAAGGAGAAGTGCGATCAACGATCCAGCAAAGTAGCAGCCAGCAAGGCTCTCCCACCCATAGTTCAGGATAATGAAGACAAATCGGACACCTCGATACATAAGAAAATCGAACAGGATAATCAACCCATCTCTCGTAAAAGAAAAAAGGAAAGAAAAAAAGGCCATAGAACTAAACTAAGGCAAAATAACAAACCCCACCCTGCACCCCTGCAATGGCTACGGCCCATCCCCACTGGCAGTGTGCCTGTCGCCCCGGAACTAGACCTAAAAGAAGGAAAAAGAAAGAAAGAGTGGAGGAGGAAATATCAAACAGGCCCCCGGTCTCCCTCACCCCCCGCCAGTAGCAACCCGCCCCTACACGTATCCAGAATAATATAATGCAACGATTAAAATCAGACGGGGGGGAGCTTGTAAGAACCACCCAGATCCCGTGCTAGTATAGGTTACAAATCCTGTATCGGGTAAAGTCATTGTTCAAACCCATCCAATCAAAGTCAACCCTGACGACTGCGATTTTTCATGCAAGCCTTGTCCGCTCTATCCGCCATCCCAATGAGAGTATCAAAGTGTTGAGAAAGTTCAAAGTCAGTACGAAAGGATTGAGGCCAGGAAAATAGTACACAAAGTCTAAGAGTTAAACGATGTCCGCTGTCCACCAAAGATAAATCGCTAGAGCGTATTTGAACCATCCAGGAGAAAAAGAGTGAGGTAACAATACTGCAGTCACTGGAGCACTCGCTCTGAGATATAAGATCATCCATGTCCATCTGGGGCGGAATCGACACAGGGCATGATGTAGATCCGATAGTCCGGGGCTTGCTAGCAGTTGTTCGGGGGTCGACAAAAGATACCAAGTCTGGCTTCAGCACGGGGTCCTCCATCTCAGACGCTTCTTGCTCCGCGGGTAAAACAGCTTGTTCCAGAACCAACAAAGGGTCGGAGTCCGCTCTCCGGCAGATGATATCGACCGTTACGACCATCCTCTGGATGGTGGCGGTGACCTGTGAATGGAGCTCCCCAATGGCGGCCATTACAGTATGCAGCGACGGTATACATTCCACCCGCTCCATCGCCCTTCACGAAGCGACCAAGCAGGTCTCTGAACCCCGGAGGTCGACTACTCCGGGGCACCAGGCACAGGCAAATCCGATGACAACTGTGGGCACTCTCAAAAGCGCGATCTCAACACCGTCGCCGCCAGCGAGGAACCAAGCCCATCAACCCCGGGAGCTCAACGGGGCCTCCGGGCAGCGGCTCCCCGACCACAGCAACCGATGCGTCATGCCGCCGTAGCTGCGAGAGAAGACTGCCACCGATCCACCATCCAAAACAGACAAGAAACACTCCACTTCGGGAGACCGGACGCTACCCACGTCCCGCGGCCGATGTTATTCAATTCCAACCCGGCTGGGTTAGAAATCGAGGCCCCGGCTTCAACTCTGGGCTAGGCCGAGAATGGAACGCGACGTATCTTTGTTATTCAAGCAGCTAGAAATTCCGGGATTGCACCTTTAGAGTCGGGAACACATCCGCTGCACGGGAGGCCAGTGAGAAATCAAGATAACCGTCAGGATTTGTGAGCAACTGGCGGAGGTCGGCGGAGCCGGGAGTTTATGTGGCCATCTTGGTTGCTAGCGTAGCTCCTCGGTCACTATATTATTAAACTCATTGAACATGCTTGTAGTGGTGAACTTTTATAACAACATTAAGAGTTCGGATTTCCAGGAAGTAATAACAAATTTGATATGTGCACTAAGGACCACAAAAAGTGTAAAAGGAAAAGATCTAATATGGATCTGGGTAGGCGATTTTAATTTAAACCTATGTGACAGTGAAACATGTGGGTTCCCGGAATATGGGGTGGGGGAAACTGTGGACAAGAGTCACTTTCAACACAATGACAAAGGGGAAATATTAAATAGTATTACGGCCAACCTCGACTAGGGTTTTACAAACAGGCTGTGCTCCCCCAAGATGGAGTTCACCTCCACCTTTTTAGCAAGGGGATTCCATTCGGTTATCGACTACATTATTATGCCAAATAGGTTTGCAGGCCGGGTGGTCGATTTTGAAATCCCTAATATTGGTCTGAGTGACCACCTACACCTGAAGGTGGTTGTTCGTGCCCCGGGAAGAAAAAACTCCCTCACTATCGAGACCCTGGCATGGTCACAAGATCTTGAAATTGCACGGCAGAATGGTATTGCCTTGAAATGGAGCTCGGCAGATCCAATGAAAATTTTTAAGAAAATAGTGGAAAAAGCCTCGCAGCCAATTATATGTTTAGAGGAAAAGTCATCAAATGGCGAAATTTTGGAGGCTTTTAATAATATCACCACTATCACACAGAGTCTGTTAACCCGGACCCTCTCTAAAAAAAGTAACAAAGCCAAGGGATGGTTCGATTCGGAATGTACTAAGACTCATAAGACCCTTAAATTAGCTCTGAGCAACAAACCAAGGGACCACGAGGCAATAAGGGTATATAGGAAGGTATATAACTTAGCTAGCCGCCAACGTAAGAAAACAATTAAAGATAAAGCCTGGCAGGATTTAATGAAGGCAGCAGAGAGCAAAGATGTTAAATTATTTTGGCAGGTGGTTAATTCTCCTTTCCTTAATAATAAAGATACGGCCAGGATGGAAATAGCTATCGACGAAAAAGCCTGGATAGAATTCTTCTCAAATGTTTATAGTAGTAGCCAAGAAGAGCAGCAAGTAGCGAGTAATTTTGTTCCCATACCTATTGGGTTCACACTTGAAGAGGTACAAATAGCTATAAGTCAAACTCAGAATAATAAAGCCCCTGGACCAGATGGGATCCCTAGCGATCTCTATAAGATGAACACAGATTTATGGGCCCCACTGTGCTCGCGTGTCTTGGGCGCTTGTTGCGCCGAAGGCTTCATTAAAACGTGGGCAGAATCAGTGATAATTCCCATTTATAAAAAGGGCGATCGGGAAAGCCCATCAAACTATAGACCCATATCTCTCTTAGATTCATTAATGAAAATTGCAGGGAGGGTGGTCTTGTCTAAAATACAGACGTGGGCCGAGGAACATGATATTTTAACTCCCGTACAATCCAGGGATGGGTACGGTCGAGCAGATTTTAAACTTTGTATTACTACAGGAGAAGTACACCAGGGCCAAAGATGGTTGTTTATATGCAATATTCGTCGACCTCTCCTCGGCCTTTGATTGTGTAATACATACAAAACTGTGGGAAACATTGGAGGAGATGAAGCTCGACCCAGCTATAGTTCTCTTTTTAAGACAACTATACTCTAATTCAACTGCCAAAGTAAGGTTAGAATCGGGAGGGGAGTGCACAGGGTCTTTCCGTATACAGAAGGGGGTGAGGCAAGGCTGTGTGCTGGCCCCACTCCTTTTCTCACTATATACGAACAGTCTGGAGAAAGAACTGAGGGCAAATCATATAGATTCTCCGAGGTACGGCAACAGGGAGATAGTTTCCCTATTGTACGCGGACGACGCAGTCCTAATGGCTAGGACTAAGGTGGGTGCACAAAAGGCCTTAACCAAATATGTAGAATTTATGGAGGCCAGAGGACTTAGAGTTAACGCTAAAAAGTCATTTGTGATGTGTAGTGGCAAAGGGAGTGCCAGGTGTAAACAGCTTAAAGAGGCAGGCCTCCAAGTTGAACACACTAAAACATTCCCATATTTGGGGGTTGTAATCGAAAGATCTGGTACCTGGGGGCCAGAAGTGAAAAATAGGACCCTAGCCTTCAAGCGATCAGTCGCGGCTGTACTAAATTTCTCAAGTAAACTGGGTAAGCGACAGCCCGAAATCATGCTCCGTATTTACATAGCAAAATGCAGAAGCATTGCTCTGTATGGTGCAGGGGTTTGGGGGTATCATGATGTAACATCACTTCAAATTGTAGTAAATAGTTTTTTTAGATCCCTTCTGTCCCTCCCGAAGGGTATAGCTGTCTACAATTGCCACGCGGAATTAGGTATGGACCATCTAACTGACCTGATTAGAATTCAACCAATTTTGCTATGGCGTAGAGTTTGGGCGCCACAAGAACTCGCCCTAAACCAAGAAATTATTAGAGACATTATGGCCCTTGAAAATGCAAAGCGTATTAAATGGCTAGAGTACGTCAAGAGGGTTTTAAATGACATACAAAGGCCAGAATGGTATAGCAACCCTAAATTAATTGGGGAAATCCCAAAGAAAGAGCTAAAACAATTGTGTCTGGAGCACTTTCACATAAAAAGATTGGGAGGGGAGGTCACAAAGAAAACCGTGCTGGAGCACCAATCGTTGTTGATCTCCCACAAAATACAACCTTACCTAAACCTTGTGACTCTAGGGTTTGATCGTTTTATTTTGACCAGATTTAGGTTTAACCTATTCCATCATTTAGTGACATTTCCAGCTAAGAATGACTGGCATAGAATTCTGTCTGTATGCCCATGCTACAACATGTCACCTCAAACCACATTCCATCTGGTCTTATTTTGCAAGCTGTACAAAAAAGAACGCTGTAGATGGATCAAACAATACTTGAGAGATGGTGCCTGGCGGCAATGCAGGCCTGCGTATTTGAATCTGCAGCAACTGGGGAATCCTTTATGTATAATGACTATGACTATGTTTTTAAAAAGTGTTTTAAAATCACGGAATTTATTATTATGAATCTAAATTTATTCGATAGTCTCACTGTAATGATTTAATACATTTTTAAACTAAAATGTTATTTATTGATGTTTACTTGTATGGATGTAGTTTTGTATGTATTTGCTTTTATGATTTTTCTAAATGGTGAAAATCGAATAAAGCTTATTGAAACAAAAAAAAAAGTAAAGCCTGAGAAATAACTGGTTTACCTGTACATATTTGTCTATAAACTAAATCATCCCCTGACCGGGAGTATCCTCTAGACTCCCATAACTGTTTCTCAGTATGCGTGGACTCCTGAGGCGGAAGCCGGGAGGATAGTTTGTTTTTTTAATCATCTAGACACTTTTTAAAAAACTGTAAATACGTTATTTGTACCTTGCTAGAAACTTTTAAATTAAAATTACCTGAGTACAATTGGAATCGATGTTGTGACCGTATTGCACCGCATTTAGCGCGGATTCCTGAGCACATTGGTAGCCGATTTAGGGCTCCCGGTCAATCCTACATCCACCCCCTCGAGGCGCAGACTTCGGGCGCCATCTTGGAAGAGGCACTGGACAGCGCTCTAGTGACTGGGCGAATTGGGCCCACTACCTATAAAAGAGCCCTCAGTATTGCAAGTAGTACTCTATGCGTGGACTCCTGAGGCGGAAGCCGGGAGGATAGATTGTTTTTTTAATCATCTAGACACTTTTTAAAAAACTGTAAATACGTTATTTGTACCTTGCTAGAAACTTTTAAATTAAAATTACCTGAGTACAATTGGAATCGATGTTGTGACGTATTGCACCGCATTTAGCGTGGATTCCTGAGCAAATTGGTAGCCGATTTAGGGCTTCCGGTCAATCCTACATCCACCCCCTCGAGGCGCAGACTTCGGGCGCCATCTTGGAAGAGGCACTGGACAGCGCTCTAGTGACTGGGCAAATTGGGCCCACTACCTATAAAATGAATGCCTCATATTGAACGCGCAGCGGGCGGGCGCGCCGAAGGCGCGCCAGAGGTAATCCCGTCTGGGCCAGGCCGGGCTCAGGGCCAGTCATTATGCCCATTTCTCCAGATCCTCCCAATTCTCGGATTAAATACTCACGAGACGAACTCCTACGACTGAGACCCACAACCACTCCCCAGGGTGACCCCCTTCGGAAAGAGAATCGCCAGACACCGAAGCGTGTAAGTCTTGCCCTACTCAATTGCAGATCTATACCCAAACATAGTACAGAAATCAACTGGCTGATTCAAGATACAAACCTGGACATATTATTTCTCACGGAAACATGGCTGACTCCTAACTCTGAGGCAGATATTGTTAACATGTTACCCCAGGGATTTTTAATACAGTTCTATAACAGAACCCAGGGAAAAGGAGGTGGTTTAGCCATAGTTTTCAGGGACAATCTTACATGCCGGACACAAGAGGGAGGAATTTTGGACTGCGAAAGCATCCATTTTAACTTTCAAATTACCCCTAATAAATCCCTGTCGGGTATTCTTATATACCTTCCGCCCGGAAGCCTAGGACAATTCGTAGGCTCTCTGTTAGAAACCACTATCACCTCCTGTACCGCAACACCTAATTTTATTCTACTAGGAGATCTAAATCTTCATTTTGATGATCTCAATGATAAAATTGCAGGTGAACTTACATCAGAACTGAACGCGTTTGACCTCCCCTTGAAAAACTCTGAGGCGACACACGATAAAGGTCATCTTTTAGACCCGGTTTTTTCTAACATTCCTAAAATAGAAATTCTGCCCCCACTCCCACTACCTTGGACTGACCACTTTCTCATCCAGTTCACATGGCAAACCAATTCAGATATCCCCCAAGCTCAGGCACTCAGCACTCAGGAGAGAATATGGTCCAAACTCTCTTTTGAGAATTGGACTCGGGAACTAGAACAATCTGCCCCTCACCCTGTCCCTGATCCCTTGAAAGCTGACGCGAACTTCACCAAGTGGCTAACCACTACCCTTGATGCAGTGGCACCCAAGAAAAACTTGAAGAAAAAAAGTAAAATCTTTAAATCCCCATGGTATTCCCAAGAATTAAGAAACTTAAGAAAAATCTGTAAAACTCAGGAGCGTAGATGGAGAAAAGATTGGGCCCCCCTCAATAAAGAGAAATATAAGACAGCCATGAGGACCTATAAATCAGCTAGGAAAATAGCCCAAGCCTCCTTCTACGAAGAGAAAATTAGAACTGCCTCCAACTCATCTCGGGAAACCTATAAAATAGTGAAAGAGTTACTTAAAATACCCAATCCCCCTTTGATACAGGAATCCACCGTCACCAGATGCAATCAAGTAGCAGCTTTCTTTGAGAACAAAATAAAAAACATCCTACAATCCCTGCCGCCAAAATCCGATAGTTATTCCCCTGCGGTTTCCACTGCCGCAAACTTAGTCCCCACTCTGGATTCCTTCAACCAGATATCCAATGAAGGCTTTCTGAATGCTCTAACAGGCATGAAAAGTGGTTCCCCGAATGACCCTGCCCCTATTCACATCCTTCAGCAGGTTGGACCTACCATCTCGCCTTTGGCCACTGACCTTATCAATGCCTCATTTGAACAAGGAGTGGTTCCCCCTAGTTGGAAACAGGCAGTTGTCAAAGCGCTGCAGAAGAAACCAGGACTTGATCCCCAAGACCTTGCAAACCTCCGACCAATCTCTCTTCTACCGGGGTTGAGTAAGATCGCAGAGAAGGCCGTAAATCAACAACTTTCGGTTTACCTAGAAACTAACAACTTGCTTTGCCCCTCGCAAACAGGGTTTCGCCTGGGTCAGGGGACTGAGACCACCCTTCTTACAGTTGTCGAAGAAGCAAGATGCATCTTGGATTCAGGAGGATCGGCTTTACTGATCCTCCTGGATCTAAGCGCTGCATTCGACACTGTAGACCATGGGATCCTGATCCAGCGCCTCCTTAATCTAGGGGTGAGAGGCACCGCACTGCGATGGCTCACATCATTCCTGAAGGATAGAACCTTCCAGGTATGTGAAGGGAACGTGCGCTCCAAGCTATTCCCCCTCCAGTGTGGGGTCCCTCAGGGCTCTTCATTGAGCCCTACCTTGTTTAACATTTATATGGCCCCCCTGGAGGAAGTTGTCACTCCCTTTGGGATTAAAGACGTCAAATACGCTGACGACACCCAAATGGTTGTCTCACTCTCACTGGAAAAGGACAAAACCAGAAAACTACATGATTGCCTTGCAGGTATTTATAATTGGATGTGTGACTCACGGCTCAAATTAAATGGCACAAAAACTGAGCTTATGCTGCTGGGCCATCAAATAACATCTCTTCCCATCTCCATATGGCCATTGTGCCTAGGAGCTCTCCCACAACCAAAGAAAGAACTCAAAAGTCTAGGGTTCTGGCTGGAGCAAGACCTCTCCCTGAAAACACAGGCCAAAAAGACGGCTGGTACCTGTGTGGGCCTACTTCGCTCAGCCTGTAAAATTCTCCCTCTTCTCCCAACACAGTCCCAAAAATTGCTTATTCAAGGTCTCATCTTATCCAGATTAGACTACAGCAACGCCCTCTTTATGGCTGCACCTGAATCCACTATTAACATCCTTCAGCGCACCCAAAATGCAGCAGCGAGGCTGTTGACAGGCACCGCCCGGAGATCCTCAGCAAAACCAGCACTCAGAGCCCTCCACTGGTTGCCTATCTGGGAAAGGATCAAATTTAAGGCTCTGTGTATCACCCACAGATCCCTCCAGGGCAAAGGGCCTCCTATTTTGGGGACAATACTCTATCCCTACAAAACTACCATGTCCCTGCGCTCATCTCAGGGCAACCTGGCCACTGTTCATAGAGTCGAGAAAGCCCGTACTGGAGGTCGACGCTTCTCGGTTACGGCAGCAACCCTGTGGAATTCTCTGCCAGCTCGGATGCGAATGGAACCAAACTACATGAAGTTTCGGAAACTTCTTAAGACATATCTTTTCCCACAATAACTAGCAATTCATTCATCCTTTCTTCCCTTCCCTCAGTTTTCCACTGCACCCTCAGCGCTGGGACGCTTCCGGGCAGCCATGCGCTTTATAAATCTTTTTTTCATTTAATTTCATTTAATTTCTCATGTGAATGAGCAGCTTCCTGCAACTCTCGAAGATGTAAATTGCTGTCTCAGCATAATGAGACATGACATTATCAGTGATAATGTCGGATTCAGACTCAGACGACGAGACAGTCGGGCCACCAAAACAGGGACTTGTTGTGCCCCTGATGGCACAGGCGGGGGTGTGCGCCTAGCTGCATCTTCAGCTGCCCAATCTGCTAGTGCATTACCGTGTGACACAAAATCCTGCTCGTTTGTATGTGCCACACGTTTCTTAACTGCCACTGGTAATGCAACTTTCTCTATTAAAGCCTCTAAAAGATTCCTATGATTAACAGGACGTCCGTCTGACTTAAGGAAGCCTCTACTGCTACATCTCGTAATGCTGGAATGTATAATGGTAGTCACATGAGCCGAATCTGAATAGATTGTGATTACTTTTTTTACTCCCTGCTTAAGGACCGCTATGAACTCTGTTACTTGTTCAGAACAATGTACTGGTAGTATTAACTGCTCTACTATGTGGAGTGTGTCTGAAGAATCATAATGTTGTGCCAGGGCCACTGCTGCACCTGAATGTCTTAGAACTGTGTTCTGGTCAGTAGTAGAAGAACCATCAACAAAATAAACCATGCTACCTGGAATGGAATCCTCTTTTGCTTGACTAGATTCATTAGGAATATACATTGCTCAGTAATGTGCATCATCCTCAGAGTAAAATATAGGATTCGCAAAGAATGTCACAGGGTACACTGTATGACTCTTCATAACTTTCAAAGATGGTAGTGACAGTATCACCTCATATCCTGACACACTTTGTAGTTAGAATAGTCTTAGCCTTCTGAATGATAGCAAGCACTGCATGTTCTGCATTGAGCGGCAAAGGTGCCCCCATCAAAACGGGGGCGCTCCTCAGCACTGCAGTGGCAAGAGCTTGGTCGCAAGGATAATGTCCTCTCATCACTGAATCCAATTGTCCACTATAATGTGCAATGGGTTTGTGTCCTAAGGGGTATTTCTGCTTAAGGACAGCTGTCATCCCTTGAACATTGCATTGACAAAAGAGAAAAAAACTCCATGGTTTATTCACAAAACTGGGGCATTTGTTATGTCAATTTCTGTCTTTCACCTGTTTAATAGAAGCTATCAAAGGCGCTTTTTAACTGCTGTAATCAAATACCTATTGTCTCACATCTTGAAAGACTAAAATTGTTTTCTTAGAATCATCATCAAACAGTTGATCATCCAATATTTCCCTAACCATTTTTTATGGCTCAGTAAATGTAACACATGCCCACAAGACGTGGTCATGATCATTGGCTATCAGGGTGCCATAGGTTGGTGTTATCTCAAAGGCCTTATTTTTAGTAATCAACAAATTTTCAGGTTTCCAAGATTCTTGCCCTTGTTGCTGGAAATTAAACTCTTTAGGTAATTGAACATCTCTTCTCTATAATGCTGGTGTTTCTGCTATTATTGTATACACTGCTGTAGTAAATGCTTCTATATCAGTGGGTCGAGTTCTAATTTTATCTTCAGTTGACCGGTCTACTGTTACAGTCTTTGATCCTAGAAGGTGGAACTCCAGGGGTAGAACAATCCTAATTCCATTAGGCTAAAAATCAGTAGTCATATTTAATTTGGCCATAAGATCTCTGCCCAATAGATAAGCTGGGGCGGCTGGAGAGAACAGTAAACCGACATCAATGTACCTACTTCCTATTTCCATCTCCAATGGTTTAGTAAATGGAACCCTCATTACCAGAGAATCCTTGTGTGTCTATTGATGTATTAGACATTGGAAGGTCTCGCTCTCTAATACAAGATTGAGTTGATCCCGTATCTGGAGAATGCATACCTCGTCATTCATAGCTACTGTCACAATGGGTTTCTCATCTGGCCTGTGCATTGCTGACAATACTGGACTCCTGGAACTGCTCTGTGGGCACCTTCATCGCGTGTATCCTTCCACATAATTTGGAAAGGATGTCCTCTTCTCACAATTACACCTCCCTGTCTACTTTTGAGGTGGATTCGCCATTGGGAGGGCTTGGTAACTTTGCTGTGTGACATTTGTTGCACCAGAGGCATTGCTTGTTGCTGCACATTTTGTGGTGGTGTCTGAGGTACATATATTTTTTGTGGGTTTGACTGCGGCTGCACTACTGTATTTCCTGGCTGATTGTAAACTCATGTCCTTCCATTTTGTTAAGTGTCAACAATAAAATCTCTTGGAGGAATCTATTCTTCATTCTCATACGTACTGCACTTCTTACAATCCATGCATTCTTTTGCACTTGTCTTGAAAAGGACCCACAAGACAATTAATGTCAATCAGTATTTAATGTATCAAACCATATGGAGTAACTTATACAGTTACATAAAAAGAATCAATTAAAAAAAATGTTGCACAAGATAGCACAAAAACACTGTAACAAGAGAGACGACAGATAAGACATACACATTTGTCATTAAAATGTTAATTTTGAAGGAATCAATGGAATTATTAAGTTATCTGTGCCTTTTTGAACATATAACACCTCGTTCCTCAAATTTTACAGTGATGGGCATCAATGCGTTTCGGTGGATTGACAAAGTAGCATCACCTTCTTCAGGACAACAAGAAAGATGTTATCCCTTCTAAGAATATGCTGTCTGCCTCCTTCCTTTAGAAATGAGACACACTCTAGACTGACAAAGCTGGTCTCAAAGATATTTGCTTGAATTTGTAATCCTCTTTATTTTCTGGATACCTAGTCTATTCAGAACCAGGTATAGTAGATTCGAATATTTGTAGACCCCCCAATGGTGTTCTGTGGATATACTTCCACTCAGTAGACTCCTAAAATACTCAAAATTTTCAGATCATTAATTGTCATAGCAATGGTATAAAAGTGGAGACTTCTTGTAATTCGGATCCCTCAGGAGTCGTAAATTTACTAAATATTAGGCCTCAAAGTCCAGCTTCCAGGAAGTGGTCACATGGGCTAATCAGCCCTCCAGTTCGCTCTGGTTACCACCAACACCGCGTCTATCAATGTAGGTATTTTCAATGTTCTGCAGTGGCTCCCCTCCCGGAATGTCTCCGTAAATCGAAATGTTATTCCCATCTCTTAGTCGTATAATCTCTAACACAGTGTCTATATCTATGACAATGACCTGTTTAATCCATCCACTGGAGACCTATCCTGCCCTTTCCAATTCCTCCTTGTCCTCCTCTGCTACTTCCTTGTGCCCTTAACGCTATCCTGCTGTTGTGGGTAGTGTTGTTGGCTGGTTCCTGGGACCGATACAACAGACTTTGCACACATCTGAGTGGTGGCTGCTACTACAGCTCCTTCCACTGCTTCATTCTTTGTCAACTTTTGCTGCACTAACTTCGCTGCTGCTTTCACTGTCACCTTCAGCTTGGTTCTCTCTTTCTCCTTCTTCCTTTTATGAAAATATATTATACCTGCCTGTATCTCTGTCAAGGGATTGGCTTCTAATGCCATTATATTATCCTATACATCAGAGGGTAAATCCTTCTTCACTACATTGTAAAACACCAAAACATTCCCCCCGTTTGTGCCTAACCCTGACCTACTTCTTGAGTCCAATTTTCCTTCATCCTGCTAAGAAACTATGTGGAGTCCTCATTTGGCTGTATTCATTGAGCGATGAGGAACCAGACGTCTTGCCTGTCTGGATACGTTTTCCTCAACTGATCCCAGGCTACTGTCCAAACTAAATTAAATGGAGAACCGTCATACCTAGTCTAAGCGAGGGTAACATTTCTCACTTCAGCCTTCTGAAAAACAGTTTCTGTTTCATCTCCTGTAAGAGAGCTAAGTAAACTCTTTATGCCACCTACTACCAGGCTAATACCTGCAGTTTCCTTTTTAAAAGCTCTGATCCATTTCCCTGCTCCCTCTGTAAGTAGTGGTAACAGCTTCATAAGATTCTCCTTGTCCATTTGTGGCCAAGGAGTGTAGTGAGGTTCCGTGCGTATCAGGGGCATCGGATAAGAGAGTGACAGAATGTTGAGGGTTATGCTGTATGGCATATTTGTGACACACGCGTAAATGTTTCCGTATGTAGGGAAATCCCATTCTGGTTCTCCCTCACCAGAAAGAATACAATCCTCAGCATTTGCCATGTCACATGGATCAAAGGACCCTTCCTGTGGAAATGGGCTCATCTGTGGGGCTAAACCTTCAGGCTATCCTGATAAAGTATCCACATAAGGTACAACACTGTAGCAACTGTTTTCTCCTTCAGCAACAATATCACTAAGGTTGAGAACAGTACTGCGTAAAAAAAAAAACTGGATTGAATACTGATCTGCTGCATTGGTCTATCATATAGGGTCTATTCTCACATAGCTTCACAAGATCCCATCCTGGCATCTGGCTGGGCATGTGTTCCCTGAAACAGCACTGCTCAAGCTCAGTCGCTCTGGGTTTCCTAGTTGTAGCAAACATGTCCTGTTCTCCTCCTCTAGTGTTTATTCGATTAGGCAATTACATTGCTCCCTTGGTATGGTCAAAATCAATAAGGGGCCTTTCTTGAATGTTAATGTCATAAGTAGAGCGCTTAGCTTCTGGAGATCGAAGTATTTTGCCCATATTGTCTACACTTCTATGCATTTACTCAAAAACAACAGTTGATGGACAGAATGCAGAACAATGTCATGCATTCACCCCAGCACAGAGATCTGGGCCTAAATCCATCGTTTTTTGCTCACCACACCACCCCAATTCAGACATGGCCATATGCAAATCAGCCTTGACCCTGTGCCTCATGGGAACAGTCCAGCCCGAACTGCCAAGCCATGTCTTCCTTGGACCGGAATCAAGCATCGTAGGACCGGTTTCTGGCTATCAGCCGTCTTCAGCCAGGTTAGTTTGACTCCAGTGGTATGGAGAGCATGGGACTCACGTCGGAGCATACCGGTCCCACTCGGGGTGACAAATGCAAAAACAACAGTTGATGGACAGAATGCAGAACAATGTCATACATTCACCCCAGTACAGAGAGCTGGGCCTAAATCCATCGTTTTTTTGCTAAAGAACGGTGATGGATTAAACCCAGATCTGTTGACTGGGTGTGAGTGTTTGATTGGTTCAGATGCTCCGTCCATCACCACCCCCTTTTGTACCACTTTGTTCGCCATAAGTTGGCAGGGTATGCTCAGACATGAGTCCCTTGCTCACTTTGCCACTGGATTCAAGCAAGCTGGCTGAAGACGGCTGAAATGCCAGAAACCGGTCCTCGGAAGCTTGCTTCCGGTCCAGGGAAGGCATGGCTTGGCAGTTCGAGCTGGACTGTTCCCATGAGGCACAGGGTCAGACTGATTTGCATATGGCCATGTCTGAACTGGGGTGGCAGAGTGGGCTAAAGAACGGTGATGGATTAAACCCAGATTTGTTGAGTGTGTCTGTGTTTATGATTGGTTCAGATGCTCCGTCCATCACCACCCCCTTTTGTACCACTATGCATTTACTCAGCACTATTTGCCATTCTCCCAAAACTTCCCTGAATCTCCCCTGACAGATTATCAGATTGTCCTTCTCTCCCTGCTTCTGTCACATCCCTTCTGTCTTCTCTTTGTGATAAGCATTCCTGAATGCTTTCAGGTGAAACTATTGTATTCCCCTTCTGCCAAGGAGGTAAATTATCTTTAGTTCTCCTAAAATTCTCCACTCTCTCCTTGAGATACTGGCCATTGCGCCATACTAACAGCTTTGTCTACATAGTCATTCCATCTAGCAATGATCTCCATCTTTGTTGTGGGGTAGACATCCGCTCCCTAACTACCCTTCCTGTTACATCCCTCTTCTGTAATAAGTGTGATGTTGCTGATGAAACATGTGACTAATTGTCATGGTCTCCTGGACCCTGCTCTTTCTCTCTACTATCCTGGGCAGAGGCTGGATCTAAATGTAGTGTAAAGTGTGCTTCTGGTTGTCCTGAAAACTGAGTCACTCACTCAGCCTTGTGCATAATACATGCAATTTTGAGTTGGATTCTGGCCTCTAGAGGAAGTCAATTCAGAGCTTTCAGATGAGGTGAAATGTGGTCAAATTTCATTGAGCTTGTTATTAGTCTGGCAGCCGTATTGATGCAGGCTTTTAAAGGTAAGCCCGAGAGGGTAGAGCAGACATATTCTAGTCTGGAGATGACTAGTGCCTGGACTGCCATTTTTAGGTTGGGAGTGTCAAGGAAATGGTTTCAATTTCCTTAGGTAGCTCAGGTGGAATCTGGCTGATTTGTCCATCGAGTTAATGTGGTCCTGCATGTTCAAGTTGCAGTCAATGGTTATTCGGAAGGGCTTGGCCGAGTCTACAATATTTGGAAGGCAGTTTAAGGCTGTGATGGCCTTAATCCATATCTGAGTCTCGTGGTTGGTTTTCTGAGGTGAGATTAGTTGGAATTCTGTCTTCTTTACGTTGATTTTGAGTTGGTTGGAGGAGAGCCAGAGGACAGTCAATTTCAAGGCCTCATTCAGGGAAAGAATCTCCTCCAGGGAGGAGATTTTGATGTAGACCTGGGTGTCGTCAGCATACATTTGGTAGGAGATATTTGTGGTGTAGTACTTTGGCAAGCGGTTCTAGGTAAAGGTTAAAGAGGGTTGGGGACAGGGTTGATCCTTGGGGACTCCAACAGTGACCAGAGTGGGAGAGGACAGGTTGCAGTTAATTAAGAATCTCTGTGACCGGTTATGGAGGAAGGACCTGACCCATTCAAGAACAGCGCCATCCATTCCCATCCTGAGTTTAAGGCGTTCGAGTAATATTTCGTGGTTGACCGTGTTGAAGGCCGGGGAAAGATCAAGGAGGATTAGTAGGCAAGTTTTGTCTTGGTCAAGGGCTTGCAGGGCATCATCAGCAATGTGGAGAATGGTGGTTTCTGTGCTGTGCCCAGGCCTGAAGCCAGATTGGAAGACATCTATTAGATGGGAGTTGGCAATATGCTGGCTTAGCTGCTTTTGCACACACTTCTCTAGAACTTTGGCTAAGTGCGGGATGTTAGAAATAGGTCTAAAGTTGTCAGGGGAGGCAGGATCATGAACGTTTTTTTTTTAAGGTGGCGAGGACTTGGCCGGCTTTCAGAGAGTCTGGTATTGATCCCTGAAGAAGGGAGACGTTGATTGTTGTTGTCCAGCTAGAAATGATGGTTTGGGCGGTGGCATCTAGGCAGTAAGAAGGGAGTGGGTCATTAAAGTGGTTGTTCGGGTTTAAGGTGGAAAAGATTTCTGAGACGGAGTGTTCGTCTTAGAGTTTGAAATCAGTCCAGTGCGCTTGGTTTTTGGGTGAGGCATGTGTGGGCGGCGCAGAGGGAAGAGGTTGATCAGGAAGGGATTGAGAGTAAGTGGCAGATCTGAGTTTGTTACCTAAGGTTGTGATTTTGTCAGCGAAAAAGGAGGAGAATTCCTCAGATGATATAAGTTTACTTTTAAGGAGTGTAACAATGTGCTCTAATATTTTCTTATCAAAGGTCCCTTCCTTTGATCAGGGTTACGTGTGCTTCTGAGTAGCCTTAAACCACTCACTACAGTATTTATGCTTTTTTTCTGGTCACCTGGAAAGTTCTTTTGCGTATGCTCTAGGGGAGTCTCCATAGTCCCCTGTCGCCCTCCCACACCCCATTTCTAACAACATTTAAAAGGTAAATTTATCTATCTACTCAATATTTTTTCTTTTAACATTTTTACACTAATCCTTATAAAAATATATCCATACATTTAGTCTCTTCAGTCAAATGTTAAACATTATACAACATCACTTTGTGGCCACATTTCTATCACGTGCATACACACGTTCACCTTCAACATATTTTAAAATATGAACACTTCAACAACTTCTAAATGGTAATCACCATTGTTTTAACTCTAAACCGTGAATAATGTCGGCAGCAACTGGCCACTTCCCTCCGCACTCAAGAGAGGATAGCAATTAAACCAGGAGTCTCATAGACCATGGAATTCCTTCTGGACTTTAGGTTCAGTATGGTCATTTGAGTGTTTCTGATCGTATTTGGAGGTAAAGTTTAACAACATCAGCCTTTCAGCTGTACCTCCATGTCAAATATTGGAACACATATTAGAAACCCAACTTCAAATCACCCACATTGACCACTTCCAAGTTTATATTGGGATAAGTACTCTACCCACTACGCAGTGCCTTAACTTACTATTAGTGATATCACTAGGATATTGAAACATCGTTTCTTCTCAAGTAGCAACACAAACTGGTCCCCATATGTGGTATATCTTACAAGGTCCTGAAGAAGGTGGTTTTCGGACAGCTATTAAATCCACCGAAACGCGCGTAGACCATTCTAGTGCTGGGTCTCATATATTTTTATAGAGACATCTTGAGTACCTAGTTGGGATATAGTTGGTATTTGATTTTGTGAGGGTGGAAATAGTGGTATGAGAGTTGTGGTGCATGAATGAAGTGGTCTAGGGGGACTTATTGTTATTAGGTGTGTTTTTTTATGTAAAAAGTATTTTTTAGAAACAGTATAAAGTAGCAGAGAAATATATGTATCGACGAACATATGCATTGTAGAACTGATGTCTACTGCTTGTTAAGTGCTAAATGGACTGAATCTAGAAAAAAGAAATGAAATATATAAAAAATAAAAAAAATAATGAAGAATTTTTTGATACAAATAAAAATGAATCTTTGAGGTAAAATGCTGTGTTCATAAGGTGTACTTTTTAAATTGAATAATGTGTGAAATAATTTCTCTATGTAAATAATTTGGTCGATGAGGGAAAATTTTGATACTATTGTTAACTTACTATTAGGCAACACATGTACACAATCTTGCCTCTGATAACCTTATATTTACATTACATCTGCGTTTACCATTGCCAAAGAGACAATTCATGTACAAAACATGGAATGAAGCCCGCATTTTCCTCACATTAAAGAAGGCAATCGCAGGGTCCTACCTGACCCATGAATAGGCAGAACTTTAGGCAACACGGTATCTCCTTACCTCATCAAAAATGCACAATGATGTATGCGGTGGGGTAGATGGTATTCCGATGGCAGCAGGTGCTTGAGGGCAAAAGGGACTCTATCTGTCTCACCAAATGCTGTGGGGAAACGGAGATAAAGAAAAAGACAACACTCCTCTTAGCACAACAAACACAGCTCTTTCCTATCGCGGCAGGGAGAGTGGCTATCTCCACACAGGCAAACAGCTGGTCTCAATTTGATGCTACACAGGCAGCCACTTATTTAGCAACATGAACAATGCTTATTACAAAAGGTAAAATAATGAGTTACTTAGGCATTGCATATTTGTTACAAAAAACATTTTGCCACCTGTGTCCCTAACCTCTTAACTTATTTGCCTTTCTTTATTGTAATTCCATCAATGCTTAACATAGCATTTATTTACTTGTGTATATGTTTTATCATTCTGCTCCCAAGACTTCTTATCAGGCTTGTTGTACTCTTGGCTAATTCAATCTCTTGCTGCTATTCAATCATGTCTTCAATGTACTGGGATAACCGAACATGTGCTTGTGCTGAGACCATACATTCCTTCAAGCTTACAAACATGGGTTTTCCTTTAGCTCATAACTTGCAGGTCATGCACTCTGTTTTCTAGTGAACTCATCACCTCTTTTTGTATCAGCATGAGATTTGGACTTGCACTGCTCTTCCACCACGTATAATTTTGTATCACATTTTATTGGTGTCTGCAGTGGCGTAATATAATTTCCTCTCCAGCAGTGGTCTGCGGTGTTCTTGAATTATCATAGTGCACACTAGTGCACCTTTCTAGCAATAATGTTCGCTTATTGTTTAGTGCCATTAATGCCAAACTGCACAGCACTGACAATTTTCATTATTAAACCCATTCCTTGAGGTAGGAGCCTGGCACCTTCTCCCAGGCTTTCCAGGACAGCCTCTTATGCGTTTATAGGTCTCGCCTAATCCAGCGCATGTGCTGGTCTGGCGGAGACATTTAGTAGCTGCTTTTAAAAGTGCTACTTTGCCGGCCACCAGCTTGCTATTACGCGTACAAAAGCGCGCACGTGTGCATAATAGCAAGCTGGTGGCCGGCAAGGTAGCACTTGCGGTGACGCGTGTGCGCACCACTCACGTTCGTCAGCTGTTCAATTCCCTTTCCCTTTCGCAGTCCTAGCATTGCCTCATGTCTTGTCTCCGAGAGCCTCTTCCAGGACTCGCTGTAGCCCCCTCACACTCTCCACACGCAGGTTCAAGTCTCCTGGAAGCGAGCCATGCCGCCACCATGCTGTGCCGGTAAGGCAAGCGGACACACTTTCTCCTGAAGAAGTGACGGTGTTTCAACCCTGAGCTGCTCCTGCCAGAGACTTATCTGGCGCTCCAGCAAGCACGCGCAGCTCTGTCCCCATTAGCCCTCCTCCGCAAGTTTGACCCATGATACGTACTGAGACACCCAGTGAACCGGCATCTCTTCTAGTACACTCACTACCCAGCTCTGCTCTGCCAGTGTGGATTTAGCCTGACCCAAGCACTGCCTGCCTCCGAACCTGCACTGAGGAGCCCCTCAAGGTGCAGCCCTGGGACCCACGGACAGCGCGTCGGTTCACCTCCTCACTGACCTGCGCCTCCTGAGCTTCCGGGAGCCATGCGCAGGTCTGCATTGGATCTCAGGCAGCCACTGCATCAGCTCAGTGGAAGTGTAGTATGTTCTGTGATTTCGACGCACAGATGAAGGTTAATTTATCACCTCCCCCCCTCCCACCTACCTTTCCGGTACTAAGAAAGGCCTGCGCGACCTCTTCCAGGACTACCTGCTGGGTCCAGTAATGAATACAGTTCTTCTAAAGTCACTCAAACCTGACCTCAAGCACCCGGGCCTCTGCTTGTTCAGTAATGGGAGCAGGAAATACCTCTTCCCAAGGACATCTATCCTGCCCCGTCGCTGATTTGCCAATACACCTCAGTCCTCTTCTGCTGGACCCTCTTTTATCCAGTACGTGGGCCCACCCCTAGGTTTGCAACTGCAGCTCAATGCCAGCAGCAGTGCCTACTCGTCCATCACTTTGACTCACTGAGATACTTCAATGTATCTCAGTCTTGTCATGTGTTATTCCTGCCATGTCAGTTCTGGGCTCCCCGGAGCTGGCCTGGAGTTTGAGCTACAGCATCCGTACTGAGTCGTAGGAACAGCTTCTCTTATGTACCCCATCTTGTCATGTTTAATCCCTGCCATGTGAAGAACCAGGCCTTATGGGCCTGGCGGCGCAGGGCACGCCTTAGATCTCCGAGTTCACCTGCCTTGTCGGACAGAGACACGAGACACTCTGTTAGGCGTAGAAAATAATCAGGTTTATTAGCTGCAGCTAAGCACAGTTGTCCTAGAAGTACAGAGTAGGTTCTTAGGAGACTGTCACTTTACTACATGGCGCACAATCTTTTATAGCACACATATTTACAACGTATACTCCCAATACATACAAGGCTGACCAATAAGAAAAGTTGAAAAACAAGCTATCAAGTATCCCAAACACGCCCTTCTTTCAGACCCCGTGTGTCAACCCTTCCCACAAGTTAATCAGTACTAGTGCCGATAATCTAATTTGCAGGTGGCAGGACATATTTGTGTGCCTCAAAGGATAGTTGTGTAACAAGAGAATACAAGGGGAGAATAGCGAAGGCCAGTCGGATAAGATAAAGTAAGGAAAGAATAGAGAGAGGCAAACAGTCGGTCGAGACAGGGATCAATCAGTCCAGACATGGATTAGTGGACTCGGCCAGACCCTGACATCGGTTTCGTAAACAAGGGCAGGGGGTTACTTTTTAACAAAACAGACACGTAGCAGCTAGAAACGTCAAAAACACTCCGATCGCCGTGCTGCCTGAGTGAAGGCAATACAAAATGGCGACAGGGCACATAATAGCGGCCAAATGCGGGACGAAGTCGAAAACCACAGAACGTCAGACCCTCCTATTGCCATTACTCAGGCAAAACACAAAAGGACTCAAGTTAGTCTGAGTCGATGTCGATGGCCATGAGGTCATCGAGCTGTTGCTGCAACATCATTTTAATGTGCTCTGTTCTCTGTGACACAGGTCTTGGGACGCACATGGTGGTGCAAAGACCACAGATGGCAGGGCCACATTGTACACACAGACAACAAGAGAAAATGATGGCCAAAACCATTCCGAGGAAGGTTAATACCCTCCATCCCCATGTGGTCAGTAGTCCCCAAAACCATCCCATCACCGACCAATCTCCTGCATCCTGGTGAATCGACTCGGAAATTACGTGCAATTTAGAGATGGCTTGGTATACTGTAGGGGCATTATCAGGAATATAAATGCAGCAACTAGACCCGATCAATTTACAGACTCCTCCGCGATCTGCAAGAATAATGTCTAGAACCATCCGGTTCTGCAAAGTCATAAAGCGGTCCGCCTGAAGTTCGGCTGTGAGATTACTCAAGGCTCCAGAAGTCACGTTTATGGTAGCCTCAACAACACGAACTAGCTGTCTAATGTTTCTACTATTGGCCATTAGGCCCCAGAAAGGAAGGAACCCTTTGAAAAAGTCCCCTCCCTCTTGTCCTGCTGTGTCTTTAGCATCTGTGATGACCTGAAGGAGCAGTGTATGTCGGAGGGAGAAGAAAAGCCACATAACATGTTCCTGAAAAATTAGTGGGGAGCCATGTGTAGGCTCTATCATGGCAGACAAAGTATGTACCCTGAGATGGCACTAATGGTGAGGAAATCTGGGATGAATAGATGTATGTTCGAGAACAAACACTCTTTTCCTGTTGGTTTTTAGTATTTTGACCATTTATCTGTAAACACAAATTTCCTCGATGAGGTATGGTCCAAATTGGTGGTGATCTTCCTGGTCTAGCCTTATCTGTGAGGCTAGTAACGTAATGATTCACGTTGCAACCATCATACGCTCGTTTCTCATCAACGGGAATCTTACCACTTTCAGCAACTCTAGCCATAGCCACTATTCCCTTTATTACAGTACTATGACTAAAATCTGTTTTACTACCATGTGGACCACCAAGAGGATGTCGAAGTTGATTCTGGTATGCATTGGAAAACATAGCCAAATAGGCCCAAGCAGAACCTTCATGAGAAAACGGAAGGACTAAATATGACATCCCTTTTTCTGTATTATGAGGCATGAGTCCACAAATCCAACAGTCAGTAATATTGACTGCCAGTTGATGCTGATGCAACAGCTGGATAAATGAATTGTTAAAGTATTCTGTTCTTCTAATTTGTTTGTGTTCTGGGAGTGTATAAAACTGGTGTGGAAAAACAGTAGTGGACAAAGGCAAAGAAACAGAAGTAGGAACGGGTGCTTGCTGCATAGTGTAAACAACCCAACTCACACAAGCCAATAAAATACATGAACATATTAAAATGCACAAAGTTACGCCACATGGACTAAACAAGTTCCTACATTTACTATTCATTTTTTGCTTTTTATCATTCTTTTCAAATTCAATATCCATTCTCTAAGGCGTTGCTCACGGTAATCTTCCTAGATCACTTAGTTGAGGTTATTAGCCATCCTATGACACTGCAAGTCCTGCAGACCTACTGTCACTACTCAGGTAGGTCACAGCCTAAGACTCCTACCGTGACCCTGCAACTTGATGGATGGTAAAAAGAATGTCTCTTAAAAGTGTAACTAAAAAGAAGAATAAGAAAAAGTTCAATTGTTCCTAATCAGTTGAGGTCTTAGGTTGTACCGAGTCTTGTCAGGTGCCGTTTGCTCTCGAAACAAAGTCTCTGGGTTTGCTGTATTCAATCTCAGATGTGATGGTACAGCTTCTTGTAACACATCGTCGTCTTCTTTCTCAGATCTCGTCCGATCCAGACGTGCACTACTGAAAGGTACCAACAGAGGAACCCTTTTGCCCTCACTATCACCTATACCCTTGCGGACCCACTGGTCAAACGGCAAAGGCAAAGGTACCCTTTTGCAGTGCACGCCATGGATCCAGTTCTTCTTTCCAACGACTTTCACTGCTGTACGCGTCACCAAAAGGACCTGTCAAGGAGGTCCCCAGCGGGGTTCCAGATTCTTCTTCCGCTGAAAATTCTTCAGACAGACCCAGTCTCCGGGTTGGATGGAGTGGCCCGAATCCGTGGAAGCTTCTGGCAAAGCATTTTGCACCTGCTGATGAAGAACACGCAATTTAGTGGTGAGGTCATGCAAATAGTCAATCAACATAGGATACGGAATATCAGAGTACTTTTTAGGTCGAGGGACTCCCCCAAACGTTAGCTGGGCGTCCAAAACCAACCTCGTATGGGCTGACTCCCAAACGAGAATGTACAGTGTTCTCGTAGATAGGAGTGCCAGAGGTAAAGCATCGGGCCAAGCAAGACCCGTGCTGGCCTGAATCTTTGCTAATTTGAGCTTGAGAGTGCCATTATAGCATTCTACCAAACCTGCTGACTGAGGGTGGTTTGCCACATGGAATTTCTGCCTAATACCAAGGCCTGCACACACCTTCTGCATAATTTGGCCTACAAATTCACTTCCATTGTCACTCTAGACAATTCGCGGCAAACCAAACCTCGGGAAGAATTTCTTCAAGAGAGCTTTAGCAGGGAACAAAGCAGTATTATCCTTTAGGGGGTAGGCCTCTATCCATTTGGAAAAGGCGCACACCACCACCAGAACATACTTTAAATTATTACAACGTTCCATATGAATGCAATCGATTTGTAATACCTCAAGAGGATACATAGGGGGAGCAAAATGACCTGCCGGAGTTGGGGTTCCCTTTCCTGGATTATGCATCAAACAAACAATACAATGGGGCGTGGCTTGGCAGCCGATGAAGATGGACGGGTGAGCCCTGAGCTCCGAGGCGGCCTCCCCTATTAATCCTGATAGCACTCATCCTGACAACTCTGGGACCCTGAAATTGCCCGCATCTCCTCCCGCAACCTTTGGGCCCTGATCGGAGGTGGAGGGATCGAGTCTGCGACCGTGTGGAGCCGCGCCTGTGATCTCGTGGGCGGCGCCGGCCATTTTTGCGGCCTGGGTGACCGGCCGCATCCCCGGCCTCGATTATACAGGAGGCCGGCCCGCAGTGGTGGCCGGCCGGCCGCCAGCTACCGGGAAGGTCGGAGCCTCGGACTTGCGGGCGCGCTGCGGCGGCAGACACTGGGCTGCCTTGCGGCGGAGCTCCGGAGGGGCCACTCTGGTGACGCCTGAAGGTGAGGGGGCCGGGCGCAGTCTTCGGCCCCGGGGACCTACTGAGCGCCAGACGAGGATCGCGGGATTGGGGGGGACCCGGTCCTGCGCAGCCTACCCAGGGTGTGATCGACCGGCGCTGGCCCCTAGCCGCTTGCCGCTGGAGTGCCCTGCTGACGCCGGGAGGCCTGGCGGGCCGGCGCTGTGGACCCCCGGGGCGGCCCGGTCTCTTGGGGCCCTGCTGACTAACTGCTACGGCCGTGGGGAGCTGGGGCCCGGTCTGGGGCCGTACGGACGTGGCGGGGCCCGCTTCCCGGGACCTGCCCTTGCCAGGTGTGCTTCTCCCAGACTCCCGCGTGGTTGGGGCCTTGGGCAGCTGCCCCTGAAGCCGTACTGTGGTGGCCGCATTCACTGTCGCTCCTGGACTCGGGGGAGCGGCTCGCCCGGGGGGGCCCCTCGCGGCCGGGGTCCTGGGCTGCGGAGCGTGGTGGCCTGGCGCTGACGGGGGGCTGCTGGCCTTTGGGCCCACGGAGCCGGCGAGTGTGTGACACGGGGAGTGTCTCCTGGACTTGCGACCTGGTGAGCTGGACCTGGGGGTAAACGCCACTCCTGATATCGAGGAGAAACGAAACCGGTTGCCTCCATGGGGAAGCGCCCAAAACCTCCCCCGGATGCTGCTGAAGGAGCGGCGGACAGCCAAGGCTCCACTCTGGACGCTGGATCAGCGACGGGCCTGCCGCAGGGCCAGCTGGAGCAGATCCTGAAGGCCATCGCCGACACCAGGGAGGCCTTGCACCATGACATTGGGCTGGTGTCCACGAGTCTGGGCCTACTACGTGCGGACCACGGCAAATTGGCGGATCGGGTCAAGCAGGCCGAGATACGGATGGATGCCCTGGAACCCACGGCTAAGGCAGCGGAGACCCTGAATGGGGAGCTACAGCAGAGGGTGCAACTGCTAGAGCAGAGAGCGGAGGATGCCGAAGGACGCAACCGCTGCAATAACATACGCGTGGTGGGCCTGCCTGAAAAGATTGAGGGGGCAGACATGCTGGGTTATCTGGAGACCTGGCTGCGAGATGTGGTGGTACCGGAGGGTTTGTCACCGTTCTACACTCTGGAACGTGCTCACCGAGTGCCGGCTCGGCCCCCAGCCGAGGGTCGGCCTCCTCGCCCGGTGGTGGCGCGCTTGTTGCACTACAGGGATCGAGATCTCATCCTACAAAAGGCGCGAGCACTGGGGCCCTATAAGGTTGACAACGCCCAGGTTTCCATATATCCGGCCTATTCCTTGGAGGTTCAGAGGCAGCGGTCGACTTTTCTGGCGGTCAAGAAGGCTCTTCGAGAGGAGGGTATCCGCTACTCTCTCCTGTTCCCGGCCCGCTTGCGGATCATGATGGATGGCCAATCTTCCTTCTACGATTCTCCCGACGACGTATGGGAATGGCTGGAGTTGTACAGGACCGGTGCGGATGCACATCAGACGTCTGGGGAACGGCGGAGGGCGCCACCGAGACCTAGGCGGAGCAGGAGGCCCAGGAGACGACCGCCGAACGCTCGGACACCCTCGATCTCACAGACTGAGCTGGAGCGCAGGGATGCCCTCCGGGCGGTCTCTACTATCTCAAAACAGTGGGTTCGACGTCTGCAGTGGACACTGGCACCCGAGGGGGCACCGACGAGGTGGCATCGGAGGAGTCAGGGACTGGTGGCCTGAGCCGCCTCATGTCACTCCTGGAACTGCTGATGATTTGCTGGACGAATGATCCTAATGCTCCACCGAAGTGGTATTGTATGAGCTGCTGTGTTCCTGATCTGGGTTTGGGGTGGAGGCTTGTCACCCAGGTGGGCCTGAGACTGGTGTTGGGCGGCTAACTTATGCAGTGGCTCCTGCCATAAATAGGGAGGGGATGCGGGGCGCATAGGGCGCGATGGGGAGAGCTGATTGGGAGAAGTGTGTTGCTTGCGGTCCGTTGGTAATAGCGACAGGCCACCCCCCCTATCTCACACTTATTGTGGGACTCTGGTAGTTAACCAAAATAGAGTATCAGAGGGTCTATGAAGCCAAGACAGGGAGCGCTATGTACATGTCTAGAGAGGACTAATCATAACTGCCTTCAACAACATACCGATGATGTACGGGTCAACCTCACAAGGAGCCTGCCCAGTGATCATGTGAGGATTCCCATCAGTCACCACACGGAACCGCCCTTCATCATTTGGGTTCCTGTTGAGACCACTGCTGATGTTATCTATTCTATTCTACATGGAGGGGTCTGGTAGCAAGATACCCTCTCATGATCAATTAGATTAACGTGGTCTCAGATGGAGATGATGTTGTAAATCAGGGGGGACTGATATCGTAGTGCAAAGATTATAACAAAAAACTAAATGTGTGTGAATTAAAATTGGATGAGGGGGTGCTGAATGTAACTTTATTCTGTCGCTACCCACTCTGCCAATGTTAAAAGAAGTAGACAAGAATAATCCAATGATTCTTGGGTTATTTCATGTATATAGGGGTCAACATGTTTCTGCAATGTTTGACAATAGTTGTCATTGCTTTCATCAGGACCATTATATAAACATGCTACTACGAATTAGTGCTCACAACGAAAAAATAATGAGTGCTCAAAATTATGAATGAAATAATGATCGATCGGCTCAGACGCATTCGCGAGGTACCGACGGACAGAGCGGTGCTTCCCCTTCATCCTGAGCCGTGGCCAGGTGGGGTGAAGTCTATACATCCTCCATTTGGGCAAATTCCACATTGGAAGGTTGAACTACCGATACAGACAACTAGTGGATTCAGGTGACTCCAGTATCGGTTTCGAAATATTCATTATTTCATTCATAATTTTGAGCACTCATTATTTTTTCGTTGTGAGCACTAATTCGTAGTAGCATGTTTATATAATGGTCCTGATGAAAGCAATGACAACTATTGTCAAACATTGCAGAAACATGTTGACCCCTATATACATGAAATAACCCAAGAATCATTGGATTATTCTTGTCTACTTCTTTTAACATTGGCAGAGTGGGTAGCGACAGAATAAAGTTACATTCAGCACCCCCTCATCCAATTTTAATTCACACACATTTAGTTTTTTGTTATAATCTTTGCACTACGATATCAGTCCCCCCTGATTTACAACATCATCTCCATCTGAGACCACGTTAATCTAATTGATCATGAGAGGGTATCTTGCTACCAGACCCCTCCATGTAGAATAGAATAGATAACATCAGCAGTGGTCTCAACAGGAACCCAAGTGATGAAGGGCGGTTCCGTGTGGTGACTGATGGGAATCCTCACATGATCACTGGGCAGGCTCCTTGTGAGGTTGACCCGTACATCATCGGTATGTTGTTGAAGGCAGTTATGATTAGTCCTCTCTAGACATGTACATAGCGCTCCCTGTCTTGGCTTCATAGACCCTCTGATACTTTATTTTGTTTAATACTGTTTGGGGTTGTATCAGAGTGTGGTCTTTAAAATCCCCTGTGACCCTCCCTCAATGTTTTTGTTGTGGACTCTGGTAGTTACCAGGGACTGTTTTTTTTTTTGTTTTTTTTTTGGATTTAGTCATTTGGATGGGTTTCTACTGTTTGGGACCTATTCTGGGGTTGGGTGGGATGTGGGGCTGTTGGGAGGTATCAGGGTTCTGGTTTTGGGGTGTTGTCAGTGTGCATACGTTTTTTGCTTTCTTTGGAACTGTATTTGTTACTGTGAATGGGGACCTTACCTGAGCTGAAATGTGTGACCTGGAATGTGAGGGGACTGAATTCCATGCTGAAACGTCATAAAGTACATGCCTATTTTGTTCGCAGGGGGGTTCAGGTTGCCTTCTTGCAGGAAACCCACATTGACCGAACTGAGGGGCGGGCTCTACAGCGCAGATGGCGGGGACAAATGTTTTACACAACCTTCTCGGCCTTTGCAAGGGGGGCTTTGATTTGGGTACGGGCGGGGATTCCCTTCCAGCCTTTGGTAACAGTGGTCGACCCTGAGGGGAGGTTTGTGGCTGTACAGGGCCGCCTGGATGGGAGGGACGTGACACTTTGCAGCATTTACGCCCCGAATGTGGACCAGCCTGCCTTCTTTGCGCGATTGTCTGGGAAACTAGCGACTGTCCTGGCCGGCACAGTCCTGCTTGGGGGGGATTTTAACTCTGTGCTGGACGTGGAATTAGATAGATCTCACCCACCACTGGCGCAGGCGACAGCTCACAGACTAGCGAAGTGTAGGAGAGAGTGGCAAAGTAGCTGGGGCCTGGTCGATGCATGGCGGACCCAACACCCCACAGAGAGGGATTTCTCCTTTTACTCCCCCCCGCACGATCTGCATGTTCGCCTTGACAGCATTCTGTGTTCGCCGGACACTCAAAGCCTGGTCCGCCACAGCGAATACTTGGCCAGGACGATATCAGACCATAACCCTTGCTTAGTAATGGTCCAATGGATGAGGCGACGCCAAGCTATCCCGACGTGGCGGTTGAACCCACTGGCATTGGAAGACCCGGCATTTAAGGCCGATGTGCGCATCGGGGTGGAAGGCTATTTCGACGCTAATGTGGGCACGGCTTCCAGTAGGGCGCTGGAATGGGACGCCTTTAAGGTGGTGATTCGGGGCGTCTGTATCTCAGCTACCGCGGGAGTCCGTAAGACCCTCTTGCAGGATGTAGAGCGAAGCGAGGGCCGCTTGCGCGACGAGGAACGACGCAGTCATGCGACTCCTGAGGCTCACGGAGCGGTTTCGGCCGCACGGGAGGAAGTGGCAACGGCTATGGAAAAGCTGCGCTGCTTTGACTATAAGGAGTTTCTTGTCCGAGCTCACGCCGAGCGTGACAAGGTGGGCTCACTGCTGGCGTGGTTGGCCAGCCCCGGGACCCGTGGCACTCCGATAGTGGCGCTGGCCACCCCAGAGGGACACATGGTTTATACGCAATCGGACATCAACGACCAGTTCCTCACGTATTATGCGCACCTGTACAGGAGCAGGATGCCGGATCCCCCGGTGGAGCTGGAGGAGTTCCTGTTGGCGGCGCAGCTACCCCGGCTCGACCCGGAACACGCGAACCATCTGGGCGGGTACATCTCCGAAGGAGAGATTAGAGTGGCCATCAAGCACATGGCCCGCCGCAAGACCCCTGGCACAGATGGGCTGCCGATTGAAGTTTATGCAACCTACGCGGATGTACTGGTTCCGCGATTGCAGGCGGTTTACCGAGAGGCCTGGGACACCGGGTTTTTGCCGGCGTCTACTCGCGAAGCTTTTGTGATACCCTTACTAAAGCGGGAGGGTGATGCGAGCTGCCGTTCGGCGTACCGCCCGCTCTCCATGCTCACAACGGACTATAAGATCCTGAGCAAGGTCCTTGCGACGCGGCTGCTGGCCCACATGCGCACCTTGGTACACTGCGACCAGGCGGGCTTTATTCCCCAGCGCACCACCTGTGTGCGCTGGTTGCTCCGGATCATGGGGGGCGATGCCGCTACTCGTCCGGGTGCTGCTGTCCTCTCGATTGACATTGAGAAAGCATTTGACAGTGTTGAATGGCCATACCTGCTCCGGGTACTGGAGGCCTTCGGACTGGGCGAGCGCTTTGTGAAATGGACCGCCTTGCTCTACGCCGCGGCCACTGCCCGTGTCAAGATGGGGGCCACCATCTCAGCCCCTTACGCGGTGAGTCGGGGGACCCGACAGGGATGTTCCCTGTCCCCCCTGTTATTTGCGCTCGCTATTGAACCACTGGCGGCTCATGCCCGTATGGGTCGAGCGTATGCAGGCCTTCCCATAAGAGCCGACACCCACTACATCTCTCTTTATGCGGATGATTGTTTGCTGTTTTTGGCGGACACGGGCGGTTCCCTACGTGGGGCCGAGCACCTGCTGTCGGACTTTGGCCGCCTCTCGGGACTGAGAGTCAACTGGGGGAAGTCGTGCCTCTTCCCGCTGACGCCAGGGGCGGATGACTCCCAACCGGAGGGCGAATTACGATGGGAATACCATTGCCTCCTCTATCTGGGCACGCACATCTACCATTCGCCGTTGGCCCTCTTAGAAGGTAACATCAACAGAGCAATTCGGAGCTTGCAGGGCTGCATGGGATTCTGGCGGACGCTACCGCTTTCGGTCGCGGGACGAGTGGCATTACTGAAGATGGTGGCACTTCCCCGATTGTTATATCTGTTTCGCACTCTGCCGATCTGGATCCCTGCGTCGGTTTTTCACAGACTCCGCTCCCTAACCTCTGGGTTCATCTGGGGGTCGGGTAGATGACGAGTTGCGCTGGCCACGATGATGCGCCCCAGGGCGGATGGGGGACTTGCAGCCCCGGATTTCGAATGGTACTACTTGGCGGCACAACTGCAGTGGCTTACCCAGGCAGTGGCTTTGGAATTCCGAGGTCCAGAGGGAGTAGCGGGCAGACTATTCCCGAGACACGTCATCTCCTTTATAATTTTGGGCCAGAAATTGGACCTCACCCAGCTCACACTGGAGGAACGCACGATTCGCAGCTGCTGGCTTCGTTGCCATAGGCACTCCGGTGCCGCTCGCCCTTATGCCCCTGAAATCCCGCTGGGGATGTGCACGGCCTTTCCACACGGTGGCGACTGGTCAGCACTCAGCACTGGCGACTTGGGAGGAGCTTGGCTTGCAGATGATCGGCGATCTCTACAAGGATGGATCGCTGCTCACGTTTCAAGAGTTGCGGGACATTTACGATCTCCCGAGGGGGGGCTATCTGCTGCACGCCTCGTTAGTGGCTGGTATTCGCCGACATTGGAAGAGTGGGCTCGCCGAACCGCCGACCTCGGAGTGCTGTCAATACGTGGTCATGGCTGCTGGTACTTACAAGGCCGTCACCTGCCTTTATCGGAGGTTGTCGACTGCTACCCCTAGATGAGCTGCGAGCCAAGTGGGAAGAGGATATTGGGCGACCAATCCCTGAGTCGACATGGCCGCAACTATTGCGACGGGCATGGAAGGGCACTAGGAACGCCAGGTTCCAGTTGATCCAGTTTTTCACCCTACACCGAGCATACCTAACACCAATAAAAATTTCGCAATATTTCGAAGGTGCATCATCGCTCTGTCCTAGATGTAGGACAACGGACGCGGACTTCGCACACATGTTTTGGACCTGCAGTATGCTGGCGGGTTACTGGGAGGCGGTGATGTCCTGCCTGAATGCTGTCACGGACCGGCAGATCGATCCCGAAATGGGCACCTGCCTATTATTATGGTTCCCTCACACCCCCCGTACTCGCGTTACCAGTAAATCTTACGATCTGGGCTTGATACTAGCAAAACGAGAGATCACCATGCACTGGAAATCTAGCCAGGGACCCAGCTACTTGCGTTGGAAGACCACTTTAGAGCAATGGGCGAAGGCGGAGAGTGCTTTGCGGCTGCGACAGGCCAGGAGCCTAGATAGTGACCGGGCACTGGAGGTGGCTAGAGCGTGGGAGGCCCTGGTTGCTGCGCTCCAGCAGCCTGAGGGTGAATTGAGTGAGAACGAGGGGGGAACGATGCTTTAAGGAGTACCTCACACCCAGCGAGGCACACACTACTTATAAGTAACGATAGCGGTTCTGACAGTTCTGGTTCCCCATTGATATGCGCTACTTACCCTTTTACTACGGTTTCTATCAAGGAAATGAATATGTTAGCACTTAAATGATTGAAAGAGAAGACTATGGCACACTGGCTAGGGGGGTGGGACGCGGGGCGGGATCGCTCGGTTGGGGGGTTTGTTCTATATAAAAGGTGTCTTGTTGGACTTGTAATGTTATCCTGACTTATTGGCTAACGCCTTTATTGCTTTCTCCTTTGTACTGTACTTTCCGAACTTGACTGCCAATAAAAACTGTTTTTACAAAAAAAACCAAAAAAAACAATACAATGTTTCACCACATTTTCCGCACATTTAGGGATTCCTTTATTCTGCCATACTGGAGCCGAAGTTTGCATATCCCTTTCGCACTGATGTGGGCTGGACCAGGTGCCATAGTAACCACAGGCAATACATAGGCGTCTGGTAACAGCCAACGCTGGTGTTCTTACAATTCCGTCCAACACCCTGTCACGTCCAACATTCCCGTACTTTCCCTCCACTTACTCAATTCCTTCTCTGTAGCCTCTTCTTGAATCATTTTCACACTTTCTATTGTGTCCTCACACATTCCTCCTTCTCTGACCCATCTTGCAGGGCCTGCAACATACATGCGACTTGTAGCATCTCTCGCTGTTTCTTTCGCTACCTCGTCTGCAAAAGCATTCCCGCGACCCACATCATCAGTGATCCTTTTATGTGCACTACACTTCACAATTGCTATCTGGGTCGGCAAAGCAAGTTATTCGAGAAGGTCAGTTACCAACTGACCATGCTGTATCTTAGTCCGATGTGAAGTAAAGAATCCTCTTTCCTTCCACAGGCGACCGAAGCTATGGGCCACGCCAAAGGCGTATTGGCTATCGGTGTAAACATTCACTCTTTTTCCTTTAGCCAACACACATGCTCTCGTCAGGGCAATTAACTCAGCTGCTTGGGCTGAATTCTGTCTAATGCGTGCTGTCTCTACTAATGTATGCAAAGTGGTAACAGCATAGGCTGCAGTCGTTTCACCGTTGGGGAGCTTAAAACAAGACCCATCCACCCATAGGATCCCATCCGGGTCCGTGAGTGGTTTATCTTTTAAATCTATTCTGCCTTTTGTTTCCTCCTCTGTACGGAGAAAACAATCATGTTGTTCTTGGGTGTCTTTCTCTTCTGGAATAGGTAACAGTGTTGCTGGATTCAAAATATTACATCGCTTGATGTGTATATGACTGGCCAAAAGCGTCAGCTCATACCCAGACAAGCGGGCACTCGTAAGATGCTGTGTTTTCGTTCTGTTCAAAAGAGTATCCACTGCATGTGGTACCATAACAACAAGAGTGTTATCCAGTACCAATCCAGCAGATTGATGAATAGAGATCGCTGCCGCTGCTGTAGCTCTAAGACAACTAGGCAATGCCTTGTCTACTGGATCCAATGTAGCCGAAAAATAGGCACATGGTCGCTATTTGTCTCCAAATTGTTGTGTTAGAACTGACAACGCACAACCCTCTCTTTCATGAACATAGAGTGTGAAAGGTTTACTGTAATCCGAAGTACCTAAAACAGGGGCAGAACACAAGGCAGTACGTAAGTCAGAGAAACTCTTCTGACATTCGTCAGTCCAAGGAAGAGGTTAGGGTGTGTCTTTCAAAGTAAGTGCCAGCAGAGGTTTAGCCAACAAAGAAAAATTTGGAATCCACTGCTTACAATAAGAGGTAATGCCCAATAAAAAACACGCACCTCCCTTTGTGTGGATGTTAGACATTCATGCAATTGTTTGAATACGTTCTGGGGTCAATCGCCTTCCCTCCTTTGACAAGAGATGACCTAAGTAGGTAACCTCTTGGCGACAATATTGCAATTTAGAGGGTGACACTTTGTGATGCATGTCAGATAAATAGCGCAACAACAAACAGTCACATGTTTACAAACATCCTCTGAGTCAGCAGCAATCAACAAATCATCCACATACTGAATAAGAGTGGCACCTGGGGGCAAAGCAAAAGCATCAAGCTGAGATTTCAAAGCCTGACTATAAATGGAGGGACTCTCACAATAGCCTTGGGGTGCACGTTTAAATCGGAAACTTCGGCCTCCGAGAGAGAAGCCAAAGAGATCTCTACTCTCCTCAGCAATAGGAATGCTGAGGAAAGCGTTCTTGAGATCAATAACCGAAAACCAGGCAGCCGAAGCTGTTATCATTGTGAGCAAGGCAGTGATATCTAGGACGACAGGAAACTGAGGCACAACAATCTTGTTAACCTCCCGAAGATCGATGACAAATCTATATACAGGAGGCTGAGAAGAATCAGTTCGTTTAAGAACAGGTAGAATAGAACTATTGCAAACATTTCCTCTAGTTTCTTCAACCACACCTTTCTGAACCAAATCATAAATAATAGCCAACAGAGCTCTTTCTCCGTCGCTGGAAATTTTATACTGAGGAATGCGTGGTAACTTAACATTAGGCTTGACAGTAACCACGTAAGGTGGAATTTGGAGCAAACCAACATCATTCGGACCTGTAGCCCAAAGCGTAGCAGGAAGGGAATGCAATTCAGGTAGGAATTGGTCCTTGGACAAATACATAGGAGAAACCAATTTCTCACCTAAAGTAAGATGTACACCAGAGGGAGAACAGTACAATGTTGCATGAAGACGTTTCAATAAGTCCAAACCCAACAAATTCTCACCGCAACCAGTCGTTAAAATGAGCGGGGCCTCCAAGTCATAAGGACCAATTGAGATAGGCAAAGGGCAAGAAACCGGGTTACGAACTGGGGCGCCAGAAAATCCTACAGAAACATTTGTTAAGCCAGACAAAGGTGCCCCAGGGAGTTTGGAGTGAATAATAGAACTTCTCATTGCACCAGTATCCAAAAGAAATGGCTCTGAAACACCCAATGCAACAACTTCAATATAAGGCCCATTTTGATCCACTGGAACTGATACGACTCCCTTGCTTTGTCCATGGCTGTCCTAGCTAGAGTGAAAATCCTGATTCTCACTTTCAGTACCATAGTCGTCATTGTAGTATTGTGCAGACTGAGTATTCTGCTGGTCAAAATAATTCATAGAATTCTGAGGGGGAGAGGAACGCTGTGTCTGAGACAATGCACCTCGCCCTCTACCTCTGGGTGCAGATTGAAAACTACCGCGGCCTCGCGGCCCTGGCAATCCACCATTACGCTGCAATAAAACCGGACAACTATTCTTAAAATGACCTTCCTCTTTACAATAGGCACATTGATTAGGACCTAGCAAGGGTCGCGGAACAAAAGGTTCAGGTTTCTGTAATAACCTCTGAAACTGAGGATGCTGTTGAAATTGTCGCTGAGCAGAACGAGGAGGATAAGCCTGTTGTAAAAACCTTCATCTTTAATTCCTTAGTCTTTTTCTCTATTTTATCCATTTCCTCCTTATCCCTATTCTCGTAATACTGAGCAGTGGCTAATATCTGGGCAGATGAAGAAACAGCCCACGAACCTTTGGAATCTTTCAATTTATGCGACAATTCTGGAAGTAAGTTAAATACAAATTTATCCACGAATAATCGCTGTCCACCCTCAGTGCTCATATCTTGACCACTGTGATCGATGAACGTCTCCTCAAAACGGGTAAAGAAATCGGAGACACTCATCTTTCTTTTGTTTACATGCAGCCAACTTATCCCAATTAACACGTAAGGCAGGCATCATCGTTTTCATTAAAGTGATTATCCTACCGGGCAAGTCTGTAATCAAAGCATCGGGTTTAGCACCACCCACTTGTGCTGCATCCGCAGCAACTATAGCAGCCCAATCACCACCTAAACCTTGGTTGTGGTCTTCCCTACGAATCCGAGCCCATAATGCTTGTGGGACTACATTTCCCATCAACATATCCATATCGGCCAAATTCATGACGCACGCATCAACAGTCTGGGACAGCTCTTTATAATACCTGTCAGGATTTTTACGAGGGTCCGGTAAAGACTGTTTAAGCGCCAAAACTTCAGATTGTTTCCAAGGGACATGGACCCATATACGCTTGAAATGAACAGGTATAGGCTGATTACCACCCTGAGCTGGAACCGCATCTCTCCATATTGGAGGAACTTCTCTCATAGGATAATGTTTCACTTTTTGTCTAACTGCAGGATCAGGTTCGAGAAAAGCCTGAGAAGAAAATAAAGACCTAAAAGTGACAAGTGTCCTTACGGCGTTCTCTACCTCAGGACCCACTATAAGTCCTTTATCGAATGTAGCCTGTACATCTAACAGACCCTCGGGAGCTAAACCCAAATCCTCCCATCCTTTAACATGAGTGTCACACATAACATTAAAAACATATCTCTGTGTGGGTGCATCCCACTGGTGAAAAGTGCTCATGATATCTGGCACACTATACTGTGGACCACTCATGATGCATTTGTGAGCAAGATTATCCAACACAATCCGCTCATTGGGACCTGGAAATTGACTACGGGATTGCCTTCGTGAAAAAGCAGGAATCGGGTTAAAAGATCCAAAGAGGGGGGAGAAAAGGCCAGAAACAGTATCGACTAATCGTTTACGAGTTGTGGGAGAATCAGACAGTAGAACGGGAGACAAGGTATTAGGCAAAGCAGAAGAGGGGCTGTCAGTTACAAGAGGAACCGAGCGTAAAGGAGACTGAGGTACAGGAGTTCGAGGAACGGTTGTCGGTGGCAAAGGAGGCGGGGGTGGCAATACTGGAAGAGGCAATTGGGGAAGAGCCGGGACAAATGGTGGAACGACAGGTGGCTGGACAAGTGGTAACAATGGGGGTGCATTAGCACCTTGTACATAGGGTGGAGGCAATCTCAACAAATGAGACATCAAGGGATCTTCGTCAAGATCCTTGCTCTGTTTGGAAGTAGGCAACACAGGGTAACATTTATCGATTGCCATACAATGTTGTATGTCAGAGACTTCAATTGCCTGATCAATCTCATTATCTTTAAACTGTTGGGCAGCCTGTATAATCGTCATATTTTTCTCTTTCTTATCTCTTTTCGCCTGCTTAATTTCTCTCTGTTTGGCTTCCTTACGCCAGAGGCGGAAAGAATCAAACATTGCCGGCCGGGCTTTTCTTTTGAACAAAATTGCTTCTAGATTATCTAATATGTCAGACTCAATGCTACAATTTTGTGGCCACTGCAAAACACCATCTTTCTTTGTGTATCGGATCCATGCTTCGTTAAAGACAATGGGGCCAACACCATGTTTTGAATAAAGCTCATAAGTGGGAGTTCCAACCAGAGGAATCGGACAAGAATCCTCCAACCGGGAATCCTGATTACAATCAATACAACAAACCTTCCTAAACTTGCTAAGACCAGGCATTTTTAAGGCACTGGTCTATTTACAAACTTCAAGGGGTTTAGAGCAAATCACACAGCACAAACGTACTTACCCCTTGGCTTCGGCTATTGCAATAGTCGAATAACAAACCCTAAGAAAAACCAGAAACAAAGAAGTGGGCGCTACCCACGAATACTTAACTAAATGTTTTCTCACGCCAACAGAGGTCCGTCTAACGTCTCGCAATACCAATCGCCACCAAAGGGGCCAAGGCAGGGCGGAAGTCATTGCAGCAGTCGTCAGCAGCCGTCGGAAAGGAGTAGCCGCGCTGCAAAAGACCTTTGGTCCAATTTGACACGCAGGGGTCGCTTGACGTGGTTCGCGAATCCTCCAGAATTTTCTTGCGAGGCTCCTCACGATCCTCGGGCTGAACCACTACCACTGATCCCGCCTCACGTTGGGCGCCAGTTGAAAAACCGGGCCTTATGGGCCTGACGGCGCAGGGCACGCCTTAGATCTCCGAGTTCACCTGCCTTGTCGGACAGAGACACAAGACATTCTGTTAGGCGTAGAAAATCAGGTTTATTAGCTGCAGCTAAGCATGGTTGTCCTAGAAGTACAGAGTTGGTTCTTAGGAGAATGCCACTTTACTACGTGGCGCACAATCTTTTATAGCACACATATTTACAATGTATACTCCCAATACATACAAGGCTGACCAATAAGAAAAGTTGAAAAACAAGCTATCAAGTATCCCAAACACGCCCTGCTTTCAGACCCCGTGTGTCAACCCTCCCCACAAGTTAATCAGTACTAGTGCCTATAATCTAATTTGCAGGTGGCAGGACATATTTGTGTGCCTCAAAGGATAGTTGTGTAACAAGAGAATACAAGGGGAGAATAGCGATGGCCAGTCGGATAAGATGAAGTAAGGAAAGAATAGAGAGAGGCAAACAGTCAGTCGAGACAGGGATCAATCAGTCCAGACATGGATTAGTGGACTCGGCCAGACCCTGACATCGGTTTCGTAAACAAGGGCAGGGGGTTACTTTTTTAAAAAACAGACAAGTAGCAGCTAGAAACGTCAAAAACACTCCGATCGCCGTGCTGCCTGAGTGAAGGCAATACAAAATGGCGACAGGGCACAAAATGGCGGCCAAATGCGGGACGAAGTCGAAAACCACAGAACCTCACATGTCAGTTCTGGGCTCCATGGAGGACGCTTCTTCCTCTGTACTTCAGTCTAGCCTGGAGTCTGAGATACAATATCAGTACTGAGTGCCAGGTACAGTTTCTCTGATGTACCGCAGTCTTGTCATGTGTAATCCCTGCCATTTTAGTTCTGGGCTCCATGGAGGACGCTTCTTCCTCTGTACTTCAGTCTAGCCTGGAGTCTGAGATACAATATCAGTACTGAGTCCCAGGTACAGTTTCTCTGATGTACCGCAGTCTTGTCATGTGTAATCCCTGCCATTTTAGTTCTGGGCTCCATGGAGGACGCTTCTTCCCATACAGTAAACCTACTGAAACCTAAGGTTTGCCCCTCTCATGTTCCTCATTCGTGACAATTATTGTTTTAACACTTTATATTTTATAATAGTATCGTGATCTTGGAATGTAAGATAGCGGTTCAGTTAATAAACAAAAGGAACTGTTTTTTTATTTTTTAGTGTTGAATAAACATTCTTTTACGTTTCACATTTACAGTTACCTTTGAATTCCATCTCCCCTCACACTCCACCATACATTGGCCCTTGTGTGAGCCTTGCTCAGCGATTTGTCCTGCATCAGTCCCTTCCCTCACACACTTCTATTATTAATAATACTTTTTAGAATCTCTTGCTACCACCATTTTTAGGTCTCGGCAACGAGAACTATTGTCGCCGAGTAAGCTCGCAAGGGAGTACAGAGTGGTGCACGAGCCGACCAGGGTCTGTGGACGCGCACACATGCACGCACATGCACGAGCAGACACACACACACACACTCACACACTCGCAGACAGACACACACACACTCGCGCAGACACACACACACACACACACACAAGCCCCCCAAGCCCCACTTACCGCATCAGCGGCCTCAGACGCCACTCCTGACTTCTGCTTCCACCGGTCCTCTGAGCCATCCACCGTGGGCTTCTCGCAAAGACGGAAGTCCCACCCCAGCACAGCCGTGAGCGTGCACATCCCGAAACCGGAAGTTCGGGAGCTTGCACGCTCACGGCTTGTTCTTCTCCTGACTCTTCTAATATGTGTCCCGTCGCCCCTACAATTTTTTAACATGCAGACAATTAAGACGACAGGAGAGCGGAGGCGCCAATTTTCATTGCAAAGGCCAGCCCTGGCTGCAAAGTTCGAGAAATGGGGTTCTACAGTTATCAAGATTATCAGGAACAGGTAGAATTTGGTGCAGATAAAGTGTAAATATATTAAAGAGCTGAACCTCTGTGGATGAAATCCAACGAACCTAGTGCAATCTGGCGCGTTATTACTGCCGCCGGTTCCCATCGCGCTCTCGATGCTCCTCTGCGTGAAATGAGCTCTACCAGCTGCTATGTGGAGATTCCATGTTTTCTCCCTCTGTCCCGCTCGTTTCACGCCTCCGGGGACTCTCGAGGAACGCAGAACTCTTGGATTTAATATTACATGCGCACTACACGCCCAGCGAGTTCTCGCGGCCTTTCCTGCACCGGAGCGCGTGCGTGGCACCAGGTAAACGATGACGTAGCATGGGACGGGATTTGAGGGTTAGAAGTCATTGTTAACGAAATGGTTCATTATGCACATCTGACTGGCAGATTTTCACATTGCCTTGTGCACACCGATCTTACAAATGCTGTAAAATGCATTTTAATCTGTAAAGATCACACTTTTGTTTGAGGACCTGCCGCCAAACATGAAGTTAGTACGGTCGGCGCTCATCATCATGGCACCAGGCAGGCCGGGCCGGCCGCAGCGGGGGTCCCGACCGTCCGGCCCCATGTGCGGCACCACCGCGCTGAGCCGGCGAATGTCTCCACAGGTGGACGAGCGTGGCTGCAGCGGGGGAGCCGCGCTGCGGTAGTAGAAGCCAGCGAGGACTAGAGTGGAGGACTGCCACAGCAGCTGACCTGAGCTCTGACTGCCAGCCTCAGAGTGGATGAAGACAGCCACTGACTGGCAGTATGGTGGCAGCAGGCAGTGTCTGTGCTGCACAATCGTGGCTGGGCAGCAGGTCAGTCAAGTAACAGTCGAGCACCCCCCACGCAGCGCTGCGCACGCGACGCCGGTGGCAGCACTTAGTTATTTTTTATGCAAATGTCACTGCAGTGCACGTCGTGCTCTGCATCAATGCAGCTTGCAACTTATATTGTGTACTAAGAGGCAACTATTGGAAACGAAACCCAGCCATGTGTTTATATGTAGGTTGAGAGAATTCTGGAATCCATAATGTTGCAGAATTATGAGCGCCGCAAGGCTGATTGTCAGACAGTCACACCGGCCACTGCAGTTACCGTGACCTTACTGGGGCCTGGTAGCAACTCTAGAAAACAGCCTGCAGTGAAGCCTGACACTCAAGGGCTGCACACACACTATTACTATCGGTGCACTGCAGAACGTGATTATCTACTGACTCAGCCATCCCGGTCAGTCATTTCTGGTTTGGCACAGGTGACTCAAGCAGCAATGAAGTTGAAGTAAGTTACCACCAGCCCCCGAGACAAGTGTGTGTGTGTGTGTTAATAACACAAATTCCTGAAAGGCAGCGCAGGATCAGGAGGCTGCCTGCAGTCAGTGGGGGGCGGTCGTGTTAGTTACTCTAACACTTCGCAGGTGACACAGGCGGATTAGACCGTGTGCAACTGTTCATGTTGTTGGGACCTCCCATTCCAACACATGGCTGAACTCTGTGTACAATGGGCATAAAATGGATTGGAATACAGCCCGAGTAATTTACCTGTGGCTGACATTATTTAAATCCGGCGGTACAGACATAACATCTCCCTCTATGGCCCCAGAGCCTGGCAGAGCATTTCCTCTCACCGCACACATTGTGGAAGTGCTTCTATGAGCCCCAGAATCCACCACAGCTCTTCTTTCTCTGGGGACACCCTGGCAGAATAGTTTATCTCTCTCCAAGCGACCATGACAGAGCCTCTCCTCTCACTGCCAGGCCAGGTCACTTTTAGGTGTGCTCCCAACTGTAGGGTTCTAGGCCTGGCTGTTTCCTTTGGGAAAGCACCAAGGCTGATTTGTAATTAACTGGACTCTTTGTAGCGAGGGCGAGCAAGGATGGACTGGAGCATTCTCAACTCATCATATTTTTGTTCTGCTCCGATACTGGCATTACCTCTCCCTTCAATGCCCCCACAGCCTGGCAGAGCTTTTTTTTTTTCCCCAGACACTGGCAGTGCTCCGCAGACAGCCAGGATAGATATATTTTTTCAGGATGTGAAATTGAAATGTTAGACGAAAGGAAATGCAAACTGTTATTTTGGTGAGCATTAAGAGACTCAAATATGAAGGCTAAGGGCATAAACATCATTTTGCTCTGGGAGCTGAACATTGTTACCATGTCTGAGCCCAGCTGTGAATTTGGTTAAATGAGAGCCTGTTCGAAAATGTTTGTAGCAATGAGTTCTTGTTGAAATACTTACCAGGTCTGCCAAAAGGTGGAAGTGAACCGAATATAAGGGAAGTCTCATAAGGTAAAGGGAGGGGCGTGGTGGAGAGGAGGGGAGACATCTGAATGATGGAAGGAAAGAAAGTCTGTTCCAAACACAGGGTAAAGTGGCGGAAACAGGATGGCAGAGGCTCTACGGAGGCTATTTGTAGGCTTGAGGGAAGTCCAGCATTGAGTTGTGGAGACCATCTTGATATTTACCTGATTGAACAGTACCAGTACATACAATCAGGTTATAAGGGCACTAGATTAGTGTAGTGCCCTTCCATCCCAGGTGCTTTGCAGCCGTTTAAAGATCTTCTTAGAGTTCCTCGTTGCTCAAATAGGTATAATGTCTGATATTTATGTTTCCTTCATCTTCATTGCTTGATTTTGCTTGCGAGAAAGTGTCACTCATAGTGGTTGAAATGTCACTCATAATTACACTGACATTATGAAAATGTCACACATAGCAATCTGAAACCTCGGCAGCTATGTGAGGTGTGTGGACCAGAGCATATAGTTAGTTTTTAAAATTAAGGTTTAGGTACAATTACGGTTTAGGTACCACAGTCTGGAATCTTCGGTTATGAAAGCGTGTTCAATTATACAAGCCTTGTTCGGCCCACAAATACGTTCTCTTTGGAAGCATGCGTCTCATTTATGCAGGAGAGTGTCCGTATGCCACTGTTCGCAACCCCCAGTGGAATAACATAATTTTAAAGTAGATGTACAGTGGTAACTGGAGTGACTTTTGGCTGCATCTGTGCTTGTAGAGGGTGTGTCTTCTTTGTAGATCCCTTCATACCTACGGTCTCTGCCACACTGACACGTCAAAGGAAGCTGTGGTAAGTTATGTTTCCTGCCTTAGGGAAAGCAACACTTTCACCCCCTCCTCAAAACCTAAAAAACCACGCCACAGCTTTTGCCCAAAGCAAACATTTGGTCAAAATATCACCAAGGAGATTTATGTTCGAAATTTCAGAGTAAAGATCTAACTGAGATCCAACCCCATATCTCTGTGTCTGTGAGGGATTTGTGCATTAAGAAGACCATGTGACTCCAAGCACCAACATCTAGGAAACATCACAAACGAGATGTGGCCATCATACTGGCTATATCCTGGCAATCAAGCAATGACTATTCCGAAGTTCTGGCATACCCCTAACCTTTTGAGACACCCAATAATCCTCTTTTTTTCAATTCAAGTTCTGTTGTAATATATTTCTTTCAAATGTTCTAATGTTATGGAGTATTGCTTTACTTGTTACCACAATAATGTGTTTGCATTTACTGCAAGCAAAACGTATTTAAACCAGAAAGTTACATGTGGCTTTCTTTATATGTGAATGAATTTATTTGTTTCAATTAATAAAAATTGTTACAAAGCTACATAATTTATCATATTAACGCATTCTATATTATTACTAAAAATGTCAACATTTCAATTAATTTGATTCACGTCATACTAATATAATTACAATATTTCGAGAATCGAATCGTCAAAACGATGGGTTTATATACTATCCTAAAATGACAGATAAATTACATCAGAGTTCATCAGTATGTGCTTGTCTTTCAGTTAATGACCTTTGGAGTTGTCGTGCAAATATGGCTAGCCATGCCAGTTCCATTGGAATTTCTAGGTTAAAATGGAGCCCATTGCTTCTGTACAAGTGTGAATGCCATACTTTAAAAAACGTGGTTTTAATAAAGTGCAGTGTGCATTCCTCAGATTTGAGCAAATACAGACAAAGTGGGCCAAGGATTCCTCATATAGGTTGCACAGTCTGCAAGAGGTAACTATCTCAAGATGTTTCCAATGGGCATTTGTCATTTATCGGGAGCGCCATGAGCCTAATTAATAAAATATGTTTTAAAATTGATTTATTCAGTGCACTATTTAAATAAGGTTGGCATAATTTATTCCTGTAGGAGTTAATTATTATAACCTGGATATTACTTTCAGATTAGGCGCATGTCTTCTTGCCTGGGTAAAATTCTCATTTGTTTCCTCAATACTGTTTTTAATATTCCTGGTTGATAGATGAAGGTACTCCAATTTGCCATGTCAAGATTTAATTTACTGCTGGCGGTTGACAAGTAGTCTGGCCAGGGTTTTTGACCTTCTGTGAAGGATTACTTCAAAATATCTTTCATTCTGTTTGGTGGAGCAGCACAGATTCCGCGATAATATCGGATGATGGAAGCACCAGTATTCATACGATTGTTTATTTAAGCCGCACTCTAATCTTACCAAGGCGTTCCGGGTATGGGGGGGATTTGAAAAATCCTTTTGAATGTACGGCTTTGGGCAGTCACCATCTTATTTGCCAATGCCTCTGGAAAAACCAATTGTCCATATGCAATTGAGGAGAGTTACTTGGCCTTTATTACTTTTCGCATTGCTACAGTATATGGGCTGTACATTTTAGCGTTCAGCTTGCACATGACGTAAGTCAGAGCTTTGGCCTAGGCTTCTATGGAGGTGATGTGTTGGTTGGGCGTACCATTACTTGTAAACCACAATTCCAAGTAATTGTACTTGGAGGTGGTACTGATTTTCAGATTGCCCATTCTCCAGTGTTGCTTGAATTTGTTAGCAAATGTTCAAAAAATCACAAACGTTGTTTTATTCGCATTGGCCATTAATTCATTAGCAATATTGTATTTGCTTACCGCATCAAGTGCTTTCTGCAGCCCCATCGAGTGTGTGGTCCATGAGGACCATGTCGTCTGCGTACTGAATTAAAAACAATCTAGTCCGCCCGATTTTTGGGATAAACAAATTAGCAGATGATAAGGAGTTACCCAGGTCTGTAGTATATAAGTTAAAAAGTAGAGGTGCCAAAATACATCACTTTGTTTAAGCCCTTGATTCGTATACACCTTTTTTGTCGCAGTACTCTGCGTGAGTTTGACTCGTACCCATGTTTAGGTCTCGGCCTAGCGTACACTGCGCAGCAGTGTCGCGCAGCTGAGATTTTATGTTAACAGTATTGGGGGCTTGAACCCGCCCCTCTTCTCCATTGGCTGGCTTCCTAAACGGAGGCCAGCCATTGGAGGAGAGGGGCGTCACTCCGTTCAAGCCCCGTCTTTTTCGGATTCGGGGGTGTGTTTTTTGCAGTTTTTAACTCTGTGACGTCATCCGTCATTCAACAGCAAAAACCACGCCCCCGAATGCGAAAATGGCGGTGCTTTTCTGACGCCATTTCTGCCCGACTGCCGCCGGAAGAAGTCGAAAAGCTGGCGAGTCCTCCGGTGAGTGCTCGCTTTTCTTGTCTCTCTTCCTTGATTGTGCCCGTGTGCTTGCCTCTGTCTCCTCGTTGTGCGTCTGACCCCTCGTTGTGTGTCTGCCCCCTCGTTGTGCTTGCTTTCCAGACCCCCTCGCTGTGCTTGCTCCCCTGCCCCCTCGCTGTGCCTTCTCCCCCCCTCGTTGCTTGCGCTTGCTGCCCTGCCCTCTCGTTGCTTGTGCTTGCTGTCCTGCCCTCTAGTTGCTTGTGCTTGCTCTTCTGCCCCCTCGTTGTTTGTGCTTACTGTCCGGCCCCCTCGTTGCTTGTGCTGGCTGTCCTGCCCCCTACTTGGTTGTGCTTGCTGTCCTGCCCTCTCGTTGCTTGTGCTTGCTCTCCTGCCCCCCCTTGTTGGTTGTGCTTGCTCTCCTGCCCCCCCTTGCTGGTTGTGCTTGCTCTCCTGACCCCCCTTGCTGGCTGTGCTTGCTCCCCTGCCCCCTGGCTGTGCTTGCTTCCCTGCCACGGCTTGCTCCCCTGGCTGTGCTTGCTTCCCTGCCCCCTGGCTGTGCTTGCTTCCCTGCCCCCTGGCTGTGCTTGCTTCCCTGCCCCCTGGCTGTGCTTGCTTCCCTGCCCCCTGGCTGTGCTTGCTTCCCTGCCCCCTGGCTGTGCTTGCTTCCCTGCCACGGCTTGCTCCCCTGGCTGTGCTTGCTTCCCTGCCCCCTGGCTGTGCTTGCTTCCCTGCCCCCTGGCTGTGCTTGCTTCCCTGCCCCCTGGCTGTGCTTGCTTCCCTGCCCCCTGGCTGTGCTTGCTTCCCTGCCCCCTGGCTGTGCTTGCTTCCCTGCCCCCTGGCTGTGCTTGCTTCCCTGCCCCCTGGCTGTGCTTGCTTCCCTGCCCCTGGCTGTGCTTGCTTCCCTGCCCCCTGGCTGTGCTTGCTCCCCCGCCCCTGGTTTCCCTGCCCCCTGGCTGTGCTTGCTTCCCTGCCCCCTGGCTGTGCTTGCTTCCCTGCCCCCTGGCTGTGCTTGCTTCCCTGCCCCCTGGCTGTGCTTGCTTCCCTGCCCCCTGGCTGTGCTTGCTTCCCTGCCCCCTGGCTGTGCTTGCTTCCCTGCCCCCTGGCTGTGCTTGCTTCCCTGCCCCCTGGCTGTGCTTGCTTCCCTGCCCCCTGGCTGTGCTTGCTTCCCTGCCCCCTGGCTGTGCTTGCTTCCCTGCCCCCTGGCTGTGCTTGCTTCCCTGCCCCCTGGCTGTGCTTGCTTCCCTGCCCCCTGGCTGTGCTTGCTTCCCTGCCCCCTGGCTGTGCTTGCTTCCCTGCCCCCTGGCTGTGCTTGCTTCCCTGCCCCCTGGCTGTGCTTGCTTCCCTCTGTGTGTGTGTGTGTGTGTGTGTGGCTCTGGGTGTGTGTGTGTGGCCCTGGGTGTGTGTGTGTGTGGCTCTGGGTGTGTGTGTGTGTGGCTCTGGGTGTGTGTGTGTGTGGCTCTGGGTGTGTGTGTGTGTGTGGCTCTGGGTGTGTGTGTGTGTGGCTCTGGGTGTGTGTGTGTGGCTCTGGGTGTGTGTGGCTCTGCGTGTGTGTGTGTGGCTCTGTGTGTGTGTGGCTCTGTGTGTGTGTGGCTCTGTGTGTGTGTGGCTCTGTGTGTGTGTGGCTCTGTGTGTGTGTGGCTCTGTGTGTGTGTGGCTCTGTGTGTGTGTGGCTCTGTGTGTGTGTGGCTCTGTGTGTGTGTGTGGCTCTGTGTGTGTGTGTGGCTCTGTGTGTGTGTGTGGCTCTGTGTGTGTGTGTGGCTCTGTGTGTGTGTGTGGCTCTGTGTGTGTGTGTGGCTCTGTGTGTGTGTGTGGCTCTGTGTGTGTGTGTGGCTCTGTGTGTGTGTGTGTGGCTCTGTGTGTGTGTGTGGCTCTGTGTGTGTGTGGCTCTGTGTGTGTGTGGCTCTGTGTGTGTGTGGCTCTGTGTGTGTGTGGCTCTGTGTGTGTGTGGCTCTGTGTGTGTGTGGCTCTGTGTGTGTGTGTGGCTCTGTGTGTGGCTATGTGTGTGTGTGGCTATGTGTGTGTGTGGCTATGTGTGTGTGTGTCTGTGGCTCTGTGTGGGTGGCTCTGTATGTATGGCTCTGTGTGGGTGTAAATGCAATAGGTCATGCATTTGCGAGCTATTAAGCTATTGGCATTGTAAATGACAATGCCATTTATGTAACGATTAAGTTAGTGGCAATGTAAATGACAATGCCATTTATTTATGATTTAAAAAATAAATGTCATGAGCAATGCCAATAGCTCTACCTTTAATAATGCCGAGACCATTGCATTGTAAATGCTTGTTTTCTTTTGTGGCACTTCTGCTGGACGGTTGCTCTGTTTATTCGCCTTGTTTTTTTAATATGCACTTTTGGTAATGTCAATCAAATGAGTTGGCACTAATGTTCTTTCTATTCATTGAATAACATTTTTGATTTGTTGGTCAAGAGGTGGCTGCCTATTTTTACATACCTAGACAACCCACAGTATATTATATTTATATATGGTTAACCAAGGATGACAATGAAATATTGAATGTGAATGTCAGGGGTGGCAACCTAAGGACATGTTAAGAAGGGAGTCTTGGATCTTTAATGTGCTTTGCCACAATTTTATGATAATGGCAATTTGGTGTATGATGATATTTTCTACAACTGGGGATTTTCAAAACAAATGCTGAACGCGAACTGGCCCTTGTTTATAACTGCTGCTACCCTTCAAATGGTCTGCCTTCTGGAAGGAATGAAGGTAGATTTCCAACGCTTCACCTTGTCCAATATTGTATTGCAAGAACTGCACCGGTTATACTGATGTGTACATCGGTGTACTATCTGTCCCTATAACATGCACCTGTCAGTGAGTTAACTCCATGTCAGCTATGGGCATTCCATTTTAAAGTATCTGGTTTGCTAAGCTTTGAAGTAGCATACAAATTTGGAAATATAAAACACTATAAAATGTAATGAAAAAAGAAATTAAGGTTGCCCCACCCTCAAGGCACACATTGCCAAAAAATACAAACACAGCCTAGTACCAGCTAGAACCTCAAATCCCTTCTTCCAGAAAGTGACTTCTAAACTGCTATTCAATCCCTCATACTCTCACATATGGATGGTGGTAATGCCCTACTGCATTGCTTCGAGGCTCTACACTGGCACTATTGAGGAGCATCCTAAATGTTGCAGTACATGTCATCCTGGGCCTGAAAAAAATATGATCACATCACCATCAAGTTTATAAACTTCAATCCGTACAACCTGCAATACTATTTCTTTTTTTTATTTCAATATGTTTTTTATTGTTTTTACATAAACGTACACATAAAACATATACTCCTCATGGAAAACTCGTTACAGGATTTCAGCCAAGGCTCACTGATTTGTGTGGCGCAACTTTACAGATTTGTCCGTGCAAGGTTGACCCCCTTATCCAATTGTCCCGATATTAGGTAGGGGGGATGTGAAGGAGGAAAGAGGGAGAAAGTAGAAAGTATGAAGAAAAGATACAAGAAGTTTGCTATGCCTGCCATTTTCTCTGCTCCCTAAAACGGGGGTATGCTGTACTAGGTTGGTGGCTATGTGTTGGTATTGTTTATGGCAGGTCATAAGTGTCCAGGTATTTGTCTAGGGCCTCCCACATGCCCCTGTTCGGGTGCTTCCATGGTGATTGTTGGAGGGCGGTTGAGTCAGCCCCCCCTTATGTATGTCACCCAGTTGAGCCAGCCCTTGAACGTTGCCTTGGATGTGTCTTAACGTTTGGAGAGGACTATTTTAACTGCTGCTGTGATTAGCAGGTCCACTAGGTTTCTGTCCTGTTGTGAGTCTAGCTCAGTGGTTAGGAATGCAGTTGTGAGAGAGGCAAATTCTGGTTTGATTGTACATCCTAGTGTTTTGTTTATGAATTTGAACATTTTGGCCCAGAATTCTTTGACCCTGGAACAGTGGTATTGTAGGTGTGCAAGATCACCCTTCTCCTGGTCACTCACAGTTCCAGCAAAGGTCGTTTTCTGTGAGCCCTAAAGTCGCCAGACGGGCTGGTGTCCAATAGATATTGTGCAGTAGCCAGAATTTTGTTTGTGCTAGTGTTGGGGTTATCTTGTTTATTGTGGTGGAAGACAATAGAAATTGACGTTCTCTTTCGCTGAGCGTAGTCCCTAGCTCTTTCTCCCAGTATGCGGTTGCCTTATTGTTTAGTTTTGTGGCGCCAGGACGTAATAGGCGGTATAGGTGTGATACCTGGTGCCCTGTTCTGTTAATGTTAGTCATGTACTGGATGATTGAGGGTTTGTGCTTACTGAGTTTCGCTTTAGACAGGTCGGTTCTAATCTTAAGGAAGTTGTAAAATTCTAGCTCAGGGAGGTTAAGCTTTGTTTTTAGCATGTTAAAGGTGGCTGGGTTATCCTCCACATCTAGTTGGTAGGGGTAGGAGATGCCCTTTCTTTTCCATGTCTCTGTGGATAACGGTTTTCCCCTGTATCTTATCTTCCTGTTCCCCCACAGTGATTCCCATCTCGTGTTTTTTATGCTGATGTCCATTTTCTGGTCTACTTTGAGTAGGGCGTTGCGTGTGTTTTTGAGTATTGGGTTTGAGGGTTGTGTGAGCTCCTGGTTGTTTAGTAAGCTCCACTCAATCTTGAGCCACGTTGGCGTATATTCTTGTTCCGGGAGAACCCAGTATGCCCCTTGTTTTGCCAGGAAGGCAGTTTGGAACATTTTGAAGTCTGTGAGGTTCAAACTCCCCAGCTTCTTATGCAGCCTAAGCTTCTTCAGGCTTATCCTCGCTCTCTTATCTCTCCACAGGAATTTGTTGATCAGCGTGTCTATCTTTTGGTGGAAACCATCTGTTAGTATTATGGGAAGCATATTGGCTAAGTAGTTGACCATTGGTGTAATCATCATTTTTATTGTCTCTATCCTCCCCCACCATGTTATGTATCATGGTGACCGTGCTTCCAGGAGCCCCTTTATTTTTGCAACCAATTGGCTCTCATTCTGGTCTAGTGTGCTCCTGAGGTCCCTGCCGAATTGTATACCCAGGTATTTAATGAATCCAGTCTGCCAAGCAAGGCCCGAATCCCCCAGTGTTTCTTTGGTGGTGTGGATATTAAGGGGTTTGCACTCTGATGTTTGAGACCTCTCCATGATTATGAGGATGTCATCCGCGTATGCGGCTATTTTAACTGTCGCATCATTGATGGTAAAACCCCTCATCTCTTCATTGGCCCGATATCTCTGATCAGAGGCTCTAGGGCCAGCAGGAACAGTGAGGGCGACAGAGGACAGCCCTGTCTTATCCCCCACTGCAGGTTGATCAGTTCTGAGACCTCTCCATTGATTATTATCCTCACACTAGGGTTTGTGTATAGGGCCATTACTTTATGAATGCCTCCCCCAGGTTGAAAGTCTGCATGCATTGTTCCAGGAAGCGCCAGGATACCCTATCAAACGCTTTCTCGGCGTCTAATGTTATCGCCACCGCCGGCTCATCAGTCGCCGCTGCTTGCTCTAGTATGTGACACAGGAGCCTTGTGTTGTGGTGCGACATGCGCTTCTTTACGAATCCTACTTGTGCATTGCATATTAACTGTGGCAGTACTCTGTTCAGTCTTGAGGCCAGTATTTTCGCATAGATTTTCCAATCGACATTGATTAGTGAGATAGACCTATAGTTTTGGGGTAGCTGTGTGTTTTTGCCATCCTTTGGGATTACTACTATGTTTTCTTCCGACATGGTCTGGGTCACCGCTCCTGCCTTGTCTTGGTGGTTGAAAGTTTTTCTCATGGTAGGGGTCAGTAGGCCTAGAAATGTTTTATAGAATGTGGCCGTGTAGCCATCCGGGCCCGGGGCCTTGTTGTCCTTAAGAGACTTCCCTGCCCCCTCAATTTCAGCTTAGCTTATCTCTTGCCCTAGTATGCGTGCTTCCTCGTCTGTTATCTTTGGTAGGCTTAGTCTTTCCAAGTACCCTGTGCATCCCTCCTCACCCAATAACTGGTCTTTGTTGAATAGGTCCTGATAAAATTTGCTGAATGTTTTTAGTATCTTTTTGTGCCTGGTGTGTGTGATGTTTTTCAAGTCCGTGATTGATGATATGGAGTGTTGCATTTGCTTGTGTTTTAAGTGAGAGGCTCGAATCCTACCTGCCTTGTTTGCTTCACAGAGGTTTATTGCCTTATACTTGTTTACCCACAGTCCTGCCCTTTCGCCCAGGATTTTATTGAATTCATATTTACTCCTTGTCAGCACTGTTAAGGTGGTTCTGTTCTTTGGATCCGTGATGTGGGCTGTTTCTAATCTTTTTATCTTTTCTTCCAGTTGGTCTAGTTGTTATTTTGCCCTCTTATTCATTTTCCCCTTAATCTCTATTATTGTGCCCCTGATTGTAGCCTTAAATGCGTCCCATACGACCTAGGGTCCATGTCCGGTGTGTCGTTGAGTCTTATGTATTCTTTAATGTCTTCTTCTATTTTACTTTTGTTACTCTCCTCTTTCAGGACATCACCGTTTAACCTCCATCTATGTGGCCGATCCTCGTTGTGCCGTCCGCTCAGCAGTAGGCTGATGCACGAGTGGTCTGAGATAGTCCTAGCCGCTATGTCTGAGTGGTCTATTAAGTGGGTGTGAGTGCTTGATATTCAAATGTAATCTATACTACTGTAGGAGTTGTGAGGGTTGGAGTATAATGTGTAGTCTCTGGTTACTGGGTGTTGTAATCGCCAAGGGTCCTTGAGATTGTATTTGTTGCAGATGTTCTTTAAGGTGACCTGTGTTTTGGATGGTAGAGAGTTGCAGTGTGACTGTCTGTCTAGTGTATGGTCTAATGCTAGGTTGAAATCACCTGCCAGGCTAGTAATTCAGTCTGGGGGATTGTCTCCAGTCTCCTCAAGACCCCCTCCCAAAATTCGTCTTTGTTCGGCCTGTATATGTTAGCGATATGAAAGGTCTCTTCATAACATCGTGACATAATGTGCTTTAGGTTGGTGGGGAGGAGGGACTGGCCTGACGGTGGTCCTCGACTCTACTGCCCTAACCCGCCACTTATGGACTGAGTTCAACCTTTGGGAGGCTGCCTGTCTTCAGGTATCCCCGGCGGCCGGTGCGTTATGCAGTGCCCTGGATTTCAAGATGTAATTTTCAACAATTTGGAATTGTTTGCTGTAGCGCATTGGGCCTGACGGCGCAATGTGCACAGTGGCGCGCTCAAGTGTATGGTCAACTTGATACAATGATTATCTGTAAAGTGATTCTTAATTCCTTACTGCCTTAACATGATACTGACGTGAGAGTGTGATGCCTTGTATAATCCTATATATATATCCAAATAGGATACGGAGTGTGATGCTATGTGTAAATAAATAATATATATATATATATATATATATATATATATATATATATTACCTACTGTATATATAGGTATATATAGTTAGAATTTTCAAAAATCCCATAGGGAAAAAATCCTATGTCTAATAACTTTGGCGTTTGTGGACGGAATTGGCTGAAATTTTCAGGAAAATGGCACATTTTGTTTCTGAGCAGCCCCTGAAAATTTTGGGGGGGTTCGTCAAGGGGGGGCCGAGAAAAAAGGGGGGTCCCAAAACGCGTTTTTCCCATGTTAATTTCCATAGGGCGGTTGGCCTCACTTTTAGCCCGAACGGCTGAATGGATTTGCACGAAACTTGGCAAAATTGTAGGGACTGGTAGCCCGATGTGCCTTTTGTAGGTCTCAATATATGTGCTCCAGTGGATTTTGAGAAATTAACGTTTAAAAAAAGATATATATCTGTAACAGCGGACTGGGCAGCGGCCCAGGACGCGTACTTTTCGCGCAACGGAGCTTTGTGAAGCGAAGCTGATTGGTTCTCCGGCGTCTGTCAACATTCCAAACAGTCCGTAGCGGCCGCCATCTTGTCTCTCGGTAGGATCGAGAGACAAGAGGAGGTCAAAACAAAGGGGGAAATAACTATAAGGGGGCATAGTAGATCCTCGCTGACCCCCTAGGTTTGATGTGGAGGTTTTAAAAGGGCCCCGCGGGGCAAAAAAAAAAAATAATAATAATAATCGAACGGCTGAATGGATTTGCACGAAACTTGGCAAAATTGTAGGGACTGGTAGCCCGATGTGCCTTTGCTAGGTCTCAATATATGTGCTTCAGTGGATTTTGAGAAATTAACGTTCAAAAAAAGATATATATCTGTAACAGCGCACCGCTTCGCGTACTTTTCGCGTTACGGAGCTTTGCGAAGCTGATTGGCTCTCCGGTGTCTGTAAACATTCCAAACAGTACGTAGCGGCCGCCATCTTGTCTCTCGGTAGGATCGAGAGACAAGAGGAGGCCAAAGCGAAGGGGCAAATGACCATAAGGGGGCATAGTAGATCCTCGCTGACCCCCTAGGTTTGATGTGGAGGTTTTAAAAGGGCCCCGCGGGGCAAAAAAAAAAAATAATAATAATCGAACGGCTGAATGGATTTGCACGAAACTTGGTAAAATATTAGGGACTGGTAGCCCGATGTGCCTTTGCTATGTCTCAATATATGTGCTTCAGTGCATTTTGAGAAATTAACGTTCAAAAACAAGATATATATCTGTAACAGCGCTCCGCTTCGCGGAGATAAAATTATATCTGTATTACCTAGCTGTTGCTAACACCAGTTAGCGACGGCTAGTAGGAGATAGCGACCATCTTGGGTCCCACTTTGCATGTGAGTGATATTTATCACTAATGACATGCAAAGTGGGCATGCCAAGATGTTAGCGACTGGAAACAGTCGCTAACATCGCTATCTCCTATTATCAACTTTTGGAAATATTCGAGATAAGCGCGAATATCTCCAAAAAGTAACAGCTGCCCTGAGCAGTTCTTAGCCATGTTATCCAATGGGAGGTGGATAACATGGCTAAGAGCATTAGCTCGGTAATGCATGAATATCGCTGAGTTTTCAGCGATATTAATGCATTGCGGTCGTTTTTTATCGTATTTGCGATAAACCTTGATAATAGCAAGGTTTATCTGCGATAATTTCTGACGGTAAAAAAATCTTTGCAATGCATCGTTAGGGATAAATATCGCTTAACTTTGGTAATATGCCCCAACGTCTGTTAACGTTCGATTCGAAGGAAATCAGGAATTGTTGAAATACATTGTGTGCGCCATCTTGTCTTTTTTCAAATGCCACACTTTTGTCGTGCACGGCAGCCATTTTAGATGCCTTGACCAGACCCACTCTGTGCACGCTGTCGATCCTTAGCATGGCTCCCCACCCTCGCAAGCATCTCACCCAGGCAGTGGTCACCCCCGCTCTCTGTCTTATGCATGGGTAATAAACCTCCCCCCATCTGCGCTGCTCTTCCCTGAGAATCACACCCTGTGCCCGTCCGACACCTCCCTTTCGCCCTATTCACTACCGCACCCTCTGACACTCCTTTTCCTCTGTGTCCGATTGTCCAGGCCGGTCCTAGGCTATCAGCTAGCCCTGCAGATGTAGTTTATGGCCACAGCTGTAAAGAATCACCCCTCTTCAAAGGAGTTATAGTAGATCAAGGCCCACACTCGATGAGATCCGTCACAGCAGAAGCGTTGCTATTATCTGAAAACCATCCTGTATTGTGATTGGGGAGGGGACCGAGCGTGAAGCGGAAGATTCCAGGGATGACTCTTTGTACATCAAAGTTTTTACAATTATGTGTCACATTAAAAATATATAGCACTCCGACAAAGTAGTAAGATTATAAAACTTTAATAATTTATAAATATATACAAGAAAACAAAAATAGTAATAACATATAAACATTTTTAGGGAAAAACAACGAAGTAGCGGTCGGCTGTGCGAATAGTCCCAAAGCAGCACAACGTCCAGATTTCCGGCGTGGGGCGTCGCGGGGGGTGGGTCATCAGTAGCAAACTGTTGTGCGAATAGTTCCAAGGCAGCAGAACGCGCCGAAATCTAGATGACACGAAAGTGATGTCTAGTAAGTTGCCACCCAGCAAATAACGGCGTGGGGCGTCGCGGGGGGTGGGTCATCAGTAGCAAACTGTTGTGCGAATAGTTCCAAGGCAGCAGAACGATGGCACCAAGGTGATGTCCAGTAAGTTGCCGCACTGGTTTTGGTATCCTACAATGCTGCTCCGAATAACGGCGTGGGGCGCCCCGGGGGAGGCGGCGTGAACGGGCCTCTCCAGGTGGAGTCTCATCTGTTTTAGTGGGGCGCCCCTTTACCGTTTCAGTTGCCATTCCGTCCGCTTTTGGTCCACTGTGTCAAAATCCGCCATTCAGCTGAGTTGCGCCCACTCTTGCGGTGCAGCGATAGGCGGCTGCCACAGGACTATCAAAATGGCGGCAGGCTCTTTCCTTTTTGGGCGTGGTCCACTGAAATGGCCCTGGGACACCTTGGAAATCGGACGCTTGTCTGCTAGGTCTTGGACCCCATTCTCGAAAGCGTCCCCTCCGCCTTGAGAATTCATCAAAAGTTTTGGGGGCCCCGACTCCTGCAGGCTTCTGGTGGGGAGCGGCTGCCATGATTGCTCGCGGAACGACCACGACGGAGCTACGAGATGGTGGTGCTCTCATGCTGACGCCAGTTTAGTCTGAAACATCCAGAAACAAGGTGGGGCTTTCATCGTTTGGGAAAAAAAAAAAGTTTTCATCCAATGAAAAGTGTTGTTTTTAGGTCATATGATCAAGCCTTCCATCATTAGGAAACCAAAAGTAAAATGAACCAATGAAAAGTTTTATAAACAAGTCACATGACCTGTTATGCGGCATAGGGTATAAAATGCGGAGAAAATACGTTGGCACGTGAGGCGGCGTCAGTAGCGGACCGATGTGCGAATAGGCCGAAGGCAATACAACGCGCCAAGATCCGGATGGCACCGAGGTGGTGTCCAGCAAGTTGCAGCACTGGTGTGGCCATCCTACAATGCTGAAAGTCGGCGTGGGGCGCCCCGTTGGCCTGTGAGTTTGCGTCAGTAGCGGACCGATGTGCGAATAGGCCGAAGGCAGCACAACGCGCCAAGATCCGGATGGCACCGAGGTGGTGTCTAGTAAGTTGTCGCACTTCTGTGGCCATCCTACAATGTTGAAAGTCGGCGTGGGGCGCCCCGTTGGCCTGTGAGATGGCGTCAGTAGCGGACCGATGTGCGAATGGGGCCAAAGGCAGCGCAACAATATTTTCTGAATAGAAGACACCACAAGGCGCTGAGATGCCAAGATCCGGATGGCACCGAGGTGATGTCTAAGTTGCGGACTGATGTGCGAATGGGGCCAAAGGCAGCGTAACAATATTTTTTGTATGGAAGATACCACTAGGCGTTGAGATGCCAAGATTCGGATGGCACTGAGGTGATGTCTAGCAAGTTGCTGTACTGGTGTGGTCATCCTACAATGCTGAAACTCGGCGTGGGTCGCCCCATTAGCCTGTGAGATGGCGTCAGTAGCGGACCGATGTGCGAATAGGCCGAAGGCAGCACAACGCGCCAAGATCCGGATGTCACCGTGGTGGTTTCATAGTTGAGAGGCACTTCATCTGCAGTGGGGCGCCGAGATCCGGATGGCACCGAGGTGATGTCTAGCAAGTTGCTGTACTGGTGTGGTCATCCTACAATGCTGAAACTCGGCGTGGGTCGCCCCATTAGCCTGTGAGATGGCGTCAGTAGCGGACCGATGTGCGAATAGGCCGAAGGCAGCACAACGCGCCAAGATCCGGATGTCACCGTGGTGGTTTCATAGTTGAGAGGCACTTCATCTGCAGTGGGGCGCCGAGATCCGGATGGCACCGAGGTGATGTCTAGCAAGTTGCTGTACTGGTGTGGTTATTCTACAATGCTGAAACTCGGCGTGGGGCGCCCCATTAGCCTGTGAGATGGCGTCAGTAGCGGACCGATGTGCGAATGGGGCCAAAGGCAGCGCAACAATATTTTCTGAAGAGAAGACACCAAAAGGTGCTGACATTCCAAGATCCGGATGGCACCGAGGTGGTGTCTAGCAAGCTATGCAGTTGAGTTGTGTGCGCACTTGCGGCGAATAGGTCGAAGGCAGCATAACAATGTTTTCTGAATAGGAGACACCACAAGGCGTTGAGATTCGGTTACCACCGAGGTGATGTCTAGCAAGTTGCCGCACTGGTGTGGCCATCCTACAATACTGCTCCGAATAACGGCGTGGGGTGCCCGAAGGGGGGGGGGAGCCGGCGTGAATGGGCCTTCCTAGGTGGAGGCTCGTCTGCTGTAGTGGGGCGCCCCTTTACCGTTTCAGTTGCCATTCAGCTGAGTTTCGGCTGCTCTTGATGCTACAGCGACAGGTGGCTGCAAGAGGACTCTCAAAATGGCGGCCTGTTCTTTGGATTTGGGCCTGGTCCACTAAAATGGCCCTGGGACACCTTAGAACTCGGACGCTCGATTTTTTTTTTCCTTTCCTGTACATGCAAAAAAAGGTAAATGCCCGGTACGTTACACGCTTCATCTGCCACGATGAACTCTCCAGAGGAACCGAAAAAAAATATAGTTGTGGTAACTATACCATGCATCGTCATATGGAGAGGTGGCACCAATTAATTATAGTGCTGCATAAAAGAGAGATTTGGAGGAGAACCCCTGACCTGCTAGTACATTCATCAAAGAAGTGGCACTGAGAGCTTCAGAGGCAAGGGAAACGGTCCCAAATATTTAGAAGAACTTTGGAAAGATTAAAATGACATGTTTAGATTGTGGCAAATTAATTTCATGTGGACAGATGAGTGTTACTCTAATAAATACAGCATATGAACATCATCATAGTCGATGGTTGGTAGAGACATTTTGACTATATCCTGGACCTGCCCGTCCTCGCCCAAAATGGCGCCGGAATAAATGGGACTCGTAACTCCTTGTTGTGTACTGGTTGCAGAACCTTGAAATCACGAGATACGTATGCAGTTTTGAAGCACATGGCGGGCGGGGACGAGAATTGATTGAATATTTCGACATCCCTATTGATATTAAGTTCTGATGTGTTATTGATTACTGTACTGTTGAAAGTTCGAATTAACGTCACCCATGGTACTTGCCCGCAAATGTATATCTAGATAATTTTATTGTAACTGGCCCTGTCGTATTTTAATTATAAAATGTACGTCCACCGATTCCGTAACTGTTAGACACCTTAGTTCTTGCAACCTAATGGCCCGCCCGTTACGTTCCTCTACAGTGTAAATGTCTATTCATCATATACGATTACAGTTTGCTGTGTGGCAGGCCCACGTGGTTATAGGCTCGTATTTGTATAATGAAATTTTCACAATAAAGGTTTTTAAAAGAAAACATGGTAGTAGTATATACATTGGTAAAGTTTTTAATAATAGTGACTGTTTTAGAATCATTAAAAGGCAAGTGAAATAAAGCAGACCAATTACATGAAGGGTAAAAGGTATAATATGAAGGAACGCAGTAAAGATAAATGGTCAAGGGCTGTTGTGTTTTCTATTCCTGCAACATAAAGTGATCGGTAAGAATCTCATATTCAGGCGTATCGGCGACTAAGACAGCAGGTCGACCCTCTTTTGCTCAACGGCTCCGTCATGGGACGAAGAAACGCTCTTTTTCTCGAAAAAAGAATATATTTTACTTGCAGGACAGTTGTAAAATTTCCGGGAAAGTACATTAGCCTGGAACATTATAACATATATTTAAGAAAAAATAATGTTCGGAAGTAATGAAAAGCGTAATTTTTAGGTCATATGACCAAGCCTTTCATCATTACAATAAGAAAAGTAAAATGAACCAATGAAAAGTTTTATTAACAAGTCACATGACTTGTTATGCTTACGTTACGCGCTGCGCGCCCCGGATGACTTCCGGATGCGCTAACGCGGCGCGTCATATGACGCATTACGCGACAACGCAGGTACAGAATATAGTCAAAATGTCTCCACCAACCAGCGGTCGGAACACAACCCCTTTCAGCAGGCTAAATAGTTCTGTTAAATGACAACAGAAGGGACAGGCAACAAGAACCATCAGTCAAAGAGGGGAGGGCTAGTTCTTCTCTACCGGGTTACATTGGGGCGCTACCGGAACTGATCGAATTGGTAGTCTACAGTGTTTCTGGATGTTTCAGACTGAAGCTGGGGTTAGCATGAGAGCAGCACCATTTCGTAGCTCCGTCGTGGTCATTCCGCAACCAATCATGGCAGCCGTTCTTTATCGTTATTTTGGGCGGGGTGGGTGGCGGAGCCGAGCTGTTTTGCAGCCATCATTGTGTGGAGTTCAGTTCATCTCACTAGTTTTGTATTTGTCATGAGGGGTTGTTCCTAATGTTTCTATTTTAGCGAGGTCAAAAAGAGATCCCATTAGTGGCCTACTGATTTTGCTCGATTCCTTTTCTTTTTTTTTACACGATTTTTCGTTATCTGCAAAGACTAAACAGAGTATTGCGACTCTGTGTTTGTTTGTAAATAGAGAATGAACCAAAGAGAACTAATTCTAAAACAGTAAATACTTGGATAACAATCAATCAAATGGAGAGAGAAGCAGGCACGACGGATTACAATGGGGGCAAAGGCCTGCGTTAACTACCTTTCACTATCTGCAAAGAGAGAGTACTCCTAATAGAAATGAGGGGGGGGGCACCATTCAAAGCAGATCAGTGTGCATAAACACGAAAATGTTTTCACTTACCACGTACTTGACATTCGACAGCTTATGATATTTGCTATTAAAAAACCATTGAAATTCACTGAAAAAACCATAGGTTATAGACCATATATAGTTAGGAATTAGCATTTACAAAACCTTGAAAATTCACTGAAAAAACCATAGGTTATAGACCATATATAGTTAGGAATTAGCATTTAAAAAACCTTATTTTACTCACACAAAACCATTGAAATTCCATATATAGTTAGTTGCACTAACTATATATCGCGCACCCGCAATCCACTGCTGATCATGTCACATATTACATCATTCATGACATGGTCAGTGACATCACTGATGACATCACTGATGACATCTCAAATGACATCACTGATGACATCACTGATGACATCTCATTTGACATCATTCTTGTGCTAATACGATAAACCTCTTCAGACTCTAATATAACCTTAGATACACTCAGTGTATACAGACACTCACACACTGCCACTCATCCATGGAGTTACTCACACACCCAGTCAGTCATGCAAAGAAACAATCTCACCTCCATTTCTTCAACTATACAGTTAAACACACCTTACTTATTGAAACATATACTAACACATATTTACTCTCTTATACAATCCCTGATACAAGTTCACAATGATCGATACAACTACTCACTCATTCAGTGGCTCTCATGCACAGTTATTTATATATGCCAACTCTCACATGTACTGTGTTTTGCATATGTACTTACTATGACATGTAGCATTGAGATATCCATTCACTCATCAATACACTCATGCACACAGTCAACTGCCCATGTAGCTGTTTCCACATGCACTCTTGAACTCATACACCTAGTGAATAAACTGCTCACACATCTATGCATAGAGTCACACACCTTCCAGCCACCCCTACACAAACTCAATCTCCCATAGAAATACTTGGGCAACCAATTAATAACACATATAGCCTCTCGTATAGCTAATGATCAACACATGCAGCAGTTTACAGAACAACAGACATAATGATGCACAAATTAAGACAGTTTAGTCACTAACCCATGCATTCAGTGAGACACATTTAATCACTCACTCATACAGTCAGTCACGCACCTACTAAATCCTTCATCCAGACACTTATACATCCACTCATTCTTCAATATGTAAAACATATTTAAACTTTACAAAAACACACAGACACTAGATGATGTCATCAGTGATGTCATTTGAGATGTCATCAGTGATGTCATCAGTGATGTCATTTGAGATGTCATCAGTGATGTCATCAGTGATGTCACTGACCATGTCATGAATGATGTAATATGTGACATGATCAGCAGTGGATTGCGGGTGCGCGATATATAGTTAGTGCAACTAACTATATATGGAATTTCAATGGTTTTGTGTGAGTAAAATAAGGTTTTTTAAATGCTAATTCCTAACTATATATGGTCTATAACCTATGGTTTTTTCAGTGAATATATATATATATATATATATACATACATACATACATATGGCTGAACACTTATAAGGTACAAGGTTTAGCAATGCAACAGCTGATGATGCACCAAAGATATTGTGCTGCAAAACTAAATACTTATAAGGTCCCAAAAGCAAGACCTATTGGCTATGCCAATGCTTGTTTGTTTTTGGTATTCTCATGTCTTGAATTGGGCATTCTGGTCCTGTTAATCTTTCCCTCTCAAACTATGGAATGATCACATCCTGAATGAAGACGCCTGAAATGTGCACATCCTTTCTAATTACTTCTATTTCCATCTTCGGAGTTGCCTTCATGAACCCTCTGAGTTTTGAACTCTTTGCCCCATTTTTATTTGTTAACTGATTAAGGTGCAGCGCTCTCAAACACGATTTGCATTTCCCCCTACTTTTTTGCAGTCTTCTCTTTTAAGAAATTCATATAGATAGACCTACATGCTTTTGCTTTTAGGATAAAGGGATTAGGTGAGGACCAGAGGGAAACAATAGGATGGAGAAAGGTTTTCTGTTTCGCAGTGTAAAAACACACTTTACAACTCATTATCAAGTGCCTTGATGTGGAGGCCTGCTACAGCTAATTCATTATTTCAAGAGGAAATAGTTTATGCATAGCACAAGCGTATTCGGAGTGTGATCTTAAACAACCCTGCATGTAAGCAATTTGAGGAAGGATTTCTTAGAGATTCACTTTGAAATCAAGGTGTAGCCCAGGCAGAAGATGGGCCATATTGAACGATTCTGAGTGCCCGGCTGTTTTTATTATTTCTGTGCCTTCATACTGAAGGGAAACTTTTCCCTGTAAGCTTTGTAGCAGACACAACCTGGATACAACCTATTATGCTACTTTTGGAGATGGGTCTAGTGTATACTGATTTGTTAAATAAGAAAGTTGTGATCAAAAGCAATTTATTTTTTAGATCTCAAATAGTTATTGTCAAGTACTACTTCATATAACTTTTAGTATTTAATGATGATACTAGCAACAGGATGAACCCCTTCATTAGTGAATAGTTAATTGAAAACCTCTTTCATGTGTGTTTTCAGTCAGTGCTTAAAATGGGAATATAGAAGACTCTTGAGCCCCAGACTACCCTTTTGCTATTGAGAAGTGCTGGTACCCTCCCATTAAACGTTTTGCAGCACTGCTCAGAAGTTTAGATTCTCTTCCTTTCAAATTAAAGAAGTGCAGGTACTAAATTCAATTGAATTCTTTGTTTTAGTTCATTAGAACCATAAAAATATTGTAATTATAACAACTTCATACTATACCAATTAGGGATAAGATGAGGAAAAAAGTGCGAGTGTGCATTGTAAACATAGAACTATATCTTCATTAGTAAAGTGACTTTTTTAAATCCATGGTTATTGGACTAAAAACTTGTGCAAATCTATGTTTGTGCAAATGTGCATTTTAAACAGAAAAACTATATCATCCTAGAAAAACTGTTCAGGCCTGATGAAAAATATGTTCAGTTTGTGAAATGGAAACCGGGGGGGGCGGGGTGTCTTTCAAATGACTGGCATCTGTCCCTTTACCCGATGGCACGGTTTACTTTGATGGTGGAATTGGGTTAGGATATATCAATTAGAGCCATTGTCCGAAATCTCACAAGGTTACAGTTTAGCTGCTGGTTCCCCGGGTTGAGACTTGCAATTATTGCTTCCCTACATGTTCGAATGCCTCTCTCGTTAAAACTTCTCTTTATTATTGATAAACAAAGTTTGCACAGGTTAGGACAAAAGCGTACCGCATGGATAAAACACTTCTTTTTTGATTTGGAAAGTCTACATTCTGTGGGACCAGTGTATTTTTATGTTGGTTTGCCAAAAGTGCACTTACTCAGTACTTGATAGTACTTGCTCATTTCAAGCACTGTTCCCAGTGTTAATTGTATATCATCACTACACAAGGCTCTAAGGTTCGAGCATCCATAGTTGGTGCCTCACAGATGTGCGAAGACCGTCCACATTATGGTTTTTTTTTTTTACTGAGTTCTGCGATGCTATGAACCGCTCTCCAAACTACATTCCGGTCAGCACCTAGTGCAGTCACTCCAAACTAGGGCAGTCAAAATTCTTTATCAGGATTTTTTTCTGACAACCTATTAAGCCTTTCACCATGCCTAGGTGCAAGCACCACCCATTATGTCCTTTTAGAAATGCCATTAGCTAATATCTTGCCATCGACGATCGGAAGTGATAGCAGCCTGTCCAATGAACATTTAGTGGGTGTTCAGAATAACCTCTCGGATCACCTCTGGTAGGCTCTCTTCCCTTTTTGCCTCCTTGTTTAGTGGTAAAGGGTGCTTGACTAAAATGCCTGTGTATTCTTGATAGAACTTTGTACAGAGAGCGTTCAAGCGTGGGATATTTCCTTATAGGTCCTGACTTGGTTTCTTGGAGTAAGGTAGTGTGGAGTGGTCAACATCTGCAGATAGATTGAGCAGACAGAAGAGAAATGGTGAAGGTATTGTAGATTCAGAGGATCATAGAGGATTAGTGACTGTAGTGAGCAGAAAAAAAGGCACAGGAGAGCGCTGTTGCAGAAAAAGAGGACCCCCTACTGAGAATAAGTTGGGGGCAGGGAACACAAACTAGAAGAATTATACAAAAGACCCCCGACGTCTGACTTTTACTTAAAAAAAAAACGTTATTCTTCAATTTGGCACAAATGTGATGAAGGCTGTCAGTGGTGGCTGCCTCGGAACGGGGGTGGTGGGGTGGGAATGAATAAAAAACTTCCCTTCCCTTCAACGCAGCTGCCGCACGCCTCTCCTCCTTTCTCTTCGTCTGCACTGGCAGCACCAGAAGCAGACTCTCCCAGCCAATCACACCGCTGCATGAGCAGTGTCATGATTGGTCCGCCGCTCAGGCAGTGCCTGGGAGCCTCAGCATGTTCTCTATCTGGCCATAAGTGTGGCAGGGTATGTTCAGGCGTGAGTCCCTTGCTCACTTTGCCACTGGATTCAAGCAAGCCGGGCTGAAGACTGCTGTAATGCCAGAATCCGGTCCTCTGAAGCTTGTTTCCGGTCCAGGGAAGGCATGGCTTGGCAGTTCGGGCTGGACTGTTCCCATGAGGCACAGGGTCAGACTGATTTGCATATAGCCATGTCTGAACTGGGGTGGCAGAGTGGGCTAAAGAACGGTGATAGATTAAACCCAGATCTTTCGACTGGGTGTGAGTGTTTGATTGGTTCAGATGCTCTGTCCATTACCACCCCCTTTTGTACCGCTTTTGGCCGCCATAAGTGTGGCAGGGTATGCTCAGACGTGAGTCCCTTGCTCACTTTGCCACTGGATTCAAGCAAGCCGGGCTGAAGATGGCTGTAATGCCAGAAACCGGTCCTCGGAAACTTGTTTCCGGTCCAGGGAAGGCATGGCTTGGCAGTTCGGGCTGGACTGTTCCCATGAGGCACAGGGTCAGACTGATTTGCATATATATTGTCTGAACTGGGGTGGCAGAGTGGGCTAAAGAACGGTAATAGATTAAACCCAGATCTTTTGACTGGGTGCGAGTGTTTGATTGGTTCAGATGCTCTGTCCATTACCACCCCCTTTTGTACCGCTTTTGGCCGCCATTAAGTGTGGCAGGGTATGCTCAGACGTGAGTTCCTTGCTCACTTTGCCACTGGATTCAAGCAAGCCGGGCTGAAGACGGCTGTAATGCCAGAAACCGGTCCTCGGAAGCTTGTTTCCAGTCCAGGGAAGGCATGGCTTGGCAGTTCGGGCTGGACTGTTCCCATGAGGCACAGGGTCAGACTGATTTGCATATATATTGTCTGAACTGGGGTGGCAGAGTGGGCTAAAGAACGGTAATAGATTAAACCCAGATCTTTTGACTGGGTGCGAGTGTTTGATTGGTTCAGATGCTCTGTCCATTACCACCCCCTTTTGTACCGCTTTTGGCCGCCATTAAGTGTGGCAGGGTATGCTCAGACGTGAGTTCCTTGCTCACTTTGCCACTGGATTCAAGCAAGCCGGGCTGAAGACGGCTGTAATGCCAGAAACCGGTCCTCGGAAGCTTGTTTCCAGTCCAGGGAAGGCATGGCTTGGCAGTTCGGGCTGGACTGTTCCCATGAGGCACAGGGTCATACTGATTTGCATATAGCCATGTCTGAACTGGGGTGGCAGAGTGGGCTAAAGAACGGTGATAGATTAAACCCAGATCTTTTGACTGGGTGTGAGTGTTTGATTGGTTCAGATGCTCTGTCCATTACCACCCCCTTTTGTACCGCTCTATCTGGCTATGTAACACAGCCAGGTGAAAAACATGGTAAGTGTGCATGAATGTTTGGCTGGCCCAGGAGGGCACATTCATGCGCACTTAAGGAGTGCAAACCACTCCACACTGTGCTCGGGCCCCATCCTGACCTGGTTTCAGTCCTGCACAGAAAAATAAAATGATAACTTCTTTTTTATTATCATTCTCTTTTTTTTATGCACTGCTCAAATAGCAGTGGTGCAACGCTCCACCGCCTTAGCAGAAGAGCCGCCACTGGGCTCAGTGCAGTTAATTTACACCAATCATAATATTTATTTTCTAGCTTTGGCAAATTAACAATCCTTTTAATTTCTTCACATCATATGTATTTATTTTTCTCTGCAAACTTTTTTCTAGTGCAGGAAAAACTCATTTAGATTTCATCAACATACACACATTCACTAACTAACTCACTTCCACATGCTTACCACAGTCTCATACATGCCTCTCACCAACAGCTTCCCAAATTGCAAAAGATTGTTGTCAAAGCAGTTCATTTTTTGGGTCTAGTTGACAATAGTTCCCACTCAGTCCTAGAAAAGCTATATTATTGCCCCTCATTGCTTCCATATCATGTAAATTATGCTTATGGAGCTACAGCGAGAGCTGTTCAACCATCCCTCTATTGCCAGAGCAAACATCATCTTCTAGGCCCGACAGTCTCTTCTGTATATGTGCCATGTTTTTGATCTATGTAACTTCTTCACATACTGTTGCTTGTCACCAAATGCACTTCCCAGACTTTTTGCCTTTAACAATCAAACCCTATGTTTCCTCTTATGCGTCACCGTCTTCTTGCCTGTTTGGATCTGTTTACATGGCTCTTATGCGCTTGTTGTTATGTTTACAATCTCTTGAGCATTCAAGATGGTCCCGAATTGATTACCGAGTCCGAGATAATCCGTCCTATTTAGTGTGAATTTACGCAGCTGGGTGTCTGATAAAAAGCAAGTAACAATTGTGCTCAAATAGTAGTAACAGCACCACACTCCATGAGGATATATAAACAGCTTTACTTCATATAGCACAAATTAGACCTTTCATAAATCACAAACTCTGGGATCAAGTTGCTGTACAAATTTAGTAAAGGCGCTTCTTCCACCTGTGCCAGATTATCCTCTTTATTCTCAGTGTGTAGGGTGCTGGTTGAAGGAGAAAGTAAGGTACTGTATTATTTTCACATTATCTGGGTGAAGGAAGCAATAGAAACCAAATGGTGATTAGTGGGATCACGCTTCGTGCCTAGAAGCTATTGTTTAATTTGTGCTGATGTTTGTAGTTCATGGGCGCGGGCACTCGTTTTGGGGACCGGGTTTTATTATTTTATCGTAAGACTTTTACCCAGAGAAATAAAGAGAAAGATAAATAAAGAATAATAAAGGGAGAAAGCAGGGATGGAAAACAGCAGCAAGATAATTAAACAGGAATTGTAGGGTAGGATAATGAGGAAGCATGAGATGAAATCAAGATTAGGCAGTTTTGTTATTTGGAAAATCTGGCATTTAGTGGCAGACTAGGGCAAAAAACTTTAAACCCCTGCACTGATTTTTTTTTTTTTTTTACCTGTGAGGTACAATGTAAAGCTTTTGTAGCCCCTCATACGAACCTGTGATGTGTTCTTTCATTAGGCAATGCATGGTGAGGAAGCACCAAGGATTGGTCCTGCTCACTGGCTGCAGGAAAGTCTAATGGCACATGTTGCATTTTGTCCACAATTCCTCACATCTAGTTTTTAGGTCGAGCCTAGCGCAGCGCACATGTACTGCTCTATGGGAGGCTTCTTGTGAGCACTCCAAACTTCCTGAGACTTGTCCGTGTGGGTCCGGCAACCCCCACACATTCCTTTGGCCTTTGCGTGTGGCTTTCAATAATGAAAGCACGAAAATGGCCAAAGACGGGTGCATGTCCCGCTTTTTCTCTAAACGTTAATTCCCATGGCGTTTGGGTCTCGGGAGCAAGCAGCTGCGCGCAGCGTTGCAGCTGCATTCCTCCCTTGTTGTTGTGGATCATGTTACTAATTAACACAGCGTGGTCACTTTCACTTTGCGGCTGTGCTAGTTTTCTGTTTCCATGGCTCTTACAGGTTCCGGGTCATTGTAACTGTGGATGGAGCTGGTTTTAATAAAAAAAAATTTTTTTATTATGCACGGCACGTGGGCGCCACACATCAGCGTGACTACTTGCCTTTCTATTTCTGTTTAATGTTAGTTAAAGCAATGCGCTTCATGACACCGCATGCGCACCCTCAGGAAATGGATCCCCATGGCGTCTCACCTGTCTCACAAGTGCGTCTTGGACTCTTGGTACTCACAAACCAGCGACTGCCCATGACTGCCACAAACCGGATGCTCGGGCGGCTACAGTAAAGAGCTACAGATCTGTGTGGGCAGCAGGTTTTGCTGGCATGAGCGTTGTATTGCCACACGGAGATACTGTGCCTTGATTCCTTCCCCATCTTTTGTTATGAAGCCTTGATCACGTGATTGATTGACCTGGTTCCAAATGCTCCAAACTTCGGGAGATGAGGCACCGGTGGGAACGGGTTTATCCAGGAGCAGAGGGAGGGGCGGGAGGCAGCATGAGAAGCGGGTCTCTTGCATCCAGTGAGCATTAGAACACTTTTTTATTAATCAGACTTGTGATTCTTAACTAAAGAAAAGTAAGAGGATGCTTGCACCAGTATGAGTCAGTTCCCCTTCAGCAGCAGCAGAGCCGTCTCTGCGTCGGCTCAAGATCCTGTGATTCGGGGGAAATCACTCAATCTCTCCTGTGTCTACCAAAAATGAATGCGTCCTTGGGATTTTTAACTGGTGCTCATATAAAGCGCTCCAATACATTTGTGTCGAGCTAGAGCTATATAAAACTGCAAAAAGGGGCCAAAAACACAACTGTTGTCCAAAGGTATGTGGAGAGGTATCGCGGCGGTGTTGTCTACTTTCATTAAAGAAGCTGAGTGTTTTCACCAGAGCCCCAGGGACAGATTAACCAACCATTAAAAGTGAGGTCAGGTGAGTCAGAGGACTTTAGAAAAGAAACAAACTTTCAGTATCTGAGGTTAATAATAATATAAGTAGTATCTGAAGTGATCGGCCCTGTCTCATGACAGTCGCTCTTCTCAAGGCGCAGTCCTAATTTTGGAACCTGTATGCGTGTTTGGGTCGGTCATTTCACTAATAATATTGTTATGTAGCGCTTCATACCACGTTTCGCCATTTATGTGAACGGTAAATAACAAGTGTTACAATTATCCCATCGAATTATACTTGAGTTGCCAACCTCGGAAAGATGGACGGCTGGATGACTCGCTGATTTTCGCAACCAGATCTCAGCCTCTTCCACCTCTCTACACCACCACAAATCCCCAGCAGGCCACCCGCAGCCTCTTTCACCTCTCTCCACCACCACAAATCCTCAGCATGCCACCCGCAGCCTCATTCACCTCTCTCAACCACCACAAATTCCACCCGCCACCCGCTGCCTCTTCCACTTCTCCTCAACGCCACAAAAAACAGCATGCCACCCGCAGCCTCTTTGACACCTCTCTACTACCACAAATCCCTAGCAAGCAGGCAGGCCACAAACAGAGCAGGTTTTGTTGGAGGGTGCAACGTAGAGCTGGGGCCGCTCTGTTGGCTTCTTTTGCAACTACCACGCTTGGCTATTCCAACCAAATGACCGTATTTATTTCTACGATTTATATACATGCCTTACAGCCGTGTGTGAAGCAGTCCCTACCCGGTGTCCAGTGCAACCAACCCCTTCTCCCGGGGTCCTGTGTAATCTAATGCAGGTCGGTAAAACTCGGAGTGCATTTTCCTTCACCAAACGCTGGTAAGTTATTTGCGAGAACAGTCCTCTATATTCTTTCATACATTTCCTGAGCGCTGCACAGAGCAGCCCAGGCAGCAACAAGCTCTGCACAATTTCTTTTTCTTTTTTTTATGTGTTTCTAATGTTTCATATGTGACTCCAGGGCTGGCAATGCCGTGGGAGAGTGGATGGCAGCTAGGCCTAGGCGGAAAATTCTGTTCCGTTTGTGGAATTTGGGTAATTTCACGTTCCGCGGAGAACGCAAAATTGCCCAAAATTATGCGTTCCGCAACAGCTCGTGAAATTTTTTGCTTGTTCGCGTTCTCAAATGCGTGTTCGAGAGATATTTCCACCCGAGCACGCAAACTGCGATTGCGAACAGTAAAAAAGCATCGCAAACAAGCAATTCCGCGTGTTCGTGGAATTTTTGCGTGTTCGTGGATATTTTTACCGTTTCGCGGAGATATGCGTAATGCGATTACGCAAATTCCGCCCACCCTTAATGGCAGCACCAGAAGTCCCTGGGGAAGGCGGTGCAGCTCGTTAGCAGATCTGTTTATTGTTTCCAGTTATTGTATAAATAAAATAAATAAATAGATCTGCCTAAACACTTCTAAGGTCCCAAAGGCGAGACATATTGGCTATGCCAATGCTTGTTGACTATAGCCAGCTGCCAGCCTATCTCCACAACTTCACTGGCAGACACGACCAAAGAGCTCCTCCATGATCCTGCCGCTGGCCGGGAACACCAAATCATCAATGAATTTGAGAATCCTAGATCTCCAAAACCAGCTCCCGGGGTGCATGGCATTCGCTCTTGCTATGACCGCATCCATCAGTCATGATAGCCGATGGACGCTGGCATGGTAGGAGGTGAGTTCCAGACAGAATGTAGTTTGTTCTGGAGAGCTGTGATTCATACTCTTGATAGAAAGTGGTTTCACCCAAAATGCAATATCTCATCAATTATTTATGACGTGAGAAGAGTGTATAATAAATGAATCCTTGAACTGAGAATAAACTATCCGAATGCTTTTAGTAATAGTCAGTGGCTTGTATGCACATACAGAGTGCAGCCTCTATGTCTGAGGAAATATTAACATTCTCTTCATTTGATGTGCTGATTGATCGTTGCAATCTACCTGACAACTTTCTTTAGCATCTGGTAGACGTACGCTGCTGCTGTCTGTATCGCCTAAGATTTGCGCTTGCAACATTAAAGTGTGATGATGATGGATCTGGTATGTTTTGCTGAATTTGGAGATTGCTGATGGAACGCAATAGGTATCTCCATCACACGAGCACGTGCCTCCGAGCATTAAACCACCAACACAGCACATTACACACTGCCCTCCACACCCATTCAATAAAACTGAGATATTCTGTTGCATTGGTTATCAACAAGCTTGCAAGAGTACACAAAATAATAGCACACACAACTGTGCACATTGACTGAAGCTCCACTTAGTTGTCCAGAGCATTGCACACACAACTGGTACATCAGACACCTTCTACACAACTGCTCCATTGGTTTGCCGACAACATACAGCAGAACCATTTAGACATAATGCAGAGGAAAAAAACCAAAGCTCAGTTAATCCATATAGTGGGTCATCATCAAGCTCACAGTTGCACCAAACCTAACAGTAAACAATCACACCCTCAACAGAGCACATGCATCCAGCACATATCAGTGGCCCTATATAGCTGAACCTCACTGAGTACAAAACAGCACTCCGCTCTTCATAAAATAATGTACCTTCCCAAAGACACCGCACAGCATACTCACCAGCACCCACCCAACTCACCCAGCTAGACTGATTTAAAGGCATATTGCTGACAGTATGAAAAGACCATAGCCTCACTTATCTCATACACACTCAGCAAGGAAGGCAGTGAACCCACCAACACTTTAGGTGGAAGTAACCGAATTGGTAAGTATCTCCAGCTACACACTCACATCAAACCGAAAGACAACCAGTCATACACGTGAAATAGCAACGCCACGCACACTGACTAATGATCGTACTCAGACACAAAATGCACTTGTGACATTTCATGGCAATGCAGTGCCATTATAAATATTATGTTACGTTATGTTAAGCGTAATTGTAAAGTGCACTATCACCCTGGAGGGTATCCAGACACTAGACAGGTTTGACACTAGCCATGCCAGGGGCTAATCGTGAAAGCCAAGTCGCCAGCTTTTTGTGGAAGCCTTCTCTTAACAGAAAATAATTTAACACGGGTAAGGTCATTAACATTAAACTCATTACATGAAAATGTGTGGACGATGCACCTAAGCTCTTCCGTTTTATTGGCACTTTTGAAAAGTATGCCCAGAGGGTTCAAGCCTTAGGTGTGTTAAGATGAGGCCTGGGTACATTGGTGCCTTTCATGTTTCTGAGTTAGGATGCAGGCGTGGAAGCACTTCCAACATATGTTATTGTTGTACAGTGACAAATGTTCAAGTGTAGGCCCCTTAGTGCTTTGTTTTTCAAATAAGAGTGAATTTATGATATTCTCAGCTGAACTTGGACTTGAGCTTTTGGAGAGAAAAACATACTCTGTATTGCTGCCCAGTATCACTGGTCTAGCTGGAATTTCTGATGCATCTGATGGGATCTGTTCTATTTCTCAACATTGGGTTGAGTTAGTGTGTGTTGAAGGACTGGGATGATTATCTTGCTTGTGCAATATGATGGTAACACTATTGTGCACTTCTGAGGTAGTGTTATAGCTTTAAAGGTTGGCCCCATTTGCACATTGCCTAGGTGCTTTTAGCTACTGAGCAACATAATGTGGGCAGTATGCTAACAGTCCCCTTATTAACCGGTAGCCATATAAAAAACGCCCATAAAAAGCATAATGTAAAATAAAAACAAAAATCATATAGCGGAAGCTGCACAGCACTGGGTTATGGGAAAAAAACAGACAGGCTACAGACCTAAAAGTTGTATAAAAATTTGGCAGCAGCTATAGGAATGGCATTTCTGTGACCGCACCCACTAGCATTGATGAACCGGACACTGAAACACTGTATTCACAAATAACAAATACAAGACAGTTTTGTGGAAATCGCATTGGGAAAGTGAAATGCAAAGTTTGTGATCCATTTCACACCAGCTCTCAAAGAGTTTTGTTGGCTCCCGATGTTGCAGAGAATTACTTGCACACTTATCTGCGCCATTTTCGGATCACAATTGGGGCTACTTATAATAATACACACCAGTTACAGAAGACTCACGGTAGAAAAACTATGAGAAATCCTGGCGCTGGACTCCTGCTCTGATGTGCCTGCCCTGCTGCCCCGTTGCCCGTTGATGGGAAGGGCTGGACCTGAATCTCTACATTTCCCAAAACCAAGTGACTCAAAGAGCTTGCCTGAAGCATTGCCTTCGATGCTGATGCAGCGCTTCTTGGAGGACTCTACAGCATTGACAGCGGGGCTCGATGACACGTTGTCTCCATTGTAAGGGGTTAAAAAATGAGGGACCGAACGGCGAGGCTTGATGATGACGCAGCACCTTCATCGTAAGGTGTTGATGGGGGACCAACTGTGTGACTCAGAACCGACGCATACTGCTTTCACCGTTGACTTTTCCTCTAGAAAAGTACTGTTCAGCATAGCCTGCGTGGCTTCTGTATCCGACCCATGTCCCATCGAGGTCTGCTTGACATTTCAGATTTGACCCGGTCCAGCGCAAGCAGATAGCACAAGGTGGCACTTTATGACTCTATGCACTATAATTCAAGATATTCTTTATAAATCCATAACTGGAGGATGAGACTGCAAGGTTGGTTTGTAGAGGAGAAGCAAATGATGTTGGTTCAAGAAGTAAGCTTGAGAGAGCTGGACATCAAAGCCAGGAGGGCTGAATTCAGCCAAGATGGTGGCAGCATTTCTTCTGTGTCCTCTGACAGGAGGGTCCACATTTTCAAGGATTTGGTGTCTGATTTTGTGGTGGGAGATGACATAGAAAGATGGCTTTTGGCCTATGAGATTGCTCAGCAGATGTACAAGGTCTCTGAGGAGGATTGGAGAGCTAGTCTGAGGAGACACATTCCTAGTGAGGGGAGGGACACCCTGCTGCCCCTAGAGGGAGTGACAGGATGAGGTATCCCCTTATGAAGAAGCCCTGATAGGAATTTTAGTCTGACCCCAGAGAAATACAGACTTAAATTCCGAGATAGTCAGCAGCTTTCCCAACAGACCTGGGTGGATTGTGTAGATTCCTTCTGCAAGGCAATGGATGGTTGGGTGAAGGGCAGTGAGGTAAATGATTACTAGGGGCTGTATAATTTGTTTGCAAAAGAGCATATGTTCATTCTTTGTTTTCCAGATCTGATCTGCACCAACACCTTGTTGACAGTAAGTTCCCTGACCCCAGAGAGCTTGCAAAGTAGGCAGCTCTCTGGATCAGCTCCAGGGTCCAACGGATGGTTACTCGGAGTGGCCCCAAGCAGGGTGGTTCAGGCTTCCCCCAGCAGTGTGAGTGGGAGGGCAAGGGGGACACAGACAGGTCACAAGGTGTGGGGTCGGAAAGGCTTCCCATGCCCCTTCTGAGAAACAGGGAGGATGTTCTTGTGGGCGGTGGCCCAGGATGCCCCATTTTCAAACCTGCGGCTTTATGTACCCAGCTAGGACACATGCATGGAGCCCCTGTCTGTCCTACGACCCCCCCCCCCACTGGTGGTACCTCTACAGGGGTGGCCAATGTGCCCTTAGGGGTAAGCAGTCCCCAAGGACAGGTTATAGACCATGCAGTGATTTTCCCTTAGCTGGGAAGTGAACTCAGAGGGTGAGTTGGTGATCCCTGAGGGTGGGAGTCATCACGTCCACCAGGTGATAGTGAATGGGGTCCCAGTGAGGTACCAGAATCGATTCCTGATCACGTAGTATTGATAATCGATATGTTAGGATTAGCATGGTGTCTCTAAACTCACACTGTAGACATGCATAATTAGCATTTACGGTATTTTCTTTCACTTAGCTTCATGCCACGTTACGCTATATGAATACCATACTATGGCCTTCTTTAATATCGTACATGCACAGGCCTTATTCTCCCTTAGCTCTAAAGGCCCTGCTCCTGGGAAAGAAACCAACTGTTGCAGAAACTGCTGTTTCAGCTCGGTAGGCTCGGCAAGGTCGTAGTTAGCCGAGGAAGGGCCGATAAGCACATTCCGGGAGGGTGCAGGGTGGTTTGTCTCTGAGAAGACAGAAGGGAGTCACCCGTCTGACCTTGCTGCCTGAGCGAAATCAGGAGCTCTTTGTGTGCCTTATATGGGTTTTCCTATTACTGTACTAGCTTGTACCAATTTGTATTTTTCCATGTTAGGCCATGCCGGTGCCAACGCAATTGTATATATGTGATGTGCTGACAATGTGCCAGCAGTCTTCTTGGCGGACCTTTTGGGTGAGGTCGCAAGGAGCTCCTCTGGCAGAGTTTTGTGTTTGTCTAATAAACGCTTGAACCTTCTACACTGCCGACCGACTGCTTATTGGTAATGCAAGGGGATTTGGTAATGTAATGATTATTGTTGGGAGGGGATCATATAATTTTCGGTACTTCAGTTGGCGACTCTGCCGGGACTCCGCGTTGGGGTCGTCCCTGTGTAGCCACAGGCGACATTGAAAGGGGTCCTCTTGATCGGGAGAGTTGCAGACCAGACGCATAAGAAATTGGGGTTTTGCTCTGCCCTCCCGGTCCGGAGGGCTTCAGCTGCTAGTAACCCCGCGCCGGAGTCCTTCGGGTGCAACCCGAGAACCTGCAGCGCTGATACTGGGCAAACGTCGGCAGTGAAGAACGCTCCGGCAAACCTGCGTGCACCAGGTGAGTGTTGTGTCTCGTTATATGTTGAATTGCATATGCAGATTTAAATAGCGGGATTTAAGCATTTGGTGGCCCATGGTCACGGAGAAACTCTGACTTTGCATTAGTTGTCACAGAGAGGATTTGGTCGGAGGTTCGACGGGGGCAGTGTGGAACTGCACGTGCGAACGCTCTGGGTACACTAAAGATAAGGATTATACGCCTAGGGGAACTGCGGTTCCTGCTCGGCCGGACTGTTCTCGGGAAAGCCGATGGTTGAGATTGGGTAGCACCCGGACAAATCTGGAGCGGCGCTGAAACGCGGGCTTAGCCAGAACAGTTCGGGAGGTGAACCATGAATGCTGTCGGATGGCCTGTAGACCGGTCTGTGGTTTAAAACCTGTGTAACTATCTTTAGGCAGTCTGAGGACGAGACTGTTGTTGGTCGTGTTTTTGCAGCCTGTTGAATAAATTAGCAGAAGAGTTCTCCACAAGTGGGAGCCGACGGGCTCCACTTTTTGATGGCAATTGCTGGAACTTATGTGTCACGTTTAATGTTTGTCTGATGTATAAGGAAAATACGGATGTGAGGATGATGGGTGTCATGGCCATGAGAATGAAAGCGTAAGGATAACGTGATATTTAATTTTGTTGAATTTTTACTAACGGAGAAATTCCTTTTCAGCCAGAAACGAGATGCCGTGCCTTAGCAAATTGTGTTTTGGTTGTATCCATAGTGAGGAAGGGAGGTTAGACGAGAGTCAGCCGAACCCCCCAGAGGGGACACCTAGCCACTTTATGTATTGTAAGCATGGTATTGGCCCCCTCATCTTTAACTCTCTGTGGCATAAATACACTAAGGACAATATAGAATTACAGTGGCCAAAAACAGGGTCTTTCGATGAACAAAAACTGGCATATTTACAAGAACGTCTTTTTATTAAACGCAGCCGGCAGTCGATGTTCGACACCCTTAACAAATGGCAGAAAGAAGCTAAGAGACGACGCATTCGATCTGAAAAATTAATGAAGATAGAGCAGGGACAGACTATTACCCAGAAGGCTATCGCATATGATAAAAATAAGGTAGAACAAAATATTGAAATTGCAGACAGGCGGTTTAAACTGCAGGTAGACCAATGTTATGTAGCCAGAGAAGGGGCGGAAGATGAGATTGAGGAATTGTTAAATGCAAGGCCTCCCCCACCATATGCCCCGGAGCGTATATACCCTGCAATACCTGTCCAGCCAGAAGTTAGACCACGGGCATCTGCGCCCGAGGAACGGGGCTCCGTTACCAATGAACAAAATAATGATGTTTCCTCTCCTCAAGGTGGGGCCTTGGCCACTCTTGTCCCCGAGTCTACACAACTGATCACTTCCCCTCAGACACACTTGAGTCTCCCTATGCCGGAGATATCCTCCCCCCCAGTTTGTATTACCCCCAGAGGGTTTGTCCCGACCCCGAGGGGAGCTGTAGGGGGCCTAGATAGCAAGCGTTTGTTCACTAGAGCATCTGTAGAATATGGCGAAAAAGAGGCGTTAGGAGACCAGGCTATCAAGTGGGTACGGAATGAAGTATATACCCTGATTGACATATGGAGTACTGTGAAGGATTTAGAGCCGGTCATGCAACAGCATGTGCTATACGAGATGTCCAATTCGCTCATTGGGTCCTGGGAAATCAGCTTTAGGGACGGGACAGCCCCCCAGATCCTGTATACTATCAGAGATTGGGCCCATAAATTTAGCCTAACACCGGAAGAAGTATTTAAGAATGTAGACACTTTGGTACAATATCGCGACAGATTATTCTTGAAAAGTCCACAGTGGACTACGCAACACCCTATGCGAGAAGTACACCCCATCTATCATCCCGAAATCCCCGAACAACGAGATGGTAACCAAGCGATCATACGACAAGGGGTGGCGGCTCGGTTCCAGGAACAGTGGGTTTATACCCCTTGGAAAAGAAGTGAAGTACTGGCGTTGAAATCTCAGCTGCCAGATCCCCGAAAGAATCCTACTGCGTACTACAAAGAATTGACCGAAGCAGCTGCATCCGCTGTAATGACTTTAGCCGATGTTGAATTGTTCTTCGGACTGCTAGTACCGGTTGATATATGGCGACAGGTGCACGATTCTAATCATGCTGAATTTGGTGGCACGTGGGAGGAGTTAAGGGGCTGGGACCAGGATCGCAAACCAGGGGACAAACCAAGAGTGGAAATAACTTCTCTTCCAGCGAAAATATTAACTTTCATGCATACTCTGATCCCGCCCCGAAAAGTCGATTGGGATAAACTGTCCGCCTGTAGACAAAAGAAGGACGAAAGTGTGTCCGACTTCTTTACCAGGTTCGAAGAGGTTTTTATTGATTTTAGTGGACAAGATTTGGCCACAGAAGGGGGCACAAGGTTGTTCGTTAACAGGTTCGTTACGAACCTGGCTCCGGAAATTTCAGCACGACTGGAGGCGGCAGAGAGTACCTGGACTACCTCTTCCCCGTCTGTAATACTCAGCATGGCCCAGTACTACGAGCATAGAGAAAATGAAAATAAGGATAAGGTGGATAAAAAGGTTAAGGATCTGAAGACCCGAGTACTGTTACAGCAAGTGGTTCGAGGGCAAGGAGGAGGTAGAGGTGGTCGGGGCCCAATGACGAGAGGGGCGGGGACAGGAAGGGGTTCAGGAGGAGCCCCGTCAATAGGCATCAACCAATGTTCCTATTGTAAAGAGGAGGGACACTGGAAGGCTCAGTGTCCATACTTGGCCGCCCAGAACGCAGCAAATCGCGGACGAGGTAGAGGACGAGGGGGCCCCGACCGAGGTGATATGCATAGAGACGAGTACAGAGACGTTCAACAAGACAGGTCAGAAAGGAACCACTTCGATAACACCCAACGCAGACAATACTATCATGGTGACTATGCCGAAGGGAATGATGATGAATATGCCCCAGCATAGGATAGCCAGGGACAGAGGGGGGGCCATGTGTCAATTCCGGTCAATCAGAGGGGACCCTACATCAGAGGGGAAGTGTTGGGGACATCTGAAAATTTTCTAATTGACACAGGAGCAATGAACAGTTCCGTTGCTCGATCATTGGTTCCAGGGGCAGCTCTGTCCGGGCAAAACAATGTTTCGGTGGGTTTCTCCGGAGTCCCCGTTGTAAGCCCCATCTCTAAACCTATCCCCTTTACGATTGGTCCAGCCACTATGGACACCCCTTTCTTATTGACATCGAATTGTGGAGAGAATCTGTTGGGATTGGATATGTTGAAAAGATTGAATGCTACTATACATTGTTCTGCGGATGGGGTCTATTTAACTATACGTCCCTCTGTAACACCTGTTAAACAATGTTTTACGAAAAATGAACGACTCCCACCGGAGTTCGATGGCGTCCCAACCTCCCTTTGGGCGACAGGGGATGCAGATGTGGGTGTACTGGACATACCCCCAGTTCACATCACGTTGAAGCAAGGCGCTAAACTACCACGCATCCCACAGTACAAAATAGCACCGGCGGGGGAACGGGCTTTATTGCACATCATCCAGGAACTGATTGACAAAGGGGTTGTAGAGGAAACAAACGCCAATATTTGCAATAGCCCGATCCTCCCGATTTTGAAGAGGAACCATGACCAAGGGGAGATGGGTGCTGCCTATCGTTTTGTGATTGATTTGCGAGCCGTTAACAAAATTGTGGTACCACAGTATCCTGTGGTGACCGATATCACTACCATTCTCACCATGATTCCTCCGACTGCACAGTACTTTTCGGTCATTGACCTGAAAAATGCTTTCTTCAGCATTCCTATCCACCCTGATAGCAGACAGATCTTCGGATTTTCATTATCCGGACGCAGCTTCCGCTTCTGTCGCGCTCCTCAAGGCTACACTGAAAGTCCGAGCATATATAGCCAGGCTCTGAAGGCTCTGTTGGATGACTTAGAATTGCCGGATGGCAATGTCCTCTTGCAATATGTAGATGACTTACTCATTGCATCTAACACAGAGGATGGATGTAGAAAAGCTACGGTTAAATTGTTGCACCATTTGGCTGTCAAGGGGAATAAGGTATCCTTATCTAAATTTCAGTATTGTCGAAAGGAGGTGACCTACTTAGGTCATCTCTTATCGAAGGAGGGTAGACGACTAACACCTGAACGTATTGCTACCATTTCTAACATGTCTGTACCTTGCACGCAGCGTGAAGTCCGCGCTTTTCTTGGCATCACATCTTACTGTCGCCAATGGATACCTAATTTTTCACTTCTGGCTAAACCTTTGTTGCATTTGACTACCAAAGATGTGCATGAACCCCTACCCTGGACGGATGAATGTCAGCTCTCTTTTGACTCTCTGAAAACTGCTTTATGCTCTGCCCCTGTTCTGGGTACTCCAGATTATCGTAAACCTTTTGTACTATATGTACACGAGGTCGACGGGTGTTCATTGTCTGTTTTAACGCAGGCCTTTGGAGGTAAGCAAAGACCGTGCGCCTATTTGTCAGCGACATTGGATAATGTTGCAAGAGCACTTCCTAGCTGTCTGAGGGCTACGGCTGCAGTAGCAGTGGCCATCCGACAGTCAGAAGGACTCGTTTTGAATTCCAATTTGACTGTAATGGTGCCGCATGCAGTAGACACCTTGCTAAATAAAACAAAAACGCAGCATCTTACGAGTGCACGCCTTACTGGGTATGAGCTGACCTTATTTGCACCACATATTACGATTACTCGATGTGCAACATTGAACCCAGCCACATTGTTACCACTCCATACGAGTGAACAGGACACTAATTTACATGATTGCATATATCGCACAGAGGAAGAAACCAAGGGTAGGATTGACCTCACAGACACACCCTTAGATCAACCCCAGGGAGAGCTATATGTGGATGGTTCCTGTTTCAAACTAACAGATGGCACAACGACAGCTGCATATGCGATCACGACTCTGAAAACAGTTGTTGAAACACTCAGACTACCCCACCGATTAGCCCAAGCCGCTGAACTTATGGCCTTGTTACGAGCCTGTGAGCTGAGTGAGGGACTAGAGGTCAACATTTACACGGACAGCCAATACGCCTTTGGCGTAGCCCATAGTTTTGGGCGGCTGTGGAAAGAAAGGGGTTTCCTTACTTCACACGGTCAGAAAATACCGAATGGGCAGCTGGTTTTGAGGTTGTTGGATGCTCTCACTCTCCCCAAGAAAGTGGCTATTATCAAATGCAGTGCTCACAAAGTAATTGTGGATGAGGTAGGAGAAGGCAATGCTTTTGCAGACCAGGTGGCCAAGCAGACAGCACAGTCGCTGATGTCACCCATGTACGTTCATTCCTCTACTAGATGGGTGGGGGGAGACTGTGAATTATTTGATAATACTATGGAAAGTGTGAGAATACTACAGAAGGAAGCCACCTCAGCGGAACTAGAGAAATGGGAACAAGAGATAGGGAGATTGGATGAAAATAATTGTTGGATCGATTTGACTGAAAAACAAAGATGGCTACTGCCCAATGCATTAGTACAGGCTGTGGTAACAATGGCGCACGGACCAGCACACATAGGAGCAAAAGGTATCTGTGGGATCTTAGATCCAGTTTGGAATAATCCGAATATCCAACGGACGGCTGTCCGTTTGGTCCAATATTGTATGGTCTGCTTGCAGCATAATCCAGGAAAAGGAGAAACTGTTTTAGCCGGGAATTTCGCACCACCTGCATTGCCTTTTGAAGTGCTCCAAATGGATTATATTCATATGGACCGCGTCAATAATCTCAAATATGTACTGGTTGTAGTTTGTGCATTTAGCAAATGGGTTGAGGCATACCCTACTAAGGAGAACACAGCATTGGCAACTGCAAAAGCTCTCCTGAAAGAGTTTGTGCCTCGCTTCGGATTGCCTCGCTTGATCTGGTCGGACAACGGGCAACATTTCCATGGGGCCCTTGTGCGGCATATCTGCGAGGGCTTACACATACAACAAAAGTTCCATGCTGCCCGACACCCCCAATCAGCAGGGCTCGTGGAAAAGTACAATGGCATTCTAAAATTGAAAATGGCAAAAATAAAGGAGAGCACGGGGTTGAACTGGCCTGACACTTTACCTCTAGCCCTTATGTCTTTACGTGTCACCCCGCACTCACGTTCGGGTCTCTCTCCATATGAGATACTGTTTGGGAGACCTGCTAACGTGTGGGGGGTACCTCGACCTCGTTCTTTTGCAGATATTGAATATCCTATGTTGATTGATTACCTGTATGCTTTGACTAAAGACCTTCGTTCTATTCATCAGCAGGTAGCTTCTGTACTGCAGCCACTGCCAGAGGGCCCCGGTCATCGTTTACAGCCCGGCCAGTGGGTCCTGGTCAAAAAGTTTGAGCGAGACACCAGCTTGGCTCCTAGATGGTCTGAGCCACGGCAGATTTTGTTGGCCACCCGGACGGCGGTTAAAGTGGATGGCCGAAAACATTGGATACATGTTTCGCATCTGAAACGGCTACCACTTCCACTCCCTGGTGAGCGGTCACGTCCAGGGGAAATTCTAACACAGGAAACTGAAAGAGCTGATGCATTTGTGCCCTTTTCTGACGCCTGCGAGATTGAGCAGAGGCTACAGGAAGGATCGGCGAGATCAGATGACTTGGTCTCCACTGAAGTTGCAAGTGAGCGTGCAGTAGCGTTGAATTCTGTTTCAAGTACCCCAGACGACCAAACGTCACCAGTACGGAAAGCCCCGGGTGTGCTCTTTTCTGACCCTGAAGTGTTGGGTCGTGAGCGATACAATCTTCGGCCCAGAAGGCCGACACACGGCGCCTCAGACCACATTGTCAGGAGATAGGGAAGGACTTCATTGCATAAGATAGGGTTTGCTAGACTACCGGTCTGAGCGCTGAGCGAGACACTGGACTGAACTCGTTGAGAGCTGGAACTTTTCAATCATTGTGCTCTATTCAGAAAGAAGATTCTGTTCAAATGGATATGGCTTCTACCTTGGAATAGGGATACGAGTCTGCCTGTGAGACTCTGACGGACGCAGGAACGAAGAAACCCTCTGGCAGGTCGGACTGCTAGGCCTATTTCTGGACTTTTAGCTAGCAATGTACCCTTTTGGTCGTGTAATCCTAGAAGAAGAGTTTCCTATTGCGCCTAGACGCATACCTTTTTACGAGCCAATGTTTTCCACATGGACCACGAAGGTCAAAATAGCTTTTGTTGTAACTATAACTGTTATAGTAGCTGTGTTCATGAGTCTGTTTGTATACCTAGAACATAAATACCCCTTACAAAAGTTTTTGCCCACAACTGCCGCACCTCCCGAGCATTTCCTGTTTACCCTAGCGCCCCACAAAGAAAGACATTGCCAAAAATATGCTAAAAATGTATTCATAGAAATGTTGCATCAGACGCACAATGTTACTAACGCCACGGATTGTTGGGTTTGTGGACTCCTGCCTACTGTAGTGCGCAATCATGATCTATTTCTCTCCCGCCCTCTGTCTTATCTAGGTAGTTGTGAAGCATGGTACAAACTGTTTCTGGCGATATACCGGCATGGGAGTGAGCATTTCAGGGATCTAGATGTCAATGAGCACAATATTATTCTTGATTATGTTCGAACGCACTATGCTTATAATAGAACAGGACATGGGGATAAGGTGATAATTGACCCACAAGGATGTATACAGCTGTATTTAGCGGTAATGAACAAAACTTGGTTACAAGATGAACTGTATGATTTTAAAGACTTTAATGCCACTCAATACTTTCAGATTTTCATCGAACGAAATGTTACCAGAGACCGCACTGTCCCCATTCCTATTTTGAATGTTTCTGCAGGATTTTGTGTGCAAGGGATAGGTAAGGTACAAATGGGGAATAGCATCTGCAATTATACCTATCGACTGCGAAAACGTATTAGCCCTCCTTTGATTACTCCCCACAATGTGTACTTCGTGTGCGGGGAACATGCATACACTTGGCTACCACGAAACTGGGGGGGACGCTGTTATCTGTCCTTTCTGTTTCCCCCTGTTTATGTGGCTCCCTCCAACTATCATAAAACGCATCAGTTATACCCGATGCGGTCGTATCATGGGAACCCAGCCGCTCCAATCACAAGCACACCGATAGCAAGCTTCACCGAGGTGACCTCGAGCCATTCCCGTAGTTCACTCTTACACAGAGCACGTAGACAGCTCGATATGACTGAAGTTGATCAGACAGATACTTCATTGCAGCAATTTACAGATTTCAGCAAGGGTCTAGTACCCTTTTGGGGGCCTATTTTCAATAGTAGGGAAATTAGGAGACTGTCTAGAATAGTGGAGAACGTCATTAATATCACTACTGATATTTTAACAAACCTGACGGTGGAAATTCAGGCTACTCGCCTTGTAGCGCTTCAAAATCGAATGGTTCTAGACGTTATCTTAGCTGATCGGGGTGGGGCATGCCGCGTCATCGGCAGTTCTTGTTGTGTATATATTCCTGACTCCGCCCCCTCCGTCCATCTAGCCATCCAGAAACTGCATCGCATTGCTTCCGAAATGCATGTTGACAATGGGTCTTGGTCCTTGTCAGGTTGGTTTTGGGGACTTCTGGCCACTTGGGGATGGAAGATAATGTTAATTTTAGGAGGAGCTGCTGCCATCATTTTTACGTGCTGTGTCTTGATGCACTGTGGTCCAGCCTGCTGTTCTTACTGTGCTTCCCGTATCACTACTCTGTGTGTCCCATCCCCTATCGCTGTTAAAGCCCAAATGCTGCAGAAAGAGGTACATGATATGATGGACATCGATGAAGAAATATTCGAGGAGTAGATGTCTGTTGTCATTTAGCGCCACCACGCTAAAAGGAGGGTTTGAGGTACCAGAATCGATTCCTGATCACGTAGTATTGATAATCGATATGTTAGGATTAGCATGGTGTCTCTAAACTCACACTGTAGACATGCATAATTAGCATTTACGGTATTTTCTTTCACTTAGCTTCATGCCACGTTACGCTATATGAATACCATACTATGGCCTTCTTTAATATCGTACATGCACAGGCCTTATTCTCCCTTAGCTCTAAAGGCCCTGCTCCTGGGAAAGAAACCAACTGTTGCAGAAACTGCTGTTTCAGCTCGGTAGGCTCGGCAAGGTCGTAGTTAGCCGAGGAAGGGCCGATAAGCACATTCCGGGAGGGTGCAGGGTGGTTTGTCTCTGAGAAGACAGAAGGGAGTCACCCGTCTGACCTTGCTGCCTGAGCGAAATCAGGAGCTCTTTGTGTGCCTTATATGGGTTTTCCTATTACTGTACTAGCTTGTACCAATTTGTATTTTTCCATGTTAGGCCATGCCGGTGCCAACGCAATTGTATATATGTGATGTGCTGACAATGTGCCAGCAGTCTTCTTGGCGGACCTTTTGGGTGAGGTCGCAAGGAGCTCCTCTGGCAGAGTTTTGTGTTTGTCTAATAAACGCTTGAACCTTCTACACTGCCGACCGACTGCTTATTGGTAATGCAAGGGGATTTGGTAATGTAATGATTATTGTTGGGAGGGGATCATATAATTTTCGGTACTTCACCAGTCACCTCTCTGAGGGACACTGATGCTAGCCGGACCATGCTTGGAGAAAGGCTAGTTTCTCCAGAGCAGTACACCGACAAGGTGTGTAGGGTAACTCCAGCCCATGGGTAGGAATTCTTCATTCCGAAGGCCCTGGTATCCCTAGAGTGGGGTGGGAAGGTTACCCAGAGGAGGGTCATAGTTAGTCCCCAGATGCCCATAGACTACATTCTGGGGAGTCTGTTTTCCCCGTTGTCAGGGGAACTGGGAGGGCCAGCTGCCACAGGCGCCCTAACTGTTGTTTTCTGGGGGTACCTCTCCCAAGAGGAGGGTACAAGACCCCAGAAAGAGGACCGTCGGGGTGCAGACCCTGGGCTGCGTGACCAGTCTCCGGATACTACCCTGAACTGGTGGGATGTGAAGTGGAAAAAGGGTGCAAGGGGCTACTGCCCCCCTCCCAGCCCCCACTTTGGGAAACCACAGAAGTCAGAAACCCCTGGATAGCCTGGGGCCTCAGTGTTGACACTGACAGCTGTAAGTGGGCTCTGTTGGTTGTTGCCCTTGTGGATAGAATTTTCATTGGGTTGGGGACAGAAGTCAGACCCCAGGGTTGGAATGTGCCACAACATGTTTTTGGCCATGCTGGGCCTACTGCACAGATGGGGTCCACAGTTGAGGAGAATGGTTCCCTATGGGTCCGTTCAGTGCCTCTGTAGAGTATAGACCGAGATCCAACTGAGTTCAGTGAGGTGAAGGACTGACCAGAGCCCCTGCAGTAGTGGGCCATTGTCCATGTTCTGTCACCCTTCTCAGGCAAGTTCAAGGTATTAATTAGTCTATACTGGCTTTAGGCTGGAGGGGGGTTGTGTTGGTCCTGGCCCGTTCTGCAGGTTCACCCCAAACGTTTTGCCTTCCTCCTCCCCTTCCTTTTTTGACCTAGTTTATGTTGGCTTTAGGACTCTAGGCACTTTATCACTGCTAACCAATGCTAAAGTGCATGTGCTCGCTACTTAAAACATGGTAACATTGGAGTGTCCCCAATTGGCATATTTAATTTACTTATAAGTGCCTAGTAAAGTGCACTATGTGTGACCAGGGCCTGTAAATGAAATGCTACTAGTGGACCTGCAGCACTGATTGTGCTGCCCACTTCAGTAGTCCAGTGTGTGCAGTTTTAAACTGCCATGCTGACCTGGCATGTTAACCCTCTTGCCAGTTCCAAACCTTCCTTTTTAATGCATATGTCACCCCAAAGGTAGGCCCTAGACAGCCCCTAAGTCAGGGTGCAGAGTATTAAAACAGTTGGATATGTACTCTTAAGTTTTACATGTCCTGGAAGTGAAAAACTACTAACTTCGTTTTTCACTACTGCAAGGCCTATCTCTCCCATAAGTTAACATTGGGATTACCTTGACACATTTTATAAGTGTAAATTCCAACTGGGAAAGGATACACATTTGAAATTTGGTGTCTCTGGACTCACACTTTGAAATCCCAATTTATGGCATAGTTGGGTTTTAAGTTGCAAGTCTGAAAATGCCACATTTAGAAACTTGGTGTTATTTTATCTAAACCATTCGGTACCTCTGTCTGTCTCTGAATACAGGTATGGAGTGGGTGACAGCAGAGTCTTGTGCAGTCCATCTAGACTATCACACACAAAGGGAAATATTGTGTACCTGATGGGCCATTCACATCCTGATGGGCCAGTAACATCCTGATGGGTCATCCTGAACAGGATGGGAGGGAGGAGCAGATACTTGTACCTGAATAAGGCTGTGCCTGTTCCCGCACAGAGAGCTGCATACCCCCCTGTAGTTAGTCTGGAGCCAGGGCTGGAAAGAAAGGGACTTTATGCACTTCAAAGGCCTCTCTTTGAAGTCTCCTCACTCGAAGGCCCAAATGGGTATAAGAACTGGACCGCTGACACCATGACTGCAGTATATTTTGGACCTGAGGACATTGCCCGGAAGAAGGATTGCTGTGCTGATAGGAGCACTGCCACTCTGCTGAACTTGCTGGACTCCTGCTCTGCTGTACCTACCCTGCTACCCTTTGCCTGGTGATGAGAAGGACTGTACCTGAATCTGTACATCCCCAGAACCAAGTGACTCAAAGTTCTTGCCTGGTTGCCTCCTGTTATGCAGTCTCTGGGTATCAAAGACTGCCTGCAACCTTCCAACCAGCACCTGGACTCTGCCATCTGTGAGTCCTACCCTGCCAAGTAGTGCCAATCCAGTCCTTGGCCCTTGGAGGTGGGTTTTCATGTGCTGTTATGCAAGAATCCATGCATCTCCTGCTTTGCCCTTGTCAAAACTTACTCATTTGAAATATGAAATAAAAAATACCAGCATTTGTAAAGCGCACCGCTACTTCCGGAGAGGTGTCCCGGCGCTGGGGGCTCTCGGGAAGATTAAGCGAGCTATTGCCCAGAGTCACATGGTGCTGGGTTAACCTGTTGCTGGCACTGGGGATCGAACCATTAACCCCGTGGTCCGGAGTCGGGCACCCTGGCCGCTGCGCCATACCTCTTCCATTTGAAGCCGCATGTAGGATTCCACAGCATCAACAGTGCTGCTCAACGATGATACATTGCCTCCATCGTAAGGGGTTCAACGACGTCGCAGGACTCGACTGCGAGGCTCGACGACAACACACCGCCTTTATCCTAAGGGGTTCAACGATGATGTGGTACTGAACTGTTCGACTCGGAACCAGTGCATAGTGCTTTCGCCGTCTATGCATCCTCCAGAAAGGAACTGTTTTCATCGATGCCTGCGTGGATTCTGTATCCGACCTGTACTCCATCACGTTTGGCTTAACTTTTCAGATTTGACCTGGTCCAGCGCGACCAGATAGCCCCGATTGCTGCTTTATTTTTCTAAGCACTATAATTCAAGATATTCTTTCAAAATTCATAACTCCGGTTCTACTTACTGATTTATTTATTTTTTTGGTCTTTTTTGTTCATTAAAGTAATCTCTGCTCTTCTAAACTGGTGTGGATTATTTCTGTGGTGTTTCCCAGTTGTACTGTAATAAGTTTTGCACAAATACTTTATACTTTGCCTCTTAAGTTAAACCTGACTGCTCTGTGCCAACCTACCCTAGGGTAAGCACAGGTTAATTCAGTGTGTGTATCTGACTTACCCTGACTAGAGTGGTGGTCCATACTTGAACAGGGTGCATGCCTCTGCCTCTAGAGACCAATTTCTAACACGTCATAATCCACTGCTATACAGATTAATAAAATAAATATTGTGGCTTTGAAGCGTAGCGACGACTTACTGAGTGATAGCAGGTTTGGTGGTATAAACATGGACCATGTGATTCTGTTGGGCCAGTGATGCCATGCCATGCACACAGAATACTAGTGTTTTTATTTTTATAAAGGAAAATTGAAATCTAGACTTCTCAGGTCTTCAATCCTGAAATGTGGAAAAGTATCTTCAATGACATCGGAACTGTTCAAACCCTTCAGCAGCTCAAAAAGAAGCTGAAAACTCTTCTCTTTAACAAACACTATAGACCGCCACAGTATAGAAATGCACCTGATCCTGCGTCACTGGAAACAACCTTGAATAGGTGACCTGGCGTCTCTCCCTTTGTTGTGTACTGGTTGCTTCATAGATTCGTTTGTACTACAGTATATCTGCAGATAGTTGCATACATGCTATTGCTTGCTCTGTAATCTCAAGCTTGTTTACATCTGGTCTTTTAGTGACAGTGAGGCAGTGCACCTGCTAGTGTAATAATGCTTTCCTTATAATTCTGCTGATACGAACATAGAGTGTCTGACAGATGTGTGAGCACCATTTTAAGTGTAATGTTGATGGTCGACTTATCTTGTTGATTATGGAGATCATGTTGTGACTTTCGCAGAGATATCCATAAGCCAAGACTTTCCTGACAAATCCGGGACTTCATTCTATCAATGAAAGGCAGGATTAGGTTTGCAGAGTAAGAAAGGGAAAGGACCATTGTGCACTATTTCAGATTAGAAAAGCTGGATAAATGCTGTGTGCCAATCCGCATTTGAGTTGTCCACCGGAGGTTGCATTTTAAACAGTACCCCGGGGGCTCAACAGAAGTGTGTGTCTGTTTTCTATACCCAAGGCACTTTGATGCTACCAAAGGGTTTGCAGACATTTGTACCCCTTCTGTAATACAGATGACTCTGGTGCACATGAAGCATGGTGCTACCCTAAAGGAGCTTTCTTTTTTTTTAGGTCGAGGGACCTATAAGCCGCGCAAAGTGCAGCTTCCGGTCCGGAGATCTTATGGTTTGGAGTAGGGCAGTTTAAACCCGCCTCTGTGCTCTGTTCTCTTCCATTGGCTGGCTTCTTAAACGGAAGCCAGCTATTGGAGGAGAAGGGAGTCACTCCAAACAAGCCCCGTCTTTTTCGGATTCGGGGGCGTAAGTTTTGCTGTTCTTTAGCTCGTGACGTCGTCCGTCACTCAGCAAAGCAAAACACGCCCCGAATCCGAAAATTTCGTAAGCTTTGTGGCCGCCATTGTTGCCCAGCCTGCGCCGTGTACGGTGATGCTGCCGCTTTCCACCCACACTAGAGCCGCTTCCTCTGCTCTGACGCGGACACGGGCAGTCAGGTAAGTTTTCATTTTTTTTTTTTAAATGTCTTTTTTAACCCCCCGCGCCAGTCCCGTCCCCCCGCGCCAGTCCCGTCCCCCCGCGCCAGTCCCGTCCCCCCGCGCCAGTCCCGTCCCCCCGCGCCAGTCCCATCCCCCGCGCCAGTCCCGTCCCCCGCGCCAGTCCCGTCCCCCCTGCGAGTTGTAAGGAGAGAGGATCCACCGGCGGAGACGCGTCCACGCAGACTGTGCAGTGAAAGGTTTAATGCTTCAGGTTAAAGCAACGGCAGCCTTAAAACTCCTTTTCAGTAAAATCCCGGGGTACAATTAGTCCAGTCACACTCTTCAAATTTACCAGATTGTGATCGTAGATTTTTTTTCATACCAACACGTTGCGCAATCAACATTCCTGTGTTACTCTTTAGAAGGGTTTGTTTTTATGTATAATGTGAATTAGTATTCCCTTGGTAAATTGAGGCATGACGCGTCCCTGAGCTGCAAAGTCTGTTTAATCCCAGTGAGTTACTCCGCAATACTCTATTCTGCTTGCACCCCGTTACCGAAAATCATAAAGCCAGTATTACCCCAGCCAGTGGCTCGGCAGTACTCTTCCCTGCTTGTACCCGGAATAACGCTGCATAACGTTTATATTACTCTAGTCACTGACTCAGACGCCCCTGCTTGCTCCCCTCCCATACTGAGCTGTGTGATTAAAGTATAAATGAGTGAGCGATTAAGTGGGTGTTTGAGTGGATGAGAGTGAATCCATGGAATAAGTTTGGGAGTTTGTAAGCGACTGTTGTGAGTGGGTAGGTGAGAGGATCTGCTCTGCTGAAAGAGCGGTCACTCAGTTTCCACTGGTGCCTCGTGCTAGATGGATGAACTGTTTAGTTTTCTTTCTATAATGATGGTTACTACAGGCCAAATGTTTTTAGTATTTCGGGGACTGGCACTGCCCCTGAAACGCAAGGGTGTTGCCAGGCAGCGGAACCGCTCCTTTGGTGCGCAATGAGGCTAATAGCCACGTGGCGCTTTCAGTCGCAATAAAACATTTCCACGTGCGAGACACAATCCCACTGTGCACCGAAAGTAAATGCAATATGTGAGAGGGGCATGGGGTGCAGCTGAGAAATTAAATAAAACCCCCAGTCCAACTGCGCCCTCGGGCTGGACAGGTCTACGCCCCGGTCAGATGCCCCCTGTGTCATCATAAAACGAGTGCACCAAGGCAGGGGTTAGGCAGCTGTTTCACTAGGCCGAAGGGGCGGTAGAGGACATATGGGTAAATTAGAGCAAGCAGCTCCCTTCTGCCGCCCTCTACGTCCCCAACAAATGCCCATGTGCGAGAGATAGGGTGGGGGGCACGGGGGAGGGGCAGAGAGGGATGGGAGAGTGAGAGCGGGGCAGGGTAAACTGAGGGTTGTATTGATGCACCGAGGATGGTGGGTGCCTAGTTTTTTTAATTAAAGAGATTCAAAGGTTTAATGCAGAGGAAGGAGTGTGTAGTGAGCTTAAGTGTGAGGAGCAGGCAGAGTGAAGGCTCGGAGGGTGTAGTGAGGGTCGGGAGGGACAGAGAGGGCTGAAGTGAGTGCGCCAGTGCAGAGGGGAGTGCTGGACGGTGAATGGGTTGCTGTGAGGGTTGTAGTGTGTTCTGGAGTGGAAGTCTGATTCTGTGAGGGATTTAGCGAGTGCTGGGGGCGAGGGTTGTAGTGAGTTCTGGAGTGGAAGTCTGATTCTGTGAGGGATTTAGTGAGTGCTGGGGGTGAGGGTTGTAGTGAGTTCTGGAGTGGAAGTAAGATTCTGTGAGGGATTTAGTGACTGCTGGGGGCGAGGGTTGTAGTGAGTTCTGGAGTGGAAGTCTGATTCTGTGAGGGATTTAGCGAGTGCTGGGGGCGAGGGTTGTAGTGAGTTCTGGAGTGGAAGTCTGATTCTGTGAGGGATTTAGTGAGTGCTGGGGGCGAGGGTTGTAGTGAGTTGTGGAGTGGAAGTCTGATTCTGTGAGGGATTTAGTGAGTGCTGGGGGCGAGGGTTGTAGTGAGTTCTGGAGTGGAAGTCTGATTCTGTGAGGGTTTTTGTGAGTGCTGGGGGTGATGGTTGTAGTGAGTTCTGGAGTGGGAGTGTGTTCCAGTGAGATATTTAGTGAGAGCTGGAGGCGAGGGTTGTAGTGAGTTCTGAAGTGGAATTCTGTGAGGGTTTTAGCGAGTGCTGTGGGTGATGGTTGTAGTGAGTGCAATAGGTCATGCATATGCGAGCGATTAAGCTATTGGCATTGTAAATGACAAAGCCATTTATTTAACGATTAAGCTATTGGCAATGTAAATGACAATGCTATTTATTTATGATCTAAAAATAAAAAATAAAAAAAATTGTCATAAGCAATGCCAATAGCTCTACCTTCAATAATGCCGAGACCATTGCATTGTAAATGCTTGTTTTCTTTTTTTGTTTAGTTCACGTTTATTTGGACCATTGGTCCTCAAACATTACATTTATTTGTTAAATATTAAAAACTCATTAAAATAAAGAAAGAAAAAATGCCTTCACGCTTTGCGTACATTTCCCAATGGCAACAACAATATCTAAATGGCTAATTTCAGTCACCAAAATTACTGCCTGTGTCCTATTTTTAATCTCATATTTTCTAAATATCAGCCTTAAAAACGTAATTCGAATATCAAGAAACGTCTGGCAATCCATTAAAATATGTAGCAGGTCACATGAGGAGCCCAAAGTGCAAATACAACTTCCCGTCTTATCAATCATTGAGCGTTTTACCACATTATTTACATAACAAGGGTTCACCCCAATTCTTACCCTGAAAACCTCTCTTCGTAAATGACAATCGGGTAACCTGTCAATGTAGGGGAAGCATTGTCCGTTTTTACATGCAGCAGTCATAAAATGTACTGAGATTTTGTTCGAAAGGTAGTTTTGGTCCTGTACCTGTGATATTTCTTTCCCCTTCATCTTAAGTACCTTCTTATCAATATTAATCATGTAGGTAAAGGGGCACAATTTAAGCTTCATCAGGCAACACAGCTTCGTCTTGATGGCTCTAAAAAAGGGCTTTCACACATTTGCATTTTGGCATTGCCCAATGCAAATGAGAACAACACTTGGCCTCTGTGCCCCTGTATTATGGATACCACCACAGAGGAATAGAGGTTGTTAAAAGGCGCATTGACTCTGCCTCATAGACGTGGTGCCCACTTAGTGCGCCCTCTGAGAGTACCCCTCTAGAGGTGGGTATGTGTTCCCATGGAAACGTTTTTTGAATGGTTTTTATCTGCAATTTCGATTACTGAAGCTGTCGCAAATGGTAAGTTGTGCAATCGCAAAATTTCAGTTTAGTGATAGAAAACTGGCAACAGCAAATTCGCTTATCGTCTTAGAGGCATTGTTTTGAAAATATTGTTTTGCTTATTAAATTGTGGCAAAATGGATTTGTTTGTTGTGGCCTGTAGTAGTACACACACATTTAAAAAGTAGATGTGCGTCAGACAAAATCAGTATTTTCCGACTAACCTCCATATGATTGTGTTCCTCCAGAGGGAATACATATGAGCCCAGGTGCAAGAGACTCAATCCAATTTCCTTTATAAACCTGTGTATTATTTAACACATGATGCTATTCTGGTCATAGTACGTTGTATTTGCTGTCTCTGTCATGGTTTCACTCCTCGGTTTACAAAGATGCTGGCTTAGCCTCCTCATTTAAATATGAGTGTTTGGGCATATTTTTCTTTGTAATTGTTTTAGTCTTGAACCTCTTTGTATCTTTATAAAGCATGTATAGATAACGGTTACGCCATGGTGCTCCACTAACCATTGTCCAGTCCTAGTCGAATAACTGGTGCATTGACAAACGGTGTACCTTTCTGTTTTACATCAACAGTGGCACAAACTACAAAAGGTTATGGTTTCACTGTCACATTTACAGCGGTAACTTGGCTGCTTTTAAGGGCTTCACCTTGCAACAGTAAACTAATTCATTGACATCACAGGTAAGGCATCACCCCACCCATATGATGTGTGTATTCTCTTCTGCTACATTACAAAGCGAACAGTGCCTTAAATGCCCTCCCAAGAAATTTTTACATAATGGGGTTAATTGTCTCTTCTGTCATATGATGCATAACCAGAGATCTCTAAAATATTAATTTGGTTTTACCTATCCCAGGTGTGCACAGAAGGAGTACTTGTCCTTTTTAATCTGTGCCATAAATGCAGATCCACTGCATGTGCCCTATGAAATCAATACCAGGCGTTATAGACCAGTTGGAATAGATTACAAAAGTAAATCTTCCTCCACTTTCCATGCAGTGAAATGCACCTTTTGAGGGGATAAACCTTATTTATTTGTGAGCTATTTCTGCCATTTTTCTGTCTGCGCCATTTGCCGAAGGAAGGGGTGCACTTAGGTTGCATGGACATTGTTTCGAAGATTTTGGTCTCAGCTCTTTCCAGATTACTATCTTTGCTTGCTTCTTGGAAGTCAGCTCAGTCAAGGTGGCAACAATGATGCTGTACGTCTTTACACATTTCCGGTAGTATCCAGTGAGGCTTAAGAAGGCTTTCATCCAGGTTTGGGTCTGTGGAGGCTCTCAAGCAATAATGGTCCTTATCTGGGGCTAGAGAGGTTGTGGATGGCCCACACCTACGTGACAGCCTAAATCCCCCACTAAGTTCTTCTGTATTTGTCACCTTGATAGGTTGTCATCCCAAGTAGAATTGAAGACCGCAACACTATCCAGATAAGCTGCATTGCAGCTGACACAGGATTCACCAAACCCTGGAAGTTGACAGATGAGGTTCAACCCAAAGGGCATATATATGAATAGGAAATGCTCCCCTGATGAGGAGATTGGTGACCTCTCCGAGGCCCGTCCAGTTAGGGCAATCTGCCAGTACTGTAATGTCAAATCAAAGGTGCTGAGGAACTTGGCGGCCCCTTACCTATCAATGAGCTCCACAGCTCTGGGAATTGGCTGGCCATCAGCCTTGGTTGACTGCATTGAGGCCCCTGTAGTCTACTCAGAAACTAAGTTCTGGGGTGGTGCCCCAGAGGGCAGCCTTTGGTACCAGAATCACTGGGCTGGACCACAGACTTTAGGATGGCGCAAGCACTCCTAGCATCTTGGAAGCTTTATACATGATGCTGGCTCCCCTTTGTCAGACAGCCTGTAAATTTTATTTTTGACAGGCGTGCCGTCCTTTGTATCAATATCATGGGTGCGCCAATTGGTGAGCCCTTGGGTATATGAGAAAATAGAGAACTGTCCCAATAATAGGCAACAGTCTCTCTGTTGCTGTCCTGTCAGGAAGAGGAGAGGATGACTATCTTCACTGACCCATCCTGCTCCTTGGAAGATTGTAGACCGGGAGTGGTTAACTCTTCTCTTCCTCTTCACCATCTATCACCATGAGCATTGTTAACGCAGACCTTTAAAAGTGTGGCTTGGGGCTGTTCAAATGCAGAACACGTAAGGGGTTCTTGGATGTCTGCTGGTCCACCAGGTAGTTAACCTCGCTGTGTTTTTCCTTGACCTCATATGGTCCTGTCCACCAGTCAGATAAAGCTTGGGGCTTCATGACTTAGACTTTTTAGCCAGCTTTGTATTTGACTAGAGTGGTCTTCTGGTTATAGCAATGCTTCATCACCTCCTGGCTTACTTCAAATTTTTCAGTGGTTCCTTCCTAAAGTGTTTAATCTGAGCCCTGATGGTTAACATGTAGCTCACTACATCTTGTGGGAGTTTCTTGGGAGCTTTCTCCCATCCCTCCTTGACAATACTGAGAGGTTCTCTACAAGGGAGGCCAAACAGGACCTCAAAGGGGATAAAGCCCACTCCCTTCTGGGGCACTTCCCTGCAGGAAAAGAGAAGGCATGGCAACACAACGCCCCACTTACATCTCAGGGCTCTGACAGGCCGATAATCATGTACTTCAGGGTCTTGTGGAGTCTTTAAACCAGCCTATTTGTTTGGAGGTGGTAGATAACTTGTAGGGTACCCCCACACTCTTTCCCACATCATCTTTATGTAGGCAGGTTTGAAGCTGTCGCCCCTGTCCGACACAGCCACTTGGGGAAACCCACACTGGTAAAGAACCCTATTGATGCCCGGGCCCGCTTAGGCGCAATCACTGTCCTGAGCTGTACGGCTTCAGGGTACCTTGTGGCATTGTGCACCAAGACCAGGATAAACCTGTTCCCTTAAGGCAATCTTCGGGTCTTGAGGACAAGAAATATCCACACCCACCCTCTCAAAGGTAGTTACCACCATGGGGAAATGTTGCAGGGAGCCTTATGCTTTATACCGGACTTACCCCTGGCCTGGTAGCTAATACAGGGCCTATAGAGTACTTTTGATGTTGTCCTTTTCTGGGGCAAATAAAAATGTGTGACCATTTGGTCAAAGGTTTTGGCATGCCACAGATGTCCTGCCAAGGGTATCTCATAAGCCAGCTCCTGTGGGAGTGTGAGAAGTTGGCCTGATAGGTGATGTTTCCAATTCTGGAACCACCTATTATCAGACCAAACAATCCCTTATGGTGTCAGGTTGTAAGTCAACCTTGTTAGACAAGCTATCCTAGGGGTAGCATGGACTAAGCAGCCTAAAGGCTTAACTTAAGAGGTCGTGTTAAGGGAGTTGTTTTACCACATACAATCCTGTAATATCAAATGAAAGGACACCACACAAGTATATATTATAAAAATATATGTATTTATTACTAAAAACAATCCCCAGTATTCTTTATGAATAAAGGGGCACAAGCGTTAAATCAAAAGCACAGTTTAAACATACAAAGTTGCACAATTATGGATGAGGGCGGGGGGCCACTCAAACCATATACTAAACAAGTGGTATAAGAGATACCACTCGAACAGTGGTTAGGCCTAGGGCCTAGGGAATCGCTGGGAGCAGTCGGGACAAGCAATGCTGAAGTCGGGAGAGGCCCACGGGATTCGGGAGCAGTGCGGAAAGCGCACGCATGCACCAATGTTAACCAATGGTGCGTAAAAGTTGTAAAGTTAAAGTTTAAGGACACTTCCGCTGAACCTAGAGGAACAAAACTTAAGACACAGACCCTAGAGATGTGTACCAGTGTGGGAACACCGGCGGAGCAAAGTTACCTCACCCACAGGAAGCGGGTGCACGGGGTCGAAGTTGAGTCGGGTTTCGTCACGCAGGCTCTTGGTGCTTGAAGCTGAAAGGGCTGCAGGCGGGGTGAAAGAGAAGTGTCCGGTGGAGTCCAAGGGTGGACTCGAGTCGAAAAGTACCTGAAAGCAGAGGGGACAGAGTCTGGGTCACTCAGCAGTGACTAGGGTGGAACCAGGACGGAACCAGGCAATGTCGGGCGCAATCAGGTGGTCGTCGAGGAGCTTCTCTCCGCTGTCACGTGGGCTCTGGGGCATCTGCGACGTCCAGGAGCGGGTCACGATCTGTCCCACGAGGGCTCTCACCGTCGGCGCAGTCGGCTTCAAGTTTGGAGCAAACAACACTTGGCAAGAGCAATCCACGCGGAACCGGGAGATTGCTTCTCACTCGAACCAGGAGGGTCAGAGTGGGGGCTCCTTTTCAGGGGAGCTGGTGCAGATCTGGAGCAACCAGATTTGCAGGTCGAATTTCAAAGTTCGTCGGTACAGGGGCCACTAGCCGGCTGGCAAGTGACCGGGCCAACGCGTTGAGCCAAATGGAGCAGAAGGGCCCCACGCAGCACTCGTCGAGTGTGGGGGGCTGAACTTCGGTGCAAGAGTGGCTCAGGGTTGGGGCTTCTCAAACCCCGGTGTACAGCTTCGAGGGTCACTCGTGGGCTGCACGGTCAGCGTCTCGTGGTCAATTCAAGATGGCGTGCCCCACGCTTCCGGTCGCCTCCACGGGTCTCAGCTCTGCAGGGACTGTGGATCGGGCTGTTGGAAGGCAGGCAAGCTTGATCTCGTCGATCTCTGTCGCTCAAGTTCTGCGACAAAGCAGACGTCGATGGCTGGATGGTGCCTGTTTGCACAGGGTGGTCACTCCTTGACCACAAGGGAGATTCTTCGGGCTTCTACGTCGAGTAGGATGTCGAAGGGTCCAGAATTTCGTTTCTTATGTTTCTTCAGGATAATCTGAAGTGCATTGGCACTGCTCCCAGTCTTATACTAATTTTGGGGGCTGGATTACCTGCTAGGTCCCCTCCTATGGGTGGGACCCAGGAAGTGGGTGGATACACCCCCTTCCTTTGATCCAGGCCGCCCTGGCACGAGGGCTGGAGTGCCCCAGAACCGGTTTGGCCGGATTATGCAAGGGGCAGCCTTGTGCGCCCCAGGCAGTGTCTGGTTTCTTTCAAACCTCCCTGCTACAATCCACTATCTCCTGTCTGGAGGGTGGTAACACCCCCCTGCGACAGGAAACCCTTTGTCCAGGCCCCATTTGGCTGAGTTTCGGTCAGCTTCAGGGGGTCAGACTCTTGTCTGTGGCAGAGGCATCCATTTTGTGGATCTAAGGTCCTTTTAGAAATTAACCGCATTTAAGTAAAGTAACATGTCTTACCCCTCTAGAGGGGTGGAATGCTATCCCCGTCGCCAGAACTGGCGAGGGGATATTATTCCAAATCGTATGACACCTTACACGACATGTTTTGATAAAGCCAAACCAAAGTTGCTATATAACCGCGAGGATTATAAGGCACTTAATAGTATATGGTATGGCATTATCCTGAAACAGCTTAGGGAGTTGTTCCCGACAGCTGCAGACAGGCTCAGCTCATGCTAGAGCTCCATCTCACATGAAACCACGCACTCTGCCTCCAGGATTGATGAGGCCTTCCATAGGAGTGGCTCACAGGTTTATATGTGTCCAGATATAGGTTTAGATATAGGTATACTATATCTACGTACGGGGTGATTACACCACCTTACCCCAGCTGAGTGATCAGCCAGTTGTCAATTTAAGAACCAGCCAGGGGTGGCAAAAGATATGCTGCAGCCCCTGGTAGGCCTTGGTGGCCCCTATGCCCTGGGCACCTATAGTGCATTATACAGGGGCTGACAAGGAGTCAATTTCCAATTGTGGTATGTACCTAGGGTACATGGAATCCATTTTACAGAGAGAGCAGATGGCCTGGGGCCCTGATTAGCAGGGAACCAGGTCAACTAAGTCAAAAAACCAGCTAAACACAGGCAAAAAAATCTGGGGTAACCATAGTCAGGTAGCCACCTTCCTACAGGGAGGTCCTATACAGCACTGGGGGACACATAGACCCTGTGTTGGCCCATGCTTGGGGACGTTAGGCACTCTATACAGGAGACCATTCTCCCTATAATTTGGAACTCACTAGAGTTTTCGCCATTGTCCTGTGCATTCGCCTGTCGCTGTAGACCCTCAAGAGTGGGGCACTGCTTCTGCTCTTTGCAGAACTCTGCTTTGGATGGTCCTCCTGCAGCCTGCCACCCAACTTGCTCAGGGAAGTGTCCTATGGCAGCAAGGTATTTCCTTATAAGTTCCAGGGCCTTTCCCTCAAGAACAGTCTCCTCATAAACTGTGGGAACGTCCGGTGCGGTTTCACCACAGCCCTTGCACCTTCTGTTCATGGCTGGCACCTGGGCTACTGTTTCATGTAAGAGGTCCCTCGAACTCCAGTGATGGGTTGCCGTGGAGCATGTTGTCATTATCACCCACTAGGGTAATCCTAACATCTCCAAAAGAGACACAAGCTCCACCTCTTTCCAGATAATGTGCTATATATCATTCTCCAGCGGACAGTTTACAGACATTACTGGGTGCACAGCTACTCTGAGAGAATAAGAGAACAATTCCCACTCTAGGGGAATTAAAGCCTCGGCGCTGCTGTAAAACATGTCTAAAACACACATTTATAAAGCCAAATAGCTCTCATGTATGCCAGAGCTAATTGGCTTTGTCAGTGTCTTCTTTTTGTGGTTTAAGTGGGGTGGGTAGCCAGTAAAGCAACAACAGGTGTGGGATGAGATGGGATGAGTCGAGCAGCAATGAGTTGTGGCTTTCACAAGGAGAGAATAGGGGAAGGAATGACTAGCCAGCAACTAAGAGGCAAGCAACAACAATTGAGGGAGGGGGCAAAGGGCAAGCACAAACAATGGGCAAGAAAAGACAGAAAAGGTCGAAGCAATAATAACGAAGCAAGCAATGACAAGAGAGGGTGAAAAGAGGCAAGCAATGACACAGGAGGTACAGGTCGGGAAACAAGCAATAATTATGAAGACTGGAGAAGAAGAAAAAAAGTGCACCAATCCCAGCAAGAGTAGGGGAAGGACAGCAATCAAGAGAGGCAAACAGTACTTGGTCCATGCTTCACATACAGGACAAAACAAACGAAGAGAAAGTGATTCCGGCATGCATTGATCAATCAGGAGCCAGCAAATAAGAGTGACAATGAAGCCAAAGAATAGTAATCAGTTTGAAACCCCTTTTAGTTAACATGTCTTGCATGCAACAGCGTAACTGCTGTCTCAGACCAGACTTAAAAATGAGGGCCTATAGTGAGTGCCACTATCTTAGCAATTGGATGTTATGACCTCTGGTGCATTGTAACTCAATATATATAGTTGGTGCCATAATCTTTAAATCTATAGATATTGACTCGGCAGTATTTATTTCCTCATCTGTACCCTCCTGTATCCGTACCTGAATTCCGTTGAGAGGACGTTCTTTGGCTTGCAGTAGTCCTACCTTTGTCTCCATTTTTGTAACTAGAACTTTTCAGTTGAATGCTAATTGGGTATCTACTGCTACATTATAGTGCCACATAGTGATGGCTAAATGCTTTTAAGATTGTTTTAAGAAATTGTTACATTTTATAATTGTAAAGAACAAGTCTCTCAAAATCTTTTATGCTTTTCAACCTATTCTTACGGACAAAACAGCCGCTTTCCCTTTCATCCTATAAGATATTTGTGATTATGCGAAGTGCTATTCTTTCAGCATAATTTGTTAGTTTTATCCACCTCATGTGCTTCCACAGTTCTGCAGAGTCTGCTTGTTAAATTGTTGTATATGTTTTACTGATAACGCCACCGCCTCACAACTCGAGAACGGCAGTGGGAATAACTGACAAAATAGGTTTTAGATAAAGGCCTGTTGTTTCTTCTAAACCATCAGAACCCTGACTACTTATGCTGTCACACTCTTAAGGAGTGGAGGGCAGCCATACATCAAATGTGAACACACACTGTTAATGTGCTCTTTCCCTCTATATCTGTCTGGGGACCACTAAAATATGGAAGGTATTTCACTATTCCCTGTGAAATTTGGAAAATATTTCATGGGTCCCTGCTAAATATTTGTTTCATCGTTTGACTGCCCCAAACCACTCTGCACAGTTTTAACATTTCCATTATTTTTACTAATTCCAGTCTGTGCCCATTGTTAACTGCAGCTTGCAGAAAGCAGTGGTAATAAGCTTTCCCTTTTGCAGATTGCGTTTCTTAGCAAAGGTTGTTTATTCTACATTCTTAGCTACATAATTATTTTTCTCAACCATTTCCAGCAGAACACGGAAAGAGCGTAGTCCAATATTTCACTTACTCTTTTCCATAAATATTTCCCTATATGAAAGAACACATTTTCGGCTAGCTGCCTCAAAATAAACGTGAAATGTAAAAATAACTGTTCAATATGGTGCTTTATTGCTATCTCGGGGTTCTGCTGACATTTACAAAACACGTGTCCTTCAGCCTTGTTTAATGTGTTCTGATGACAGCAGAGCCCCTCGATAGCAATGTTACTTGTAAGGTATCCTTTATGCACATATTTTTAGGGAGCCATACAGCAGAAACTAAACCCGATAGCGAGATTAAGACTCAACCTGTAGTTTAGTGCTGTCAGACTGGTGGGTCTGTATAACGTAATCAGTTTACTGAGTGTCTTCAGTGGTTGAATTTGTTCATTGTATAAGTTAACAACTGATTTGAGATTGTCATAAGCAAAGTGTGCAGCCTACAGCCAGGTAAGCCCTTAAGTACCCTAGGTAAAGGGTTGGGACGATTCAGGGGACCCTCCCAGTGGAGGCTCTGGACAGGGGGGAGTTAATCCCATGTCCTTTGTCCAGTTTCCCGCCAGAGCGGGAGCCAATGGCTCCCAGGACTGGTTTGAACTGGACTATGCACAGGGACACCAAATGTACCTATTAAGCAGACTTTCAGGCCCTGGCAAGCGCACCCACCCAGCCCTAATACACTAAATCCTGTCCGGGAGGTGGTCACACCTCCCTGTGACAGAATGCATATTGTTCCACCTTCCTCTACTTGAACTTGGCAAAGCATCGGGAGGATAGACATGTGTCTCTGATTGGCAGCAACCATTTTGTGCTGTCTGTGCCAAGATGGCTGGTACTGGGAACACAGAGCCTAACGGAGGGCTCTTCCAGTGCTTGGAATCATACCTCCCACGCGGTCTACGGTGTGGGAGGTATAATTCCGACATGTTTGATACCAAACATGATAGGATTTGTTGCAGCCAGTTTAGAGATGGTCATTTTGTAGTGCCCCTCTATATAGTATTTGGCTGCTTCACTGAAAACCCAGGAGAATGGACTCCATAGGCTGCAGGAGTGTCCTGCTCATGCAGGGACACCCTGTCACTTAAAACCGAGCACCATGCCCTCAGAATTGTAAAGGCCTGCTATAGGGGTGACTTGTAGGTTTAAGTGCAGTGACCCTTGGATATAGTAAACCTATATCTTTAGTAAGTGGTGCAGTCAACGTACACAGGCTGGAATGTAGTTCAACTTTTAAGGTCTCCCACGGGTGGCAAAATACTTGCTTCAGCCTATGGGGGACCTCTGGTATACCTATGCCCTGGGTACATGGGTGCCATTTAGTAGAAACTGACAAAGGTACCCCAGTATCCAATCTGGGATGTACCTGGATACTAAACTCAATAGTTTAGGGAGAAAGCAGATAGACAGGGGTCCTGATTAGCAGGATCCCAGTCAGACTAGTCGAAACCAGCACATCAAGCAAAAAGGGGGGGGTAACAGTAGTATTGTTTGGGAGTCAATAAAGCCTCTTAAACAGATTGAAAAGAATTCCCAAATTGCCTCCTTTTGTAGTCTGCCCCACCTATTTGGTGAAGCTGGCTAATGGCCCCAATTATTTTACTAGTTGGGAAAATAAGGTCTTCTTTTTTGACATAGACAAATGTTCTTCACTTGCTCATTTTGGATTCTGGGTAAGTCTACAGAGATTGGTGTGCTATTTGCACAGATTCCAAAGTTGCTTTATTAATTCAAGAAGTTCGGTTTATGTGGTAATTGTTGGGGGATTCCCTAAGGTAGCTTCTGTCTGTGAGAAGAGGGGTGGCGCAGCGGCCAGGGCGACTGACACCGGACGCTGGGGATCACGGTTCGATTCCGGGCACCGGCGGCAGGGGTCTGCCCAGCACCATGTGACTCTGGGCAGTAGCTTGCATAATCTTCCCAAAGGCCCCCAACGCCGGGAAACCTACAGGTAGCTGTGCGCTTTACAAATACAGGATTATTATTATTATTATTATTATTATTATTATATGTTTATTGTCAATCAAGTTTAATGAAATCTAAATTCATCTTGGCTTTTGAAGTTATATGTTGGGTAGGTCTCAATTCCTAGATTTTATAGACCAGAATGCATGTTGTTTCCTGAAATGCTAACAAGTGCATAGTTTCAAATCATTCATAAAAGAATGGATGCTTTTACAATTGCATTTTGGCAGCCTTAACGTTATTTTAAGATACTCCCAAACTTTAAACAAGTAGGCTTTCTACGTATGTATGTTGTATTCCTATAGTGCAAATCTAGCCACAATGCAACGGAGTGTGTAGCATGGTCAAAGACAAGCATAGGGTAAACTTATAGTTGAGGAGAAATCTGGGTTGTAGACAGTTCATGCATCGAAAGGTAACACGCTTTTAAAAGGTGAGTCTTCATCCTTTTCTAAATTGGAGCAATGTTGGTCTGATGTATACAGGGAAGTTGTTCCAGCTCATTAGTGCATAGATGGAGCATGCTGACTTTTCTTCTGTTGTCTTGCTTTTATTTTTTTACACTTTGTGGTCTAAAGTCTGATTATGGCATGGCTGTGTGTGTGACGGAAACCACCAAAGATGGTAAGCTTGTCATCAAGATAAGCAGGGGTGCTTCTTGTGATAGCTTTGTAAATGCTCCAGCTGATTTTGAAGATGGTGTGGGACAGCAAGGGGAGCCAATAATATTCCATCAGGATAGGGGTAATGCGATCATATTTCTTCAGCCCTGAGTGAGACTTGTTGCGGCATGTAGTATGACCCCAGAGGGTTTCAGTGTGGTGTCTGGGAAGCCATTGAGTAGGGCATTACCACCATCCAGATACATGAGCAGAAGGACTTAAACACTAGTTCTGAAGTCGCTTTCTGTAAGAAAGTGTATGACTTTTTATACAAGAGGGAGCTGGTATTAAGTAATCTGTGCTTTTGTTCAAGCAAGTAAACTTTACATGCTATTTAAACTGAATCTGTTATCTCTCGGATGTACAAAGGGACCTGGCTCAATATCGCAACATTGTTGGTGTTCGAATGATTAGACTATGTCCTCTTGAATTGCCATAGAGCAGAGTGCTTTAGGCTGTCCTAGGGTCATCAGAAAGTGCTGAGAAGGGACAGCTGAAAAAAGGGAGCAATATAAAGATAATAAGGCTAATTTGTGGATGGAGTAGTCTTTCGTAAAATGCTAGCATCTCACCAAATCAAACAATAGTGTAGCGTGGACATAGCACCTTAGCAGTTTGACCTGGGATAGGTAGTCGGAGCTGGACAGACAGGAAACAGCCATTACATCACATGCATTACAACAACGTTTGTGTCCATGTGTTATTGCTGTTCAAACTTGTATTTATGGTTCATTAACGCAAAGGCTTTGTTATTAGGGTGAGTGCTCGAAGTATGTTGTAAGCTCAGGCTGCACTACTGACCGTGATTTGTGTATGAAAATGTGTACTCACGTTTTCTATGTTTAGCAACATGAGGCTATGTGTAATGTACCCAGAATGCTCTCTGATTAGATGCAAATATTTGCAGAAGCTTGAAATCAAGATTTATGATTCTTTGCTTTTAAAATAAAATGTTCACAAAAAAAAGCAAAAGCATACCGCTCATCTACTGCAAAAATGTAGGTACCATTTCTTTGCAACATCATGTAGTAAAATGTGTTGATGTATGCTAGTATTTCCCAAAAATATTCATAATAGAAAATCAGTTTAACCAGTTTTAATAAAATTATGGGAAACATAAAAACAAACGCATTGGTAAAGCCAGTCGGTCTGCAATTGTTGGTCAGCCTTTTGGTTTTGTCCGTGCGTGACTTGGCATGGTTTTGTAAAACCTTATTGGTGTAGGAGCTGCCGGGCCCTCCCCATTATAACAAACATTGGCAAAAGGAAGAATTGTTTTGGTCTCAAAAGCTTACATTGCACAGTAGTTCCTGGCACTGAACAAATTGTGTGTCGATATGCTCCTTGTGACAGGACAGAATGCGGTCACTCACTCTGAAGCTAGCCAATAGACAGAGAGAGACCTAATTGTAATAAACACAAGGTCATGGTTAAAGCCAGACCTAATTAAGGGCCCAATTATTAAATAAAGTGCACTAATGTCCTTGACTTTTGTGAATTCACAAGACTTAACAGAAGTAGGCCAAGACATAGTACTTCTAGAAAATATTTGTGAACTGCATTTTAGCATGAGCAAATGTGCAGGTGTAGATCTGCTCACGCGAACATCTGACTGTTTGCAAGTTTACTTTCCCTCCAATCACTTTATTCCCAACCCTGGAAGAAGTTTTATATCTGCCATTGTCAGGAGTAAATGTCCAACTTTTCTCAGTACGGGAAAAGATTAGTCAAGAGTTGGTGAAAACCCTTAAAACATGCAAGTTAATAGGTTTGCACAGACTCAAAAGGGCATTCCAACCCTGGAACTCTTGCTTGCCTTTACCTTCAGCCCAGTATGTAGATCTGCGGAAAGGTGGCAACATAAAGGAATTGCTAGTATTCAAACCCTACTATGGAAAGAGCTCTGGCAGATTCAGAGAGGATATTTCAGAGCTCTTATATAAAGAGATTGCTGCCATAATTTGTCACCGCCTTACATGGCACAAAATGGACAGGTGGATTTTGTAACAGGACAAGTAGATTTATGAAGCAACCTGCCCCATGGACAAGTAGATATTATATTAGATGTCACACCCCTGGTAGTGTCTTGGTGCCTGAGTACTTGCATGTAATATGTGGAAGAATAGTGGAGGTAAAGGATTATGTCAATGCTGGGAATATTGGTGTGAGCTGGGTGAGTTTACAGTTCACAGTTTTGAAGGATGGGGCCCAGATAAGGCCTATTTGTGTATGTTCTGCCTGTGGGCCTGAGTAGTGACTACAGTGTACCAAGGATTATACGTCAAGTCAATATCCTATTTTATTTGCAGAGCAACACCATTATAATATTCAAATTTAAAATAGACTAATCTCCTAAATGCAAAATCAAACATAAGGTTTAGTTCAAGCAATTAAAATAACTTGACTATCACAATTACATTATAACAAATGCATATATTTTGTCACATAATCTATATTTTTCACAAGACTCACAATGCATTGAATATTTTTGCATTCAAAGATACTTCTAAGTGTCAGTCATTTTCCTAATATCGTTAGCTGTAAAAACAGGCCAAAACTACCTTTTATTGAAAATATTTGGACAGCTATATATCACATGCTATAATGATTTAAGCATATTGATCCAAAAAAATGCATGTCTTAATTTTGATGACTGTATTGTGCCATGATGCCCCAGACTTTAGTATTGGGTTAAGCATGAAACAGAACCTTAAAATTTAGTGTAGTAAATGAGGGTGGGGAGCTGCAAAGATATTTTTGTAGCCTGATTCTCTATCTGCGTTTAAAAACCTATTTCCCTCTATCCATTTTGTGCATTAGATGTTGAGAGTCCCTCTTAAATATCTCTATCACTACAGTATTTTTTATATCAATATAATCACTCTAAGTTTATATTGAAAGCCAACTCTCATAGTGCAAATTCATGTTAATCTGTCAACAGGAAATTGCACCTTTTGTTTTAGTTTCGTATAATATTTTTCTTTAATACATTTTAACACGTCACAGTTTTCATTACATGGTTTAAATCCATATTTTAAGTATGCTGCATCAGTAAATATTGATAACGTCTCAACACCAAGTTTCATTCATATTTGTGCTTGCGGACTACATTTTGAAAGGTGAAATACTTTCTGTACCTGTTTACTAAAAATAGCATCCATCTGCCTGTGCCCCCTGACCTCTGCTGTAAACTGTAACCTCATATAGTAAAGAGTGGATAACTAGCTTAAAGAACCCTCCAAATTGGTTCCACTCTTAGTCTGTGTTGGAAAGGCGACCCCGGGGGAGACAGAAGGTGTCTGACTGTCCGCCCCGAGACCCACCTCTCTGTATGGACTAGGCCGAGCGCCGTAGGGAGGCCTCCTTGGCGAGGCTCCTCTCCTACAATCGTAACAGCCGAGTAATCACACTACTTACAGATAGACACTACACAGGAAGGAGGTTCACAAGAATCTTTATATAAGTACTCGAAGCAAGTTCTTGGCAGGATAGCGGCCAGGATCGAGGGATCCGTAATGTCTTGATCTCGGGGGAAAGGGGGTAGCGGGACAGTCTTGGCACCCACTGGTGCGTGGATAGTTCAAGGGTTCAGGCCGCGACAGCGTCAGCAGGGCCTCGGAGATAGTTCAGCGGGGTCAGGCCGCGACAGCGTCAGCAGGGCCTCGAGGATAGTTCAGCTTGGTCAGGCCGCGACAGCGTCAGCAGGGCCTCGAAGGTGGTTTAGCTTGGACAGGCCGCGACAGCGTCAGCAGGGCCTCGAAGGTAGTTCAGCTTGGTCAGGCCGCGACAGCGTCAGCAGGGCCTCGAAGGTGGTTTAGCTTGGACAGGCCGCGACAGCGTCAGCAGGGCCTCGAAGGTAGTTCCAGGTGCAAGAGTTCGGATCAGGATCAGCCGCGACGAGGTCAGCAGGGCTTCCACTCCAGATACAACTGCTGTCTTGATCCGGGGCTGGCCCAGATATAGGACTGGAGGGCTTTGATGTCCGGACCCTCGCGCCTGGGGGTCAGAGGGGCCGGGATGAAGGTGTCCAGACACCCAGCAGGGGGGCGGAGCCAGCGCCCAGGGAGCCGGGAGAGCGATCGATACCAGGCGTCCGGGGGTGGGGGAAGGCCCCTCGAGACTCTCCTCCTCCGGGGTCTGGTCGAGTGGCCACTTTACCACCTGGGAGGATCCGGGTGCCTCAATGTCTGGGCTTCGCTGGGGCCGGGCCCGGGATGGCTGCGGCCACGTGTTCGGGGCGTGAGGGTCCCAAGATGGAGTCGGGCCGGAAAGGGTGGCCGGGTCAGGGTGCCAGGCTGGCAGCGTTGGCGAGCAGGTTCCGCCGGGGTCCCAGGGAGGGGGAGAGCTGTAGGTGGCCGGGGAGGCTGCTCGTGCCGATGGTTCGTGAATGTGCGGGTCAGGGGGGTCGATAGTAGGTAAATGGAGGGCCGATGTCGTCCCGGGCCCGCCATGCGGACGGGGTCGGACCACGCCACGAGGCCGTGTCCAACACACGTCCCCTCCAGCTGAAGGCGGGGAGAGTCGCCCATCGTCCTGGGGGCTCTCTTCGTCGAGGCGGAAAAACCGGGACAGGCCGTCAGCGTTGGCGTGGTCACTGCCAGGGCGATGCTCCACCGTGAAATCCATGCCTTGGAGGGAGATGGACCATCGCAGCAGTTTGGGATTTTCGCCACGCATGTGCATCAGCCACCTTAGGGGCCGGTGGTCAGTCTGCACCCGGAAGTGGGTGCCGAAGAGGTAGGGCCTGAGTTTCTTGAGGGCCCACACGACAGCGAAGGCTTCTCTCTCGATGGTGCTCCATCGCTGCTCTCGGGCCAGCAGCCGCCGGCTGATGAAGGCCACAGGATGGTCAGTTCCCGCGGAGTCCATTTGCGATAGGACCGCCCCGATGCCGTGTTCCGAGGCATCGGTCTGGACCACAAACTCTCGGCTGTAGTCGGGAGCCTGGAGCACAGGGGCGGTACACATGGCTGCTTTCAAGGTCTCGAAGGCCACCTGACACGCGGGTGTCCACTGCACTTTTTGGGGCCGGTTCTTCGAGGTCAGTTCCGTGAGGGGGCCCACAATGCTCCCATAGTTCTTGACAAAACGCCGATAGTACCCCGTGAGCCCCAGGAAGGCTCGGACGGCGGTTTGGTTGACCGGGGGTTCCCAGGCTAGGATGGCGTCGATCTTGGGTTGGAGGGGAGCCACTTGGCCGCTCCCCACTTGGTGTCCCAGATAGGTCACGGACCCTTGGCCTATCTGGCACTTGCTGGCCTTCACAGTTAGCCCGGCCCGGCGGAGGGCGGTCAGGACCTCCCAAAGATGTTTCAGGTGCTCAGCCCAGTGGAGGCTGTAGACCGCAATGTCGTCTAGGTAGGCGGCACTGAACTCTTCTAGCCCCGCCAGTACTTTGTTTACTAGTCTCTGGAAGGTGGCCGGGGCGTTTTTCATGCCGAAGGGCATCACCTTGAACTGGAAGTGGCCGTCGGGTGTGGAGAAGGCTGAGCGCTCCTGGGCGCTAGGGGTGAGGCCGATCTGCCAATACCCGGCGGTGAGGTCGAAGGTACTGAGGTACTTGGCGGCCCCCAGGCGGTCGATCAGTTCATCGGCCCGGGGGATGGGATGTGCATCGGTTCTCGTAACAGCATTCAGCCCCCGGTAGTCGACGCAAAACCGGCGTTCTGGCGGGGCGCCAGGTGCGGCGGCCTTGGGGACCAGGACCACTGGGCTGGCCCAGGGACTGTCGGAGGGTTCGACTACCCCCAGGGCCAGCATCTTGGTGACTTCTGTCTGGATGCAGGCCCGAACTCGGTCGGGGACCCGGTAGACCCGGTGTCGTACTGGCTGACTGTCCCCGGTGTCGACATCGTGGACACACCATTGGGTAACCCCGGGGGTGAGGGAGAACAGATCTGTGAATTGTCCCAACAGTTCCTGACCGTCTCGGCGCTGTGCGGGGGTCAGGTCGGGGGAGAGAGAGATCCCTTCGACGGAGCCGTCCTTCTCAGTGCACTTTAGGAGGTCAGGCAAGGGCTCGGAGTCGTCTTCGGTCCCATCGTCGGTAGCGAGTAGCAGGCTCAGTTCTGTGCGGGCAAAATGAGGTTTGAGCCGGTTGGCGTGCAGAACCCGGAGGGGGTTCCGGGGAGACTCCATATCCACGAGGTAAGTGACGGGGCTCTTGCGCTCGATCACCTTGAAGGGCCCCGACCATTTGTCCTGGAGGGCACAGGGTTCGACCGGGGACATGACCCAGACCCGCTGGCCCGGCTCGAACTCGATGGAGGAGGAGTGCTGGTCGTACCAGCGTTTCATGTCCTCCTGACTGGCCTCCAGGTTGGCCTCTGCAAGGGCCCGGAACTTCCGAGTCTGGTTTCGGAGGGTCAGGAGGTATCGGTAGACATCCGGGGGTGCGTCTTTGGCGGTAGTTTCCCAAACGATGAGGTTGAACAGCTGCTCGTAGGTGGACACTTTGCTGCCCTTTATCCATCCTTCCAGGGCCCTGCTATAAAAGTTCACGTACTCGACCCACGTGGTACCGGGGATTTTCTTGCAGTCTCTGAATCTCTGCCGGTACATCTCGGGGGTGAGGCCATACCGGACAAGCAGGGCGTCCTTCATGTGGTCATAGGAGGACATTACGTCGTCGGCCAGTTCTAGCAGGGTGTCTCTTCCTTCGCTGACGAATCTCCCCCATAAGCCGGCACCCCAGTCTGATCGCGGAATGCGGTGCGCGGTCATGGCAACTTCGTACGCCTTGAACCATTGCTGGATATCGTCATTCTTGTAGTACTCCTTTACGATATCCTTCGGGATGTGGACCTTTGGGTCGGCAGGTGGTGAGGGGTTCCGGGCTACCGTGGCGCCAGTTCCTTCGAGGTTGGCTTTGAGTTTGAGTTCTTTGAGGCCACGCTCGTGCTCGTATGCGAGTTTTTTTTTCTTCCAATTCTCTTTGCCGCCGCCTCTCTTCCAGATCTCCCTCTAATCGCCGTTGTTCAAGGGCCATTTTTTTTCCTGCTAATTGGAGTTCTCCGTCCAGCCGGAGTCGGGCGAGCTCTAGTTCATGGAGCCGACTCCTCTCTCGCTCCCGGGCATCTTCGGGGGAGAGGCCCGGGTCCCTGTTGGCGGTTCTTTCTTCTATGGGGGCTATGGCGGTACTCACGGGTACTTCTCGGACAATGTCATCGTTCGTTTGGGGTGGGGTCTCTCTGGTCTCCACCCAGGTTTGCAGCGCTTCTTTGAAATCGTCTTTTGTACTTAGTCCAGTGGTAGGGATACCCAAGTCTTTGCAAAATTGTTTAAGTTCTTTATGGGTATACTCCTCTAACAGGTCGTTCCGGCCTCCTTAGTAGTCATCGTGGCTGTGGATCTCTGTCAGTAGTGACGTGTTACTCGCTGTACGATTTGCGTGGGCTCGGATCCCGTCGCTTGCCACCAATGTTGGAAAGGCGACCCCGGGGGAGACAGAAGGTGTCTGACTGTCCGCCCCGAGACCCACCTCTCTGTATGGACTAGGCCGAGCGCCGTAGGGAGGCCTCCTTGGCGAGGCACCTCTCCTACAATCGTAACAGCCGAGTAATCACACTACTTACAGATAGACACTACACAGGAAGGAGGTTCACAAGAATCTTTATATAAGTACTCGAAGCAAGTTCTTGGCAGGATAGCGGCCAGGATCGAGGGATCCGTAATGTCTTGATCTCGGGGGAAAGGGGGTAGCGGGACAGTCTTGGCACCCACTGGTGCGTGGATAGTTCAAGGGCTCAGGCCGCGACAGCGTCAGCAGGGCCTCGGAGATAGTTCAGCGGGGTCAGGCTGCGACAGCGTCAGCAGGGCCTCGAGGATAGTTCAGCTTGGTCAGGCCGCGACAGCGTCAGCAGGGCCTCGAAGGTGGTTTAGCTTGGACAGGCCGCGACAGCGTCAGCAGGGCCTCGAAGGTAGTTCAGCTTGGTCAGGCCGCGACAGCGTCAGCAGGGCCTCGAAGGTGGTTTAGCTTGGACAGGCCGCGACAGCGTCAGCAGGGCCTCGAAGGTAGTTCCAGGTGCAAGAGTTCGGATCAGGATCAGCCGCGACGAGGTCAGCAGGGCTTCCACTCCAGATACAACTGCTGTCTTGATCCGGGGCTGGCCCAGATATAGGACTGGAGGGCTTTGATGTCCGGACCCTCGCGCCTGGGGGTCAGAGGGGCCGGGATGAAGGTGTCCAGACACCCAGCAGGGGGGCGGAGCCAGCGCCCAGGGAGCCGGGAGAGCGATCGATACCAGGCGTCCGGGGGTGGGGGAAGGCCCCTCGAGACTCTCCTCCTCCGGGGTCTGGTCGAGTGGCCACTTTACCACCTGGGAGGATCCTGGTGCCTCAATGTCTGGGCTTCGCTGGGGCCGGGCCCGGGATGGCTGCGGCCACGTGTTCGGGGCGTGAGGGTCCCAAGATGGAGTCGGGCCGGAAAGGGTGGCCGGGTCAGGGTGCCAGGCTGGCAGCGTTGGCGAGCAGGTTCCGCCGGGGTCCCAGGGAGGGGGAGAGCTGTAGGTGGCCGGGGAGGCTGCTCGTGCCGATGGTTCGTGAATGTGCGGGTCAGGGGGGTCGATAGTAGGTAAATGGAGGGCCGATGTCGTCCCGGGCCCGCCATGCGGACGGGGTCGGACCACGCCACGAGGCCGTGTCCAACAGTCTGACACTAGTCTGACACTACCAAAATAGGTATCACTTTGCAAATGTTATTTGAGTTTGTTCATCCGAGAGTAATTGGCACTCCTTCCATTCATTGATACCTCTAAATAGTTGCACAACCTAATTGCATCTAAATTAATGTGACTCAGGTGCCAACTATGTAAAACCTTTCATTTCCCAAATACCAAGATTTGTTAGTTTTCGATCTTTAGTCCTTACTGTAGGCCTCCTGAGGTGTAATGAAAAGTTTCTTAGCTATCGTAACAGAAAGTTTCAATTCTATTAAGGACTTGGAGGCGAGGATTATGCCTTCTCTCTTCACTTTTATTAACAGCAGCCAATTTAAAACAACAAGACTACTTTTCCCATGAACTCTAGGGAAATCTGTAGTCAAAGAAAAGTATCCAATTAGGAATAGTCCTGGATCCTCCAATTAGGTCACTCTACCATCCACATAGTCTGTCCAAACTGGCCCTTCATCCTCTTTCGTCGCTCGAAGTCAGCCGTTAAATCATCCACATGCGTCCTGTTTATTCGCATCCGAACCTACGAGGAGAAAGGTACATCGTCATTCAACAAATAGGTATACGTTAAGCCTGTAAATCAAAACAGTGAGGCACATTTACAAAATGACAACGAATCATCACAACAAATCAATACTCTCAACAGTTTAGAGTTAAACTGAGTTACTTCAAGCCTGTAAACCACAACAGTAAGGCCGATATTTACAAAAAAATGACAGCGAATGAATATCCTTAACAGGTTAGAGACAAACAGAGCTACTTACTCCAATACGGGGTGGGAAATCTTCATCCAAAAACCCTAGGGGGTGATAATCCTCGCTACCGAGTCCTTAATAGAATTTAAACTTTCTGTTACGATAGCTAGGACAATTCCATTCTATTTCAGGACTGGAGGCAAGGATTATGCTAGTTTGAAGCTTTGCTCACCACGAGGTGAGCCATGTCCAGCACTGGCTTGAAGTAGAACCTTTTGAAGGTAGAGTCCGAAGACCAATCCGCTGCGTTGAGGATATCCTCTTAATGGGCACTCAAGCCAGAGGATAGATTAAGTGGATGGTGGAGTGACCCAATTGAAGGATCCAGGACGGTTCCTAATTTTTTATTTTTTATTTTTTTATATAAAAGGTTTTATTAAAATTAAACAGACGTACAGAAAAACCAAACCAAACTTCACGAGGCAAAAACACAGCATTACATCATCATGAGGTCATGCGGGCAGAGCTCCCAAAGTACAGAAATACATTGCTATCAACCAATGCGGGGATAGGGGCGGACAAGGAAACCAACAGAATCATCAGCAGTAAATGAAGGGTGAATGTCAATTAGGGGGACGAAAACGCATCAATGGTGACATCCTGTGGAGGGGTACATATATTACCACGATAGGCATTCCATTGGGACCAGATTCTACCCCACTTCATGGGCCGTCCCCAGGAAAGGTACACAGTCTTCTCCCGGATCATGCACCAGTCCATGTTTTCTTTCCACTTGGATAAGGTGGGCGACCTATGCGAACCCCAGAGCTGGGCAATGTCCCTTTTCGCGACCATATTTCCAAGGGTCGCCCATACAATCTGTGCTGAGCTGTAGTCATTGGGCTCCCACACATTCAACAGACAACGCCTGGCCTCGGGCAGCAGGGACACACCCGTGACACCTTCCATAACAGCATGTACTCGGGACCAGAACGCAACCATCTCCGGGCATTCCCACAAAATGTGGAGAAAGGTACCAGACATACCACAGCCACGCTTACAGAGCCCATCCAATGAAAAACCCATTCGAACCAGACAAGGCCCGGTGACATACACTCGGTGAAGTATTTTAAGCTGAACGAACCTCAAACGAGCAGGAATGGCGACCTCCTTAGGCGAGGACAGAGCAGCCGCCAGTCCTCGTCATCCAAATCCAGGCTGTCAGCACACCACGAGGCCCTGAGGCGAACCAACAATTCAGCTCTGTTGTTGATGAGTTTTTTATAGATCAATGAGATAGTGCTGTCGGGCACGTGGCCATCTAAAATACGGTCCTCCAGAGGGGAAGACTCAGGAATATCATCACCTGCAGTAAATACAGACAACCGAGCATGACGGACCTGGGCGTACCGAAATAATTCATTGTCACCAAGCTCATACTCCACTCGCAGCGCGGCAAAGGGCTTGACAGTACCCTTCGACCACAGATCGCCCACTCTGCTGATACCAATCATATCTCATTTATCAAATCCTTTCGATCTCCACAGGTAGCCCAAACATTCCGAGTCATACAGGGGGGTGGCCAGAGTGAACCTACCACACCAACCCAGTGCCGCATTTGCATCACGCCACACTCTCACTGCAATCTTAGTGGGACCGGTCAGTGTTTCAGGGAGTCTCCCAGAGTACAACGCCCTGTTGAAGGTCCCGCCTGGCAGAATAAATTTATCCATAGAGAACGCCGGGGCAGGGCCTGGTGCGTAGGTCGCATGATTATTGGCACTCAACTGGGACGCCCAGTAGTAACGCCTGATGTCCGGGAGGGCTATACCGCCATCATACCACGGAAGCGTGAGTTTGGAAAGAGCAATACGGGCACGCTCATCCCAGACCAGTTGTCTCTGTAGGCTCTCCACTGCACGAAAGTAGCCCGAGGCGATCGGGTCAAAGGAGTTCTGAACCACGTACAAAAAACGAGGCAGAGACATCATTTTGAAAAGCGCCGCTCTACCGAGGGGCGACAGAGGCAACCTACGCCAGCGAGCTACATCGAGCGTGAGCCGCTGAAGGGGGGGTAATAAGTTAAACTCGTAGCGCCTAGAGGGGTCCAGGGAAACATAAATCTCCAAGTACTTGAAACCGGTCTCAGCCACATGAATCGGAAATCTACGCGGCAGTGGAGGGAGCTCTCCAGCCAAAACGTAGACGCAGGATTTAGCCCAATTAATGACAAGACCGGAATTCTTTCCGAAGGAGGTCAGAACATCAAAAAGTACATTAAGTGACTTTTTAGGGGAAGTGAGATAGAGGAGGATGTTGTCCGTGTATAGCGAAACTCGATCCTCGAAACCAGTAGACCATCGGATGCCCCGCATAGAAGGCTCCCAACGGAGCCACTCCGCCAAGGGCTCCAGAGCGAGAGCAAAAAGCAACGGAGACAGCGGACAGCCCTGCCGGGTACCCCGTCCGAGCGTAAAAACGCAAGACACTCTGCGATTAACGACTACCTGGGCCAGGGGAGTCTCATAAAGGAGTTTCACCCAGGCTATGAAGCCCGGCCCGAACCCGAACTTCGAGAGGGCCGCCCAAAGGTAGGGCCATTCGATAGTGTTGAAGGCCATAGTAGCGTCAAGAGAGGCCAAAATGGCAGGTTCAGTAAGCGTGTCGACTCTCGCGAGAACTCCGTGGAGTCTACGCAGATTCAAAGCAGTGTTGCGGTGTGGGATAAAACCGGATTGATCTGGATGGATCAAGTCCCCGATCACAGTTACCAAGCGATTAGCCAGTAGCTTGGCCAAAATTTTGGGTTTGGCGTTAAGTAAAGAAATAAGTCTGTACGAAGTACAACGATCCCGTGGCTTACCCTCCTTAGGAATGACAACAATAGTAGCGAGTCGCTGGTCCAAGGGGAGGGAGCCAGACTCCAAAGCCTCAAGAAACATGTCCCTGAGATAGGGCGCCAGTTTGTCGGGTCGCAGCTTGTACAATTCAATGGGCAAACCATTGGGGCCCATCGCCTTACCCGAACGGAGGGAACGAATAGCCACCGCGACTTCATCCACTGTGAGCGGAGCATCCATGAGATCTCTGTCCACGTCAGGAAGACGAGGCAAAGCAATATCCCGCAACAACAGTCGAAAGTCCTCCTCATCCCTGTCACAAACAGAGGTGTACACCGTCCCAAAGTGGTCCGCAAAACACTGAACGATCCCAGCTGGATCCGTGACACACTCACCATCAGGCCGTTCAATCACAGGGACCACACGATTGACTCTCTTTCTTGTCCAACCACGCAAGCAATTTACCAGCTTTGTCACCCACATCATACAGTCGTCCCTGCTGCTCCCTATACATCACTTTCGCAGCGTCAGTCACCAGAGCCTTGTAGTCGGCTTGTTTCAGAGCAAGGGAGTGCAACTTCTCACCAGAGACGCCCAACAGAAGATCATCCTCCAAAGCAGCTATCTCAGATTCCAATCGAACAACCTCCACATTTGCAGCCTTCTTAGCAGCAGCAATCGAGGATAGGGACTGACCACGAATAACAGTTTTAAATGCTTCCCATAGCGAAACAGCAGAAGAAACAGACCCCACATTTTCATCAAAATAATGCTCAATAGCTTTCACAAGTTCCGAGCGGGTCTTGGGGTTGCGAAAGTACCATGGATTGATAGGAGCAACTCTTTCCTCATCGCCCGCCCCGACCTCATACCGGAGCCACAATGGGAAGTGATCGGAAATACCCCTAGGGAGCTGACGGATTTCTCTAATGGTGGAGGATTGGACCGCTGGCATTAAGAAATAGTCCAACCTAGAAAGACTGCTGTGTGCCCCAGAATGGAAGGTATACTGCAACTGTGTAGGGTGCAGCAGTCTCCAGGCATCCACTAGCCCAAAGGTCTCTAGCAAGTCACTCAACCACATTTGTGCCCTGGGTAGATCTCTAGGAGGATGACGATCAGAGGCGCCAGAAACAACCGAATTCAGATCCCCACCCAAAATCAGGAGGCCTTCAGGAAGGTCCAACAGGACTCTACAGAGATCCGCGAAGGTTAAAGCTTGCAAACCCGGGGGGGATATAGACTGATAGTATGGATAGCGTCCTACCCTCCCACCTACCAGTGAGCACCGCATAGCGCCCCCTGTCATCAAGTTTCGCCTCGTCAATTGCAAAAGGGAGATAGGACCGAATGAGAATACCAGCCCCCCTGGACCCAGAAGTAAACCCAGCGTGTGCCACCAACCAATAACCACGCCTGTTCATAGCCTGACATGCATTGCCTATTAAATGTGTCTCCTGTAGGAGCACAATATCGGGAGAATGACGCCTAAGGAATCGCAAAACAATACTTCGCTTAATTCTGTCCCCTAACCCATTGACATTCTAGGATAACAGTCTCAACTCGCCACCCCCCATCCCCGAAAAGCAGACGGAGCAGGACCCACACAGACCCCCACGATCAGTGCAAACAGAGCAAACAATACGGTGCTTCGCGAGTAAACAGAAAAACACACACACCCCCCATCACCCCCCAACTTGAACATGTTACTCAACCCACACCCTGCACCCCTGCGTACAACTAATAAGCAACCCCAACTTGCAGTGTGCCTGTCGCCCCATTCCTAAACTAAGCTACGCAAAGAACCCAGGAGGAGGAAGAGTCCCCGTTCACCCCCGCCACCCCCAGGCTAATATAGGCCTAACAAAGACCCAAGTCCAGACTCAGCTGACACAGCAAAAAAAGTTCAGACGCCAGGGTCCACAGGTACAGTGACTGACATTTTCAGGTCGATCGAAAAAGAAAGCACGGTCCCGATACTCAATCCGGAGCCTAGTAGGGAACAACAAGGCGTATTTGAGACCCAAGTCCCGCAATCGTTTCTTCACTCCCTGAAATCCAAGTCTTTGTTTTTGGACAAGCGGTGAAAAGTCAGAATAAAAATAAACGGAAGCATTTTCAAAGTTCACTGGGCCCTTGTCCCGTGAGGCCTGTAGAACCGCATCCCGGTCTCGGAAATGGAACAACCTGGCAATGATGGGCCTTGGAGGAGCACCCGGCTTAGCCTTTCCGCCAGGGACACGATGGACGCGCTCAACCGCAAAGAACTTGCTGAGTCCAGTGGGAGAAAGATAGTTGGTAATCAAGTCCTCCACCAAGAGGTCAACCCCCAGGATCTCGGGATTTTCCGGGACACCAATAAGGCGCACGTTGTTGCGGCGGGCCATGTTCTCGTAGTCCTCGAGACGACGAGCCATCAGGTCATGGGAAGAACGCAGATTGCCGATCTCAGTCTGGGCCTCTGCTACATCCGCGGTGAGACTAGAAGTCTTCAAGCCCAAGGACTCTACTCTCTCATTGGTCTTCGCTAGGTCGGCTCTAATCAGCGTGATGTCAACGGCCACCGTGTCGATCTTAGAAACTAGGGCATCGTACTGCTGTCCCATAGAGGCCTGCATGTTGGCAATGGCAATCATAACGTCCTGCAAAGATGGTTCCGTAGACGCCGAAGAGACGGCCTTAGGAGGATCTGCGGCGCGGCCCGCAGCGCCAGGCGACCCCTTGACCTGCGAGTAGTGATCCATAATGTTAGTCTGGGTCTGGCCACCACGGAGAGGTGTCTTGGTCTTGCGCTTCTCAAGCGGCGGTCCGGTGGCCATATTGGAAAAGGGACCCCGAAGGGGTCCTCGCAACCTGGTGAAAATGGCCGGTCGTGAAGTGGCCAGACAGTCAACAAGACCAAAGCAGATGATTGTAGGCACAAAAAAGGCCAGGCCGCGGGCAATCCGTCAGGCCAGTTCCAAACAGCAGGGAGACAGCCGGCCGAAGGTGGATCAAGGCTGAGCCTCCGCCAACAAGAGCCGGGAGCAGAAAACGAAACCGAAAGTCAGGAGGGGCCGACCAGAGGGGACCCCTACTGCCGCTGTTGATCAACTACTCCACGGCCTGCCAAGCAACCGAGCCTCCGGTCCGCCTCGGGGTGGGCCGCAAAAAGCAAAGACGATGCAAAAGTGGACGCCAGCGTCCAAATTAAATTTTTCAAAGGGTACTTAGATCAGCAAGGATGTACGATCAAAAGCCCGACTTCAAAATCAGGATGTATTCAGGATATCCGTGAAGGGCAGCGCGGGTCCGGGGAGCTCTGTGCTCACGCGACCATCTTGGATGCCCGCGAAGCTCCTCCTCAGGACTGTTCCTAATTGGACACTTTTCTTTGACTACAGATTTCCCTAGGGTTCATGGGAAATGTAGTCTTGTTGTTTTAAATTGGCTGCTGTTAATAAAAGTGAAAAGAGAAGGCATAATCCTAGCCTCCAGTCCTGACATAGAATTGAATGTTACAGACTTACCGCAAAGTACTTCATAATATGCAGGTATTAGAAAAAGGTGCTAGAATCGCTTTCAGTACAGTTGCTTAAATTCCCCAGAAGGCTAATTTTGCTCCATAATTGTTCTGTGTATATACACAGTGAAAAGATCTGGGAATAATCAAGAAAGCATTCCTTTAATACCCCATTAGTTTTCAATAATATTAGAGAACACCCACATATTTTCTGATCCGTTTGGTTGAGCAGACCCTCCACCAATGGATGTAGTGTCTCCAATAACAATTTTGCTTGTGACTGTCCCTCTGTATACAAGGCTATTCATCCATAGTTTACAGGCTTGCTGGAGTCGCACTTGTTAAACAAAGGGTGGATTACGGACCACGCCTCTATTCCAAATCTGAGTTGAGACTATTAGTGAATTGAACAGAGATATAAGCCATGTTTTCAAATATGCTGTTTAGTCTTCACCAGGTCCATAGAGATTCCATAGTGTAACTAATCAAACTTTCCTTTTTCTATTGTGATATTAAGTGGTGCATCTTGCTAAGGCCTTGGGTAAGAACCTGGTATTCTTATGCAAGCTGTCTGATGTATCAGCACAAAAGTGATCAGGATATATTATTCATTGTCTTTAAAAATGTCCGCTCACGTAGCCAATTAGTAAGCATTTAGAATATTTTCCTATGAATTAGCTGTGGGGCCTCATTTATTTATCGCCATAATTTCCTATATATGTAGTTCTCAATCATTCTTTTGAGATACCTGATTTGCATTAATCTTTCTTTACTTTGAAGCTAGACCAGTGCTCTTAATGCCTATATTTCAGAAGCGATGTCGTACAGTACTTTTTATCTGATTTACTAAACTTCAGGTTGGAAGATGGGTCAACATGATCGGTTACTAGGAGGTTACTCTGGTGAGTGTAAAAGAAGTTGCATGAAAAGATAGTTGGCAGTTTACTTATTTTTTTTGGGAAAAGAAATGTCATACGTTTACTAGGTCTGGGTGAAATTTCATGTTACACGTGTAAATTCCTCAATTTTACATTACACAAATTACTTGACAGGTCCGAAATTACACCTACATGAAGTTCAGGCAATTTTTTCAGAAGGCTGGCTCAAGCAGAAAATGGGTTGTGAGAAACATTTTCTCGATGAACCAGGTCTCTTGCCTAGATGCACTAAAGTGCATTTTTTTTTTTTAATTTCTTCAATATTGCACACTCTTGGTTTTGGTATTGTCTGGTAATTGCAGCAGTTGAGGAATGCAAGCAACATACCAGTGGCCGGAAGAGCGAAGAGTGTATTTGTGGTTATTGTGTACACATCTGTCTGTGTAAGGAAAGGTGGCTACCTGATGGCTAGCGTACACATGAAGTGTTTGTGTTTTGATTGAGTTTCAGCCTGTGTGTACAAGTTTGGGTGCGGGGCTCGTGGACGTGGAAGGAAGAAAAACCTGCGACTGTGGCAGGTGAATACTATAAAATGTATTTTTATTTCATGAAAATCAGCGAGTGTGTTATTTTGTTGTTTTATCTAGCTCAATGCCCTCCCCATGTTTTAAAACTCAAAGGGATGAATGACTAAGTCAACCTACAGGTGTTTAAAAGAGCAACTAAGCTGGTTGCATACTGATCTCTGTAACGGGTGCGTTGTTACCCACTCTTATGTCTTATGCATACCAGGACAGATAACGTGACCATGAGTCCTGTGGTAGCTAGGTGTGTTAACGCCGCAATTGGTAATTCTGGGTGTTGGAACCAACACTGAGTTTTTTTTGGCTACTGTGCAATCAGATTTATAAGGTGCAATAGCATACCAAGTGTTTCTGGATCTGCATTTACCAGCTAGTATTACTGGGTGTGGAGTTACCGGGCTGTAATTGAGTGCATGTACCCAACCTATCCCTTATCAAGGAAATGGCATAAAAATATCAAGTGCCCCATGAATCCAAACCCCAGTCACTGCCAATACACAGAAATAGTTCAGTGTGTTGTCGTGTGCATGAAAGATATTCTTAATTCTTGCAACAAGTCTGCTTTGTGATCCAATACCTACAACATCCACAGTAGCCATCTTGGATTCTACAGTCCCTTTGACCTGCCATACTGAAGAGCCATCCGGTGCTGTTAAATGCACAAATCATGAGCAAATTGTTATCAGCTCTAAATAAACATGCCATTTTTAATTTACCATATTTGTATAATATATACACTTTGCCCTTTGTAACACTAATTTAGGGCTACCGATCTCATTGGCAGACCACATCTTTCATACATTGCTTTATGTGGAGAACCTTCCCTATGACTCCTTGGCAAATAGTTAAGGTTTGTTATTTCCTTCCTCGCACTTTTCTTTTCTCGCTCTAGTTTAAAATTTTACCTAGACAATCCCTCTCATGGTTGTAGCGTTTGACCATTATATGACTTCTTATTTATTTGTATGTGTGTTTGTTTCTTAACTACATACAGTTCCATTTACAAAAGCACTTCTCTCCATTTCCTCTTGTGAGTGCTCATTCTTTCCAAAATGGCAAGTGTAAGGAATTGGGTTACTGAATCACTGGGATGTGAGCCCTGGGCAAGCAGCAACTACAGTTCTACTCAGGATAAGGCACACGCTAACCTCAAATAACCTGTTCTCAACCCACTGGTAGATTTGTACAGAGCAGTCAGGCTTAACTTAGTGCAAATGTGTTAAGTATTTGAGCAATATTTAAAACAGTAAAAAATTGAAAGCACCCCACTAAAGAATCCCACACAAGTTAGATAAATAGAGCAAAATGTAATAATTAAAACAAGACCAAAATGACATAAATGTGAACTGGAGTTATGATAAAAATGAAATAAAGTATAAAATAGCACCTAAAAGCACAAAGTGCCAATTGCAGCTATCTGGTAGCGCTGGCTCGGGCCAAATTCAAAAGTTCCGGCCATCTGTGATGGACCTCAGGTCGGATACAGTCGCAGGTTTGTCCCGCTCAAGGTTTACCTTCTCAAGTTTTATGCGAGGAGTCGTGCTTTCCTTGGAGAGGGCCGCAAGGAGAGTGTTGCAGGAGGCTGTCGATGTAGCGTGAAGAGCAGGCCAGGGTTGGTGTATGGGAGGGCTGGAGCTTCACCTTGGCGGTCCCACGTAAGTGGTTGATGATGCAGTTTAAAGAGACGGGCTGGTGGCATTTCATGCTGATTTCCAGTGCTAGTGGCGTGGCCTTGGTGAAAACATTGGTGGGCCCTTGAGATACACCAAGTGTCCATGACCTGAGGGGAAACACTTGGGGGCCATAAACTCACTACAGCTGGGTCAAGGGGTTGGTTCAGAATGTTGGGGAGCCTTTTATGTGCCTAGGGTTTAGTGCAACTGCAACAAATGATGGACAGAATGCTGAATGATGCAGACATTCTCCCCCAGTCAAGAGGTCTGGGTTAAATTCATCATTCTTCTCCCCACTACGCCACTCCAGTTTGGACCCAGCCATATGCAAATCAGTCTAGACCCTGTGACTAATGGGAACAGTCCGGACTGAACTGCCAAGCCAGGTCCTCCCTGGACTGGAAACCAGCATCCTCGGACCGGTTTCAGGGTAGATCACCCTTCATCAGCCACCCTAGCTTTAATCCAGTGGCACAGTGGGCAAGGGACCCACGTTTGGGAAAACCCATCCCACTTAGTGTGCAAAGTTTAACTGCAACAAATGATAAGAATGCTGAATGATTCAGATATTCTCCCCCAGTAAAGAGATCTGGGTTAAATCCATTGTTCTTTTGCCCACTACACCACCCCAGTTTGGACCCAGCCATATGCAAATCAGTCTTGACCCTGTGCCTCATGGGAACAGTCCAGACCGAACTGCCAAGCCAGGTCCTCCCTTGACCGAAACAAGCATCCTGGGACCGATTTCAGGGTATGTCACCCTTCATTAGCCAGGCTTGCTTGAATCCAGTGGCACAGTGAGCAAGAGACCCACGACTAGTGAATACCCATCCCAACTAAGGCGAAAAGGAGGCATGCAGCTTAGCCCATACAGTCGCTCTGGGGTCCTGGGTTCAAGATGAAGTTGCAGGTCCAGTTCTCCTCCCCCAGCTAAGAGGGCAGCAGGTCAGCACAGCAGGGCAAATTGTAATTGTAGTTGTAATTTATATTTATATAGCGCCTTATCACCAACGGTCTCTAAGCGCTTAGTTCCTTTAGAGCAGCAGTCCAGCAGTCCAGCAGAGTGGCAGTCCTTGTAGCTGCACAGCAGTCCTCCTTCCTGGCAGAGTATTTACAGGTCCAGAAGTGTACTCAAGAGTTGGTGTCTGAGGTCCAGTATTTATTCCTATTCCCAGTTGTGCATTTGAATTGGGGAGAAGCTGCTAGAAGTTTCCCTTTGAATTTCCCAGACATCCTGCCTTGTCTGTCGTAGCACCTGACTAACTACAGGGGGTATGCAGCCCTTTGTGTGGAGGCAGGACACGGCCTATTTATGAGGAAGTGGGGCTATGCCTAGCTCTTCCCTCCCATCTTTCCACAGATGGCCCATTAAGTCACCCACCTAAGCTACCTATTGTGTGGCTACCTAGGAAGACTAACAAAGCTCTACTGTCAGCTACACCCCGTCATGTGACCCAGGTACAGGCTACTGGCACTAAATGGCTAGATCAGGAAAATACCAACTTTCTAAATGTGGTATTTTCAGAATTACAATTTAAAATTTGACTTCGCCATAAGTAGGATTACAAATTTTTATTACAAAGACACCAAATATGAACTGGTGCGAAGTCCCATTTTAGAATTGCACTTATAAAATGTAATAAGGTAACTACAATGTTATCCTGTGGAGAGTAGACCTTACAGTAGTGAAAAACTATTTTAAGAGTTTTTCACTCCTAGGACATGTTAAACTTAAAAATACATGTCCCATTTTATAAATATATTCCACCCTGCTCTGCAGGCTGTCCAGGGTCTACCATACAGGTGACTTCTAAATATTAACAAGCATTTGCAATGCAATAGGTCTCGCAGTAATTAAGTTTGAGCTTTTGGCATTGCTAAATATTGCAACACTAATTGCAACAAAAGTCAATCAATTGTAGGCCAAAAAAATGTGAATTTATTTTTGTAGCAATGGTGGCATGCTGCACTTTAGATGACTATGTTTAAAAGTAAAGTGTGCCATACTGCGATTGCTTCAATAGTTAATTGTGGATGCGTTAACAATTGATGTGTGCAGTGATGGCTAGTGGTGTGTGTGCCTGTAAAAATTGTGCACTGATGGCTGGTGGTGTTTGCCTGGTGGAAGTGTGCACTGCTGGCTAGTGGTGTGTGTGCCTGGTGCAAGCGTGCACTGACAGCTGGTGGTGTGTGTGACTGGTGAAAGTGTGCACTGACAGCTGGTGGTGTGTGTGTGTGTGTGTGCCTGGTGAAAGCGTGCACTGACGGCTGGTAGTGTGTGGATGACTGGTGAACGTGTGCACTGACGTCTGGTGGTGTGTGCGTGGTGGAAGCATGCACTGATGGCTGGTGGTGTTTGTGTCTGGTGAAAGCGTACACTGACGACTGATGGTGTTTGTGTCTGGTGAAAGTGTGCACTGATGGTGTGGTGGTGTGTTGTGGTGTGTGTGTGTGTGTGTGTGTGTGTGTGTGTTGTGTGTGGCTGTGTGTGGTTGTATGGTTGTGTGTGGTTGTGTGTGTGTGGTTGTGTATGTATGGTCGTGTTTGTGGTTGTGTGTGTGGTTGTGTGTGTGTAGTGTGTGTGTGTGTGGTTGTGTGTGTGTGATTGTGTGTGTTTATGTGTGTGTGGCTGGTGCTGTCATGTTCCTAGTCTCCCAACCGTCTACATGGACCTTCAGTAGATTGTGATTTCTATCATACTCATCATCAAGCAATTGTAACAGCCACTGAAAGCAGTATGCCTGCTCACTTCACTCTCACAGAGAACAGAAGCACAGCCCTCATAAATGAAGGAGGAGACACACCCAGACAGAAGTGGGTATGAGGCAGTAGGTACCTCAGATATATCTTACCGTTCTGGGAAATGTACGGTGAGGGAAGACCAAAGAGAGGGGGGTCAGTGTGGCAGGCAAATATGTATATTTTGAAATATATGTGCAAATTGGACCATGCTCGGGATTGGAGTGTGACACTAGACTAGTGGTCATAGTCGAGGCAGAGGCAAAATGACGTTTTTTATGGGAACGGAGGGGGCAGCCATTTACAATATGGGAAGCAGCAACAAACTAGCAGTTTGGAAAAACAAAAGAAAAAATTCAGTGTGTGGTACTTGTGTGCTTTTGAAGCAGGACTCCGGGTAACTATTGCTAAAGAGGTTCGATGCCATGCACGAGATAGTGATAGTACACTACTCCTGGTGTGGTAATATAGTGAACAACATTTGGGCACCAACAATATATATATCTTTATACATTTAAAAATATAAAGCTATACACAGATATTAATCCATCTAGCCAGACAGAAAGACGGTTGGTTGGACAGACAGGCGGAGGGTTGCAGGGGAATCGGGGAACAGACTGAAAGAAGAACCGACAGACACGCATAGATGGGCGGATGAATAGATGTATGGAAGGACAACGGACTGACAAAGACAGATAAATAACATTAAACATATAGACAGAAGGGAGAGATAACTGGACTGACATATCAATGTACCAAAACATGGACAAAGGACAGCCACTAGAATGATAAATGAGAGAAAGGAATGGGTGGATACAGGAATTGTATAGACAAGTACACAGAGAGGCATATCTACAGTAAAACATAACTGGGCCCTGCCCAGCCCCTGGCTGCCTGGATGCCTGCTGGACTGGGAGGCTGGAGGACTTTTCCTTGTCCTCAAAGCTGTTATTATTCACACAGCTCTACACAGCTCTGATGAAGCACCTCACGCACGGGGCTGACGCAGGTATTATTTACACAGCTCTGATGATGCACCTCAAGCACGGGCTGACGCAGTTATTATTCACACAGCTCTGATGAAGCACCTCAGGCACGGGGCTGACGCAGTTATTATTAACACAGCTCTGATGCTGCACCTCAGGCACGGGGCTGACGCAGTTATTATTCACACAGCTCTGATGATGCACCTCAGGCACGGGCTGACACAGTTATTATTCACACAGCTCTGATGATGCACCTCAGGCACGGGCTGACAGTTATTATTCACACAGCTCTGATGATGCACCTCAGGCACGGGCTCACAGCTGTTATTATTCACACAGCTCTGATGATGCACCTCAGGCACGGGGCTGACGCAGTTAATATTCACACAGCTCTGATGATGCACCTCAGGCACGGGCTGACGCAGTTATTATTCACACAGCTCTGATGATGCACCTCAGGCACGGGGCTGAAGCAGTTATTATTCACACAGCTCTGATGATGCACCTCAGGCACGGGGCTGACGCAGTTATTATTCACTTCAGGTTGCACACCTATTGAGCCACAAGTGTCTCCCCCAAAGCACCAGTACTTCTGTGCTGTTATCTCCAGCCTAATTTCTCTGTAAAGTTCTCTTTCAATGTTTTCCAATAAAGTATATATACAAGAAAGTTCGTTTCATGAGTCGGTTTCAATTCAAAGTCAAAGATATTTTAATTCACTTTTCTCTTTGTTCAACATTCACAACATTCCATAGTTCCAATGCATTTCGGTGTTGAATCACACCTTCTTCAGGGAACGTCTAAAGATAAACAAAACATACGTTTGTATCAATGGAGTGCTTAATGTTTGTCTGTTTTTACGCGCTACGGGAATTCCTGATAGCTAAGCATGGCGTGGGATTTCATTTACGTGACTTTCGGGTTTCAAAAGTGGTTGTACGCGCTAAATCACTGTGCCACTTAATGGGGACGTTGTATGGATCTCAAAAGTAATATTACGCGCTAGATACCTATAACTGATAAATAGGAACCTTCTATGCCGTGGGGAACCCCTACCCTGCAACAGAGTTAATGTTCGTAGCTGACAGTTACTTTGGCTAAACCCCCATTTCTCACCTTGTTGTGGGAAAGTGACTCCTGCTCGCCGCGCGAGGTCGTTCTGCTTCGCTTTCACTGCGAAGAGTGATTGTTAGCTACGCGCTGGTTCGCGCATGCGCTACGAGTTCGACTAACGTTTTTTTGGGGATATAGTGTGATAACTGTTCATTAACACAAGTCCTCTAACAAGTACATAAATGGAACAAGATCAATCAAGGCTCCTGTGAGCACTAATCGTACTCCGTTATTCTTATCACATTGTGCAATATGCTAATAATGTTTACAAGATGCCAATCATATTTACTATTTTGTGAGATTTTCATAATGTCTGCGAAAAGTCATAGGTAACAAGTAAACTCTGTTCTATCGTTCTTTCCATTGGGCTTCAGGCTGCAAAGGTTATAAATCCAATAGTTTTCTCTTTTCAGAAGGTTTTTTTTTGTTCATTACTCCTTCTTTTTTTGGTATAACTTCCAATACACAAGCTCTTAACTGGTTAATGTTATGATGTTTTTCGGCAAAATGCGTGGCCACTGTTGATTTTGATGAGTGTGTTCTGATGTTACTTTTATGTTCCGTGAGTCGAACTTTTAATTTTCTTTCCGTGTGTCCCACATAAACACTGCCGCATGGGCATTTCAATAGATACACTATGTTGGTGGTGTCGCATGTCGCGTTTACTCGTAAGGGTATTTTGTGTCCTTTCATGGGGTGACAAATGTTCGCACCCTTCATGATGTTGTGACAATTGGCACAATTTAAACATGGGACCGTTCCTTTGTAGGTTTGATGATTCCTTTTATTTTGTTGTGTTTTCAAAAGTTCTCCAATGTTTTTACCTCTTGTATGAGCAAATAATGGTTCTTTCTCAAATATACCATTGAAGTCTGGTTCCAATGTTACTATTTGCCGGTTTTTGTGTATTATTCCCTTGAATTGAGCACTGACATTTGAAAATTTACTCACGCAGGTTATGCGTTGTTCTTTGGTTGTCGGTTTATAAGAGAGTAATTCAGTTCTAGTCTTCATTTGTGATCTTTCCATGGATTTCTGTATGATTTCCATAGGATATCCTCTTGTTGTAAATCTGTTGGCCATTACTTTCAATTGCTGCTGACATTCGTTGTCTTCAGAGACCACTCTCCTGACCCTGAGGAATTGCGTAAACGGGAGGTGTTTTTTCAGTGATTGTGGGTGGTGGCTTTTGTATTGTAACAGATTATTTCTATCCGTTGGTTTTCGATACAAATTGGTTATGAAGGCTTCATTGCTTTTAGTGACCTCTACATCTAGATATTGTATGGTGGCATCACTAATGTTCCATGTGAATTTTATTCTTTCGTTTCTATTGTCCAGAATTTCCAATTGTTGTTCCAGAGATTCCTGTGTTCCTTTCCAAATGATGAAAATATCATCAATGAATCTCATGTACGCTAGAAGGTGAGTGGCCCATTCTTGGTTGTTATAGATATGTTCCTCTTCAAACGATCCCATGAACAGATTCGCATACGCCGGTGCGGCGCAATTTCCCATGGCCGTTCCATTGAGTTGGATAAACCAACGATTATTGTAGGTGAAGTAGCTGTTCATCAATGTAAATTGCATCAGTTCCATCAGGAAAATCTGCAAGCTTTCCGGGTAGGTACTGTGTAATAGAGCTTTCTCTATGGCTTCTAGGCCTTCTTTGTGTGGGATGGCTGTGTATAGCGTTTTAACATCTACGGTGGCCAGGATGATGTTGTCTTCCACTTTCACCCGTTGTAATTTTACCAAAAAGTCGGTGGTGTCTTTGATGCAAGATAAGTTCTTGACGACTAATGGTTGTAGGTGTTTGTCTATATATTTTCCCACCGGTTCATGGATGCTCATTTTGGTGGACACTATAGGGCGACATGGTGGATTGTGTAAACCTTTGTGTACCTTCGGTACTAAGTACATGGAAGGACTCCTTGGATTTTCTTGCGTTAAATAGTTTTTCGTCTTTTCACTGATTGTGCCTCTTTCTGTTGCTTGTTTAAGTATTGTTTGTAAGGTTTTACGTATTTCTTCCGTTGGGTCTGTTTCTATTTCCATGTATGTGTTGGTGTCTCCTAGATGTGTTCTTACTGAATTTTCATAAAAGTCCGTGTTTAATATCACCAACGCCCCTCCCTTATCTGCTTTCTGACACATGATTTTCTCGTTGTTCGCTATACTTTCTATAGCTCCAAACTCCTTCTTGGACATGTTTTGATTTTTGATTTTTCTGTTAGTATTGATTTTGTTCACTTCCTGCTTACATAGATTTTCGAAAAGGTCGATGGTTTTATGGGATATTGGTGGCATGTATGAACTCGGAGTTTTTAATCCCTTGAGCTCATCTTCCTTATTGGGTGACTTTTCAGTCATTACATTTTCAAAAAAATGTCTGTCTCATTTTGCGTGTTAGTTTGAAGAGGCTCACTTCTAGCTCCAGCTGGTTGGTGCGTGCGCTCGGTACAAATGATAATCCTCGTTGTAGTGTACTTATTTGAAACTGATTTAACTTTTGGTCTGAAATATTTATCACTAGATTATCCGTGTCTTCTAGTGATTTTTCTTTTTGTCTTTCTTTGCTGTAGTATTCCTCGTTTGTGGTGGGGCTTTCTCTTTTGTTTTTGTTGCGTCCCCTCCTGGGTCTTCTACTTCTACAGGCCTGAACCTAAAAAAGGTTCCGATGTGGATGGTTTTTCTGTAGGTGTGTTTTTTGATTGATCAAGTTGTTGTTTTCCTCTGTTGGATCTGTCGCTGTCCGTTGATGATGTGTCTGTGTGCGACGTGTATTGTTTAGTTTGACGCCTTTTAGCATACACTTCCGCCCATGTGTAAACTTCTTGAAGTTTATAATCAAGGGTGTCCCTTCTGTATTTTCTTAGTTTCCGTTCGTTCACCTCTTGTGTATGATGGGCCAGCTGAGTATTTATGTCTTGTAAAAATTTTTGTAATTCTTCTCCTGTTACTCCTTTTTTGAGTTCTTCCGTAACTGTTTCTATTTCTGTCTTAAGTTCATCCAATATTTTGGCTAGTTCCTCTATGATAAGCAATATTAAATCCAAGCTACACTTGTTGAGTATAGCAAACCAACGTTCAGTGAATGGTTTGGAATTTTTGCATAATGATGGTTTCAGGGATATTCGGAGGCCTCTGGGTATTCGCTGAGCTTTGTGATATTTAATCATGGTACTCGCATGGAGTCGTTGATTGATCTCTCTTCTCATAAGGTACATGAGTTGTTTAATTTGTTGTTCCTTGTTTCTTGTGAATGTTGGTTCCGAAATTTCTGATTTGTATTAGTGAGTATATTTTTTCACTGGCGTCTGCCGTGAAAGCGAATGTGTCCGCTCTTTTATCTGTTGTACCTCACACACATCATGGAGCTACACCTCTTCCTAGCAAATCCCATCACACACACTTGATCAAGAACCCTACACTCAATACGTCAAAACATAAATATGGGCAGATGCTAGAGTACAGGACTATATAGATCATAGCAAAATCAAGTTGTCTCCAGGTGTCAATGCCAGCAAATGTCAGCAAATGTCCCAACGTGTGAGACACGAGTTGTGTATCAAGCTACTGCACTCTGTTATTTCCATTCGTATGTTCTGCATCATTGCAAGATTCTAAATTTGGAGTCGTTTGACCGGTTTAATCAACTTGTTTTTGCTACCATTACTGCCTGTACAGTTGTCCTGTAAAATCTGCAATTAGGCACATTGCATGGGGTTATAAGAAATAGAAAAGTGCGGTTAGGAGAGATTTAGGAATGACTGGTTACCTGGACAATAGTATTAAAATATACCAAGCTTACCTTTCTGCCGGTGGGGACAAAAGCAAAGTGTGCAAATACTCTTACATATGCAAACAGTTTCCTTTAATACCACAACTCCAAGCAAGTACTGATAGAGAGGACAAAGGCACAATTCAGTAATTCTGGACTTCACGATTAAGAAGTTTTCAAAGTTAGAACAGGAAATGTTAAAGAAAGAGATGTGTCCACTAAGCACAAATGCGATTTCTGGCAAGGTTTGTGTGGCAGAAAATGCCCCCGGAATCCCGCCGCGGCCGCCCAGGAAGTCAGGCAAGGTCGCCTGTGACGGGGGCGGGGCCGCGTCCGGACCGGAAGAGGAGGCAGGCGGAGTAAATGCGCCTCGCGGCCCGGGGCTCCTGTGAGCGGTGGAGAGCCCCGGGGCCGCCAGCAGGAGGCGGCGCAAGTGTTGCGGGGCTCCCTTGACCAAGAGGGAGACCCGGGAAAGGAGCTGGCAAGAGCCGCAGCGTGAACTCTGCGAAGGGGGCATGAGGCACATGCCCGGCGCCTTCCCCTACCGCGTGCTGAGAGCGGAGTCCCCCGATATTGGCCCGGTAAGTTCAAAAGGGCTGGGGGGGGGGCTCCGTAGGGGCTGTTGCCCTGGCCGACCATGGCCCGGGAGGATCACGATGAAGCGCACATTGCAAGGGAATTGTGGCCTGTTCAAAGGAGCGCGCGTTCTCGTGCGCGTGGCCCATTCAAATTGTTTTCTTGCACAGGAGATGCGCGCGGCCAGGTCCTGTCTCCTGGAAAGCTGTGTCGCTGACTATAGGTCTCTGGCGATACCGCGCTTTCGCGCGGTTAACGCCACGAGACCTAAAAAGGAACGTTTGGGCCTGACAAAAGGTTTACTTTGCCAGGCCGAAATGGCGGTTTAAACTGTAAACCGCCAACACAGGCTGCAATGGCAGGTCTGAAACATGTTTAAAAGGGCTACTTAAGTAGGTGGCACAATTAGTGCTACAGAACCACTAGTAGCATTTAATTTACAGTCCCTGGGCCCATGTAAAAAGTACCACCTTACTAGGGACTTATGAGTAAATTAGATATGTAATTTGGGTATAGACCAATCCTACTGTGTTTCAAGGAGAAAGCACAAGCCATTTAGCACTGCTTAGCAGAGTCCTAAGGTCAGCAAAAAAAACGAATTTAGCAAAAATAGAGGAAGGCAAAACGTTTGGGGGTTATCCTACAAAGAGGGCCAGGTCCAACACAACCTTTTTGCTCCTACCGTTTCTCACACCTCCTTGGAGTACCATACATATTTTTCCATAGTGTAATGGTTTGGTTTATTAGGAATTGTTGTACATAGCCTTGAGCCGGTACATATGTAATGAATGCTGGATTGTTTACATACTTGGAGGAAGCAGCAATTTGTCTTGATAAAATGCTCTAGTGTATGAATCTGATTGCCAAAAGAAAACGCATAACAAGGAACTCCTGCTATTACTAGCTAAATAAATACAAATTTAATTTAAGAAAGACATGCCGTTTGTGTTTATACATCAGACCGCATAGTTACTGATCTTGCCTGCAGCAGAAGTGTGGATTTAGTGTGAATTAGAACATGGCGCAGGTCTGTATCGGAATAACAGGCGGTAAGGAGTTAGAGTGAAGAAGGTCTAACAGGTACAACAGATTCACAAATTGGAGTGGCACAGGGTGGATTATGTATTGCCTGAAGGTTTAGATTGGCCAAGCAAACGTTTTGAGCTGGAGTGTATTCCGGTAAGGTGTTCAAGCTGTAGCTAGGGAGCAGGTTATTGATCTGAATGCCGATATAGGAGTTTGTATAGTGCCCTATTCTTGGTGGTGAGCCAGCCGTGCCTAGGACAGTTGAATACATTCAGTGTATCAAAGTTTAGATCCTTGTCTACGAGTGCCTAGGAAACTTTGGGAAGGTAATTACAGTAGTCCAGTCTACTAAGGACCAGTGGGTTAATGAGTGTTTTGTCTGTATTGAATGGTCTTGGTGAACAGACCTTTCATATGCTATGTAATTAATTGAAAGCATGGTATGGTAGTTTTAGTGTGATGAAGGCTTCCATCCTCAGCAATGGGCTCAAGATTACACAGATAATGGAGCAAAGTGAAACCAGTCAGGGAGAAATAGAGTGGTAAGAGGGGTTGGTGCATTAGAGAAGTGTATGTATAAAGCTACAATTTTGGAACGGTTTATCATGAACAATTGTAAAGTAATCCCGTGATGGATGACTGAGAGGCAGTCGCAGATGGTGGACTGGGTATGAGTTATAGAAGTTGCAAAGGACAAGATGATTGGGTGTTGCCTGAGTAGAATTTATATAAGAAGCTGAAAGGAGGAGGAGATGACACATGGAGAGGTGTTGTATAGTGAGCAAAGAAGAGGGTCGAAGATTGATCTTTGAGACCTTAGCCCTTTTCTGACTGCCTCAGCTAGAGTTTTCTAAATTTAGTTTGTTCCCGGTGTTTTTAAAATTCTAATTAGACATCTGCCATATTTTGTGCATTCTTTCTCCTCAATGTCATCTTCATAGGTGGAATGGTGGAGTAGGTTGTTAAGGAAGGTGAACAGCCTTTACGACGCGGCTGTTACACCGCCGTGCAGTTACAACGCGGTCTTTTCAACGCAAGTCGTTACCACGACTTGCGCTGCAGGACAAGGAATTTTTTAATTTACTATCCAACGCCTTCCCTACTGTACGTAGGCTGGTGTTGGATAGTAAATTAAAAAATTCCTAAGTCCGCACCCCCTCCAACGCAAGTCGTGGTAACGACTTGCGTTGAAAAAACCACGTTGTAACGGCACGCGTTGTAACAGTACGCGTCGTAATGCCGTACATCTGTTAAGGGAAGGGGAGTGGAGAAATGATCCAGTGGGTATATTTTAAGCCTGCTGTCACATGCCTCGTCAAATTTATTTTCTGGTCCCTAATCCATGAGTGCTGGGTGTTTATGCAGGGCCAATGCAATGGTATTCAGACTTGCCGCAACATGTGGAACTCCTGGTTAAGGGAGAAGATTCCTCACAACTTGGTGGACTCTGGTAGTGACAGAGAATGTCCCATATTGGCAGAAACCTTGGTGGGGCATCCGCTGAAAGGTGACGGACCCTAAGAGGAGGTACTTCTGCAAGCTGCTAGGAGGAGCATGACGACCAGTCGCAATGTCTGAAATATAATTTTGATAGAGAGTATTGGCTAGCCTTACTTATGTTTCAAACAACTTAGAGTTGCAACATCACTTAAGAGACTCATTAACCCCGACTTTGCAAAGTACACCCTATAGCATTTTATGAGACAATAGGGCTTAAAAACTTTAATTGTGCATTAGCTACATAATCCATTACAGTAGGAATGATTTCTTTCGAATTGCCCCTTTTGGGTCTGATTCCGCACGTATTTGTCCCTCGGTAGAGGCTATCTGCTTGGCTCCAGTTATTTTGCTAAAGATGGAAACAGTTAGCTGCTCTTTAGATATTGCATGGTACAGTTCATCAATTTCCGGAAATAGGAAACAGAAATGTGGTCCGCTTTATTTGCTAGGATTTGACAATTACTGACATTTGCTGGGCGTGTCAGTAAAATACCATCTGGGTGGAAAGTAAACCCAAATGACTGAAAGGCAGGATGTGTTGCCACCCAGCCAGACACCAGGCCAAATCAGAGGATGCTCACTTTGAAACGCATAAGAAGTTTAGGCGCTTCAGTAGCTCACCGATCTATATAAAAGTGTAATGGAAATAAATCAAATTAACAGTAAATACATAGCTTGTTGTCCTTTTTCCTCCTAAAGCCTGAATCAAAATCTCAAGACAAGAACCAAAGGAATGTCGTCAGTTCAGAGGATAATCAAGTTTCAGGAATAGCAGTAATATGATAATCTAAGGAATAGCAGAGAAGGAATAGTAAAAAAGTGGTATGCAAATCCAACGTGAATAATTACACTGTACTGAGGAGTGCACGATTATTTTACAATTTGATATTATTGCGCCACTACCTGTCACCATTTAATTTTCTCTTTATAGAGATTAGTTTAATAGAATGTTTGTTTTTTTAGAGAGTTTGATGTAGCGCGAACTAGACGCAAATCGGGTATCAGAGCGCTTTAAATGAGCACCTTTTTCCTTACACAAGGACGCATTCATTTTTGTTAGGCACGAGGAGATAAAGTGATTTGCCCAGAATCCCGAGACTCGAACCCGGTTCCCCAGCTTCGAGGTCGACCGCCCTAGCCATAAGGTTACATCTTCTCCCCGATTGTTACATTAATTTTTCTTGAAAGACACTTCATCTCATGGTGATTGGTGGTTCCATATTTATACGGCCACAAACAGTAGCAAGTGGAGACATTTTGGTAATAATTATAACATCCTGTACTTAATTGTAATGTTGTGTGAGGCCTGCCATGATCTTAAAAACCTCTTTCCAAAATTCTGATGACACTGGGCAGTCGTAGAACATAATCAATCAATCAATCAATCAATCATGCCATTTGTATAGCGCACTACTCACCCGGGAGGGTCTCAAGGCGCTTGGGGGGAGGGGTATGCTACTGCTCGAACAGCCAGGTCTTGAGTTGTTTCCTGAAGACGAGATGGTCCTGGGTCAGCCGAAGGTGGATGGGGAGGGTGTTCCAAGTCTTGGCAGCCAGGTAAGAGAAGGATCTTCCTCCGGCGGTGGCTCTTCGGATGCGTGGTACGGCTGCGAGGGCGAGGCTGGTGGACCATAGCTGGCGGGTGGGCGTGTAGAAGGTCAGGCGGTCGTTGAGGTACTTGGGGCCCAGGTCGTGGAGAGACTTGTGTGCGTGGGTGAGGAGCCGGAACGTGATCCTGTTGTCGACGGGGAGCCAGTGCAGGTTCCTCAGGTGGCTGGAGATGTGGCTGCGTCGGGGGACATCCAGGATGGGTCGGGCGGAGGCGTTCTGGATGCGCTGGAGTCTTTTCTGTAGCTTGGCTGTGGTTCCGGCGTAGAGGGCGTTTCCGTAGTCCAGTCGGCTGGTGACGAATGCCTGGGTGACAGTCTTCCTGGTCTCGGTCGGGATCCAGCGGAAGATCTTGCGAAGCATACGCAGGGTGTTGAAGCACGATGAGGAGACGGCGTTGACTTGTCTGGTCATCGAGAGGGAGGGGTCCAGGATGAAGCCCAGGTTGCTTGCGTGGTCGGTTGGCTTGGGTGCGGTGCCTAGGGCTGGGGGCCACCAGAAGTCGTCCCAGGCGGAGGGCGAAGATCCCAGGATAAGGACTTCCGTCTTGTCCGAGTTCAGTTTCAGGCGGCTGTCCTTCATCCACTCGGCGACGTCTTTCATCCCTTCGTGTAGGCAGGTTCTGGCGGTGTCGGGGTCTCTGGTGAGGGAGAGGATCAGCTGGGTGTCATTGGCGTAAGAGATGATGTTGAGGTTGTGCTGGCGTGCGATGGCTGCGAGAGGTTTCATGTAGATGTTGAAGAGGGTGGGGCTGAGTGAAGATCCTTGCGGGACGCCGCAGATGACTTCGGTGGCCTCGGAGCGAAACGGGGGGAGGCGGACTCTTTGTGTTCTTCCGGCGAGGAACGAGATGATCCACTCCAGTGCCTTCTCTTGGATACCGATGTTGCTGAGGCGCTGGACTAGGGTGCGGTGGCAGACCGTGTCGAACGCAGCAGAGAGGTCCAGGAGGATGAGGGCCACTGTTTCCCCCTTGTCGAGCAGGGTCCGGATGTCGTCGGTGGCTGCGATGAGGGCGGTCTCGGTGCTGTGGTTGGCTCTGAAGCCGGACTGCGAGGGGTCGAGGGATCCGTTCGTCTCGAGGAAGGCGGTCAGCTGTCTGTTGACGATCTTCTCGATGACTTTAGCAGGAAAAGGGAGGAGCGAGATGGGGCGGAAGTTTTTGAGATCGGTGGGGTCCGCTGTAGGTTTCTTCAGGAGGGCGCTGATCTCGGCGTGCTTCCAGCTCTCCGGGAAGGTGGCGGTGTTGAAGGAGGCGTTGATGATGTTCCGGAGTTGGGGTGCGATGGTGGAGTCGGCCTTGTTGAAGACGTGGTGTGGGCAGGGGTCGGTCGGTGATCCGGAATGGATGGTGTTCATCGTGCGGGCTGTGTCTTCGGTGGTCACCGTGGTCCAGGTGCGAAGGGTGGCGGTGGGGGGCATTGGTTCGACGGTTGGGTGCATGGGTGGGGCGCCGAAGCTGTTGTGGATGTCGGCGATCTTGCGGTGGAAGAACAAGGCGAGGGAGTCGCTGAGGTCTTGTGACGGAGTGATGTCGTTGGTGCCGGTGCTGGGGTTGGAGTACTCCTTGACGATAGTGAAGAGCTCTTTGCTGTCGTGGGCGTTGTTGTCCAGTCGTTCCTTCAGGGATTTCTTCTTGGTGGTGCGGATGAGCTGGTGGTGCTTGCGGGTAGCGTGTTTGAGGGCGGTCATGTTGTCGGTGGTCCGGTCGAGGAGCCAGGCTTTCTCGAGGGTGCGGCAGGTCTTCTTGGAGTCCTTGAGGTCGTCGGTGAACCAGGATGCCTTCTTGCTTCTGGGTCTGCTGGGAGGGTTCTTTAGTGGCGCGAGGTCGTCGGCGCAGGCGGTCAGCCACTGTGTGAAGTTGCAGGCTGCTTCGTTGGGGTCCGTTGTGTTGGCGGGTGGGCTCTGGCTGAGGGAGGTGGTGAGCTGGTCTGCGGTGATCTTGCTCCAATTCCTGTGAGGTACCTGTTGCGGGTGGTGGTGGGTCGTGGATCTTTTGAAGCTGAAGTGGACGCAGCTGTGGTCGGTCCAGTGGAGTCCGGTGGCGTGGCTGAAGGTGATGTACTTGCTGGAAGAGAAGACGGGATCAAGCGTGTGGCCGGCGTAGTGGGTGGGGGTGTTGACCAGTTGCTTGAGTCCGAGGTTGGCGAGGTTTTCCAGCAGGGCGGTGGTGTTGCGGTCCTTGTTGTTCTCCAGGTGGAAGTTGAGGTCCCCGAGGAGGATGTAGTCAGCGGAGGGGAGGGCGTGCGGGCTGATGAAGTCTGTGATGTCTTCGCTGAATTGTGTGCGTGGTCCCGGGGGTCTGTAGACGAGGGTGCCTCTGAGGGTCGTCTTAGGGTCAGTGTGAATCTGGAAGTGGAGATGTTCGGCTGCGGCGAAGGAGTCGTTGGCGTCGGTCGTGATGCGGATGGTGTTCCTGTGGACGATGGCGATGCCACCTCCGGTCTGGTTGATGCGGTCCCTCCTGATGATCTTGTACCCGTCCGGGATGGCGATGGCGATGTCGGGTGCAGAGGAGGCGTTCATCCACGTTTCCGTGAGGAAGGCGACGTCCGGTGATTTAGCGTCGAGGAGGTTCCAGAGTTCCACGGCGTGTCTGTGGACAGAGCGGGTGTTGATCAGGATGCACTTGAGGTGGTTGCTGCTGGTGTTTGTCTTGGCGGGTGCGGGGCAGGTTCGGAGGCAGGTGAACTTGCAGGTGCAGCAGGTGAAGGGTCCGTGGGTGCGTCTCGGGGTGGCTCGGCAGCAGGCGTGGGTCCGGCCGGCATTGAGTGCGTTGAGAGTGGCGGCGTCGTAGGTCAGTCGGGTCGTCTTGCCTCGGCGGGGAGCGCCAGGGGTCCTGGCGCTGGGCGCGGGCCAGGCGCGGATGGGCGCAGACGGGCTTACCTTTGGCGCACCTTCGGCGCTCAATCGGTGCTCCCGCTGCGCGCGTCCACTTCGCGGTCGCTCTGGGGGCGTCATAAGTAAGGAGCCGGGAGGGAGGAGCAGCTGGGTGGCGGGAGCGGGGCGGCGAATGGAATCACAGGGGGGCGGGGCCACAAGGAGGCAGCAGCGGGAAATTCCAAGAAGCAGCGGGCAGCGGGAAATTCCCAGGAGCAGCGGGAAATTCCCAGGAGCAGCGGGCAGCGAGCGAAGGAATCTGCAGGCAGGAGGCGGCAAAGGCAGGCAGGAGCGGCAGCAGTGAGTGGGGCGACCAAGCCCTGTGGAGGGCTGAGCGGTCACTCTGTGGTCCCCTACGGTCCTCTTAAGTAAGGAGCCGGGAGGGAGGAGCAGCTGGGTGGCAGGAGCGGGGCGGCGAATGGAATCACAGGGGGGCGGGGCCGCAGGGAGGCAGCAGCGGGAAATTCCAAGAAGCAGCGGGCAGCGGGAAATTCCCAGGAGAAGCGGGAAATTCCCAGGAGCAGAGGGCAGCAAGCGAAGGAATCTGCAGGCAGGAGGCGGCAAAGGCAGGCAGGAGCGGCAGCAGTGAGTGGGGCGACCAAGCCCTGTGGAGGGCTGAGCGGTCACACTCTGTGGTCCCCTACGGTCCTCTTAAGTAAGGAGCCGGGAGGGAGGAGCAGCTGGGTGGCGGGATCGGGGCGGCGAATGGAATCACAGGGGGGCGGGGCCGCAGGGAGGCAGCAGCGGGAAATTCCAAGAAGCAGCGGGCAGCGGGAAATTCCCAGGAGCAGCGGGAAATTCCCAGGAGCAGCGGGCAGCGAGCGAAGGAATCTGCAGGCAGGAGGCGGCAAAGGCAGGCAGGAGCGGCAGCAGTGAGTGGGGCGACCAAGCCCTGTGGAGGGCCCATATGCATGGAACTTGATGTTCATGCTTTTTGCATCTAGGGTGGATAGGAAAATAGTGACTGTTCCATTGCACACTTTTCTCAGCTTATAATAAACATTAAAGATGGCTTAAACTGCTGTATGTAAAAAGCTGCATGGTGCAGCATTGCGTAGATCTTTCGTAAACATTGTTTAATCTTTTAAGTAAATGTGTAAGCGCTTGTGAGTCCATAGGGCATCATTGCCAAAGTGAGAAAGTTTATATTTGAATTAGAACAACCCCTCTACCAGTCTCTCCAATCTTGAGGAGAGGGCTGTTGTTTTTAGGGGTACAACTTACTAACGGGTATATTTAGTTGGCTAATTAGGTTCTCATTGTAAGGGCCATACCAGTTCCCAGTTGGCCAATTGGGAGTTTTGACTCGAATCAGGATTCTAATACTGTGCTAATTATGCATACAACTGTTTACCCACACGATTTTCACCAGATAAAACCTGGCACAAAACTCCGAAACTTGGAATGCAGTGCAAATTGAGATCTAGGTAAATATGACACAACTCTGTGTCGATGTTTAGGGGGTGCACAATTAGCACCTGGGATTGTATGGCCGTAGAGTGAGTGCCCCAGTGTGCATGAAGATTGAAGGTCATTCTTTTCCAGTGACATCCATAGTTAGTTTTCTTCCTGCTAAACAGTAACATTTTGACGTTCTCTACAGGAACTTTATGGCAACAGAGGCCTAACCAGCGTGAGTTAGAGCTCTGGTATAACATTAATATCTACAAGAACGTAATGATTTGAAACCTAAGTTCTTCTTCCTGTTTTTCTTTTCTTCACAGATTGTCTGGGAAGTATAAAGTAGAATGGGCTAAGTGGGCGAGTCCCAGCAAAGGAGAACGAGAGACCTGAGAGGACGTCTTCATATGTGCGTCTTTGGTATGGATAACATGTTCATATACCCTCTTATTTTTCTTTGTAGAATTGTGAAAACGTGATGATTATCCACCTCATTTGCAGTGAGGACACACGTAATGATTGGAACAGAACTTTTGTCATAGAGGTAGATTAATTTGTGATGCATGAGATGTGCATGAGTGAGACCACTAGTTAGCACTTTACGCACAGTGCCCTCCTCTCCAGGTGCTGCAGTGTTGCATTATACCTCTTTCCATAGAAATGCACATACAGATTTGTGGTTCGGTGCATGTTGTAAAGGTTTCTTTGCTCCTCATAAATGACAGGACAGCTTGTGCTCTCTCCAAGTTCGCCTGAACCACTGCCGGAGACCATTTGCTGGTTACTGTTTTCTCTTTCCACACTCGGTTGTCCTTCGTGAAGGGATCTCGGCCCCTCAGAATTTGGAAGGGGCTATACCCTGTTCCCGTGGGGGTGATTTTGTACGCCCAGATTATTTGCCATATTTCTTTCTCCCAGTCCTTGTCACTCATTATCGCCGCTTGTACAGATCCCATCACCACCCGGTTAAAGCGTTCTACTAGTCCGTTACCAGCCGGGTGATATATGGAGGTGTGTTTGGAGAGGATGCCATTCCTCTCCATGAATTTGGTCCATTTTTCTGAGGTGAACTGAGGACCGTTGTCACTCAGAATGGTTTTGGGAATGCCTTCTCTCACGAACGTGTCATTCAGAAACCTTAGAATTGTCTCTGTGTCCATTACTTCTTCCACTTTCACTTCTGGCCACTTGGAGTACCTGTCTATGAGAACGCACACATACTTCTGGGTTCCTTGTCCATCCAAGATCGGGCCCAAGATGTCAATTGACAACTCTTCCCACGGGTTTTTCGGGGAGTCAAGTTTTCCCAGCGCTGGTCTCAAAGGCTTGAGCGTTTTGTCCGCTCCTTGGCACTGGATGCATTCCCTGACGTATCGTTCAGCTTGCAGATCCATGCCTGGCCACCAGTATCCCTGTTTGGTCCGTAGTTTTGTTTTTCCGATCCCCAGATGTCCTTCGTGGAGTATCGCCAGCAGTCTTGGGACTATTCCTGCTGGGGGGATGACTGTGTTCCCCTGTATACGAACACTCCCTTATCGTCCATTGACAGTTCCTCCCTGACTTCATAATACTTCCGAAGATTCTCGCTATGGTGTTTCTTGTCTGGCCAGCCATTCACTATGCACTCCTTCACCTCCTGTATGACCTGATCTTCCTTATATGCTTCGTTCCACTCTTGGTTGCTAATGACCTTCTCCTGGTCATCCATCAAGGCTATACAAAAGGGGATGATGGACGGAGCGTTTGAACAAATCAAACACTCACCCCCAGTCAACTGATCTGGGTTTAATCCATCACCATTCTTTAGTTCACTCAGCCACCCCAGTTCAGACATGGCTATATGCAAATCAGTCTGACCCTGTGCCTCGTGGGAACAGTCCAGCCCGAATTGCCAAGCCATGTCTTCCCTGGACCGGAAACAAGCATCCTGGGACCGGTTTCGGATTCATAATCCTCATCAGCCAGGCTATCTTGAATCCAGTGGCCAAGTGAACAAGGGACTCACGTCTGAGCATACCCTGCCACACTTAGGGCGAACAAAGCGATGCAAAAGGGGATGATGGACGGAGCGTTTGAACAAATCAAACACTCACCCCCAGTCAACTGATCTGGGTTTAATCCATCACCATTCTTTAGTTCACTCAGCCACCCCAGTTCAGACATGGCTATATGCAAATCAGTCTGACCCTGTGCCTCGTGGGAACAGTCCAGCCCGAATTGCCAAGCCATGTCTTCCCTGGACCGGAAACAAGCATCCTGGGACCGGTTTCGGATTCATAATCCTCATCAGCCAGGCTATCTTGAATCCAGTGGCCAAGTGAACAAGGGACTCACGTCTGAGCATACCCTGCCACACTTAGGGCGAACAAAGCGATGCAAAAGGGGATGATGGACGGAGCGTTTGAACAAATCAAACACTCACCCCCAGTCAACTGATCTGGGTTTAATCCATCACCATTCTTTAGTTCACTCAGCCACCCCAGTTCAGACATGGCTATATGCAAATCAGTCTGACCCTGTGCCTCGTGGGAACAGTCCAGCCCGAATTGCCAAGCCATGTCTTCCCTGGACCGGAAACAAGCATCCTGGGACCGGTTTCGGATTCATAATCCTCATCAGCCAGGCTATCTTGAATCCAGTGGCCAAGTGAACAAGGGACTCGCGTCTGAGCATACCCTGCCACACTTAGGGCGAACAAAGCGATACAAAAGGGGATGATGGACGGAGCGTTTGAACAAATCAAACACTCACCCCCAGTCAACTGATCTGGGTTTAATCCATCACCATTCTTTAGTTCACTCAGCCACCCCAGTTCAGACATGGCTATATGCAAATCAGTCTGACCCTGTGCCTCGTGGGAACAGTCCAGCCCGAATTGCCAAGCCATGTCTTCCCTGGACCGGAAACAAGCATCCTGGGACCGGTTTCGGATTCATAATCCTCATCAGCCAGGCTATCTTGAATCCAGTGGCCAAGTGAACAAGGGACTCACGTCTGAGCATACCCTGCCACACTTAGGGCAAACAAAGCGATACAAAAGGGGATGATGGACGGAGCGTTTGAACAAATCAAACACTCACCCCCAGTCAACTGATCTGGGTTTAATCCATCACCATTCTTTAGTTCACTCAGCCACCCCAGTTCAGACATGGCTATATGCAAATCAGTCTGACCCTGTGCCTCGTGGGAACAGTCCAGCCCGAATTGCCAAGCCATGTCTTCCCTGGACCGGAAACAAGCATCCTGGGACCGGTTTCGGATTCATAATCCTCATCAGCCAGGCTATCTTGAATCCAGTGGCCAAGTGAACAAGGGACTCACGTCTGAGCATACCCAGCCACACTTAGGGCGAACAAAGCGATACAAAAGGGGATGATGGACGGAGCGTTTGAACAAATCAAACACTCACCCCCAGTCAACTGATCTGGGTTTAATCCATCACCATTCTTTAGTTCACTCAGCCCAGATGCTTGTTTCCGGTCCATGGAAGACATGGCTTGGCAGTTCGGGCTGGACTGTTCCCATGAGGCACAGGGTCAGACTGATTTGCATATAGCCATGTCTGAAATGGGGTGGCTGAGTGGGCTAAAGAATGGTGATGGATTAAACCCAGATCAGTTGACTGGGGGTGAGTGTTTGATTTGTTCAAACGCTCCGTCCATCATCCCCTTTTGTATCGCTTTGTTCGCCCTAAGTGTGGCTGGGTATGCTCAGACGTGAGTCCCTTGTTCACTTGGCCACTGGATTCAAGATAGCCTGGCTGATGAGGATTATGAATCCGAAACCGGTCCCAGGATGCTTGTTTCCGGTCCAGGGAAGACATGGCTTGGCAATTCGGGCTGGACTGTTCCCACGAGGCACAGGGTCAGACTGATTTGCATATAGCCATGTCTGAACTGGGGTGGCTGAGTGAACTAAAGAATGGTGATGGATTAAACCCAGATCAGTTGACTGGGGGTGAGTGTTTGATTTGCTCAAACGCTCCGTCCATTATCCCATTTTGTATCGCATCCATCAAGGCTACCATTTCCTCCCCACCTTCTTTGTCGTCTTCTTCTGTTTCCATGGCTGCCGCCCTACTCAAGTAATCTGCCACTTTATTCCGACTGCCCGGAATATATTCCACGTCGTATCTGTATTCCAAAAGCTTCAAAGTCATTTTTGAAATCCTGGGTGTGGCACTGGCATGCCCACTGGAGGTGAGTACTTTCACCAACGGTTTATGTTCTGTCTTCAACTGGAATCGTGTTCCCCATAGAAATTGTCGGAACCTTGTCATTGCCCACACCACGGCCAGCATCTCCTTTTCTATGACGCTGAACTTTTTCTCCGTGTCACTCAGTGTGCGAGATGCAAAGCTCAATGTCTCCACCACTCCTTGTCCTCTGTCCTGCATCAACACGGCACCTAGTCCCTTGTCACTGGCATCTGTCGTGAGCACTGTTCTCCCTTGGGGATCGTTACCTTGCAGGGGTACGGCGCCTACTACGTCCATCTTTATGCTTTCAAACTCCCTCTGTGCTTCTTCCGTCCAGCTGAACATTGTCTTTTCTCTCGTTAATTGTCTCATGTGGTGGGTTTTTGTTGCGAAATGTTGAACAAATTTACTATAGTATTCTGCCATGCCTAAAAAGGACCTGACATCTTCCTTGCTGGTGGGGGGTGGTGCGTCACAAATCGCTTTCACGTTCTCAGTCTTGAGCGTGATTCCTTGCACTCCAATTTCGTGTCCTAAGTAGGTCACTGATTCCATGCCTAGGCGGCACTTTTCCCACTCTGCAGTTAGGCCCTTTTCCTCCAGCACCCTCAGCACTTTGGTGAGTTTCGCGTCGTGGTCTATCTTGTCCCACCCCATCACTAGGATATCATCCTGAAAGTACTGGATGCCGTCCATGTTCTTGAACAATTGGTGCATCAGTTTTTGAAACACAGCTGCCGCTGATGCCAGTCCAAACGGCATACGGCGGAATTGGTAGCATCCGAAGGGAGTGATGAATGACGTCAGCCTCCTACTCTCCGGGTGTAATGCGATCTGGTGATATGCTGAGGTTAAGTCAATGGTGGAGTACCACTTTATTCCTCTTGTTTTGGCTAACATTTCTTCAATCCGTGGCAAGGGGAACTTCTCCACTACGATGTTCTTATTTAGTTCACGCAGGTCTACGCATAGCCTGAACTTCCCACTGGGTTTCATCACCACCACTAGTGGTGCCAGCCATTCGGCACACGTGATTGGTTCGATTATGCCCTTTTTCTCCAACTCCTGCAGTTCTACCTGCACCGTGTCTCTCACAGCGAGGGGCACATTCCTCACCTTGTGGGACACTGGTTACGCTCCTGCTTTGAGTACAATCTTGTGCGCAAACTTCTCTAGTTTACCCACTTTGCCTCCGAACACCTTAGGGTACTCCCTCTTCCATCTGTCCAGGTCCGGCCATCCTTCTGGTTCGGTGAGTAAGATCTGAACCTTTCCTCCCGGATCCAGTTTGATGCCCAGGTCACCCTGGTCCAACCACCCCAACACCGATGGTCCTTTTTCTGAGACGTACAGTTTGCAGTTCGCACTGCGTCCTCTAAATTCGAATTTTAATGGCCTAAACCCCACCATGGGTATGCGGTCTCCATTGTATGTGACAGGCCTTATGTCCAGCCGCTCTAGCTCTGGGCCCCAAGTGTGGTCTAAATGTCTTGTTCCACACCGCCCTCTGGACTATTGTGTAGGGCGAACCCGTATCTGCCACAATGCTTATCGGCACTCCACCAATCGTCATGTCCAGCACCGGCTTGCTCGATCTCTTGTTCTCCACGCATAGCACTTGGTTGTAGATGCAGAGTACCGTGTCCTCCTCCTCGTGGTTGCTCTCCTCTGGGTCTTCTTGTCCGTGGTCTACATATTTCACCACACTCCTGGCTGACTTCCTACGGCACACCTTCTCGTAATGCCCTACGATCCCGCAGAACATACATTTGGCGCCAAACGCCCGACATTTCCTGTCCTAGGCCTCGTGTGCCGTGCTTCCACATCGGAAACAGGCCTTCTTGCTGCTTCCCGTCTGTTTTCCCGGTTGGCCTGGATTTCCCTGCCACCTGTTCGGTCCTTTCTGTGGGGTTCCCTTGTTCTTGCTGTCTCTTCGGGGCTCCTCCTCTTCTATTCTGTTCATCATTGGTCTGGCCAACGTCTTTCTTCGCCGCCTCCGCGCATCGTCGTGCCAACTCCGCTTTCTTTACTATTGCCATGACTTCTTTCATTCTTTCAGCGTGGCATCTCCACTTGCCCATAATTTATCTTGCACGGCCTTACTTGTGGTGTGCATCACGATTTGGTCTTTAATGAACTCATCTTATCTGCACGTGGATGCTAGTTTCCTCAATGCCGCAACATATTCTTCCACCGATTCCCCAGCTTCTTGCTTTCTCTGTTGAAAATTGTATCGATCAATTGAGATACATACTGCTGGTCTGTAGTGTTCATTTAATTCTTCAATTGCATGGGCGTAGACGTCGTCGTCGGTATCTGCTCGTTGTTTGGGTACTAGGTTTTTTAATACTCTGAGCCCCTCCGGGCCCAGGTTGTGTAACAGTATCCGTTTCTTCCTTTTACTTGTAAATTTCTCTTCATTTTCATCCTCTAGTACTTCAATAAAGTTATCGATGTAGTCTCTCCAGTCTTCCCACCTCATAAGGGGTTCTCCTGGCTTGGGCAGAAATGGTACGGGCGCCGTTGCCGAAGACGCCTGTGCGCACATGGTTTCGCGCCTTCCAGGTGGTAAGGTCCCACTTTGGCCCTTGGGACTGCCCGGTGCGCTGTCTTCCTCCTGCTTCCTAGGTTGCAGTTGGGGACTTTTTGTCTCTTTCCCTTCACTCTTCCCTGAGGTCGCCAGTGCTCCTGCCCTTGGGGTGTATTATGCTGTGGGGGGTGTCCTTTGCGTTCTTGCCCCGCTGCTTACCCTTTCTGTCCTTCTGTGTGCCCTGTCTGGCTCCCTATGTGGGTGTTGTAGGCTCTGTCGCACTCTCTGATGTCCCTCTTTTGTGGCTTGACTGTGGCTCTCTCAGGCACCTTGTGGTGGTCTGGTAGTTGCACCTGCCTGGGTTCGGTGCTCAATGTGTCCGTTTTTTTTTTCCGTTTTTTTTCTTCTTTAATCCGACCTCGTCGCCATTGTAAAGGTTTCTTTGCTCCTCATAAATGACAGGACACAGCTTTGCATTTAAGGGGTTTATTCTTAAGTAATATGCTCAGAGAGCGCCAAGCCGATTTTCTCCGGGCTCCGGCACTCGCGCCTCTCAACTGTGGATGCGCGCGCATCCACAAAATGGCGGGGGGCGCATTGCGTCATTACGCAACGTGAGTCAGCTAGAGCGCTGACATTACACATGGATGTGTTTTGCGACAAACCATACAAACCTAGCTGGGGCAGCATTGAGTCAAATTTCTGTTCTCTCCCCCTTTTCCCCTTCCAAGAAGGTGCGCTTGAGCATGGTCAGATGCAGAACATTGACAGTCATCATCAACTTTATTTCGCATTTTAAAACAAATGCATAAAAGTACATAAACTCATAAGTAGTATACATCCAATAAAAATCCGTCACATCCAATCAATTTATATACAATAGCTCGATGGTTAAAATATCCACTTAGCGCACCAATAGAAATATTATTAAAAGGCAATGATCAAAAATAAAAACAGCCAATTTAAAGTTGTTATAATAACCTGGTAGCTATAAATATTAAACAAAATGCACAGATAGGAATGTAAAACGATACTCTTTGGCTCACTTAGTTTGCACAGACTGCTATAAGCGGTTACAAACAGTTAGAGCAGACCCCTAGAGGCATACGCCTTTCAAGCAGCTAGTAAAAAAGGACGCGGTCATGAAACATATGTATGGCGATTCCAAGTGTCGTATTACTGCAAGAGCCTATTTGTGCGACCGTAAGGTAAATTTCTTCATCAATGGAATGATAAATATTTTCCTCTCAACCTTCTAAAAGGAGCAAAAGAATAGAATATGAGAGATAGAGTGGTTGGAAAGACTGTCCCAAGGACAGCTGATTTACCGAATATGCTTGTGCAGGTTACCCAACCATTAGAGGAATAAAGTTCAATTCAAACATTTCCAGTACGAAACGGTGCATGGTGTTAGAAACAAAAGAGAGATAAGAGAAGTGCCCAAATGCCACAGATGGCAGTGCTTGTAACTAGTGTCTGAAATTTTGCTTTGATCTTTTTTTTTAACCATCTTTCTTGAGTACATTTGGCATTAAAGAGTTCCTTTAATCTAGATTTAGAGAAGGCCTTGCACTGAGATGGTTAATCGTACAATATCGCCAAAGCCAACTCGCTAAAAGACTGTTTCACATAGACCAACCAGGCAATAAAGGAAGCTCGATCCAAAGATAAAATATCCTTTAACACAGTGTGATTTAGTTAGACCGTGTTCCTTTTCCACATCGCTAACGGTGCTATTAACAGGGCCATTTTAGTGGTATTGATTATAAAAGGGAGGCCTAATTCTTTATGGACAATAATATTACGGCACGAATCGGTGATAGACCATAATCTTTTTATGAATTTGTCCTCTATAACTTGGAGAGAATCGGGTTGTGTTGTGCTCCAAATTGCTGCACCAGAGGTAGCTATAGATCAGGTTTTCGCCGAGTACATTTCTAGCATTTCTTTAATCGGTTCATTTCCTAAATTTAAAGTAAACTTCCAGAGGGCAGCTATACTTTTGGTCATCTGATTTACTCTGGTACTCACCATCTCAGACCAGTTTAGAAAAGCATCAAAAAGAATCCTCAAATACGTAAAATTCTCCGCTCTCTTTATGTTTCTGCCATCCATATGGAGCCTTATTAATTTTTTCCTATTCCTGCCCACAGCCATCACAAAAGTATTGGATTTATTAACATATAGGCTTAACTCTGCCATATAGGCAGAGTATATCCCTATGGAAAGCTGTAAGGCCATTGGAGTTCCGGCCAATAAGACTGCATCATCTGCATAAAGCATGACGGGCAAAGGTAGTAAGCCTACCGCCGGGATGTCCTTACATTTTTCGCCAGCACCTCATTTAATTTGTTTGTATATAGTTAGAAAAGAAATGGAGCAATGACACAGCCCTGTCTGACCCCCTTCTCAATCCTGAAAGTTTTAGAACATTCACCGTTTCCCATACCGAATTGCTGCCTCTGCTTCTCTATAAAGTCCTCTTATGAAAAACTTATGGAAGACTCCTCGCCCATTGTTTCCATAATGGCCCACAATTTACTGTGGGACACGTAGTCAGAGGTCGCGGATAAATGCATCAAGCCTGTATATAAATGGCCTTTCTTTGCAGTGGCGTATTTGGCTGCACCTAAGGCTAGGTTGCCCCCCTTTTCAAAAAAAGTGTATTGGACTTCTGCAAGAGCATTGTACTCCATTGTTCAGTACTCCAGCCTGTTGAGTAACAATCTATCCATTAGTTTAGCCGTGCTGTCCAAAAAGGAAATTGGGCTATAATTAGCAGAAACTGAGCCATCCCCTTCTTGTAAATTGGAATTATCAGAGATTGTCTCCAGGTAGGCAACGGGCCAACTTCAGCTATGGCATTAAAAGTTATGGGCAAGAGCGGGGCCCACTAAGGTTTATTGGCAAGAAAGATATCCATTGGAACCCCATCTGGACCAGCAGCTTAGAGCGCAGGCGATTGAGACAAAGCAAGATTTATTTCATTGATAGAAAACCCCAATGCTGGAGGAGCACCAGGGGATTGCACCGGGACCTCCACATTAATATTTGCCCAATTTTGGAATATGTTCTGGAATTGATTTAACCAACTTTCCGCATCTATATGGAGGTCCAATGATGGCCCACTTTCCCCCTGTAAAAATGGGAAATTGACCACTTTCCAGAAGGCCTTGCTTTCTTTACATAATCAGGCTTCCCAGGCTTCCACAAGTTGCTTTCTTTTCCTCACCTGCTTTGCAGATTTATATATATAGCCCTAAAGTTTCTAATAAGATCTTGAGTTCTAGGTTTCATTTTAAGAGCTTTACGGAGGTCAGTAGAGCAGTTTTTCTCAAACCACCTGGAAGGCAGAGGATTATTACCAGGAACTGGGCAAGTTAGTTGATCTCTTATAGATATTAAAATGTTGATGAGAGTTCCCACAACTTGATTTCCGTTGGTTAGTGGGTCTAGGCATAAGCAGAACTCCCCGAAGATGGAGGACACAATATTATTCAATAGTAAATTTGGCTTAATTTTCTCCCATTTTAAGATGTACTAATTTTTCCTGGTTATGGACAGTTTTGGGGCATATTTAACTCCAGATTTTTTAAGGGTTCACCAATTAAAAGTACAATGTATTAAAGCGTGATCTCTAAATTCAGTCCTCTTTATCTCAGATTTCTTGGGCCTACTACTGGAGGAGACCGGTGTGATTATGAAATCAATAGTGGAGGTGGTACCTGTCCGATAGAAGGTTGAATCCATTTGGCCGGTAACAGTGCGTATTGGATGTGCAATTTCTAACTCCCATGTGATCAGTAAACTACTTAGGGCATTACCATAATTTTGATGGTTAAAATGGCAACTCTGATTGCCCTTTAGGTTGATTACCCCAAACATAAGCGGATCAGTGTGCCTACAAATATGTGTATTAAAATCTCCAGCCCAGACAATGAATAGTGGTCTAGGATGGTGAGAAAGCAGTTCCTCCACAGTTTTCCCCAACTCCTCAACCACTGCTATTGGGTTAGCAAAGTTATTGTTATAAAAATGTATTAACAGCAGGTCTAGCTTCTTCTGTCCTTTCGCCATTAGAATATGAAAATGAGGTGAGCTGTTCAAAAACACAACCTTTTCAAGTGAGTTGGTATTAGCAATAAGTATTAGTAAGCCCCCTTTTGCTCTACCTGAGTTCAAAGGAACTGCTGGGGTGAAAAATGAGCGATAGCCATTCAAAAAATTTCCTGGAAACAAATAAGTTCAGAATTCTGCAGGTCACTTTGCCAAACCAAGGTTCCTTTTTTGTTCCTATAACCTGCTATGTTCCATGAAAGAAGTGAATTCTCTACTTGGTCTGACTGGGACACATACTCCCCTTGATGGTTAGTAGTTGTTGCACTGGGCAGGTTATGAATACATTGCCTTTTAGAGTCGGGCCCATAAATCCCGCCTAGGTTTTTTTTTTACATCAATTGGTCCATTGGAGACTCTGCTCACTAATATTTTGGGGAGTGCAGGGGCTTTTTAGAGGGGATAAGTCAGCCGTAACAATCCATATTTTCCAGTATGGCAAATCTGTTTGATATAGATATATTGCTATTGGCCAGCCGAGATGTACTGATTAAATTAATATTTACAGAAGGACTCCGGCTTTGTATATTGGTTTTATACCTAAAAGGTGGCTTATAGAAAAGACCCAATGGGACGGTATAAATCTGAGACTGTGTTGAGGGTGCTACAGGTAGTTTGCATAACCAGTCCTCTACCCGCCAACTATTATCAAAATTAAGAACAATGCAATCGTTTTCAATCGGTTTTAAATCAGACCCAACTCAGGGAATTCTTCTGGCCATAGTCAAATGAACTTGTATGAGGTGACCTATATTAGCAGCTTGCAACAGCCAGTGCCAGGACCTTGGCTGTTAATTGGAGAGTTGATTCAGTTGATCTACTCTAAGTAATGGAACATTTACCATAATTATAGAAAATGGACATACCGCTGGTGGTAAGTTCAAAGACAAAGGTTTACTTCTCTTCATAGGGAGGAATTGGTGCAAATTATGTGTACTATTACTTGGAACTGCACGCTCACTAGCTACTTTTTTTGCAAGAACCACCTGCTGCATACTACGGCTTATGGAAAAGCCAGTGGGGTCTGGGGCCACCGTGGCAAGGTTTACTGGGTTCGCCAAATTCGCTGTACTGGTCACATCTAAACATGGGAGGTCTACAGCAAAGGTTTTTTGACAACCATGGCACAAGTTGTATGTGGTAATCCCATTGTTGGAAGATACATTGTCTGAAGCTACAGAATTGCCCCCGCTGTTTGTGACAATGATCTTTTAGCGACCAGATCAGCAAGAGTACGATCAATAGCATCTAAACATGAAAAGATGGATTGTATTAACTGTGTAAAGTTTATCTTGGAATTCTTGCCAGTTCAAAGTCAACGTTGCAGTGTCCTGGTGGGGGGCATGACTGGATGCTGTGCTCTGGGAGGAATTAACCTTTCTCAAATTTTTTTTTTTTTTTTTTTTGCGATATTAACTGGAGCAGGTTTAGTTGGACCTCTTTTCCTTTTACCAGCAGAAACTGTTTCCTGGGAGAATGACTGGCCTGCAATAAAACAAGAAGATGCGGGCGAAACCACGTGGGTGGGCTCACAGACGATGATCTGATCAACTAATGGAGGTATAGCACTCAGACCAGATAGCAATGGAAGCCCATTTTCAACCCCCTAACCCGCATAGACAACCTCCTTTCCGTCAGGGCGATCTCCTTTTCCAGGGCAGTTGTTGCTTTAGGCTAAAATGAAGTGATGGTTACCTCCTCTGTAGCTTCGTGGATCACCTTTTTTTCCCCATTCTGCTGCACCTTAATGAGGTGATCCCATTAGAGGGGGGTCCATCCCGGCCTCCTACGAATGTGGTCGGGCCCGCACTTGGCCTGGAACGTCCCCACATGCGTCCTGCGCCGTGGGAGCGTGTTGCGCTTTTATGTGCGAGTAATCAGAAGTCAGAGCAGGCGATAATGGGAGCTATAGTCTTCCCAGCGGTGGCAACACGGCTATTTCCTCGATGCAGGGTGTCGGCGGCTACACAGTTGCGGGAATGTGGCGCGCTTTTATGAGCGAGTAATCGGGAACCAGTGCAGAGGATGATGAGTGACCGCTATCCCCTCGATACAGGTTATTGGAGGCTACCATTGACAGTCCTAGAAGAATAGACCATCTGGACATGAACTCAGACCAGTGCATGTGCAAACATTCCAGTTGCGCAGAAGGAAAACAAACCATTTTAAATGAGGAATTGCTTAAGGAAGACAACAAACTAAACCATACAGACGTGATACAGAGATCAGCCCTATGATTCAGCTGTGTGATAAAAGTTAAAGACCCCATTGGGTTAGCTTCTACCAGCTTATTTTGCATGTGCTCTGTATCATTTTATGCAGATCCTCTGTCATGTATTTAATACCATCCTGTTTAAAGGTTCTTCCAAAACCTGGCATATTCCCATTATAATCTGATGGAAATCATTCTAATCAGTCCTAAGAAGCATGCCTGGTAAGGATTGTTAGACCAGAGAGTCTTCAAGGAGGCAACGAGAGCTGGAGCTCAGACGGAAGTGAAGCACCAATCTAGGGACTAAATGCTACCAAAGTCCCTCAGTGTTTCTCACCACGGTGCTTTCTGGTAACATCCTTGGGAACGTCGCAAGGACTGATTTCCACACATTGATAACCAGTGCATATCTGGGAATCCGTAGAGAGGTGTATTGGACTTACACAAGCAGCTTGACAAACACTCTGCAACTGGTGACAGCATGCCTGTCTGCCTGTCTGTAAACTGAAAAAGCCATATCACTGCTCTTTTCAAACTTGATCCCAAAATGAAAACTACTTAACCTCACTCTGTGTATAGGCCACTCTTAATTTTAGGACCCCACAAAGAAAATCTTGATAAACTGCATGTACCTTTTGGTGATCTACACTGCCTCTTTTGTTTTTGACCTAACAATTAATTTGGACTCTTCCAAGGTAATGCTGTGGAGGAGAATCTAAGTCTTGGATAGACTGTTCTGATTTAGCCATTTCAGCTTAAATTGGATAGTGATTACTTTACTGTCCTGCCTTGGCTGCTGCTCTAAAGACTGAATCTAATACCATGCTGGCATACGTCAGTGAATCGTAGGTGACCTAGTCTCTGGGGAATCTGTGAGGGAGCCATATTGCATCCAAGGGGATTATAAGCGGACTTAAATTGCCATAACTAGAATCTCTTTTTAGAACATGAGTGTATCATAGCTACTCAGTGTGTCAGTAAAGTTGGTATTGCATGCAACAGGTTGAGCAACCAAACTGTAGAATTTTATGATATATTAAAAACAATACTAAAAAAACCTTTCCAGTCAATCTTGAGGCATTTGATTGTTGTACAAATGCTTTGCGGCGTAAATCCAGGATTGACTCAATGACTTAATCATCTCTGACCACTAATGGTAGGTGTTTAGGCGTATTGGGGTGGCCTGGACAGGTAGCACTATGCATATACAGAAATGGAAAGGGCATGGAAGGCAGATGCTTTAAGTGATCTGAGAACATTTATACTATTGAGGGTTCTGTTGCACTTCCTCAGCATCAAATGTGTCCCATTAACCCCAGCAGCAATCTGTTCTAATTTCCCCAATTAAGTTCTGAGTTGAGAAAGAATTTGAAGTCCAAGCATGTCCTGAGAAACGCCGGGAGAAATGACCAGTGTTTGTAAAACAGATGATCCATATCAAAGATTAAGCCACTTAATAGGAAACTTCTTCCCAATAACCTAGCTGGCCCGTTGACATACATTTGTTTGCAAAACTTGAGAGCAGATACAGATCTGACTTATGAATTGTCCTTAAGGGTCTCTGTAAAGACTATATCTCTTGGTATTTGAAATGGAGAGATCCAATATGAAATGTTTTGGGGATTCTGCTATACACAGAGGAGGTTATGTCCATGGGTCTGTATCATCTGCTAACTTTTGGAGAGGCTACTTGGAACAGGAGAGCATGTAGTCTGGGCTTGTCTGAATGTTTGTCCCTTTTGGAAAGAAACTATCTTCTTTGTTTTTGCAATGCTAGGGACGTGTACTCCTGTTACCATCAGAAATGTGCTTTTTGAGGAGGACATACCTAAGCTAGACATCGACGACTGTATGAAAATCCAAGATAGAAGTTAAGTAGGAGCTTTGTCAGTATTCCCCCTTTGTGTGCTTTTACCACTGGAACTCCTATCACTCCACAACCTGTAACTTACTACTCCCCTCTTAATCTGGCTGCTATAACTGTGCTTTTGCTCCCAACTCCCTAGCCCTGCGCGGTCCATCAGTATGAATCATGATGGCCTCCTCTGTCTCCTCATACTGATGAAGGCTATCAGACTTCCCTCCCAAAACTGGAAGATTTGAGAAGTATACCCCTGATGTTCTCTGATGCTAGGTGTGCTCAAGGTATACTCAATGGCATGTTCCACACCCATTATCTGACAGGCCTCTGGACTATTTGGTTCTTTGGGCCACCCATTGTGCTTGCATGCAAATCCACTACCACACCGCTTAACTTCACTTCAGCAGCCCACAACCATGACGAGTTGGGGAGGGATTGGCCCTTCAGCAATGTAGTGATCGTCGTCACATGGATTAGATGGTCATTGTGATGAACAATGGTGATTGTGCGCTAGAAAACAGTGTGAATGCCGCCATCTTTTTTTCTTTATCCTCAACGTGATGCAGTGATGAGGTTGGATAATGTGACATCAACTAGTTTTCAGCCTTATGCTTCTATTAAACAAGGTTTGAATGGCAGCAGCCATATTGAAGTAAACCATGGCTAATCACCTTTCTATGCTGCCACCGGTCCCTAGTAATTTACCTCGCTCTATAGTCTAATTACATTAATACAATTAATTAATTTCAACAACATTGGAAGACGTCACCTGGAACTGCACCTATGTAAAAAGGGACTCCACTGGCCCTTTGCCAAGACCACACTGTGTCTGGCAACAAGGATAGTTGATGAATGGATTAATCTGTACTGGGCTCGCTTTGGCCCATGGTATAGGCTTTTCTTCTTGGTGACTGGGCAGACTATATGTCTGGGTGTTTGTGTCCTATAGCTTCTGTTTGTAATATCACCACTCAAACTTTATAGTCTCCCCGTTTGGTTTCCTACAGATAGACCTGTCCTTAAGACCATGTAATGTAATAAAGTTAAATGTTGTATTGTAATTTTTCTCATGTAAAGAGCTCGGACACCTTATGGTGAAGTTTGCTTTATATAAAATTAAATAAATACTCGTGCGTATTTACTTTAAATTGAAACGCTCCAATACACTTTTTTCTTGTTTTGCCATTTGTTGTTTGAAAGACAATCCGATGCGGGAAGTGGTTGGAAAGGACTCTGGAGAGAATAGACTTTGTAGATAAACATTTAAGAACAAACCATCAACTACACTCTGAACTACTTGGATGCTCTTTCTCTTTAGAACTTAAAAAGAAAATGTTTGCGATCACCAACGTCCTTTCTGTTTCAATTGAGTTCTTCCATTCACAAGTGCTGTGTATGAAACATAACCTTTTGCTATTAAAACTAGAACATCTCACCAACTGACTGATTGCCCAAAGTCTGCAACAGTCTTCTGTTCTATAGTTAAGAATTGTAAGAATTTTTTTCTCATTTATTGTTAACCAAAAATAAAAAACTTTGTGATGTGTTCAAACAATGCTTAAATTACTTAACGGTTTATTTACATCAGACCAATCTCTCAGACGAAGGGTTTTTATGTGCATTCATTTTGAATTAATACTTGTCCACATATTACAAGGTCATGTTTGTATTACAATTGCTTTTATGTATGTATAAGTAAAGAAAGAAAAAAACTGAAAGCTATCACTGTCGGAAAATAATTGACAGATCTGCAGAGGTGAGCGAAAAGGGAGCAGCTACAGGGAGGCATTGTGTCAAATGACACACTGACAGTTGAGCATGATATGCCTCCTTTGAGCCCTCTGTATGCAACAGCTTCTTTCCTTTTCACCCTTTTGTGATGTCTTTAATTCTCAGTATCCTAGTCATCCTTCAGTGGTAAGAGAGCGGGTGTACTCGAGACAGTCCGTTTTATTTTATTAGCGCTCATTCATTCTGGCCACCCATCATACAGTCAGGACTTAATTGATCAATAAAGAGGACCATTTCCTCAGTACAAGAATATAATCAAAAGCTTCTAGAGAAGACTATTCCTTATCTCTTATGTATTTGAACAAATCAATAAGAACAGCAAATTTTATCATCCTGATTAAATTACAGGACATTTTGTTTGGATTTGACTGTTTCCTGTAAATGTTCAGGGTTTTTGAATCAAACTTATTCTTCAGAGCCAAGATGAAAGGTATTCTGATTTCTGAGACCTGCACCTCCAAGAAAATTTTTTATTGTATTTATGAGAGGTTCTCTGTTAGTCTCAAAATGGTTTAGTTCTTCTTTTCTTAAAATGAGTAAAAAGTTCAAATATAGCCAACACAAATAGTGAGAAACAGGTGAGTCACCATGTGCTACCATCATAAGTCCTAGAACCTTTTCACCAGCAGAGAAAAATGGGAAGAACAAGGCTTATACAGATGGCGAACCCATTGCAAGTCATGTCTTGGGAATAGAGTTCTTATACCTTAATATCGATTTAATAGTTTCAATTGCCTTTAATTGATTTGATTGTCTGTTTGTTTTGTTAAAATGAGTGTACGTTTGAAATTATATAAATACATAATCTGACATTATTTTCTCTCAATATTTGTTTTAAAAAGTGACTCCGAGAAGCATTAAGCTATTTGCCGATTGCCAAATGTGGTGCTTATTTTTTCTTGACACGGCTTGCGCAATTGTCATTAACAGGGAATCAGGAGAGTCTCCAAGTACAAGTACCAGTCATGGCAATTCTTCTATAGACAGCCAAGCCTAAAATGGCAGTCGCTGTGTTGCGCAGAGGTTTTTTTAAATATTGTTCTAACACGTCGATAATGATTGACTCACTTTTTTCACAACAAAGCAAATTAAAATAGAAAGAACATTAGGCTTCTTTGAATTCAAGGAAAGTTTTAGCCTGCCTGACAATGTGAACCATTTTGTTAATTAGTCGAACATTTCCATCCGCTTCTCTGAATGTCTTTAAGACCTAAGACAACATCCTCTTCTTTTTGCATTACTCATACTTATTGTAGCAATTATACTTGATCTCTTATGAACCCAGTGCACAGAACAATTGCAGCTTCTATAACCTTGAACACTGCCAGTAATCTTATTCAGAAAGAAAAAAAAACAACTCTTCCCCATGTTTAATGTTATCCTCATTCAGTATTTGAGAGCCCTGACTTCTGTAGGAATAGCATATATTCCCTTATATTCTGTTTTCATTTGTGTTCTAAATTTAAGTTCCAAATAGTCGTAGGTTGTGGACTTACTATTAGGATTCTTCAGATAGTTTCTCTTGAATCTTGCCAATACTGTAAGACAATTTTTTTAAAATCTAAACCATAACTATGCAAATAAATCTTATACCATTCTAAATGATGGAACTTCCCTCTTGCTAAAAACATCTTGACGGTCTTTGCTTTAATCGAAACGGGTCTACCGAGTTAAGCCACGTGACCAAATGTTGGGAGAGAAACCAGTAATGAATATCTTAAGTTGGATTTTACATATTTTATAATTTTATTGACTCGTAATGAGATTTCACTTAAAATAATTACGGCCTAGTTTTCTCTAGTTAAGATTTCGAAAATTACCTGAACAGCACCGCTTGGGTTGTTCATAGTTTTCTCAAATCTTGATGATATGCTCCTTGCGCAGTCTGGCCTTTTTGATTTGAAGTACAGGCTCTATAGTGTAGGGTCTCACCCAATGACCAAAGAGCTCCATTTGCTACCAATTTTGAGACCGCCCAGATACACGAGGAATCTGAATGAGGACTCTATGATGAAGCATGCCACTTGGAAACCCAGTGGGTGAGTGCCCTTTAAAACCATAGGGTGATTACCTTGGGCAGGTACTGCATATGTTTCCTAAACCGTCAGATGCCACATGTGCTGTTAAAAGTCAGTGATTTGGCTTCCAAAGACAACCAATTAATCTACGAAGCTCCTAGGTTTCGGAGTCGACGCTTCAAGCACGTGGAGTCAAAGTGCAATCCTGCTACTGTAAAGCATATGAAGACAATGGAAGCGTTGCTAAGAATTTACACATTGATGGTCGGGAACCTGATGCTCAACCCATACATAAAGATACCACGCGGCCACACAAGATAAAGTTGCTTATTATACGCAGCGATACTGCAAAAGGTGATTACATATTGATATAGGCAAAAGTGCAGGCTTACAGAATAAGCAGTAAAGAAACATATTGTCATTGCACTTACCAGAGCCTCGATAAGCCGAGCATTAGGACCTCGGTACCGGGCAAGTAGACCCAAGAAGAAGCATAAGGGTTGTGCTTAAAGAGCTGTCCAAACCCTGAGGAGGCCCACCACCAAAGCTTCTAGGTGACAGCTCAAATCAACTTCAGCGGTCTCCAGCAAGTGAAGGGCTCCAATAGAGTTAGGGGAAAAGGTCATCGCCTCCCCGATTGTCCATGACGACTCTAACGCTGGTCCATCACAAGGCCTAAGAAATAGAATGAATGACACAGGCTCAAATGGACAGTCGACAGGGGCAGAAAGAGCTCCACTCTCAAGGTCAGCCACTCCCATAATTGGTTACCGTGCTGCCGCCTTCTTGAAACTGCCACCACCTTTTGATTCTGCCAAAAAGCAAAATATTGATGACAGATGGTCTGCGTGGATAGAGATGTGATAGTTTTATTGATGCACTTGTAGAGACTGCTAAAAAAAATGATCAAGTATCTCAAAAATCTTGCTGGTGATGATGTGAAAGAAGTCTCACAGAAAATGCCTCAAACTGACAAAGAAATTGCTTCTTGTCAGATTAAAGAAACGCTGAATCTAAAGTTCAATCCAGTACCAAACGTTGATTACAAAAGATATATTTTCAGTCAAGAACGCCAAGAAGTTGGTGAAACCATTGACGAATTTGTGGAGAGACTTGATACACTCATCAAACACTGTGTAAGTTCAATCAATTTAAAGATGAGGAAGCTGTGCAACTTAGATTTATTGATGGATGCTTGTCAGATGCATTCAGACGACAAATGCTGAGAGAAACTCTTAGTCTGGAGTGAGCGTTGATGGCAGCCAGAGTGGAGGATGGTGCTGAAAGACCAGCCACTGACATGGAGACATGTGAGTTCCACAAGACTAAGTTACATTTCTTTGACCATATCTTTTCTAATGGGGGCGTGACACTCAATCCTGCTAAAGTGCAAGCGCTGTCTAATGCTAATCCCCCTCAAGATGTTTCTATGATATGTTACTTTCTTGGGATGGCCAGTTATTGTTCAAGATGCATACGAGATTTTCGACCATAAGTGCTCCCTTGCACGAGTGAACAAAAAATTATTTTTTTTGCATTCAAGTGGACAAAGCTTCAAGAAAATCAAACAATCCATTGAAACTGTCCAGAAATGGACTATTTCAATCCAAATCTTCACACAAAGGTTTTTATTCTTGCGACCCTCATTAGGTTGGGCGCTATCCTGGCACAACACAGTGGAGACCCCACGCTCAAAGAGATAATGTACCATATGCCAGTAGAAGTTTGTCCCATATAGGACTTGCTTACTCTTAACCCGAGAAAGAAAGTATGACCATGGTATGGGCTCATGAACATTTTCATGTATTCCTGTATGGAAATACTTTTACGTTGGTAACTGATCATCCAGCTTTGTTGACCATCTTAGGCAGTACAAAAGCCAAGATGTCTCCTCTCATTGAATGGTAGGGACTCCGATTACAAGAGTATGATTACACCATTGTAGATAGTCCAGGGAAGAATCAATACCCTGCTGACTACTTTTCCAGAGTGCCTAGACAAATACAAGGTTCTCCACCCAAGACGCCTGAAGCCTACATTAATTTAATTGTAAAGTAAAATACGCCAGCTGCTGTATCATTAGGCCAGATTATCACTGCCACGAGCCATGATAGTGGCATGCTGAAGTTGAAAGATATAATTACACATCAGTCATGGAACTGATCCAGCGTTTCTAGGCCCACATTCTACCCTTTTGTCTTCTTAATCTTGGTTACTTTCTATTTTGGTCCTCCGATGGATCTTTTTTATGTCGCACTGAGGTAAAAGAGTTAGCTATTCACGCCCAATTAACTCAATTGTGATTAACAGTGCAACCAGTTTGGCTACACAATGAGCATCAGGAATCAGTAGCCAAGTACAAGGGTGTTTATTATAGTCTTCTAACCCGCCGTAGCGGGCTATACCGGCTATTAGAACATTATAATGTGGAGCACTCTATTGCAGACCATGGAGTGCTCCGTGCTTCTATGGGCCAGTAAAGGCCTGCAGATCAACATTCTAATGTTGTTTAAACAAAGGCCTCTCGGAACCCGAGGGGATTGCAATCCCCTCGGGCTCCGAGAGGCCTTTGTTTAATTTGGTATAACATTCTGCCCTCTAGTGGCAGAATGTTCTAATAGCCTTATAGCCCATCGTAGCTGGACTTTAGCAGCTATTAAAGTCCTGCTCCCCTGTTTAATGCTGGAGCAGGCCTTTAATAGCCGGTATAGGTTGCTACCTTGGGCTATAAGGCTATAATAAAGGCCCGCTACAGCAGGCCTTTAATAGCCATATAGCCCGCTCCAGCGTTAAAGGCCCGAGCCGAAGGAGAGGGCCTTTAACAAGGGAGCAGGACTTTAATAGCTGGTATAGCCCACCTACGAAGGGCTATAAGGCTATTAGAACATTCTGCCACTAGAGGGCAGAATGTTCTAACAAATGAAACAAAAACCTCTCGGAGCCCGAGGGCATTGAAATCCCCTCGAGCTCCGATAGGCCTTTGTTTATACAACATTGAAATGTTGCTCTGCAGGCCTTTACCGGCCTGTAGATGCACGGAGCACTATATTGTCTGCAAAGGAGTGCTCCACATTCCAATGTTCTAATACAAATTAGTAATCAAGTTCAAACAGACCACTCCTAAGACCATACTATAGAGATACCGAATTACAACAGGCAGGCCAAGCCTCCGAAAGAACTTAAGGCAAATGAGGATTAAGCAAACAAGCAGCTGTATTGCTGCAATACAGAACAGTAGCATAAGCTCGTGGTGGATGGAAAACCATCTTAATTAGTCTTTTCTATACATTAGTGATCTAAGTCTACCAAGAAAATCCACGGAACAGGAATGGCGTGCATATCTAAAGAGTTCTGAAATCAAAGAGTTCCAATGAAGAGAGAGGGACGAAGCACATGAGTATAGGTAAAACAAACATTTGCATTGCAGAAGCTCATTCTTGAGTCTTCAGAAGGTTAGGAATAAGTTTCAGCTTAAACCACACTCTTGGAAGTAGTCGACAGTGCATAGAAGTAAATCATCTCAAGTCCATTCAAGGGGCTGTAGGGAATCATGAAAGGTTTTAGGTAAGAGTCCAAGGAAGGCACTGCATAGAGTCTGCAGTGTAGGGGACCAGCAAAGAAGTCCGTACAAAGTCCAAAGCGATCTCCATGGAATCTGCGGGCAGTTCTCTCTAGTACTTCGGGTTGTTGGTAAATTATAACCTATAAAGTCAAAAGACAGTACCCCTTTTGTCACATCATCAATAGAAGTCCATTGTATTTATTTCATTTTTCATGTGGAGTCACACAATGCCGACTGCATCCAGGCAACATCCCACACTAGAGACAGGTTAACATTTCCTCCACACGCTCAGGTTAAAACATTATTCGGTTGCAGGTTTCCTATGTGCTGGTTGTCAAGGTCTGTTGTTCAGGCCATGTATCTATTGCTAGTACAAAATGTATCTATTCTAAACTGACAATGCGTGTGAATATCTTCAAGAATTGTCAAGCTGGCAGAATGAGAACACAGAAATCTATGTGATATAGCTTGTAGGAATACCGGCCTTTAGAATCATTCGAAGTTAAACATTTCATTCAATGGTGCACATTTAATATCCGTTTGCACTAATTACCATAAACGGATATAAACTCAACCCATTTTAGTTCATGTTCCATAAATCATACAGTATATAATCATATTTGGCAAAGGCAAGTATGACTGAGAGCTACGTTTGAATGTGCATTCATTTAACATTAATGTATACATTACAACTATCGTTTGGCTCTCTGAAGCTTTCTGCTCATATGAAGATGATTATGTATTAAAATTAGGTTACATGGGGTTACTCTTTTTTTTTTTAAAACATTTTTATTCATGACTGCATCAAAATGACATGTTAATGCAAATATTACATCAGTTTCCAGTCTTTTCTTATTTTCATAACCTATACTGTCTGTGATTTAACAGGTATGTCCAATACTTTTTCCGTGGGTGTTTCAGGGTGCCAAACATAATACATTGGGAAAGGTTTACGGTCTCATTGTAATATCCTCTTTTCAAGATTCTTACACCTTTCATTCACATTACAGTAACAACTTTTAGTAACCCGATGTCCCACCCATGTCTATCCCACCCTCACGTCTCCTAGCGTATCTATCATATACACACACTGTATATCGAGGTCCCCGGATCAGGCTGATTTAGAGGGAATGTCTATCCGTGACTGGCTATCCCGTGCTTATTGCGTTCAGTCTCATTCTCCAGTTCTTACGCTCCCCCCTTTTGTGTTATGGTCATGGGGCGTTACCCTGTGAGGACCCTGTGTCCACATTCTCTAATTCTGTCAGCATTCGCTCCCAATCTTTTGCTATAGGGTGTTTGCGGCCCCCCTTCTCTTCCTCCCTACGCAGGGTCACACCTTCTGCTTTGCCCCATTTTAACAACTCAGAGCGCCATACTTCAACACTCGGCGGTCTGGCCGATTTCCATCTCATAGTGATACCTCTGAGTGCCAACAGGAGTGCCAGGTCCAAGAATTTCAGTTGCGCCCTGTGGGTCTTGGGTCTCCTCCTTTTTCCTATCAGACATGGCAAAGCCCCCTCCGGGATCTGCTGGCCTGTGATATCGTGCAGTGTGTGCCTGACCCTCACCCAGTAAATGTTTAGTCTTGGGCATGTCCATAGCATATGAAGGATATCCGCTTCATCCTGCTGACATCTGGGACAGTTCTGGGGGGAAGTAGGGTACATTTTATGGAGCTTATGGGGAATGAGATACGCTCTGTGCAGTATCATAGCCTGTATGAATTTAAATTTTACGTTTCTGGATACTCTCCTGTGATGCTCTAGAACGATCTTCCATTCCCCATCTGTCATGGCTTCTCCTGTATCCTCAACCCAAGTGTCCCTGAGTGTGGTAAGGGGTAACTCAGCATGATCCCTGAGACCCTCATAGAGCCAGCGCACCAAGTGACCTCCCGTCCCCATATAATGGAGGAGGTCTTCCAGTTCATGTTGTGTTGGTTTATTGCGTTGTGGGGCCCATGTACGTCGGACATATTGACTTACTGAGGCGTGCAGCAGGTATAAACATAATGGGGCACCTGTGACCTGTGCAAAGGAGGCATGATCCATCAGCGTGTCGTCCACGAACAGGTCTCCCACTCTATCCACCCCTGCGTCCGTCCAGGGCCGTAACCTACGCTGCGTCAAAGTACCTTGTGGTTTAGGGAGCCCTAACAGGGGAATGTTATCCGCATAAGGGGCTATCCCGGCCGTGTACGTCAGTGCCTTTCGCCAGCATCGCAAAGCAGTGCGCAGCAGGGGATGACAGTCCTGGGGAATCCTGGCAGTAGGTAGCAAAAGGGAATGTAGTTCCCCGCGTGCCAATCGGTCCTGTGTAAACGCTATTTCGTGTAGGTCCCTACCCGCCACCCATCTAGTTAGCCACTGTAGTTGACTCGCGTAGTAATAACCTCGCAGGTCCGGTACACCCAGGCCACCCCGTCTGGTGTTCAGCTGTAGTTTCTTTAGGCTTATTCGGCGTCTCCCCGCACCCCATATTAGTGTGATCAGCAGTGTATTCAGTGTGGCAAATACGTGTTGTGGAAGAAGAACTGGTAGGTTTACAAAATAGTACAGCATCCGGGGGAGTAGGACCATCTTCGAGATCGCCACCCTACCCATGGCAGAAAGGGGTAAGGATATCCAAAAACTCACACTACCCCGGAGACCGTTAATTGCCCTTCGCACATTGCCCTCAATCTGATCCTCCTGACTCCTATATATGTTAAGGCCCAGGTATTTAAATGTGGCCAGTGCCACTTGGATCCTATGGGCACTGAATCATATATGGGATGGTCGTTGTCCTTCTCGGAAGTAGAATCCCAGGGACTTCGACGGGTTGATGGCCAGGCCAGAGATGGTCTCAAACCGGGCAAAGATGGTCGCCAGGTGCGAGTGGTCCCCGTCCAAATCTTGGAGATATACCAAAATATCATCGGCATATACGGAGATCAGGTTATGGGTGCCTCCGACCGATATACCCACCTCAGCCGCTCGAGTCCGGAGCGCAATTGCCAGAGGTTCAAGCGTTAACACGAACAACAGTGGCGACAGCGGGCAGCCCTGCCTGGTACCTCTATAGATGTTATAGCTATCTGAGGTGTACCTACCCATACGTGCCCTAGCCGTCAGGTGGGTATACAATAAGCGTATCCATTTTATCAGGGTGTCAGGGAAACCAAAACGCTTAATGACTTCAAACATAAAGTTCCAAGTCAGTGAGTCGAACGCCTGTCGGAGGTCCAGGGCAATGCAGCCGGCCTGAGGTAGAGTTGGCGGTGTAGCCGACATGAGGGCATGGAGCCTTCTCGTGTTTTGGGAGGTGCTCCTCCCCGGAAGGAAGCCGCATTGGTCCGGGTGAATTAAACCAGTGAGATGGGCCTGTATACGCATGGCAATAACTTTACTAAGTATTTTATACTCCGTGGGGAGCATTGAGAGCGATCTGTAATTGTTAACGTCCAGGGTATCTCTACCAGGTTTTGGTATGGATAGCACCGAAGCCTGCATAGTCGTGGTAGGTAGGCGGCCGACCTCGTAAGCGGTCTTATAAATTTTTTCTAAGACCGGTACTAATGTGTCAGAAAAGGTTTGATAAAATTCCGCAGGTAACCCGTCCATACCAGGGGTTTTACCTCGGTTAAGGGAATGGATGGCTAGTTTTATTTCCTGCCGCGTTATGGGTCCGGCCAACTCGGTCTTCGCGTCTCGGGTCAGGGTCGGGAACTGTAGTTCCTGCAGGAATCCCATCATATTGTCTTCGATATCCTCGGGGGGGGGGGATACAATCTTTCTAAGTGGGTCCTAAAGAGAGCATTAATTTCGGCTCGTGTCATAACCTCCCCACCCGTCTGGGTCCTGATTCGCGTAATCACCGGGACCTCAGGAGTATCCCGGATCAAGCGAGCCAGCAGAGCTCCAGACCTATCCGCCTCCGCGTGTTGGCGGCGGAAATAGTCTCTGTAGTCTATGACCCTCAAAGTTTCGAGGAGTTCCGCGTGTTCAATTTTGCATATCTGTAAATCATTCTTTCTCTCCGGGTCCGTTGCCGCTGCCGTCTCTAGGTCTTTCAGGCGGGTCTCGGTTTCACAGAGCTTCCTGCGAATTTCTTGTCGGGCTCCCACCAGTTGACCAATCGCGTCCCCCCGTATCACAGCCTTCATGGCGTCCCACACCACCAGATTCGAGGACGTGGAGTCCCAGTTCTCCACAGCACCGAGACCGCCCTCAGCGCTGCCACCGATGACATCCGAGCCCTGATGGACAACGGAGAAACAGCGGCCCTCATCCTCCTAGACCTCTCCGCGGCATTCGACACTGTCTGCCACCGCACCCTAGTGCAGCGCCTCAGCAACGTCGGAATTCAGGAGAAGGCACTGGAATGGATCATCTCCTTCCTCGACGGAAGAACACAGAGAGTCCGTCTACCACCGTACAAGTCAGAGGCCACCGAAGTCATCTGCGGCGTCCCTCAAGGATCCTCGCTGAGCCCCACCCTCTTCAACGTCTACATGAGCCCCCTCGCGCCCATCGCACGCCAACACAACCTGAACATCATCTCCTACGCCGATGACACCCAGCTGATCCTCTCCCTGACCAACGACCCCGCCGCTGCCAGAGCCAACCTTCACGAAGGGATGAAAGATGTAGCCGAGTGGATGACGACCAGCCGCCTGAAACTGAACTCAGACAAGACGGAAGTCCTCATCCTGGGCTCCTCGCCCTCCGCATGGGACGACTCCTGGTGGCCCCCCGCCCTGGGCACCGCACCCACACCGACAGACCACGCACGCAACCTGGGCTTCATCCTGGACTCCTCCCTCTCCATGACCAGACAAGTCAACGCCGTCTCCTCGTCATGCTTCAACATCCTGCGCATGCTACGGAAGATCTTCCGGTGGATCCCCACCGAGACCAGGAAGACGGTCACCCAGGCCCTCGTCACCAGCCGACTGGACTACGGCAACGCCCTCTACGCCGGAACCACCGCCAAGCTCCAGAAGAGACTCCAGCGGATCCAGAACGCCTCAGCCAGACTCATCCTCGACATCCCCCGACGCAGCCACATCTCCGGACATCTGAGAGACCTGCACTGGCTCCCCGTCAACAAAAGAATCACCTTCCGTCTCCTCACCCACGCACACAAAGCCCTACACGATCAAGGCCCGAGCTACCTCAACAACCGCATCAACTTCTACGCTCCCAAACACCACCTCCGTTCAGCCAGTCACGCCCTCGCCGCCGTCCCCCGCATCCGAAGAACGACAACAGGAGGAAGGTTCTTCTCCTACCTGGCCGCCAAGACCTGGAACTCCCTCCCGACAGACCTGCGCCTGACCCAAGACCACCTCTCCTTCAGGAAGAAGCTGAAGACCTGGCTGTTCGAGCAGTAGCAGCACCCCCCCCCCCAAGCGCCTTGAGACCCTCCGGGTAAGTAGTGCGCTCTATAAATGTCCGCGATTGATCGATTGATTGATAGTTACTAAGGGTGTCGGAGAGGTGCGCGCGGAACGGGGCATCCTCTAATAGTAAGGGGTTGAGTCTCCAGGTGGGTATTGGTGAAGGCACCCTCCCCCAATGTAGGTCAAGTGTTATTGGTCTGTGATCCGAAAATGTTTTTGCGAGGTATTCAGAGGACGTACATTGAGTTGTAAGGGAGGTGGTGCATAAGAATCTGTCTAATCGAGTGTGTAGGTTGTGCACAGGGGAGTAGTATGAGTACTCTTTGTGAGTTGGGTGCAACGTATGCCATGCGTCTGACAGTCCCCACCCTTGAAGCCACGTTCCGAAGGAGTCGGCCATCTTGTGCACTCCTGTCGTCTGGAGGGGGGGGGGTGATCTATCCATGTCAACGTCCAAAACCATATTCCAGTCTCCCCCCAATACCCAGGGAATGTCTATCCAGTCAGTTAAGGCTCTCCCTAGTCAAGTCAAGTCAAAAGATTTATATAGCACGCTACATACCCAGAGGGTCTCAAGGCGCTTGAAGGAGGGTGGGGAATTACTTGTCGAATATCCATGTTTTAAGTTGCTTTCTGAATGTTAGGTGGTTCTGAGTAAGGCGAAGGTGAGTGGGAAGTGAGTTCCAGGTTTTAGCTGCCAGGTAGGAGAAGGATCTGCCTCCCATGGTGGTTTTGTTGATGCGAGGTACAGTGGCAAGGGCTTGGTTGGAGGATCGTAGCTGGCGGGAGGGGGTGTAGAAGGACAGTCGTGTGTTGAGGCATTCGGGTCCAATTTCGTAAAGTGCTTTGTGTGCGTGGGTTAGGAGGCGGAAAGTAATTCTCTTATTGACGGGGAGCCAGTGGAGGTTTTTCAGGTGACCAGAGATGTGTTCTTTACGCGGGATGTCTAATATGAGCCTGGCTGAAGCGTTCTCGATGCGTTGGAGTTTTTTCTGGAGTTTTGCGGTGGTACCGGCGTATAGGGTGTTTCCGTAGTCCAGGCGGCTCGTGACCAGTGCGTGGGTGACCGTTTTTCTAGTTTCAGTGGGGATCCAGCGAAATGTTTTTTTGAGCATGCGAAGAATGTTGAAGCAAGATGAAGAAACGGCGTTGACTTGTCTGTTCATCGAGAGTGAGGAATCCAGGATGACGCCCAGGTTCCGTGCGTGGTCCGTCGGGATGGGTGCTTTTCCAAGGGCCTCTGGCCACCAAGAGTCATCCCAGGCGGAGGGGGAAGTGCCTAGGATGAGGACTTCTGTTTTGTCGGAGTTCAGTTTCAGACGGCTGTGCTTCATCCATACGGCTACTTCTTTCATTCCTTCATGCAGGTTGGTTTTGGCGGTGTTTGGGTCTTTGGTGAGTGAGAGGATCAGTTGAGTGTCATCAGCGTAGGAGATGATGTTGAGGTTGTGTTGGCGTGCGATGGTCGCGAGGGGGCTCATATATACGTTGAATAGGGTGGGGCTGAGTGAGGATCCTTGTGGTACGCCGCAGATGACTTCAGTGGCCTCTGACTTGAATGGTGGGAGGCGGACTCTCTGGGTTCTTCCGGTGAGGAACGAGGTGATCCATTCCAGTGCTTTTCCTTGGATTCCGACGTTTCTGAGGCGCTGTAAAAGGGTGCTGTGACAGACTGTGTCGAAGGCTGCGGAGAGGTCGAGGAGGATGAGGGCGACTGTGTCTCCATTGTCCAGTAGAGTTCGAATGTCGTCTGTTGCTGCGATGAGGGCGGTTTCAGTGCTGTGTTTGGCTCGGAAGCCGGACTGTGAGGAGTCGAGGGATTTGTTGATTTCGAGGAAGGCGGCGAGCTGGTTGTTGACCGCTTTCTCGATGACTTTGGCCGGGAATGGAAGGAGCGAGATGGGGCGGTAGTTTTTGAGTTCGGTGGGGTCAGCTGTGGGTTTTTTCAGAAGGGCGCTGAGTTCTGCGTGTTTCCAACTTTCCGGGAAGGTTGCGGAGTTGAGGGAGCAGTTGATGACGTCTCGGAGGTGCGGTGCTATAATGGAGTCTGCTTTGTTAAAGATGTGGTGAGGGCATGGGTCTGTGGGGGATCCTGAGTGGATAGAGTTCATCAGACGGATGGTGTCCTCAGTGGAGATTGGGTTCCAGTCATTGAGGATGTTCAAGGGGGGTGGGGGTCCTGCAGAGGGTTGGGTGGGTTGGTCTTCGGGTCGGTTGTCGAAGCTGTTGTGGATGTCTGCAATTTTGTTGTGGAAGAATGAGGCTAGGGAGTCGCAGAGGGCTTGAGAGGGGGTGATGTCGTTGGAGTTGGCTGAGGGGTTGGTGAATTCCTTGACGATGTTGAATAGTTCCTTGCTGTTGTGGGCGTTGCTATCTAGTCGGTCCTTAAAAGCGGCTTTCTTGGCATTCCGGATCAGTTGGTGGTGTATGCGGGTGGCGTTTTTGAAGGCGTCCTTGGTGCTGGTGTTTGGGTCTTTTTTCCAGGCCTTCTCAAGGGAGCGACATAGTTTCTTGGATTTCTTAAGATCGTCGTTGAACCAGGAGGCCTTCTTGCTGCCTAGTTTGATATGTCGTTTTTTCAGTGGTGCTAGGATGTCGGCGCTGTTGGATAACCATTGGGTGAGGTTAGTGGCTGCTTGGTCGGGGTTTGAGGAGTGGGCGGGGGGGTTTTGAAGAAGCGATGAGGAGATCTGCTCGATGGTGATTTTGTTCCAGTTTCTTCGCAGAGTGGGTTGGGGGTTGTTGTTGGAAGTGGACTTGTTGTAGGTAAAGTGAACGCAGCTGTGGTCAGTCCAAAGGAGGGCTGTGGTGTGGCTGAAGGAGACATGTTTGCTGGAGGTGAAGATAGGGTCGAGTGTGTGACCTGCGATGTGGGTGGGGGTAGTGACAAGTTGTTTAAGTCCAAGGTTGGCGAGGTTGTCCAAAAGGGTGGTGGTGTTGCGGTCGTTGTTCTTTTCAAGGTGAAAGTTGAGGTCTCCCAAAAGGATGTAATCCTCGGAGGGGAGCGCGTGTGGAGTGATGAAGTCCGTGATGTCTTCACTAAATTGTGCGCGGGGTCCTGGTGGCCTGTAGAGGAGGGTGCCTCTGAGTGTGGTCTTGGGGTCGATGTGGATCTGGAAGTGAAGGTGTTCAGTGTTGGCGAGATTGACGTCTGAACTGGTTGAGATGCGGATGGATTTCTTATGGACGATAGCGATGCCTCCTCCTGTGTGGCCGGTACGGTCCTTGCGAATGATCTTATAGCCTTCCGGGATGGCAATGGTGATGTCTGGGGCTGATGAGGCGTTCATCCATGTTTCTGTTAGGAAGGCGACGTCTGGAGAGATGGTGTCTAGTAGATTCCAGAGGTCGATGGCGTGCCTGTGGACCGAGCGGGTGTTGAGCTGGATGCATTGTAGGTGGTTGGGGTCGGATATCTGTTGTGTGTTTGTAGATGAGGAGTTGTTCTTGGTGCCGTCAAACTTGCAGGAGTTGCAAGAGAAGGGTCCATGGGTGTGTCCAGGAGCGGCTTGGACGCAGTTGGGGGGACGGCCGGGGTCAAGGGCTAGGAGGGTGGTGGCATCGTACGTAATGCGGGAGGGGAGGGAGGTACGGGGGCCAGGGGGTCTGGCGCTGGGCGCGGTCCAGGCGCGGACGGGCGTAGACGGGCTTACCTTTGGCGCACCTTCGGCGCGGATTGGGCGCGGTCGCTGCGCGTGAACGCTGCGCGCAAGAGCAACTGTCATATGTGGATGGTGGAAGGGGAGGGGCGAAGGAGGGTCAGCTGGGAGGCGAGGCGGGCTGTGGAGGAGGTGCTACGAGGCAACAACAACAATGAAGATGGCGGCCCTCGCGTAAACTCGAGGTAGGCAGGGTCACCAAATGCACAATAATGGCTGCAGACTAATAAGGAAATGCGGCGTGCAGTACAGTATACAGTATGCAAACAGACACACTCAATGCAATTAATAGACAAATAATGCGGGCTTCAGGCACAGCGCAGCGGTAATACTATTAAAAGCGATGCAAAATGGTGTAATAGCGATCTAGAGGCACTCGCGCTATAGCGCTAATCAATTATGAGGGGCTATGCAGCTTTTGGCAAAGTTAGAGTAGGAGGCAGGGAGCGCAGTACGATACCAGGCAGGAGCTCTTGTGGGGGAGCGACCCTACAGTTGTCAGAAACCTGTCCTGATCATAATTCGGGGCGTATATGCTTCCCAGGACTACCTTTGTGCCATCTAGTGTGCCTTTCACTAAAATGTATCAGCCTTGTTCATCTACCTTTCGTTCTAGTTCCACAAAAGGGGTGCCATGGCGTATCCAGATTGTGACCCCCCTGGAGAATGCAGAGTAGGTTGTAGTGATCACAGTCCCTCTCCACTTTTTACGTAACGCGTGTGCCTCAGACAGTGTTAGGTGGGACTCTTGTAAAAATGCTATCTGCACCTGTTGGCGAAGTGTAAAGGCGTGTATTCGATGTCGTTTTTGCACCGCGCCAAGCCCTCTCACATTCCAGGTAGCCAGTCTATATTTCCCTACCGTGTCAGCCATGTCCTAGTGTAAGCATTACAATGAGTCGCGTTTCGTGTTGTGAAAGGTGTGACGTCAGTGTGAGCCAGGCGACGGTGCCCTCCCTTCCCCAAACCCGAATATTTAGGGCACAGCATAGGAACTCTGATGTGCCAAACCAAGAAAATACAAAACATAAACAAACATTCGACAGTGCATACGCTTTTGGGGGGTCGGCGTAGCATAGGCCGTGTCCAGAGCTCCATACCTATCCGCGTCGCTGGCTCAACGGCGCCGCCGGGGGAGTCAATGTGTATACAGCAATTACTGACATCCTCTAGGGGGGGAAATCTACTTATACTAACTGAATGTCGCACTTCTTACTGCACAGGGACGTGAATCATGCGGACCCCAAATCACATCTATCACGCAATAAGCGTACCCCTAGACAACCAGGCTTCCGTACATGGCCACATAACATCCTCAAATTCTCGTGCTGTAGAAGTGTTACCCCCATTGTTAACTCAACATTACAATCATTATACAGGAAAGGATATCATTAAATCTCGCAGTCTCAGGAGACGGTTGTGTCAATAATTATTCATGGGCGTTGTCCAAGAGTTCATCCGCCGCTCTAGGCGTGACCGTCGGGAACAATACCATACTGTGTTCCGAGTCGGACTGCAAAGTACTGTCTTCAGTGTCTGTAGGTATTGTCTCTCTCTCTTCCCGGAAGGAGCCTACCATCGCAACAGCGTCTTTTTGGCCTGCCTTTTGTTGGAAAACGGTGGGTTTGCGTCGCTTCGGATTCCTGGTCTGTGCGTCGGACGTATCACCCGCCTGGCTTAAGTCGTCCCTGGAGCCACCGGCCGATGATCTCTGGGTCGGACCTGGGTCCTCTTCAATGTCCATCACCTCCATCCATTCTTCCACATCCGTGGGACTTTCAAAGAAATGAGTCTTATTATCATGGACCACCTTAAGACGGGCCGGAAACAGCTGGGCATAGCGGAGTTTCGCCTTCTGAAGTCTCCTTTTAACGTCATAATAGGAGGACCGTTGTTTCTGCACCAGGTTGGTGTAATCCGGATACAGCGAAATACGTTTATTTTCATATTCGATGGGGGACTTCATCCGGGCTTTCTGGAGCAGCACATCCCTGTCCCGGTAGTTGAGGATTTTGACAATCAGTGGTCGTGGGGGCAGTCCTGGTCTCGGTTGTGCAGTGGGAATCCGGTGGGCTCTCTCCACGCAGAAGAACGGCGATAGACCTTCCGTAGCCAGGTTGTCGCGAAACCACTGTTCCATAAATTCCGTTGCGTGGGCCCCCTCACTCCGTTCCGGAAGTCCAATGACGCGGATGTTATTACGCCGATTTACGGCCTTCGGCGTCCTCCACCCGCTCCATGAGGGATTTAGTTGGTGCTGGATTTGCTGGATGGAGTCCGTGTGATCTGCAACCGTCGGGGCGAGGTCCGTCAGCACCATACCCTGGCTTTAACTTTGTCCACCAGCTTGTCATGATCGGCCTTTAACAGTGAGAGGTTAGTAGTTAGGGTGCCCACTTGCGTTTCCATCGCAGCCCTGGAGTCACAAATTTCTTTAAGGATCAGGTCCAGTTTGTCCATTTGTTGGTCTTCAGTGAGGGCAGAGGTCGGTGCAGAGCCACCCAGGCCGGCGTCCTGGAGAGGTCCCGGTGGTGTCCCATATCTGCCGTCCGTTGTTTTTGCCCCTTTTCAGTACCATTATGGGCGACTGCAGGCTTAATCAGTGTCCGGGGCTGTGAACAGGGGCGGGCGTCCGTCTAGCCCCCGGTCGTCCTCGAACAGTCCTCTGGCTGAACATTTGGTTCCTCCGTACCTCTGGCTGCCAGGTGTGTCTCAGGGTAGGGCCCGGGCAGATCCACTCGTGGGGTCTCGCCAGTAGCACTCAGCGTCAGTTTCTCGAAGGAGGGCAGAGGGCGGACCGCAGGACACGGTGTCGGCCCCCACCTCCCCCGCTCGTGGCGTGAAAGTGCCGGTGGTGTCCCCCGGGGGCGCAGGGTGTCTGCAATGTTACCTCGTTTCCGCAGGCATTCACCCAGGCCCACTCCACCCGTCCTCACGGGTTCCAGCAGGATTCTCCTCGGGGGAAGGGGGGAGGGGTGGAAGACAGGGAGGGAGGGGGCCGGCACACCCGCCCCGGTGCCCCCACTCGCTCTCCGCCCTCCGGCAGCCCACCAGGCCACTAGACAAGCCGCGGAGCCGGAGTGGTTATCAGGCCCCTCCCGGACTAGGCCCACATCAAAAGTTTGGGTCCTCCCTTCGGTCCCCGGCCCGTAAATCGGGCGGAAGTCCCCGCAGGCAAGCAGGCAGGCACTGTCCCGTCCGCCTCAGGCTCCGGCGGCGCCGCAGGTCACAGCGCTGGCAGTCTCTTTCAAGCAGGCACAGTCCGCCGCGCCGGCCGGCGCCCAGCACTTCAGGCCCTACGGTCAGCCCCACCACGCTAGGACCCGGCTCGGGGCCCGGAGGTAGGCCGCAGTCGGCACTCCGTCGTGTTCTCGATGGTCCGGGCTCGTAGGACCCCCGGGACCACGTCGAGCCGTGTGGGGGCCCTGGAGAAGAAGTGGGCAGTCAGCGACGGCGTTTGGCGCCCCCCAGGCACGGCTCACAGGATTTTATTCCCCCGGCGGCAGCGGAGCTCTAGCAAACTCCGCCCGCCATCGTGGCCTGCTAGCCACGCCCCCTACATGGGGTTACTCAACCAATATAGCACACATTTAGGAAAGTCAGATTTCTTAATTAGTGAAAGTACATTGAAACAGAGCGAGGTTGGTTATAATATTAATATTAATCAAACTTCATAAAAACATCTCAATCAACATGTTTAATCATACCCTTGTGAGTAGATTCTCTAATTCTCCAAATAAATGCACTCCTTTAATAAATTGAGTGTAGCTTATCTCAAGTAGCATTGAATTAAGTAAGAAACGTGTGCACATTCTTGTCACCTCTCTGTGAACATTTTCTCATGTCATTTATCATATTTTGTGACGTGTATAGAGTGGACTGATTTTGCGCTGCACTTCAACCAACATGCACGACCTTTCACCAGTGATGGTGAATTCCACAAGTACAAACGCATTAGAGATGAGCTGCCTATAACTCAGGAAGGAGTTGTACTGTGAGGGTCGAGAATCCTAATTCCGGTGAGTTTAAGATAATTGAAGTGGCTCATGAAGAACATTGTGGTTTTGTTGCCACCAAGAGAGCGCTCCGATATGGAGTCTGGTTTCTGTATTTATTTGAGAAGGTTGAAAAAGAACTCAACGCCTGTAATTTATATAACTGCCTCTCTACGAATATAGTCTTACAATGTTAGAACTCCCTAAGCATATGTGGGAGAGAATAATGGCCTTCAAATTTTCTTTTTTTTCCCCCTCGACAATACAGGCTCTCTCATCCACAACTCGTGAGCGAGTCATTGAGAGACTTGACAGCCTTTTTGCTCATGGGGGGTTCCAGACATTTTGAAGTCTGACAATGGCATGTCGTTCAACAGTAAAGAATTCAAGTATTTTCTAGAGCATCTGAACATAAAGCATCAGAAGAGTACACCTTTGTGGCCACAGGCCAATGGTCTTGTTGAGTGTTTTAGGAGTATGCGAAAGGCTCAATTTGCAAACTCAGTTGAATACCACCATAGAAACCTATTGTTCAACACCTCACTTGACCACAGTCGAAAGTCCTACGACTTTGATATTCAGGATAGCATTGACAAACAAGTTACCTCATTGGGCCAACAAAACAGAAGAAGGTGATAATACAAGTTGAGTGAAGGGCTTGGTTAATAAAGAAAAGATGAAAGTCTATGCTGGCCAGAGGCCACATGCAAAGAACATTGAATTTAAGACAGGAGGTCTAGTGATTGCCCACCAACTACAAAGGAGAAAACCTGATGCTCCATATGATGCTGCACCTTTCCAAGTTGTGTCCACCTAGGGACATATGGTGACTGCCCAACATCCTGGTAAGCCTGTTACTAGAGACTCTTCTCTGCATTTGATTCATCACTCTTTTGATCATGGTGGTGAAAAAAAGACTGAACCTGAGAATCCATCAACTGCTGTTACTACTTCACCATCTTCAAAGATCTGACAGTGAAGACGACAGTGCCTAGATTCTAGTAACCAGGTCAGGCCGAGTAATTAAAGCGCTGTTGTGTATTGTTTTATTTCATGCCATTCTGTTGCCTGGTCTTATGATGTAAGATGTAATGTAGAATGTGGTTGATGTTGTTACTGTGTTTTGAGCTGAAAGGTGGAGGCTGCGCCATTCTGCTCCTCACCAGTGGGCTGTTCGGCTTGAATTTAAATTCTATTAGAAATGTAACTTTGCCTACCGTATGTATTTACTTTGGATGGCAACGAGGATGGGATGCGAACCCACACATGCAAAGCACAATTGATTAGCCATCTTTAGGTGTCTTATTATTTATGATTTTTTTTGTATTTTAGTATTTTTGTTTCAAAATTTGGCTAATTTTTAATATGTTTTGTTTCTTAGGGAAAGGGTATATAGACATTATTTACTTACTTATTACTTATGGCACTACAGATATGAAAGGAGGAAGGTGTATACTCTGTGATATGTCCTCCAAAAAAGATTTTAACCATGTAAAATCCGGAACCTATATGCTTGCTAATTCGATTCTATTTAGCAAGGTAGGAGTGCATGATCGTATCAAAAGCAGCTAAGAGTTTAAGCTATAGTACCATGGCAGAACATACACGGTCCAATTTTTTTTTTTAACCAATTCAGTGATAGGGTGGTTGGATATTTTTTTTTCAAAAGTGAAAAAAATGTAAATTGATACTTGTATAGCGCACTACTCACCCGCAAGGGTCTCAAGGCGCTTGTACGAATACCGCTGTGGAACCCATCCTGGCTTTCCCTGTGAGGTGTCCACTCCTGGGCACCCCCAAGGTGGAGGCCAGGCATCCGTAGCGTTGTGGGGGCCGTTGTGGAGATTAAGCAAGCTATTGCCCAGAGTTGCAGAGTGGGACTCCATGATTGGAATAGGCACCGAGGCGAGAATTATCAGGTCCGTGGAATTTTGAGCCCAAGACCCGCCGAGGCGGGGAATTGAACCCTGGTCCCGGGCTAGACCTCTGCATCAGGGTCTGCCGCTCTAACCATTGAGCCACACTTCTCCACTCAAATATTTCCCAGTCAAAAACCAGGGTTCACAATCAATTAGGCTTTGACTTTACAAATGATATTTGTGTACATGACATGTTAAAATAATACATTGCATTTTTTCATTGCATAGAGTTCTAATTTGCGGCATACTACTGGTTATTGAACTTATTTTCTTCCAGAATGTAATGCCTCATAAAAGCAGATAATACTAGCAAACGTATTAAATCCCTTGAGAACTGTGCAAGAAATATATCCAATTGTGAAAATCGTAAAGACCGAATGTCTATTTTAAAAAATATTTCACACTTGTGAATGTGCAGAGCTGGCAGGTGACCAATGTGATGTGTAACACCTTCATCCACTTAGGCTTCAGTGGCCAGCAGAATGTGGCATTGGCATGCAAAATACTGTAGGCCAAGTAATGAGCAGTGGCTGAAATGTCAAACTTGATTTGAGGCCTTTTTGCAGATATTTATAGGTTTTCTTCTATATGTGCATTGCCTATATGCGTGCTAATAGTGTTCATGGATATCTGCGCATACGTTATCTGTTTGTGGTTGCCTGTATTTGTGTTGACAGCCTGCATGGGTGCCTTTATGCTTGTTGGCCAGTGTGTCCATGGAAGCCAGTAGCTCTGTTCCACCCATTGGTACGGTTGCAACTCTAAAGTGTTCTTTCTGAGAATAGAACTACATCTGGGGGGGATATATCCCACTCGTTTCCAATATGTTCAGCTCCACATATTTCGAAACTCAAAAAGGGAATGCTGTTTGCCTAGTTCCTGAGTTTGATATGTTTCATATATTGTCCAGCCATCGAGTCTTTGTTGTAGTTTTTGCCAAAATCAAAACTATAACCGAGACAAACTGCATTCATGGTTGCAGAGAACAGAACCTCGTGGTCAATCTTGCTTATTTCATTTTGTAAGTATTTGGAGCTTTTAGTACGTTTTTGTATCTCTTATATGACTTAATTCTCTTTGTGCTTTTATGCACATGCATTACAGTATGGAGTTATTAAAATGAGAAACAAGAGAGCCATTGACATCGAGCGTGTGCATGCGGACCCCTTTTGTGCCGGATTCTCGGAAACCTCATTGAATGTGGTTGCAATCCAACATGTTTTGGAACAGGCCCATCTATTCATTCCATTTTGGCCATTACACTTATGATGAACTCCTGTGGGTTCTTTTCGTTTCCTTTTGAATGCTAAGATTGTGTGCAGATATTCACTACAACAAATTTGACTTTCATTCTTGTGATCAGTTCATTTAGAGTCAAATCTGAGATTATACCTTTCCATTTCTGCTACTTCTTTCCAAAGATCCTGTTCTCTACATGATTGTGTGAGCATTCTACCATTGTATGTGACCTGTACTGTAGCAAGCATTGACCAAGCCAGTAGGTCTCCCCTTTGGGACCTACTAGCTTTGCCAGTGCTTTTAGGTGATCCTGATCGGCATTGGTAAAAACCAATGCTTTTAGGCAGTTCTTTATAGTAAAAAAAAATAAGGTTTGATACAGCCGCTGTTAAAACATACTGTAGACTAATGCATGTGTCATCATCGCGCATGCACATGTCTACAGAATAATACGCAAAAGTATACAAGAAGTGATGGATGAAATACTTGAATGAATCTCAGCCACTAGTAATTACTTGGGGTCGCATCCCATTCCATTGTTATTTTGCACACCATGCCACCTCAGTTTTGAACCAGGTACATGCAAGTTAGTGTTGACCCTGCTCCGATTGGAGCAATCCAGCCCAAACTGAAAAACCAGGTGCTCCGTGAACCGGAAGACAAGCAACCAAGGAACGGTTTTGCTTTTTCCTCACCCAGGTAGAACTTGGTTCCTGTGACACAGTGGGCATACCTTTCTCCCTTAGGATGGCATACTAAAGGGTAGAAAAAGTGATGGGTAAAATGCTTGAATTAATCTCAGCCATTGGTAATTACTCGGGCCACATCCCATTCCATTATTATTTTGCACACTATGCCCCCTCCGTTTCGACCCAGCTGTATTCTGGGTTGGGATGCGGAGGAGCGATTGTCAGTGGCCGAGAGTAATTCAAGCATTCCATCCATCACCTTGTTTTTGCATATGATGCCCTATGTACGCCTGGTGTGCCCAGACGTGGGTCCCGGGCTCACTATGCCACTGGAACAAAGCTATACCTGGTTGAAGAGCCCTGATAAGGGCGATACTGGTTCTTGGTTGCCTGTGTTCCATTTAAAAGACAACCTGGCCTTGCAGTTCTAGCTGGACTGTTCCGAGGAGCAGGGTCAAGACTGATTTGCATATGGCTGGGTCAAAACTTCAGTGGCATGGTGGGCAAAAAATTATGGCTTGGGATGCGGCACAAGCGATTGCCAGTAGCCTATATTAATTCAAGCATTCCATCCATCACCTTGTTGTTTTTACAGAATGGCACAGGCAACATTTTATTTAATTTTTTCTATTGACAGATCTAAGATGACAAGATCAGTGAGTAAATAAAATTGTTGTAAGCGTGCAAAAACACTTTTCTGGTGCCAGTAATTTGCTGCCTGTCCCTCCTTAAAAAATGTATTCATAAAAACAACAGTGGAGGTGCACCGGAGGAGAAGATTGGAGAAAGGCAACAAGGAGTGGGCAGGTAGCACGAGGTAAAGATTTAGACTGTGGCGGGGAGAAGAACACGAGGGAGAAAGCAACAGGGAGAGTGGGGAGGAATGAAGGAGAGACAGAGAGCAAACTCTGGGAGGTAGGAGAAACACAATGGGAAAGCGAGCTGAAAAATACATACACTGATGCAGTTCTTAACGAAAAAAGGAAAAAGTAGTTCCCTAAAGGTGAGCATTGTAAGGAAGCAAGTAAGCCAATTAAGTAGGTGGTAAAAAGGCTTTGCTTCAGGGGAGGGACTAACACAAGATGGGCAAGGAAAACAATCAAATAAGAAGCAAGCAAATGAGACTGACAGTAAATAAAACCAATGGTAAGCATTTGGGGGCTGTAAGCCCCCTGTAATTTCTGGGTAAGCCCACAATAGGACTTTGGCAACCAAACAGCTTGTTGCTTGCAGCATCGGCTCAACCTAAAAAAATAAAATGTATTTGCTGATGTGTAAGAAAAGAGGAGAAAACCTTGTAATCTACTTTTAATTCTAATAGCAAGGAAAGAAACATGCCAGCATTCCCTAAACTGATCTCTTCTGTAGTTCATTACTTCAAGCCACGTGTGTTTGTTTACTAACAGAGTATTTGTTTTATGGCTAATTTCCAAAACAAACGCATTACATTTGCTATAACCTGGGTCATACCCTTATTGGAACACCCAAGGTTGTCAGATCATACCAGCAGCAAATTGAGACGTAAGGGACAAAATACAGCCCATTCATGTTGTCAGGAGATGTTGGGTTGTTACACGAACTATGGCTAGCTCAGTTCCATGGCAAGCTTCAAAGGCTGACTGCACAAGTAGAAGTGGGAATTCAGTGGCAGTAAAAAAGATCTTTGCTTCTGATGCGTCCTCTCTTTAACTATTTTCTTAAAAAACAAGAGATTGCTGCTCGAGTAAATGCTAAACATATTAATTCCTGCTTCTACAGGAGAGGGCATACATGACTTCTTTCAAAAACAAAAGTAAAGCTTGATCTGAAGGTGGAGACCTACACCCATCATCAGGATCACTATTTCTGATGCCTCCATAAGGTGTTAACATTTTCAGGGCCTAGACCGCAGGTGGTCGATTTCATTGTGCTGGCAACATGTACTCGATTAGGACACATAATCGGCATAGTGTTTCCCATGACAGGCCATGTCTATAGATTTATGGATGACATTGACTTATTGTCAGACAGTTAAGAGGTTTAGCTCACTTGAGTTCTCCTCAGCAAATATCACCTGCAATATACAATTACTATATGTGTAAATCGGACTGATCCAAATTAGTAGGTATGGGAATAAGTTGTCTTTGTTGCAGGTACTGCTGGGATGCTGGGATCGTAAACCATGATGTGCGCCTGGCATTCGGCGTCTCCCTTCCCCTAAAATGGATTGTGCTCTTTGTCAGGCTGTGAAACCACTCAGCATGGTATATTGCCACCATCCTGTTGTGAATCTTGGCTGGTGGAATTATATTTTTGAGAATCTTTTGTTTTTCCTGCTTGAATTCATGATGTGCTTTCCTCTGGCCTGAAACGGAACGGAATTTGAGGAAACTAGATGAAGTCTTCTCTTTTCTTCTGACTAAGTCAAGAGGTGAACTGTTTTGAATGCAGCAAGGCATTCCCAGCCCAACATGACAACTTCTCCTCTTACTGATGTCATTTTGTGGTATTTAAAGGAGCCTGAAACATAGGATGGTGCATTGTGACACATTCGGAATAGTGTTTCTTTGTTGCATTTATTGCAACATTGATTTTTATTTTTGCCACGATACTTTTTTCTTAATGTTAATCACTGATAATCGGGTGGGCGCAACAGCAAACTCCAAGAAAAGCAGTATCAAGGAACATGGATGCAAACTGTTTGCAAACATGCAAACAGTTTTCTTTCAGGAATCATTTTTTTACTTCATCTTCAGCTCCCTGAATCCTGACTCCAGATCCAACTCCACTCATTGCAGTCCAGTGTCTGCCTTTCTTTGCCTATTTATATGAATTAACCCCTGGACACAGACTTCTTCAGGGTTTTTTTTCTGCCATTTGGCTTTTTCCTCCTTTTGGTGGCTCCTTTTTGAAGAACACCTGTTGCCTACATGTAAATTCTGGTGGGTGGCAGCACCGTGGCCACTGGAAGGAGTTGTCCTTATGTCTGGTGATCCAAATGTGGAAAAGGCATATCCGCCGCATCCATTCCTTTTCAGTCATCGGGCTATGTACACACCTACTTAAAAACTTTGAGTTGGACTGTCAGCTCTGGTGTGTGATTGGCTCCAGCTTTGCTATGTTTAATCTAAATTCTGCTCCAGATCCCAGAGGCTCCAGTAAAACTGGGGCGCTCTCAGGATTATTCAAACTTTGAAGTGGCAACAGGTTGTGAGTTACTCTGTAGTAAAGGATGATGCTAAACAGTACTTCTTGACTCGCTGTGATGGCCATAGTCTGTGAAGGAGAATGAATCTGCTTCTGAGATCGTTTGCAAACAGTTTGCGTCCATGTTCCTTGATAGACTGCTTTTCTTGGAGTTTGCTGTTGCGCCCACCCCATTATCAGTGATTAAGAGTAATACAAAAGTAATAAACTTAATACATAATAAAAACAAGTATAATAATTGGCTACAGTTTTGTAGCTGAGACTTAAAATATTTTCCTGTAATACAGAGGACTCCAGGTACTTCGTAAGTACTTTGCAGGCACCAGCTGTTGCAATTTTGGACTGAAAAAATGTTTTTGGTGTTTGTGCAGATAGCTTTGTACCCTTTTCAGAGTGTCGGATGTTTTGTCTTCTATTTCACTGTCATATTCCTCATAAAATAAAGCCTCCTTAGGATGTATTTCAAACTGAGCAAGAAAGACTTCACAGTGCTGCTACGTGCTACTGATTTTATTTAAAATGGAAAGGAGATTCAACTTTTCCCGCATAACTTTTTACATCCACTACAATTGGTGGGAATCTGTAACAACTAAATTATGGTAGTGCAGAATACTTAAATAATGTCCCCCCCCCAGATTAATAGACAAACCCTGAATGAATAATTTATTGTGTGGTTAGGCAAGCTTTGAAAACGATGGATGCGGTTGAGCTGTCTAGATGATGGTGCCTTTTTATGGGTGCGGTTTAAGAAAAGAGGTCTACAAGTACCTAAATAAATATGTGGTGGTCCACACACCCCTGTTATTATAATAACAGTCCTTGTTATCTCTCAACTTTCTGTGACCTGTAAATTCTCGTTAGTGGTCGCAAAGAGTGTCACCAAATTGCGATCCCCTTGTTTTGGGGCTGCTTGACCTCTAGGCAAATAACAACATAATGTACTTTTTTTTTTGTAAAAACGATTTTTATTGGTAATCAAGTGAAGAGGGTACATTACAGGATAAAAGCAATTCAGGCATCAGCCAACGATTCGGTAAAGCAGCACAGCTCCCACAAGATACCTTTTATATAAAACAGTCCCCAACTGACCCACCCCACCCCGCAATCCCCCCCCCCGTAGCCAGTGTGCTGTACTCCTCCTTTCCAGTCGTTGACATATTATCATTACTTGTCCGGGACATGGACCTCAGGAAAGGGTAAGAGGCGCCCCTCAACGGAGCGTCCAGACCCCCAGGTCTGCCATCAGTAGGTGGAAGTAGTGCGTGCATCCTGGTGGGTGTGTGGAATCCTAGGCCCAGTGCTCTCACCCTGGAGTCCCTCCCTCATCCTCGCTCTGGTCACCATCTGGCTGTTGGAGCGCTACTACTAGGGCCTCCCACGCCCTGGCCACCTCCATCGCCCTGTCAGTATCTAGGCTCCTAGCCTGTCGCAGCCGCAATGTACTCTCCGCTTTCGCCCAGCGCTCTAAAGTGGTCTTCCAGCGCAGGTAGTTGGGGCCTTGAGTAGATTTCCAATGCATGGAGATTTCACGCTTGGCCAATATCAAACCCAGGTCGCAAAATTTGCTGGTAACTCGAGTACGAGGGGTGTGAGGGAACCATAATAATAGGCATGTGCCCATGTCAAGAGCGATCTGCCGGTCCGTGACAGCATTCAGGCAGGACATCACCGCCTCCCAGTAACCCGCTAGCTTGATGCAAGTCCAGAACATGTGGGCGAAATCCGCATCCGCGGTTCCGCATCGGGGACAAAGCGAGGAAGCCCCCTCGAAATATTGCGAGATTTTCGTCGGCGTTAGGTACGCTCGGTGCAGGGTAAAAAACTGGACCAGTTGGAACCTGGCGTTCCTCGTGCCCTTCCACGCTCTGCGCAGTAGCTGTGGCCACACCGTGTCAGGGATGGATCGCCCGATGTCCCCCTCCCACTTGGCTCGCAGCCCGTCCAAGGGTTGCAGGGCAGTAGACGACAGCTGTCGGTAAAGGCATGTGACAGCCTTATAAGTGCCAGCGGCCGACACCACATATTGACAGCATTCCGAGGCCGGCGGTTCAGTGAGCCCAGACCTCCAGTATCGGCGAATACCAGCCACCAATGCAGCATGGAGCAGATATCCACCCCTCGGTAGGTCGTAGGAGTCCCGCAGCTCCTGAAACGGGAGCAGCGAGCCATCCCTGTAGAGATCGCCAATCATCTGCAGGCCAAGTTCCTCCCAGATTGCTAGTGCGGACCAGTCGCCGCCATGTGGGAAGGCCGTGCACATCCCGAGCGGAATTTCTGGGGCGTAAGGGCGAGCGGCACCGGAACGCTTGTGTGCCCGAAGCCAGCAGCTTCGAATCGTCCGTTCCTCCAAGGTGAGCTGAGCTAGGTCTAGTCTCTGTCCCAAAACTATAAAGGAGATGATGTGTCTCGGGAACAATTTGCCTGGCGCATCCTCCGGGCCACGGAACTCCAAAGCCACCGCCTGGGTTAGCCACTGCAGCTGCGCTGCCAGATAATACCACTCAAAGTCCGGGGCCGCAAGGCCCCCGTCCGCCCTGGGGCGCATCAGCGTGGTCAGCGCCACCCGTCTCCTGCCCGATCCCCAGATGAACCCCGTCGTCAGGGAGCGGAGTCTGTTGAAAACTGACACGGGTATCCAGACCGGCAGAGTGCGGAACAGGTATAACAATCGGGGAAGTGCCACCATCTTTAACAGTGCGACTCGCCCCGCGACCGAGAGCGGCAGCGTCTGCCAGAAACCCATGCAACCCTGTAGATTCCGAATCGCCCTGTTGATGTTACCGTCTAGGATGGCCGCCGGCGAGTGATAGATGAGGGTGCCCAGATATGAGAGGCAGTGGTGCTCCCACTGCAAGGCACCCTCCAGCTGGGTGTCATCGGCCCTCGGAGTCAGCGGGAAGAGGCAAGACTTCCCCCAGTTGACTCTCAGCCCCGAGAGTTGACCAAAGTCCGACAGGAGCCGTTCGGCCTCACGCAGGGAGTCGTCCGCGTCCGCCAGAAACAACAGACAATCGTCCGCATAGAGTGAGATGTAGTGGGTGTCGTTTCTCAGCGGAAGCCGGGCATGCGCAGCCAGTGGTTCTATGGCCAGTGCAAATAACAGGGGTGACAGAGAACACCCCTGTCGGGTTCCTCTGCCCACCGCGTAAGAGGCTGAAATGGTGATCCCCGTTTTGACCCGGGCCGTGGCCGCGGCATAGAGCAAGGCGGTCCATTTCACAAAGCGGTCACCCAGCCCAAAGGCCTCTAGGACACGGAGCAGGTACGGCCACTCGACGCTATCAAATGCTTTCTCGATGTCAATCGAGAGGACTGCGGCATTCGGAAAGCCTGCGGCCTCACCCCCCATGATCCTGAGCAACCGGCGCACACAGGTGGCAGTGGTGCGCTGAGGAATAAAGCCCGCCTGGTCGCTATGCACCAAGGAGCGCATGTGGGTCAGGAGCCGCGTCGCGAGAACCCGGCTCAGGATCTTATAATCCGTGGTGAGCATGGAGAGCGGGCGGTACGCCGAACGGCAGCTCGCATCACCCCCTCTTTTCAGTAAGGGTATCACTAAGGTTTCGCGTGTAGACGCCGGCAAGCACCCTGAGGTCCAGGCCTCTTGGTAAACCGCCTGCAGTCGCGGAACCAGCACATCCGCATAGGCCGCATAAAATTCAATCGGGAGCCCATCCGTACCCGGAGTCTTGCGGCGGGCCATGTGTTTGATGGCCACCCTGATTTCACCCTCGGAGACATCCCCGCCTAGCAGTTTCGCGTGCTCCGGGCCGAGCCTGGGCAACCGCGCCGTCACCAGGAACTCCTCCAGCGCCGCTGGGGGATCCGGCATCCTGCTCCTGTAAAGGTGTTTGTAATACTGAAGAAATTGGTCGTTAATGTCCAACTGCGTGTAGACCATGCGCCCCTCCGGCGTGGCGAGCGCCACTATAGGGGAGCCACGGGCCCCAGGGCTGGCCAACCACGCCAGTAGCGAACCCACTTTGTCCCGCTCAGCGTGAGCCCGGACCAGGAACTCCTTATAATCAAAGCAGCGCAGTTTTTCCAATACTGTCGCCACCACCTCACGTGCCTCTGAGACCGCACCATGAGCCTCGGGGTCTGCGTGGCTGCACCGTTCCTCCGCGCGCAATCGGTCCTCACTGCGCTCTACATCCTGCAGTAGGGTTTTACGGATACCTGCGGTAGCCGAGATGCAGACGCCCCGAACCACCGCCTTAAAGGCGTCCCACTCCATAGCCCTGCTAGATGCCGTGTCCGCATTGGTGTTGAAATACCCCTCCACCCCACTACGTACACTGGCCTTAAAGGCCGGGTCCTCCAGCGTCAGTGGGTTCAACCGCCACGTTGGGATAGCTTGGCGTCGCCTCATCCACTGTACCGTCACTAGGCAAGGGTTGTGGTCAGATACCGTCCTGGTCAAGTACTCACTGTGGCGGACCAGGCTCTGGACGTCCTGTGAACACAGAATGCTGTCTAGGCGAACATGCAGATCGTGCGGGGGGGAGTAAAAGGAGAAATCCCTTTCGGTCGGGTGGTGGGTCCGCCACGCATCGACTAGGCCCCAACTACTCTGCCACTCTCTCCTACTCTGCGCCAACTTGTGAGCTGTTGCCTGCGCTAGCGGTGGGTGAGAGCGATCTAGCCCCACGTCCAGCACAGAGTTAAAATCCCCCCCAAGCAGGACCGTGCCAGCCAGGACAGTCGCCAGCTTCCCAGACAGGCGCGCAAAGAAGGCAGGCTGGTCCACGTTCGGGGCGTAAACGCTGCAGAGCGTCACGTCCCTCCCATCGAGGCGGCCCTGTACACCAACAAACCTTCCCTCAGGGTCAATTATCGTCACCAAAGGCTGAAAGGGAACCCCCGCCCGGATCCAGATCAAAGCCCCCTGTGCAAAGGCCGAGTAAGTGGTGTAGAACATATGCCCCCGCCACCTGCGCTGCAGGGCCCGCCCCTCAGTATGATCAATGTGAGTTTCCTGCAGGAAGGCAACCTGCACCCCCCTGCGGACAAGATGGGCATGGACCCTGTGGCGTTTCAGCATGGAATTCAGACCCCTCACATTCCAGGTCACACACTTCAAATCAAGGAGGGTCCCCATTCCTCGTGACAAGCGCAACCCCCATAAAAGCAACTTTCGCACGCACACTGACTACTCCCCAACAAATGAACCCCGACATTCCCCAACAACCCCACGTCCCACCCCTCCCCAGAATAGGTCCCCAACAGCAGACACCCATCCAAATAAGTAGTGCCCAACAGTAACAATCCCTGGTAACTACCAGAGTCCCACAGTAGGCGCGGGAGATGAGGGGGTGGCCTGTCGCCTCTCTCACCAGATCGCAAGCAGCTCACTCCTTCGAGTCAGTTAGGCCTCCCCTACGTGCCCCATGCGCCCCGCATCCCCTCTACAAGTAAAGCAACCAGCACCACAGAAGGTGGCCGCCCAACCCCAGTCCCAGGCCCAGCAGGTCAATGCCGCCACCCCAGGTCCGGAACACAGCAGGTCATACGATACCATTGCAGGGGAGCATTATCCTCACTCGTCCAGCAAACCGTCCGCAGTCCCAGGCGTGACATGTGGTGGTGCGGGGTCCCCAGTCACCGACTCCTCCGAAGTCCCCCCGTCAGTGCCACCTCGGGACCCCGACTCCACAGCCGTCGCGGAGTCCAATGTCTGGGAGATGTCGGAGACCGCCCGGAGGGCATCCCTGCGCTCCTGCTTAGTTTGTGAGACCGTGGGTGTCCGAACATTCGGTGGTCGCTTCTTGCGTCTCCAACCCCGCCGAGGTCTCGGTGGTGCCCTCCGCTGTTCCCCAGACGCGTGAAGCGCATCCGCGCCGGTCCTGTAGAGCTCCAGCCAGTTCCAGACGTCGTCGGGATTGTCGTAGAAGGAGGATTTGCCATCGAGCATGATCCGTAGGCGGGCCGGGAACAGGAGAGGGTAGCGGACTCCCTCCTCCCGAAGCGCCTTCTTGACCACCAGAAAAGTTGACCGCTGCCGCTGGACTTCCAAGGAATAATCAGGATATATGGAGACCTGGGCGTTGTCCACCTTATAGGGCCCCAGAGCTCGCGCCCTTTGCAGAATGAGGTCCCGATCCCTGTAGTGCAGCAATCGCGCCACCACCGGGCGGGGAGGCCGGCCCTCGGCTGGAGGACGAGCCGGCACGCGGTGAGCACGCTCTAGAGTGTAGAACGGCGACAACCCTTCCGGGACAACCACAGCTCGCAGCCAGGCCTCCAGATAGCCCAACATGTCGGCCCCCTCAATTTTCTCCGGCAGGCCCACCACGCGAATGTTGTTGCGGCGGTTGCGCCCCTCTGCATCCTCCGCCCTCTGCTCCAGCTGGTGTACCCTCTGCTGCAGCTCCCCCAGCAAGGCGTCTGCCGCTTTCGACGAAGGTTCCAGCGCATCAATCCGGGCTTCGGTCTCTTTGACCCGATCCGCCAACTTGCCGTGGTCTGCACGCAATAGGCCCAGGCTCGTGGACACCTGCCCAATATCATGATGCAGGGCCTCCCTGGTATCTGCGATGGCCTTCACGATCTGCTCCAGCTGGCTTTGCGGTAGACCCGCCGCCGCCGGGACAGTGTCCGGAATGGGGCCCCCATCAACCTCTGGCCCCCCAGCAGCCTCAGGGGGGGGTTTTAAGGGGCGTTTCCCCATGGGGGCGGTCGCGTCTCGCCCCCGCAGCAACAGGGTCGGCGTCTTACCCCGTGTCCTACTCGCCAGGCCGCAATCCTCGGGGTCACTCGCCGCACGGCACTTCCTCTGGGTCTGCCGGCCCCCAAAACCAGCCACTCTCCAATGGTTCCCGGACCCCACTTGTCACCATGCAGTCCACCGACCACCAGGAGCCCCCCTGGCCGCAACAATCCCCCAAGTCCAAGTGCAATGTGTAAAGCCACTGGCCCAAAATGGCAGCAGGGGCGGCTGTGCAGGGATCCAAGCGCGTGGGGGGTCAGGGAGTAGCGTGCCCGGGCTCCAAGAGACAGGTCCCCTCGGGCGTCCCCAGTGCCAGGTCACTAGGCCGCTCGGCGGCGGCAGAGTCCCTCGACGGGAAATGACCAGGGGTCAGCGCAGGAGCGCTACTCTTCAGGTCGGTAGCCTCAGAATCCGGACTCGTCCCAATCACGGGGTCCGAGGCCCGCGACACCACACTCCTCCGGACTGCACAGGGCCGGGCCGCACTCTGAGCCCGCGCTCCACAATCGGCGCTCAGCGGGGGCCCCCAAGTTCAAGCTGGCAGGGGGCAGCGCCGGGTAGCCGTGCCCCAGGCAGGCCGCGTGGGGAGAGGTCCGAGCTCGATCACGAGCTCCACGTCCGGTCAGCAGCAGGGCCCCCTCGGGCCGGGGGCCGCACCCGGTCCTCACAACTGCAGGAGCCCCCGTCGGGTCCCCGCAGGCACACCTCAGAAAGCGTCTCAAGCTCCGCCGCCGCAGCGAGCTCCAAAGCCAGGGCTCCGGGTCACGTGGTAGCCGGCGGCCGGCCAGGTACCGCTGCGGGTCGGCTTCCGGATCACCTGAGGCCGGGGATGCGGCCGAGCGTCCAGGCCGCAATATGGCCGGCGCCGCCCGCCAATCCGCGGGCGTAGCGCAGGCTCCTCACAGCCGGGGGTCCGCTCCCGCCGTCTCCGGTCAGGCCCCCAGGAGTGCAGGAGGAGACGCGGGTGAAGTCAGGGCGCCAGGGCCGCCAGGATCAGCAATGACAGGATTAATGGGGGAAGGCCGCTGTGGAGCTCAGTGCTCACACGTCCACCTCCATCGGCTACCAAGCCACGCCCCCAAACAACATAATGTACTTTGCATGTATTTGAAGATAAGAATATCGTAGAAGTGGTTGTTTTTTTTTCGTCGTTGTGCTACGTCATGACCCATTACTTGGGGTCACATGCACCAACAGGCGAGAAAAAGAATGTTTTGGTGATATTGTTTGAGATTCTGTGGTATAATGGAGGTGGATTGGGGATTTTGGGATGGAGTGAGCAAGTGGTTTCATTTCTTTAAGGTGGTGTAACCTCAAGGACAAGCTGCACTCGAACAGATGGACCTTTTGATCTGGTCCTGAGGCTTAATTCAACAACTCAATTAAAATGGATTACAGGGACACAGAATGATGACCGGTAGTAATAGATTTGCAAACCATGAAGGTTTATTGACGGATTGGTAAAGTTGCATTCAAATTAGTCATAAATCAACGGTCAACATATAAATGTGTTCTGTAGTATAGTAAATTCAGTTGAAAGGAAGATTCCCTAATATGCTAAACTGTAAGAAATCAGGAAAAATGTGAGAGAAGTGAAGCGGGAAGCTTCCAGCAAGCAAAGTCACTAAAAGGTGGAATCACATAAAGATTCAGTCAAGTAAATGAGAATGGATTTGCTCAGGAGTCTAACTCTGAGCAGGAGCAAAAGTGAATGTCTAGTCTCGAGAGAGTGGAAAGGGGCACCTGAATCTGACTAGCTCAGCAATGCACAATTAAATCATAAAATTCTCAATGAGATGCACCACTCCCCAAGGTCCTCGGGCAGAGGACCCCATCATGATCAAACATTTCATGATATGAGGGCGGTGGTGCCCCCTAACCCTCTTTCCAACCATCACACAACAGAGCTTTTCTGCTGCACTGCTCTGGTGTGAAATTCACTATTCACTCCCAGTCGAACACAGACCGATACAAATTTCCCACAGAAACAAGACGTTTTGTAGCGTTTTCATTAATGCAAACTACTTCAACTTGGTTCCTGAAATGAGAAAAGGTACACAGAGGCCAAAAGTATACTTTCATGTTTGTATGTATCACTTAAATGGAAACCTACATTAACTATGGCTAACTTAAATATATATATATATAATCCAAAGATATTTGCGCCTGCTTAGCAAACACAAAATACATGAACTCCTGGATGCGTTTTGCAAACTTTATTTTGTTACCAAAATTTCTGTGTTTGCTAAGCCGGTGCAGTAGGCTTTGGAATTTGTAAACTGGACTTGCACCTGTTATCTCACACCAACCCTTATAGGTGGATGTGACCGGATCATTGCAAAACATGGAATATATCCACATTAATATATATTAATTACCTACTGGCAGTTGCCAGTAGATAGTTCTAGTTAGGACCATGTTTCAATAGGAAAAGCGTTTTTTGACTTGCCAATATCTTTGTCGCCAGTTGAAAAATCTTCAAGAAATTTTCAAAAACAATAGTGCACCAGTGATTCTTGTGCATGGAAAGTATGGGGCGATCTGTCAAGCGAGGGCTGAGAAAGAGGGAGGGGGCAAAAAAAGTTTTTTTCCCATGTTAATGTCCATAGAGATTTTAAACACAACTGAAGCCCAAACTGCTGGACGGAAATACACCAAATGTGGCAGAAAGGTAGCTCTTGGTCCAGAGAGAACCCTTTTTGTTATTTTGTGTAAATCCGCTCAGTAGTTTTTGAATGACTAAAAGAAATCCAAATTTGTATATATAGTGATGAGAAACGCCGATGATCCGACAGTCCCGTGATCAAATCTGATTGGCTGCCAACACTTCAACCAGGAAGTGTTGGCAAACTTCTTTGAACTCTGCTTCAGCTGAGTCCCACCAATTAATGTTTACAAGAAAGAAAAGGGGGCAAGGTAGGAATACCCTGACCCCTTAGATCTGGCTGGTCACCAGGAGGAAAAAAAGCATTTTATAAAAAAAATAATTTGCCATGGAAATGCGATACAGCCCCCAGGTAGGTCAGGTCCCGGAGACATATTTTTTGAAGAAGGAGGGGGCACACGCGCCCCTCTCCTTTGCTCTTGGCTCCCCGGGGACCACCACCTCCTAGGGGCTTTATTTGCACACAAAATAAAAGCACGGGCACACAGGCCCTCTCCTCAGGCTCTATAAGCCCTAGGGACCACCACCTCCACAATGAGTGATCAAGAAGCGGGCGCTTCGAAACGCGCTGGGTGACCTTTTCACTTTTGAAGCCAAAATGAACCAAGGCGCGTTGTCTTCGGATTGATAAAATGGCGTTTGTATCTTAGGTTAATTGGGGTCGGCAACCCCGCTGCAGCCCGCCATAACAAGCAGCATTTGTTTTCTTCACTATAACTTGGTTGATATACATATATATATATATATATATATATATATATATATATATATATATATATATATATATATATATATATATATATTTGTAACCAAATGCCTTGCAGCTTAGGAGATCACACGATGGCGCTCATTAATCATGCAGTCTGCCTTCATACTTCACACAGTATTTCGTATGTCAACGCGTTTCAAGGTGAAAACCTCTTCTTCCTGGGCAGCATATGACACATTTGAGGCTCGCATTTCTTTTCCTGTTTCCAGTTTAGTTTATTTATTTCCCCGCCCTTTCGTGGGCGTATGCAAAGAGCAAAACTTTATAATGCATGCTGGGACACTGGGTTCTAAATGCGATAATCATATATATATATATATATATATATATATATATATATATATATATATATATATATATATATATATATATATATATATATATATATATATATATATATATATATATATATATATATATATATATATATATATATATATATATATATATATATATATATATATATATATATATATATATTCGAGATAGGATTCCAGTTATCTCAGTTTCACACTGAAAGCATCCAGGCACTCACGAGCAGAGTTATATCAAAGCCTATTTATTCAGCAATTCCATCTACGCGTTTCGGGAGTCAAGCTCCCTTGATCACGATCTATATATATTACCTACTGGCGGTCGCCAGTAGGTATATATAGTTAGGATTGATTTCCATAGGGAAATCGCAACATTCTATTGGGAATAACTTTGGCGCCGGTTGAGGAATATGCCTGAATTTTTCAGAAACTTTGCCTCGCGGCGCTCCGGTCCTTCCCTGAAAGTTTGGGGTGGATTCGTCAAGCGGGGGCCGAGATAAAAGGGGGGTCCCAAAACGTGTTTTCCCCATGTTAATTTCCATAGGGCGGTCTGTCGCACTTTTAGCTCGAACGGCTGAATGGATTTTCACCAAACTTGGCAAAATTGTAGGGACTGGTAGCCCGATGTGCCTTTGCTATGTCTCAAGATATGTGCTCCAGAGGATTTTGAGTAATTTAGGTTAAAAAAAATGTATATATCTATGGCCGCGCCCCGGTACGCGCACCGGGGAGCGCTCCAGGCGCGCCACGCGACTTGCGCACGGGAAGCTGATTGGTTCTCGGGTGTCTGTAAACATTCGAAACAGTCCGCAGCGGCCGCCATCTTGTGTCTCGGTAGGATTGAGACACAAGAGGTGGCAAAAATCAAAGGGGGAAATGACCAAAAGAGGGCAGGGTAGACCCCCCCTGACCCCCTAGGTTTTTTTCCGTTTTTCGCGGGGGGAGCTCCCGGTACACGCGCACCGGGGAGCGTACCGGGGAGCGTACCATAGTGAAAATTTGTGAAAAAAATTATATAATCATAATAATAAATAATAAAATAATCATTTTGAGTGATTACAGGTAGGGTAGCTCTGAAAAGAGCTTTTGGTTCTGTGGCTGTTTTAGGTACCTACAAGTACGTCCCACACCCACACACACACAACCCCACACCTCCACACCCACACACTCCCCACACACTCCCCACACACACCTCACACACGCACATCTCCACCCACACCCAAACACCCCACACCGACACCTTACACATCCACACCCACACATCCCACACACACTCACACACACACCTCACCCCCCCAACACACACGCACACACAGATACCTCACAGACACACCTCACACATCCCACACACACACCTCCCCCCCCCCCACACACACACACACACGCACACCTCACAGACACACCCACACATCCCACACATACACACACATCCTACACACATACCCCCACACCCAGACACACCCCACACACACCTCACACCCCCACACCCCCACCTACACACCCCACACACCCAAACCCACACACACACCTTACACATCCACATCCCCACCCACACCCACATACCCCACACACCTACACACACCTATACACCTCACCCCCCCTCAGACACAGACACACACACACACACACCTCACAGACACACCCCACACATCCCCCCACACACACCTCACCCCTTCCCCACACACACACACCTGACACACACACACACACACACACACACACACACCTCTCACACACACATCTCACACACCTCACACACCTCACACACCTCACACACCTCACACACACACACACACACTCCTCTCACACACACACCCACACCCCCCACACACACCACACACACACACCCCACACACACACCCCACACACACACCCCACACACACACCCACACATCCTACACACACACACCCCACACACATACCCCCGACACACACACCCCACACACACACGCCCCACACACACTCATTATTTTTTTAATTTTTTTGAGGGGGTGCCCCACACACATACCCCGACACACACACCCCCCACACCCACCCCCCCACATACCCCCCCACCATACCTCATACACCCACACCTCCACCCACACCCAAACACCCCACACCCCACACACCCACACACACACCATACACCCCCACACCCCCACCTACACCCACACACCCCCACCCACACACACCTCACTCCCCCCCACACACACACACCTCACAGACACACCCCACACATCCCCCACACACACCTCACCCCCCCACACACACCTCACCCCCCCACACACACACACCTCTGACACACACCCCCCCACACACACACACACACACACACACCCCACACACACCCCACACACACCCCACACACACCCCACACACACCCCACACACACACCTCACACACACCTCACACACACCTCACACACACACACACACACCCACACACATTCCTCACCCACACACACCCCCACGCACCCCCACACACACACACCCCACACACACACCCACACATCCTACACACCCACCCCACACACATACCCCCCACACACATACCCCACACACACATACCCCACACCCACCCTCCCCCCCCACACACACACACTCATTTTTTTTTCTTTTTTTGAGGGGGTGCGCGCCCCGGTACACGTATCGGTACACCTACCGGTACGCGTACCCTGGAGAAAAAAAGAAAGACAGAGTTTTTTTTAAATGTAGCATTTTTATATAAATTGGAGGTAGTTCTGAAAAGAACTGTTTTTTTATTCTTATTATTGTTTTATATTTTTTATATTGTTTTTTTGTACCCCGCGACTTTTAAATAAAAAATATTATTTTTTTTGCCTTGGGTGTCCTTGTGGGACCCCCTGAGCAGGCCTAGGGGGTCAGGGTGTTTCTACTCTGGCCCCTTTGCGAGTTTCACACCTTTGTTTCACTGCTTTCTTGTGCCTTGGTTTGAACAAGGCACAAGATGGCTGCCAGGGACACCCAGTATGCAAGGGGAATTAGTTCCCACTCTTCAAACATGCACGGGGGCTGCGTTGCAGAGAGGTGTAAAAAAGGGTGTGGCCTCATTACACCTCTATGCAATGCAGCCATCTGGCGCATACTGGATGCTCCTGGTGGGCTAGTTGGCCCCCAGGGACCCCCATTATGCAAGGGGAATTAGTTCCCCCTCTGCAAACGCGCCAGGCGGCTGAGTTGCAGAGAGGTGTAAAAAGGGCCGTGGCTTAATTACACCTCTCTGCAATGCAGTCCCCTGGTGCATACTGGAGATTCCTGGTGGGCTTTCAGGTCTTATATAGTTAGGAATTAGCATTAAAAAAAACTTTGAAATTCACTGAAAAAACATAGGTTTCAGGCCTTATATAGTTAGGAATTAGCATTTAAAAAACCTTTGAAATTCACTGAAAAAACCATAAGTTTCAGGCCTTATATAGTTAGGAATTAGCATTTAAAAAACCTTTGAAATTCACTGAAAAAACCATAGGTTTCAGGCCTTATATAGTTAGGAATTAGCATTTAAAAAACCTTTGAAATTCACTGAAAAAACCATAGGTTTCAGGCCTTATATAGTTAGGAATTAGCATTTAAAAAAACCTTGCAAATTCACTGAAAAAACCATAGGTTTCAGGCCTTATATAGTCAGGAATTAGCATTTAAAAAACCTTGCAAATTCACTGAAAAAAACATAGGTTTCAGGCCTTATATAGTTAGGAATTAGGCACAAGAAAGCAGAAAAACAAACGTGTAGAACACAAAAAGGGGGCAGGGTAGGAACACCCTGACCCCCTAGGGCTGCTCAGGTGGTCCCACTAGGATATTAATATATTTAAACGTTATTCGCTAATAGAATTAGCATTTAAAAAACCTTTAAAATTCACTGAAAAAACCATAGGTTTCAGGCCTTATATAGTTAGGAATTAGCATTTAAAAAACCTTTGAAATTCACTGAAAAAAACAGGTTTCAGACTTTATATAGTTAGGAATTAGCATTTAAAAAAACCTTTGAAATTCACTGAAAAAACCATAGGTTTCAGGCCTTATATCGTTAGGAATTAGCATTTAAAAAAACCTTTGAAATTCACTGAAAAAACCATAGGTTTCAGGAGTTATATAGTTAGGAATTAGCTTTTACAAAACCTTTGAAATTCACTCAAAAAACTATAAGTTTTAGTGGTGTTATAGTTAGCTGGACATTTTACTCATACAAAACCATTGAAATTGCTCCTATATAGTTAGTTGTACTAAGTATATATCGCGCACCCGCAATCCACTGCTGATGATGTCACATATTACATCATTCATGACATGGTCAGTGACACCACTGATGACATCTCAAATGACATCACTGATGACATCACTGATGACATCATCCACGTGACAATCACATACACCTTTTCATACACTATTACAATTTTTCATCACTCTTTGTAAAATACAGAGTATCATATTTTAATCCATTGTCACAGCAATACAAGTATCTAAAAATCCACTCAGTGATTCATACATGTATACACACATCTAATCCCTTACCTATGGATTCACTCAGACATGCTGTCAATGAACAATAGAACACTATCAAAAATACTTATACATCTATATCGACATTAAACAGCACGCATCCTATTCACATATGAAGTCATCCTACTCACTCATGCAAACAATGGATCATACTTACATATTTACTTAGCAAAACACTTATACAAACACCACTTCTTCTATTCATTTAGATAGTAAGTCATACTTAGTGAATTATAAAATCATTATTACAAGTATACAGTTATCCATACAGTCACTCACACAATCATTGTGTCTTATGTATACTTATTTATATACAACAACTGACACATACACTGCCTTTTATTTTTCTAGTTTGTTGGACCTGTACCTTTGAGAAATATATTTGCTCATCACCACACCCATAAAGAGATTCCCTCACCCAAACTGTTAGAACATGTAGTTTTAACTTCATATATCTACGGAAATAAACTATTCACACATCTTTGGACAGTCACACACCCTCCACCGAACCACACACACTTTCACACTCCCATACAAATACTCAGTTAACTAATCAATAACTAATATAGACTTTCACATAGCTAGTAACCAACTGTAGAATCAGTTTACACAACAACTGAAAGTGATACAGATATTCACACAGTTTAGTCACTATCCACTATATTTAGTGAGACATTATAAATTGGTCAAGTAAACAGTCAATTACACTGCTACTAAATCCTCCATCCAAATATTTATTTATATATCCACTCATTCTTTAATGCAAATTGCTATATATATAATGCATATTCAAATAACGAAGCAAACCACATTCACTGGATGATGTCATCAGTGATGTCATTTAAGCACTGCATTTTTTGTATTGTAGGTCGCGCACAATTGTGGCTACATGTACCGTTTTCCAACTCCGTACCATCTTTTGAGGGCACGGGCGGTACACGGAGCTGTTGCCCCTTTTCCCACATGATGATATGCCGCCACGAGGGCGGTCTGATGGGACTTTTTTAGCCCTTTGTGACGCGACACACTTCCCCACACACGTATCCGTGTGATCCTCTCACACCAATCAAGAAAACACATCAATTTGGACCTGGTCTTCTCTTTTTGTATGGTTTATCTTAAGTGTAGGGGCATGAGGTGACAGGTCGTTAAATTATTACCCCTTTGACCCTCTGTAAAATTTGTGTTTTGAGCATTTAGGTAGTTCGTCTTACATTTCACCCATCCTGTGGTCAATTCGTATCTTAGATTGCCCACGTCCCCAAGTCATATCTACAAATAGCAGTTTCTTCAATGTAATAATTACTACGAAGATATGTTAAGTATCCAGCTCGTGTATACAAGCAACTCAAGTGCGATCTAGCCAATGCATGATTGTCCAATAATATCCCATTGTAGTCCAAAAAACATGTATCGCACAGCATTCCCTCCAGTACCCAACTTCCCAATTCATACTGTAGTAATCTCAATTGCTGTCTACCAGTACCTTATAAGGGAGCCCCCAATGTGTCTCTAGGTGTTCAACCCGTCCTCAACTGCATTTCCACCTCCCAGTAGATAGGAATGCAACGGAGCCCAAATATCTGTGGGCCGTGAGGCTATCGGTAATAACTCAGAGTATGTACTGATCTGTTCTTGACAGTAAGTAAGATAATGCATCCAATCCTTAAATTTCGGGGCTCTGCCCCTGCCCCATTTGCATGCAACTCTTCTTTTGGCAACTTGAAAGGCAAGTGCGATGAATTTGCGGTATGATGCCTGTATGGGCTCCACGTAACCCAAGAGAGCAAGAATAGGGGAGGGTGCCACCTCAGTGTCAATCATTTTGGACAATGTTGCAAACACCTGGCACCAGTATAGCTGTACTTCAGCACATGACCATTCCAGATGCAGAAAATCTGCCCCAGGGGCATGACCTCTATCACAATTGTCAGTGTCTCGAAGTTGAAATCTACGCATTCGGGCTGGAGTGTAATACAGTCTATGGACAAATTTATAATGTATAATTCTGAATCTGCTGCTAGAGGAGATTCGCTCTGTCTGTTGTAGACAAAATTCCCATTGTTTGTTCGTTAGTGGCACCTGTAGTTCCCGGTCCCATTTTGCTCTAGCCGCTAAAGGTGGGGTGTCTATTAGTGAGTGGACCGATCTGTAGAGTGTCGAGACCAGTTTTTTTTGGAGTATCGTCTTGGAGGATGCGTTGCAGTGGTGCAAAGGTCTGAGGTTCACGAGGGAAGTCGGGTGTAAGCGCTTTAATCTCCTGACGTAACCTAGTGTACAAGAAAACGTCAAGGGGAGATGGCTGTATGCCTTCAAATAAATGTTCCATAGAACGGAATGTTCCATCATGGTACAGGTCACCCCACGTCTTGACGTGGATACTGTAAAGTAGCTTACGAAATCCTGCTTCCTGTAATAGAGGCATACTTGAATGATAAGCGAGGGGCAAGAGTGGGGCATACAGCATGGCAATCTCCAATTTTGCAGCCAGTCGGGTCCATGCGGTCACCGTGCTCATCACTGTTGTGGGCGTCTTATCCCGGCCCGGAACTAAGGCATTTAGGGCACCTTCTATGGGAATTGGATGAGCCAGCCAGTGTTCCGCTGCCAGTTGGGGCATGTATCTTGGCTGACGCACTCAAAAAAAGGCATAGTGGGCCTGGGCAGCCTGATAATACAGCTCAAAATCGGGAATGCCAAATCCGCCCTGGCTGTATGGTCTAACGAGTACGTCCCATTTTCCGCCCCATTCTAATCTAATAAGCTCCGTTCGGAGTTGCTGAAAGAAAAACCTGACCGGATAAAAAGGAATGTTCAAAAACAAATATAGTAATTGTGGCAGGATCACCATTTTAATCAGGGATGTTCTACCCGCCATGGAGAGAGGCAGGGTGATCCAAAGCATAATATTGTCTGTAATACGAGTCATCGTCGTGCCATAATTGGACCTCAATAGTTCATCCCGGTCTTTTTCTATGTGGATGCCTAAATATCGAAAGTCTCCTTCGCACCAAGCAATTGGATATTCTAGCACAAACCGTTCTGTGGATGTCGTGAGTGGAAAAATGCAGGACTTGCCCCAGTTGATCTGGACTCCTGAGAGCCTACCAAAGCGAATAAATTCTCAAAGAATTGGATTTAAATTTTCACTGGGATCACGTACATACAAAGTAATATCATCTGCATACATAGATATTAGTATTTGCCTTTGAAAACACCTTAGCGCTTTGTCCCCATGATGTTGCCTCAATTTAGCCGCAAGTGGTTCTGTAGCTATGGCAAACAGCAGCGGTGATAGGGGGCAACCCTGTCTGGTGCCCCTAGTGATCTGAAATTCAGGGGAAAGCCTGCCATTTATAAGCACTCTGGCCACTGGGGCCTCGTATAATAGCCTGATGCATGAGATAAATATGACTGGGAAACCCATGCGCTCCATTACTTGGAACACATAATCCCATTCCAAGGAGTCGAATGCCTTCGTGGCATCAAGGAAAACGGCAGCCATGGGTTGGTCTTCATGCACTGTGTTTAGCCGAAAAAAATGTGCGCAAATTATGTGACGTCGCTCTGCCAGGCACGAAGCCTGATTGAGCAGGCAAAATCAAGTTAGGAAGAAGGAGATTAATACGGGTAGCAATCAGTTTTGCCAGGATTTTCACGTCGCAGTTAAGCAGTGAGAGGGGCCGGTAGGAATAGCATGTATTCGCCGGTTTCCCTGGCTTTAGGAGCGATGTGATAAGTGCCCCACGCATAGATGGGGCAAGTGTCCCACCTCAAGTGCGTCCTCGTAGACCTCCCGCAGCACCGGTGCCATAAAGTCTATGTATGTTTTATAAAACTCTATGGGGATCCCAGCGAGTCCCGTAGCCTTACCCGACTGCATGTGCATAATAGCCTCCCGCACCTCATCCAATTCAAAAGGGGCACTCAAACGCCTTCTGTGCGTCGCTGAGCCACCCCAGGGACACATCGTCTAGGTATTCCTGTAAATGTATAGCACCAGTCCTAGTGGACGTGTATAATGAGCTGTAATGTGCCACAAAAGCGTTGAGGATTTGCGTGGTATCTCTATACACCTCACCCTCCAAGCTTTCAAGTTCTACTATAATATTAGGGGGCCGTGTCAGTCTTATCGTCGCAGCCAGCGCCTTGCCTGGCCGTTCTCCTTCGCCAACTCGGCGAGCAACCCAATGTTTGCCTCTAAATTTGGTCTCTCTAGCGGCTTCGTCAGTAAATTCAGTCAATGTCTCACGTAGGCTTGAGAGGGTGGCATCATCAGGACAGTTAGCCAGTGACGTTTCAAGATTTTTAAGTTTAGATTCTAGGTTCGTAAGTCGTGCCACTATACTCTTCAGAACTCCCAACCCCTTAGATATGCAGATTCCCCTCAAAGTCACCTTGAATGCGTCCCAGATAGTTTCTACGTCATTCACAGAATCTTTATTGCGCTTGAAGAAATCTAAACATTCTTCTCGCAATTCCTCTTGAAAGGTAGCATCGTGGGTTGTAGCCACCAGGCTGTCGTCGGGGGACCTAGGTCCGCAGATCTCAACGTGACCTTTACAGGCGAGTGATCGGAGTATGTTCTAGGGAGTTGGTGTGCCCTCACAAGTGCAGCATAAAGTTGTGAGGATATAAAGATATAATCAAGTCTTGCCCATGATCGTGCTTGCGCCGTGAAATGCGTACCTTCCATCGTGTCAATGTGCAGGCGCCTCCAGGTGTCTATCAAGTTGTGATCTTTGAGTGAAGCGAGTAGCGTTGTCCGCATACTAACGTGACTGCAATATGTCCTAGTCTCCCCCACATCATACAATACCTCCCCTGAGCAGCCACTGTGGTGCCTACCATAACAAAGGGCGTGCCCTTCTTTACTAGTATCGCAGTACCTCTAGCATAGGATGAGTAGGAGGAGAAGGCAGTATGCATCGCCCATCTGCTGGCAAAGGTGTAAACAGTCTGTGCTTTAAAATGGGTTTCCTGGAGAAAGGCTATGTGTACAGAGTGGCGGTCAAGGTAAGCTAGAATTTGTCGCCTTTTCCTCTGGTCTCCCAGGCCTCTAACGTTCCATGTCAGTATATTTAAATTAGAGTCTCCCACGATCTTGCTTGTACAAAGGGATTAAGCAGTGTGTCGTAGAAGGCCTCGCAGGCCAGGCTTCATAAGCATTGCCACTTGGAAAGTGTACCTCCCCCCAAGAAAGACAGTCATGCAGCCCAGGCCCGGCAGCACTGTACATGTCAATGCAGTGTCGCGAATGAACGCGTGTGTGTACCATATGCACTGTGGGGGCTATCCCCCGTCGTTCGCCATATTGCAATCCTGTCGGATCTAAAAGTAGCATCTCTTTGATATCAGTTTCGCCCAAATCTGTAACCCAATTTTTAAACACCCTGTCACTTTCAAGGGTCCCCGTCCACCCCCCTCCCACTGAAGCATCCCCAACTTGCCAGTATCCCCATCCCTCCCCCCTCCCTCCACAACAATTAAACACCCCAACATCAGCAGTGAAGCAAACATGACCAATGGGGTATTCCCCTCGGGGATCATCCAAGGTATGCACATAGCCAACCCCCACGCCTTGCCCTTTGTCCTGTTCGTCCTCGGTCGGGCACATTCAAGGGAAGGGGGTGGTGCCTGGAATACATTACCACCAACAGTCCAATACCCGTCCATGGCATTCTCAATCAGCAGCGGTGTCTTCTCCCAAGGGCCCTCAAGTTGATGTCAACCGGACATCTCTGCACTGCAGTAATTAAAATTCTAGTTCAAAGATCTCCATTCAGCGACTGTTCATCGTCCTGCCCTTCGTCGCCATTATTTCCATGACCAGTCCGCGCTCGCCTTAGAGTTTTCAAAAAATCATCCACTTGCTGCGGAGTTGTGAAGAAGTGTTGCTTCGCTTGGTGAGTCACTCTCAGCTTTGCTGGGTACAGGAGCGCGTAGTCGATCTGAAGCGTATGTAGTTTTTTCTTGACCTCCAGGAATTTACGCCGCTGTTCCTGCACTATAGGCGTGAAATCTGGATAGATGGAGAAGCTGACACCATCACATGTGAGATTTTGGTTGGCGCGTGCTGCCCTCAGCGCAGTATCTCGGTCCCGGTAATTTAGGAGCCATGCAATGATGGGTCGTGGTGGGGCCCCGGGTTTAGGCCGCGGTCCCAGGGAGCGGTGTGCTCTTTCAACGATGAATTGTTTGGAGAATGCTTCAGCTCCTATCGCAGCCATGAGTATCTTCTCCACGTATTCTTCCATGCGCCCCGTGTTGGTGGACTCCGGCACGCCTATTACGCGAATGTTATTGCACCGGCTGCGAGCTTCCAATTCTTCATTCTTCGCAGCAATAATTCTGAGGACATTGTCCATTCTCGAGAGTTGTGTAGTATGCGAGGCCGTGGTGTCATCGTTTTCAGATATTCTCCTTTCGGTTTCAGTGATACGCTCCTCATGGACATCCATCTTCTGTACAATGGCGTCCATCCGTGACGACATGCGGTCTACCTTGTCCACTATTGTTGCAAATCCCTGTCTCATTTCCTGCATCATCTGTTGCATGTCCGACGAGGAGGTGCTAGAACCCGTTCCTTTTGTCAATGGGCTTTGGGAGCCTCCTGTGTCCGGCGTGTTTCGCAACCCTTTCTTGGCAGTGGGGGCCTCAAAGGTCAGTTTTGGTTGTTTATTATCCTGTTTACCCATTTTGAGATTTTTACAGGAACTTGTAGTGGATGGTGAGGGTCCCTTCCCTCGTTATTCCAGGAAAGGGTAGGAGCCAGTATCCGTGAGCAAGTAGCAGTACAATTGGGTGTTTCTACCACAGTGTACCGGGAGATCCGGGCCGGCGCCACACGCCGCGGTGTTTCAGGCAGGGCAGTGGGCGCAATACACCTCTTCCAATAGAGTAGTCGTAGCCTCGCAGAGCCCAGTGTTACCTACAATGCGCACAGCTGCGAGATGAGGATTCAGAGGCAGTAATCTCGGGGGCGTGGGTTATCTGACCATTAGGCCACGAACGCGCAGTTAGAGCCGCCAAACTTGGTGCGCCAATAGTACCTCTGGTATGTCTAGATATGCTGTCTATTGGCGTTAAAGCACTAATGGTAGGAGCTACAATGTATTATATGATGTTATTGCCCTTTCGCAGTATCAAGGCGTGACGCAGCCAGTGTTCATATCCCTCCGTGCATATCCGCGTAGCTGTGGCTCTGTGTTAGGCAACATGAGTGTCCTTGTTCACGTAGGAGATATTGCACATATTATTTCACGGCGCCCTCCTCCTGTGCAGTTATCACTCACTTTGTTAGGCCGGCTTCTATACTGTCGATGAGCACATGCAAAGGCCAGCACAAACTATCTTTTAACCTTTTGCCCCACATTACATCTGTTATCAATCAATCAATCAGTGCATTTATAGAGCGCACTACTCACCCGTAGGGTCTCAAGGCGCTAGGAGGGGGGGGGGTGCCGCTACTGCTCGAACAGCCAGGTCTTGAGCTTCTTCCTGAAGGAGAGGTGGTCTTGGGTCAGGCGCAGGTCGGTCGGGAGGGAGTTCCAGGTCTTGGCGGCCAGGTAGGAGAAGGACCTTCCTCCTGTTGTTAAAGCACTAATGGTAGGAGCTACAATGTATTATATGATGTTATTGCCCTTTCGCAGTATCAAGGCGTGACGCAGCCAGTGTTCATATCCCTCCGCATGGCAGCATATTTGCACCCATCCTGTCAGGGTAGTCTTAACTCCTCAGGGCCGTGCACTGACTTTGCGTATGTTATATGCCCCTCAAGATGTCACCTCGTCGCTCTCATAAGTGTGCGTTGTTGCGCAATATGGTGTTATCGATTGTGGCCTACCGTAACGCAGCAGGCTTTGCTCCAGCGTGATTCGAGGCCTTGCAGAGCGCCGTCGATGCAACTTGCGAGTCCCTTTGCACAGTTGGGACCCTCCGGTGATATTTCCGGCACCAGCCGTATCTGGGCTTCCCTCACGAGACTTGCACTGAGCCTTCCCGTTATACTATGCGTCACAGTGGGGAGACGTTCCACGCCCTGGTCGGCCCCAGCAGGTACTCAATATTATTTTCAGTTTATTTAGGTTCCGCAGCCGGGGGTCAGCGCCCCGCTCCCGTGTCCCGATGTCTGTCTTTCTAGGGCCGATGGTGTCGCGCCCTGCCCCTACAGTGCAGAGCCGCTCTTTAGTCCCTTCGCAGCTTGAGCTTCATACCGCGGCGCCGAGGCCTCCTCCGTTAGTATAACGTGCCACCGCCTACCGTCATGCAGTCGCCCCACTAGGCGTCACAGATAATGTTGGCGGTCCGAGGTCCCGGTCCGGTGCTTGGATCTCCTGTATCGCAGCCGCTCCGGAAGGTGGGCACTTCACGGCGGTGTTTGTCTCGCGGCCTGTGCGCCTTGTGTGATGCCGCGGTCTCGCGTAGTCTTCTAGTTCCCACAGCTCGCTCCGCCCAGCTCAGGCACAGCTCTCGGCCAAAACTCCGCCGCTGTTAACTAAATCATGCAGCATCGTAGAGCTGCCAAATTTGCACCGGAGTTACAAAACATCACTATCTGCACTCGGTTGTGATCCTTTCTGGGTAAGGAGTTAGTTATAAAGGATAAATGCAGGATTGTCTGTCCAGGCTGCAGGAGCCTCACGGAAGTGCGGCCATTCTGCTTGTGCGCCCTCTAGCGCCCCCCTTCCGTGCTACTTTTCTTGTTACTTTCTTCAGGGACAGAGTTATGACCTCTTGTTTTTGGCTAGCTGGCCTATAAATAATTTACTGATGAATTAGATACTCATGGATTCCAGGTTCACAGATCATCCAAATGATAAGTTTAAGGGTTGGGTGTGCATGACCATGTGGTCAGGGGGTTGTTGCCGCAATTGCACCGTAACTGAAGTGCCTTGCTGCTGTTTCATTGATCATGTTTCTTCCATAATTCCCCAATGAATATGGCTAGATTAAGGCACCAGTGCAGTGGTCGCTCCCTTCTGCCCTCGCTGCCTCCTACTCAAAGCTGCCTGGTACCGTGTGCTTTGCGCTGGTGAGCTTTCCTATTGCCTGAAGTTGCTTGCTCCACTGTATCTGCACGTTACCCTGCATAGCGCTGCTGGCCTCACTTAGCGCTTTAACGTGCCTGCCTGATTGTGCGCTCGATTGTTCCTGTATCTGTTCACTGTGTGTTCTGTTTAAATTTACTTTTGCCAATTACCTCCGCATTTCCCCCAACCCGGTCTGCCCTCGCGTTGCAGCTGCCATTTGCTGTGCTGTTGTTGTTGTCTTGCCCTGAGCCCGCCCCCTCCACCACGCACCCGCCTCCCATCGGATCCTCCCTCGCCCCTCCCCCCTCTCTTATGACTACTGCTGTCGCGCGCAGCGTTTACGCGCAGCGACCGCGCCCAATCCGCGCCGAAGGTGCGCCAAAGGTAAGCCCGTCTACGCCCGTCCGCGCCTGGACCGCGCCCAGCGCCAGACCCCCTGCCCCTCGCGCTGCCCAGCCCTCCCGCATTACCTACGATGCCGCCACCCTCCTAGCCCTTGACCCCGGTCGCGCCCCCAACTGCGTCCAAGCCGCTCCCGGACACACCCATGGACCTTTCTCCTGCTACTCCTGCAAATTCAGAGGCACCGACAACATCTCCGCTACGATCACACCACAGACTCTCGACCCCAACCACCTACAGTGCATCCTTCTCAACACCCGTTCGGTCCACAGACACGCCATTGACCTATGGAATCTACTAGACACCATCTCTCCAGACGTCGCCTTCCTAACAGAAACTTGGATGAACGCTTCCTCCGCCCCAGACATCACCATTGCCATCCCTGAAGACTATAAGATCACTCGCAAGGACCGTACAGGCACAGGAGGAGGAATCGCTATCGTCCATAAGAAATCAATCCGCATCTCAACCAGCTCTGACGCCAACCTCGCTAACTCCGAACACCTTCACTTCCAGATCCACATCGACCCCAAGACCACACTCAGAGGCACCCTCCTCTACAGACCACCAGGACCACGCGCAAAATTCAGTGAAGACATCACGGACTTCATCACCCCACACGCGCTCCCCTCCATAGACTACATCCTTCTGGGAGACCTCAACTTTCACCTCGAAAAGATCAACGACCGCAACACCGCCACCCTCTTAGACAACCTCGCCAACCTCGGACTTAAACAACTAGTCAATTCCCCCACCCACATCGCAGGTCACACACTCGACCCCATCTTCACCTCCAGCAATCATGTCTCCTTCAGCCACACTACGGATCTCCTCTGGACTGACCACAGCTGCGTTCACTTCACCTACAACAAGCCAAACCCACCAACCACCTCCAACCAACTCTGCAAAGAAACTGGAACAAAATCACCACGGACCAGATTTCCGCCTCGCTCCTTCTAAACGCCCCAGCCCACTCTTCTAACGCAAACGAAGCCGCCGCCAACCTCACCCTATGGTTATCGAACACCGCCGACACCTTGGCACCACTGAAAAAACGTCAATGCAAACCTGGCAGCAAAAAGGCCTCATGGTTCAACGATGATCTTAAGAAGTCCAAGAAACTCTGCCGCTCCCTCGAAAAGGCCTGGAAAAAAGACCCAACCACTAGCACCAAGGACGCCTTCAAAAACGCCACCCGCACTCACCACCAACTAATCCGAAAGGCCAAGAAGACAGCATTCAAGGATCGACTTGACAACAACGCCCACAACAGCAAGGAACTTTTCAACATCGTCAAGGAATTTTCCAATCCCTCGGCCAACTCCAACGACATCACCCCCTCTCAAGCCCTCTGCGACTCCCTAGCCTCATTCTTCCACAACAAGATTGCAGACATCCACAACAGCTTCGACAACCAACCCGGAAACCAACCCACCCTACCATTTGCTGAACATTCTCCCCCCGTGAACACCCTTAACGACTGGAACCCAATCTCCACTGAGGACACAATCCGCCTGATGAATTCCATCCACTCAGGATCCCCCACAGACCCATGTCCTCACCACATCTTCAACAAAGCAGACTCCGTCATAGCACCGCACCTCCGAGACGTCATCAACTGCTCCTTCAACTCCGCCACCTTCCCGGAAGACTGGAAACACGCTGAACTCACCGCCCTTCTGAAAAAACCCACAGCGGACCCCACCGAACTCAAAAATTACCGCCCCATCTCGCTCCTTCCATTCCCGGCCAAAGTCATCGAGAAAGCTGTCAACAACCAGCTCGCCGCCTTCCTCGAAGCCAACAAATCCCTCGACTCCTCACAATCCGGCTTCCGAGCAAAACACAGCACTGAGACCGCCCTCATCGCAGCAACAGACGACATTCGAACTCTACTGGACAATGGAGACACAGTCGCCCTCATCCTCCTCGACCTCTCTGCAGCATTCGATACAGTCTGCCACAGCACCCTTTTACAACGCCTCAATAACATCGGAATCCAAGGAAAAGCACTTGAATGGATCACCTCGTTCCTCTCCGGAAGAACCCAGAGAGTCCGCCTCCCACCATTCAAGTCCGAGGCCACTGAAGTCATCTGTGGCGTACCACAAGGATCCTCACTCAGCCCCACCCTCTTCAATGTATACATGAGCCCCCTCGCGGCCATCGCCCGCCAACACAACCTCAACATCATCTCTTACGCGGATGACACTCAACTAATCCTTTCTCTCACCAATGACCCCAGCACCGCCAAAACTAACCTACACGAAGGAATGAAAGAAGTTGCCGAATGGATGAAACAAAGCCGTCTGAAACTGAACTCAGATAAAACAGAAGTCCTCATCTTAGGTACATCCCCCTCTGCATGGGACGACTCCTGGTGGCCGGAAGCCCTCGGAAAAGCACCCATCCCGACAGACCACGCACGGAACCTAGGCGTCATCCTGGATTCTTCACTATCAATGAACAGACAAGTCAGCGCCGTATCCTCTTCCTGCTTCAACATTCTTCGCATGCTCAGAAAAACATTTCGCTGGATCCCCACCGAAACAAGGAAAACAGTCACCCATGCTCTGGTCACGAGCCGACTGGACTACGGAAACACCCTCTACGCAGGCACTACCGCTATACTCCAGAAGAAACTCCAACGAATCCAAAACGCCTCAGCCAGGATCATATTAGACATCCCACGCAACGAACACATCTCTGGTCACCTTAAAGACCTCCATTGGCTACCCGTCAATAAGAGAATCACTTTCCGACTGCTAACCCACGCACACAAATCACTCTACGACATCGGACCAGAATGCCTCAACTCACGACTGTCCTTCTACACCCCCTCCCGCCAACTACGTTCTTCCAGCCAAGCCCTCGCCACGGTACCTCGCATCAACAAGACCACCATGGGAGGCAGATCCTTCTCATACCTGGCTGCTAAAACATGGAACTCACTCCCCGCTTACCTTCGCCTTACCCAGAACCACCTAGCATTCAGAAAGCAACTTAAAACGTGGATATTTGACAAGTAATCCTCCTCCCCTTTCTAAGCGCCTTGAGACCCTCTGGGTATGTAGTGCGCTATATAAATTCTCTGACTTGACTTGACTTGACTGTTTACTGCAATGCCTCTAGGCTGCAAACACCAGCAAACTGAAATACCCATGCCCCCCCTCTACTCCTGTCCTTTAACCCCTTCCGTGCTCATGACGGCCCCAGGCCGTTATGAATCACGGTGGACGTGTGCGCACGAACCATGCCCAGGAATGGAATGTCCAGCACCGAAGCAATTCCGCCGCAGTCAAGGTGTTAAGGTTATGGCAGCTTCACGCGCTTGTTATGCCAAATTTACTTTATCACACCAGACAGGAATTTTGGGCATACACATACACGTGTTGAGGCTCTGTTGAGCCTTGCATGTTTTTCTTTTCGGTAGCATGTTACAAGCTGTTAACATGATCGATAAAGTCACGTCCCTTTGGCCTTAATGCTGTCAAATGTTATTTAAATCCAAAAAAGGTTTCACTTTGGACCAGTGATTTCACCTCAGGTTTGTGAAGGTCGGTCCACTGATTGATTTAATCCATCACCCTATCAAGTGGTATTTGCCTCCAGGCACTCTATTCCACTGGAAGGTTAGCCTGTCAAGAGGTGTTATTTTGACAGGTCGAATTTAAAGTTTAAAAGTGTACAGCCAGACTACATAGGACAGACTTGCAGTTATGTTTACACTGTCATTATAGTGGATGGCACAATGAGTGCTGCAGTCCATCTGTGAAATTTGGGAAACCGTCAGAACACCGCGGTCTGAATAACATTTGTTCCATCTACGCAAGCTCCATCACGCTTGCCTTAACCACGCATATGCTGTAAGCACGCATATGCGTGGTTAAGGCATTGCACTGTCTGGCTGCTGGAAGACGCCACGGTGAGGTAAGTCTGGCGGGGGGGTCGTTTTTAGGACTGGGAGGGGATCGGTAGCTTTTAGGGCAGTGCAAGGGGTTAGGGTAGTTCAAGGAACAGCGCAGGTGAGGCAGAGTTTTAGGCCTTAGAGCAGTGGGAGGGGAATGAGTAGTTGGGTTCGTTATAGGACGGGTGGGGGTCAGGGTAGGTTTTAGGGTAGTGCAAGGGGTTGGGGTAGTTTAAGGGACAGTGCAGGGTTGGAGTGTCGAAGTAGTGTACATACTGGGGCAAGGTTTTAGGGCTGGGGTCGGGATAGGTTTCAGGGCAGTAGAAGGTGTTGGGGTAGTTTAAGGGACAGCGCGAGATGGGGGCAGGGCAGTGTACATAAAGGGGCAGGGTTTTAGGGCAGTGGGAGGGGAATGGGTAGATGGGGAAATTTTTAGGGCTGGGTGGTCGGTAAGTTATAGAGCAGTGAAAGGGGCTGGAAGTAGTTTAAGGGACAACACGAGGGAGGGGATGGTAGTGGTGATTTTAGCCACACACTCCTTTACCATTTACGCCTATACCAAGAAATTTCGTGGTGAAGCCATGTGTGCTTCTATCATACAACCATGACATATAACTTATAGGGTACACTTTGCACTGTATACTAGGAACTTATAGGTAATTTAAATATGTTACGGCTATGCCAATTCGACCATGTTTAAAAGGGGGAGCACAGGCATTTAACTACTGATTAGCAGAGGTAAAGTGCACAGAAATCTAAAGGCTGCAAAATACAGGGTCCATGAAAAAGTGAAAAATCTAGAGTGACAACGCAAAAAGGCAAATTTCCTACAACTAATCCTGTCCAGTTTCTCAGGTCCTTGTGTGAACTTCTGCTCTCGGTCCAGGTGTTTGGTTTGAATTCTGGGACTTGTAGTCTTGTTTCATAATGAATAAACAAGACTATTATATGTACTGAACCAGCACATCACACATGCACCTATGAAACTTAGCAGCTGTGTGCATCTGACTTGTGATGCCTACATACATGTTGCCAACTTGTGTGGGATGTTATTTCTTTACCAGACACTGGTCTCCTGAATAAAGTCTGGTTTAAAAAAAAAAGTTAATTCCCTTTTACTTTTTTTTTTTTATATATAACTTCCACCCAAACCCAAATCTCGATATCTTTAGGCCGACAAATCACCTACCCCCAAAATAATATGCGCTGTACTGTACACAAAATTCTCCCATTGTGATCCTTCCTCCAACTTCTCGTTTGTTATTGGGGAGAAGACAAAGAGAGGCAGATAAAAAAACATAACGTCCCGTCCACGAGAATGTTTACTATAAGTTTAGTAAGGGGGTAAGGCAGCAAACGGGCCCTCCCCTCCGAACACAACTTATACAATAGCACAGATAAGCGAGGAACGATAATGGCTTAATATATTACCCCTGTAAGTTAATGTTTGGGTGGGGGGAGTTTTCGCCCGCGCTGCCGACACGTTATAAGGGTTAACTCATTTGCTGACGAGTGTGCTGCAGCAAAAAAGGAAGAAACCCCCTGGTAGAGGTGCATTGAGGAAGTGAGTTGTCACATGCACATTACAGGAAATGAGCTTCTGTGGATGGGTTAGACTGAGGAACTAACCTTCTCGGTGCTGCCAGGCATCAAAAGCTCAGGTCAGTGGCTTTTTAACGCGCTACTTTAATCCCGATTCACGCGCTCCTGTGCTCGAGGCAGCGCACCTTAGGTGGGGTTTTGGTTTGGTGTGGTTTTCTTTATTTTATCTCGACTTTTTTGGGCCGCTAGTTGTTAGATAAGCTGGAGCTGCCACGGCGCGCCGGAAAGGCTTTCACTGGTTTCTTCTCGAAACTTGAGCATTGTTTACAGCTCCGTTCTGCTGCATCGACGATTTTTCTTCTTATCGTCATATTTTTACCATTACACACCAGTTTCTTTTCGTGAATGTATTACAATATGTGAAAGGGCGATTTGTTGAACATTCGACTTGCACCTCACCATGCGGTGTTCATAGAAGGGATGAACTGTGCAATTAAACATGAATCGGTCCTTTGCACGTGGGGTTTATTGCTTTTGGTTTGGTGATGAAATGAATGTTTATTTAAAGAGTAAAACTGAAATGAAATGTCTAAAGGTTGCATCTGTGGCTCCCCCTCCACCCCCTTCCCGGAGGGTGGATGCGCGGTGGAACTTGCAGCAGGTGTTTGAGGACCGATGTCTGAGCCTGCCTGGGGTCCTTCCCTCCAGCCATCATTCACGGACACTGTTTAGGGTCCTGAACTTCCCCCTACAAATCACTCGTATCAGGTGCATTAATCAGTCCTATCAGTTCAGTGGAAGCACACCAATACCACCCTGTATTAGGATTCCTGTGACAGCAAACTAGTGCCACATGTGTCCCCAATGACATGGAGCTCATCCTGCCTCCAAGTGGTAGTTCCTGGTTTCAGGCTTCAGGCATGCGGTGGTGGGAACGCAGCTCTCTGCACCCCGAGTTAGACACATCGATTACGGATTTATCAGAAAGAAACAGTGGTGCTCCCATAGCATGTCAGACGTAACCGGCAACATAGTTGGTAAGGCTTCTTTTGGCAGCTCTTTTTTTTAATTAATTGTTTTAACAGCATAAATTCAGTGCTTAGCACGGTAAGATTACGTCATTTCAGTAGGTAACATTGACTGATGAATTGCGTTACATCCGAAATGTATATTGTTCTACAGTTTGAGAGTACTCCCTGGAACTGTTCCCATCATAGGCCCCAGACTTTTGGGGAATTTCATTGATATAGTGGTTACTACCCCTGATAAGGCGTCGAAGTGCTTTCCGGCAAGTATCCTGCTACTCCGGGACCCCAAAAGGATTAGTGGCGAGTTAGTATAGGGAAATAAGATATTTATTTGAGTGGTGGTATTTGGGTTGAAAAGGATAGTGGAGGGATAGACGAGTGAGGGGTTTGTGCTGTTTTACTCATCCCCGGGCCTATAGCGAAACATTTCTGCGTTAGCTCATTAGTAAAGGCCTCTGAATCATTTGCTCAGGTGGGCTGTCTGTCACCTCGCCAGTGCCATGTTTTCTGCAACCACCATGCCTATTTCCACTAATATGTGTGTGCTCCTGGGCCCTGCTCATTCCTTCATTATCCCCTGTGTCACAATTTTAGGGTCCAATGCGATGGGCCAAACCTCTATCTTGTATGTCATTTAAGTGGATGCTTTTTTTCCCGTTGGTGTTTTATTCAGAGTTTTTTTGTTTTTGAACACGGGGGACATTACTATGGATGTGCTACACAGAAAGACATTTAATTTGGATGCTTTTAATTCACGTCCCTGATCATTTAAACCTCCTCTCCGCCCCTAAGCTCCACAAATCCCTGAAACCTAAAGACCCCTCTCCACCCATCACAGAACCCTTAGAACCCGTCCCCTAAGCTCTACCCATCCCTAAACCCTAACAATGTCTCTACAACCCTAACCACCACCCTATTCCTGAACCCTAGCAATCCCTATCACCTATAACCACTACCCATCCCTAAACCCCCTATCCAGCCCGAATCTCCACCCATCCCTGAACCCTAGATTTGTGATGCGTACAGACACAGAATCGAGTTTGAATCAAGTGTAGGTTTGCTTTACATAGGGAAGGTGTGGGAGTGATCATCTTAAACAATGCTCCCTCCTCACTATAGGTAGAGGCAACATTCGACAGGCCTCCTTGTCGTGACGCACTCTTTGGAACAGTGTGGCTATATTTAGGTCTTAGCTTCTTTGTTTCATGTTACATGTGTGTATATATTCGGGTATCTAAAGGAAAGTAAGACCTCCAGGTCTGCTCCAACGAGTGCCCAACTTAAATGTGGATTTTGACAGGTCACACCTCTTTAGAATTGCTATTTCTTTAAAGTCTCCAAGCTGCGAATTGTGCTGGTGCAGGCTGCGCGCAAGACCTTTCACTAGAAGTGTAGGGGAGCTCGTGAAATAATATAAAAATAATGCAGTCTGGAAATACAAATGCTTAATAACCCACTTGTGTATAAGCTGAGAAAGTTAACACATTGGGTAAATTTGTTTTTGTTAAAACACAAAAAATGATGAGGAGAGAAAAAGATTTGATGGATACAGACAAAGTGCAAAATAACAATAAGTAGGTAATGGTTGAGAAAAGGAGGTACCTCAAGTCTTAAAGTTACTGTCTTTATTAGAACATTAGTTCAAGAGGCAGCTTTTCAGTGATGGAGGGTCAGGATGTTGTTGGGGGGAGGGGGGGCGTCTGGTAGCTTAACTTATGGATGCGTCTTCCCTGGGTCCATGTTTAGTCTTCTTGCTGCTGCACAGAAAAAAGATGTTAGTACATATCAGAGTATGGAAAGGGTAGCCTTCTACCTTACTCCATTATCTGGTGTTATCTTGTCCTTTACGTACAATAGCGGGGCTAGGTGTGCCCCCCCCCCACTACATGCACCCTTCATTTTCTACTCGGTCACGGAGAAAGAAAGTGAATCATTGCCCGTATTGGAAATCCAAAAGAAAAGGTCAGCCTTAGCCTTGTTTTAGTACAGCCTCCCTGACGGTTCCTTATGTAGCAGAAAGTAAGAAACCTTTTAATTCAACTAAGGAGAATCTGCCTCTTTATCCTCCTGACCAGCTCTTTAACACAGTTTCACGGTTATGACTGGAGTTGATGCAGCCCTCTGCTATTCCCAGTGTCTGGGTCTTTTCATGGCACATATAGTGGAGTGAAGCTCAGCATCCTCGTCTTTTTCTTGGTACATTGCTCTCCAGGCTTCTGTGAGATCATGGTAGCATCCCAGATCTGGCAGCTCTATTCCCCTGCTCCCTTTCTCCTTTAAAGTTCCTCCATGACCTCTGGTCACCTCATCTTCGCCTTGGACCATTTTTCACAGGACCACAGATGACCACGCACCACGAGAGACTGCCTAGCACCGTTTGTGACCTTTCTCTTGTTTCAGTATTTCGACCTCCTTCGGATGTCATTGCCTCTCCTGCAAGCATACAGCTTAACCGCTTCCGTCTGGCAGGAATTCCAGCCCTGTGCTGGACGTTCCAATCGCGGGCGTGGTCGTGACGGAACAATTCTGTCATCAGCACAGCCCATCCGGGACTCATGACGGAATGGTTCCGTCACGAGCATGGAAGGGGTTAAGGCCACCTAGCACTTCTCATCATCTCTTTTCAGATATGCTTTCAATTCTGACATCAATTCAAAGTCATTCCCTTGCTGCCTTGAGAAAGTTAATGGCCTGCGCGGCGTGAAGGGGCGAAACACGTGTTGGCTATTCATTCTAAACCAATTTTGTTCACTGCTTGGAACCTTTGTTCATCTAGCACTAAAAATTGCATTATTCAACTTCCAGAATTGATTCTATGAACTTGTATATACCGCAAGCCAACAATATACTTCTCTACTCAATTTATCCTCCAACTTTATTTGATTTATATTACCGAGCTGGCATGGAAGTGTAGCCTGTGTTTTACGTAGAAGCTTTCAGTAAATATCTTATAAATACAATTTTCACATTTCCTGGTTCCGCAGTTCTATGCTATGCAATAAGAGCTTCTAGGAAAGTACTGAAAACTAAGGTATTGTGGTTGGTACTGCCAAAGGCGTCTAAGCCAAAATGTCTTACTCACACAAGAAAGTCACAAGTCTTGTTTCTTGTTCCTTGTATGTCAAACATATTTGGTCCTCTCGGCGTTACTGGTGAAATTTTGTGAAGAGGTGATTTTTCTTTTTATAGAGTCCAGGGAATTCTGAAACTCTTGAAGATAAAACCTTGCCCTCGCACCCTCTTATTTACTCACAAATGTTTGTTTATGGCCATGGAGATCCATGACTGGGCAATGGAACACAGTCTCTGTGGAACTACTCCTATCCTCCCGACCCACTAAAAACGATGCCACGTTGTGGAAAGGCTTTCTCACTATTTACATCTGAAGCAAACGGAGTTTGGTCTCAAGACTAAAAATAATCCAATTGAATTTTACAAAGAGTTTCTAAAAGGGAATTGCATCTTGCTCTGAACCAGTTCTGTCCAGACATACAGGCAGGTCCATTGCATTTTGTGGGTCAAGGAATGTACACCACATTGGCGATGTGGGGCCTACTGATATGGTGAACTCAATGGTGTGTGTGAGTTATTCAAATTCTCTAGCGTGAAAGGCTCACGGAAGCTAAAAACAGGATTGCTGGGAGTGTACCACTCTAGTGCAGGGTAGAAGGTGCCTGGGCAGAAGACTTGAGACAGAGGGACATGGGCTTTGTGCTGTCTCTGACTGTACTCCTATGGAAGGCTCTCGTTCTCATTAGCTTAATTGGCAGAGAGGGCCACAGAGCTGCACACTTCGCTCTAAAAGTGGGTTGTGCCACTGCGCTTCCAAGCTGTCGCACTGCCTAGCCGGCACACCGTTATGAATGATTTTGTACAGAAAGTCTGACCTCATATGTTGTGTAACACTATTTTGGGCACCACTTTGTACCCCGGGCAGGACCATTGCTCGAATCTTCACACTGCATGCTTTGCACATTAAAAATGTCCATCTTTATTAAGTGTTTTATTTCTGTGCTGCACAAGAAAAATATATAAAACATATTCAAATAAGACTGAAATCTTTCTGCAACTTGAAACTTTAAAAAAGTATGTCAAGAACTAAGAACTTGAATTGTACATTCCCTCAATTCCCCTCAAATATGGGAAAAAGAATTTTATTAAAAACAAAGAGCTAAAAATAGCAATAAAAGTTACCTATGAATAACGTAACTTCTCTGGATCATATAACTTAGTTGGAAACTCCTTTTATACTAAAGTTTGAATAAGTTAATTAATTCCTCACAGAAGCAAATTGAATTTCTTACGTAGTTAAAGATTGGTCAGACGATAGCCTTCTAAAAAAAAAATCTCTAGCGGTTTTCTCTGATTTAACTGCTTTGCCCTTCCATTGGCTTCTCTTTCTTCTGTAAAACCTTCGAGAGTGATGTTGCCAGAAAGCTCAACACTTTAATCAAACACTTCTGCTTACTTCTTCGGGATAGCAATCAGATATTTAAAACAGAATGCTTCATTTCAGCTGTTTGGTATCATACTTTGACCTCTTCTCCTCTTTTTTAGGTCTCGCCCTGCGATTGCAGGCCAAAGGCCTGCTGTCGCAGAGCGAGACTATTGTTATCATTCCGGCTTTCAAGGACTCAAAGGGAGCCGGAGAGGACAACAGACTGTCACGCGCACGCAGCAGCAGCAGCAGCAGCCTGCCGGGATCAGGTCGCGCGCATCAACAGGCTCTTCACAACACATGCACAACACACATACAGCCCCCCCACGCATACACACACACATACATACATACATACAGAACCCCCCCGCATACACACACGCACGCACACACATACACAGAGAACCCCCGGCGCTTACACACACATCCCTTACCTCGTCTCGGCGTCTTCGCGCTCCCTTGCCCCCGCTCCTCTGGTGCGCGCGCACCACTAGTTTCGATTCCCGCGTCGGCTCCTCAGCCAATCAGGATGCAGTACTCCTTTTAGACATGCTCCCTCTCTGGTCCGCTATCATTTCTAACTGCAGGGTGCGTCGTGGCCCCAGCAAAAACGGCAGCATGGGCCAATCACCTTTGTTTTTGTAGTAGTAGCAGTTTAAAGAATCATCGATGTCTGTAGGTGTGTGGCTCTGTGTGCCTCTTGTATGTGTGGCTTCGTACTTGTATGTTCTGAATGCAATATACAAAAGGCAAACATTACAGGTGCCCGTTTCTACGACGCTTTGTACTATTCCTGTTTCTATTGTGCGCACACTGATCACACCGAGAAGAAACACGACGCTCAGTAGAATAAAGCGTGGTCAAACTGGAGTGCCAGGTTTAGAACGTTAGCAATTTAGACACATCCTCTCCCTTCTGCCCCAATAGTAAGGACTGTCCCTATAAAAACATCACATGGGACAACCAGTGCTGGGACAGACTGTGAACCAGCACGATTCTAGTTCAGGAACAGCGATGGACCAGAATTCAGGTTGGTTGCACTAGATCTTTCCCGAATATGCCCCAGCGCCTGACACCACCACACATTCGAGGGTTCATGCACATTCAGTTCACTTTGATGTTCAATAGTGCATCCTGAAGGCAGGCACTGTCCATCGCCCGACAATAATTAACTTTTTCTGTTCGAGTTGTCTGCCCGCTGGGAGCAGCTGGGTGTCAAACAGAGCAGCGGAGGTGGAACCTTCCTCTCAGATTCAGCAACAGACAAAGGTACACTTGAATGTCACTTCACAAGTTTCCAAGATATATACACACCATAATATGTACTACCATCATTAACATCCAAGCCCAGTTTAGCAATTCAAAAATCAAACTTGCATTACAAAAATTAAGTTAAAAATCCACAAGGTCATGTTGACTGGAAATTTTCACATTGTAAAAGATCAATAAAATATTTTACAAAAACCACAAGGATTAAAAATTATACCATACAGGATACATGCAGATTTTTGCAGTAGGCACATCAACCCTCTGAGCTATTTAATGATTCAAAGCTATAACCAAATATTGCATACAGATCTAAGCAGTTGTTCTAACCACAGAGTTACCAGTATCAAACGAGTAACCTCACCTCCCTAAACTATCTTAACATTAAGTTTGTTGCTAGAGTAAATTCTTCCACCATTGGTGAGTGACATCCCTACCAGGGCAGGTATTCAACAGCCCTGGTGGCAGACACACTGTCCATCTCGATTTGGTGTTTCCGCTGTGCTGCGTGAATGCCACACTCGCCGAGTATGCCTGTGTGTATGACCAGTGTCACAGACGCAGGTGCCAAGTGAGCAATCTGGAAAGTTTCCCTTTTTCTGGCCTTTGTACGTATACATTTATAGTGGGAAAGTACACACAGAAATACCACAATGCAAAGGGATGAACGTACGAACCGCACCAGGCACACAGCTACTCACTGAGATCTTTCATTTGCACTTATTTTCTGGCGCTTTTTTGCAGCGTGCCTTTCAAGATCATCCTGCACGTGTCGCTAAATCCGAAATAACTTAAACTATCCATACCAGATGCCTGCTGTTGCCAGCCCCAAACTGCTTCACGGGGTAAGAGCGGTCACTGCGAAATCCGCGCCGGTGTTGGTTCCCTGCAGCCAGTTAAAGAAACCATGCTCAGAGCCCTCTGCTGTTCCACTCAGTGTCAGACGCGTTCTTTCTACCGGCTTGTTTCCTGTTCTATGGGAAGACCCACAATGCCTTTCTCATCCATGTCACTTCCTGCTCTGGTTGGCAAATTTCAACCTTGACTTCACATTTGCCATCCCATTGTGTGGTTCTAGTGTCTCCCTCCGGCTCTTAATCTCAGAACGAAAAAGCTCGTTTAAATCAAAATCTAAATATCGAATTGTTTCACCTGTCGTTTTATCAATGGAGGAAATATTGTGTTCGTTACGAACACTGTATTTTTACGTGTTTCTTTGAATGTTAAAATCGAATAGGTTACATTTGGCATGAAATCTTGCGAGCAAAAATGCATTTGCTTCATAGTACAGCAGCATGAGCGGGAATTGCGTGACTAGTAAGGGTTGCCAATTTTGTTAGAAAAAATAATAGCCATTCGTTTACGTTTTTGCTATTCTGGAACTGTGGAGGTGGCAGATAAAAAATAAATTGTGAAACATTATCAGGATTTCTCTGGTTGCTCAATAATCATTCTGATACGATTTAGACGGCTAGACATTACTTTTTTTTAAAACGGATTTCTTAATGTGTTTTCCGTTTTAGGTGTAGCTTTCAGAAGGGGGAAGTACAGGGTTTTATTGTTTTTCTAATATTTTTACCAGCCTGGACTTAAAATACAGGTCGGATGCCAAGCGTAGCTCTACACAGGTTGTTTTTTCTTTCTTTGAATTCTGGGTCTAAAAGTCTTTATTTATTACATTATAAAACCAATACTACAAACCACAGAACTCAAAGAACAAGCATTGGCATAGCCAATAGGTCTAGCTTTTGGGACCTTATAAGCATTTAGTTATGCAGCACAATATCCTTGGTGCAACAACATCAACTGTTGCATGGCTAAACACTTAAAAGGTCCCAAAGGCGAGACCTATTGGCTATGCCAATGCTTGTTATGTTTAGCTCTTTGTATTGGAATTGGCACTGTCGACAGAGATCAATACTCAACCAGTCATAGGCCCTGATTAATGTCAATAAGTAAGCACTAGCAAAAGCAAACACGCTAGAAATGATTATTCTCTGACGGCTCTCAACGGGCTTTGGAGAAGAAAAGTGGACTCTCACCATTGTGAAGACCCCGGGTATACCAAAGCAGTCCCAGTCTCTTGCATTTTCCCCTCAGGACCTCTTGTTAGAAGGTGAAGTGCTTTACAACCTCCAGAGTCATTGTAGTGTCAGCCCCTACTATCTTTCTTTGTAGAAAATGATGTACCATTGTTTTGATGTCTTCTGTGCCCAGGGTAAGAATTTTCAGTAGCTTAATAAAGGCGTCCTCTTTAATGTGTGACTTCACGGTTAAACAATAAGAAAATATGCAAGGCATTCCTTAGACGTCGTAACACTTCTATTCATAACCTCACTAAGTTGCCAATTCATCAAGCTTGTTTCTGTGAGTGAATGTCTATTGCTCCTAGAAATCTAGGATCACGTCACACCTAAGCTAGGAGTGCGACCCTACAACTTCCGGACTCACACAAAAACTACTGTGAATTAGGATCAACCTAGTTTCAAAGGTGAGGAAAGCTTCACTTGTAAAGCCGTGCAGCACCGCAGTCTCGATCTCCCCTTTGGTGTGCCGTTAAGCACTGTTCACACAGTGACCACTCTGCGACATAGAACCCTTCTCAGTCCTCTGGTCCAGATGTGGCGACCAACAGGTGATTTTAGAGCTCACGCCTGGGATGGTGTCGTTTTCCACTCAGGTTAGTCATGGTTTTCCAGGTTAGTCATGGATTTGCCTGCAGGTTTGATCGAAAGGGGTGCATGCGGATGAGTCGTCTTAACATTCCACAGTTCAACTCATTGATGAAGCCTGCTCATAGGTATGTGGGTTGAATCACAGGCAGTTTGGAACTCATTCCTTCTCAATAGCTCCTGTGCATCAATGCATCCAGAGAATGCATCATGAAGGTGGGCCAATAGAGTGTCAGATGTTTGCAGCGCTGTGATCCCCAGCAACTGTGGGTGGAGTGCTATCTGGACTCAACAGGTCATATGTAGGAATCACAGGGGAATTTCAATCCATCATCGTCCTTTTCTCTATATAGTTTTTTTAAGCTGGTTTTTTTTTCACCTCTCGGTGGTGTCATTAGTTGATCAGAGGCAGCACGTGCTTGGGGTAAATGCAAAGGCATGAGTATGTGCAAAGCTTACTAAAAGAACAGGTGTGTGTACCACTGGGGCTGCAGTGCAATCCATGTAACCCTTGTGGCGTTGGGGCAGTCTTGTACCCTTTTTGGTGGTTATGGGTGTAATGCTGAAATGATAGTGTTAGTAGTAGTTTGAGCTATTTTAAAGTACGTTCCTGTGTCAGGCTTACTTTACTTTAGGAGTGAGGTAGCCTCGTTTTGGGGCTTGACATTGTCATGAGGAGAGGTGTTCTTTCTTGAAGGCGGACAGGCCCTGTAGGTGCGTCATGGCCAGCTGTCGTTTACCCAGTGTCTGGTTGATTGGCTGCCATGCTACCAGCTTCTTGACCTGGTAGCATTAGTTATTCTAGGCACAAACATTGCCCAGCTTTATCCTTGCGTATAATTTGGGACTTGAGTATATTTAATGTTTTTTTGGGATTGAAAGGCTCTGGTCCCTGCTAATTGTCGAGGAACTAGGCCCTGCATTCCAGGTCTCATAATGACAGGTGGGAGGTTCCCTGGTTTTCCCCTGTCACTATTGTGGTTGCTGACGAGTAACCCTCACACAGAGAATTTTTCAGAAGTTTCTTTTATTAGGATGTGTCCGTGTCAATAAGGAAGGCGTGCATTCCACACGTGCCTTCGAACACGTTGTTGAGTGGGTTCCACTTATTGTGGCAGACACACAGAAAAACTGCTCTCTACAGAGAGCATAGCTGTGTGTGTGGAAATGTACACAGCCATTTACGGGCGCTACCAGCTCCCTGCGACGATACGCGCATTGTGGAAGTAAGTGGTGCAAGTGAGAGGGGAAGTTCTCGTTTCGCAGAATTTCGCAACTTCCGGTGAGACCGTGATAGGGGAAGTAGCAAAAATACATTCAGGTTATGAGAAGCAAATAACGCTGCATGTTAAACAGTAATCAAGCACGAAGCTTAGCCAGCTTAGGAAGTCACTCGTTGCAGATGAAGGCATTTTCTTGTTTGCAGAGATGCTGCTAGATATGACGACATGTGTTTTTCTTGTTCTTTGACTGGCGTTAAGAGCAGAACTACGAGTTGTCGCTCAGAATCCAATGTTAATGTGAACACGGAAGTCGAGAACCATTAGAAGTGCTGTCCATTTTAAATATCAATGTGTATACGTTGTGTGTGTGCTGTTCGGTTCTGAATGAAAATGTTACATCTATGGATATGACGTACATGGTAATGCGTTAACATTTCTAACTGACTCCCTTTTATTTCAGCCATTAACAATGCGAATGAATAAGTGAGCTGGAATGACTGGTAACTGAATTCACTTTTGAAGAAGCCGTTTTCCCGAGTAAGAGGACATCCCAGCAACTGGTAAGAAAGCCAACACCAATGGGTGTATCTAAAGGGTCTCATTTATTTTATAGGGAACACTTCTTACACTACCTCAATTAACTGTGTTTCATTTAATCATGTAGTTTTATATGACTCCTTGCTTTTGTTGAAAATCTTTCGATAAAACATATTACGTTATACATTTTCTTTTTACTTAGCAGTGTGCTTATTAGTGTCCGGTGTGACACCGTGAAGTAGATGTTGGCATGGTGAATTGTGGTGCATCATATGTAAGAAAAGTAAATACAGAGGCCCAACAGTTACCCTCGGATACCGCCGCTGGTGCTGCCTTATGCTGGGTTGATGAATACCAAGTGTTCGTAGTCTTCCTTGCACCTCATAAGTCTTTCTTCAGCTTCTCTACACTTCCTAACTCATTATCTCACTCTTGCAGGATCTTTTTCATCCCTGTTTTCTTTAAAAAAAAGTTTTCATATCTTTCTCTTCCTCCTCCTTTCTCGTTTTCCTGCCTTTCACTCTCTTGCCTGAGATGATGGAAAAATATGTCCTGGTCCTCAAAAATGAATGCTTGTGCCTGCCGCTGGCAGTCTTCTCTACAAATTTAACAGTGGCAACTAACAAGTCTGTACACTCCAAGCACCTAGACCCTTTCTCAAGCTCAGGAGAGGTGGGAAGAGATCTGCAGGTCACTGTTTCGAATGATCCCTCCTGGGGGGAACTCTGTCTTTAATCATTCTCAGATGGATACCATGATTATCATTATGTTTTAGTAATACCTGTTGAGTGTGGTGAAATGAATATTCAACTTATGGAGTGCACCGCACAAAGCTCCTGTATGGTTTTATATATATGGAATAAAGTGCCCACTGGCATACATTAGAAGTATAATACAATTTACTGATGGGTTTCATGACCATATAAAAGAAAGAGATCAGAGGCAGAGTTCCTTTATAAGATCCTGGAACTTCCAGTATGTTCCTCAATACCACAGACTTAATAAGACTTGTTGTAAATGATGCCCTGATACCTTCATATTTGCATGTTTTGCACAGTGTAGAGGTAACCATGACATGACATGAGATGGAAATAGAAAAACCTGAAATGGTTTTTGGAGCCTTGAGTTCCAGTACTGCTAAATGTAAACACAGCAGTAGATCATCATCTTTTGTGATTGATTCACACGCAAACATACCTTTTCGAGAGTCAATAAAAAGCATTTAGATTTTGGTAGTATATAGAACAACTCTGTCTTTCTTAAACATGGCCTACCAGATACATCTCTGTTATTGGCATTGAAGCTTTCTGGGATCTGACAAGGCTTCCTTTCAGTAGAGATGTGGTGTGCTTCACCTTTGTCACAATGTAGCAGCACCATGGGTGTTTGGCGGACGTGAGAATTGGAGGGTCATGCTCATGGGAGGTCGCAGCCCATTGATGTGAATGAGGGGAAAATTTGGAGCAATATCCTACATCCCTACTTTGTCCAGGTTCTTTAGTTTTAAATGCTGTGCACCAACTTCTCTGCCTGGTTCCATGGGGCCATCAGTGTCTGTGGGACCATTGTCACTGTTATGTCTTGCCTGTGGGTCACTTTAGACATCATAAGCCTCAGGTAAACTGATGTCTGATTTGGTGTCTTCCAAACAGAACATTTGGTTCATGCTGGTTGGATTCTTCGCTGATATTTAACTTATGAAAGGGGGATTCCCTTTTCATGCCAGTTTTGGATAGCTAGTTGTTCGAGTGAAATGATAGGACATTTATGCTTCAAACCTAAGAACTTCTCTCCAATCACAGAGGAACCGAACGTGCTTCCAGTATGTGCCTTTACATGTGTTCAAAACTAAAAAGAATACCGAAAGTAGCTAAACTGTTGATCCACACTGAAGAGAGAAGTTCTTCAACGTCCTCTGGTTTTGCATCCATTCTGTCAGAATCCGCGTGAGGTGACGCCTCTCCTTATAGTGAAGTGCTATTTTTTTATAGCTTCGTTCCATTTCTGTTCGCCCAGGCAACTTTTTGTAAAGTCCCAGAAAATAGTGAATTCCACAACTGTAGTCTGAAAGCTTGCTTATCTTGAACATTTCTCGAGTGAATTTCAATATGTGCTTCTCAGAGAGTCCTCCCCCAGCTTCCAATTCTGAATATAATACAATGTTTTTAAGAGAAGAAACTTTCAATGTAGTAATTATTTAGCAAGTGTTAGAAGACTGCAGTCCAAGGAATATATGTTCTCTCTGGGCTAGAAGGATCTGCTCTTCTATATTGTTATCAGTCCAGTTCCCTGTACATTCTAGTGCCAGTTCAGAACATTTCTTTTTGGCCTTACTCCTGTGCAATGTGGAGACACAATAAGGATAGTTGATATCTGTATGTATTGTTACTGGGTAAGTGGATACTTAATGGTATGTTTGAGATAGAAGTGATTTCCCTTTTCCTTTAAGATATCATTCTGTTAGTCGATGGAGCAAGTCAATTCTTCAGTGAGGCTGTAGCTACATTTTCCTTCACCCAGTATTTTTAATAATGGCTGGCTTCCATTCCAGTAGTGTACCACAGACATACATGTCTCTCATATATGGCAATTCATTTCAAGACCCACTGCTGGCCTGTAGTCCAGCAAGTTAAATATCCATATGTTTGTTCTATCTCTAAATGAGGCCAGAACATATTGCTCAATGTAAAGCTTTTGCCTGCATATCATCATGACTTTCTCTTAGCAAGTAAAGGAGGACAGTATTCTCCAGTGAACCTCGAGCTGACTCTTTTGCTGGCTGGGATGGGACTAAGTCCCACAGCATTCCTTGTGGGTGGCGAGGATGAGGAGGGACACGCTCATACCAGCGCTTAGCTTCTCCAGCATCACGGGGCCTCGAGCTGACTCTGTTGTTGGCTGGCCTGGGACTACGTCCCCCAGCATTTCATGTGTGTGGCGAGGAGGAGGAGGGGCACGCTCATACTAGCGCTTCAAAGCGCTTTGCTTCTCTTGCAGCGCAGTTTCGAGATGATTCTGTTGCTGGCTGGAGTAGGACTACGTCCCACAGCATTCCTTGTGTGCAGTGAGGAGGGGCATGCTCATACCAGCGCTTTGAAGTGCTTTGCTTATCCCGCAACGCAGGACCTCGAGCTGATTCTGTTGCTTACTGGAGTGTGACTACTTCCCCCAGCATTCCTTGTGCGTGGTGTGGAGGAGGGACACACTCAGACCATCGATTTGCTTCTCCCTCATCGTGGAGCCTTGAGCTGACTCCGTTTCGGGCGTGGGACTACGTCCTCAAGCATTCCTTGTGTGTGGCAAGGAGGAGGAGGGACACGCTCATACTAGCGCTTTAAAGCGCTTTGCTTATCCAGTAGAGTGGGATGTGCCTGGGCCAAGAGCGGGCCCATCTGCGCCCGTCCGAGGTCGAATGTGGCTGGGCTGGGCCTACTCCCTTAGTTCTCCACAAGTCATCATCTTCCCTGAACCTCTCACCTGACTGGAAGTTAGACATTTCTGTCTCCTATGAAACTGTCTGGTCTTTTGTTCTCATGGAGAGCTTGGATTTTGGGCCCCGGAGTTGGGGAAAAGAAAGGCTATACCCTCTGAACCCCAATGTGGCCTTTTGACTATTGATAACTTTTTGGCCAGAGCTGTGGGAGGAATTACAAAGGAAATAGATTTGGCTGAGAGGTGCCTTTCCTTGGACTTGGGGGGCACTCTGTATCATTCTTTGTGGGTGCTCTCATTTCAGATCAAGTTAATCATGGGGAGTTAATGGTTTACGCGGTCGGTGAAGTAACTTTTTCTGTTGAACCAGTTGAGGGATCTTCAGCACAGGTGTGACCACACTGCCGAAGTCCTTTTGCCAAGCACAAGCGAAAATCGAAAAACGGTAATGCAGGTAGGAAAGGTACTGTCAATAGCACCAACCCTGTGGTTTTGGGCGATGAGACACACAAGAGCACTCGTGTATGCAACTTGGGTTCCTTTTTTCTCTCAACTAAATGAGCTCCTTAAATCCTGCCTGGCGCCTCTGATGGACATGCTTGTCAAAATTGAAGCTGAAGTGGTAAAAATCTCTGGCCTCTTTGCTAATCGCTTTGGACATCGGGGTTTGGTCCATGTGGCGCTCCATGCCATACCCCTGTCAAACCCCCCTGCATCTGCTGCTAATGAAGCTAACAAAGCCAGGGCCTTGGAGTCTTTTTTGTCGAATTTTACCCAAGCTGTCATTAGAGGCCCCCTCGGAGATGCCCATTATTCCCAGACCAAATAGGGTTTTCCAAGGGATTGGGTTGGCCATTCTCAGGGTGCTAATTTGGTTGCCCTGCCATAGTAATGCTCTTCCACATATTAACCTTCCTCCAGAAAGCTGTCCCTTTGTAGTGGTCTTGGGGAATGTCCCCAAAATTGAGGACCCCTCTTCAGAGTCCTACGACCAGCTTAATAACAAAGCGTGCCATTGGTTAGCTGGCCGCTCAAGTTTTACACTGCAAGATCAGAACATGGGATGGTTCGGCTGGTGTACCAAATTGTTTTTTCTGATAAGACTCTTTGTGGAGATTGTATTATTATGAATTTTAGGTACCCTTTTCTTGCTAGACGAGTATTGAGCAGCTTTCAACAACAGTCTTTCCCTTAGAGTATTTCTACAGGCACCTGCAAGCTGGGTCTGCTCTGCTTTGCTCCCCACTCACTCTACAGAGGTCTGACCTTAGAATCTCCTATTCTTATAGATACACATCATTAATTGACCTCCGTGGTCTGGACTGGCATCATCAGAGTTTAGCTACTATCAGCCTCTTTGTAGGAGCCTAATTCCTACTCTGGTTCCATGTAGGCAGGCCTCCCTATCAGATATTGTATCCCAGGATATGGTGTAAGCTCAAGTTGGCTGGCCAAGGGTAGTGTTGAAAGAAGGATTAGGTCCTCTGGTGCAGTTTTGTTCAGCTCTGCGGTTGGGGATTGTTCTGTATTCCGGTCCAAATTAATCTGCTGGAGTGTGGCTGGTTATTTTCTAAAATGGCGGATGTGGATTGGCTTGACTATATAGCCGACTTTGATCTTCTTTTGCTCCAGGAAACGTGGTGCCTCAATCACCCAATTTGGGAAGGTTTTCTGGGCTTTAGCGTACCTGCCAGAAGGTCTCGAAGTGCTAGGGCCAGTGCGGGTTAGGTGGTCTTGGCCTGCACTACAAGTAACTTAAAGATAGGCCCTGTCCCCTTTAACCATCCAGGAATACATATCTTGTGGGTGGTGATCCCTAGCTTATTTAATTGATTTTTACAACTCTGTGGTTTTCTTTATGTAGTTTAGAGTCCCTGTTTTTGATTATTAATTACCTGAAGAGAAGGTTCTCACTTGTGTCTACCAATTTTAATATTTTAATTGGGTGGACTTTAATACCAACTTGGGTTCCAACCATTCTGTCATTCAGCCCTTTCAGGAGGCTCGCGGACACAGGCTTCTTTGGGAAGTAAGACCATGGGGGAGGGGGGAGACGGGGAGTTGCTAAAGCACTTACTTGAGGTTGGTTTGCAGAATGTAATGGAGCTTAGGGACAACCTTGTGTCCGGTACTCTTACCTTTAGTGGGCGGAGGCAAGGCTCGAATTTTGACTGAGTTTTAGTTTCGCCTACCATGGGCTCACTTATCGAATCCATTAATGTGAAAGTTAGCGCCTACAGTGATCACAACCCTATTGAGTCATCCCTATTGGGACACTGCCACTGCTACTGACCAGATTGGACGGCGTTCGTGACAGCGAAGGCTCGCTCATCTACCCACGCCTCGCGGAACCCGCTCCGCGGGTCCCGCTTCGGATTCCCTGCGTTTGGTGCTTCGGTGGGGCTTGAAGGCAAAGGGCTGCGAGCGGCAACCGGGACTCGCATTCCCAGGAGTCCCGGTGTGCGTGAGTGGCCGAGTCACCTGGCCCCGCTCTCCCTGACCGCCTCGCCCCGCCCCCATCTGCTGCAAAAGGGGCTCGGACTCACTACTTCCTGGGACACTGCCACTGCTACTGACCAGATTGGACGGCGTTCGTGACAGCGAAGGCTCGCTCATCTACCCACGCCTCGCGGAACCCGCTCCGCGGGTCCCGCTTCGGATTCCCTGCGTTTGGTGCTTCGGTGGGGCTTGAAGGCAAAGGGCTGCGAGCGGCAACCGGGACTCGCATTCCCAGGAGTCCCGGTGTGCGTGAGTGGCCGAGTCACCTGGCCCCGCTCTCCCTGACCGCCTCGCCCCGCCCCCATCTGCTGCAAAAGGGGCTCGGACTCACTACTTCCTGGGACACTGCCACTGCTACTGACCAGATTGGACGGCGTTCGTGACAGCGAAGGCTCGCTCATCTACCCACGCCTCGCGGAACCCGCTCCGCGGGTCCCGCTTCGGATTCCCTGCGTTTGGTGCTTCGGTGGGGCTTGAAGGCAAAGGGCTGCGAGTGGCAACCGGGACTCGCATTCCCAGGAGTCCCGGTGTGCGTGAGTGTCCGAGTCACCTGGCCCCGCTCTCCCTGACCGCCTCGCCCCGCCCCCATCTGCTGCAAAAGGGGCTCGGACTCACTACTTCCTGGGACACTGCCACTGCTACTGACCAGATTGGACGGCGTTCGTGACAGCGAAGGCTCGCTCATCTACCCACGCCTCGCGGAACCCGCTCCGCGGGTCCCGCTTCGGATTCCCTGCGTTTGGTGCTTCGGTGGGGCTTGAAGGCAAAGGGCTGCGAGCGGCAACCGGGACTCGCATTCCCAGGAGTCCCGGTGTGCGTGAGTGGCCGAGTCACCTGGCCCCGCTCTCCCTGACCGCCTCGCCCCGCCCCCATCTGCTGCAAAAGGGGCTCGGACTCACTACTTCCTGGGACACTGCCACTGCTACTGACCAGATTGGACGGCGTTCGTGACAGCGAAGGCTCGCTCATCTACCCACGCCTCGCGGAACCCGCTCCGCGGGTCCCGCTTCGGATTCCCTGCGTTTGGTGCTTCGGTGGGGCTTGAAGGCAAAGGGCTGCGAGCGGCAACCGGGACTCGCATTCCCAGGAGTCCCGGTGTGCGTGAGTGGCCGAGTCACCTGGCCCCGCTCTCCCTGACCGCCTCGCCCCGCCCCCATCTGCTGCAAAAGGGGCTCGGACTCACTACTTCCTGGGACACTGCCACTGCTACTGACCAGATTGGACGGCGTTCGTGACAGCGAAGGCTCGCTCATCTACCCACGCCTCGCGGAACCCGCTCCGCGGGTCCCGCTTCGGATTCCCTGCGTTTGGTGCTTCGGTGGGGCTTGAAGGCAAAGGGCTGCGAGCGGCAACCGGGACTCGCATTCCCAGGAGTCCCGGTGTGCGTGAGTGGCCGAGTCACCTGGCCCCGCTCTCCCTGACCGCCTCGCCCCACCCCCTTTAACCTAGCTGATTGGCCCTTTGGACTCACAAATACAAGGCTACTCCGCTGCGCGGGAGCGCGCGGGGCGAAGACCGGGGCGAAGACCGGGGCAAAGACCGGGGCAAAGACCGGGGCAAAGACCGGGGCAAAGACCGGGGCAAAGACCGGGGCAAAGACCGGGGCAAAGACCGGGGCAAAGACCGGGGCAAAGACCGGGCCGTTTGAGGCCCACCCCTCCTGGACGCCAAGATAACCGTGGAAAATGCCGCTAAGATCAGGGAAGGAACGTTCTGTCCAAATCAATACTCCCAATGGCGTCGTTTCTGGTCCCTTGGATGTTTTCATAACACGGGCTACTGGTATTTTAGAAAAGGAAATCGCAATGGTTGAGAAAAGATTGTCAATAGACTTAATCAACGGGAAGCGATCATCATTGGGGGCCTTAGCCACATCTATCTCCCCTCCACCCTCTGTACCACATGCTGCCTTTAATTGTGTCCACACCATCTCTACGGATGCAATAGTCCATTTAGAAAATATTGGGGATAGCCGAGCTAGGGAAAAAATGAATAGTGTAAATACTTCCAAAGATACTCAGGTGGAGGGGGCGGAGGATAATGACTCGTTGATCAGCGAGGAGCAGGATTTTAGCCAGCTTACTGGAACTCCTCCCCTCAACCAGTCCAACATGTCAATATCATCTGAAAATGTTTACCCCCCTATATCTAACTCTGGCCCTAATACTAAAAAAAGAAAACGGGATACTGGAATGACAGGGGGAAAAAAGCTAAACATTGGTGAAGTAAATAAAGTTCAAGGGGAATGGGGCCCGGGGCCCGAGCCTCATCCAAACCCGCCAAAACCCTAGACACATAACAACATGCTATGCCCCACCCTTTTGGCTTTGGGTTCCTCAACCACCTGTCCCATGTGCCTCAATAGTGACGAGGTTCTGCTGGCAAAAATGGAGGGCATGTTTAAAACATTACTCATACCAATCCTTGAGCGGACCAGGCTTATGACCACTAAAATTGATAGCATGGTGGATTTGATCCATTCAAACCATACGATGCTTCAAGCATTATCTGGTTTGAATAATATGGGTGCGATTGCTGTACCAGCACCCAGTAGGGTCCCCAGTAATAACAACAATATGGATAAGGGTAAAATTGCCCCCAATAAAACCATAGGAATGAATAACATCACATCTAAAGGGGGCAAAACAACCAACACCATCCCAATTAACTCTTTAGGAGCTGGTTCGCAAACTCAGGTATTAAAGCCCCAATCAAAACCAGTGGTTAAAGAAAACACTGGTGGGCGTCAAACTATGGGTCCTCCTATACAACCTAACTTAAATCTCCCTTCTCCAAGTAACTCAAGAGCCCAACGTACTGCTTCTTCCAATCATTGGGAGAGGGGGCGTAAAAGACCAAATACTCCCAGTGTTGATCTTCCACCTGAAGCAGCCCTACATACCATCGTTTTGACCGGCGTAGCCCCATTAAAACCGGGTGCAAGGGAATCTTATGGCGATCTTTTTAATAAAGTCACTTTTTGGCTGAACAAAAATCGCCCGTTACCCCCTTCCACCCCCACGGAGATAATGTATGTGAGGAGAGTAGATTGGGTTGGGCCGGAGGTAAAAGACCTAGAAGGAGATTGCATCCTTATTTCGCTTAAAGACTCATGGGTGGTAGATGTTATTAAACGAGAACCTAGGTTCGCAAGGCAGGGGGATGTACAAACTTTAGCATTATCTTATTTTTATCCGCGCAGGCAAATACCCTTCCAATCTTTCCCACTGTTTCGTAAAGGTCCTGCTGCAAGACATCCCCCGGCATTAACCCCGCTTGACTACCAGCGCCCCTTTCTTTTTAATCGTTTTGGCCCCCTCTCTGGACTAGAAGCTGTAGATTGACTTAATGATTCTTCTAGTGAGCCTTTGATTGGTAGTGTGACAATGCTAGAACCCACTGATTTTAACATGGTGTGCCCAACTGAATTACCCAATCGAGTAGATGGGGTAGGAGACCGAACAGTAGTATTAAACAGTCCTCGACCATACCTTGCTACCCAGGGGTCTTTGATAGGCAATAAAATTTAAAAAATTATTGACGCTCCAGTAGAGCGTGCCAAGAAACTAGTGGTTAATGCCAATACAGGGGTCCCTTATGGACCTGCCCAGCCCCTACACCCTCTCTTACCAGATAACCCGAAAGATTGTTTAAAAATTCTGTGCTGGAACATAGCGGGTATTAAGGCGCGCTTTGCGTCTACGGATTGGTTAAACTTTATGGACAACTACGATATTATCCTGTTGCAGGAAACATGGGCAACTGAGCCTGTCCATAAGTTGGGTTATATACATTTTTTCAAACCCGCAATCAAAGGAGGCAAAGGGCGGGCTGCAGGAGGCTTGTTGATCTGGGTAAAACAATCCCTGGGCCTCTATCCACTGGAGCTCCCGGTAGAGAGTCAAGATCTCCTCGCTATCAGAATAAATAAAGGGAGCAAGCAAATTATGAACATTGTTAACATCTATGCAAGAGGCCTGCCTGGTGGTCGAAGCCCACCCCTGTTGAAACTCGTTGATCATATGATAATGAAAATGGGTGGTGGTATTACTACCATTCTTGCTGGCGATTTAAATTGCACTATAGAACCAGTGTTAGATATGGGAGACCCATGGATTATGGAAGATGATGCTGTATGGGGTGTTCCAGATTTACAAGTGGAGAAGAAGGCTAAAGTAACAGAGGCTGCAGTGTCTTGGATGGCTTTTTGTTTACAAAATGGGTTCCGTGCATGTAATGGCCGCTCTGCCTCGGATGTGAAGGGAAATTGTACCTTCGACAATGGCCAGAGGCAGAGCCGCATTGACTATATTTTATTGGACATGGAACATTGGGCACTGCTAATCGACATGGCAGTATTAGAGCGCCCGGAAAGCGATCACAACCCACTGTCCTTGTTACTAAAGACACCGGATTTAAACAGACACGAGGAACCATCTCTTATTCATACAGGGGATGTTCATCTTACCAACGACAGGAGGAGATTGAAGTGGTCACGGGTTATGGAAGATGAGTGTTTACTAAATAATATTAATGTCGTAGTTGAGAATGCACTTAATGAAATGTTGCAAATAGATATAACGGGGGTGGATGCTGAAGCAGCCAATAGTGTGATGGGTGTTCACATTAATTGTTTTGAAAATGTAAAGACCCTGTTATCTAAACCATGTGGAAATGTTGCTGTTAGAAGTAATTGTTTGCCCCAAAAATGGTATAATAAGGAATGCAGAGAGGCACATACAGCTCTCATTTCTGCCATAAAATCTAGGAAGAAGGTTGGAGTGAGAGCTGCTAGACTCTACTATAAAAAAATCCTTAGTAAAGCTAAACGGGAGTGGGAGGATGAATTTTGGTTAGACCTCCTGGAGGCCTCCAACACCAACAATCAAAAAAAGTTTTGGGACTTGGTTAAATGGGGCAAAAAAATAGACTCTTCCACTCCGGGAAATAATGTGCCACTTGAGGATTGGGTTTTATTTTATTCGGCCCAGTTTAAAGGTGGCAACGATGAGAGTATAAACCGCTTATCCAATGTACCCAGGCTGACCCCACCAAGTGAAAAACTTACCTTTACGGTTGCTGAGGCAGAGTTGGCATTGGCACTGACTCTCCGAGGTAAAGCCCCCGGTATGGATTTGATCCCTGCTGATCTGTTTAAATCTAATCCCACCCTGTGGCTGCCGTATATTACTAGGATAGCTAATATACTGGCCCTTGGAGCTTTAGTCCCTGGATCTTGGAAAGGGGCCGAGATCGTCCCAATTTACAAAAAGGGTGATAAATCCATCCCGGGCAATTACCGCCCTATCAGTTTAATCGATTCGATTCAAAAGATAGTGGCGCGTATGGTCCTGGGACGGGTCCAGGGATGGATTGAAATGGAGAATATTTTGTCACCCATGCAGGCGGGCTTCAGATCGGGAATGAGCACCATAGATCAGGTTTTTAGATTCTGCCTGATCTATTGGAAGGAGGTTTGGTTGGGTGGTGGCACCATCTATGCTGCATTTATCGATCTGAAGTCCGCCTTCGATCTAGTGCCTAGGGATAGGCTATGGGGTGTGCTGAAAAGTCTGGGGTGCCCACTGGAATTATTGGACCTCATTGTAAGATTCCATGAGGACAATTTTGCGAGGGTGAGGTGGGGGGGTCAGGGACAAGTGACAGAAACATTCCCAGTAACCCGAGGTGTTCGTCAGGGGTGTGTCCTGGCCCCTACCCTCTTCCTCCTTTTTATCGACCAAGTCGTTAAGTTTTTCATGGACACCCCTACTGACGCACCAATGCTGGCAGGGATGAGGTTCCCGCTACTTGTCTTCGCAGATGACACTTTAATCCTCTCGAAGACACGTGGCGGGCTCCAGCGGGCTTTGGACCGCTTCGAGGAGTTTTGTGCCACCAATAATTTGGTAATTAATGTGGGGAAAACAAAATTTATGGTTTTTACAAAGAATCGTTTAGTTCGGAGTTCAGTGAAGTTGAATGGAGCAAACCTCGAACAGGTGGATACAATGACCTATTTAGGGGTTACCCTTGATAGCCGTTTAAGATGGAAAGATCAGATTAACACGCAACATCTTAAACTTGCCAGGCTGACGGGTTGTCTCGTCAAAGAGCAGAGGGAATCAATTACAAAACGGGTCCTACCGGCCCTTAAGATCTATGATGTTAAAATCTCTACAGCCATTTTATATGGCGCAGATCTATGGGGCCATATGGACTTGTCTAACTTATTTAAAATCCAATGTAGATTCCTTCGAAATTTGGTGGGCCTCCCACAGTCTACACCTTCGCTTCCCCTTTGCCTGGACCTTGGTTCCCCTCCTATTAACGAGATGGCAAGATTCAGACTAGTGGCACTGTGGAGACGGATATGGACATCCCCAGACCTATCTCTCTTTGCAGACGCACTCTCTGAAGTCAGGTCTATCAGGGGTTCAGCGAAAATCCCATGGTTCTCTGCTGTCAAATCTATTCTTAAAGATATGGGTTTGGAACACCTCTGGATATCTCCACAATCAAATGTTTTCCCACCCAAAGACGAATTTAAATCCTTATACTGGGCCACTATCCGCCTAAATAGAGTCCTGTTGTCCAATAAAAGTGGCCTTACTGGCAGGTTTTTAACATTCAAAGTAGATCTATCGAGAGAGCCATATTGGGATGTAATATCTCGACCGTTAGATAAGAAACTGTACCATCAGTTCAGAGTGGGCGCTTTGCCCTTAAACATTTTCCTGAATAAACGGTCCACAGGGATATCGCCCTATTGTACATGCTGCCCAGGCCATATTGAATCAGAAGGCCATTTCTTCTTTGCCTGCCCAAGGTACGGAGCACCCCGAAAGAAATGGTTAAAACCTTTGTTTAAAAAATTGCCATTTAAAACAGTGATGGAAGCAATATGGGCGCTTAGAACTAATACTTCAGAACTCTTTGTGATAACCTTGGCTAAGTATCTGGGATGGGCTTGGCTTCTAAGGCTTAAAAACATTATGCCTTAGCACCAAGTACAAAGGCCATTTTGCAAATTGGTCATAATCTGTTTAGTTTGAGTATATAGCTGCTAAATTATCCTACGATTACGCCTCATCATTAGTGTCCATTGTCCGCAATTTTGTGTTGTGAAGTTGACTTTTTTTATGCAATGAATTTTTTATAAAAATATTCAGGTCTCTTTACTTATCGATTGAAATTTAATCCTGTTTTATCCATTTGATATGAAATGTTTGTTTTTGTCTTCCTTTTATTGTAATCAAATTGGTTATATTCTTTTGTATTTTTAAACTATTTTGTCTTTTATGATTTGATAAATCGAAATAAAGACTTTAAAACCTGAAACCTGAAACCTGAGTCATCCCTGGTTTTCCATGGGTCCATTTTTCACACAGCAAATCCCAGCCCTATGGGGGTTTGTAGGCATGATCAAGGGCTGCGGCGTAGGTGCAGGGCATCGATTTTGCTAAGTTTCTCACCCGGCATATAGTCTTAGTGATAGACTCTCTGCTGAAGGAAACTCAAACTAATGCTGTTACACTTGAGGACTTTGATACTTTGAATGCTAAGATAAAGGACAATCTCCTGTGCAAGGTGAAGACCAGTAATGATACTGCAGGAGGTTGGTTTTATAAAGAGTGTAGGCATGCCAACAAGCATCTGCATGAAGCATAAATAACACCCCCTAAGGATAAGCTGAAGGTAGGTCTGTGTTGAGCTGCATACAGAACAGCTATTAGGAATGGAAATCAAGCTGTTAAGCAAGAGATGCGAGATGGCTTGTGGCTTCCATACGGCTTAAAGACTCTGTTTTTAAAAAAAATCATTAAAAGGCGCAAACTTATGGAAATGGCGTTGGCCGGTTTGGGGACCAACATCAGTGCCGACAAATGGGTCACTCATTTTAAGGCCATTTATTCCCAAGACGGGTCCAGGGGCAGTAGTCCCGTCGATAGTTCCTCTTTCTTTCCATTATCAATAAAGTTTGAACTAGGGCTTTCAGGGAAGGTTTGTGAGGCGATCATAGAGAGCCATTCCAAGAAAGCACTGGACCAAAAGGGGTCCCATTGGACTTCTATAAGGGGAATGTGGAATATTGGGCCCCAGTCTTTAGGAAGTGATCAATAATGATTTCCCAAAGTCATGGCGTACTGCAGTGATTGTCCCAGTTTATAAGAAAGTGTTGTAAAAAATGATCCAAGATGTTACAGACCCGATTCCCCTTCTGGATCTGGTCATTGGACGTATAGTGCTTAGAAGGATTGAGGACTGGTCTAGAGCCAACCAGGTAATCTCCCAAGTACAATATAGGTTTAGGGATGGACTCCGCACTACTTAGCAAGACCTCCCTCTAATCGTCAACAAATACACATTTCCTAGTTATTCCTTTAATTTATGGATTTATCAAGTGCGTTCGACAGGGTTAACTACATCCAGTTTTAGGATGCTAATTTGACCTTATGGTTGGATGAGGCTTTGGTTAATTTTCTCCAGGCACTACATTGTGGTTTCAGTGCTTCTTTTAGATTTGGGCCAGGAGAAGAATAGACGGATGCTTTTGAACTACATCAACATTTTAATGCTTTCTAAATAGTTTCAGGGAAGGAAATGCCCATGATAAAGTCAGCGCATGTTCCGGCTCTGCTTTTCACAGACAATGCTGTGTTAATGTCTCGTACCCCCAATTGCTTGAGGGACTTAATCGCAGTTTTTTGATTTTTATGGACCGATTGGATCTGGACACCAATATAGCTAAAACCAAGTATATGGTGTGCGAGGAGAGAGTTGGGAAGGTAGGCGTATTTCTTGTTAAAGGCAAACGTATTGAAAGGGTCACAACATTTCCTTACTTGGGAATTGTGTTCGATCAGAGATTCACATGTTCACGTTGCATAGCTAACCGGTGTCTTCACTTCAGTCATTGTGTGGATACACTGTTTGACTTTTCCAAGAGAGTGGGGAATAAGCCAGTACCGTCCCTACTACTACTAGAGGCAAAAGTGCCTACCGTTTTTTTTGTTTTTTTTGAAAACCTTTATTGATTTGAGTAAAGCAGTACAAGCGCAGGCCAACAACCACGGAGGCAGGCCGCAAAATCAGGAGTTAAATGCAAAGGCGTTAAACATGTTTACGGCTCAGGAGTATTCACAGTATAATCATAACACATGGTATGTATGCGCCACGAAACACTAGGATGGAAAAGGTTTCAGTTTTATAGTTTAAAGAAGCAGCCGTGGCTATATCATCGGAGGCATCACACTACACGAGAAAAGGGAGAGATGGGAGGGGCGTATCCTCCATGCGATCAGAAGTCGGTGATGAGCAATACGGTCTAAAGCACGTTACGCCTGCCAGGGCAGGCCAGGAGTATAAAGCAAACAATGGTCCACAATTTAGCGAAAGCATCATCCGAAAAACCCACCCTCCCGAAACAATATAGAGGCAAGCGCAAATGCCCGACAGGCAAAAGGATAAAAGAAGAAGATACAGCCAACTCTACTAAGAAAGGAAGAGAAAAAGGTACCATAGAACAAAACAAACTAAAATAACAAAACCCCCCCAACACCCGCCACCCTACCTCACCGTAATGGCTATGGCCTACCCCACTAACATCGTGTCTGTCGCCCCAGAAGACTACCCTACAGAAAGGGAAAGAGAGAGGAAGGGAGGAGGAGAGAAACACCAAGATGGCGGAATCCATGACTACAGTAAAAGTGATGAGAAACGAAGGGGAGCCCACCATCTGTCCCCCGGCATCACCCTCCCGCAAGTTCTATGACAGCACAGGGTGTAGAGTCCAAAAATAAAATCCAGTACTAGCAAACACTTCTCAAGACACATAGTCGGCTTACTGCGCCATCAGGCAAGTCAGCTCGGCACACATTCGTATCAGACATCGGCTAGGGTCCACCAGTCCATAGTAGGCACCGCTTATCCTTGTCCCGTCTTATCCGTTCTAACAAAGCGCACCATAGTATCGGCGATCAGGTCAATCTGTGCGGGGAGTCGAAGTGTCCAGGCGAGAGCGAGCAGCAGCACAGGAGGGTCGATTTGATATAACCAGACATATGCTAGATCTCTCTCACGTTGTTCCAGGGACCCTGGCCCGGCCCGAGAGCACATCTTCCACCCGATATTCAGCAGAGCAGGGCCAGGAAGAAAAGCATCTATGACCGACCATAGCCGGAGCGGCCCCCGGGTCATGGGAAGCACGGCCTGGGGCGGACACACCGATCGCGGTTCCAGACCAATGTCCACACGTCGTCCCAGGCACTCAGGATCCTCAACAAGAAAAGGCTCGGGAATAGGATTTTCGAGTCCGCCAATGTCGTTTAGTGCAGCCATCTTGTCGGAGCCGGGCAGAGAGTGAGGCATATCATCGTATTCCCACTGACCAGACGTTCTCGAGTGCCCCATTGTAAACACAATCTCATCCACCTTACTACCCAGTAGTCGGGCAGATTGCACCAAGTCGTGACGCAGGGCAACAATGGCCGCCATAAGATCGCCATATTGCAGGACTCTTCCAAGCCCCCTCTCGATCGAGTCTCCCGTCTCCAGACATCCACGATCACTTTGGGGCTCAGACTCTTCGCGGTTGCATTCCGTATTGCCCATTGTGGTCACAGGCAGGGCCACCCAGATTCGGGGCAAATTTGCAGGCATAGGGGCTTCAGGCATCTTTGTATCACTCTCGTGTCTGCCAAGGCCCAGTATAAGCTAAAAGCAACTGCCGAGTAGAACGCTGGCCTCGTACGGTATGTAGTAAGCAACAAATCCGGGAGCCGCCCGCCGGTAGCGGGACAATGCGCAAGCAGGTTCCCGACGATGAACAAGTAAGGCTCCTACGATCGTGTAATTTACACCAAGCACCATGTCAGGCACTCCCCGGAGTTGCACCCGTAGCCGACAGGATATGCTGTTCGAAAATCGGCCGCTCCCCGTCAGCCATGACCCGTCCGGCACGTCTCGGTCGCTGGTGGCCGCTGTTGTTCACTCGGTGACCAGCCTTACTGTCCACTCGAGGCTCCGGACTCAGGGCTGTTGCGGGCCGCGAACCGTAGCTGGGTGGATCCTCCAAATTAAAGCAAGCGCAAGCCTCAGGATTGTGCCGCAAGTAGTCGGAGGTGCTCGTCACCACAAGTGCGCCGTTTTAGTACAGGATTACAGGCAGGATGTGGGCTCGGGAGGAAAAGGTCTTCGGAGCCGAGGAACTATGCGGCCGTCCCGATCGCCATCTTGGCTCCTCCCCCTGCCTACCGGTTTTTACGTATGGTGTAGGGGTCTGGGGTTATTGGGATGTTGCATCGATGCAGGTGGAGGGGAAATAGATTCTGCCGCTATCTCCTGGGATTAGGTTACCTCCTTCAACCCCACACTTCTTCCTTAATGAGGAGTTGGACATCCCATATGTAACTGATCAGATTAAGGTGGCCCCTTTGGTTAGCTGGGCTTCTCTCTGGGCAAATGAGGCTCCCTCCCCTAAAAGGGAAATAATCTTTGATTGCCTGAGATGTGAGAAGGGTCCTAGTATTCCCTGGTTGAGTTATGTGAGATCTGTAGCTAAGGAAATCGGATGGGAGGATATGTTTTTATATCCAACCTCCGTCACCAAGGCTGATATCAAAGGTAAAATAGCTTTCTGTGTCTTATAGCGGGCCTCCAGAGAAGAGGAGCAGTTGCAAAAATCTCTCCTTTGGGACTATGTAATCATGCAAACCTCACCTGATCTTGAGCAAGATTTGAGTTAGGTGTTGAGTACCTGGGAATGTGCACTCTTATCCAAGTTTCGCCTTGTACTATTAGATTGTTACTTTGTTTTCTCCTGGCACAGTTTTATACTGATGCTGTGCTAGTTTGCCTATGGGATGAGTCTGCTGTGCAATCTCTTGAGCACTTTATTTTCTTTCGTAAATATTACGTTTTTTTTCCCTGGAAATTTAAAAAACAAATCTTAATATGCATGAATTTCAACAATTTACGAATGTTGCCCGATATCGAGGTCTGTTTTAACCCTGGTAGCTTTTTAAAACTTGCAGTCTTTAAATGAAGGTCTCTTCTTTTTTTAAGATCCCTGGTTTTTATATGTATAGTATACTTGTATTGCTTTGAAGATGATGTATTTAATGTCTGTGATGCTTTTATGATTGTTTTTAAAGCAAATAAAGCTTTCTGATGATAATGGACCGCATTTCGGTTCCTGGTTCCCCACTTTCATTAACCTTCAAACAATATGTTGGTTTTTCACCTCTCTATACCTTTGCAGACATCTAATCTAATGTAGCCAAGTCAATTTGTAGAGCACATGGCTACCAGGGGGCCTCTCAGTGCTGAATTAGACCAGTAGATCAACTAATTCGGCCCAGCTGGAACTGAGCAGGGAAAGGTTAGAGAAACGCCAAGTCTTAAGAACCTTCCTGAAGGCAGGTTCGGTTTCAGACTGGTGCAATGAGAGAGGCAGAGAGTTCCAGAATCTGGGTGCCAGACGTTTTAAGGAACGGCCACCTCATCCAGATCTACAGCTTTTGGGTGCCATGAAAAAAAAAAAAGAAGTTGAGCAGGGCCAGACTGGGAACCACAACCGGCCCTGGCAAAGTGCTCGGCCAGCCCCCACCCTCTCCGCACTCGCAGGGGTTGGAGTTGCCGCCGAGCTCTTTGCCGTGGCCGGTTTTTGGCCAATTTTGTTACAGGGCCGATTTTGCAGCTATGCTGCATAAACGGCCCTGTAACAAAAACGGCCCCCAGGGGCCCAAAACCGGCCCCCACCCGAGCGGCGCACCGGGGGATTGCTCTGTGCCCGCTATAGCCAGTCCGGCCCTGAAGTTGACGATCTTAAAGATTTGCTGAGTTTTTAAATTTTAAGAAGGGCATGAAGACTTTGAGGCCCCCTTACTGTAAAAAAAAAACCCTGAAGCCAATGCACAGGACAGCTTGATCTATGGGTAGCCAATGTAAATTGGCCAGGGACCTCCTTGCAGACCAGTGCTTTGGGATTTTAAGGAGAAGATATGCAGCAGCATTTTGAATAGTCTGTAGCCTCTTCTTAACACAGCATGTGTAGCCTACATAAAGGGAATTCCCATAATCCAGCCGAGCTATGATCAAAGCCTGGATGACGAGTCTCTGTACGGTGGGGTAGGTTATCCAACACTTTACTTAAAAGTCTTAGACTCCTAAAGTATTTTGCCGCAAGCAGGTTCACTTGAACGTCCATTGTAAGCCTGTCATCTAACCAGATAGAAAGACAATGGCTCTAGTAAAGAAGTTGCAAGCACACAATTGCTTTGAAAGCATTCTATAGAATCTAATCTAACCGCGTTCTGTAAAAGGTTATCATAACTGTTTTCTACATTAATGTTTTAAAGTGTACAAACTAATTACAGCTATGTAAGTACCTTGATGGTAAAACTGGTGTAGTACCTACTGAAAGTCATAGCCCGCTTTCTGAAGCTGTGAAAGGTGGTAGAGGGCCCTTATCTTACACAGCAAGTCATTTTCTCAACTCAGATTACAAACTATTAGCTGTGTCTAGAGATGGAGGCAGCACCATGTGCATGTTTGTTACTACCCACAACACCCCCATGCTCACTTATCTTTGTGGTACGGCAGGTGCAGTTTCAGATTTCCCGTATCACAGTGCCAGTACCTACCAATGCATGTTCGCTTTGCTTTCCTAGAGTAAGGTAAGTTATGTGTAGGTACTTAAGCTGTATCATTCTCACCCTGGCAGAAATCACTATCTTTGTTGAGGCCATCTTCGTGTCCTGCCAGTCAATCTCATTTAGGGCGCCAACCCATGTCTCCAACTCACCCGTGAGCTCAGAAAAAGACATTATGATTTTTTAATGCTAAAACAACGATTTTTTTTTAACTGCTTGAAATTCCTTTGGGTAAAGCTAAAATTCAATTGGTGTATTATAGGTTATTTTTTACTTCACTGAATGCCAGTACTTATAAACGGTGGAAGAATATTGTTATGGTGTATGTTACTAATTTTGGATGGATAATCGGCTGTATTCTTCGTGCCAGACTGACCTTATGGTGAAGGGTAAAATGCAATTAGCCCTAAATACTCTTTCATCAAGCAAAACGATAAAGCATTCTGAGCTGGATAACAAACTACTTTACTCAGAGACTTCAGTAAGTAGCCTGAGCAAAGGGTACTAAGTTATATTCATTTTACACAACTCGTAAGTTGAAACCCTTTATACAGTTGCAGACAGGCTAGGAGAAGAAATAGTAATAAGGTCTGATCCAAAGTTTACAGATTTAATTATAAACATGTTTGTGCAGCACCTCTTAGGTGCATATCTATGCCAGATGCCTAAATCACATCCCATGATGTTTATGAAAGACTAATGCCAATACTCCACCCTATTGTCATACATGTCAGGATTGTAATTTAGTAGACTCGTTTTACATTGTCTGTAGTGCTCACAATCCGAAGAGTACTGGTCAGTTCATCAAACTGAACAGTGATTTTTGACCATGTCAGCAAATGTCTTGATGTCAAGTTTGAAAATTGCCCAATTATTAGTTGGTAGGTAGTATGATAGACATTTCAGGACTGTGTACATTGGCTAGAAGATTTGTGTTAATCTCAGCTCGATTCATAGGTATTCAGTTCTGCAAAATGATATACTCTCCAGGTTTCAGACTGTAGTTCAGAAGGATGGTAAAAGGGAAGCACAATGAATACCTACTCCACAATTTCTTGTGAGCACATGTTCTTTATCCAGATTCCGATGTCTTTATTCTTTTCTTTAACGCAAACTTGTCAACGATTGCTTAATCAAGCATCATTGCCTGGACTTCATCAGGGCTAGAAAACATATACATATCAGACTGATATTTCTGGGGAACAAGTTGATCCTGTATGTTGATTACATTTTTTACTGGGGTCGCATTATTGACCGCATACTAATGATATGGACAGGCTCCCTAGAACAACTGAAACAATTGTTGGTTATCTTGATCAGAGCCCCAGTAGCATGAAATGTATATTTAATTACATCTCTGTGAGAATTTGTTTTTTTGATGTGGAGATTTTAAATGAAATGAAACAAAATACAAAGTAGACCTTTCAGAAAGGCAACCTCATCTAATGTAATACTTCATGCCGACAGCGCTCATCTCAGTTCTCAACTACAAGCTGTTCTGTACGGTGAGATGATGATGGTTAGATGGTATTGCAGTGAAAAATGTTTTCTTACACACTTTAAGAGACATGACAGATAGTTTTAGAAAGGGGGGTGGAAAACCAAGGTCATTGAGAATGCTTTTGATAGGGGTTTTTTGTTTCAAAAGAAAGGGTACATTAAATGAGCACAAAAGATCAAGTGCATGTCAAACACCAATTAACACTGTGCGGCTCATAGCATCATATGGGTGTGCTATTGGGAAACTTAGTAGGATTTTAAAAAGACATTGGAGTATATTGACAATTGACAATAACGCAGCCAAATGGCTTACTAATGACCCCAGCATGGCCATCAAAAGTGGTATTATATTACGGAATATAGTAAGCCCCAGTTTTCCTCAATGAAAAGATACAGGGCCCTGGTTGACAAAAAAAGAATAAATGGTTTTTTAAGTGTGAAGATTGCAGTGCATGCAGATATGGTGATAAGAACCTGCGCTTTGAATGTAACCACAATCATGACCTCAGATATGCACATATATTTCCTGTTCAACAAAGTTTCTTATATATACAATTGTTTGTAAATGTGGATTAATGTATATAGGCAATACTATCTGGCCACTGAGGGAACGAATATTTTAACACTTGAGAGCCCCTCTAGTGGTGCACAGTCTGTCATGTTCTGTAAAGTCACAAGACCTTAACAAATGTCATGGTATTCAACACATACACGTACGTTCAAGGCATGGTAACAGGAAATTGATTTTACGTTAATTAAGGGCTGTTGAATACAGTACAGCAGATGTAGGGGGCCTTAAATTTACCGATTCGGTATATTTACAGATTCGGTAAATTTACCGAATCGCAAATTTGTGATGTAGGTGGCACTGAAAACAGTGCCACCGGCTCTTAAGAATTAATTATTTACCATGACATACTATGTCATGGTAAATAACAAATTCCTGTGTACACATTCCTAAGGGCATGTATTTGTGCCACATGGCACACAAGCTAGAATCAGGGGTGCAACAGGGTGTCAAAGTGACACCCTGTCCCCCTTGCAAATTCGGTAATTTTACAGAATTGGTGTTTACCAATTCGGTAATTGACATTGATTCCTATGGACCTCAAGGCCCATAGAAATCAATGGCAATTACCGAATCGGTAAATACCGATTCGGTAATTACCGAATCATACAGATTCGGTAAAAATTACCGAATTTTTTCCTACATCTGATTTACCGAATCTAGAATACCGAATCGGTAAAATTCGGTATTCTAGAGTCGGTAAATCAGATTTACCTACATCGGGCCCTAAATTGGTTAATACTTCAAATTGGGCTGTGGGAGATTTTACACATGGTGGTTTTGTCTCTGATTTCAGAGGTGGGAAAAACTTTGGGATCACATGACTGCCTCTTCACATGTGGAACTATACTTAATAAGATACTGAAGATTTATTAAGACTCGCTGTAAGTGGATATATTAAGCTTACCAGTTGGAGGTTGTAAGTGAGGACATGAGGTCAGTGGTGTCTGGTGAAATTGTATTGTGATTTTGCATTCTAATCGGTTGACAGGTATAATTATGTTAACACTGCTGAGACAAGTTTAGATAAGGATATTGAGAATAATGTGAGTTATGACTTTTATGCTGAACCATAGCAGGGCATTTAAGACCTTCTCTGATACCAATGCTTGAGCACTTAGCTACATTTTAAGACAGGAGTAATTGATGATGAATGGCGGGATTTCTTTTTTTAATGGTGTGCACCTAGTGGCAGAATTGAATGACTAGGAGTGCAAGGATTACAAGGTCTTTAGCTTCTTACGCAATTTAAGAAGTGAGGAGGACTCTCTTATGTGTAGCAGGAGGTCTTTCCATGCTTAAAGAACAATGAAGAAGAAGGCATGACCGTCTGATCTGCTTATCCATATGAGTGGGATTCATGCAAGTGGGGATTCGGACAAGCAGAGGTGTCTGGAAGGTTTGTGAATGTCGATGTGATTGTTGAGTTATGCTGGGCCAGTGTTATGCAGTACCTTGAAAGTGTGGATGAGTAGTTTCAATTGTGCTTGTTCATGAATGGGGAGCAAATGGAGCTCCTTCTGGTGTAGTGTGATGTGAATGCAGCGTGGGAGGTTGAGTGATTTTGGCTGCCGAGATCTGAATGGTCTGCACCCTTCTGACGAGTTTTCTGTTGATCCCGTAGATCAGCTTAACTGTGACCAGGGCATGCTTGGTGGTTTTCCTGGTGTTGATTGGGATCCAATTGATAATTTTCCTCAGCATCATCAGGGTATGGAAGCATGAGGCAATAATAGCATTGAGTTGGGCGATTATGTTGAGTTTGATGTCCATGATGAAATTGAGGTTCTTGGCGTGGATGGGTGCCGGTTCTAGCTCTGTTGACCACAGGTGGAGTCCCACAGTGATATGATCTACTCAAAGATCACAATTTCAGTCTTGTCGGTGTCGGCTTTAGACAGATGGTCTTCATCCAGTGAGCACTTTCAGCCATGAAGGTATTGAACTTGATCCGGCTACCGTTATTCTTGCCCATGAGGTAGAGAATGAGTTGCATGTCATTTGTGTAGGAGAGGATATTGATATTGAGAGAGCAGACAATGCTGGCTAGAGGCATCATGTATGCGTTGAAAAGGATTAGGCTCCGAGATGATCCTTGTGGAATACCGCAGCTGAGGTCGCAGGTGTCTTAGGTGTATGGTGCCAGGCTTACTGGCTGGGTCCTTCCAGTCATGCAGGAGCAGATCCATCAGTGTGTGTGTGTCCTTGGATTCCAATGTTGTGTAGGGCATTGGATGAGGATGAGGTGAGAGACTGTGTCAAATTATGAGGACAGGTAGAGGAGGATGAGAGCCACCATGTCTCCTCTGTCTAGAGCCATGCGAATGTCCTCCATGGCAGCGATTAGGGCAGTTTCCTTGTTGTGGTTGGGTCTGAAACCAGATTGAGGGGTGTTGAGGAGTTGGTGATGGTTGAGGTAGTTGGTGCAGTGTCTGTTGATGATTTCTCTTTTGACAGGATGCAATCACATATACATGGATTACATGCTGTTTATGGAACTGAACTACTTACTATGTGCGGAATTGTTTTGCAATGCTGTTATTTTTTTAAAAAACATTTTAGTTTGTCACATGCTGCGATTATTAACTTTCCAAGGGCATGCTGATTAAAGAGTTGCTGGGTCATCAATGAGAAATGATATAAAGGTCGGTTTCACTTTTTGTACTCAGGAAAAACTCACCTATTTACTTCGATATTGAAAGGAATTACTCACTCTTAATGCAACACCTCTTAAACATAAGTGGACATGATGGACTTGGAAGGTTCAATGATTTCTTTAAGTACCAACATATGTCCTAGTGGATTTCTGTCTTTAAATGTTTTTTATTAATAGTGGGATTTTATGAAGGATTGCATGAACTTGTGTAACGGACATGTTGTAAACAAATTCAACCGCTTATGGCCATGTCCCTTTGCTAATAAGCATGCATGGGTGTTCTCACTTGATATTGTGAATCTGTAATGGTTCTGATTGGTGAGAAATAGTGATTGTATTTACGTTTTAGCATGAATCACACATGTGGCTGAATATATAATTGGTGCTGGGACTTAGTGGTTTTGGGTATTGTTTTGTTTATGCTAGCCTATTAAGCATATGCTTTGTAGCCCTGATAAAGTCTAGGCGATGATGCTAGATGAAAATTGTGCAGGCTAGTTTGCGTTTAAGAAAAGTATAAAGGAACCAGAATCTGGATAAAGATCCGAAAACTCTGTGTATTCTTGCGAGTGCTCACAAGGATTGTTGTAATATATTTTGGTTTATTCCTGAGGTAGAGGGGGTAATAGTGTGGCAACACTTCCCTTTGTTTAGAGCACCTTAAGAATTGTTTTGACTACTTTGTTAGACTTTTAGGGTGGGCTGCGCTAACATATTCTCTGGCCACCACAGTCACAATAAATGCCTTTCAGATGCGGAGTGCCACAAGGGTCAACCCTTTCCAGCACACTCTTTAACCTATACATGGAGCCACTAACAGAAATCTTAAAACAATCGAATGTTGCATACCACATGTACGCACACAACACACAATTATACTTAATGATATCCTCCCTTGAGGATATCATGCAACTAAATAACACTCTTGTCAGAACTCCGTCCTGGCTAACTCAAAATAACCTCAAGCTGAACTTGCTGAAAACAGAATTCCTACTGTTCTCCCCCTCAACAACTCCACACACATCTAAGACTGGCTCATGCACCTAGGCGCCCTCAACTGAAAACTTCCATTATTGATGCCACTAAATCCCTTGGAATAACAGTGGACTAGAATCTGAATATGCTAGCTCATATCAGTTCAACAAGGCACAGTGTGTTATTCCAACTCAAACTTCTGAAGAAGTTGAAATCATTCCTGCCCCCTCCACACTTCAAACAAGCAGAACAATCATTAGTGTTCTCAAGACTAGAATATGGTTCTACACCCCTTTCAAGTCCCAAATCGAGAACTGTTCCACTCAAATCGGCAGCTAGACTGGTAACAGGCATTAGATTCTTTGACCACATTACCCCATCTTTTCGGTCTCTCAACTGGCTCCCTCTCGAGGCCTGAACTCAACTGAAAATTGCTTGCCTCACGCATAAAGCCTTACATTGTAAGGATCCAAGGTACCAAAGATTTGAATTTCAGGAGGCAGGTGCTCACTCAGAAGCGCAAAATCTCTCAGGCTAGAACCCCCCCACCTGATTTAGAAAACAAAAAACCTGCAAGCGCTCTTTTTCTGGATTGGCTCCAAGGATTTCGAACTCCATACCACCCAAGGTTCGGTCTACCACATTGAGCCATGTCTTGGAAAAAGAGGTGAAAAGATCCTAATGAACCTGTCCACTGGGTGCATTGGCCTCTACAATATCATTAATTCCAACACAGGACAGGAGAGCATCAATCCCAGTTATACTCACACAAACATTGTCCCCCGGGTTCCTGGAACAGAACTGATGCTTAGCAGAAGCATGAAAAACCACCCCAGAGAACCTATCACAGTGACTCATAACGATTGAGGGTTGTTTATTAATAACTCTGTTTCTACACACTGCATCTTTCTGGAGTTTTTAAAGTTGCTCTTTGTTTTCATTAGATGATCTTTTCTATCAGATCTTTGTTTATGTTTATCATATGTAAAGCGCTCCGAAACCATTGGGTCATGTTCACACTTTATAAAACACCAAAAATAAATAAAATGCATGAACACAAATAAACCTTCTAAAACATGGTTTATTTCTCAGTTATCATTAGTACATAGTCTCCTAAATCGCACCACCTAGGCTTGGAGACTTTTTCCAATTATTAGATGTCTGATAAAGTATATGTCCTTCTGATAAGTTTTGTATTATGTATACCACAATAATAATGTTGATACTAAAAGAGTAATTTATTCACTACAGATTTGCTATCTGACATTTTTGAATTAATTAGATTCAGGTGAGGCAAGTACTTGTTCTGCCTCCGGTTCAAAGATTGTTCCTGAGGACTGGGGAATAGCTCAAACGAATGTAGAGAGTTCTTTTAAAACACAACGTTGGGTCACAGATTGAGGATGAATTTATATGTGTATTTGACTGGATGGTTTTTGATGAATGTAGCAAAAGAATTACAGACTCCCATCTTTCAAAAGCAAAATATTGTGCTAATCTCTCTAGATTGGAAGTTAAGGCTCTCCTAAATAAATGTATGGCTCATTCCATTGTAATGAAGCCCTTGTAAAAGGGGCTGATATTGTTGTGCCCTTGAGAAACCAGTACTTGCAAGAGTTATTGAAAAAGTGAAATGGCAGAAGGTATGTTATGTTAAACTGCCTAGAAACCATAAACAAGCATTACACAAACAGCTTTGAACTCCGATGGGCATTTGGATGAAAAAAAAACTATTCGTAATCATGATGTTATCATTTTATGTCCTTATTATCCTTTAATAAACGTAATGTATTTATTCCTTTTAACCCATAAACATTCATAATGTCTCAAGGTAGGCTCATTGTGAGCCGCATTGTAAGTCTTACTGAAAATCTCCTCAAAACTTTGGACAACTTTCCTGTACCTTGTATAATATACGAGAACCTTCAATCCCTGTGTAGTGGAGTGCATTACATATAACATTTCAATAAATAGACCATTTATAAATAAGCTTCCTATAACGGTCTGTGACTATGACACTTATTGCTAGTTGGCCTAGCTATAGGAAGGGAGAACTATAGTTGGAAGAGCTTGAAAAGACGTGTTTTTACATTCTTACACCATATCAGGGGATTTAAAGTCACTCGTTCCAAATTAAAGTTTTGGATTTATGTATCTCTGTAGTGGATTATACATAAAAAAAATTATAATTTTCCAGTCGAACTACAGTTGCAGAGACCACTGTACTCTCTACTCTAACATATAGTGGCTTTTGGGACAGCCCTTTACTCATGATTACATTTCTTGTCTGTTTTAATGCCGTACTCCTGATTCAATGACTTCCCTCCCCTTTCTTCTGCTTGCCCCACTCCTGTGAGCATTTGTTTCACTCTGCTTTTTGATTGGTTGAGCGTGTCCTTCTCCTGCTGACTTTAGGGAAATATTTTTCCTACTTTTTCTGTGTCATTTGAGCATTAGTGTGCAATGGGAGTGCATGTTCTTCTACTCCCTCCCCCCATCGCTCTCTCTTCTTTCTTTTCCTCCTCATCCCTGCCTCCCTTGTCATCCTTGTTTCTCCCCGGCTCTATCGAGCTCCCCACTGCCTCTGTATTTCTCCATATTTCTGCCTCGCTCATTGCTCTACTGCTGACAAAATCACTGCTGTGGACCAGTGTTTCTATCGCTATCTCCCCCTACGTCGCCTCTTTCACCATGCACATAACATCCCTTTTAATGGCTTTCCCAATGCTTGCACAATGGTGCAGGCACTGATGATGCCAATGACGGTGGACAGCCATCTTGAAGCTTCAGTTTTTATACCACCAAGATGGCTTCCACATTGTATAGATGCAACTTGTCAGCTTTCTTGGAAGCGGGAATGGGCAGTACGAGTGGAAGGTTGCATTTTAGAGTGGTAGTGCCCAGTGAAGTTGGCATAAACCACCTGCAACATGATCAGGCATTTACTAATGTGAAAGGCAAGAGTAAATCTATCTGAGGTAATTGTGGACAGGTAACTCCAACATAATTCTAAGGCGTGTACCGGAAGACGTTTGTCTCAGGTTTTCATGCTGGAATAGACTTATTTCTGAATTCCCAACGAGTTGGAAGTTTATTCTAAATTTAGTAGGAAACGTAGAGGAGTGCATTTCTGACTTGTCAAAGAATTAAAGTGCTTTTGAACACTGCGATACAATGCAATATAAGACAGTTGTATATTGTAATGTTCTTGCTTTAACTTTCTCAAGCAAATGTCTGCATATTAAAATTAAGCATTGGCAAAACCAGAATCACTACACTAAAACATAAATAAAAGGATAAAACCTGGAGAAAAAAAATCAAAATAAAGTCAATACATTGACTCACTAACCCTAACATTGAAGTACACTTGTTTGTAGGTGAATGTGCACATGCGATGCCATCACTCAAAGTGCAAGAGAGTGAATGGCTGAAGTGGACTGATCCATAGCTCCATGCGCCATGCCGTGGTGGACAGTAGCAAACAGGGAATGATAGTTGAACTGAAGAGGGCTGACCCCAAGCCCCTCTGTGTGCTCGGGTTCCCTGCTTTATGTAGGATTGTTTTATAATTTGAAACCATCAAGACGGCTGAAGCTGTCTAGCCGACCCTAATGAACGGGATTCCTTTTCGTCAGCTCAAAAAAGAGGTTTGAGGCTAATTGAAATAAGTTGTTTAAGACATGTGTCAAATGAAACATTTACAGCAAAGGTTGTGCTGGTCCGTTTTGCAATAAAAACTTGAAATTAGGATAGGAAACGGTTTCCTAACAGCTGGTCAGTTTTTTCAGTCTTTTAAAAGTAGTGCTGTCTGCTGAAGGGAACCACATATGTTGTCACCTCTTTTCTTCGGAAGCCCTTGAGAGTTTTTTACATTTATTGGCAAGTTTCAAGCACCAGGACTTCCTTATTTCAAGCTTTCACCCAGCAAAACACAGTGCCTTCGCGGCTCTCTCATAGCCTTGTATGGTTAAGCGTGCTTGGGCAGCGTAATACTTGGCATACTTTCCTTGAGGCCTTGAACAGACTTGTACTCCAGTATCTGACAGACTGCAGTGCAGTATGAAGGTGCTGTACTTTTGTCTTTCAAACTCTCTTGCTGTAGAACCATGTACATGAGTTGTTCTCATACTCGGCTAACCTCCCGTCTTATTACATATGCAATACATCAAATGTTGCTGAATAAGTGTTTTTAAGAGATTGAGGAAGTTGGTTTTGTAGCACTTTAGTTTTAAATGTATTCTGCTTATATGATAATCAAACTTGTTTGCATCTGCGTATAGCTATTTATGTATTTTTGATAATTTTTAAGAAAGCGTATACAATGTTTTATATTTGCAGTGTTATAAATGAAGGCAATTTGGCCAGTGGACATCGGGCTACATTGGGGGCTGGCAGTGTTGTTGTTTTGAACAAAATACCACGTTCATCCACTCTCGGTACATCCTCTGCTATTCTAGATCCACAGTAGGACAGACCTTGTTCAGCCCCACTCACTGCATTCCAATTACTCCATGCCCCATCAGCCACATTCCACGCACCCCTGGAAAACCAATGTACATCTGCACCCTCTAGATCCCATGCTTAGCTGGGCACCCCCACAGCAACCTTCATGTGTGCTTTGGAGTGTCAATGATGGGGAGAAAAGTACTAAACTTGAGGACAGGACAGGACTGGACTGTCCGTGTTAGACATGTGTGCTGAGGGTCTGAAGGCTGCTTTTTGGGCATTTTGATGTAGCAATTGTTACCTATCCAACCTGGCAAACAGCCCTAAAGGAACACAGAATTTAGTTGTGGATATATGCGTTTTTGGAACCACCCCACAGACAGACAGACAGACCTCCTCCTCCTCTCCCAGGCATGGATGTTGGTCCAGAAATATACAAGTCTTAAGGTACAACCATATTTAGAAATACCATGGTCTGTAGAAACCAAAAACACTTTTATGAAAACACGGTTCGGCAACTTACCTGGCTTAAATCATGTAGTGCCCTGGTTGAGACCATCTAAGCCGACTATGTGCAGACTATTCAACCTATGGGACGAAAGTATTTTGCATTTTGTTTGTATATGTGCAGTAATGATGGCGGAAAGAAAACGATATTTGAAAAACTGCTTCATTGACACAGGTGTTCATACCTGCAGACATGCCATGGTAGATTGTTTTAGACCAACGGATATTAAAATGAACGCCAATTTTATTAAACTTGTAGGAATCTGGTTCGCGCTATATAAAACTTTATAAATAAATAAATACTTGTTAAAAAGAAGTTGGATACCTGTGAGTTGCCCACAGGACATCTGGAAGTCTAAAATAATTAAGGACATTTAGGACTATTTTTATGATATCACACATAAATTATAGAAATATTAGTTGACACTATTTATATTAATTCCTGGAATGATGACGGTCTGATGTAATGTCTATAAATTGTGTTTGTTTATTTAGGAAAACTATTTTAGACTTTAAGTAATTTTAAAATTATTGGTCTGTATTTTAAATTGGTGTGTTTTTCCAAAGAATGTAGTAATTGTAGGATTTCTGTTAATCATGCAAATAAAAATGTACCTTACCTTCTCCTCATCTCCCCCCCTCTCCCCACCCCCCTCCCAAACAGGGCTGTAGTACGCTCCTCATTAACCACTGTCTGTGGGGAGGGAAAGAGATGAATAAGATTAGGGATATGGTTGCCAAACGGGTACTACTAGAGCAGAGGATAAATAGGCCCAACCAGAAATTTGGTTAATTGAGAAGCTGTGTGTGGTAGCAATGAAGACAATTAATTGAACTTTCTGCTGTGCACCGCTTGACCTGGCAATTTTAAGAATGCTTAACATTGTTATGTTAACCAGCATTTTTAACACGCGAGGCTACTCGTAAGTGTACCGGTGCGAAAACCTGGGCAGGGGAGAGCGGAAGTGAGAGACGCAACTGGAAAACTTAAAAAAGCCAAGTCTTTAACTGCTTTTTGAACACCCTAATGTCGTGGATGTTCCTGAGCTCAAAAGGAAGGTTGTTCCAAGCCAAAGCTGCCTTTACAGAGAGGGAGCTACCTCCCATTCTGGTGAGGCGGTTGCGAGGAACAGCCTCCAGGTCTTGTCCCCAGGACCTCAGATGTCTCGATGGGACATAGAACTCGAAGCACTTCCTGTGATATAGAGGTCCTATTTTGTAGAGAGCAGAATGGGCATGGTCAGTACCTTAAACAGAAAGCGCTGGTCAACCGGGAGCCAGTGCAAATCCCGAAGAAAATGCTTAATACTGGATCTACCAGGAATACCCAATAGCATTCTAGCGGCCGTATTCTGAATGATCTGAAGCTTTTTTAGCTGGTAACAGGGAAGGCCAATGTAAAGAGAATTGTCATAATCCAGCCGCGAGAGGACAAGAGTGCGGGTCACAATTTCTTTAGCTGCTTTCCCCCATAGTACGCCCAACAGATTAGGGTGCTTACTTGGCTGTTTTAATTCAACGTGCTGCCTTGGTCTTAGACCTACAACTGCCTTCTGCTGAAGTTAAAGCAAATGTTCTTTAAGTCCTGTAGCCTGAGCCTGCTTCCTCCAAGTTTTTACTCACTGTCAACAAAGCCCTAACTGATTCTCTGAATGGCGACTGGTCTAAGCCTTGCTCTTGCCCGCCAGTAAACAGGCAGATGTTCAGAAGCCACAGACTGGCACCAGGCGATACTGATTTCCTGACACAGCATACTACTACAGTGTGGTGGCCCAGACTTCCACCAACATGGTGTACCCCAGTTCTTTCCCTATGACCCAGAAATTGAAGCAGCAAAAATGTCTTTAGGAGTTTCAGAGTGCCAAAGCACACTCCCGCCAGTTTATTAATCTGAGTAAGGAATCTGAGGTCCTCGCCAAACCATACCCCCAGATTTTTAGCTGGGCTACCCATGGTTTTTGCTGAAGTTAAAGCAAATGTTCTTTAAGTCCTGTAGCCTGAGCCTGCTTCCTCCAAGTTTTTACTCACAGTCAACAAAGCCCTAACTGATTCTCTGAATGGCGCCTGGTCTAAGCCTTGCTCTTGCCCGCCAGTAAACAGGCAGATGTTCAGAAGCCACAGACTGGCACCAGGCGATGCTGATTTCCTGACACAGCATACTACAACAGTGTGGTGGCCCAGACTTCCACCAACTTGGTGTACCCCAGTTCTTTCTCTACAACCCAGAAAGGGAGTCAAAGAGGATTGAGGCATTTGGGAAATGCACTTTCTTTTCGGTCAGCCTGGCTTAGAGGTTTGTCATTGCAGTTTTCCGACTAGGACGATATATGCATGCCCTTTGTGACATAGTCGGCAAAACCTTGTATAGTATTCTGGAACAATGTAGGGCCTGCCCGGCTCAAACTATTCAGGATGCGACCAAATATGTCATTTGTACTGTCCTGTATATGACCAACTGCTTGGGCTGAATAGTCGGTATAAGTGTGGGGCTCCTTAGCCATGCACAGATGCGGTCCACTGGGTTTCAGGAGATGTGCAAGCATTCCTGGATATGCATTTTGATAGATCCCTCATAACCTGTGAAACCGTTGATTTGGCCTTAAAAACATTTTGAGGAGAGTCAGATTACAGCATGGTCTTAAGGCTTTTCCATTCCTGCCAGACCGTTTTCCCACCAGTTTCAACCTCTCTGAGTCTACACAAGGGGGTTGGTGTAAAAGCAGTATAAGGCTCCTCTGTCCCCGCAGAAGTCACTCGAGTCAATTGGTGCCTGGGGACAGGGATCAAGTAGGCACTGTGCAGGTTCCCAAGGGCACTGAGCTTCCTAGTGCCCCTTCCCTGCAGCATTAGCTGCACTGCCTCTTTAGATTTTACTTAACCCCTCCGATGCTCATGACGAGCTCAGCTCGTCATGAGCCACGGTTCACGTGTGCTCATGACGAGCTGAGCTCGTCATGACCGTTAGAACGCTCAGGTGCGGGGCTAATTCCCTTGCTGTGCTGTGCGTTCTAACGAACGGGCGTGGTCATGACGAGCTCAGCTCGTCATGAGCACACCAGAAACGTGGCTCATGACGAGCTGAGCTCGTCATGAGCACCGGGGCGCTGTGTGCGCCACCCCTCCCCCAGCACAGCAGGGGAATCGGCCCGCAGCCAAGGGGTTAAAGACACCTACCCATCCTGTGGGAGGCAGGATCCATCACCTTCTCCCACTGTCCCAACAGTCCAGGAAATAGGTCCTCCAGATTGCTCAGTGAGGCTATGCCCTTCCATTCCTTTCTGACCCATCGCATCTTCCTCCCACATCTGAGTGCCTCTCAGAGAGCATCTTTCCATCTTGCTGCAAGAGGTGTGAAATCTACCTTATAAAGGGGCCATTAAAAAGGCTCTGGCCACAAAGAAAGGGAACAGATTGCTACTCTAGCAATTAATTTCTTAGTGCTGAAAAAGGATGGAGGCCTGCAGCCTATTTTAAACCTTTGCCCTCTGAATGTTTTCCTGCCGCAAGACAGCTTTCAAGTTCAGGTATTTATAAAGCGCACTACTCACCCAGAGGGTCTCAAGGCGCTGCTTTAAAATGCTCCTGCTGGCCGAATTGTTATCTGCCTTGGATCCGGCTAAGTGGATGGTGGCCTTGGGCCTGCAGGATGTGTATTTTCATATATTCATTCTGCAGTCTGACAGACATATACTGTGGCTCAATGTAGACCAGGAGCATTTTCAATTTGCTGTGCTTCACGTTTGGCCTCCCCAGCGCCCCTCAGATGATCAAGAAAGTGATGGTGGTGGTTGCTGTTTATCTTCAGAGGTTGTGGGTACCAGTTTTCCCCTACCTCAGTGACTGGATGTTCAAGGCAGGCTTGGCGTAATCAGTCTGGTACCACCTCCACATGACGACGAATCTCTTGACGTCGTTGAGGTTCTCGATCAATGTTTCAAAGTTACACTTGACTAATTCTCTAACTCCTACTTTTTTAGGAGCTGTCTTGGGTACGGTGCAGGGCCTTCCCTCCGTCACAACAATTTCAGGACATTCAGGCTATCATCCTAATGTTTCAGTCTCTGTTCTGGAGAGCAGTTCTGAGGCAGTTGTGTTAGGTTCCATCATCTGGATTGTTGACTACGACACATGGCACATGTGGGCTCTACAGTGGAATCTGAGGTCTCATTAGCCCAGCTCCAAGGTTACTATTTGTATGAGAGGTGTGGCGCCGCGGCCAGGGCGACTGACGCTGGAATCTGGGGACCACGGTTCGATCCCCGGCTCCGGTGGCAGGTCAGCCCAGCACCCTGTGACTCTGGGCAATAGCTTGCTTAATCTTCCCGACGGCCCCCCAGCGCCTAGAGACCCTTACGGGTGATTGTGCGCTTTACAAATGTGGACATTACATTTATGATGAGGAGCGACGAGGCTCAGATCCTCCCAGTAGCTCTGGATTGGACCATGAGAGTGTGGTACCTGGAACTTCTCGGCATGAGCATCTGTCCTCCGATCAGGCAGCCACGGCGGGAGGGTCTTCTGTCTAAGCAGCAGGACAGTGCAGTGCTCTGCATCTGAACCTGCACGAACTGCAACTCCATGTGTGGAGATTTAGCTGCAGCAGATAACTGTTTGAACTACCATCTGAGAATTGTGGATATCATCATGCCCGTCTGCAATTCAGAGCTTACAAACCAGACTGTCAGATGTTTTGTTTGGTCTTTGACCCAGCTTGGTCTTGCAATGAGTACTAAAGGTTATTTCTCAGCCCTTTCGGACTGTTTGTGTTTGCTCTACCAATTGTCCTTGTTTAAATCACCTGTTGTGATGCCGTTTATTAAACGCCTAATACACATGTTCCCACCCAAGCCTTTTGTGATGCTTCAGTAGGACTTTAACTTGATCCTCACATTACTTATTTGGTGCTTTTATGCAGCTCCGCTGTGTCAGAAAGGGGTGGGAGCACACTGTTTCACCTCCGAGCACAGTTTGCCCCTTACTACATTATGATAAATGCAGTTCATGGTACATGCTCGCTAGAATTTTTAATGGTGTATTCTGAGAAATCTCAGCATTACCCTCCCTTGTCATCTTAAAGCTGTATATTTTGATTTGCCCTCTATCTTGCATGGCACTAACCCTACCTCTTTTGCAAGCCCCAAAACGTTGTGGCACACACATTGCCCTTCGCTCAGTCTTCGCTGGACCTTGGCGCCAAGCTCTGGCGCTCAAGGTACCTCTGATTTTGTCAACAGCCTTCACCTGGCCACTCGTATACTTTCACTCAGTATGCCTGTCCGTTGTCACGTTTGTCCTCTCTCAGGTCCTCTTTGTCACTCTAATCTGACCTTTTCCAAACCTACCCGTCCTGCTCAGCCCTTCTCACAAGGAGCTTGTAACTTTCTGCTCTCCTTAGTTTTTAGGCAATTCATTCTGTTTGTGGCTCTCAAGCCTATGATATTTCTTGTCGCTCGTTTCCTAATTCGTGAATAAGCTTCTTGATTTCTCGTTTTTTTCTGCCTTATTTTCGGTGCTATCAGAAATTGATCATACCAGTATCTGTGTGTGCCATAAATCTTAACTACCAAGCAGCTGGTATCCGTAATCATTCCTCTTGTATACCTGTAATTCTGTCCCAGATAGTTATTTTGTGACTGTATTTGCATCCCATTTTTCCATTCAACTGTTTCATGCCTCATCGGTGAATACCAAGTGAGCATGCTGGCCCTAGTTATTCTTCTAGAAATTACGTTGGCATGAGTTATGGTGCCAGCTATGGTGTCACTGTGCCCATAATCAAATGCCATGAGTTATAGTGTCAGCAACCCCACGATTTATTTCTGCAATAATCATGCCCCCTCTGATTTTGTACCTTTTGACCTGCCTGGCAGTGTGGAGACCCACCTCCAGTGGTGGTGAGAACTCCAAGCCGGCAGAGCTTCCATGATTGCACGCTTCTGCCATTCTGGCGTAGTCACGTTGACTATGGGTAGGAATATAAAGGTAGGGCTGCCCCTACACACCTTAGAGTATACATACCCAAGCCAGTTATGCGTTTTCGGTTTTTCCGCTAGCTCCCCCTCATGTGATGTCACTTCACATACTGGTGGTAAGGCATATCATGTCACACTGGTGATGGGACCCTGCTGATAGGACAGAAATGATTTACAAGTATTGTGCCTCGTTCATCTCTCATTAGTGTTTGGCGCATGTCTTACACTTGGGACATTATAATTAAAAGATGCTCCTTATAAAGGTATAAATTCTGAAGTTATTGAATAGCCTTTTGGCTGGGGGTTCAGTTTTTGAGCAGGTGCATCAGTTTTCTCTGTAGGTTTCATCACTTAATTGCCTGGTTTGGTGGCTCGGTGGGCTTATGCATCCACTCCAGGAATCTGTATTTGAGCTTGTGGTCACAGACTTGAATGCTGGTGGGTTCACCTAGCCTTTCATCTTTCCGAGGTTGATAAAATGAGTACCCTTGAGTTGGGTATTAATAAACATCTGTTATTTCAGTGCCAAGAGACCTAAGGGTGGATGTGCGCTTTACAAATGCGTGGTTTGTTACTTTGAGGCTTTCGGGAATGCTACATTTGAGAAAAGCTAAGTATAGAGGGAGATACCCTTTTACTGGAAAAGGAATGGGTCACAAATGCAAAACAACAAATTTCCTTTTCCAAAATCTTTGGGGGGTGGAAAATCCTTACAGATCACTAATTTATATAGCGACCAGCCTATGGATGTGAGAAAAAATCTTTACACAGGTTACCAAATTTACAGAACTACTTTTGTCAAATAACAATTGTTGGACAAGGGCACACTTTCACACACTTTTTAAAATTGTGAATTTGAAAGTTCTCATCAATTAGGTTTTAAATATTGTGATCATTTGTTTTAAATTGTATAAAGTGACTTCAGTACTGTACTGATACTTTAACAAGATTATTAATAAATAATGCATATCGAAGCTCATGTGTGAAAGTGTGCCCTTGTCCAACAATTGTTATTTGACAAAAGTAGTTCTGTAAATTTGGTAACCTGTGTAAAGATTTTTTCTCACACCCATAGGCTGGTCGCTATATAAATTAGCGATCTGTATGGGTTTTCCACCCCCCAAAGATTTTGGAAAAGGAAATTTGTTGTTTTACATTTGAGAAAAGGGCACACAAATGTGTTACTTTATTACAGTTTTTAATCCTTTGATTCACGGCCCTGCGCCTGGAAGCTTGGTACAGTCTGTGTCCTGGAAAAGAAGTCTCAGGAATGCTGTGCAATTCAGCCACACTGTGGCTTTGTTTCTGATCTTCTCTGGTTCAGTGCACAATGTATACATGAAGAGGAGGTCAAACATTATAAGTGTATTTGTATACTTAATTTTTTTGTAAACCGATTTTATTACGTTTTACAGAAGGAGCATTGGGTCGTTATGCCACAACCCTATCAACCATCATACTTCCTGTCAGCCAACTTGGGACACTAGTGCAGATTATTAGTCAGTTCAAGGGTATTTGTATACTTAATGCTGAATTTACTGAAAATCTATTCTCCCTGTAAAGAATTGTTCAACTGCCTGGTCATGAGCAAAACGCAGTGGCGGTTGCTCCATTGGAGCCGAGGAGCGCCCCCCTCCAACACCCCTCCACCTCCAGCAAATATAACGATAATAAAACCGGTTTTAAACCTGTTTTTATTATCGTTTTATCTTAATCCCCTGGACCTTCCCCGAGGACTCTGACTAGTCTTGGGGGTAGGTCATGGGGATGATGCTGCTCGTGGGGGGAGTGGTGGGCACTCCCTTCACTGCATAAGAGGTGTTTGGGCAGCCGTCGCAGGCCGGCCAAACCCCTCCTGGACAGTGAAGCGATGTCCAGCCTCAACCTCGTTGCTGGGGCTGGAGAGAGCAGATACAGGCTCCCAGTCTGCCTGGGAGCGCAAGTTGCCGGTGCTCAGGCCAATCATGAAGCCGCTCTCATGCAAGAGCAGCTTCAGGATTGGCAGCAGAGCAGGCCGGGAGCCGGTGCCCAGAGGCAGAAGCAGGAAGAGCCGATGCGCGGGAGACGGCAGCGGCGTTAAGATAAGATATATATATATCTCTATCCCAATCCCACCCTCTCTCTGGCCTCCCCCCAACCCCCACCTCCCTAGGCAGGGGACGGGGCAGCTATTGGCTAAATAGTCTTTACTTCAGATTCCTGGTTGGTTTGCCTCAATACTCTCTTTTCCTTTGTGGACAAACTGATTAACTTTGCTGCATGGACTCTTCTAGAAAAATACACACACATTGGACTTTTCAAACTACTTATCTTAGTCCATGACACTGCACCAGTGTACCTCGTGTAAAGCCTCCCTTGATGCACTCTGGCTCAGAATGTTCACTAATAATTACTGCTCCGCTCTGCTTCAAGATTTCCATCTTTCTTTCATAAGGTACCCCTCATCTGGGCACCTCGCCTTAGGCACCTGAACGACTCCCCACACTAGCTCCCTTCAACCTCTTACTCATGGGTACCTTAAAATATCCTACTCTGAGTTGGGAGTACCAGTGTGATGGTTTCATGTCTGTGGCTCTGTTTGCAACTACCCGCCATAAGGTCTTTTAGCGTAAAGCAAATATGTGATGTACTAAGTGGTTATACCTGCAAGAAAAGCTCCATACCTCAGGGAGACCTTTAACTAACAACTGACGCTAAAGGATCATAAGACAAGGAAACTCATGACTTTTGTTTGTCTTGTCCTCAGACTACTTAACCAGATCTCTGAATCCATAAGGACAATTCTAAACTTTGAACAACGTACCATAAACCCTCTCTTTGTCAAGCTTCGCAAGGAGACTTCTATTTGGTCCTCCCTACCTCTCTCGCTATACAGACTGTCTGCCATTTATAAAATGGTCTCTCTCCCCAGTGTGCTCTATCATCTTCAAAATTTTCCATATCACATTCCGAGAGCGTGGTTTGCACAAATTAACGCCATTTATAATACGTTTTTATGGGGAGGGAGGGTGTGCACAATCCACCTATTGCAGAAGCATTGCAGCTGCTGACGTCTACTTCCACTACGTGGCGGCCCACCTTTTAATTATTAATGATTGGTGGTACAATTCACCGACAGACCCGGCGTTCGCGTTGGAGCATGCAGTCTGGAGAGGACTCCCCTCCTGCAACTACTCTATAGCGCGCAGAAGCTTGACTCTACCACACGCCAGGCGAACAACGATTAGGTTTTGGGAGGGAGGGCGAGGGGTGGGAGAAAAGTAGACCAAAAGTTGTATGTGTGTGTGTAAAAGGCCGCTTTATTAAGACACAGGTGCACATTACAAATACCAACCTTGGCAACGCCTTACAAAACTAAACCTCACTAAATAAATAAATAACTGCAAACTCAGCCCCCCGAACCCTCCCCCACCCCTAAAACATTTGAGCCCTCCCGCTCCCAACAATACATCAATAATCAATATAACAGCATTATAACATTACGTCATCAATAAAACATTACATCATCAATAAAACATTTCGTCATTGAACAAACATACGTCATCGTTAAAACTTTATTCGTCAAACCACAATTGCAATAACAACGGTCAGGTCCTCCATAACCATAAACCCTGCCTGACCCTGCACTCCTGCAGATACCCCCCTCACAAAACTGAACGGTCAAACCATGACCAACATACCCCAGCACTTGTCAACGAAATACTCGAACTAATACTCAACCAGCAATCTGCCTAAAACCGTAATGATAACCAAAAACACCGCACAGCACCTGTGTCTAGCGAGGAATACAAATACAAGATAAAAAACCCTGCACACCGGTGTCCCACAAAACAGCCTGTCACGTAAAAAAGAAAATTGGAGCAAAAAGCACCAAAAAATGGGAAAAAACTAGGCCGCGAGGGGAAAAAAGGGACATTAATGCAAAAAAGAGGGAGGGAGGGTGGGACAAAAAAGCTACAAGCCCACCTAGCCACCAGGTCACCAAACCTAAAATGGTGGCTGGTAGGCAGTGGGAGGGGGGTTTATAATTGGGCTATACTGGTCCTACTAGACCAGCCCAAATCTAGAAGCTTCTGTCTCCTTAAAGGGGAAACCCCTCGCAGCCCTCCCAAACCGCCCGGGGGAGGAGACCTCCCGGCGGTCGGCTCCCTCCCCCAAGCCCCCCTTGGGAGGGAGGGCGAGGGGTGGGAGAAAAGTAGACCAAAAGTTGTATGTGTGTGTAAAAGGCCGCTTTATTAAGACACAGGTGCACATTACAAATACCAACCTTGGCAACGCCTTACAAAACTAAACCTCACTAAATAAATAAATAACTACAAACTCAGCCCCCCGAACCCTCCCCCACCCCTAAAACATTTGAGCCCTCCCGCTCCCAACAATACATCAATAATCAATATAACAGCATTATAACATTACGTCATCAATAAAACATTACATCATCAATAAAACATTTCGTCATTGAACAAACATACGTCATCGTTAAAACTTTATTCGTCAAACCACAATTGCAATAACAACGGTCAGGTCCTCCATAACCATAAACCCTGCCTGACCCTGCACTCCTGCAGATACCCCCCTCACAAAACTGAACGGTCAAACCATGACCAACATACCCCAGCACTTGTCAACGAAATACTCGAACTAATACTCAACCAGCAATCTGCCTAAAACCGTAATGATAACCAAAAACACCGCCACCCAGAAAGGTAGGCGGGGAATACACGCCTCCCTTTCTGCCCCCCAACCGCGAAGCGAAAGAGAAAACCAGAAATCAGCGCTGCATGGCCAATGCCCGGGCTAAGACCTCACGAATCTCCAACAAGTAAAGTTCCATGCCCACACGGGACAAATGAACTCCATCATCCCTAAAGAACTCAACAGACTCAAACTTAATGTCCCTGTGTGAAATCCTGCTGAAACCAAGGCTCCTACAGCAACGAGACACCTCCGAATTCACTTTCTTCCTAGCCCGATCGACAGCCCTGGGATTCACCGCTCCTCTCCATATCCTGCGAGGGATTAACTCTGTCCAAAAAACATGACACCCAGCCCACCGTTCCTTAATGAGGCCTAAATCTCGTTTCATAGCTCGCAGCAAGACTACACCTTTCGTTGCACATAGGTCATTTTCTCCCAAATGAATGACTAAAATATCCGGGCAGACACCGCCCACCATGTTGCTGTTCAAACAAGTGATCAACTCCCTCCAGAGCATCCCGCCTTTACCCTTCCAAAGAACGTTAAACATTGGATCATTGAAACCAAGTAGATCTCCAAAGTAACTCCTCGCTGCCTGGACTCTGGCCCACTTGACAAAGGAATGCCCCACTATCCAGACCGTTACCACCGAGGAGCGAGGCCCAGCAACGGATCCTGAAAAAGAAAAGAGAGTTAGAATCATGTGAAGGAGGATGACGCATGCGCCTCCTCCGCCGAGCTCCTCACATAACGCTGGAAACAGTTAGAAGACCAGCGCCCCAATCGCTTAATATCCCTTTCAGACCAATTTCTGTGAAAAGCTTCAGTGGCTGCACCTATTCTGAAAGAGTGAGTACCATAAATATTGCCATCGAGACCTATGTGCTGTAGCGCTTTGCGCAAAACCATACGTAATTGATAAGGTGTTACAGGGGTGCCATTAACATGTTGGAAAACCAGGACTTCATCGCTACCACCACACAAGGAACGCCAGCGCCGCGCCAGCAGTAGAGGGCAAGTAATCTTCGGAGCACATGCCTGTAACCACACACCTTTCCCCTTACCCGTCTGATCAGTTTTAGAACTGGCCAACCATACATGAACTCCCTCATCATAACAAAAAACGTCCTTCCAAAACAAACCACACTTATATTTTGAACCCAACAACTCCGATACCCTGAAAGCACCAAAAAACATGAACGCCATCAGCATTGAGAAAAGACATGCCTCAAAATCATCCGAACAAATGAACGGCAAAACCGTAATTAGCCTGGCAAGAACTTGCCAAGATATAGGGGCTCTGGATCTACCAACGTGCCCTTGCTCCCTGGCCCAGCCCTCAAGCATTCTCCTACCAATTTCCCCCGCTGATGGAGGATAACCCCACAACAACTTCCCCATGAAAGCAATCCCCGCCAGTTTCCCAGCAATGGTTACTTTGGTCAAACCCTTATCCATGAGGTCCAGTATAAAGTTGACAACATCATCCGACCGACGCGACAGATCCTCCCTTCTGACAGCACCAGATTCCAGGAATTCCTTCCACGCAAGGGAATACGCAGAACGCGTGGACACAGACAGAGAACCTACCACCAACTGAACGACCCGACCTCGCCGACGTGCCACAGATGACTCGGCATCGGAGTCGGGGATCTGTCCGCATCCCTCGCCAGTCCACGGAATCTCCCCCACTGTGAACGAGACAGAGCATCCGCAATGTCATTGTCCACTCCAGGAATGTGTAAAGCACGAAAATGAATATCGTGTTTCAAACAACCAAGAACAAAAACTCTCATAAGTTTCAACACTTGTTCGTCCCTGGCCGATTGGCGATTCACAATCTCCACCACCGCCATGTTATCCACACGAAACAGCACTTTCTTGTGCGCCAATTCCTCCCCCCACAGTGTCAAGGCGACCAATAAAGGGAACAGTTCCAGGAAAGTGATGCTGCGACCTCCATTCAACCATTCATCGGGCCAACGTTCCGCACACCATTTGCCATTCCAAAAGAGCCCAAAACCATCACTGCCAGCAGCATCCGAAAACATTTGTACCTCCCACTGAAAGTCAACCTCTCTGACCAAGGGGACACCATTGAAGGAGTTCAGGAAAAACTTCCACATTCTCAAATCCTCCTTGACACCAGCAGACAGACGAACACGATGGTGGGGCAAATGATGACCTGCCAAAGCCCTGCCCAGTCTCCTACAAAAGGTCCTGCCCGCTCTCACCACTCTGCAGGCAAAATTCAAATGACCCAAAAGCACTTGAATCTCTTTCACCAACACTTTTCTCTTTGACAACATCACATCCAGCAATTCAATCATGTTGACCCTTTTGTCCTCAGGCAGTCGAGCAGACATACCCACAGAGTCTATTTCAATACCCAAAAAGGAGAGGACAGTGGCAGGGCCCATTGTTTTCTCGGGAGCCAAAGGAACTCCCAAATCCTCCATGAGCCCTTGGAATGTGTCCAGAGCCTTCTGGCACTCCGCGGAGCCCGGGGATCCGACAAAGAAAAAATCATCGAGATAGTGTGTTACCAGGGTATGACCGGACTGATGGGAAAAATACCATTGCAGAAAAGTACTAAAACACTCAAACAAGGCACATGATATGGAGCAGCCCATCGGCAGCGCCTTGTCCACGTACCATTTACCCTCGAACTGAATACCTAAAAGGCTCCAATCGTCCGGGTGGACAGGCAATAACCGAAAAGCAGACTTGATGTCACACTTAGCCATCTCAGCGGCTGCGCCCGCTGTCACCACAAGTGACATGGCCACGTCAACCGAAGAGTAAGAGACAGACACTGCCTCTGGGTCAATGAAATCATTAACAGACGACCCTTCAGGCCATGACAAATGTTGAATCAGGCGAAACTGTCCCGGTTCTTTCTTCGGGACAACTCCAACCGGTGAAACAATCAAGTTATGGATCGGCCAATCGTGAAACGGGCCAGCCATCCTCCCTTCATGTACCTCTTTATTAAGTTTGTCTTGTACCACTGTGGCATGTTCAGAAGCTGATTTTAAATTGGCAGACCACCTCCGTTCCCTAGCACCTAAGTAACCGAGTCGGAACCCAAACTGAAAACCTTCCAACAGTGTAACTTTTGCTGACTGATCTTCGAAACCATGGAGGGCAATGCGCAGCCTTTCTAAATTAACTGGCGTACGAGCCCTTGGACCCAGCACCCTTAGCACCTCTGTATCCCCTTCCTCCTGAAAACTGTGAAGTCGTATTTGATGTTCCTGAAACTGTTTGCTTTCCATGTGTACCCTCCGATGGCTGATTGTTCCAACACTTGGACAACGGGTGTTTCTTACCACAGCCTGAGCATTCATGTTTAAATTTACAATACTCCCTGGTACAGGAGCCCCTATTAAATTCCCAACAGAAACCAGACCCTGAGTACAAGGTTGCAGTGGCCCCCACCCCTCCCCGGGTGGGCTTCCCCTGAAAGGGCCGGTAAACTAACGGCAAACCACTGGCCGTAAAAATGGTTTTCCCCCCTGACGCTGACCCCATTGTGTGTTGCCACAAGTCATTATCCAGCTCCCCCCACTTAGCCTCCGGGTCCCAAGCCATCCTGGCCCTAAATTCCTCATCATATTGAGACCAAGCAAAACCACCCCCGGTGATCTGGGCCTTGCGAATGACGTCCATGTATTTAAAAAGGGACACGCTGCGCTCAGGGAACTTTTCGCAATATACACTGGCATAAATCAAAAATGCAGCTGTCCAGTTTTCAATAGTTAAAGGCACTCTGGGGCGTTTTGCCAGCTCAAACTCCTCCTCCTTAGACCCCTCTTTAGACCGGACTTCCCTGTGGAGTAGCTTCAGTAGTTCCACATACTCACCATTCCAAATTCGTTCCTTGGTACTTAACATGAGATGAGCACCTAACGGTTTCGTAACCCCCATGTAAGGCAGTTTCTTGATTTTTAATTCTTTACTGGCCACAGGCTCTTTAACCTTGCTGGAAGCACCAGCCATAACACCACCTACCACTTTGTTCGTAACGTCTACCACATCATCTGTACCAACTGCTGTGTCTTTTACATATCGACCTTTGACCAGACGGCCATCACCACTAATCACTTCGGTTTCACCACCTGTACCCACAGACACCATCTTAGGTTTGGCCTGTGTGGCTGATTGCTCACCTGGCAACAGAGAGACCACTCTCGATGGCTCCGCCCGTGTCAATGCATCCGGTCTGCGAGGCGCCCTACTCGATGGGCCGTGCTCTCTTCTCCCTTGCACTTGACTTTGGACCACTGGAGCCTGTAACACACTAGAAGAAACATGAGAGGGCACCCCCCTTTCCGGATCCCGCACTTCACCTTCTTCAGGACTCTCTTCGTCGTAGTCCAACACCACTGAATCGACACTGGTATGCAACAAATCACCACGGGTCTTACCCAACCCGGTATCAACCACCGTACATTTAAATGATTTTGAAACTCCAGGAGGGGGAGCAGACTGTACGCGCCTGTACCTCCCTGTGCGTTGACTCTGTAGCTCCTTAGCCGCCGGCAAGGCCTGCCACCTATACCTGCTACTCGTTGGGGCCAGCGGGGTCACGCCAGACCCTCGTGTGCTGGCCGCGGCGGGATCCCTCGGTGGAACAGAGAGGGCCGCGCTAGGCACTCTCCTCACTTCCCCTTGGCGTGATGGGACTGGACCGCGCCCTGCCAAGTCTGGACCTCCGCACCTATTCCTATCCTGAAAAGAAAAAGTTTGGACTGGTGTGCTAGGGTCCCTGAATACAACACCTGAAATAGACCTTGGCCGCTGCATATTAGCATCACCCATCGTCCCCTGAAATCTCTCGAAAGAACGTCCCCTAATACAACTTCTCAAAGGCCCTCCCCTAATCGGAGAGTCGCCTATAATCTCTTCATCATCACTCACATCCAAATTATCGCCCGCTGCTGCTGAAGAAGAGGCCTGAAAAGGGGCCCCTGTACTCCCCACTTGACCCTCACTGTCCCTGTGAAAACCACGCTGCGCCAAACCTGCCGTGCCGAAATGCTCCCAACCAGGAGAACCGAACATGAAATAAGGACCTCTAGCATCCCCTTGTATGGGTGCCCCACTCACCTGCTTGGGAATCCCCTCATGCCCGAAAAACGTGCTCGAGACACCCACAGCCCCTGCGAACCGTACATCCGGATGAGAAAACCCTACAAAAGCATCACCATCAGCCCTATCCATTCCCCCCAACCCCGGGCCATGCACCGGACCTGACCCAGTGCCTTCACCACTAAAGACGCCAAGACCCCCTAGTGACACTCTGTTACCATCCCTCCGAAAAAGGTCACTCCCCTCTGGGACATCATGAAAAACAAAACCCCCAGCCCGTGAACCATCCCGGCCCAAATCAAGACCAGACATAGAACTACTTACACCCATCTGTGCCCACTCGCCCTCCCCCCTGGATCCCCCACCAACAGACAAAACAGCACCCACAGAGGAACCAGGGGTAGAGAATAACAACGGGCTGCCCACATTACTGTCCACCTCCCCATGTGTAGAAACAACATCCTGTGGAAGAAAAACTGGGCCAGCCTGCAGCCCCAAGCCAACCTGCCCTCCCAATCCACCTGCTACTGCCTGACTGGAAACCCTAACATCAGCCGCATTAATCCTAGGTACAGAAGGGGTTAATAACATGCGAGCGCCCGGGTCAAGAGTACACTGCGTCTCTGCCACAAAATGCTGGGCAACATTAATGCCCGCCATAGCTTGGTGCTGAGCCACTCCATAACAACCTTCTAACTGCACCGAGCCCCTGCGCCCCCCTCGCGCAGACACAACGAGCTCTGGCACCACGCGGCGCTCCTCAACTGGGTCGGACGCGGAGCGCTTCTTGCTCCCTCTCCGGCCCCCCCTCCCCCGCTTGGCCGGTACATTGCCCATTGAAGCAAGCGCATCCGTAGCCAGGCCTGGACCCACCCGTCCCTCCAAGGCAATGGAACCTGCGCTAGGCGCCGGACCCGGTTGCATGTGAGCCACATACCCCGCCGCCGGAGCACCTCCCGCCCCACCCTGCCGCTGAGGGAAAACCAAAGGGGCCGCTCGCGCATTCGAAGCCACCACCACGGGAGCGCCCAAGGCTATCGGCGCTCCCCCCTCCCCCGCCGCCGCACGCGCCTGCAATGAAGGGGCCGGTTTCCTCGTACGGGACCGGCCCCTTTCACTTACCTGGGCAGAGCGCCTCTTTTTAGGCGATGAACACGCTATTACCGCCGCGGACACGCCGGCAGAGGCCTGGCGCTGGGGGCGCGCCGGCCCTCCTCCCACCAACAAGTCCATGCGACCTGCTTCCGACAGCAGTCGCATGGCCTCCAAAACGCGGTAGTCCTCCATCTCTTAATTAAAGCGCTACAATAACCAAGACCAGTTTAACCAAAAGCACCTAAACACCTGACAAGAATCTCTACAAATACTGAAATACAAAAAAGCTACAAGCCCACCTAGCCACCAGGTCACCAAACCTAAAATGGTGGCTGGTAGGCAGTGGGAGGGGGGGTTTATAATTGGGCTATACTGGTCCTACTAGACCAGCCCAAATCTAGAAGCTTCTGTCTCCTTAAAGGGGAAACCCCTCGCAGCCCTCCCAAACCGCCCGGGGGAGGAGACCTCCCGGCGGTCGGCTCCCTCCCCCAAGCCCCCCATGGCAGTACACCGTTCGACGTATGGGATGGAAGAGGCGGCTGACGCAGGCGGCGCCCTTGTGGCATGGTAATTATTTACGCCAGGTGGTTGCACTGAAGGGGTTCCATCAGTGGGACCAGATTGGTATTTCCACATTAGGGGGCATTATGCAAGGCACCGTTCTTAAATCCTTCCAGCGACTGCAGGAGGAGTTTCATCTCCACAAAACCCAGTTCCACAGGTACCTCCAATTACGTCATGCTTTGGCCCCGCGCTTGCAAATCTTACTGACCTCCCTGAATATCACCTGCTCGAGGGCCGCCTTCTTATAAGCGACCTCGGTGCACACAAAATAAGACCGATATACCAAACGCTGATGACGCATTCCACCTGCATAGAACAAGGAAGGCATGGCAGGATGACATCCCTGTCCTGACGGATGATAATTGTGCGGAGGCAATAGCTAGCCCTCGGGGCGCTGCAGTAGCCTTCAGATACCATTATTCAGTTCAAGTATGTGCATCGCATGTACTACACATGTATTCGTCTTTGAAAGATGGGTGTTGTGCCATCCCCCCAGTGCCTACACTGCGATAGGGAGGATGGGACATTCCTCTACTCGGTGTTGAGTTGCTTAGCCTTACAGGCTTTTTGGCGCAGGGTACCGTCATGCCTTAAAGAGGTGTTGTCCTGGCACTTGCCGTATGATCCCTGACTGTTTCTGCTCCATAGCACAGAGGACAACGGAGGGAACCGATATAAGCAACACTTACTTTTTCTCGCCCTTACAATCGCCAAGAGGGATATAGCCCAGTTGTGGAAGGGAACTTTGCCGCAGACGATCGGGAAGTGGTGAAAAGAGCTAGATAAATGCATGGGTGCGGAGATGGCAGCATTTCGAGCGAGGGGCTGCCCCCAAAAACATAGAAAGATATGGTCTCGCTGGGCTAAATACCGTGGCATTGATCTCCCTCCTCTTCCTTCGCAATCCCCGTAAGAATAGCCTCATGAGAAGTTTGTGGGCCACAATGTATGAAGCACTGTTTCCTCTTCTTGGGCATATATGTGTACTGAATTTTCCTTGCCAATGCGGGTGTGGTGGGAAAGTGTGCGTACAGTTCTTAGTTTGTTTTCTTTTGTTCTGTATACAAACTGTACCCATTGATGTTTCCATGGCTGCTAACGCTTCGATATTTTGTTATCAAGTGGATTATTTCGGGCTCTTGCCCACGTGGTACTTTAAAAATGTCATAAAATATGTTTTTTTTAAAACTTCAAAACAATTGTAAAAGCACCTTTTCAAACTTTTTTGCTGAATTATTTTCCTTCCTTGCGACTAGATCCCAGCCACACTGTTCCCCCCCCCCCCCATAATACAGTTGGAATGTTATACGTAAAGTGCTCTGTTGCCCCTGAGGCTTGTGTGCGCTCTATAAATTCCATAAATAAGCAAATGCAATGTATCACATGTCTGACTCTGTTAATTTTTACCATACACAATTCTATCATGTACTTCCATGAACAATAACTGTGAGTCATCCTTTCTGGTTCACTTAGCAGTACCTTAACTTGGTTTATCATGATGCTTAGCAAGTTATCACTCCATCATTGGCTCCTCTATCGTGAGGGCAGGTTGTTCACCACACCTTGAGAAAAAGTTGAAGGGGGGGCTGGTGGGCGGGCTCACTCCGGCACTTGAGGTTAGCCGTGTGATGCTGGCGAAGGGGACTGATCCAGCCGCGGTCCGTGTAGGTAACAGCAGTGGTGCCAGTGCGGGGAGATTTCAAGGGACGAAGCTGAAGGAAAATTAATTATTTAATTTTCCCTCAGCATTGTCTCTCCAAATCCCCCCCTCACGCAGTCCCACTGCCCCACCGCTGTTATCTGCATGAACTGCGGCTGGACTGGTCGGAGTTAGGTACATTTACGACTGGCATAGGTAGCTGAACTACCAGAGACATCCTGGCAACCAATCCGCTGAATCAGGTCACAATAGATCTTAATTGTCAAGGAGACCTCATCAGGCTAGGGAACATTCTGGAAAGCCTGTTGTTGGTGATGTAGGACTGGGCAAATATAACTTTTCTGTTCTACTCTGCAATGTACGGCCTGTTTTTTTTAAGGAGCACAGTTACTTCAAGCCACTAGTTTGTCGATGCTAGACTATGGCAGTGCTTTGTATTTTGCAATATTCTCTGCAGTCTTTGTTGGAGTCAAACATCTGTTAATTTTAAAAGGCCTCACAGTGGCAGTGCTGCCGGAGAATTTGTACTCCATCTGCACTTCGTCCAATTTAAATACTGTTAGGAGTTTAACCATTTTAAATACTCCCACGCAGTTTTGTAGTTTAAAATGGTCGCTTGTGTATTGCGTCAAACCATGTGTAAAGTGCTGAGAGTTCATGCTGTTACAGAACATTTACTAAGGCCTTTCAGTGGGCTGAGGTCACAGCATGGCCTGTAAGTAAAGTTACCAGAGCAGGCCATGTCACCAAGGACTCAATACTCTAATTCTGGATTTTATTTAAAATCATAATGCATTCTGGGAGATGTAGTGCAGGTAATCCAATGGAATTCAAGCTCGATAACTTTGTTGGCGTAATTGGAACCGTATCAAAATAGGTATAAGAATCAAAAGCTGCAAATTATATGGGTACCCTCTTCAAGATATAGTGTACATTGCAATTTTTTGTCATATTAAAACCAATGTTTAAGAGGAATATTTTGTAAAATACCCAATACTGTCAGCGTATTATGCATACCCCAGAAAAGTGAATGTGTTTTCCAGTTCTCTTGCTCAGGTGCTTCTTTTTCTCTCTTCTCTAAATTGTTCTCTGTGTTACCTGTGCAGAGTGTTCTGTTCTCCCTTCTATTCCACGTTTCTTCCTGCTCCCTCCCCTTCCTCCATTGTAAGCCCACCTAGAAATCATATTTTTTGATTCTTTTATACTTCTCAAAAAAGGCACTTTCGCAGTACTCTTTTTTTTCAAATTTACAAATCCAATTCGAATTAGTAAACTAAAAAAGAGAAGGCACTCATGTAATTTTGAAGATTTATCTACATGATGAACGCATACTTTCTCACACGTGTTCACGTGCAAAATAACGCAGCTACCGCATTGCCCCTTTTTTCCCAGCTTTTTTTCTACATCATCGGCATTTATCAGCATCATACGGCATGAACAAAAGGCATTGACAGAGGCAATAGGTCTTAAGGGCGAGACCTATTGGCTTTACGAATGCTTGTTGAACTATTGAAGCTCAAATCTCTTCCTGTTATTGGGTTTATTTAAAAAAACACAAAAAACACTTATACCTGTTGGAAAAGAGTCTGAATCCTCAGTTTCCTATGTGACACTGCCTATCTGTGTGCATCTGGGCACTGATAGGATTTCATTGAAATGGTTGACAGCTGCCACTATATTATGCCAGGTCTGAGGTTCCACTCTAAAGTAGCTGAACCATTATTATTAGAGGAGGTAAAGCAAACTGTTACTCAGTATTCTGATTTGGCAAAAAAATCATTGCCTGGACCAGTGATTACCTCCAAGAGAGATCCTTGTTAAAAGACATCAGTGGCTTGGAGCCCAAGTGACTTCCTGCATAGTTCCAGTTATGAAGGTCTGTAGACACCTGTCGAATTTGGCCCTGTACTTTCGTAGACAATGGTAGCTGGTACACAAGCAATTAAAGGAAAATGTGTAGCACTCCATATCCCCATAAGTAGTCAGAGTCCAGAAACACCAATACGCGCTCACAGGGTTTCTATTTTACATCATCTGTAGAATTTATGACCTGTCTAGAGCATTCGAGAAAAACAGAGCAAGGACATACAAGCGAAAGAGGTAAAATACCATTACATTGCGAGGCAATACAGTTAACTACCATAGGATTGTAACAGTTTTAGGTCCCATACCATGCTATATTTCTGATCTGATTAATAGCATTACATGATCTTCTTACAGTTGGACCATTTTATCAGTTCACATTTTCTAATGTTTGCATTCCCATCGCTAGAATGAACCTGATCCAGAGTCATACAGTGTGCGCCATGAATAGAACGTGCGCCCGGTGTGCATACCTTACTTAGTCTGGGATGTTATCTGCGTCATTTTGTGTTTCTTGAAGTAGTGGTTGCCAGATGTAGCGTGAGGTAGGTGGTTGGAGTTGAGAATATAGGTCACTGTTGATGCTGCAATATATTAAGCTGGTAAACAGGCACTTTGGTGCCGGTGGCTGTTTGACGTCCACGTTTCGCCAGCAACAATGCTATCGCTAAAAATCTGCGGCTTGTTTTGGAGGCATTATGCACAACCCTAGTAGTGCCTGTAATGGGTCAGGTGTGAGCGTCTGATGTATCATGCATGATAGTTCAGTGTGTACGGCTGTCCAAAATGTGACTATTTTGGTGCATGTCCAAGTCATGTGTCAAACGTCTTCGTGAGGAGCCTGGCATTTAGGACATGCATGTGATCAAGCATTGTCCATACGGTGTATCCTATGGGGGATAATGTATGCCCACCATAAAAATTTGAAATGGAGCAGCTTGTGACGATGGCTCATTGAGATTTGAAATGTTGGTGTGCAGCAGGGCTTCCATTGCAAGTCATATATGACATGGCCCAGGTCCCACTCCCATGTCTACCTTATTCCAGAATCCCTAGTGGGGAATAATGTGATGCAAGCCTGGTACAGTTTAGACATTAAATGTTCCGCACTCTGGCTTTTAAAGAGTAAAGTCAAGGGGGTGAAGTCGGGTGGTTCAAGTGGATAGCTGGGGCATTGTACCCGTAACGCATTTCGCAATCTGTGTAGTATGAAATGATTCATCTGTGTTGCGTCATGCAGTCTGGCATCTTCTGCCCTGGTGAACACGTGGCCTTGGGTGAACAATTGTGAGGCAATATTTGACGGGGGTGAGTGTCTGAAAGGTTTCAGTGCTCCATCCATAATCTCATATTTGCTTTGATGGCCCTAAGTTGCCAGGGTATGCCCATACGTGGGTCCCTTGCTCACTTTGCCACTGGATTCAAGCTAGCTTGGCTGATGAGGGGTGTTACCAGAAACAGGTCCCAGGATGCGTGCTTCCGGTCCAGTGAAGACCTGGCTTGGCATTTCGAGCTGGACTGTTCCCATGAGGAACAGGGTCAAGACTGATTTGCATATGGCTGGATCTGAACTGGGGTGATGTAGTGATCTAAAGAATGATGGATTCAACCCAGCTCTGTGACTGGGGGTGAAATCTTTCAGCACTCCATCATCTCCTTGTGTTTGCTGTGTGTGCACACGTTTAACAGTCTATCATATATATATATATATATATATACTATTGCTGGTAAAAGGGGTCAGGCTGTCACGGGCGGTCCTGCACCAAGCTACCAGCCAGCTACGTAATTTTCTCCAACAGACTCCAACACTTTTTGAAGAATACAGGACACTCGTAGTTCAGTAATTTCAGATTTATTCCGCAGATGAAAAAATCACGACGCGTTTCGCCATTACGGCTTGATCACGCTCGTCTCCCTGTAAACACAGCCATTTTTTATACTTACAACACCCTAGTGCATGGTTACAAACTTGGGGAATGTGCGGCCATCTTGGAGTGGTCAATTAACAACAATGAATATCCAATATTTGGCTACCCCTCCGGGCTATATTCCTGTGATTCATACAATCCACATAAAAACGTATAACACAAATTATGTATACATATGCGCCCCAAAAATTTTTTTGTCAAAAATGTCACATTTGATCAAATTAATTGACCCCCAAAAAAAGAATCAGTGAGAAAATCTCACAAATGCATAATTGTTACATCATTACACATGAAGTTCCATGATACACTCCTCGGGAGAAAAGGCGTGAACATAGGCATTTCATTCACTCCTCAGTTATCTTGCACGCCATAGGTTGTGCGTTGCTGTAGCAACACACTGTCAACTGTCTATTATTCGACCGTGTGAAACATGCCGACCACCATAATCTGGCATGTGGCTGCCCCAGTGGGCTGAAAAACTCCCAAGTATCAAAGTCATGTGAAGTGATCTAGACCCCAGTGGGTGATCCAGTTCAATCAATAATACTGCAATAATAGATTCTTCCGATATAATCCAATATCTTCTGCTACCCCAAGTTGTGTGAAATCTAAAAACAATACAAAGATTGTATTAAAATCAAGAAGACTACAGATACACTGTTAAAGTCAATCGCTACAATCTATATGTGGACATATTTTCATTCATATAGATGTACAGCAAGTTCTTCACTCATATTAAATCCTTTCGGAGTGAGACATTCGAAATCCACAATATATTTTGATTCGAGTTTCCTAAGGGACAACTCTCGATTGTTCCTACTACGAAAAAGACTTTCACAATACGTAAACATCTGACATGCAACACACCATATAGTGTATATGTGCTCATCTGTCCATGTAACAAATGGTATGTGGGAAGTACCAAACATGAGGCTAAAAAGAGTATTGGAGCACCTTCGTGCAATACATAACAACAATAAACAGTACCCCATAGCGCGACATTTCTTCTCAGAACACATGCAAGATGAGAAATTGGTGCAGTTAGTGGTCATTGACAGTGTTGATCTGGGGGTCCGAGGAGGCAATCGAGAGTTGTCCCTTAGGAAACTCGAATCAAAATATATTGTGGATTTCGAATGTCTCACTCCGAAAGGATTTAATATGAGTGAAGAACTTGCTGTACATCTATATGAATGAAAATATGCCCACATATAGATTGTAGCGATTGACTTTAACAGTGTATCTGTAGTCTTCTTGATTTTAATACAATCTTTGTATTGTTTTTAGATTTCACACAACTTGGGGTAGCAGAAGATATTGGATTATATCGGAAGAATCTATTATTGCAGTATTATTGATTGAACTGGATCACCCACTGGGGTCTAGATCACTTCACATGACTTTGATACTTGGGAGTTTTTCAGCCCACTGGGGCAGCCACATGCCAGATTATGGTGGTCGGCATGTTTCACACGGTCGAATAATAGACGACAGTTGACAGTGTGTTGCTACAGCAACGCACAACCTATGGCGTGCAAGATAACTGAGGAGTGAATGAAATGCCTATGTTCACGCCTTTTCTCCCGAGGAGTGTATCATATCATGGAACTTCATGTGTAATGATGTAACAATTATGCATTTGTGAGATTTTCTCACTGATTCTTTTTTTGGGGGTCAATTAATTTGATCAAATGTGACATTTTTGACAAAAAATTTTTTGGGGCGCATATGTATACATAATTTGTGTTATACGTTTTTATGTGGATTGTATGAATCACAGGAATATAGCCCGGAGGGGTAGCCAAATATTGGATATTCATTGTTGTTAATTGACCACTCCAAGATGGCCGCACATTCCCCAAGTTTGTAACCATGCACTAGGGTGTTGTAAGTATAAAAAATGGCTGTGTTTACAGGGAGACGAGCGTGATCAAGCCGTAATGGCGAAACGCGTCGTGATTTTTTCATCTGCGGAATAAATCTGAAATTACTGAACTACGAGTGTCCTGTATTCTTCAAAAAGTGTTGGAGCCTGTTGGAGAAAATATATATATATATATATATATATATATATATATATATATATATATATATATATATATATATATATATATATATAAAAAAGCAATCCCAACCCGTCAGTGGATGACAGGCAACATCAGGGTGCAGACCTCATTACGCCTCAGCAAACAGTCAAAACAAAGCTCACAAAGGATCCAACTCGAGTGAGTAGCAGGAATAAACGTTTATTAGAAAATGACGCGTTTCGCTCCACTGGGGAGCTTGTTCACATATAAGCACTCAACAAAAAAGTGGGAATATATATACATAACACTGGGAGGGGCTTAATTGGGGGAACACGCCCAAAAGAAGAAAAATAAAAATAAAGAAACAGTGCAAACAAATATAAGAATGTTTTTTCACAAATGCAGAACAAGCACCTTATATTAGGTTTTCAAGTTACAAATTAATCATGGCAATTGTGAACAAATTTATAAACAGTGTGTTGGGTAAACATACAAAAAAATATATTTCAAAATGGAGGCTGCTAAAAATATAAGCATAGGCCATTGGCAAATAGATTTCAAAAGGGACTGGCTGGAAAATAATAAATTGTAATCAAGGAAGCACAGGAACAAGCAAAATTGCAAGTATAATGGCATAGTGCCAAAGTCTATGTAGTGTGCTTTCCAACACCAAAAAAGAATTTTGTACAAGCCAGAAGCCTGGTAAGAAATCTAAAACGCCAACAGTCGTTTTTATGTGGATTGTATGAATCACAGGAATATAGCCCGGAGGGGTAGCCAAATATTGGATATTCATTGTTGTTAATTGACCACTCCAAGATGGCCGCACATTCCCCAAGTTTGTAACCATGCACTAGGGTGTTGTAAGTATAAAAAATGGCTGTGTTTACAGGGAGACGAGCGTGATCAAGCCGTAATGGCGAAACGCGTCGTGATTTTTTCATCTGCGGAATAAATCTGAAATTACTGAACTACGAGTGTCCTGTATTCTTCAAAAAGTGTTGGAGCCTGTTGGAGAAAATATATATATATATATATATATATATATATATATATATATATATATATATATATATATATATATATATTTTTGCAATACAAATCGCTCAAGAGCAGCGAGAGGGCACACCACGGCACTTGATCATTTCCAGCCTCGCTGCAGCTCGTCCTTTGTTCCCCAGAATATTTGGATCTGCCTCTGCCGACGCGTTTCGAGGCTAAGTACGCCTCTTCAAAGGGGACTACATTTCCCACAAACACTTCCGTGCTAATGAATTGTGCCACGCCCACTGTGGGAGCTACTGTGATTAAAATGGCAAGTTGTAAAGGAGGTGCGTGATCAGTGTTCTTTTTGCTGCTAGCCCATGATGAAGAGGCGTACTTAGCCTCGAAACGCGTCGGCAGAGGCAGATCCAAATATTCTGGGGAACAAAGGACGAGCTGCAGCGAGGCTGGAAATGATCAAGTGCCGTGGTGTGCCCTCTCGCTGCTCTTGAGCGATTTGTATTGCAAAATTACTCACGGCTGCTCATGCCGTGGAGAGGAGCTCCGCTTTGATTTAATCGAAAGACTGCAGGATGGAACCCTTCCTACCCGACGCAGCACGGTACTTCTTTGCAAAATCAAGCTAGTCTTTCTGATTTCCCTCCCTACTAAGGGTACAAATAGCCTGAGACAATGGTGAAATTACGCTGAACCTACTACAGGAAAAAAGATGCACCTCCAAAGGGGACTACATTTCCCACAAACACTTCCGTGCTAATGAATTGTGCCACGCCCACTGTGGGAGCTACTGTGATTAAAATGGCAAGTTGTAAAGGAGGTGCGTGATCAGTGTTCTTTTTGCTGCTAGCCCATGATGAAGAGGCGTACTTAGCCTCGAAACGCGTCGGCAGAGGCAGATCCAAATATTCTGGGGAACAAAGGACGAGCTGCAGCGAGGCTGGAAATGATCAAGTGCCGTGGTGTGCCCTCTCGCTGCTCTTGAGCGATTTGTATTGCAAAATTACTCACGGCTGCTCATGCCGTGGAGAGGAGCTCCGCTTTGATTTAATCGAAAGACTGCAGGATGGAACCCTTCCTACCCGACGCAGCACGGTACTTCTTTGCAAAATCAAGCTCGTCTTTCTGATTTCCCTCCCTACTAAGGGTACAAATAGCCTGAGACAATGGTGAAATTACGCTGAACCTACTACAGGAAAAAAGATGCACCTCCAAAGGGGACTACATTTCCCACAAACACTTCCGTGCTAATGAATTGTGCCACGCCCACTGTGGGAGCTACTGTGATTAAAATGGCAAGTTGTAAAGGAGGTGCGTGATCAGTGTTCTTTTTGCTGCTAGCCCATGATGAAGAGGCGTACTTAGCCTCGAAACGCGTCGGCAGAGGCAGATCCAAATATTCTGGGGAACAAAGGACGAGCTGCAGCGAGGCTGGAAATGATCAAGTGCCGTGGTGTGCCCTCTCGCTGCTCTTGAGCGATTTGTATTGCAAAATTACTCACGGCTGCTCATGCCGTGGAGAGGAGCTCCGCTTTGATTTAATCGAAAGACTGCAGGATGGAACCCTTCCTACCCGACGCAGCACGGTACTTCTTTGCAAAATCAAGCTCGTCTTTCTGATTTCCCTCCCTACTAAGGGTACAAATAGCCTGAGACAATGGTGAAATTACGCTGAACCTACTACAGGAAAAAAGATGCACCTCCAAAGGGGACTACATTTCCCACAAACACTTCCGTGCTAATGAATTGTGCCACGCCCACTGTGGGAGCTACTGTGATTAAAATGGCAAGTTGTAAAGGAGGTGCGTGATCAGTGTTCTTTTTGCTGCTAGCCCATGATGAAGAGGCGTACTTAGCCTCGAAACGCGTCGGCAGAGGCAGATCCAAATATTCTGGGGAACAAAGGACGAGCTGCAGCGAGGCTGGAAATGATCAAGTGCCGTGGTGTGCCCTCTCGCTGCTCTTGAGCGATTTGTATTGCAAAATTACTCACGGCTGCTCATGCCGTGGAGAGGAGCTCCGCTTTGATTTAATCGAAAGACTGCAGGATGGAACCCTTCCTACCCGACGCAGCACGGTACTTCTTTGCAAAATCAAGCTCGTCTTTCTGATTTCCCTCCCTACTAAGGGTACAAATAGCCTGAGACAATGGTGAAATTACGCTGAACCTACTACAGGAAAAAAGATGCACCTCCAAAGGGGACTACATTTCCCACAAACACTTCCGTGCTAATGAATTGTGCCACGCCCACTGTGGGAGCTACTGTGATTAAAATGGCAAGTTGTAAAGGAGGTGCGTGATCAGTGTTCTTTTTGCTGCTAGCCCATGATGAAGAGGCGTACTTAGCCTCGAAACGCGTCGGCAGAGGCAGATCCAAATATTCTGGGGAACAAAGGACGAGCTGCAGCGAGGCTGGAAATGATCAAGTGCCGTGGTGTGCCCTCTCGCTGCTCTTGAGCGATTTGTATTGCAAAATATATATATATATATATATATTCTCAACAAGTTTCCCCGGTCCCGGGGATGGGCGGAGTCGCAGACACAAACGGTGACCACTCGCTTTCAATTCAGTTTTAGTGTTTATTTACACAATGGCATTGGGGGGTCAAACAAAAAACAACCAACGCGTTTCGACAGCGTCCGCTGTCTTGATCACGGTCAGTTTCGTGAATGAAGCTCACAGTTTAAAAGGACAAACCAATGTTTGGGTTACACCTCCATATTTTCTTGTACCCGCCCCCATATGCTAAGCATTCTGGGACCAGTAGTTTTTTAGTACATTCTAATTTTTATAAACAAAAACATTAATTATTTCTGCAATTTCTACTGAATTACAAAGTTTATGAAAGGACTTATGTCATAATTGGATACAATTTCGAAGGTTTATCTATGTCCCCAATATTATGTCTAGGGTGAGTTCTGATGGAATTCCGCCCTCCAGTGGGCTATTCACCAATGTGCCTGTAATTGTTAGTTGTTAAAATTTAATATCCATACTGCCCTCCAGTGGGCTTAGTTGACAGGCATTTATGTGACAATAATTTCCTTTATGTGAGCTATTTACAAGGTGAGAAAAAGTGAGGTAGTGAAAATTAAGGGGACAATAAATTAAAACGAATAATTGGTAAACAGGATGCTATTGGAAGGTTCAGTAGTTCATAGTTACGGTTTTCATTCTTTTTACAGTCTTTTTACAGGTGTATATATAGTTCTTCTGACTGGTTAAGCCCAAAAGGTGTCATGGTTCTGAAGCTCAGAATATGTTTCGACTCTTTTTGTCGAAGAGATTTTTCATGGTGGCCACCCCTTGCTGATAGGTTCATAGTCTCAATGCCCCAAAAGCGGAGTTGTTTCCAGTCCCCATTGTGGCTCAGCTCCATATGCTTGGCAACTGCATTTGCCCTGTCCTTGTTAACAGTGGCCCGAACATGCTCCAATATACGTTTTTTTAACTCGCAGATTGTACTGCCAATGTATCTGAGTTTACATGGACACTCGATCATGTATATTGTATATTTGCTGTTGCATGTGATGCATTGTTTGATTTTCCAAGTTTTGTTATTTGGCATGATTATTTCAGTCGTCGGTTTTGCAATTTCACAGCACTTGCAGTTGTAGCATTTGACAAAGCCCTTCGTCTGTAGCCATTGCTTCTTTTTTGAGCCTGATTGAAAATGACTGTGGACCAACTGATCCTGAATGTTTCTGGCCCTCCTGTATGTTATTATGGGGTGGGTTCCCATTCTTTTGCCTATTACCGGGTCCAGTTGTAGTAATTTCCAATTTCTTTTCAGAATTTGATTTACTTGCTTGGTTTCACTACTGTAGTTCGTAATGAATCTGATTGGTTCATCCTCAGTAGGAATATGATTTTCTTTCGGCAACAGACAGTCCGCCCTTGAGATTTGGTTGGCTCTTTCCCAGCATCTTTTTGTGGATTGCTGATTGTATTGTCTTTTGTGAAAACGTTGTATAGCCATTTTACTCTGTTTTTGCCATTCTTGTTCCTCACTACATATCCTTCTTAGGCGTAAGAATTCCCCGTAGGGGATACTCGATATGAGTGATTGCTGATGGAAGCTGGTGGCCTCTAATGTAGCGTTGGTTGCAGTGTTTTTTCGGTGAAGGGTCGTTTCAATCCGGTTGTTCCTGATATAAATTTCTGTGTCCTGGAAAATGGCTTTGACCTCACTGATGTTGTAGGTGAATTTTATACCAGGGGTGCTGCTGTTTAGTATTTGGAAATATTGTAGGAATTTTTCCTCACCACCATTCCACACTATAAACAGATCGTCTATAAATCTTTTCCAGACGATAATATGCTGCGTGAATGTTTGAAGACTCTCGTTCCATGCCATCATTTCCTCCCACCATCCCATTGCGGTACAGGCATAATTCGGGCTAAAGGAAAAGCCCATGGCAGCTCCATTTTTTTGCTTATACAGCATATCTCCGAACATGAAAGTGTTGTTGCATAGCAAGTAGTGAATCATTTCAAGTAACATGCAATTATGATGTTGATAATGAATATTCCGTTCATTGAGAACATGTTTGCATGCATTGAGACCCATATCATTATCAATGTTCGTGTATAATGCGATTATATCCATTGTGATCATGATAAAACCCGGTTGCCACTCAATTTGTTCCAGGTTGCACAGGAAATCGGTAGTATCCTTTATGTAAGATTTTAGACCCTTTACATGAGGACTTAGGAAAAAGTCAATGAAATTCGACAAAGGTTCCAATAAAGAGCCATTGGCCGACACAATTGGCCTCCCTGGTGGTTTGGTGGCATTTTTATGGATCTTAGGTAAGAAATAAACAGTAGCTGTTTTGGGAAAGTCAACTGTTAGATATTTTTTCTCGTCCGAATCCAGAAGTTCATCCTTTTCCCATTGGTTTATTTTCCTGTCCAATTCTCTCTTTATCTTGTCAATGGGATTGCTGTTCAATTTCTCGTAATATTGTGGATTATTCAGTTGGTCCATTGCTTCCATAGTATATAATTTACGGTCCCATAGGACTATGTTCCCGCCCTTGTCCGCTGTTTTGATTTCAAAGGTTTCATTGTTGCGTAATAAGGCGAGAGCATCCCTTTCATCTTTGGATAAATTGTCTCTGGTCTTATTTTTGAGATTTATTTTGTATAGGTCGTGGATGACTGCCTCCTGAAACATGTCTACTTTATTTCCAGGTGTTAACTGGGGATAGAACTTGGATTTAGCTTTTAGTCCACTAGTTCCTGCTCCCAATTGCGGTAGTGCTGTCTCCAAATTGATTTCATGGCCCTCTTGAGCATTTGGATTCAGTAATGTCAAATAAGCCTCGGACTCCTTAGACAACAGGGTGGATGTAGGTTTGGGTTGATTTTTTAGTATTTTAGGTCTGTTTTTTCTTTCAGCAAAGAATTTCGCAAGCTTAATTTTTCGGATATAGAGATAAAGGTCAATTCGTGTTTGCGCTAGATCTATGCGCGCTGTTGGGCAAAAGTTAATTCCCTTCTTGAGTAATGATGTTTCTGCTTCGGAGATTTCCTTTCCAGAAAGATTAATTATTTGTAGTTCCTCATTTACTTCCCCCTCTTTTGTTTCATTAACCTTGTCTCTGTGCCAATTTTTTCGCTTGTAACCGTTTCGCCTTGTGCCCCTCCTTGTGTGGGCTTTGTGAATCCTGATTGCCACGATCTCCCCCTTCCTCTTGCTCGACCACGTGCATTTCTTTGCGCCCCGCGGTTTTGTTCCCATTTCTGTTGTGATAGGACCAGGCGCATGTCCCCTAAAAAAAACTTTTGTCGAGGATCTAGGTTGGCATCATCCTCACTTAAATCTGCTGATGTCAAAGATGCCATACTTGACGATGAACTGGCTGTATTTGTTTTGGGGGCTCTGAAGGGGTCATATTTCCGGGCGAACGTAAATATGCGTCCTTGCGCATAATCATTGGCATCCCTCTCAAATTTTGTTTGCTTTCTGATTCTAACTTCCTCCTCGTGTTTTTCTATTTGTTTGTTTAAATCCTCTTTGAATTTTGTCATTTCGGTATTCAGTTTGAGACCATCTAGTTCTTTTTCCAGTGTTCGCAACTGATCCTTTATTTTATCAAGAGTTATGTCGATATGTTTTACCAATATCTTTAATAATCCCAAGGAAGAGTTAATTGTGTATTCGCCCCACTCCTGAAGCAATTCATTCGAGACATCCTGCTGGTTTGGCATTATTAAAATTCGTAAGCCACGAGGCACTCTCTCCACTTCCAAATATTTTTGTAAGGAGATTAATTCCCATGATTTGTTAATCTCTTTTTTGTTTAATTTTTCCCAGAGACGTAATTTGTCCTTGATATCGTTTTTTTCGGCTTCCTTATTGCTTTCAGTGGGCTTATTCATGTCATGTTGATATTAAATTTTAACAACTAACAATTACAGGCACATTGGTGAATAGCCCACTGGAGGGCGGAATTCCATCAGAACTCACCCTAGACATAATATTGGGGACATAGATAAACCTTCGAAATTGTATCCAATTATGACATAAGTCCTTTCATAAACTTTGTAATTCAGTAGAAATTGCAGAAATAATCAATGTTTTTGTTTATAAAAATTAGAATGTACTAAAAAACTACTGGTCCCAGAATGCTTAGCATATGGGGGCGGGTACAAGAAAATATGGAGGTGTAACCCAAACATTGGTTTGTCCTTTTAAACTGTGAGCTTCATTCACGAAACTGACCGTGATCAAGACAGCGGACGCTGTCGAAACGCGTTGGTTGTTTTTTGTTTGACCCCCCAATGCCATTGTGTAAATAAACACTAAAACTGAATTGAAAGCGAGTGGTCACCGTTTGTGTCTGCGACTCCGCCCATCCCCGGGACCGGGGAAACTTGTTGAGAATTTACAGCGGTGGGCTCTACCGCAGGAGCAACGCGACCAAGAGAAAGAGCGCCTAACGAGGGGGAAGTGAGCCAAGCAGTGTGAAATATATATATATATATATATATATATATATATATATATATATATATATATATATATATATATTGCAAATGAAAAAGCACTATTCCTATGGAAACAAACAAACAAAAAAATATATATATATATATTTATATATATATATATTACCTACTGGCGGTATAGTTATAGTTAGGATCGTTTTCCATAGGAAATCCGCAACATTCCATTGGGAATAACTTTGGCGCCGAATGAGGGATCTGCCTGTAATTTTCCTTAACTTTGCCTCGCTGCGCTCCGCTCCTTCCCTGAAAGTTTCGGGGGGATCCGTGAAGCGGGGGCCGAGATAAAAGGGGGGGTCCCAAACGTGTTTTCCCCCTGTTAATTCCATAGGGCGGTTGGACTCACTTTTAGCCCGAACGGCTGAATGGATTTTCACCAAACTTGGCAAAATTGTAGGGACTGGTACCCCGATGTGCCTTTGCTATGTCTCAAGATATATGCTCCAGTGGTTTTTACGAAAATTAACTTTGAAAAAATATATATTGGGCTACATTGGGCTATATATATGTTAGAGCCCAAATGTAGCCCAAAGATGGCCACCAGAGACAAAAAAAACAAATGTAGCCCAAATATCAGCCAGATGTAGCCCAACTATAGCCCAATGACAGAATGTCCCAGAGTGTTCTAAAGAACAACTAGAGCGCTAACAGTCTTACTTATGACAAAAGTATGGCACACCTGAAGTCATCTTGACTGGAATAAAGTGTTAACACTTAAAACATTTAATTTGCAAAGGAACAAAATGAGGGGGTTCATTTTGCCATAGAAATTATGATTAGTGCTGAAGAAAGAAAATTTAGGGCACATTTTGAGTGACTTCTCAAATCCTCTTATATTTCATTAAAAAAAATTCTGATATGCAGTCTCCCAAGATGGCCACCAGAGACAAAAGAGCCCAAATATCAGCCAGATGTAGCCCAACTATAGCCCAATGACAGAATGTCCCAGAGTGTTCTAAAGAACAACTAGAACGCTAACAGTCTTACTTATGACAAAAGTATGGCACACCTGAAGTCATCTTGATTGGAATAAAGTGGTAACACTTAATACATTTAATTTGAAAAGGAACAAAATGAGGGGTTTCATTTTGCTATAGAAATTATATGTGTGTGTATATATATATATATATATATATATATGTGTATATATATGTGTATATATATGTGTATATATATATATATATATATATATACACTGAAAAAACCATAGGTTTCACACCAGTTATAGTTAGGAATTAGCATTTAAAAAAACCTATTAAATTCACTGAAAAAACCATAAGTTTCACACCAGTTATAGTTAGGTGGAAATTTTACTCGCATAAAACCATTGAAATTCCCACGTTATAGTTAGTTGGACTCACTATGCGCGTGCAATGCACTGCTGATGACGTCACATATTACATCACTCATGACATGGTCAGTGACATCACTCATGACATCACTCATGACATCACAAATGACATCATTGATGACATCATCCAGTGAATGTGTATCTTTCTGAAAAATAAATATTTTTTATATATGTATATCTAAAGGTTGATGGAAGAATAAATGGGTAAATAAATGTCTAAATGGATGTTTTTTTTGTGTAAAATTGATTGGTTAACTGACTTATTAAATGTATCTTAGCGAATAGATATATTAGCGAGTAATGTTTAAATATTTAAATATCTGTATCTGTGTCTCACTTTGTGTATAAGTGGCTGCATGGGTTGGTGAGTAGCTACATGAGTGTGTATATGGGTTATTAGTTGTTTTTTTGAGTATCAGTGTCTGTATGGTTCGGTGGGGGATATTACTTAGAGCACAGATGCATGAATGAGTGACTCACTATTTGTATGTATTTTGAAGACAGCATGTGTGCAAGACTGTATGGGTGGATGATTGTGTGTATGGGTGGGTTAGTGAGTATGTGTTTTTATAATTGATTGTTTAAGAGAGTAAATATGTTTCCGTTTCTGTAGAAGTATGTGTAGTGGTGTGTATATAGCAGTATAATCAAGTAAATGTTTTTTTGATAGTTTATTTGCATGTGTGAATTTGTGTGTGAGTAACTATATGGATGAGTATTAGTGTGTAACAGGATGTATAGGTGTATGAGTACATATGATGAGTAAGTACATGCATGAGTGACTATATAGAACTGTTGGTGAATGAGTGGATGTGTATGTAGATGTTGGAATTACCTAATACGTTTTTGTAATTGGTATTGGTTTCTCCTTTTTTAAGAAAATGTTAGTTTCTATTTTTGAATGTGTGTGTCAAGGGTTATTTTATGCTGATAGGAGGTCTGCCACTTTGTCACAAGGATGTTGTCATCAGTGATGTCATTTGAGATGTCATCAGTGATGTCATGAGTGATGTCACTGACCATGTCATGAGTGATGTAATATGTGACGTCATCAGCAGTGCATTGCACGCGCAAGTTATAGTGAGTCCAACTAACTATAACGTGGGATTTTCAATGGTTTTATGCGAGTAAAATTTCCACCTAACTATAACTGGTGTGAAACCTACGTTTTTTTCAGTGAAAATCTATATATATATATATATATATATATATATATATATATATATATATATATATATATATATATATATATACACACATATATATACACATATTTATAAGTCTACGCTAAAACCGGGACAGGGCAGATATAGAATTAAGACCACTTTTATTTCCGGCATGTCCCTGTTTTTGGTTCTCAAAATCTGGTCACCCTAGCACATACAGAGTTGCTTAGCATGATTTTTCAGTCCGCTTTTACTTCAGTGGGCACGCTAAGCTCCATTTGAAACGTGCGTGGCCATTTTGGGCCTGCCAAATCTTCTGCATTCCTTCCCTGTTTGCTTGGCACAATCAGTCTGCAGCTTTATGAAACGAGTTACTGTCATTATGTTGCACATAACTTTGAGAAAGTTGCAGAACATGCTGCCCGGAGACCTGTGTTCTTATCCGGGCTTCGGTACTTGAGCAGCGTTTTGAGAAAATGCCTTTACTTTTCTATGCCTGAAGTTCTAAACATGACTAATGTAACACACACATATATATAATTGTGTAATGTAAAATCATTAATCTATCCCGTGTGCCTTTTAAAACATCCCCAATTACATATTCCCACGACAATCCGAATTACATCCTGGTTTTTGTAATCTGGTGTTTTACAGACCCACGCATATCATATTATTCTTGTCTGTTGCACTTCATGTTTAAGATGTGTTCACTGCAAACTGCTTGAAATTCCTTGGCGCTTGGCCTGCACTTCATTGAAAGTCTCATATAAAATTAAATAAATTATAACGTATGAAATTTTAAAACGCTTTTGAAAGTGATCTCCTGAAATAGCTGATTGCTAGTATCCCTCAAGATATATTTTTGAAAAAAATACCACATCCCTTATAAAAAAACTACCAGGACAAATACTGATGTAATATTATTGTAGATCGTTTAGGAAAGTCGAACTTTGCATGAGAGAGGTATGAAGGTCACCTCCTACCTGTGTATTCTAATTTTAGATGTGCAAAATTAGCCATATTTACTTATGCATAAGTACTCGAAATTTTAGAAACTTTTTCTGACATCGAACACTATATTTTTGTGTGAAAAACGTCCTTATGTCCATTTGGATGCGAGGATACATTTTATGCTAAAGAAATAGTGCAAACAGCCAGAAGCTTCGCAAACAGTAGCTAGCCGCTTGCCTTCTGGTCATGTTTGTTGGTCCCATCCGCCAGTGCTAGATTTTTGCTGTGAAACGAATGCAGTTATGCAGTGTGACAGATACTTGCGTAATTTCCGAGTTTTTGAGCAATACCGTAGACGAAATTACGCGAGACTACGGCTGCACGGTGGACATTTTGCCCGGGCCTAATATTAATGACTTGAATTTAATTTTTGGTACCGCATGCCCATAGGCTTGATTATCTGCGTCTCTGAAGATCAGTTTTAACGTTTGTGAGGGGCTATGGCAATGTGGTGGTGTTGCCGAGCCTCAGCTGTTGTGCCGGATGGAGGGAAGAGCAGCACTTCATCTTTGATTGACAGGGAGGACGTGTTTGCAGATTGTAGAGTCGGAGTCTGGTTGTAAACCAAAGTGTCTGTAGATTTCAGGGAGCTGATTGGTTGTCTTTTTTATTCTGTAATTTGCCTGCCAATGAAACTGATTGGTTGTCTTTTTTTATTCTGTAATTTGCCTGCCAAGGAAGCTGATTGCTTATCTTCTTTTATTCCGTAATTTGCCTACCAAGGAAACTGGTGGTCTTCTTTTATTCTGTAATTTGCCGGCCATACCTATACAGTCGCACCATTCTTTGTGAATAAAGGTCATTCGTATTTATTGCATACACATACCAACAAAATGACAATATCGTCCTAGAATGATCATTTATAATGTATGGTCTAACAGTGTCAAGCAATCTTCATTTTGATAAATATGAGTTTCAGAGCTCTGAATACTGCATGTGGTAAAAATATGTTCCATCTGAAAAATAAGACGATGATAACAGATATTTAGAAGCTCTCACCAAATTTACGTCACTCCTGGAATAGATTCCAAACAGTACAGACCTAATTCTGTCTCATATTTTCCGCAATTTCTTGCTAGTTTGTGTGCCCAGTTTTCTATGCGAGAGCCTGGTAATACATTAGCTCTGAGGTATAGTCCTTATTCATCAGTACAATATTAATTTTCTTACATTTAATATTGTTACAGCCACATAATCTACGGTCCTCTTATGCATTTAAGTGGTAATTTGCCCTGTTTTCTCCATCCAAGGTTGCCACTCTAGGGTGCATACCAAAGTTTCTGTTTAAGATCAAAACACATGGTGTAGGGGATTCTCCTAGCTGCAGATTGCTATCGCAGTAACATTTCCCAGATCGCCCTCTCCAAGCAATCTGAATCTCTCCAGAGTGTCAGTAGCTGGCTTCTAAATATCAGTATGGGACATGAATATGCATTTCAACGGAATAGTTTTTTTTATCTATCTCTTAGAAATCAGATAGCTTTCAGGATGAGCAGGTAAGAGGTCTTTTGAGTAAATCTGGTCTACAACCACTGCTTACCAAAAATATGGCATTCATTTTTAAGGATATTTGAGAAGGTATAGTCAACTTTTTAGTTAAGTGATTATCTCATTCGTGGGAATGGAACATAATCTGCTCAAAATGAAGAGAACCGCAATCTGAAAATATGCATAAATCGACCTTCACCCCCCACCGAGAGGGAGTTCTCTTACTGGCCATTAAAACTTTCAGGACATGAGAAATTTTCGAGCCTTGCGTTCATAACCTTGTACAGTAGGTCATTGAAATAAGGTTTGATAAATCCTCATAAACCTTGCCTTCAAAATTGCAATTTAGATTTCGCATAAAACTTACATTTTTGTTATCTTCTGGCCCCCACCCCGCAAATGCATCCTACCCACTGGGGAACTTTTTACAAGCAGTGGATGTAAGGAGATTGCACACATACTAAGAAAATTGCAGCGCATAGTAAATAAACACAGTCCGTACATTTTGCAGCTACACAGCTACCTGCAGAGCTTAAACAACAAATGTTCACTGGGCCTGCACATAGAGTAGTTTAATAAAGTGAATAGACCTGCAAGGCCTCTACTCTACCTTGTTTTCATAAAGTAGGAGTTAAATCTATATTTGGGCTACAGATTTTTTTAAATAAAAGTTCTTAAAATTACTGACTCTCCTCCAGGGATCTGTTTTAAGTCCCATGATCACAGATTTGTAGCTTAACACGCTCATCTGCCTTTATTCCTTCTGATCTTGCCCCTGCCCCGGCAGCATTTTACGTGATGCTCTCTGAGCCTATCACTACTAATTCAGTTACTGGAATGATATGTGACTGAATTTGAACTGGCTCATTCAGTCTTTCAGAGGCAGGTCTGTCATGTGACTGACCCTTACCAAGCCCCACTGACCATTCGCAATTGATCTTTGCATGTGACTAACCATTGCTTACTCTTCTAAGAAACAAACGGTGATGGGAGGATGCTTGCAATAACTCTAACCACTGGCAGTCGCTCAGAGTATCATTCCAACCCATTGTTCTTTTTTCCCATCATGTCACCTCAGATTAGACCCAGCTATATGAAAATCAGTCTTGACCATGCTTCAATACGAAGAGTCCAACCGAACCTACAAGCCTGGCCCTCTATGAACCAGAACACAAGTAACCCAAGTCCGGTTTCGCCCTAATTGGGGCTCTTTAGTTGGATTTAGCTTGGTTCCATTGGCACAGTGAGCAAGGAACCCACATCTGGGCATACCCATGGCCACTTTAAGTCTATACATCAAACAGTCAAAAGGTGATGGGAGGATGCTTGTAATAAGTCTAACCACTCGCAATCGCCCTACATACAATTCCAACCCATCGTTCTTTTGCTTACCATGCCACCTCAGATTAGACTCAGCTGCATTTTGTATTACTAGCAGCACAAGTATTGCCTTAGTAAATGCATATATATAAGCACATTTTAGAGACCTGGCTACCAGTACTAGTTAGCTTCTTCAAAGCCAATCAGAACAAAGAGGGTTAGTGTGCACAGTTTATCATAAAATCTAAAAGGTTCTTTAAGGTACCTTAACCCCTTCCACGTGGGGCTAATTCCCCCATGGTGCGGGGGGGGGGTAGGGGGGGTCGCACGCGGCGCTGCAGTACTCATGATGAGTCCAGATCGTCATGCTGCACAGTGGAGCTGTGCTCATGACGAGCTGGACTCGTCATGACTCCACCCACTCCTTTAGAACGCCCGCACAGGTGGGAAATTCGCCTCGCGTGGGAGGCTCCACGGCAGAATGACGAATCCAGCTCGTCATGAGCACACGACCACCGTGCAGCATGAAGAGCTGGACTCGTCATGAGCACGGAAAGGGTTAATACTTATTGCACTAGTCATACATCAGCCATTGCTTATTTCATACAGAATGCACATATTGTGGGGTTCTCAGACTCTCAGCTGGAAATGTGGTTTGCCTTCCTCCTCGTGAGCATACACTTGTCTTTGAATTTGTGTTTAAATGAGGTTAACTGGAATAATTCATTTGCAATTTTTATAAAGTTGATAAGCTTGCGCCTCTGTTTTGAAGCTGATATATATCAAAGACGATACTACGAGTGAGAAGGAAAGGTAACTTGTTATTGTGCAGTTCTCCAGCATGGCTATGTTCTTTGAGTTCATAAACACCACATTCTAATTGCCATTAAATCAGAAACAGCTGTAAATGGTGCTTGGAGTCCTCCCTTGGAACTTTTCACCAAAACTTACTTCCTGATTTGATATTGCTGAGCCTTTTGGTCTATTGGCGCTAGTGGTGCTAGAATTTTCATATGTAGAGTTTTTTTTTTAAAATGTATTCCTCTTTTTATTTACGTGACAACAGGAAAGCATCAACATAGGCTTCGGAAAACATACTAGGGCGGTATAGTAAAATATTTTATCAAGGTAATTGAAAGAGCATTAACATGGAGGCCCTCCTCCACCCGTTGGCTCCTGCCTGCGCCTCATCCCTAGTAGTCCTGTGAGAGAGCCTTGCTCTTCTGCTGGTGTGCTCGGCCAGCCTTTTTAGGTCTCACCTGGCATTAGCAGCACGCATGCGCTGTTCTCGCCATGCAAGGGCTTCTTGGAATCAATACGGATTGCGAAGCTTTCAGAGGCGGACTTGAAGCCCCACCCATCTTTTTAATTTGCTGACGTCATCCTCCATGCTAAACGCTGGCACACAATTGAAAAGGAGGCTTATTAGTCCCTCCTTGTTACCACCCTGTCCACTTTTGGCCCAGGATTGGGACCTTCACTTGCGGCGTTACACGGTCTCCTTCATTAGCTGGGACGCACTCTTTCTTTGTCATTGTGAGCGCGGGCCACATGGGTCACGCTTGTTTAAGTCGGTAACCACGTTTTGTTTTGTTTGTAAGGCCCATCCAAATACCGTGCAAATTGCAGTCTGTGCCTGCCCTGTAAAGAGTAGTTCATGTCCCGCAGCATGGAACCCCTCTCAGTGTAAATAATGTCTCCTCTCGATGACACTGTCCGCTGCAGAGTCATACATCACCCCGGGGCTCTTTCAATATGTCTGGCCGTGAATATAAAAATCGCGCAGGCCCGGACCATCCATCATCTTCCGCAACAAGGTGAACATTCTGCACAGGCGCCCTCAGGAGCCACGCCACGCGATTACCGTGGATGCGACACCGCCCTTGATGTACGAGCTTCATCATGGCTGGTTTTTTACTTTAATTGAAAATACTTGTATCTGTCTGGGTGCCTTGTGTCCCCAAACCAGGACGGAAACTATCACCGAGAAGAGCGCACAGATGGAGACTAAATACCCCACTATGGTTATTTTTAATTGCACACCAGTATGAGGGCCCCTATTAGTCGAAGGCGGGGGTTCGGGATTAAAGAGATCCACCCGGTTTGAAATTTTGGTGGGATGGAGTCGGGTTATGTGAAACCTCTCGAGTCGATGTTTACCCCCTCAAATTTAAAGTGTGCGTTTATTGAAATATTGTACGTAGATTTAAATCGTTTCTACACGAGCCCTACTCGCCCACTGCTGCAGCTTTATCTTCTGACTCCCTACGCCCAGGATGGTCTGTCCCAGCAATATACATTTTGTAATTTATTTTTGTAACTCGCCCACCCCCTTTGCAGGGACCATCATTGCATCCCCCAATGTACCATTCCCCGTACATTAATTTTACCACTCATACCGGTCCCACACAGTAATTTCTCTGCACCTCTCAACCTTTCGAGTTTTAGAAAAAATTGCCACTCGGGTTTTGGAGGTCGATCCAATTGAGAGAGTATCTGCACGCCAGAGGAGCAAATAGTTACTCTGTAAAGTGAGTATCAACGCTTCTGTATTTCTATTTAAAGTGCCTAATGGAGATGGCTAATAGAGGATGGGACATTTTGCTTGTTTGTAGGGTGAACATTAGTCCAATATGGGTGGTTAGAGAAAAGTCCAAGGAGACACGGCTTTTGTGTTGACCAACCTTGGTTAAATCTGAGGACCGAGTAAGTGCCTTCTACTGTATAAAGGCAGAACGAGCATTCGTGTCCGTTAGTAGACAGGGGTCGTCTTTCCTTATTTGCTTATATTTTTCTTAATGTTGGTGTACTTCAAGCTACTTTCTGGTCTCATTCCAGTCGCCTGTTTTTTTTCAGCACCTTGCTCCGGTTTTTAGTATGCCCTTGAGGGACTGCGTACTGTAATTTAAGAAGTTTCATCCGATAGCGTAAGAAACAGTCTGCCTGCCACTGTTGAGGAATGTCAAACTGTGAACGTCCTTATTATCGGCCAATCGTATTTGGAGTAGTTGGGGTAATGGCTGCGAGCAGATGAAATACTGTCGCACCCTGCCCTCCCCTACCCAGCTGGGTATCGCAGATGGATAGAGTACCTGCTGCTATGCCAGACTCATTTTAGACGTCCCATTATCACCTGCGGTATTAGTTTTCCATGACACCTAATGTGATGCGTCATTTATCCAGGTAGGGCCAGGTCGATTCAATGTCTACTTAATATATGTTATAAGCAATGTGTTTTGTTATAATTATGAACATGTGCACATAACTGACCACAAACTAATTGCTTGTGACCGCCTAATTATGGTTATTATTTGCCAAAGCTGCTGATTTTATGGACCCCAACAGAATGAGTTTGCCTTCCAGGGTTTCAAACTTATGTCCTGTGGGTTATATGCATATATTTTTGGTAGTCACATAACCCACCCAGCGTTCGCTCCAGGATTCAGACTTGTGATTAGCAGGTTAAAGGCAACACGCTGCATCCAGCAGGCACAATAACCATCTTAGCTATCTTCATGATGCATTAAAGCAGATGACGTAGCCAACTGTGCAGACCTGCCGGATAAATGCGGCTCTGCAGCAAGCGCTATATCCTACTAAACTGTCTCATTGGTGGATACACAATGAGCAAACACGGCATGTAAAAACTGTGGGGGTAATGTTCCTGCTAATCTTTGAGCAAACTGGGGGCCCTGGGTTTAAATTTAGTGCAAAAGGTAGCTTCCTTTCATTCTTGTGCAGTTTAGCACATGTGTTATGAAGTGCCTTCTAGTAACAGTTCAGCAAAACTGTTAGCCTGGTAAAAAGGGATTCACAAAAGTGATTTTTACGTGTATTATTCTTGGGGGAGTTATTGCTATTTTGCGAATTACTCTTCAGAGGTTGTTAGCTTTGAAAATTGTAGTAAAGTATGCCTGCCATTGCATACCCGAGGCACAATAAATACCATCAGGATGTAGTGTGCATGCAGTATCTAAAGTCAAAGGTGGATGCTTCTTGTTTAGCGCCTGCTGGCGTGACACACATTTAGCTTCACAGTTCTAAGCGAAAATGCTGCAGTGTGTAATAAACACAAATTACGCGAGACCCTATAGATCGGGATTGCACTGGTTTGGCACAAAATGTGCACAGCCTTGCTGGTAAAAAGCTCTACATGAAAAATTACCCACCGCCGCTACGACTCCAGCACTCTACATGCATTCAACCCTGGACGCAACAACTGCCAGCTCTCTACGCTGATCAACGCCCCAAGGCCCATTCTCTTGCCGACACTGCCGCCACACCTTCACACACCTCCATACCCAGACAGCTACCGTCAACTCTCCGGATGCCAGTGCTCCCAAATCCCTGAGCTACATCCTCCTCAACGTACGCTCCGTGCATAGAGGCAGTAGAAATGTGGGACCTCCTCAACACCCAACTCGCCCGACATCTCCTTCCTCACAGAGACCTGGAACAACGCAGCTCTGTTTCCGACATTGCAACCGCCATCCCCGACGGGTAAAAGATCCTGAGGAAAGATCGCCCCAACCACCCTGGAGGGGGCCACGCCATAGTCCACAAAAGCTCCCTCCGACTGACAACCTCCATCTCGAACAACGCCTTGCCCCCTATAGAGCTCATCCATTTCCAGATCCAGCCCAACTCCAGAACGACTCTATGTGAACTCTCGCCTACAGTCCTCCCAGACACTGCTCCCAGTTCACATACACCATTGCAGACTACATCGCACCCCACGCCCTTGCATCCACGGACTACGTACTGCTTGGAGACCTGAATTTCCACATGGATAACCTCAGTGACCCCAACTTCATTGCCCTCCTAGAGAACCTCGCCAACATCAGACTGAAGCAACCCATGACCACCCCCACCCACATGGCGGGACACACTCTCGACCCCATCTTTGCCGGAGGAAACTACATTAGTTTTAGTCACACCATGCAACCATTCTGGACGAACCACAACTGTGTCCACTTCTCCTTCTCGAAACCCACCGCACACAAGCAGACGCCACGCCTCCCACTCAGAAACTGGAGCAAGATCACCGAAGAGCACCTCCGCCCTCAGCTCCACTTCTCCCCCACCACGACCGATGCCAACTCTGCAGCCAACGACTTCCACCAATGGATCGCCGACTGCACAAACACGCTCACCCCCCTCCACAACCCTGACAGATGACACAACACGAAAGCCACCTGGTTCACCACTGACCTCCAAGAAGCCAAGCACTCGTGCCGACAACTGGAGAAAGCATGGAGGAATAGCAAAACCCTGGAAGCACGCACCGCCAGGGATGCCACAACGGCACACTACCAACTCATCAGAGATGTAAAGAGAAACTTAATTCAGGACAGAATCCTCTCCAGCTCCCATTATTCCAAGGAACACTTCAATATCATACAAGAATTCACCAGACCCCAGAGCGAAACCTCTGACCTCTCTACCTCCCAGGACCTCTGCAACAAACTCGGCTCCATTTTCCACCACAAGATCAGGACACTCTACCACAACTTCGACGACCAAGTCCAAGGCACCGACCCAACACCATCCACCCTCAACACCACGCAGCCAAACCTCCTCACCTGGACCCCTGTCACCAAAGAAGGCATTGCAAGACTATGAGAAGCATCCACTCTAAAACACCCACTGTCCCTTGCCTGCCACACATCTTCCACAGAGCCGCCTCCGACATTGCACCAGAACTACGATGGACAATCTACTGCACCATCGAAACAGGCACGTTCCCCAATGACTGGAAATGCACCAAAGTCAAACCCCTCCTCAAGAAGCCCTCCACAGACCAGACGGACCTCAAGAACTACAGGCTCATCTGTCTCCTTCCCTTCACCACCAAAGTCACCACGAAATTCATCAACACCCAGCTGACTCATTTCATAGAATCCAACAACATCCTCAACTCGTCTCAATCCGGATTCCCCAGCAACCACATCACCGAGACCGCCCTCCTAGCCACCACGTACGACATCCGCGCATTCCTCGATCAAGGCCACACTGCAGCCCTCATCCTACTAGACATTTCAGCAGCATTCACCACCATCTCCCACCGCACACTAGCCGCTAGACTCTACAACGCCGGCATACAGGGAACTGCCTTAGACTGGATCCGCTCTTTCTTCTCCGGCAGAACACAAAGGATAAGTAGGATAAGACTCCCGCTCTTCCTCTCCAAACCCACAGAGATCAGATACGGAGTACCCCAAGGGTCCTCCCTCAGCCCCACACTCTTCAATATCTACATGGCCCCCTTTGCAACCAGCACCAGAAAACATGGACTTGGCATAGTATCCTACGCCGACGACACCCAGCTCATCCGCTCCCTCACCAAAGAACCCGACATCACCAGGCACAATTTCTAGGAAGGAATGAAGGACTTTGCTTCCTGGATGAGCAGCAGCTGCCTGAAGCTCAACTCGGAGAAAACGGAAGTCCTCATCCTCTGATCCACCTCCACAGCGTGGGATGATATCTGGTGCGCCCCCCCCCCTGCCCTCGAAAACCCTACCACCCCCACAGACCATTCCCACAACCTCCGCATCATATTCGACTCCTCTTACCATGAACCGACAGACCAACGCTGTATCCTCCACGTGCTTCAATACCCTCTGCATACTCCGCAAGACCTTCAAATGGACCCCCCCCATTCCAGGAAGACCTTCACCCATACAATCATCACCAGCAGGCTGGATTCCGGGAACGCTCTCTATGCTGGAATCAAAAAATCTCACCTTCAAAAACCCCAGACCGTCGATCACGCAGTCAGACTCGTCCTCAGCCTCTCACTGGCTCCCCGCCAGAAAAAGAGTAATCTTCAAGCTATTCACACACGCCTACAAAGCCCTCCACAACACCGGACCCCACTACCTCAAAGATAGAATCTCATTCCACGCCCCAAGAGAAACCTCCGCTCCACTGACCTAGCCCTAGCCGAAATACCCCGCTTCCATAGAGCCAGAATGGGAGGCAGATCCTTCTCCTACATAGCAGCCAAGACCTGGAAAGAACTCCCCCCCTCAGCATTAGACAAAGCCCGACACTGCAAGCCTTCAGAAAGGACCTCAAGGCCTGGCTCTTCAGATGACCTCTGACCTGCCTGAACCCCCTCCCCCCAGCGCCTTGAGACCCTTACAGGTGAGTAGTACGCTGATTGATTTAGTAATTGGTTTGAACATATAGTAGCAGTGGTGGCTGGTGACATTTGAAAGTGGTGAGCTGTAAAATTAGTGCTGGACTGCATTATGGCGAGCGAGTGTGGCGAGCCTGAGCAACTTAAGGGGGGTTCTCCCCCGCGAAAACTTTGAAAAAAAGAGGGGACAAATGGTGCATTTTCAAGCAAACTTGAGGAAGCAGAATGGTTAATAAAGCAATACGATTTAATTATTTATCATTTAAGAAATTGCCAATTTTATGAGTTAAAGTGGACAATCTTTGCGTATTCTGATGTGGGGCGGCATATTGTGCCAGTGCTTGACTGCCCATGTGTGGTTTGTGTGAAAGAGTCACTCAGAAGATTGCTTGCTAAGTGGCTAAATGGCTACTCATTTAGCTACTTAGAAGCAATGCAATTCTTTAACATTTTTGATAACTTAAAAATATAGCCATGTTGATCATCTGACTACTTTGTGTCTTAAGATCTAAATCATTGTTTATTACATTCCACCTTCTCATCTTAATATGTATAGTATTGTAATGTGACCTTTTAAGTTAGTTTTATATACATAATAGCGCTATGCATAGTACGTTATTTTAAGATCTGATGGCAGTCTTGTCAGGTGGGTACAAATACTCTCCAGTCAGTCAAGTCGTCTGCAAATTTCTCATTCCTCCTGTGTCTCTTCCCCGAGTGACCCTCTAGTTAATCTTTAGGCCAACACCCCAGCTATGGCATCCTTGGATAAAGCTAAGGCGTTGCTATTGGTCCTCGAGCCAATAGTAATACCAACAATGACAATTTTTGATTTTTACCTCTCTTCTGCAATGAAATTAAACTTAAAACGTATTTCTTGGAACCCGATGACCATCTGGCCGGCAGCACTCAACAGCCTTATGACACTTTAGTCACAAAATTCCACTGCACTGTCTCAGCCAACCGAGATGAAAGAAATCCGCTCCATCACTTCCACACTTTGTGTATACTGTCATACAGTCATTGTATCATTTGTTAAGAACTGTAACATTGTATTTCTTGCTCTTAAAGAGATTTAAACAGAAATCTCCCAAGCTAAATTTTCTGTTGCACACAAGAACATTTGCTATCGACAGCTAATATTTGTCTGCTCTATTTTATACATATATACTTTAAAAACATATCCAAACTGAAATTGGGGTTTGTTGAAATTCCGTGCTTACTCTCTCTCTCTCTCTCTCTCTCTCTCTCTCTCTCGCACACTCTTTCTCTCTTGCACTCTCTCTCTCTAGATAGATAGATAGATAAAGGTTCATGCTGATAGATACAATTTATGGTTTGTTTGTTTGTTTGTAATGGAAGAGTAAGTGGCCTTTGAAGCTAAATGCATTTCAGAATGCTGCAGTGTAATTCTGATAAGATTTAGTTGAAAAAAAGATTAAGCCAGAAAAAGTTGCCTCTTATGGAATAATACTTTGAGTTTTTAACAATGAACATGAAAAAGTTAACCGGGAACTTGTTTTCCCAGGACCTTTGAAGTTGATATTCTGTGCCTTTATTAATTTAAAGAAGAAACCAATGATGGAAAGCTAGAATTGAACATAAATAAGTTTGTCTTGCGTACCTGCATCGCAATTTGCGATAAAGTAATTTCCCCGGACTCATACAGTTGTGATTGAGATTGCATTTATATAGCGCTTAATACCCCTGACAAAGCGTCAAAACGCTTTTTTCCGGCGAGTAGCACGTTACTTCGGAACCCAGGATTAGTGTTGAATTAATATCGTGAAATATTAAAGTAATTTGAGTGGTGGATAGGCTCGTCAGGTATTTTGATTCTGAATGATAGTGGAGGGATAGAAGAGGGAAATAGGTTTGCATTTATATAGCGCTTGTTACCCCTGATGGGGTGTTGATCATGACGAAGCTGGGGATGAAGCGAAGCCCCAGTTGCAGAGCTTAGAATGCCAGCCATTTAGCCACTAGACCTCACCTCCTTTTTGTTGTAAATTGCAGAAAGAGGCATGCTGGAGAATACATTTGCCTTTGTCCATGTCCTGATCTGTTATAACTTCTGGTAAACGGAAAATAGTAAGTTTACTTGAATGGCTACCGGGAGAATTGGCATGTTGTAAGCGTTTTTGAAATCATAAAACCAAGGTGTGTTTTTGTATTCCATGTCAGGCCTTACATTTCACAGGAAAGCAGATTTCTTTATCTGCGTTAAAGTGACCTTAGCCGCTTGCATTCTGAAGGTATACTGGTTGTCACTACATCTGTCTGTATTCTGTCAACACCTTCCTGTTACATGGCTTGTTGGAAGGCGTTAACTCGTCATGAGCCAAGACTGGCTATTTTGTGATTGCATTCTTGTGTTTTATGTTCCTGTATGTCCGAGTGATTTGAAGTGACTGAAGACTATTCAAAACACCTACATAAGCAAACAAAAACTCACTTTGTATTGACATTTCATTTGCACAACAAAATAAATGAATATGTTAATGAGACCGTAGCACAAACAACGGGCTCAGGACAAAAAGAATAAGTAACGGATTAAGAAATGAACCATGTATGCCTCTGTGCTAAAAACCTGCCAGGCAAGCCTAGTGTAAAACTACAGGTTATTGTGATCCCATATTGTGAAAATGGACCTACTTCACTCGTATCTCAAATAATGAATGAAGGGTAGGTTTCCTTTTTCTTTTCTTTTTCAGGACTTCTGGGCATTCTTGTAGAATACACGTTAAGTCGAATGGTTGTATGAAAATCACATTATTTATTGTGTTTCTTATGTATTAAAAGAGCAGTGTCTTCAGAGCTCTGTTAATTGTTTGCCAAAACCAGTGAACATTCTCTGTGTAATCCTCAACCATCAATAAAGGGAATTCCTTGTGCTTTTTCCTGTTATGAGTGACAGTGTCTATTATGAGTGGCAGATCAGGGGCAGACACTACTGTGTCTTTGAAGCTGGGTGCCTGCTACAGTTACCTCCGTACTACAAATCTTCTGTACTGTGTTCTGTGTGATACCCAACAGGTAACATTTTTGCAGGCTGTTGTCTTCTCTTGTGCCTATTGGTTAATGTCAAGTATTAATAATTGCACTTTTTCTCTTTGTG